>NC_142145.1:51925000-53175000 GCF_024610735.1 Ursus americanus
CCTTTATACTCCAGGTTTTAAGCCCCACTGGTTGCAAGAACTCACAAAATTCAGCCCCTCTTGCTCCAAGCCAATGTCTATGGGGAAATGTTCTCCTGGTGCATTCCCCTGTGTGTTCCTGTCTCACTTACCCTTCTCCACAACCACAACTCCCTTCTCTCTGTAGTAACCAGAACCATTTCTCCCTTAAACCATGTCTCCAAGCATCTACCTTCTTCAAGCTGGCCTCTTTTCTCTCTATAGTTGTAGAGTCTGTTCTGTTAGTCTTCAGGTCAATTTCTAGGGTATTTAGGATGATTTGATAGTTGTCTAGTTGTATACCTTGGACGAGGTGAGCCTAGGTTCCTTCTACTGTGTCACCATCTTCCTGTCAACCTTCTGTGTCGATATCTTAAAATAGGACAATAATGGACTTGGCCATACTAATTGACTCCTCCTTTCACAAATTATTTCTCTATAGTAATGTGATGTTCGATAGCATTTTACTTACAGATCAATAAACCCCTAGCCAGGCTTATCAGTAGAACTTCTTGCTAACCTGGAGAAATAACTAGACATATAATTCCTTAAAGCTAATAGATTACCATCCCAAAACAAAAAGACCCTCTCCAAGACACATGATAATGACGCTGTCAAAGCCAATGACAAAGAAAGAATCTTAAAGGCAGCCAGGGGAAAAAGAAAGTCCTATAAAAGAACCCCCATTAGACTACTAGCAAATTTCTCAGCAGAAACTCTACAGACCAGGAGACAGTGGAATGATGTGTTCAAGTATTGAAAGGAAAAAATTATCTGCCAAGAATACTCTATCCTGCAAAGTTTTCCCTCAGGTGTGAAGGAGAAATAAAGGCTTTCCCAGACAAACAAAAGTGAGGGAGTTCACCACCACTAGACCTGTCTTACAAAAATTGTTGAGAAGAGTTCTTCTACTTGAAACAAAAAGACAAAATACACAAAACTTTGAGTAAGGTTGTAAATAGACAGAATCAGAAAATTTGGTAACCACAAAACAAAAATCTAAAGCAAAAAGACAAAACGTTAAAAAGAGGAAACAGAGCAAATCGTCACAGCAAACTACCAACCTAAAAAGGCAAACAGAAACACGGAGAAAAAGAAACAATGGAGATACAAAACAACCAGAAAACAAAAGATAAAATGGCAATACTAAGTCCTTATATATCAATAATTGCGCTAAATGTAAATAAATTGAATTCACCAATCAAAAGGCATAGAGTCGCTGTATGAACTAAAAAAAAGACCCAACTATATGCTGCCTTCAGAAGATTCATCTTGGCTGCAAAGACATACACTCAAAGTGAAAAAGTGGAAAATGATACTCTAAGAAACGGTAACCAAAAGAAAACAGATGTAAGCCATACTTAAATCAAACAAAATAGACCCTCAAGCCAAAAATTATAACAAGAAATAAAGCAGGTCATGATATAATAATAAAAGGGTCAATACAGCAAGAAGATATAACAACCATAAGTATATAGGCTCTCAACTTCTGAGCACTTAAATATATCAAGCAAATACTAAAAGATCTTAAGGAAGAAATAGACAACAATATGATAATAATATGGGACTTCAATACCCCACTCAGCAATGAATAGATTGTTTATACAGAAAATCAGCAAGGAAACATTAAAATTAAGTCACACTTTGGAACAAACGGACTTAACAGACACATATGGAACATGCCATCCAACAGCAGCAGAATATACATTATTCTCAAGTGCACATGGAACATTCTCCAGGATAGATCATATCATGGCCCATAAAACTAATCTTAGCAAATTTGAGATTTAAATCATACCAATGGTTTTCTCTGACTACAATGGTGAGAAACAACATAACAATAAGAAGAAAGAGAGTAGATCTTCAAATATGTGGAAATTTAAAAACACACTTTGAAGCAACCAATATGTCAGAAAAGAAACCAAAAGGGAAATAGAAAATTATCTCAAAACAAATAAAATGAAAATACAACATATCAAATTTTGTGGGATGCAGCAAAAGAAGTTCTCAGACGAAAGTTTATAGCAATAAAGCATATATTAAGAAATTAGATAAATCTCAAATAAGCAACCTATATTTGCACCTTAAAGAACAGAGGAAAAAAATAAGGCCAAAGTGAGCAGAAGGAAAGAAAAAATATTAAAGTAGAAATAAATGAAATAGAGACCAGAAAAACAATAGAAAGAATCAATAAAACTAGAAGATTGTTCTTTGAAAAGATAAACAAAATTGAGAAACTTTTATCTAGACTAAGAAAAAGAGAAGACTCAAATTTAGAAATGAAAGAGGAGATATTACAAAAAATACTACAGATTTACAGCAAAGTATGAGACTACTATGAACAATTATATGCCAACAAATTACATAACCTAGAAAGAGATACACTTCTACAAATACAAACCTATCAAGACTGAATCAGGAAGAAACAGAAAATCTGAATAGACTAATAATGAGTTATGAAATTGATTCACTAGTCAAAAATTTCTCATCACAGAAAACTTCAGGGTTAGATAGCTTCATTGGTGAATTCTACTAAACATTTAAAGAAGAATTAACACCAATCCTCCTCAACCTCTTCCACAGTATTGAGGAAGAGGAAATTCACTCTTTTTCCTTTCCCCTTCTCCTTCCCCATCCCCTCCCCTTCCCTTCTTCCCTTCTTTCAATTCCAGTGTAGTTAACATACAGTGTTATATTAGTTTCAAGTATACAATATAGTGATTCAACAACTCCATATACTGTTCAGTGCTCTCAAGAGAAGTGAATGCTTCACCTATTTCAAACTTATTCTATGAAGTCAGCATTACCTTGATACCAAAACCAGATAAGAATATCCCTCATGAATATAGATGCAAAAATTCTCAATGAAGTATTAGGAAATTGTATTCAAGAATAATTAAAAGGATTTTGAACCATGACCAATTAGATTTATGATGGTTCAACATATGCAAATCAATAAATGCAACTCATGGGCCACCTGGATGGCTCAGTCAGTTAAGCATCTGCCTTCGGCTCAGTTCATGATTTCAGAGCCCTGGGATCAAGCCCCACATTGGGTTCCCTGTTCAGCAGGGAGTCTGCTTCTCCTTCTGCCTCTGCCACTTCCCCTGCTTATGCTCTCTCTCCCTCTCTGTCAAATAAATAAATAAATAAATAAATAAATAAATAAATAAAATCTTAAAAAAAAGAATAAATGCAACTCATTATATCAATAAATGAAAGATAAAAACTACCTGATCATCTCAATAGACACAGAAAAAGCAGTTGACAAGATACAGCATCTTTTTATGATAAAAACACTTAACATATTAGTATAGAAGCAACATACTTCAACATAATAAAGTCCATATATCACAAACCCACAGTTAACATTATACTCAATGGAGAAAAATCAAAAGGGTTTTCTTTGGGATCAGGAATAAGACAAGGTTCCCTGGTCTCACCACTCCTATTTAATATAGTAGTGGAAATCCTAGCTAGAGCAACTAGCCAAAACAAAGAAATAAACGGCATTCAAATTAGGGAGGAAAAAGTAAAACTGTTGTTATTTGTTAACAATATGATCTTATATAAAGAAGATCCCAAAGAGTCAATACAAAAATTGTCGGAATTAATCAATGATTTCAGTAAAATGGCAGGTTACAAAATCTACTTACAGAAATCAGAAGCATTCTGAAGGAAGGCAGGCAGGCAGGCAAGCTATCTCAATCACAATAGCATCAAGAACAATAAAGTACTTAGGAATAAATTTAACCAAGAAAATAAAAGATATGTACAATGAAAACTACAAGACGGTGCTGAAAGATATCAAAGACAAATAAATGGAAAGACATCTATGTTCATGGATCAGAAGAATAAATATCATTAATGCATGGGGCGCCTGGGGGGGTGCAGTCGTTAAGCGTCTGCCTTTGGCTCAGGGCATGATCCCAGCATTATGGGATCGAGCCCCATATCAGGCTCCTCCGCTATGAGCCTGATTCTTCCTCTCGCACTCCCCCTGCCTGTGTTCCCTCTCTATCTCTATCAAATAAATAAATAAAATCTTTAAAAAATATATCATTAATGCAGTCCCCATCAAAAAACCAAAGTCATTTTTCACAAAATATAAACAGTAATTTTAAAATTTGTGTGGAACCACAAAGGACTCCAAAGAGTAAAACCAATCCTAAGAAAAAGAACAAAGCCAAAGGTGTTGCACTTCCTGCTTTCAAACTACCCCAAACCATAGTAATAAAAGCAGTTTGGTACCATTACAAAAATAGACACATAAACCAATGGAGCAGAATAGAGAGCTTAGAATTAAATTCTGGCACATATGGGCCACTAATATTTGACAAGGGAGCCAAGAACACCTGATGGGAGAAGGGTGCTATCCTCAACAAATGGTGCTGACAAAACTGGAGAGACATATGCAGAACAGTGTAATTGGATTCCTATCTCAAACCAATCACAAAAATTAACTCAAAGTGGATCAAATACTTAAACATAGACTTGATATCATAAAGCTCCTAGAAGAAAACATAGGGAAGAAGCTCATCGACATTGGTCTTGGCAATGATTTTTTGGACATGACACCAAAAGCACAAACAACAAAGCAAAAATCAGCAAATGGGACTTCATCAAACTCAAAAGGTTCTGCACAGCAAAATAAACAATTAACAAAATAGCAGTCTACATAATGGGAGAAAATTTTTGCAAATCATATATTGGATAAGAGGTTAATATCCAAAATATATAAACAATCTGATTAAAAAGTGCACAGAAAAACTAAGTAGAGATTTTTCTAAAGAAGATATCAAAATCGCTAACAGACATATGACAAGATGCTCAACATCACTAATCATCAGAAAGATGTAAGTAAAAAACACGATGAGATATTACCTCACACCTGTTAGAATGGCTATTATCAAGAAGACAAAAGACAAGTGATGGTGAGGATGTGGTGAAAATGGAACCCTTATACACTGTTGGTGAGAGTGTAAATTAGTCCAGTCACTATGGAATACAATATGGAGGTTCTTCAAAAAATTAAAAATAGATTTATCATTTGAGCCTGAAACTTCATGTTTGGATATATACCCAAAGGAAATTAGAACAGGAATTTAAGGAGATATATGCACACCCATGTTTATCACAACATTATTCATTACAATCAAGATATAGAAACAACCCAAATGCCTATCGATGATGAATGGGTAAAAAATATGATGTATCCAAAATATATAAAGAACTTATAAAACTTAACACCCCAAAACAAATAATCCAATTAAAAAATGGGCAGAGGATATGATGAGATATTTCTCCAAAGAAGACATCTAGGTGGCCAACAGACACATGAAAAGATGGTCATCATCACTTACCATCAAGGAAACACAAATCAAAATTACAATGAGACATCACCTCACACCTATCAGAATGGCTGAAATTGACAACACAGGAAACAAGAGATGTTGGAAAGGATGTGGAGAAAAAGGAACACTCATACACTCTTGGTGGAAATGCAAACTGGTGTAGACACTCTGGAAACAGAATGGGGTTTCCTCAAAAAGTTAAAAATAGAACTACCTTATGACCCAGCAATCACACTACTGGGTATTTACCCAAAGAATTCAAGAGCACTAATTAAAATGGATACATATACCCTTATGTTTATAGTAGCATTATTTACAATAGCCAAATTATGGAGCTCAAATGTCCATTGACTGATGAATGGATAAAGAAGGCTATACATAGATAGATAGATGATAGATAGATAGATGATAGATAGATGATTGATAGATGATTGATAGATAGATACATAGATAATGAAATATTATTCAGCCATTAAAAAGAATGAAATCTTGCCATTTGCAACAACATGGATGGAGCTAAAGAGTATAATGCTAAGCAAAATATATCAGTCAGAGAAAGACAAATACCATATGATTGCACTCATATGTGGAATTTAAGAAGCAAAACAAATGAGCAAAGGGGAAAAAAAGAGAGAGAGAATTCAAGAAATGGACTCTTAATTATAAAGAACTGATGGCTGCCTGAGGTGAGGGGAAGGGAGGGCGGGCAGTATGGGTTAAGTAGCTGATGGAGATTAAGGAGGACACTTGTTGTGATGAGCACCAGGTGACGTACTGCAGTGTTGAATCACTATACTGTACACCTGAAACTAATGTAACACTGTATGTGAACTAATTGGAATTTAAATAAAAACCTTAAAAAAAGTCAAAAGAAGTTAAAAAAAAAGATATGATGTATATACACAATGAAATATTAGTCATCTGTGAGGAAGGTGTCTATCCTGTCGTTTGTGACAACATGGATGGACCTTGAGCACATTATACTGAGATAAGTCAGAGAAAGACAAGTACTGTATGATATCACTTATGTGTGTGATCTGAAAAAGTCAAACCTGTAAAAAAAAAAAAAAGAGTAAAATGGTGGCTACCAGGGGACTGGGGAAGGGATGAGATGAATGGTGTTTAAGGGTACAAATTTGTGATGAGTAGTAAATAAGCCAGAGAGATCTAATGCACAGTATAATGAATGTATACAACAATATTGTACTATAATGATATGATATGATAAGTATTGTTTTAATGGCAATAATATTACAGTATATAAATATATCAAAGTAACACACTACACATTAAATTTGTAAAATGTGACATGTGAAATTTATCAACTTGAAAAAATGTACAGATCACAAATTAGCCCATGAAGTTCAATATCATTAGTCATGGGTGGTATCAATGGTATACCACCAAAATGCCCAATATTAAAAACAGTGTACAGTACCAAATATTGGCAAGGACATGGAACAATTGGAACTTCCATGCATGGCTGGCAGGAATGCAAAATGTTATAGCACTTCAGAAAAGAGTGCAGTGGTTTCTTATATATTCAAACATATACCTACCATATACAAAGCAAAATTCCTCCTAGGTGGTTACACAAATGAAATGAAAACCTATGTTCATACAACAGCCTATATGTAAATGTTTATGGTGGCTTCATTTACAATCATCCCAAACTAGAAGTAACCCAATGTCTTTCTAACTGGTGAAAGGGGAAACAAACTGCAGTACATCCATACAGTGGAATACTATTCAGTAGTAAAGAGCTATAAAGAATAAAGGACTATTGATACAACACAAATGAATCCCAAAGGTATTATGCTAAGTGAAACTTTGCACATGGTATGATTCTGTTTATACAACAAATTCATAGGAAAGAGTTTCACTTAAAATTTCACTTTAAAAAAATTGGATTTATTTATTTTTTATTAATTATTATTAATTTTTTTAGAGAGAGCAGGGGAGGGGAGAGATAGAGGGAGAGAGAATCTTGAGCAGGCTCCATGCTGAGCCTGATGCAGGGTTCCATCTCTCACGACCCTGAGATCATGCCCCTGAGATCAAGACCTAGGCTGAAATCAAGAGTTGGTCACTTAGCTGATTGAGCCATCCAGGCATCCCAAGAAAGTACTTTCGATAGACCCTTTCTGAAGACTTTTTTTTGAAATTGTATTCCAGCAAAACAAGGATAATAATCAAGAAAGAGGAATAGTGCAGCAGAGCTTGGAACGTGATAGAACTAACCCTAGGATGACTCAACTGTATAAGCCTAGAAAGTCATTGTTTCAAATTAGATCTCAAAGTTAATGGACTCAGAAGGAATGCAAAATGTTACATATCTTCAAAAAGAATGGGATAAAATCCAATAAATATGTGAAATGAATAGGGAACCTGAGATTCTTAGTGTTATGTTGAGGATTGCATGTATTTATTCTCTCAGACAGAAAATGTACGGAAAATGAGAAATCCTAGGAAAAATAAGGAACTGTAATAAAAACCCACAGTTAATTGATGGAAAAAAAAATAAAGTAAAGCACCATTTCCTGCAACTGAGGAAGTATACAAACAAGGCATTTAAGCAACATTCTTCTCAAGTGGATCCTGGATATGTGACATGGGATGTGCAGAGATTAAAATACTATCATAAACCAGTATGTTGGTCTTTCCGGTACACAGCTGTAACTATATAATACTCTTTACCGAGTTTTAAGAATCAACTTCTATAATATTTTATTATAGCTACAGAAGAACATATGATGTTATCACTATTGTTATTGTAAAGAAAAAGCTATATACCTGACAGAATTTGGAAGGTGGATGTGAGGGAGATGAAGAAGAAAAGTTGGTGAGCTAATATCTTCAACTAAAGATTGGACTGTCTCAAATTGCTGAATCAAGGTATGTAGAATTTTCCATGCAAATAAAAGTCAAAAGAAAGCTAAGGTAGCTATACTTACCTCAGACAAACAGACTAAGTTAAAGAATGTATAATGTTAAAGGGATCAATCCAACAAGAGGATGCAACATTTGTAAATATCTATGCACTCAATATACATAAAACAAATATTAATAGACCTAAAAGGAGAAACAGACAGCAGTACAATAATAGTAGAGGACTTTAATACCTGACTTTCACCTGTGGATAGAGCAGCCAGACAGAAAATCAATGAGGAAACATTGATCTTAAACAACATGCTAGACCAGATGAACTTACCAGGCAGATTCAGAAAATTCCATCTAAATGGAACAGAATACACATTGTTTTTAAATGCACATGGTTTTTTGGATATGACACCAATAGCAAAGGAACCACAACCAAAAATGAACAAGCGGACTACATCAAAATAAAAAGCTTCTGCACAGCAAAGGAAATCATTCACAAAATAAAAAGGCAACTCACTAATTGGGAAAAAATTTTGCAAAGCGTATATCTGATAAGAGGATAATATTCAAAATATATAAACAACTCATACAACTCAATAGAAAAAAAATAACAATCCAATTAAAATATGGACAAAGGATCTGAATAGACATTTTTCCCGAAAAAAACATACAGATGGCCAACAGTTACATGAAAAGGTACTCAATATCACTAATCATTAGGGAGATGCAAATAAAAACCACAATGAAATACTGATCTCACACCTGTTAGAATGGCTAGTAACAAAAACACAAGAAATAACGAGTGTTGCCAAGGATGTGGGAGAAAGGGAATCCTGTGCACTGTTTGTGGGAATGAAACTGGAGCAACCACTTTGGAAAACAGTATGAAGTTTTCTCAAAAAATTAAAAATAAAATTATCATATGATCTGGCAAATCAACTTCTGGATATTCGTCAGAAGGAAATGAAAACCCCTACTCAAAAAGATACGTGCATTTCCATGTTCACTGCAGCGTTATTTGCAATAGACAAGATATGGAAGCAACCTGCATCCACTGATGGATGAATATATAAAGGAAATGTGGTATGTGTATGACGGAATATTATTCAGTCATAAAAAAAGTAAATCTTGCCATTTGCAACATCATGGATGGACCATGAGGGCATTTTGCTAAGAGAAATAAGTCAGACAGCAAAAGACAATTATCATATCATCTCACTTACATGTGGAATCTGAAAAAGCTCAGACTTATAGATACGGGGGACAGGCTGGTCATTACCAGGTGAGGGTAGGGGATAGGCAAATGGGTGGTCAAAAGATGTAAACTTTCGGGTTTAAAATAAATAAATGCTGGGGATGTAACGTACAGCACGATCACTATAGTTAATAACACTGTATTGTGTATTTGAAAGTTGCTAGGAGAATAAATCTTTAAAGTCCTTATGAAGAAAAAAAATTTTTAACTATGTATGGTGACAGATGTTAATAGACTTGAGCTGGTCATCTCTCAATATATACAAATATCAAATCATTATATTATACACCTGAAACTAAGAAAAAATGTCAATTATATCTCAATCAAAACTGTATGTTTATATTTATATAAATATATATTATATTGTATATAAATATATCTATGCCTACATAGATAGCTAAAAATATCTATACAAATACAGGTATTTCAATTTATAAAACCAAGCAATGACTGAACTAAAATATTAACATAATGAATAATATTGAGAACATTATGAGGCAGCTAGATGGGGATATTTGACATGAGCTAATGCTTAACCATTCATAGGAGAATCAAAAATGTGTTTGATAAATCAAGAAATATCTATATATTATTAAGAGTTACAGTTTTGGGGCACCTGTCAGTGGCACAGTTCATTGAGCATCTAAGTCTTGGTTTGGCTCATCATGATCCCAGGGTTGTGGGACTGAGCCCATGGCAGGCTCCTCACTCAATGGGGAATTTACTTGGGTCTTTTCTCCCTGTCCCTCTACCCCCCCCCCCCATGCTCTCTCTCCCTTCCACTCTCTCTCTCTAAAATAAATAAATAAATAAATAACCAGTCAATCTTTAAAAAAAGATAAAGAGTTACAGTTTTAAGCATCAGAAGAATCACTGTAACAACTTCTAAAAATACTTGCTTCCCAGTAGCAAGACTGCAAGTGGTAAGGAACAGATGAATACCATGAATTATTTAATGCTCTTTAATTTTTAGTATGTGTTACTTTGATACGAATAAGGGAAACAATAAACAAAGTTGGAATTCTTTAAGTGAAAATGACATAGGAAGATATTAAGATAGAAAAGATATTAGGTACAATTAAACATTGCTCCCTCACTCCCAAAATGCATAGAGAAAACAGATATGATCTGATAGTGAGAAGCTCGTAAATGGAATAGTATTCAACAGGGATGAAACATTCTAAAATTAGTACAATCACAATTATTCTAAATTGACAAGGAACAAACTTTTTGAAAAAACAAAATGACAGGTAAATGGATAAAGAAGTTGTGATACACACACACACACACACACACACACACACACACTGGAATGTTACTCAGCCACCAAAAAATGAAATCTTGCCATTTGCAATGATGTAGATGGAACTAGAGGGTATTATGCTAAGTGAAATAAGTCAGAGAAAAGACAAATATCACATGATTTCACTCATATGTGGAATTTAAGAATCAAAACAGAGGAACATAGGGGAAGGAAAGGAAAAATAAGATGAAAACAGAGAGGGAGACAAATTGTAAGATACTTAAATGTAGGGAACAAACTGAGTGCTGCCGGAGGAGAGATGGGTGGGGGATGAGGTAACCGGATGATGGGCATTAAGGAGGGCATGTGATGTGATGAGCACTGGGTGTTGTATGCAACTGATGAATCACTAAATTCTACCTCTGAAACTAATAATATACTATATGTTAATCAAATGGAATTTAAATTAAAAAAAAAAACAAAATGATTTCAAAGTGGACTTTCTGTTTAGCTCTGGTTTTGAAAATCACAATTTCAAATGTTGAAAAGAGAAACCTAGAACCAAGGATAGCTTTGAAAACATGACCAACCTCCCTTATGATTTAAAGAATAGGACTTTAAAGATTTTAGTATAAATATATAGGACTTTATAAAACAAAATTGGAATAAGACCAAAGACAGTCTAAGCACAATGTAATGCTACCAAACTATGTAACTTATTTTCAGTGTCCTTTTTGTTGTTACTATTTTTTTTTAATCAGAGAGAAACTTCTGTAATGTAGAAAAGCGTTTAAAACTTCATAAGGGAGATCTGAAGCCCTATGGAGGTGAGATACAGTGTGACAGGCTTAGATACTTAAAATGTATTTAAAGTAAAATGTATTGGATGAACTTGCAGATATAATTAAGGAGGTACTGTAAATAAGCTTAAAAAAATCCCGGATATGGAGAGAAGTATTGGGTGACTTTAGTGGTACCAATCTCAATATTTTTTTTGAAAGGGACTACAGAAAAGTTCTGATATTAAACATTACCAAATTTTTTATCAGTCCGCAGCACAATTCTTTGAAGGATTACGTAAAAGATGATTCAATACATTCCTTACACCAAGAAACGGGTGACCATTATAAATAAATATACATACATAAGGAATAAGTTATCACAGGCTAACTTATAATGAGATAGGATTATTGACTGGACCAGAAGCTTACAAAAACTGGAAAGATATCTTGATTTTCAGCAATGCCTGTAAATAAGTCACTCATATCCATTAGCCAAGATTGAAAAATGAGAACTATATTATAGTCCAATTAGTTGAAATCACAGTTATTTGAACAATTTTATCCAAAGAGTGTTGATTAATGCACTGTGTCAGTCACTGAGGATGACAAGCAGAAAAATCAATAGTGGCATAGAACAGGGTTCTCCCGTGTCCTTTTTACAATTTTGTCACTAGATTGAATAAAGAACCCAAGTTGATTAAATCTGATAATGCACAGTGCTCCTAGGAATGGCACCACATTACATTGACAAACTGACAATTTATGCAGAAAAACCCAAAGCTTAATATAAGCTCAGTGTGAACCAAATGTAAGCACGTCTCCTTTAAAATTGAATTAAGATAATTTCATTAGCAGACATACTAGCTTTCTGAGTTGGGGAGATCCAGCTGATCTCAGTCAATGGCTGAAGGGTTAGAATTCAGTGTGCTAGTTACATTTCAGGTTGTTTGGTAAGAAACTGGAATATGAATGACCAGAGTAGGGCAAGCAGAATGAGGCCAGACCTGGAACCCATACTATGTCTTAACCCAGAAGACAGAGGACTTGTTCATTTTGTATTTTAAGTGTCTAAGAGAGTTGTCAGCAAGCACTTACGGAAAGATTGAATGTGTTGTGTATAAAACAGAGGTATATCTAAGAGCTTAAAAATACCTTTAAGATAAAGAGGTCTTTTTTATTTTGATATGTAATATGTCCCCTGGCTTTTTATTCCTCGTCTTGATTTGAGACCTGCCCTTTTGTGATAGCTGGAACATTATTTCTTTTGTCTTAGGGCACTAAAAAGTGAGTCAAACCTTAGAAAAAAACTCCCCTCCCCCTTTAAGAAACGATTTCAGTGAGTAAACTTTCTGCACAAGTGACATCATGAAGAAATAGCTGTAAATTTTGTTAAGTACAGTGAAAAGGAACATTTTTATTGCTTTTTCAGACCACAGGTTAAAGGGCATAATTATCTTATTAAAGACTTCATAAAGAGAAAAAAAAGAAATAGCTGTATCCTTATTCATATGGGATTATTCAGAGTTAACAGACCGTCTTCAACTAAAATAAAGGTACATGTCTGGCATTTGGATTTTCATGAGTTTTTGCATTTATATCTTTAGTTAACTATTTGGTAACAATGACTCTATTCTAAGCGATTCCCGGGTGCAGTCACAAAAGCATGTTAATTTCACGACTTCTCTTGTTAAGTACAAGCCCTGGTCCGCTGTTTTTTTCAGGTGTGCTAATGGTGTAGAGAGAGAGGCAGGATGTTGTTGCTGTCGTGCTACTTGCGTTTGAGATCACATTTTCTTTGTTTACTTTGATGTTTTTTTTTAAAAGATTTTATTTATTTATTTGACAGAGATAGAGACAGCCAGCAAGAGAAGGAACACAAGCAGGGGGAGTGGGAGAGGAAGAAGCAGGCTCCCAGCAGAGGAGCCTGACGTGGGGCTCGATCCCAGATCACTGGGATCACGCCCTGAGCCGAAGGCAGACGCTTAAGGACTGAGCCACCCAGGCGCCCCTACTTTGATGTTTTTTAAGAAAGTAAAGAAGGCTGATATTAGGGCAGAGGTGGCAATACGGCTACTCCTTTTCAAAATTCCTTCTGGTACACAGGGAGTTTGCCCTAATGTTTGAGTGAAATTTGTCCAATTCTAAATTGAAATTATGTCACTGGTAGTAAGGTCCCAACATACTCAACCTTCACATGGATGAGAATAAGAGCCATGTTCTATACCTTTCGAATATCTGAAATCCTCTATCTAGCGAAAAAAAAAAAATCTAATTTTGCTCAGCAGCCTATATTCTTTATCTCAAGTAATGGTGTCACCACCTACCCAATTTCTCAAGCTCAAACCTGAGGATATTCCACTACTTTCCTTCTTTGTTTCATACATCTAATATGGGCACAATTCTTGCCTTCAGAATTGCTTTTTGTATTCCTTCCAATCTGCCACTGCTAAGGTCAGGCTCTTACTTTCTAATTACTTTAGGAGCCTCTTCCACTTTTCCTATAAAAGATCCTTTATAATCTGACCCCGATAAATTCTACCACTCTCCATTACATATGACCATATGCTCCAGTTACGCAAAATTGACCATTATTTGAACAGAGACATATTTGAACATGGAACTGAAGGATGACTAAGACTTAGCAAGGGAGAATAGTGAGGGAAGTCCTGGGAAAGAGAAGTACCAATAGAATAAAACCTATTATGCATAGAAAAAGGCGAGTCATTTGATATTGTTGAAGCATTGGAACAAGCTGGAGATACAACTGGAGAAATGCAAAGGAGTCCGATTAAGGTAGGCCTTAGAGACGTTATTCTGTGAGATTTTAACTGTGGTGCATTTTAAGTCAGAGAGTAATAGGAGGGTTTGTAATTTGATGAGATTATTCTGGTAACAGATACTCGAAAGCAATGAAGCCCGGAGGTTAGGAAACCATGATTCTGGTCCAAAATGGGAAGACAAGAGTAGTCATACTAGAGGCTGAACAAAAGGATGGATTGGGATATTAAAGAGTTTGACTCAACCATGGGTATAGGGTTATCACGATGGAATGTTAAAGTGTAAGGACAGCCTGTGTTCAGTCTGTGCTAAGTCCTAAGTATTTGTATTCTGTGACAAGGTGACTGGTGTTATCATTGGCCAAGACTGAAAATGTGAGAGAAGGGCCCTGCAGTAGGGGAAGGTAAGCTCACTTCTGACTATCCTGTGTTTTAATGCTATTTGGAAAGAAAGCAGGGGAAGAGGCGGCGACAGTTAGATACCCAGGTTCACCACCACTGCCACCAGCTTCAGGGTAATTCTCTCCAGTGGGGCTGCTCTGAGTAACCAAGAAAATCCGACCAATGCTTGCCAGTACTAGTTAAACGAGCACCCGTATACAGTGTTCTTCGTCTTTACCCATTCCTTCACATTCAATAATCTCTGGAATTCTGTACCTTTCAAAAAGTTTGATTTGGTCTGAGGTTTTATAGGTAGGTCAGACTCTACCTACAAAGTTTCCTCCAAATGCATCTGAATAAGGGCTTAGAAGAACCTAGCTTCTTTTTTGTCAAGCTTTCGTCTCAAATCCCCACTGCCACAGTTGACATCACAGCATAAGAGGAGAGACTTGTACGTGGCATATGGTTTGCACTCTGTAAATGTTACTAAATGAATATTTTACTGAAAAGAACCCTGCATTTCTTTAACATTGCAGGCATACATATTAACAAACTCTTGAATGCAGAATAGATATTAAATTTTACTTCATTAACAGAAAAAAAAAAAAGGAAATTGATGTTGTGTCCTTCCTTCTCCTGTTAGTGAATGCATGAATTATTGCTACTAGCAACAGCACAGGCTTTTCTTAGCAACAGTTAGTGCCATTAAGTATATTGTTGTTAATAATTGTTTTAGAAACTGAAATTATCACCACATGTAATTGATGGAAACCATTAAGGTAAGCGTTGTTTCTTACAATTGGTTCATGATTTACTTTGCATTGCAAATAATTTTATTAGTTGTTTTTGATTTCATAAAAATGTCTTTATTAATTTAAAAGCACATGTAGCTATAATTTCTACTTTTTATCTATAAACAGCTTAAAATGCCCCATCAGTGAGCATACAGAACAAAAAAGATTTTAAGTACAAACCATATATGCTTAATTGAGATGTGCTCCATTTTCTAAAAGTTTAGTTTTATACATGTCCACTTAGAATCTTTCTCATGCACGCTTGAGACACCTGACCCTTCTCTAGTAAGCTGTCGTTGAAAATGCTGGTTGACTCCAAGCACTTACCTACGACTCCTCATTCCTCCTAGAAAGTAGATCACCTCTTCCTCTAGTCTAGATTGTTATTCGGATCACCACTCTGGCTTTTTCCTGTTGTCTGCCTCCCAGAACATCTCTCCTTTCACATACAATAGGTCATGTGTGTCTACATTGGGGCTCCCACTCCATCACATCTCAATTCTGGAAGTTCATCTTGCATCTGCCCTTTAAAACTGAGTTGCTTATCTGTTGAAAGGAGTGATGACAAGTTAATAGATTATTTGGGCTTTCTGATACCCAACCACTGTTTAGCAGAAAACAACACTATGAATCTCAAGCTGGTGTTTGGTAATTTATCTGACAAGTTTCCTTCTCTGACATCAAATCCTTAACACTATCACAATCCTTCTTCCGATTTGCATACCTGAAGACACAGAGCAGCTTCCTATCTGCCCTATGGTATTGGTGCATACTTTCTAGCTTTCCGGTACTTCTTGTTCCAACATTATGGATGTTCAGTCAAATAGTCAGTTTCTCACTCTTCTGGGAGCAAAGCAACTTGCAAGTATCTGGTATGGCCTTAGAAGTTTGTTGGGTTTTTTCAATCATTGAAATGTATAGGTCAGTAATAGAATAAAACTGATATAAGAAAAAGACATTATTAGTGTTACGTTTAGTTTGTTTTGTTAGAGTTGTCTCTGGGGAAAAAGGAAAAATTTGAAGATAGGAATAAACTAAACAAATAAAACCACTAAAATCATTATGCCAAGCAAAATAAGTCAGTCAGAGAAAGACAAATACCAGATTTCATTCATATGTGGATTTTTTTTTTTTTTTTTTTTTTTTTTTTTTTAGGGATAGAGAGAGAGAGAGTAAGTGGAGGGAGGGGAAGAGGGAGAGAGAGAATCTGGAACAGACTCGCCACAGGGCTCGATCCCATGACCACGAGATCATGACTTGAGCTGAAATCAAGAGTTCGACCCTCAACCTACTGAGCCACCCAGGTGCCCCCACTCATATGTGGAGTTTAAGAGACAAAACAGATGAACATAAGGGAAAGGGAAAAAAAGACAAGGAGGCAAACCATAAGAATCGCTTAACTATGAGAACAAACTGAGGGTTACTGGAGAGAAGGTGGGTGAGGGAATGGCTAAATGAGTGATGGGGATTAAGGAGGGCACTTGTGATGAGTACTGGGTGTTATATGTAAGTGATGAGTCACTAAATTCTACTCCTGGGACTATATTACACTATATGTTAACTAATTAAAATTTAAACAAAATCTTGAAATATAAAAAGTCACAAAAAACAGAACCACAAAAATCACTTAAAGTATAAAGAGTACATCATTGTCTCAACTCAGATGAATTTTGCACCACCTTCCATACAAGGCAAATATCACAATAAGGTGCATTTAAAGTTGAAAATAACTATTAGTGGCAGAGATACTCAGAATTATTTTGGTGAACCAAATTAAATAATTTGGGGTAACACATCAATGCCAACGTTTAATCCATTAAAACCAATTCGATTTTAAAAAATGATTTTTTTCAGGATCTATTATTACCACTTAGTATGTGTAGTATTCTAGGAGATCAAAAATCTAGAGGAAGAGAGTAAAGAAAAAGTTCAGTAGAGACTGATATAGTGACAAGTGTCATTAGAAGATCTGTATAAAGTCCTCTGTCCATCATCTAAAAAATTAACACAAAGTGAATAAAAAACCTATAGATAAGAGCTAAAACTGTAAAACTATTAGAGGCAAGAATAGCTGTGGCTCTTAGTGAATTTAAACTAAGCAATGGCTTCTTATATATAACATCAAAAGCAAAGCAAAGAAAAAATAGGTAAATGGGGCTTTATCAAAACTAAAAACTCTTGTGCTTCAAAGGATATTATCAAGAAATAAATAGACAACCCATAGAATTGGGGGAAAATTGCCAATAATATATATGATAAACCTCTAATATTTAGAATGTATAAAAAACACAACTCAACAGTAAAAAACACAACTGAAAAATGGACAAAGGATTTGAATAGACATTTCTCTGAAGAAGATATACGAATGGCCAATAAACACATGCAAAGATGCTAAACATCATGAGCCATTAGAGAAATGCAACTCAAAACCATGGGGTACCATTTTATACCTACTAGGGGAGCTATAATTGAAAAGACAAATAATTAGTGTTGGCAAGGATGTAGGCAAATTGGAACCATTGTACACGGCAGGTGGGAATGTAAAATTGTACTGCCACTTTGGAAAACAGTTTGGTATTCTTCAAAAAATTAAACATGGAGTTACTATGTGACAGCAAACCTAATCCTAGGCTTATACCCAAGAGGATGGAAAACATATTCAAAAACTTGTACATACATGTATATAGAAATATTAATCATAATGGTAAAAAAATGGAAACAACCCAAATGCCGACTGAACAATGAAAAGATAAACAAAATGTGGCATATCCATGTAATGGAATATTATTTGGCCATGAAAATGAATGGAGTGATGATAAATGCTACAGCAGAGATGGATCTTCATAACATCATACCCCATGAAAGAAGCCAGATAAGAAGGGCCACATATTATATGATTCCAATTCAATGAAATGTCCACTATAGGCAAACCCATAGAGACAGAAGGTAAATTAGTCATTGTTGGGTGTGTGGGGGAGGTATGAATGAGGTATGAGGTACAGGGATTCTTTATGAAGTAAGGAAAATGTTCTGGAATTAAGATATTGGTGCTAATAGCACAACTTCATGAATACACTAAAAACTACTGAAATAGTTTACTAAAGTATATACCAAAGTATGCTAAATTGTGTACTTTCATAGGATGAATTTTATTATTGTAAGTTATACCTTAATTTTTAAAAATGTCTTATGCTGACACAATTTCAAAGGTAAGAATTTTGTCGAGATATATCAGAAAAAGCAACAAAAACAAATAATATTTGATATGGCCTTGACATCATTGGAAGATGAGCCAGATAAAGTTGTGGCATAGCAAGTAAATAAAGGAAGGGAATAGTAAGTCCTTTATTATCCGGAGGGGTATGTATAGAAGGTATGGAAATACATTCTGTTTTTTAACATTCAATAATAAAAACACACTGCTTTCGGTCTTCTTGATCATCAAAAGAAAACGTATACACTGTAAAAATAAAACACATTTTTAAAAGTTCTATATAAATTTTCTCAGACTATAATTTTTTTGCTTTTTCTATTATTTTTCTATTTACAATTGAAATCATTCAGCATATATAATTTTATATTCTGACTTATTGAAAAATACTTTCATAAGCATTTTCCCATCTGATTTCCCCTGTGATTTAAAGTTGTCTCAAAATGTATTTATTTGCTACATTCTTCTGTGGCCCTATCTAACCTTGGACAGTTAAGATGTTTCTGGTTTTTAAAAAATATGAATAATGAAAAAAATAATAATAATGATTTTTAAAACTATGACTACATATTTGTCCATATTTTGGATTATTTTAGGATAGATTTCCTCTGTGTAATGAGGAGAAAACTATTTTTACTTATAAATAGTACCACATACCTTTGTTCTGTAATACTGATAAATTTCAGGGACAATTCTATACTGCATTGTCTCCCTCTCAGCCAGTAGATTATCAAGTCATCTCACCTGCCAAGCAGTTAGGCATAATTTAACAGAGCTCTATTTGTATGGGTGAGTGCAACAATGTCATTGTACCACTTGACAGTTTTATGACTAAAAAATAAAATGAACAACTTTCGTGTTATAGAAATCATTTCTATGACACTTTATTCTATTAGAAGAATGACTAACAACTATAAACCTATTCCTCAGATAAAGGCTGGGTTCCAACGTGGAAATTAAAAAGCACTAACAACTCAAGAGCATGATCAAGAGGTGTCAACTATCTTTACTTGTGAAGGCTCCCAATCCAAATTGACTAAAGGAGTCTGGCTCAATGGATCTCAACTCTAATTGTCATGTAACTTGTGACTTGCTTGAAACCAGTAGCAAGAAGTAAGGTGATGCTATGTGATTTGAGAGGCTAGGTCAGAAAAAATGTTGTACCTTATGCCTTTTTCTTGATGGATACTCATATTTGGAGCACTGAACCACAGATCTGACTATTCTGAGACCACCGCTCTGGAAAGGTCAAATGGGGATGCTCAAGTTCACAACCCAGCAGAGCTCCCAGCCAATGACCATCAGTCATGTGAGTGAGCCATCTTGGATGGCTACCCCAGTTCACCTTCAGATGACTGCAGCCCCAGCCATGATCTCACTGCATGAGAAATCATAAAGCAAGAACCTCCTAGCTGTGTCCTTCCCACATTCCTAATCCATAAATTCATGTTCAAAATAAAATATCTTTTTTAAGACTCTAAATTTGGCTTATAAGCCACATTCTATATATAAATTCTATATATAATTCTAAGCATAAATTCTATACACAAAATTCTCTATGCAAATCTATATATAAATCATTATATCTACATAGTAAAAAAATTAAAAATCCATATGTCAGAACAAATGCACTAAAGTATCATATTATTGTTCCCTCTCTCTCTTTTTAACCCTTAACTTAGGTGGCTTAATACACAAGACAGAGATATAGCTATATTAGGTCTTAGAATCTTATTTCAATCACTCTTAGGTTTTATTTCAATCACTCTCTTTCTTAATTGTACCAAACAATTGTTCAACTTCTGATTATACTTTCAGGGATAAGTGTCATCACTTTGTGACATAGTTTTGCCACCTTTGGGTGGTTCTCAGCTTCTTTGAAGGTTCTTATATTGAGTTCTATGTAGCTCTCATCCATTAGCCTTGGTTTTCCTTTTCATTTATCCTAAAAAAATATACCTTTTCATTTCTGTCTAGAATTCAAATTTTGATTATGATATTTTATAAAGTCATAACAATACATAAGAGAAATAGAAAGTTTTGTGTATCAAAATACTAAAAACAACTTACCTTCCATGATTATTACCACTTGCTAATCATCTCTCTTTATATTACTGCCCTTATAACCCAAGTATAAACTAAAGAAATACTGATTTAGTGATGACATGCTTCTTTTTTTTCCCATAAATTTCTGTCGTTTTCTTTTTTTTCTAATTATGTTAGTCACTACATCAAAAACTAATGATGTACTTAATAACATATTTCTGGACACAAGGGATAATTTCCCATTCTAGCACATTTTAGGACATGGGTAGAGTTGTAATTTAAAATGTCTAACACATCTGAATTGTTGAAAGTCTAGTTGGAGAAAAAAATCAGAGATAGCTAAATAAAAACAGAGTAAAAACAAGTTTTCATTGATACGTGAATGGAAAAAAATGTTTATATATAAATACAAATATATGTATATATAAAAATATATAGATATAAATATAAATATATATATTTACACACATATACACACCACACACACACTACACACACACACACACACACACACACACACACAAATACAATGGAATATTATTTGGCCATCAAAAGAATGAAATCTTTCATTTACCGCAACATGGATAGGAGCTAGTGAGTATAATGCTTAACAAAATAAATCAGTCAGAGAAAGTCAAATGCCATATGATCTCACTCATATGTGGGACTTAAGAAACAAATGAGCAGGGGCGCCAGGGTGGCACAGCGGTTAAGCGTCTGCCTTCGGCTCAGGGCGTGATCCCGGCTTTATGGGATCGAGCCCCACATCAGGCTCCTCCGCTATGAGCCTGCTTCTTCCTCTCCCACTCCCCCTGCTTGTGTTCCCTCTCTCGCTGGCTGTCTCTATCTCTGTCAAATAAATAAATAAAATCTTAAAAAAAAAATGAGCAAAAGAAAAAAAGAGAGAGAGAAAAACCAAGAAACAAACTCTTAACTGTAGCAAGCAAACCTCTGGTTACCAGAGGAGAGATAGGTGGGGGGTGGAGGAAGTAGGGGATGGGGATTAATGAGTACACTTATCATGATGAAAAAAAAGCTGATAAAAAATATGTAAAAAAAAAAAAAAAAGTAAAAAATGAACCAAGAACTGAGCTGAGGACTTTCAAGCCTCTGCTAGATTTTCAACAGGAATGGAATACCATTCGGCCAAGGAAATATCGAATGAAAACATTTCTAAATTAACAAGAAACACACACATACTCATACCAAAAAAAGTGATTTACCAACTGGTATCAAAATAGGAGCTTATTGAAAATTAATTGTTTGATAGAGTAATGCAAATTTTGTTTGTTAGGATTTATCTAAAATTGCTATTTAAGAACCTTCCTGAATAAACTACATGGTGCATGAATGCATGAAGGTGACAAAGTGATTTTTTTTAAAAAGTCCAATGTATAGAACTCCTGAAAGCAATTTCAGCTAATGACTTTTCAGAAAACAAATTAGAAAAACAAGATCAATTAATTTACCAAATAAAGAGTATGCTGGCAGGATGATAAACATTGATCAAAATTTATATGCCTACCAGCAAATACAAGCTTTGTCTTAATTATGTGATACCTTAAGGAAAGACGATGGAAAAATTAATCTATGATGCTCATGTATGAACAAGATATACCTTACACTGTTCTAAAAGATCTTCAAAATTTACTTCCTCAATACTAAGTGTTTGACCGCAGAAGTCATGACAACAATTGGCTAAATTGAAAATCTTGTTAAAGATTTCTATTGGTCTCCCCTTCCGCGCTGCCCACACTTTCCTATCCTGAGATTCTTATTAAATACTTCTAGGGTTAGCCACAGGAATCAATCTTTCTAACATGCACCCTATGTAATCCTTCTCCCAGTGGTACTCTAATCACAATCGGAGAAAACGTCACTATAAACATGGGAAGAAAAATGTTCTAGGTTATTTAGTGATATTCTTATTCTTTAGTAGTAAATTTCTGATTTCTAAAAACAAAACCATTACATCTCACCATATTTTTTTTTTTACGAACAATGAAAATCATTACTAATTTGAGTAACCCAGGTAATCATAAAATGTTGAAATACATTCTAGAAACTTAGGTCTTGAATTCATACGCTTGTCCAATAAAAATATCTTCTAGGTTTGATTTTTATTTTTTATTTTTTTATTTTATTTATTTTATTTATTATTTGAGAGAAAGAGAGAGCGCACACAAGCAGGGGGAGTGGCAGAGAGAGAGAGGGAGAAACAGGCTCCCCACTGAGCAGGGAGCCTGATGCGGGGCTTGATTCCAGGACCCTGGTATCATGACCTGAGCCAAAGGCAGATGCTTAATTAACTGAGCCACCGAGGCACCACTATGTTTGATTTTTAAATAAAAGTTTAATTTTGGAATGGCTTCAGACTTACAAAAAAATAGCAAAAACAATACAGAATATTTTAATGTGTCCAATCCCAGTTTTCTCTATTATTAACATCTTACATTTATGGTATTTTTTTCTCAACTAATGAACCTATTTTGATATATTAATATCAACTAAAGTCCATACTCCATTTGTATTTCTTGTTTTTTCTCAATATCCTTTTTGTTCCAGAACCTCATGCAGGATATGGCATTATCTTTAGTTGTCATGTTTCTTTAGTCTCCCCTGGGTTGTAATAGTTTCTCATACCCTTCCCTGTTTTTGATGATTTTAACAGCTTTGAGGAGTACTGGCCAGGTAAATTGTAGGATACTCTTGTATTGGAATTTGTCTGATGATTTTCTCATGATTAGAATTGGGTTATTCATTTTTGGGAGAAAGATCATAGAGATAAGGTGCCACTCTTATCACGTGTCACCAAGGTTATATACGATCAAAATAATTTGTCACCGTGGATGCCATCCTTGATCACATGGCCGAGGGAGTGTTTGTCTGATTTCTCCCCTGCGAAGCTACACTATGTTCCTTTCCACGCTGTATGTATTCTGTGGAAGGAAGTCACCACATCGAACCCAGACTTTAAGAGGAAAAGTTATGCTCCATCTCCTTGGGAGCAGCATAAATAATTTTCTGAAAATTTCTAAAGAATTTTTCTGTCTATCTATAGCAATTTGTTTATTTAATAATTTCTATCAGTATGAAGTTATGGATATTTATTTCACATCTTTGCCTTCTTTAAGTTTTGAATAATCCAATCCTACTTTAGACACTTTAATGCTCAAATTGTTCTAGCTCCTTTTTCTGTTGACATCCTCCATCAGTGTGGATTGAGGTTTTTTTGTTTGTTTTGGTTTGGTTTTTTCAGCACTTTCTTACTTCTTAGCACTATAAGATATTCCAGGCTCATCTTCTATATTCCCTGCCCCAGGCCTGGAATAAGCCATTTCTCCAAGGAGTTGACGTTCCCTTTAAAAAAAATAATTTTTTAAATTTGGGTATAGTTGACACACCATGTTACATGAGTTTCAGGTGTACAATATGGTGATTCAACATCTCTATGCATTATGCTATGCTCACCACAAGTATAGCTACCGTCCGTCACCATACATCACTATTACAATACCATTGATTACATTCCCTATGCTGTGCCTTTTATTCCCATGACTTACTCAATCCATAACTATAAATCTGTATCTCTAGTTCCTTTGATCAGAGACTGATACTGGAAACCAAGATCTCGGCACTATGTGTGCTCTTTGCTACTGGAGTGTCATTTCTTCTAGTCTATCTCAGCTGACACAATAAAGAAATACACGTGTGTATGCTAACCTGTGTATATACGCACATCTATAACTATTTCTGTGCGTAACCATTTGTATTTATATTAAGCTAAATGTGAGTTAATACTGATGTCTCCAACTCCAATCCACTACTGCATGGATCTCATAGCTTCCATCCCTTGCTTTTATGTAAATTCCCACCCCAACAGTGAAAACCTCACTCCCACCATTTGCCATCCTCCTAATTGTTCAATTCTACTATATGTGCATTGTGATTTCAGAGTTATTAACCTGTACTTCCATGGGAAATCACCTTATTAACTACAGTGCGGAGTTTGTGTGCAGTTCCCTTTGCCTTTAGTCCCACAGACTCCACTCATGTTGAAAGTTATTTAGGTCAGCAACTTTTTACTTCTACCCCTTCAGTGTTTCATATATTTCTAATAAAGTTAGATTATCTTGTCATATGTTACATTCCATACTGCGGAGCCCCCAGCCTCTTAGAGGATACATTTCTCACTTGCATGCATTAAGGGTTGTTTGGTTTGCTGTAAATTCTATGGGTTTTGACAACTGCACAGTGACCTGTAATCATGATATGATGTCATACAGAATAGTTTCAGCACACTAAAAATACCTTCTGGGCCTTACCTATTCAATTTCTGCTCCCTCCACTCTCCCAGAAGCCTTGGCATTCATTGATCTGTGTACCAACTCTATAATTTTGCCTTTCCTAAAATGTCACGTAAATGGAGTCAGACAGGCTGTGGCCTTTTCAGACTAGTTTCTTTTCCTTAGCAATGCGTTTTTAGATTTCATCCATATCTTTGTGTGACTTGATAGGTCATTCTTTTTATTGCTGAATATATTCCATTATCCATATATTTTATATCAAATTTTATCATTATACTATCATTTCTCAGTTCCTGTATTGAAGGACATAGGGGTTGCCTCCAGATTTGGTGATTATGACAAAAGTTTCTGTAAACATTGATGTGCTGGCTTTTGTACTGATATAGTTTTAAAAATCAGTTGGTTAAATACGAAGGAGCGTGGTTGCTGGACGGTATGGTGAAGCCATGCTTAACTTCATTTGAAACTGCTAAATTGGGGCGCCTGGGTGGCACAGCGGTTAAGCATCTGCCTTCGGCTCAGGGTGTGATCCCGGAGTTCTGGGATCGAGCCCCACATCAGGCTCCTCCACTATGAGCCTGCTTCTTCCTCTCCCACTCCCCCTGCTTGTGTTCCCTCTCTTGGCTGTCTCTATCTCTGTCGAATAAATAAATAAAATCTTAAAAAAAAAAAAAAACCTGCTAAATTGTCTTCCAAAGTGGCTGTAGCACTTTGCACTCACCCCAGCTATGAACAAGTTCCTATTGTTCCCCATCCTTAACGGCAATTTTTAGTGTTAGTTTATATTCCCCTTTTTAAGCCATTTTAATAAGTATGCTATGATATCGCATTGCTGTTTTAATTAACATTTTCCTAATAACGAATGACATTGAGCATCTTCTCATGTGTTTGACATCTGTACATTTTTTTCTGTGGAAGTGCTTTTTCAGAACTTTTGACTGAATTTATTGATTTTTTTGTCTTTCTCTTCTTGACTTTGTAGAGATCTTTGTCTGTTTAGGATACAAGTCTTTTATCAGATATGTGTTCTGCAAATATTTTCTCCCAGGCCGTTGCTTGTCTTTTGACTTTATAACAGTGTCTTATGCAGAATAAAAGTTTTAATTTTAGTAAAATCAAGTTTATCAATTTTTTCTTACTCATAATTTTTATATTGCTTTCTTTAAATTTTGAACGATAAAAATAGCTTTGCTCTCCCTTTGAGGATATAGTGGTTATGGAATAAATTATACTTTCAGTGCATAAAATAACAGGACTGGATTACATGTATCTTTAAGATTCCTTCTTGCTCTAAAATTATCAAATATGCACGCCTCTAAACAGTCATTATTTCTACAATTTTTTCCACATTGTGTGTACATAAATTGTGTACTTCATATTTTTCTGGCTTCTATTTGAATTTTTTTAATTCTTAGAATATCCAAGTATCTTCCGATCTCCTTTGTAGTTTTTATCCTTTAATGTGAAAAGAGAATTCCTGTGCTAACTAGTTTTTTTTTTTTTGCCTTCATATCCTAGCTGTTTTTCTGAGGCCACAAAAAAGTGATATATTAGGAAATGTGACTTTTTTTTAAAAGATTTAATTTATTTATTTGACAGAGATAGCCAGCGAGAGAGGGAACACAAGCAGGGGGAGTGGGAGAGGAAGAAGCAGGCTCCTAGCGGAGGAGCCTGAGGTGGGGCTCGATCCCAAAACGCTGGGATCACGCCCTGAGCCGAAGGCAGATGCTTAACGACTACGCCACCCAGGGCCCCCGGAAATGTGACTTTAACTCAGCAAATACTTTTCTTCCATTGAAGAAATGGTTCTTAAAACATTTGCATGAACTAGGATTTGTCCAGCTCTACATACGGAGTGGTGTTCAACAGCACGCTGACACATCGAAGTTCATAGGCACTCGCCTCCAAACGTGCTCCCAAGCCCTGCTCAGCGATCCTGGAGACAGACGTACAGCACCGCAGAGGCTTACTGGCACAATCCCTCATCCGCAGGACACCCTTCTTGACACAGGCAGATGAGAATGTTCTCAGGGTGTCATGACCGAGAAGCTGAAAGCATGACTTTGGAAATCCCCCGTATTGGCTGCATTAGTCTTTAGGCTTTGGATTTGAATTCTCAGGCATCTGCAGGGCATTGGTAGGATGTCACGAGTAACTGATTTTAGATGAACTATTAGGGATAGCCCTGATTTAAGTTGTGAAATTTTTGGTATTTGTTTTTGACCCATGTTCTTCCCCATCCTCACATTCCTCACTTTTCTCTCAAATACTCAGTTAAAACATTAACCCTTCCTCCTTCCTTGCTAAGCAGAGTTTGTTTTCAGAGACTTGATTCATGCAAATTACAAATAATAATTATCAGGTGAGAATATTAGGACTTCAGCATTATTTAGGTTTTAAGGATTCACACCATAAACTAAGAAAGCAAAGCTTTTGCTACAGTTTCATGGGAGCTAGAGGGCTTTTCAGTATCTCTCAAATGGCCTAGGCAAGCAATTCCGGGGTCTTCTTGAGGCCCACTGTGGCTAAGAGTAAATTTGAACGGCAGCAAATTATCTGGTAAGAAATGCTCACTTTTGGGGCACCTGGGTGGCTCAGTCGGTTAAGTGTCTGCCTTCGGCTCAGGTCACGATCCCAGGGTTCTGAGATGGAGCCGCCCCTTGGGCTCCGTGCTCAGCAGGGAGCCTGCTTCTCACTCTGCCTGCCACTCCCCCTGCTTGTGCTCTCTCTTTCTCAAATGAATAAATAAAATCTTTAAAAAAAAAAAAACTGCTCACTCTACTTGTATATCGCCAAAAAGCAATTTAAAGTAAGCAAATATGTCACAATTTAAATATTACTATGGACCTGAAAATGCTTTACTGATTTAAATAATGACAAATATTTTATAGTAGAAGTAGCATCAATGTGTACATATTAGAATAATTTTATGTAAATTATTTTTCACAATGTATCTTTTCCCTTATTTTAAAAAACTTGCATATTGATAAGGAGCCCTAGAAGATCAGTTTCTTTGAACTGGAAGTAGTCTTTAAAATCTTTACCATTTCCGGGGCACCTGGGTGGCGCAGTCGTTAAGCGTCTGCCTTCGGCTCAGGGCGTGATCCCGTTGTTCTGGGATCTAGCCCCTCCGCTGGGAGCCTGCTTCTTCCTCTCCCACTCCCCCTGCTTGTGTTCCCTCTCTCGCTGGCTGTCTCTGTCAAATAAATAAATAAAATCTTTAAGAAAAATAAAAATAAAAAATAAATAAATAAAATCTTTACCATTTCCAAATTTGACTAATGACCAAAAGCCCCAACTTTTAACTTTTAACTCAGAACAAACTTAGGCTGATTATCTTTCTACTTTAATTTAAATAATTAGTTTTTAATCCGTTCACTAGATTACTGTGTTGTCAACATGAGTATTCACATTGTACATAAGTATTTAAATTGTGTCCCACCTTGGGAATGCAAGTTGGTACAGCCACTCTGGAAAACAGTGTGGAGGTCCCTTAAAAAGTTAAAAATTGAGCTACCCTATGATCCAGCCATTGCACTACTGGGTGTTTACCCCAAAGATACAGACGTAGTGAAGAGAAGGGCCATATGCACCCCAATGTTCATAGCAGCAATGTCCACAATAGCTAAATCGTGGAAGGAGCCAAGATGCCCTTCAACAGATGACTGGATTAAGAAGATGTGGTCCATATATACAATGGAATATTACCCAGCTATCAGAAAGAACGAGTTCTCAACATTTGCTGCAACATGGACGGCACTGGAGGAGATAATGCTAAGTAAAATAAGTCAAGCAGAGAAAGACAACTATCATATGATTTCTCTCATCTATGGAACATAAGAACTAGGATGATCGTTAGGGGAAGAAAGGGATAAAGAAAGGGGGGTAATCAGAAGGGGGAATGAAACATGAGAGACTATGGACTCTGAGAAACAAACTGAGGGCCTCAGAGGGGAAGGGGGTGGGGGAATGGGATAGGCTGGTGATGGGTAGTAAGGAGGACACGTATTGCATGGTGCACTGGGTGTTATACACAACTAATGAATCATCGAGCTTTACATCGGAAACCGGGGATGTACTGTATGGTGACTAACATAATAAAAAATCATTAAAAAAAAATTGTGTCCCACCTATATATTTGCTTACTCTTTATTTTGTGACCTTTTATTAAAATGCATATATTTAAAATAACTTTGTGTCATTGCCATACATTTAAAATTATCTCACTTGCCATAAGTAATCACAGATGTAAATATGATTAAAAACAAGTTTTTATGTTAAAGGATATATAAGTAATGCTAGATCTAATCAATCTACAAAATTGCATACCTAAAATTATAGTACTCAGTAAGAAAAATGATAACATTTTTGATACGTCAGTAATAAAGTCACATTTGGCTTAACATAAGGTGAAGATGAGGTTCCTAAATAAAATAATTTTGCTGTAAAAAATTTTTAAGTTTAAGAATTTAAACTGCATATGCATCAAAAGCAAAATGAACAATTGCTTATTTTTTCTGATATAGTGAAAGGCTGAGGATGAATTCCTGAAAAGATATGGGAACTTTGTTCGACTAACTTTATTTATTTATTTATTAAATTTATTTTAAAAAATATTTTATTTACTTATTTGTCAGAGAGAGAGAGCACAATTAAGGGGAGCGGCAGGCAGAGGGAGAAGCAGGCTCCCCGTTGAGCAAGAAGCCCGATGTGGGGCTCAATCCCAAGACCCTGCGGTCATGACCTGAGTTGAAGGCAGACGCTTAATCGACTGAGCCACCTAAGTGTCCCAGGATTATTTTCTTAATTTTCTGCTACTTCATTATTAGTGTGTAGGAATGCAAAAGATTTCTATACATTGATTTCATATTCTGCAAGTTTGCTGAATTCATTTACCAGTTCTAGTAGTTTTTTGGTGGAGTCTTTAGGTTTTTCTATCTATAGAATTATGCCATCTGCAAATAGGAAAGTTTTGCTTCTTCCTTTCCGATTTGGATGCCTGTTTATTTCTTTTTGTTGTCTGATTGCTGTGGCTCGGACTTCCAGTACTGTGTTGATTAAAAGTCCTGAGAGTAGACATCCTTGTTTTATTCCTGATCGTAGAAGAAAAGTTCTGTTTTTCCTGGTCAAGTATGATGTTAACTGTGGATTTTTCATATGTGATCTTTATTATATTTGAGGTGTGTTCCCTCTAAACCTACTTTGTTGAGAGTTTTTACCATGAATGGATGTTGTACTTCGTCAAATGTTTTTTTCTGCATGTGAAATGATCATATGGTTTTTATCCTTTCTCTTGATGTGACTATCACATTGGTTGATTTGCAAATATTGAACCCTTTCATCCCTGGAGTAAATCCCACTTGAATGTGGTGAATGATTTGTTTAATGTGTGGTTGGACTCAGTTTGCTAATATTTTGTTGAGAATTTTTGCACCTATGTTCATAGGGGAATTGGTCTATAATTTTCTTTTTTTCATAGGGTTTTTATTTGGTTTTGGTATCAGGGTAATACTGGACTCATAGGATGAATTTGAAGCTTTTCTTCCTCATCTATTTTTTGGGAATAATTTGAGGAGAATACGTATTAACTCTTCTTTAAATGTTTGGTAGAATTCACCTGTGAAGCCGTCTGGTCCTGGACTTCTGTTTGTTGGGAGTTTTTTGATTGCTGGTTCAATTTAATTGCTAATAATCAATTTATTCAATTTTTTTTCCTGATTCAGTTTTGGAAGGTTATGTTTTTAGGAATGTATCCATTTCTTCTAGGTTGTCCAATTGTTGGCATATAATTTTTCATAACATTCTTTATAACCCTTTGTATTTCTGTGGTGTTGATTGTTATTTCTCCTCTTTCCTTTCTGGTTTTATTTGAGTCTCTCTCTTTTTCTGTCCCTCCCTCCATCCCTCTTTTGATAAGACTGGCTAGCAGTTTACCAATTTCATTGATCTTTTCTCTCTTTTTATTAATCTCTTCTGTTGTGTTCTTAGTCTCTTTCATTTATTTCTATTCTAGTCTTTATTATATCCTTCCTTCTACAGGAGTTGGGCTTTGTTGTTGTTTTTTCTAGCTCTTTTAGGTGTAAGATTAAGTTATTTGAGTTTTTCTTGTTTCTTGAGGTACACCCGTATTGCTATAATCTTCCTTCTTAGAATAGCTTTTGCTGCATCCCAAAGATTTTGGATCATTGTGCTTTCATTTTCATTTGTCTCCATGTATTTTTTTATTTCCTCTTTGATTTCTTGGTTAACCCATTCGTTGCTTAATAGCATGTTATTTAACTTCTATGTATTTGTGTTTTTTCTAGATTTTTTCTTGTGATTACTAGTTTCATACTATTGTTATCAGAAAAGATGAATGATATGATTTCAATCTTTTTTAATTTGTTGAGACTTGTTTTGTGGGCTATTGGAGTCTATTCTGGAGAATGTTCCATGTGCACTTGAAAAGAATGTGTATTCTGTGTTTTTGGTTGGAATGTTCTAAAATATCTGTTGATCCATCTGGTTAAATGTGTTATTCAAAACTCCTGGTTCCTTATTAATTTTCTGCCTGAATGATCTATCCATTGATATAAGTGGGGTATTAAAGTCTCCTACTATTCTTGTATTACTATCAATTTCTTTTTTTTTTTTTTAAGATTTTTTATTTATTTATTCGACAGAGATAGAGACAGCCAGCGAGAGAGGGAACACAAGCAGGGGGAGTGGGAGAGGAAGAAGCAGGCTCACAGCAGAAGAGCCTGATGTGGGGCTCGATCCCAGATCGCCGGGATCATGCCCTAAGCCGAAGGCAGACGCTTAACCGCTGTGCCACCCAGGCGCCCCTACTATCAATTTCTTCCTTTATGTCTGTTAATAGTTGCTTTATGTATTTGGGTACATAAATACTTATAATTGGTATATCTTCCTGTTGGATCATTCCCTTTATGATTATTTAGTGTCTTTGTCCCTTGTTACAGTCTTTGTTTTAAAGTCTATTTTGTCCGAAATGAGTATTGCTACTCCAGCTTTCTTCTTGCTTCCATTTGCATGGTAAATGTTTTTCCACCCTTTCACTTTCAATCTGCTTGTGCCTCTAGGTCTGAAATGTAGGCACCATGTAGGTGGGTTTTGTCTTTGGCTTTGTATTTAAGAAAGCTTCACTTGTAAGGAAACTATTGTCATTAGGGTGCTCACAATTTTCCAGTTCTCATGATTTCTGGCATATGGTAGCCCTGCACTTTTCTGTCCTCTTGAAATTTAGTCATGTGATTTGCTTTGGTAAATGAAATGATGTGGGTCACTTCCTGGTGCAAGCTTTTAAAAGCTAGTGCACAATTCCTTATATTTCCTTGCTCTGCCATGGCAGTTGACAATATTTCAATGGTGGCTATCTGTCCCATCAGTTCTATGATGAAGGCCATCATTGGGGAGCAGAGTTCCAGCCAGACTGAAAAGGACACATAGTCATGTTTTGCAAGTCAAGCAATATGGGGGATTGTTTATTGTCACAGCTTAATGTAGCCCATTCTAACATATATGTATTTAGATTGTTCTTTGTTTCTTTTTTTATTATTATGTTAGTCACCATACAGTATAGATTTTTCAAATAAGCAGATATTTGTACAAAATAATTTAATTTGCAAATTTCTGCACATAAATCATACTGATTAAATCTTTCAGAGGAACTTGAAGTTCTAATTATCTGATAAAACACTTTACACTTTCTGAGTGAAAGTCAACATGTTTCAGTTTGAAATAGCAGTTTAGTTTGAACAGATTTCCCATCCCTTCACAAATAGTCAAGAATTTGGCGGTCTACCCTTAATACAAGTGACACTTTTAACAAATTTTAGAATACTTCTCCTAAATGATTGTGTATACCCAATGCAACAAAGCATTCCTTATACATTCGACACAGAACATAATTTGCTTCTCTTGTAACAGTTTAAATGCCTCAAACAGGTTTTCTTAGCCAAGGAGTAAGTGCATAGTTAGTGTCAGAGCTTAATCCAATATATCATGTTTAGTCCATTTTACTGTTTAGGATGAAGTTGTCAATTTATTTAGAAATCTCTAGGCACAGCTATTTGAAATGCTTGACTGAAAAAAAAGTCTTCCTGGAATTCCTTATTCACTCATATTTGAAAAACAGTTGTTAATGAATTGTACGTTGCCACACGTAAGATAGTAATCATTTCGTTGGTTTCTGCCATATCTAGAATTTTTAAATTTGTTATGTTTTGAATGAAGCACTATCAATCATTTCATTTGTTGTGTGCCCAAACATCATCATTTTCATCATTTTTTCACAGCAAATTATTAATGATCTTGCCAATACTTCAGCATCTCTAGCCGTTGTGTTTAAATGTGACACTGTACACAAGTCTTCCAAAGCTTTTGCATTTGTTCTCTGCCATAAGACACAGTAATTTATTGGGACACAGTTGAATTTCCTCAAACTTAATTTCAAATATTTAATAGATACCCTTTGGTGTTCTTTGGGTAATTCAAAATTATGCTTGAGGTTGATTAGTTTAATTTGTGTCTCTGAAAATATTTCAAAATAGAATAAAACTAATTACACTGCCAGTTCATAAAAATAAGAAACATTAAATATTTCTATATATTTGTTATTTTTTAAATGGCTATATAATTGGCACAGCATTATGTTAGTTTCAGATATAAAACTTAATAATTCAAGATTTGTATATATTGAGAATGATCAGCACAATAAATCTAGTTAACATTTGCCACTTTATGTGGTTACAAGACATAATTTCTTTTTCTTGTAAAGAGGACTTTTAAGAACTTTCAAATGTGCAATACAGTAATATTAATTATGTTCACCATGCTGTATACTACATCCCCGTGACATTTATTTTCTAACTGCAAGTTTGTACGTCTTGACCCTCTACACCCCATCCACTTCTGGCAACCACCATTCTGTTCTCTGTATCTATTAACTTGCTTTTGTTTTTCTTCTAATTCCAGACATAAGTGAGATCATATGGCATTTGTCTTTCTCTGTCTAACTTATTTCTCTTAGTATAATGTCTGCAAGGTCCATCCACATTGAAAGATTTCCTTCTATTTTTGGCTGAATAATATTCCATTTTCTCTATCCATTCATCCTTTCATGGACACTTAGGTTGTTTCCGTATCTTGGCTATTGTAAATAGTGCTGCAATGAACATACCACTGTATATATTTTTTGAATTAGTTTTCTCATATTCTTCAGATAAATACCCAGAAGTGAAATTGCCAGCTCGTATGGTAATTTTTAAAAAAAATTTTTTTTTGAAGAACCTCCATACTGTTTTCCATAGTAGCGGCACCAGTTTACATTCCCACCAACAATACACGTATTCTATATCCTCACCAACACTGATTTCATGTCTTTTTGATAACAGCCATTCAAACAGGTGTGGAGTGATATCTCACTGTGGTCTTGATTTGCATTTTCCTGATGATTAGCAATGGTGAACAGCTTTTCAGGTTCCTGATATCCATTTGCATGTCTTCCTTGAAAAATTGTCCATTCAGATCTTCTATCCATTTTTAATTGGTTTATTTATTTATTTGCTACCATTGAGTTGTATAGGTTCTTTACATGTTTTGGATATTAACTCTTTATCAGATATTTGATTTGAAAATATCTTCTCCCATTCTAGGCAGACTTTTCATTTTGTTGATGATTTCCTTTGCTGTGCAGAGGCTTTTTAGTTTGATACAGTCAATTAGTTTTATATATTTTAATCACATTTTAGGGCTTTTTGGAGATGATATTTATAAAGCACTAAGTAGCTTATATATTTAGTCCTCATAATTCTTGGAAGACGTATGACTGAATCACTACCATTAATAGTAGTCACATTTCTATCACTCTCTTTGTCTTTATGCTTTAAAAATTCTCTTTTAAATCATTCATTCATGATGTGATTAACCAACAACAAAACAGAAAGCAAAACAAAAAAAATTACCAATTATAGGTCTGATTTCAATTTGTAATAATGTTTAAGTACTTTTTAAAATCGATGACTGCCAACCCTTAAAAGTGGCAATTTAAAGTACTGCTGAAAAAGGGGTGTCTGGGTGGCTCAGTCGTTAAGCATCTGCCTTCGGCTCAGGTCATGATCCCAGGGTCCTGGGATCAAGCCCCGCGTTGGGCTCCCTGCTCTGCTGGGAGCCTGCCTCTTCCTCTCCCACTCCCCCTGCTTGTGTTCCCTCTCTCACTGGCTGTCTCTCTCTGTGTCAAATAAATAAAATCTTAAAAATAAATTAAAAAATAAAGTACTGCTGAAAAACAATGCAGTGATGTCCTTATAAATTATTTAATAACCCAAATACAAACTCACATTACTTATACTTTGCATTCTCCTGTAAAAGTATGGTGGCATTTCAGTTTCTGTAGGTTTGTGGCATTAAGTGGGTAGGCCACAAATTTTAGGGTGAATCCACTATCTGGATGGATCTACTATAGGTGTTTCCTCCAGAGCAGCAATATATTGAGAATCACAAGGTTCATGTAATAGTTATATTTGTTTATAAAACACATTGTTTAATTATTGCTTCATAACAAGCTACTTTAAAACCTAGTATCTTCAAATAACCACCATTTTATTATCTTCAGAATCCTATGGCATGGCTAGGGTTCAGTGGATTGGATCTTCTGATCTTATTTGAGGACTCCTACACACAGCATTTATTTTTGGTTGGACTGGAATGTCCAGGATGGTCTCCTACACACAGCATTTATTTTTGGTTGGACTGGAATGTCCAGGATGGTCTTCACTGACATGTCTGGTGGCCTGATTTGGATGCTTCTTGAAGACATGGCTCACCTGTGCTGTTGGCTTAGCCTGGTCGCTCTCTTTCTCTAACTCCCTGGAAGGGGGTTTGAAACCTCTCCTTCTCCATGAGGGTTCTCCATGGAGTCTCCCTACATTGATCTCTTCAGTAGGGTACCTGGTCTTCATATGTGATCTTTAAGGACTTGCTAAAATGCAAAAAACTTAAGGTGCAGAGAGTTTTTAAAGATTAGGCCTAGAATTGACATAACAAAGAAAAGACAAAAATTAGAGTACTGAAGGAGCCGATTCATTCAAAAAGATTTGGGAAGGCATATAAAAGACACCAGCAGATGGAAATTCCAAAATCCAGACAGGTATATGTTACCAGCTGCCCTGGTTTTGGGACAGGGAATGGCCATTGATTTAGACCCAATTCTGCTTCCTAGGAGTGATTCTTCTGATCACTCAGCTTTGTCTTCTTGGTTGTGATTTCTGAGTTTATTCTTCCTTTTTCATGAAAAATGGCCTGTGTAGGAGGCTTAAGGAAATTTCTCAGTCTGCTTTTTTATTTTTTATTATTTTTTAAAAGATTTAATTTATTTTATTTGAGAGAGTGTGTGAACTGGGGGAGGAGCAGAGGAAGAGAGAGAGAAGCCCAAACAGACTCTGTGCTGTGAGGAGCCTGATGCAGGGCTCAATCTCACAACCCTGAGACCATGACCTGAGCTGAAAACAAGAGTAGCACTTTACCGACTGAACCACCCAGGCACCCCTTCAGTTAGCTTTCTGTTCTTGGAGTTAAAGGGCTCAGAGTTCTCTCTTCTTCTCGGACTGTCTCCTTACCATTTAGTCTGAACTAGTATAGACCCTATACGAACTTTTAAAGTCATCTATGTGTTATGTTATAACCCATTCCATTGGACAGAAGCCGTAAGACAGGCTCCTCTCTACCTGGCTCATTGGTCAGTTTGTTATGGAACAATCTTTAAGATTCTCTTAGATACCATATTATTTATCACAGGCAGTCTATGAAGAATGTCCTTGGACTTTTAGAGGTCTTTTAGTCTATATAAGATAAATAAGATAGCCTGTACACCTTGCCTTAAATTTTGCTGAGGTTTTAACAAAGAAACTTCCAGGTGCAACCTAGATCTCATCTTTACCTGAGGTTGCATTTTACTATAGATGTGATCTTTGTCCTGAAGCCAATTATTATTCTGAGGGTCTTTGCACAGGAGATACTTGGAATGATAAACTGTTGTATTTTCAGACTTAGCAAGCCCTGGTTTCATTGTATTCCTTCTAAATACTGTTTGCAAGCTGAAAGTTCCTTAGCTTATCTCCTGCCTCCCATATTTCATCAAAGGGGACAAGATAACTCAACTGGCACTTTCAACTCTCTGTCTGGAAATCTCCACAGCTAAAATCACAAGTTCCTTTGATGTCTTTTCTATCTTCCACATTATCTCAAGCAGCTGTTTTTCTAATTTTCCATTATTATATAATGTGGGTTCCCTTTTCTCCAGCCTCCCATCATGACTTCCATACTGTCTTTCTAGGCTTTTTTAATGATATCTTCAGGTCCTTCCAGTTTCTCCCTGCTACCTGCTAACAAAACCAATACCATAATTTTTGCGACGGCAGTACCCACTTCTGATGCCAAATTCTGTTTTGGTTATCTATTGTGGTGTAACAAACAGCTCAAAACTTAGTGTCTTAATCTTTGCCTCTATTTCTTTGGATTCAAGAGTTGACTGGTGCTGGGCGCCTGGGTAGTGCAATCGTTAAAGCGTCTGCCTTTGGCTCAGGGCGTGATCCCGGCGTTCCGGGATCGAGTCCCACATCGGGCTCCTCTGCTGGGAGCCTGCTTCTTCCTCTCTCACTTGCCTGCTGTGTTCCCTCTCTCACTGGCTGTCTCTCTGTCACATAAATAAATAATAAAAAATCTTTAAAAAAAAAAAGAGTTGACTGGTGCTTAGCTGGGTACTTCTTCTGTCAGTCTTCTCAGGGTCTGTTTGATTCCTGCAGTTAGATGTGCTGAGGTTGGAGTCTCCAAGAGGGCTTCATTCATGTGACTGGTACCTCAGCAGGAATATATGGAATTCTGTAATCAGCTAGGATACTGCAATGGCTGGGTCTCTCTACCAATGCGGGCCCAGAGCTTCTCCCCTCCACATAGCTTTAACATGTGGCCTTACCATATAACCTCTCTAGCAGAGAAAGATTTCTTAACGGTGGTGCAGATTTCCTAAATCACAAAAAGTTGAAGGGTTCAGGTCTTCTTAAACTTTAGGTCTGGAAATGGCATATCATTTTGCCACATCCCATTGGTTAAAGCAAATCATCTAGACTTAATGTGGTAGGGGACTGAACAATGGTTTGAAAACAGGGAAGAATGGTTCAATCATTTTTGGAGATTAGCCACCACATGGTAACATAAATATGTTACTTTTAGGAAATGATGGTCTCTGCATAACCTACAATACTATTTTATTCTACCAGCGGTATGCAATCCACTTCTGGGGAAACACCGGCTTAGCTGTGTTACCATTGTGTCAAATACTTATCTAGAATCACCCAAACAGGGGATAAACATTAGGGCAATTTAAATAGTATAATATACCATAAAATTATTTAACTATTTTTTCAAAGATTTTATGGTTATTAATGAATTGTTTTTTTTCTTTTTTTGCTTAATGTGCTACAGACACTTCATATTGTAGTTAAAATAGTTTTCTGTAAGTAATTTGATAAAAAATGGTTTAGATAGATTGTCAAATCCTTCTTTAGAAGAGTTCAGAGGCACTCAATAATCTGAAGAGATAAGTAGGTGATATATATTGGTTAAGAATAGAGTAGAAAATATGTGTGACAATAATTTATTTATAACCAAATAATATGCTCTTTTATATATCTACAAAATAGGTATGAGATTTCCTGAAGCCCATTTATTATGCTGAAGTAAAATATCATTTTAAAATAAACTTTACAAAAGATGACAAATATGGCCGGTAGTTAAAATTTAATATTTGTAATATTTCCACAAAACCCATTATTTAGTTTCACCCAAAGTGGATTTTTTTTAAATAAATAGAAGTGCCAAAGGAGCCATGATCACAGGGTCCTGGGATCCAGCCTGGTATTGGGCTCCCTGCTCAGTGGAGAACCTGCTTCTCCCTTTCCCTCTACTGTTCCCCCTGCTTGTGCTCTCTTACTCTCTGTCAAATGAATAAATAAACTCTCAAAAAAAATAAATGAAATGTCAATTTTATCAAGTTTTTCCCCTTTAAATCAAGGTCTTCATAATATGACCCTTTATCTAAATATTTAAAATTTTGCATAATTTTAAATTATGATGATTAAGGAGGGAGAGGGCAAGATGGCGGAGGAGTGGGGGAATCAGTTTCAACTGGTCCCCCTGAATTTAGCTGGATATCTATCAAGCCAGTCTGAACACCCATGCAATTAGCCTGAGATGTAAGATTATATGTCTGGATCTCTGTGGGGGCAGAGGATCATCAGTGGAGAGGTACAAAGGACGGAGCTGTGATCGCATGGACAGATACCAGAGGACACACAGAAGGGCGAGGGAACCACCAGAAGCACTGGAAAGTAATGTGATAGCCCAGTGAAAAAGCGCCCTGTGCCTGGGAACCAGCGATAGCTTGCAGAGCAGTGGTGGGTCGGGAAGGGCCTGATAACAGCGCTCAAACAGAATCCAGGAGCTTAAGGGGCAAATGTGGGCAGAACGGCCACTTACACAAAACTGTGTCCATTGACCTCGGGGGGCCAGCCACAGTGGCCCACATCCCACTGGCCCAGACCGGATCACTCGGGGTTTTGGAGGCACAGGGGCAGAGACAAGCGGGGGCCTGAGTTGACCACTGAGAGGATCGCTGGGGGTGCGCATCAACTGTGGGAGGCTGTGGTTTTCAGCATCTCTTACAGAGGGGGAGCCTGTGTGTTCTGGAGGGTTCAGAGAAGAGCAGACTGGCTTTTCTCCTCATGGGTGGAGGTCTGGGAGTGGACATTATCCTTCCCTCTGACCCTCTGAAAAAACAGAAAAGTCGCCAGAGAACCAAAGCCTAAAAAACCAGTTTCCGTGGAGCCCAGCCCCTTGGGCAGGGCAACTCCACCCAAGCAGGGTTGCCTGAGAAACAGCGTGGCAGGCCCCTGCTCCAAAGACAAGCTGGAAGAGCAAGAGGACGACAACCCAGGGATCCCCATAAAACTGTGAAACCCCAACACCACCAGGGGGAAATAGTATATTGAGCTCCTGGTATTGCCTCATATCCTGTGTATTTCTTAGATACACTTTTTCTTTTTAAAATTCTTTCTCATGTTCTCTATTTTTCTTGTTACCTACTTACCATTTCAACTAGATGCTTAATACAACATATTCCATAGTAACTTTTTAACTTACACTTTTCCACACCTATACTTTTTTTCTTTTTTTATATATAGAGATATAAGCTTCAATGTAGTCCTTTTTTCCTTATTCAATACTTTCTTTATATATATACCAATTTTAATTTCCCTGTAACTCTGGGAAGTAGTGTTCTCTAACAAAGAGAACAAAATACACCCAGGAAGAACTGAAACACCCTACCTTGCCCACATTGAGAGATTATAGCCTCTCCTCCCCTCCCCTCACCACCCCTTTATAAATCATATTTATATTTAACTTTATAAATCATATTCTTGGGGTTCATTTTGGCTGGGTTTTTTTGGTGGTGGCTTCTAATCACTCTGAACTTTCCAGGGTGCTCCTTGCCTGGATTGTAGTTGATATTTTTGACTCTGTACATTCCCTCAACCACCCTCAACAGAATGACTAGGAGGAGGAACTAAAAAAAATAAAATAAAATAACAAGAGACAATGGCTTCTCTTGCAGACCTAATGGATATGGATATAACCAAGATGTCAGAAACAGACTTCAGGATAACAATTATGAAAACAATATCTAGACTTGAGAAAACCATTACTGGCAACATAGAATCCCTAAGGGCAGAAATGAGGTTGCAGTCTAAACTAGATACTCTAACAGCTAGGGTAAATGAGGCGAAAGAACGAATTAGTGATCTAGAAGATAAACTGATAGAAAGGAAAGAACAAGAAGAGGCCTGGAACAAACAGCTTAAAAATCCATGAGAACAGACTTAGAGAAATCAACAATGTCATGAAATGTTCCAATGTCAGAATCACTGGGATCCCTGAGGGGGTGGAGAGAGAGAGAGAGAGAGAAGACTAGAAGATAGATTTGAGCAAATTCTATCTGAGAACTTCCCTAATATGGGGAAAGAAACAAGCATTTGTGTCCTAGAGGTAGAGAGGACCCCTCCCAAGGTCAAGGAGAACAGACCAATGCCTTGGCATTGGTAATAGTAAATTGGTAATAATAAAACTCACAAAAATAGTAAAATAGTAAAACTCACAAATCTTAGAACCAAGGAAGCCATCGTAAAGGCAGTTAGGGGGAACAGATTCCTTACATACAGAGGGAAGAACATCAGAATAATGTCAGACCTGTCCACAGAGACTTGGCAAGCCAGAAAGGGCTGGCACGACATATTCAGGATAGTAAATGAGAAGAACATCCAACCAAGAACACTTTATCTGGGTAAAGAGCTTCTATAATCAGCAGAAACTGAAAGAATACGTGACCACCAAGCCAGCCCTGCAAGAAATACTTACAGAGACAATCCATAGAAACAGGGAGGGTAAAGACAATAGGATGGCAATAAACACATATCTTTCAGTAGTAACCCTCAATGTGAATGGCCTAAACGCTCCCATGAAATGGCACAGGGTTGCAGATTGAATACAAAGACATGACCCATCCATATGCTAGCTACAACAGACTCATTTTGAATCTAAAGACAACTCCAGAGTGATAGTGAGGGGATGGAGAACCATTTCTCATGCCAACGGATCTCAAAAGAAAGCTGGGGTAGCAATTCTTATAACAGACAAATTAGATTTTAAATGAAAGAATGTAATAATGGGTCCAAAGGAACACTATATCATCCTTAAAGGGTTTATCCAACAAGAAAATCTAATAATTGTAAATATCTATGCCCCCAACATGGGAGCAGCTAACTACATAAGCCAGCTGTTAACCAAAATAAAGAATCAGATCAACAATAATACATTAATAGTAGGAGACTTTAACACTCCACTTTCAGCACTGGACAGATCATCTAAACAGAAGATCAACAAAGAAACCAGAGCTTTGTATGACACATTGGACCAGATGGACTTCGTAGATATATACAGAACATTCCACCCTAAAACAACCGAATACTCACTCTTCTTGAATGCACATGGAATGTTCCTTAGAATAGACCACATACTGGGTCACAAATCAGGTCTCAACTGATACCAAAAGATTGAGATTATTCCCTGCATGATATCAGACCACATGCTTTGAACTGGAATTCAATCACAAGAAAAAATTTGGAAGGAATTCAAACACTTGAAAGTTAAAGAGCATCCTGCTAAGGAATGAATGAGTCAACCAGGAAATCAAAGAACTTAAACAATTCATGGAAACCAATGAGAATTAAAAAACATCAGTCCAAAACCTTTGGGACACTGTAAAGGTGGTTCTAAGGGGGAAATACATTGTCATCCAAACCTCTCTTTAAAAGTTAGAAAAATACTAAGAGGCAGCCCACGGAATGGGAGAATATATTTGCAAATGACACTACAGATAAAAGACTGGTATCCAAGATCTACAAAGAACTTCTCAAACTCAATACACAAGAAACAAATAAACAAATCGAAAAATGGGCAGAAGATATGAACAGAAAATTTTCCAATGAAGACATACAAATAGCTAACAGACGCATGAAAAAATGTTCAAAATCATTAGCCATCAGGGAAATTCAAATCAAAACCACACTGAGATACCACCTTACACCAGTTAGAATGGCAAAAATTGACAAGGCAAGAAACAACCATTGTTGGAGAGGATGTGGAGAAATGGGATTCCTCCTACATTGTTGGTGGGAATGCAAGTTGGAAGAGCCACTCTGGAAAACAGTGTGGAGGTCCCTTAAAAAGTTAAAAAATTGAGCTACCCTATGATCCAGCCATTGCACTACTGGGTATTTACCCCAAAGATACAGATGTAGTGAAAATAAGGGGCACATGCACCCCAATGTTCATAGCAGCAATGTTTCCAATAACCAGACTGTGGAAGGAGCCAAGATGCCCTTCAACAGACAAATGGATAAAGAAGATGTGGTCCATATACACAATGGAATATTACTCAGCCATCAGAAAGGATGAATACCCACCATTTGCATCAACATGGATGGAACTGGAGGGGATTATGCTAAGTGAAATAAGTCAAGCAGAGAAAGACAATTATCATATGGTTTCACTTACATGTGGAACATAAGGAATAGCATGGAGGACATTAGGAGAAAGACGGGAAAAATGAAGGAGGGAGAATGAGAGGGGGAGATGAACCATGAAAGACTATGGACTCCGGGAAAGACACTGAGGGTTTCAGAGGGGAGGGGGTTAGGTTAGACTGGTGATGGGTATTAAGGAAGGTACATATTTCAGTGAGTCCTGGGTGTTATCTGCAAACAACGAAACAGGCAACACTACATCAAAAACTAATGATGTACTTTATGGTGACAAACATAACAATAAAATTATTCTGATTTAAGTGTTTTACATAATTTTTCTCACCTAAATGGCAAGAATTCTTCTGGGATGCTTTTAATGCAGAAGAAGAAAGCAAATTGTTTCAGCACCTACAACTCCATTTTCTATACTACCCTGGGACTACTGCTGGCCATAATCCATAGCAGTTACGCTTTTCTTAAACATTTCCCGATTTCGTGTCAGAAGATTGACTTAATACATATTAGTTTTGCTAAAACAAGAAACTTGTCTTGCCTTCCAAGCACCAGAAAAAATGATATACCCAACATACAACTCTATGTTAATGTGATTGTTACCTCAAGTGTTGTGCAGTGTACAACTTATACGTATGCAGACATATGCTTGGCCAAATCAAATGGTCATTCATTCATTCATTCACAAACATTTACTTAACATGTACAATAAGTCAGGCACAATTCTAGGGTTAGGGGTATTTGAATGCCCAGAACACAGCTTATACTGAAGTCTCGTGTCAATAGGAGAAGTTTAACTGATAATAACTTATATCTGTATATAAAATAGGCAATTCTCCCTTCAACATTATCTTTTAGAAAAAGTGTCATCATTTTTATATTTGTGTCCTAATATACTCTGCCACATTACAGGCACTGTCTCAATGACTTCATTTTGAACGTTGCTCCTTAATGAAGACTCAAACCATCCATAGACTCTTTGGCTGCTTAGAGAGGTCATCAGATAGAAGAAGTAAAAGTAGTTAAAGGAATTTAATGTAAATTTGCTAATTATTCCTGGGGGTGTTATCTCAGATTTCAAGTCCTGAATGTTATAAATAACATATGTATCAATCACTTTAACAAACAATAGACTAAGAAGCTATCTGTGGAGATCATAAATACAAATACACAGGAAGAATTGACAAAAGAAAAGAAACAGCTATAGTGTTATGCAAATGGGTGCTTGTGCCCTGAGTCAAATTTTCAGTTACAGTACCAGACATGGGTAAAAAATCTGCATCTCAAGCAATCATCTTAGATCACTCAGAACACAGCTTTAGTAATAAGGAAGATACATTTCTAAGAAGGAATGTACAGAATTAAATAAAACATTTTTAGAAAAAGTTATGGAGGAAAAATATATTTTCTTTTTTTAACATTTAAATCATTTTTATTACTAATAAATTTCAGGCATCCAGAAAAGTACAACAAAAACATGAACTATGTGCCTGCTACATAGCTGTAGCAAACTCTAGCATTTTTCATTCATGTTCTAGATTCCTAATCTTCATGAAGTCCACGTTACCATTTTTTTTTTCTGGATTGTGCTTTTGGTGTTATATCTACAAAGTTACCACCAAACTCAAACCTAGATTTTTTTTTTTAATGCTCTTTCCTAGAAGTTGTATAGTTTTGCATGATGCATTTATATCTATGATTCATTTTGGGTTAATTTCTGTAAAAGGGGGAAGATCTGTGTCTAGATTCTTTTTTTTTTTCTGTATGTACATTTGTTACAGTACAATCCATACAAAAAACTATCCTTTTTTATTTTATTTTTTTTTACTGAATTGCCTTTGTTTCTTTGTCAAAGATCAATTCGCTATATCTGTGTCAGTCCATTTCTGGAGTCTCTATTCTGTTCCACTGATCTATTTCTCTATTCTTTCACCAATATCACACTGTATTGATTACTATAACTTTATAATTAGTCTTGAAGTTGGGTAGTGTCAGTCTGCCAAGTTTGGGTAGTACTGGATTTTGTCAAATGCTTTTTTCTGCATATAATGACATGATTGTATGATTTCCCTTCCTTTTTTTTAAAGATTTATTAATTTAGAGAGAGAGCATGCATGTGCAAGTGGGGTTAGGGGTAGGGGGAAGAGCACCTCAAGCAGACCCCGCTGAGCACAAAGCCTGACATGGGCTCAATCCCACACCCCTGAGATCATGACCTGAGCTGAAATCAAGAGCTGGACACTTCATGACTGAGCCACCCAGGTGCCCCTGATTTTCCTTCTTTAGCCTAGTCATGTAATGAATTACATTAGTTGATTTTCTAATGTTTAATCAGCTTTGCATACTAGGAATACAGATCACTTTTTAAAGAATTAAAATAGTGTAAGTATAATTGAATATACAGTATTTATCATAGAGTACCTATACTGTATAACTTGCATTTTTAATATTAAAGAACACAGTATTGTTGTCAAGCTCTGGAATTTTGGCCAATTTGATGGATGAGAAGGATGTAGGTGTGGGTTTAACCTGCATTTCCCTTTCTGTGTGACTTTAGACCATAAGAAAATACATTTCTGTTGTTTTAAGCCACCTGATTTGGGGTACTTTGTTATGGCAACCTAGGAAACTAATACATACTTTGGTACCAGGAGTGGGGTTTTAGGTATTATAGCAAATACCTAAAAATGTGGACATCTTTGAGATTGGGTAGTGAGCAGGGGCTGAAAGAATTTTGTAGTCCATGACAGAAAAACATAGATGGTTCAAAGGTGATATTGCCTACAAAATGGTGGAGAACTTGACTAGATTGTTTTCTTCTGTTAGGTGAAAAGTCGAACTTTTAAGTGATAAACTTGAATATTTAGCTGAGGAAATTTCCAAGAAAAGGGGAAAAAACTGTCTAAAAACTTTCTATCCAAGTCAGTCTAGATTCTCCTTGCTGCTTACAGTAAAATGCTAGGGGAAGAGATAAATTGAGGAAAGAACTCAGCAAAAAGAAAATAGAACTTTATAACTGAGAAAATTCTCACCCTAAAATTCCAGATAGCTTCTCTGGAAACAGAGTCAAGAGTATGTCTGGGTAATCTTCTGATAAAGAGATTAGGCACGTGATTCATAGAGCCAATCAGAGATCTCAGCAAAAACACTGCCAGTTTAGACTAAGAGAGAGACACATGCAGTAAGGAGAACATTGTGTGAAGACAGAGATTGGGCAGCCATAGGATGGCAGATCCTGGGGTAATGCAGATGCAGGCCCAGTTACACTAAGAATTGCTAGCAACTACCAGAAACTAGAAGAGAGGGCGTGGCCCTGCCAACACCTGGATTTTAAACTCATAGCTTTTCGAAATGTGAGAATAAGGTCTGTTGTTTTAAGCCACCTAGTATGTAGTAATTTATTACAGCACCCCCAGGAAATGAATACAGGGAGTTTGATGCCAGTGGGGAAATCTGATTTCTTTAGAAAAATTCACTTCAATCTGTAACCATTAGACAGAAGCTGAAATATATAAATAAATATTCAATTGGTAACTGGACCATAATCTCATAGAACAAAATTAAAATTAAATCTCACAGAATCAAAAGATAGGTTGATATTATATCTCTAGATTGTATAGGACAGCGACACTGGTGAGAAATACATTTTACTTTTTAAAGTCTCATAAAATATTAACTCTTACCACACATGATGCACTCTGATTTGTCTATTCTATTCTTTTTCTTTGATGTCATAAAAGAGGGCTGTCTCTGACCAACCAAATTGATTTCATGAATCAGTCCTGGAAAGTAATGCGGAAAACACTGCTCTAGCACTCCCTAATTTTCCCACAAAGCAAAAAGCAGTCTGTACTTAAAATAAAAATGTTGCGTTCTCTTTAATTATGTTTTATTCTTGTCTGTTGCTCCTAATATTAGAGTCTTTTAATACAAAAAGTATTGAGAAATACTCATCAATTTGGTGCATAAGGCACGGTGCCTTTTCTGAATAATTTGACGTAGGTTATTCTATTATATTCATGTTTGTTATGTAAAAAAACAAGAAGGTTTTTCAATCTGTCCAAGTGTTTAGGAAAAAATGTCATCTTGATAAAATTTTCCAATGTGGTAAAATAGATAAGGCATCGGAGAGTCATGTGTTATTAACGTGCATTTTGGGTACAGATTCAAGTCTTATTTATCAGAGGGATGGGCAGGAAACCACTGAGATTAGAGGGAATTTTCATTGATTTCAAGAAAATAGTGATTGGTCGGGGCAGGACATTGGTAGTAATCTACTAGCTATGGACGTTACCATGGACACCAGTGCCGTACAGAAAATCATGAGTGGGAGCAAAAGAAAATGATGAGAACCAAGAATAGTTTCTTTATATAAAGTATGTTTTTTTGAAAGATAATTATTTACTTGTAATTTTCTTACTGAAGTTTTCCTTTGTTTCAGATGGTGATCTTTTAAATGCAAGGTCCCTCCTAATAGAAACATAAAAGAAAGATCTTGATGTAAGTATTATTAATAGCTATTTCCATTCTATCCTATTTTGCTCTTTCCTTTTGACAATTTGAAAAGACCTTTAAAGTTTACAAAGAAAATTACAGACACATGGGCTGTCCTCTAGAATACACAATCTTATAAATGGTTTGCCTCATCAATGTTATGTAATGTTTGTTACGGTGGAAATTAAAGTACTGTAATATTGCTTTTGAAGAAATTATTTCAGTGGGCCATTCAGCTCTAATTTCAAATACTTCATTCAAGCATTTATATTTTCATTTATTTCATAAATTGATAATATGAAATAATGAAATTTTGAAATAAATGTGTATGCTATATGTATGTCACAGTAGTCACAAGTTTCCTATTGTATTTAGCAACATTGATGGGGAAAATTTCATGTTTTTGTTTTGGTCATGATGTATGTATGCAATGGAAGATAAGGCCACAGAGCAGTACCCCACAAAGAAAAACTAGAATATTAGCGTTCAATCAGAGAAGAAAAACCAGTAGGTGAGAAGGACAGGGGGAAGGAAGAAGGAAGGAGGAGGGGAAGGGGTGGTGGATGTAGAGGTCAATGATGATGAGGAGAAGAATGAGGAGAAAGAGAGAATAGATTTGTTACAGGAGATTGGCTTATACAATTGAAGTCTCTGTAAGACTGTTGTGTCCTCATAAATTGCTAGAGCTTGAAGTTGGCGGGGGAGGCAAAGTGGTATGGATGCAAATGGGGAAGACCAAAAGTAAGATGGAATCCTTAGGATGAGCTGGAAACCCACATGGATGGACTAAATCCATATCTTGTTTTCCCTGGCTTTGGTAATGAGAGTATCCTACAGATGCCATACTTTGTCACAAAGCTAAACATGACACATGTGCAGGTGTCAGACAGCTAAAGGAGGTTCCAGAGAAGAGCCCACCAATGAGGCAAGTCAGCAGATCTGCAACAATACGTGTGAATTACAAAGCGCTGCTCTAACTTGTGCCTTCCAAAAAGCACAAGGATATGCCCTGTGGCCTGCTCTTGTGCCTCAGTTGTCCCTTCCGGGCATAGGCAAAACTTTCTTCTCTGGATTCTCTTAGTCCTCTGCAAATGATAATAGTTATCATGCATTGAATATTGCTATGCAGCGGGCACATGTGTTGTCTCATTTAATCTTTAATAATTTATTGTGAGATAAGGTTTATTAATAATCCAATTTTACAGACGAAAAAATGAAGGCTTAGAAAGTTAATGAATTTAAGCAAGGTTATAACACTAAAACTGGTGACAGACCTTGGTGTCTAAGATCATGCACATGTTCTGAACCTCCAAACTATGCCTGTGTTTATTACAGAACACATGTGAACATATTCTGATTATTTCTATCTATACATGTCCGTCTTTTCCAGTATGCTAGAAACTCCTTAAGGCAAGAAAACATCTTTTTTTTTCTCTTTTCTCATGTCAATTCGTATTTTCTTTTATACTTGGTACTTTCATTACTCTATAGGCACTTGTATCACCAGTTTTGCTTTTGCTTTTTTTTTTTTTTTTGGTAAAAACAGAGAATGAAATCTCATTTTAAGACTTTAGTAAATTATAATCAATTTTTTTTGCAGTAACTTTTAAGCAAATAATTATGACTATCAAGGCCTCAGGAAGTTTCCAGAAGCTTAATAGATTTTTTTAATTGTCTAAAAACTTTCCTCAGTTCTTTGGAGTGATGAACTACTGTCATGGTCTTGTACATAAAATTCAGCAGCATCATATTTGGTAATGACCGCCCCAGGGCTATCAGCATAACCACTGGGAAGAAATGACTCTCTTGTCAGGCAACTGAGAAATGCAATAAGGTCATTTCCTTTCCCCCTGAAAACAATAGCGAAAAGAAAATTGATGCTTTGGTGATGACAAATGATAAAGAAATAAAATTAAAAGGAAATTAGAAAAAAGAGAAATATTAAATAAAGAAACAACCGCAAATAGTGGTACCCATGTTAAAAAAGGGATCTTCATTATGAGTAAGGACTTTGCTGACAGCCTCCTAAGTACACTAAGCACATTACTAGAAGTGATGTCACTAGACCTAATTTTAAAATAGAGCATTTCTTAGCATTGGCTGAGGAAAACTATTGAAAGTAGGAAACTTTAAGAAAATAATTTTATAGGGAAGCAGAGGATTTTTTTAAATCACTGATTCTTGACTTCCACATTTAAAAGTATTAAATATATGATACCAAATTCATTCTGAGCTCTTCTTAAGAGGCAGGCGTCCTGCCCGCTCTTGGACATATAACGATGAATGAGTCAAGGTCCCTCACCTTACGAAGATGACGGTATAATAGGGACACATACAAAGAATGAGGTGATGCATGTCAAGGTGAGAAGAGCAACCATGGGATAAGATGCAGGAGGGGAACGAGACCGAGTGTTGAGACTTCAGAGTAGCCTTTCTGGAGAATGTCACATATGTGACATGAAGGATGGATAAAATTTAGCTAAAGAAAAAAACTTCAGAATAGGGAAGAAAATTTCAAGTATGAAATGATAGGAGGTGAGAAAAAATATGGCATATTCTAGGAAGAGCAATCCCTACAAACTCAAAGGTCTTATTTTAGAAATGTACTGTGAATGGCAAATCAGGGTTGGCATAGGCAAAGTCTCACTAAAAGTTCTGAATTAAGTTAAATAAACAAAGAGAACATATCTATGCTGTTGAAGGCATCTTCTTCCAAAGCCAAGTGGTATATTGGAATTCAACCCCTATTCTACTGTTGCTTGAATATTCCGTTCATCTGGAAGTACTTTTGAGTTATTTCTCATAAGCCTATTCTCTCACATGCTTTATGTTCTGTACCTAATTGTTAAAGTTTTGAACAAGTTTTGTTGTACCTATAATCACCTTCATTTCATTTTTGCATTTATTGTCATATTCTTATTGATATATTTTTTAAAGATTTTATTTATTTATTTGACAGAGACAGCCAGCGAGAGAGGGAACACAAGCAGGGGGAGTGGGAGAGGAAGAAGCAGGCTCATAACGGAGGAGCCTGATGTGGGACTCGATCCCAGAACGCCGGGATCACGCCCTGAGCCGAAGGCAGACGCTTAACCGCTGTGCCACCCAGGCGCCCCCTTATTGATATTTTTATAAATTATCACAGAATTTAAGAACCTGCCTAAATCTGGTCTTGTAACCAGATAATGAGACATAATATTTTCTGTGTTCTTCCTTTGATAATTTCATATAATTTTCAAAGTGGGGAAAACAATGGTTTTTTTTGCATTATTTTTATTTACAAAGACTCAACATGACTTTGTAAATCATGAAATTAAACAATACACTAAAATATTTGTCATATGCAAGTATATAAAATCATACTAAAATCAAGATATGACACAAATCAAAACCACAATGAGGTATCACCTGGCACCTGTCAGAATGGTTAAAATTAAAAAGACAAGAAATAACAAGTGTTGACAAGGATGTGGAGAAAAAGGAACCCTTGTGTACTGTTGATGGGAATGCAAATTGTGCAGCCATTGTGGAAAACAATGTGGAGTTTTCTCAAAAAATTAAAAATAGAAATGCCAAAAAATGCAATAATCCCACTACTGGGTATTTACCCAAAGAAAATGAAAACACTAATTCAAAAATGCATACACACCCCTATGTTTAACTGCAGCATTCTTTACGATAGCCAAACTAAGGAATCAACCTAAGTGTCCACTGATAGACAAATGGTTAAGGAAGATGTGGTGTATACGTGCAATGGCGTATCTCCCAACCAGCCATAAAAGGGATGGGATCATCCATTTGTGACAACCTGGAAACACCTAGAAGTTTTTGTGCTAAATGAAATATGTTAAACTGGGAAAGACAAATATCATACGATTTCACTCATATGTGAAATCTACAAGTCAAACAAATGAATAAATAAAGCAGAATCAGACCTATAAATATAAAGAAGAAACTGGTGGTTGTCAGATGGAAGGGAAGTTTGGGAGTGGGCAAAATGGGTGAAAAGGGGTAGAAGATTTGGCTTCCAGTTATGGAACGAATAAGCCATGGAAATAAAAGTCAGAGCACAGGGAATATAGTCAATGACATTGTCATAGTGTTCTGTGGTGGCAGATGGCAGCTGCACTCGCAGTGAGCACAGCATAATGTATAGAGATGTGAAGCACTATGTGGTACACCTGAAATTAATGCAAACTCTGTGTCAATTATACTCAGTTTTTTAAAAATTATGAAAAATCAAGAGAGGACCACTGCACAGTATGGTTAGAGCATTTAATAAAGTGCATGTCAAAGGATGAAGACAGATGAGGTAAGGGAGATATCTCTAAAGCCTTTCCATATTCAATTAAACAGCCTGGGATTTATATTGAAAGGGATAATTAATAACTAAAAAGATTCAACTAGGTTAATGTCATGAAATTTTACCTGGTGACTCTGAGGTTTGTGGGTTAGAAGTAAATGAGATTGAACACCAGAAAAATAGCGGGTTCTGATGATACTGATGATAGACTGAAGAAACACTCAGGAGATATTGACGGGAAATGCCAGTAGCGACCAGAGATGTGGATGTGTTTGAGATGTATTTAAACACGGCCATCAACAAAACTAGGTGATTCGATGTGGAGTATGAGACAGAAAGGAGAGTAAATGTCAGTGCTCAAGTTACTCACTTGAACAATTAGGTGTATTAACAAGTCATATACTAAGAATGAAATCACAAGAAAGGAGCACGACCATTGAACACCTACTATGTGGCAGAAGCTGTGCTGTATTTGCTTTCCAGGCATTATCTTAATCAATTTTCCCAATAACTCAAATAAGGAATGTGAGTCCCAGAGAGTTTATTTAAAAAAATATGTCCAGGGTGGCACAGCTGATAAATTCGGAAAGTGAGAGAAACTCAAAAGCTCAGCCTTTTTTTTTTTTTAACTAATTTATATATTTTGAGTCTGAGGCCCCAGTACAATTCAAAATGGAAACCTAAAGAAGGAAATGAGCTAACCCAATTCTTGACCTTAGGAGAAAGGCTATACAATTTGTAAATGTGGAGTCATGGGAATGTATGTTTCTGTCCATGGAGAGTGAGAAGACACAGATTCCACAGATGTCACAGATTTGTGGCATACACCTAGAAGAGAAAGGAGGATTTGCAAAGAAGACAGAGAAAAAGCAGCCATGAAAAGGAATTAAAGAAGAAATAGCAGTGTGCCACAGAAGCCAAGGAAATAAAAATTTTTCTTTTCTTTTCTTTCTTTTTTTTTTGGGGGGGGGGAGAGAGAGTGAGAGAGTGAGTGAGGGGGTAGGGCAGAGGGAGAGGGAGAAGTTCCAAGGTGGAGCCCGATCTCCTGACCCTGAGATCATGACCTGAGCCAAAATCAAGGGTCAGATGCTAAACGAAATAAGCCACACACGTGCCCTGGAAATAGAAATTTTTCTAAAGGAAGTCTTCATCAGTGTCAAATACTGTATTAAGGTCAAGTTAAATAATGACCCAAAGGTGGCCACGAAATAGAGCAAGAGGAAGGTTGTTGGTAGTGTTGACAATAATCCTCAGTAGAGTGTTGGCAGCAGAAGCCAGCTTAAATTGCTTTTCTTCGATGAAAGAAAGGAAAATGAGAGAGTGGAGAGAGCCAACTGTTTAAGAAGTTTGACAGTGAGGGGGAGGAGAACTAAAAGGGCATATTGGTGCTAGGAAGGCTATTTGCAATTATTAGAGACACTTAAATATGTGTAAATGCTGTCATAAAAGTGCCCCACATCCAGGCTTACTGTGGAGGGAATGCAAAAGGTCAGGCTTTGATTCAGAGTATTTATTTCACAGTAACAAGGTAATGTTTTCTGCTCATTTACCAAACCAAGTCATTAGGGAGATGCAGTACGTACATGCTGATAACTGACATTTTGGGAAGACGCGAATATTTTGCATCTTCTTCCCTCCTAGGTAGCATTGTCACCAAAGTTAAAAAGACTCAACTACGAGCTATGTTAAACATAGCAAATATAAACTGGGTTCTCTGTTGCTACGAACTTCTAGGCTGTGAGGCTCTTGAAATGACTATAAAGGGTCATGTGTGGCCATGGTCGATCATTATTCAGCACCACTAGGATATGGAAAAAATAGGACAGTAGAATGAGACATGGACTGGGGTGAGTGTTTTTCCTCCTTTCTCTCATAGTATCCACTACGAGAGTATCTCAGCAATTCACAGAATCATGAAATTAGTGGAAATGCACTGAGACTCATTTCAAATTACAATACCTCTACTCCTGAAATACCAGCTTTGGGGAGCGATCGTGTAGGATAGCTATCCCCCACTTTTCCAAAGTTTGTGTTATGCCACAGAAGACTTACGTTAATACCTGCTTTCATTAACTGAAAGAAATGTGAAGAGGATTTATGTTTTCATGAAAAAAGATGAAAAGTGGAGATCGTGTTCAGCCTTTGTTTGACAGCAAGCTGTTGGAGACGCTGTGCGTACCCTGAGCAGCGAGGGTGGCGCCGCCAAGCTCCTTCCCCAGGAACTACACTTGGCATGTCAGCATCCGGCCACCACAGCTTTGAATTGTATCTGTGAGCAACTGTACTTTACCTTGATTTATTTTACTCATTTACTAGCAAGATGGGCCCTAAGGTAATAGAAAAGCTAAGAGGGATTATTTTTGGGTGTGGAATGCTCAAAAGTTTTTCCATGTAAATTAAAATTAACAGGAATTTTTCTCTGCTTTATGCCACTTCAGTTTACACAAGTTTCCATAGGAACCATCTACTTTCCGATAGTGGGGAAACCTTTATTATTATATCAATTGGTGGATTATTTATAGCAAATATCACTTTCATGATCTTATGAAAACTCTATATTTTGAACTAACTCACAATCCTTTATTTTTATTCTTCTAATAACCCCAAAACTAGAAGAATGCTCAAATATATTATCCTTTTCCTGGTTTTAAATGTAACTCATTCTCATTACAGAGGTATAAATGGTAAATAAACATTTAATAGAAAATTAAAACATCAGTCATTTATTCTACCCATATATAAATACTATTTCAAGTATGATTTTATACCCTTTATATTTTTTAAAAGATTTATTTATTTATTTTGAGGTGGGGGAAGGGGTAGAGTGAGAGAGAATCCCAAACAGACTCCACGGTGAGCCTGGAGCCCAACATGGGCCTGACCTCATGACCCTGAGATCATGACCTGAGCTGACACCACGAGTTGGTGCTCAACAGACTGCACCACCCAGGGGCCCCTAGATTTTATTTTGTATAAAAAATTGTTCTTAGGTAATTCTTTCATAAAATGCACCAAAATTATCTTTTTAGTCTCTTTAAGAAATAACGCTATTTTATTTTCTTCCTATGTGATAGCATTATTTAAAAACATGACTTTAGGGGCACCTGGGTGGCTCAGTCAGTGAAGTGTTGGATTCCTGATTTTGGAAATCCCTTGATCATGTGATCAAGCTCCACATCGGGCTCTATGCTGGGTGTGGAGCCTGCTTAAATTCTCTCTCGCTCTCTCCTTCTGCCCTGACCCCCGACCCCCCACCCTTGCTTGTTCATGCACATGCATGCTCTCTCTCTCTCAAAGTAAGTAAATAAATAAACACATGACTTTAATCACAATGTAATATCCAATAATATAAGTATATAAAAATAAATATTCAATAATACAAATTATTTAACCATTGTACTATTCTCTTTTTTAAGATTTTATTTATTTGAGAGAGAGAGAACATGTGTGGATGTGCAGGAGGTGGGGGTAGTGGGAGGAGCGGCAGAGGGAAAGGGAGAAGCCGACTCCCCACTGAGCAGGGAGCCTCCCTTAGGGCTCAATCCCAGGACCCTGAGATCACGACCTGTGACAAAGGCAGATGTTAACCAACTGAGCCAACCAGGCACCCCACTATTGTACTATTCTTGGACAGTCAAGGGTATTGAAAACAATGCAGGGAACAAGATCTTTGTACCTAGTTTCTTGTTTTGTTTTCTCCACTTAGGATAGGAATTATTAAATTGTATGTTATATATGACAGAATTAGTTTCATCAAGGTGTAACCATTTAAATTCCTGCTACCTATGAGACTGCTAATTTCAGTGGTTTTACTTTTACAAGGCAATTTTGAGATTTGATTACACATTTTTAAAAAAGATTTTATTATTTGTCAGAGAGAGAGAGAGCACAAGTGGGGGAGCTGCAGGCAGAGGAAGAAGCAGGTTCCCCGCTGAGCAAGGAGCCCGATGCGGGACTGAATCCTAGGACCCTGGGATCATGACCTGAGCTGAAGGCAGACACTTAATCAACCGAGCCACCCAGGTGTCCCATCCACATTTTGTTTTAGTCTTTGCTTATTTGAATGAGAAATGTCAGTGTTTCAATTTACACTTCCTTGTCTGTAATAAACTTTAAAAGTGATTACTATGCAAGACAGTCTAGTGGTGAAGATGATGGAATTTAGAGTCAGACAGATTAAACTTTAGGTTTAAACTTTAGAAGCTGTACCTATTAAGGATGTTCCTTTAGCCAGTAACTCAAGCTCTGTAAGTATGTTTTTTTCTATAATAATAATAATACTAGCTAGCATTTACTAAATGTCAGGCAGTTTTCTAAGAGTACTTTTTGTGTTAATTCAGGTTATCTCCACAACTCCATGGGGGAAAAAAAGGCATTATTATTACTCCACAATCTCTGCTGTTAACAATTATACCATGCTGACCCACAATACTGTTGGAAGCCCTAAATAAGATGGTGTATATATGTAAAACTTTTTAGCATGATACTGGGAACAAAGAGAGCATACAATTAGTTGTCACAACAAAGTTCTTTTTTTCCCCTCCTATAAATTGACTATGTACTTTATTTATTGTTCACCGGTATTTCTGAAATTTTCTTATCAAGGTATATATTTTGCTTAGAATGTTACAAGCCATTTGTTTCTTATTTGTTGCAAATTTCCCCCCCTCAAACTCTAGTAAGCGAAAACAATCAAGTTTTTGATGCTCCTCAAAAACATGAATGATTAAACACAGGAAATTTAGATGAAAGTACAGTAAGCGCACAGAAACAGTTTGCTTTTAATTGATGCTTTGCTTCATTGCAACAGGCAGTGTTTCTATCCAGCACTGAACGGAGAACAGGAAGTAGCTGTGAGCAATGACGCACGGTAAGAAAGCCAGGCAATTTCCCTACCTTCTGCAATCAAATCTACCCTTTGTCTTTGTTATGAATTTCTCGACTGCTAAGCATACATATTCAAAGATAAGAAGAGAAGTTGAATAAATCGCAGTTGACCTTGAATCATGATTTAGATTTGCATACAGGGAAGGAGATAGAAAGGATATTCTAGGGAAGGGAATAACGAAAGTCAAGTCAGAGCAATAGTAAGATGCTGGATAAGACTTTGACAAGGGATATTTAGGAACCTATAGTACCAGGCAGATGGTACGTACTGTGAACACAAAGATAAACCTGATACAGGCCCTATCGTCACATGTGGTGTAGGGAAAATAAATGTACCGACTATAGTGTAAAGTAGCACAAAAATTAAGGTTTAAAATTAATTAGGTTAAGGAGCAAGATGAAAGATTATTTGTATTTTGCAAAAAGATAGAATTAGGAAAGAAGTCACAGGCTTTGCAAAAGCGATGAATCGTGTCATCAATGGCAAACAGTAGTTTGTTTTCTGAGCAAAGGTCGGTAGGTACAGTTTCAAGGTTGAGGGAACTATAAATGCAAAAGCATGAAGGGGAGAAACAGCATGAAGTAATTAGTAATCTGGTTGTGCAAAAAGTACCATCACAAACTGAGCAGCGTAAAACATCACTCATTTATGATAGCTCACAGTTTTGGTGTGAGAGAAATCTGGGGACAGTTTAGCGGGGTTCTCTGCTTCAGAGTCTCAGTTCTGCGATCCATCCGTAAGTGAGGACCGTAGGTTCATCAGAAGTTCAACTGGGCAAAGATACACAAACTCCCTCAGGTTGTTGGCAAAATTAATTCAGTCATTGTTATAGCACCGAGAATACCAGTTCCTGGCTAGCTCAGGGCTGAAGGTTGCCTTCAGTTCCTGAAGGTCTGCTCAATTTTTTGGCATATGGGCTCCCCCAATGTGAGTGCTCACTTTATTAAGCCAGCAAGAGAGTCTCCTCACAAGATGTGCATTAAATTTCCACAGGATGTAATCACCTACCCGTAATCTCATGTATTTGAAGAGTACCTGTGTTATGGCCAAAATGCCATAATATATATGTAAGGCGGAAAGATTTAGATGTAGATAAACTGGAGGGAGAGGTATGAGACAAACCATAAAAAGCATAAGGAACTTGAACTTTATGTTTAAATCACTGGGAGCTATGGAAAGGTTTGAAGAATGACTTTAATACATATTAGTATATAATATGCATATTAATATAGTAATGTAATATGTCAATGTGCTCATATTTGTATTTTAGATAGTTTATTCCAGCAGGTACCAGAAGGATACATTGGAAAATAGTGAGATTACTTGGAGAATTATTCAAGCATAGAGTATAAGGAAATAAGTCCCTTCAAATAACCATATTAAGCTCACTGACAATAAGTATAAATTGTCTGCTTATGAAACAGCCAGTAGAAATGTGATCTTTGGCCGCTAATCTGAGATTGACTCTTTCTTTGAAGATACTTGTCCCATCCTCCTACCAACGTTCTGCTCTTAGGTGGGTTAGCAGTTCTCTTGAAAATACCTATCAAGGAACAATTTCACTGTAGTTGAAAGAAACCTGGAAAATTTAAAATACTTAGATTAGAAATAAAGGATTTAAAATGTGTTTCATACTTGACATAATGAAAATGGTGACAATGGAAATAAAGAGAACAGAAAATAAACTTAAAGGTCTGCAGAAAGAAGAAATGATAGGATATAATGACAAAATGGAAATAAGGGATTTAATTTGAAAAATGTTAAAGATGAAGCCTAACTTCAACTCAAATATTTTATGTTTCTATGACTGCATAAAGGTAGGCTGGAGCCTGAAACAATTCATGGAATATAAAAGCAAGACAAAGTCAAAATGAGAGCTAATGTAAGGTCAAGAGCCCTACCAACGGCTTTTTTTTTCTTTCTGTCCAAGTACCTTCTTAAACAACTTGGACAAAAATCTACTAGTTTTACAACTATCAAAGTGTAAGAGGTCTCTCTCCAAACTGCAAATTACTGTCAAAATGTATTCCCATACCTTCATAAATTAAGAAACATGGCCTTTATTTATTTTTTTAATGTTTTTTTATTATATATTAGTCACCATACAGTACATCCTTGGTTTTTGATGTAAAGTTCCATGATTCATTAGGTGCATATAACACCCAGTGCACCATGCAATACATGCCCTCCTTACTACCCATCACCGGTCTATCCCATTCCCCCACCTCCCTCCCCTCTGAAGCCCTCAGTTTGTTTCTCAGAGTCCATAGTCTCTCATGCTTCATTCCCCCTTCTGATTACCCCCCCTTTCTTTATCCCTTTCTTCTCCTACCGATCTTTCTAGTTCTTATGTTCCATAGATGAGAGAAACCATATGATAATTGTCTTTCTCTGCTTGACTTATTTCACTTAGCATTATCTCCTCCAGTGCCGTCCATGTTGTAGCAAATGTTGAGAACTCGTTCTTTTTGATAGCTGAGTAATATTCCATTGTATATATGGACCGCATCTTCTTAATCCAGTCATCTGTTGAAGGGCATCTCGGCTCCTTCCACAATTTAGCTATTGTGGACAATGCTGCTATGAACATTGGGGTGCATATGGCCCTTCTCTTCACTACATCTGTATCTTTGGGGTAAGTACCCAGTAGTGCAATGGCTGGGTCATAGGGTAGCTCAATTTTTAACTTTTTAAGGGACCTCCACACTGTTTTCCAGAGTGGCTGTACCAACTTGCATTCCTACCAACAATGTAGGAGGGATCCCCTTTCTCCACATCCTCTCCAACAATTGTTGTTTCCTGTCTTGTCAATTTTTGCCATTCTAACTGGCATACGGTGGTATCTTAGTGTGGTTTTGATTTGAATTTCCCTGATGGCTAATGATTTTGAACATTTTTTCATGTGTCTGTTAGCTATTTGTATATCTTCATTGGAAAAGTGTCTGTTCATATCTTCTGCCCATTTTATGATTTATTTGTTTCTTGCGTATTGAGTTTGAGAAGTTCTTTGTAGATCTTGGATACCAGTCTTTTATCTGTAGTATCATTTGCAAATATATTCTCCCATTCTGTGTGCTGCCTTAGTTTTCTTGACTGTTTCCCTGGCTGTGCAGAAGCTTTTTATCTTGATGAAGTCCCACAAGTTCATTTTATCTTTTGTTTCTCTTGCCTTTGGAGATGTGTCATGAAAAAGGTTACTGTGGCCGATGTCGTAGAGGTTGCTGCCTATGTTCTCCTCTAGGATTTTGATGGATTCCTGTCTCACATCGAGGTCTTTCATCCATTTGGAGTTTATCTTTGTGTATGGTGTGAGAGAGTGGTCAAGTTTCATTCCTTTGCATGTAGCTGTCCAATTTTCCCAGCACCATTTATTGAAGAGACTCTTTTTTCCAATGGGTGTTTTTTCCTGCTTTATCAAAGATTAGTTGCCCAAAGAGCCGAGGGTCCATTTCTGGGCTCTCTATTCTGTTCCATTGGTCTATGTGTCTGTTTTTGTGCCAGTACCATGCTGTCTTTGTGATCACAGCTTTGTAGTACAGCTTGAAATCCGGCATTGTGATGCCCCCAGCTTTGTTTTTCCTTTTCAACAATTCCTTGGCGATTCGGGGCCTTTTCTGGTTCCATACAAATTTAAGGACTATTTGATCCAGTTCTTTGAAAAATGTCATTGGTATTTTGATCGGGATAGCATTGAAAGTGTAGATTGCTCTGGGTAGCATGGACATTTTAATTATGTTAATTCTTCCGATCCATGAGCACGGAATATTTTTCCATCTTTTTGTATCTTCTTCAATGTCTTTGAAGAGTGATTTGTAGTTTCTAGAATATAGGTCCTTTACGTCTCTGGTTAAGTTAATTCCAAGGTAACGTATGATTTTTGGTGCTATTGTAAATGGAATAGATTCCCTAATTTCTCTTTCTTCAGTCTCATTATTCGTGTATAGAAATGCAACTGATTTCTGAGCATTGATTTTGTATCCCGCCACATTACTGAATTGCTCTATAACTTCTAATAGTTTGGGAGTGGATTCTTTTGGGTTTTCCATATAGAGTATCATGTCATCTGCAAAGAGAGACAGTTTGACTTCTTCTTTGCCAATTTGGATACCTTTGATCCCTTTTTGTTGTCTGATTGCTGTTGCAAGGACTTCTAGTACTATGTTGAATAATAATGGTGAGAGTGGGCATCCTTGTCGTGTTCCTGATCTTAAGGGAAAGGCTTCCAGCTTTTCCCCATTGAGAATGATATTTGCTGTAGGCTTTTCATAGATGGTTTTTATGAGATTGAGGAATGTACCCTCTATCCCTACACTCTGAAGGGTTTTAATCAGGAAAGGATGCTGTATTTTGTCAAATGCTTTTTCTGCATCTATTGAGAGAATCATATGATTTTTGGGTTTTTCCTTCTGGATGAAATCTATGACACTGATCGATTTGCAAAAGTCGAACCACCCTTGCATCCCAGGGATGAATCCTACTTGGTCATGATGGATAATCCTTTTAATGTACTGTTGGATTCTATTAGCGAGGATCTTGTTGAGAATTTTGGCGTCCATATTCATTAGGGAAATCGATCTGTAATTCTCCTTTTTGATGGGGTCATTGGCTGGTTTGGGGATCAAGGTAATATTGGCCTCATGGAATGAGTTTGGTAGCTTTCCTTCTGTTTTTATTTTTTGAAATAGCTTTAGGAGAATAGGTATTATTTCTTTGAATGTTTGGTAGAATTCCCCAGGAAAACCATCCCGTCGCAGTGTTTTGTTTTTTGGAAGGTTTTTTTTTTATCACTGTTTCAATCTCTTCATAATTAATTGGCCTGTTTAAAAAATCAATTTCTTCCTGTTTCAGTCTTGGTAGTTTATAGGTTTCCAGGAAGGCCTCCATCTTTTCCAGATTGCTTAATTTATTGGCATAAAGCTGTTGATAAAAGTTTCTAATAATCCTTCCTATTTCATTGGTGTTGGTTGTGACCTCTCCCTTTTCATTCATAATTTTATTAACTTGGGTCCTTTCTCTATTCTTTTGGATAAGTCTTGCCAGTGGTTTATCAATTTTATTTACTCTTTCAAAGAACCAGCTTCTAGTTCTGCTGATCTGCTCTACTGTACTCCTGGTTTCTAATTCATTGATTTCTGCTCTAATCTTGATCAACTGCTTTCTCATGCGTAGATTAGGCCTGTTCCTCTGTTGCTGTTCCAGCTTCTTGAGGTGAGAATATAAAAACTGCATTTTAGATTTTTCTATTCTTTTGAGTGAGGCTTGGATGGCTAGGTATTTTCCCCTTAGGACTGCCTTTGCAGTATCCCATAGGTTTTGGACCATTGTGTTTTCATTCTCGTTGGTCTCTATAAATTGTTTAAATTGATTTTTGATTTCCTGGTTTATCAAATCATTCTTGATCAGGATGGTTCTTAGTCTCCAAGTGTTTGAGTTTCTTCCAAATTTTTCCTTGTGGTTGAGTTCCAATTTCAAAGCATTGTGGTCTGAGAATATGCAGGGAATAATTTCAGTCTATTGGTATCGGTCGAGACCTGTTTTGTGACCCAGAACATGGTCTATTCTTGAGAATGTTCCATGGGCATTAGAACAGAATGAGTATTCTTTGGTTCTGGGGTGTAGTGTTCTATATATATCTATGAGGTCCAACTCGTCGAGTATAGCATTCAAAGCTCTTGTTTCTTTGCTGGTTTTCTGCTCCGGTGCTCTGTCTATTGCTGATAGTGGAGTGTGAGGTCCCCTACTATTAACGTATTTTTATCTATATGTCTCTTTATTCTGGTTAAAAGTTGGCTTGTGTATCTTGCTGCTCCCTTGTTAGGGGCATATATATTTATAATTGTCATATCCAATTGTTGGATACATCCTTTAAGAATAATATAGTGCCCTTCTGTGTCTCTAACTATAGTCTTTAGTTTAAAATCCAATCTGTCTGATATGAGAATTGTTACCACAGCTTTCTTTTGAGGCCCATTGGCGTGAAAGATGGTATTCCATCCCTTTACTTTCAGTCTGAATGTATCTTTAGGTTCAAAAATGAGTCTCTTGTAGACAGCAAATGGATGGTTCATGTCTTTTTATCCAATCTGCAACCCCGTGGCACTTTATGGGAGCATTTAGGCCATTTACATTGAGACTGATTATTGAGAGATATGATTTTAATGATGCCATGTTGCCTGTAAAGTCTTTGTTTCTATAGATTGTGACTTTCTGTTCTGTATCACTCGTGGGGCCTTTTTACTTTTATAGAACCCCCCTTAATATCTTCTGTAGGGCTGGTTTCGTGGTTACGAAATTGGTCAATGACTGGCGATTCTGGAAGGTCTTTATCTCTCCATCAATTCTGAATGACAGCCTTGCTGGATAAAGGATCCTTGGTGGTATGTTTTTCTCTGAAAGAGATTTAAGAATGCCCCCCCAACCCTTTCTCTCATTCCAGGTCTATGTAGAAAGGTCTGACGTAATTCTGATACCTTTGCCTTGGTACGTGAGAGATTTCTTTGCCCTGGCCACTTTCAATACTGTATCCTTGGATCTAATATTTGCGAATTACACTATGACGTGATGTGTTGTAGGTTTGTCGTGGTTGAGCTTGGGAGGGGTCCTCTCTGCCTCTTGGACACGAATGCTTATTTCCTTTGCTAGATTAGGGAAGTTTTCAGCTACAATTTGTTCAAATATCTCTTCTAGACCGCTGTTTTTCTCCACCCCCTCAGGGATGCCGATGATTCTCACATTATAACGTTTCATTGAGTCAGTAATGTCCCGTAACCTACATTCTTGAGATTGGATTTATTTGAACCAAGTTTCTATTTTAGCTTTCTCTTCTACTAACCCATCCTCCAATTTCCGATATGTTCTTCTGCCTCATTCACCCTGGCCGTCAGAGCCTCTAGTTTTGACTGCATTTGGTTCATAGAATTTTTAATTTCTGCCAGATTCGCTCTTTTTTCTGTCCTTAGAGATTCTATATTCTCATTAACATTTTCATTAATACTTTTTTCAAGTCTACACATCATCTTGACCATTCTTACTCTGAATTCCATTTCTGATAATTTGGTTATATCCATATCCATTAGTTCTGTGGCAGAGGCCACAGACTCATTGTCTTTTCTTTGCTGGGGGGATTTCTCCTTCTCGTCATTCTTATGAGGAGAGGTTGCGGGGTTGTCCAGAGCCCAAATTATTGACCAGGACCCAGGCAGTGTGCACTTGTTTTATAGGGACCTTAGGGATGTGGGCTTCTTGATTTTTCAGCCTGCCTTCTGGGGGAGGGGCCTGCCGCACCGATACTCAGGCAACCCTGTTTGGGTAGAGTCTCCGTGTCTCCTGCGAGGGGGATGGGGATGGGCACGCTGTGAGCCGGTATTTCCAGGCTTTTGTTCTCTGGCGGCTTTCCCTGGCGGTTTGCTGTGCCTCTTCTGAGAGTCAGAGCAGCAGTGGCCGAATCTCAGCCTCTGTTTCAGAACAGAGGGATCGCAGACCATTCTCCACTGATGTTCTGGCCACTTTAACTCTGTTTCTGTTGGTGCTGCTCAACCCTGCAGCGTCCCGGGATATGCGCCCCACACCCAGCGTTCCAGCCCTCACTTCCAGGGCCAGCACATCTCTGTCCCTTGTGTTTCTAACACCACCAGCCACCCTGCGTGCTCCCGGTCTCAGTCTGGATCCAGTGAGCACACCAGGATTCCGGAGTTCCGTGAGAAGTCTGGTGGCGCGTGCTCCCGGCTCATGGTCTCAGTCTGTTCTCTCGCAGGTGCCATCCTTGAGTCCGCCGGCTCCCCCGTGCAGGTGGCTACCACTTCCCGGCTCCTGAACGCGGCGGCTCCCTCCCCATTCCATTTATCTTCCGATATCTGTCCGCGGTTTCATGGCTCCCTGCTTCGTACCTCAATTCTCAGCGCTGGAGATGTTCATTTGTAGAGATCCAGATGTATCTTCCTGCGTCTCAGGCTGATTCCGTGGATGTTCAGGCTGGTCTGGTACCTATCCAGCTCGACTCGGGGGACCGGCTGAAAAAGGGGTCCCCTACTCCTCCGCCATCTTAACTCCTCTCCCTAAAATTTTCTAATCTTTTTATTTGCTTGATTGTTCTTTCCTTATATTTTTACATTAAAGTTTTGTTTTTTGTTTGTTTGTTTGTTTGTTTGTTTGTTTGTTTGTTTGAAGTAACCTCCACACCCAACATTGGGCTCCAACTCAGGCCCTGAGATCAAGAGTCACATATTCTTCTGCCTGAGACAGCCAGGTGCCCCTACATTTGAAACATGGCCTTTAAAATAAAATTGTTTACATTTCCAATAAAGGCAGACTAGTATCCTGCTGACCAAGCCTTCCCACTGACAGCAATAATAATTGTTTGTAATTAAAAACATTAAAAACAATTAAAAACATAAAAACACATATAAGTGCTAGCATCACAAAGCTAACAAGGCAGCAAGTACTTAATGTGTAAAGTTCCCAGAGAGAACAGAAGAACCTACATTTTACTTAGCCTTTATCTGGCCATCTGCCAAATCACAATGAAAACTGATAAGCTGAGCACTGATTCCAAAGTATTAATAGCCTGACGTACAAAAGTTGAAGATTAGGGTCCAGCAAGGAGAAAGGGTTCTCATAAGAACCCCTGAGAAGCTGGCTAAACTCAAGAAATAGGAGTGAGTCACAGATAAATCTGGTTTCCACAAAGGCTAAAGTCTACTATGAAGTTAACTCAATCTCTGCTTGTGTGAAAGTGATCTGCCCTTACATAACTGCTTTCTAGAGGTAAAAGCAAATTATTCCTGGAGAAAGATAACATTAGCCAAAGCTGAAAACTGTCTTTACAATTGTTCATACACAATGAGCAGCACCCTATCAATACGATTGTTCATACACAATGAGCAGCATTCAATCAAATATTACCAGATAGATACAACAGGGAATAAGACCAAATGATTAAAAAGGGAAGGGAGGGAGAGAGGGAAAGAGGGAGGGAGGGAAAGATAAAGAAATAGAGCTATAGAAGACCCAGAGCTTATAGTTATCAAAAACAGATTTAGAGTTATCAGTAACATAAATATTATAAATGCAATTAGTATATTCAGAAATTAGATAAGAGAGGGTTTTAGAAAAGAACAAGAAACTATAAAAAAGAACCAAATGGAAGTTTTAGAACTCCAAATACAAAAACTGGCTATAAAAATTCAACTATTGTGTTCAGCAGCATATTAGATATAGTTAAAGACAGAATTAGTAGAATGGAAAAAATGCTAGAAAAACATAACCAGAGTTTATATGAGACTTACAAAACACAATGAAAGTCCTAATACGATGTAGTTGGATTCCACAAATTAGAGCACAGAAAGAATGAAACAGAAGTAGATTTTGAACAGATAACAGGTGAGATTTTCCAAAACTGATAAAAGGCATCGAGTTACATATTAAAGAATTAGAATGTATCCGAAGCATGGTGAAAACTAAGAAAATTACAACTATGTACAGAATTACAGTGTTGAAAACCAAAGACAAATAACCTTTTTAACAAGAGGTTAAAAACATCTTGCTTTCAAACAAGCAAAAATTAGACCAATAACTGATTTATCAACTACAAAAAAAAAAAAAAAATGAGACCAGAAAACAACGGAATTACAAGTTCTGAAAAACAAATAAAAATCTGCTGACTTAAAATTTAACCCGGTAAAATCAGTATTAAAAATGACGGAAAAATAAAGACATTTTCAGACAAAGGAAAACTGTAAGAATGTATCACCAGCAGACCCTCCAAAAGGAAATATACAGAATTTTTTTTTTAAGGCAGAAGGAAAATGACCCCAGATGGAATATGGAGATGTAAGAAAGAAGAAAGAGAATGGAAAGAGTAAATACATGGATAAATAAAACAAACATATTAGCAAAACTGTGGAGAAAAGAGAACATTTGTGCACTGTTGGTGGTATCCACTTGGAAAACAGTATTGAGATTCCTCACAGAAGTAAAACAGAGCTTCCGCATGATCCAGCAGTACTGGTTCTGGTTATATATCCAAAGGAATCAGGCTCTTGAAGAGATATCTGCACACTCATGTTCATTGTAGCATTATTCACAACAGCCAAGATAGAGAAACAACCCAAATGTCCATAGAAATATAAATGGACAAACAAAATGAGTTGCATACCTAAAATGAAATATTAGACAGTTTTTAAAAAGAAGGGAATATTAGATTTGCAATAACGTGGATGAAACTTGAAGACACTCTGCTAAGTGAAATAAGCCAGTCTAAGAAAGACAAATACTGTATGATTCCACATTTATATAATTATAGAAACAGAGAATAGAATGGTCATTGCCAGGGCGCCTGGGTAGCGCAGTCGTTAAGCGTCTGCCTTCGGCTCAGGGCGTGATCCTGGTGTACCGGGATCGAGTCCCACATCGGGTTCCTTGGCTGGGAGCCTGCTTCTTCCTCTCCCTCTCCCCCTGCTTGTGTTCCCTCTCTCGCTGGCTGTCTCTCTGTCACATGAATAAATAAAATCTTTAAAAAAAAAAAAAAAAAAGAAATCTATCTAAAAAAAAAAAAAAAAAAAAAAAAAAGAATGGTCATTGCCAGAGCCTGAAGGGAAGGGGAGATGGGGAATTATTTAATGGTATAAGGTTTCAATTATTTAAGATGAATAAACACTAGAAATTCATTGTACAACACAGTGTCTATAGTTAACAATGCAGTATGCTCTACTTAAAAATTTGTTAAGAGAGTAGATCTTATGTTAATGCTCTTGTCTCCCTCCCAACACATACACATAAAAGAGAAACAAACAAAAAAACTTTTGGAGGTGATGGATATGTTTATTACCTTGATTATGCTAATAGTATCACAAGTGTATTGATATGTCCAAACTTCTTAAATTGCATACATTAAACACATGCAGTTTTTTGCATATCAGTTATACCTCAATGAAGCTGTTAAAAATATCACCCCTCACACTTCCAACTCCTTCTTCAGTATCTTTTTCACCAATCTCCATTGAAAATAGATATTAGTACTGATGTGAAGAGCAAAAGAATAAACTTCTAGAAGATGACATAGGAGAATATCTTTGCAAACAAGAAACAGTCAACATTTTCTTTAACAGGACACAAAAATCACTGACTATAAAAGGTTGATAATTTGTACTGATCTAAAATTAGATGTAATCAAAAGAGAACTTTATAAAAGTGCCAAGCACTAAATGGGAGAAGATATTTAATACATGTAAAACCCACAAAAGACTTGTATCTTGAAAACTTACAGAACTTCTAAAAACCAATAAAACAAAGAAAATGATTTAAAAAAAAAGGCAGGGGGAACCTGAATAGTCATTCACAAAGGAATATATTTAAATAGCCAATAAACATGAAGAGTTGTAAAATTTCATTAGTCATCACGGAATTGCTAATTTGAGCCACAATACCTGAGGTAGAAAAAACTGACAACAGCAGTACATCCTTGGGCAAAAGAGCTAGCAATAAAACAATATTTTCTATTTCTATTTCTATTTCTAAAACTTTCTGATGTTGGAAGTCAGGTTAGTTGTTACATTTGGGAAGGAGATAGGGAGACATAATTAGAAAGGGATACAAAAGAGATCTCGGAGACTCTAGCATTGTTCTATTCCTTAACCTGTTGGTGGTTATACTGATATTTTCACTCTGTTATAATTCGTCAAATTGTATACATATACCACTTGGGCTTTTTCTGTAGGTAATATACATTTTAATAAAAATATTTTAAAAGGAAACAATTTGTACCTATATAAATACAAATTTAGTCAGTATAGAAAAACAGAATATTTTTAAAAAAATTATAAGGTGTAGAATCTTATGACTAAACTATTTCCTAATGGCAAAATGTAACACTAGCCACCACTGGCTGAATTTAAATAACCTGTATTTCCCTGTCATCAAAGATATGAACATTATTACACTAAGAAGGAAGATAACCTATACTCTACTTCTCTATCCCCAGGAGATTATTATATTATCATTACTACATGCATATTTATAACATTTATATTCCATTTTTAATCACAGTGTTTACAGTTGTTAGCCCTTGTTTCATATGAAAATGGTTCAGTGCTAATAATCCATCTCTTTATTGTGGCTTTGCCAGTCAGCTTTCAGGCTGGTTGGCATTTATTCTCAACAGGTGTTTTTCAAGAAGTATATTCATAGCTGCTGCAAGTTCTCAATTATTGAATGTTTAAGAATATGTGTTTCTTGATTTGATTCTTGAAGAGGAACATGCTGGGTAAGACTTTCATCAGAATTTCAGGTATCTATTTATTATCTCATCTTTGAATATGGCAGTGAAGAAGTATAAGACCAACCTAATTATTTTGTTCAGATGTCCATATAATTACTTCTTTACCCTTAAAGTCCAGTATCTTTACTAGGTTTTCTCTGATGTTCATTATTTTGTACCACTAAAGCTTTTATTCTCCCTTCGTCTATATCCGGGAAGTTTTGCTCTATGTATTTAATACATAATTATCCTCCTTTTGTTCTAGAATACCAGATGTCAATTATGCTTTGTCCATAGCACCATTTTTTTCTCTTTTAACTTTTTAAGCATTATGTTCTTTTCTATTCTATTTTGTTTTAATTTCTCAAGCCTATCCTACAGATATGCTTCCAATGCTGTGTAATCTCTTTTTTATTGCTTTTGATGTATGATTCTTTTCTATAATAATTAAATTTTATCTGTTTCTTTTATAAGAGCTCTGCCAACTCATAAAAATTTACTGAGCAACACATCATACATAAAATAACAGCATAACATATAAATGCACAATATAAATAATGATAATGATATTAAAACAACAAAGAACCAATCATCTCACTTGAAAAATAGAACCAAACAAACCTTTGGAGAACTTTGTGCACCTCTCCTTTCTCTTTCCTCCATTAGATAACCTAATTCATTCTCTTGCCTTTGAATTTTAAATTTTAATGTTTTAAAATACATCAATTTATTTATTAATGATTTATACATTTTGGGGTCTTACTTTAGGGCCCCTCTATTACTCTGAGGTCAATTAATACAGTGAACAAACACTATAATCTGCAGAATATCCAGAAGATTAGGTTGTCTTCAGTCTTTATTGAGACAGAGAGCTGTAGTCAGTGAGGCAAGACACAGCCCTGCAGCAAGACAATGAATATATATTGTCTATTTCAAGAGAATACAGACTTCTGATTCTCTTTCTGGTTAAATTGAAAACACTGAATTTACAATGTTAATAGCCATGCATGAATTCAAAGTCTGAGTTGATCTGCTGAGACACTATGCCCCTACAACATCTGTGATTATGGATCCAACTTTGTTAAGTTTCTGGTTGTCCAACATTATCCACTATATACTTGCTGCTTTTTCAGGGGCCAGACTAATGAATCCTATGGGAATATTGTTTATTTAATATAACATACAACAATAAGAAAACAATATATGTTAAATAACTTATACATAATACAGTATATAGATAGTATAAGCTATCTGCCTAAAATTTATAAAAATATAAATATATGCTTGGAATGCCTGGGTGGCTCACTCAGTTAAATGTCTGCCTTCAGCTCAGGTCATGATCCCAGGGTCCTTATTCAAAATCATTAGCCATCAGGGAAATTCAAATCAAAACCACACTAAGATACCACCTTACACCAGTGAGAATGGCAAAAATTGACAAGGCAAGAAACAACAATTGCTGGAGAGGATGTGGAGAAAGGGGATTCCCTCCTACATTGTTGGTGGGAATGCAAGTTGGTACAAACACTCTGGAAAACAGTGTGGAGGTCCCTTAAAAAGTTAAAAATTGAGCTACCCTATGACCCAGCCATTGCACTACTGGGTATTTACCCCAAAGATACAGACGTAGTGAAGAGAAGGGCCATATGCACCCCAATGTTCATAGCAGCATTGTCCACAATAGCTAAATCATGGAAGGAACCGAGATGCCCTTCAACAGAAGACTGGATTAAGAAGCTGTGGTCCATATATACAATGGAATATTACTCAGCTATCAAAAAAAAACCAATTTCTCAACATTTGCTGCAACATGGATGGCACTGGAGGAGATAATGCTAAGTGAAATAAGTCAAGCAGAGAAAGACAATTATCATATGATTTCTCTCATCTATGGAACATAAGAACTAGGAAGATCGGTAGGGGAAGAAAGGGATAAAGAAAGGGGGGGGTAATCAGAAGGGGGAATGAAGCATGAGAGGCTATGGACTCTGAGAAACAAACTGAGGGCTTCAGAGAGGATGGGGGTGGGGGAATGGGATAGGCCGGTGATGGGTAGTATGGAGGGCACGTATTGCATGGTGCACTGGGTGTTATACGCAACTAATGAATCATCGAACCTTGCATCAGAAACCAGGGATGTACTGTATGGTGACTAACATAATATAATAAAAAAACATTAAAATAAAAAAAAATGATCCCAGGGTCCTGGGATCAAGTCCCACGCCGGGCCCCCTGCTCAGCTGGAAGCCTGCTTCTCCCTCTGCCTGCTGCTCCCCCTGCTTGTGTTCTCTTTCTCTGGCAAATAAATAAATAAAATCTTTATAAAAAAAGAAATATAAATATATGCCAATATAGTCTAAATAAATGTACATTTCTCATTTTTATTTTTTAACTAAAAATATTTTCAGCTTTTTTGAAATGTAACTGACATATAACATTGTGTAAGTTTAAGGCAAACGATGTGTTTATTTTGTATACTTTTATTGTAATATGATTACCAGCATGGTGTTAGCTAGTACTTCTATCACTTCACATAAGTACCTTTCTTTTTTCTAGCGAGAACACTTAAGATCTACTCTCTTAGTAACTTTCAAGAATATAATACATTATTAATAAGTATAACCAAAGTGTTGTGCCTTAGATACTCAGAACTCCTTCATCTTCTAATTGGAAGCCTGTACCCTTTAACCAACATTTCCTCATTTCCCCAATCTCCTAATCCCTGGCAATCACTGTTCTATTCTCTGTTTTTACGAGTTTGGCTTTTTTAGATTCCACACTTAAGTGAGATTATGCAATATTTGTCTTTTTCTGTCTGACTTATTTCACTTAGGATAAAGCCTTCAGGGTCTATCCATTTTGTTGCAAATGGAGAAATTCTTTTCTTCTTATTGCTGAATAATATTACATATATATAATAAATATATATTTATTATATATAAATATTATATATATTACATGCATAATAAATATATATAATAAATATATATATTACATATATACATATATATAATTTCCATCCATTCATTCCATTCATCTATTGATGGATACTTAGGTTGTTTCCATGTCTTGGCTATAGTGACTAATGCTACAACAAAACAAAACAAAACAAAACAACAAAACAAAACAAAGAAACAACAAAAAACAAAAAACCGTGGACACACAGCTTTGCACTCCAGTTTTGTTCTTTCTCGTGATTCCTTTGCTTACAAAGGGTCTTTTGTGGTTGCATACAAATTTTAGGATTTCTTTTTCTATTTCTGTCAAAATGTCATTGGAATTTTGATAGGGATTGCATTGAATATATAGATGGCTTTGAGTGGAATAGATATTTTTAACAATATCATCTCTTATGATTCATGAACATGGAATTTTCTACCATTTGTGTCTTCAGCTTCTTTAATCCAATATTATAGTTTTCAGTGTTCATATATTTCACCTCTTTGATTAAATTTATTCCTAAGTATATCATTGTTTTTGATGCTGTGAATAAAGTTTTTCCTTTAATTCTATTAGATGTTTTATTGTTAGTGTATAGAAACACAAGTGCTTTCTGTATGTTGACTTCGTATCCTGTACTTTACTGAATATATTGAGTTCTAACAGTTTTTGGTGGAGTAATTAGAATTTTCTGCATATATAGGGGAAGAAAGGGATAAAGAAAGGGGGGATAGTCAGAAGGGGGAATGAAACATGAGAGACTATGGACTATGAGAAACAAACTGAGGGCTTCAGAGGGGAGGGGGGTGGGGGAATGGGATAGACCGGTGATGGGTAGTAAGGAGGGCACGTATTGCATGGTGCACTGGGTGTTATACGCAACTAATGAATCATCGAGCCTTACATCGGAAACCGGGGATGTACTGTATGGTGACTAACGTAATATAATAAAAAATTATTAAAAAAAAGAATTTTCTGCATATGAGATAATATCTACACATAAAGGCAATTTTACTTCTTCCTTTCCAATTTTAATGCCTTTTATTTCTTTGTCTTACATGATTGCTCTGGTGAGGACTTGTAGTACTACATTAAATTAGAGTGGTGAGAGTAGGCACTTTTGTCTTGCTCCTGATCTTAGAGGAAAAAACTTTCAACCTTTCACCATTGGGTATGATGTTAGCTATGGGTTTGTCATATGTGGCCCTTTTAAAGTTGAGGTATGTTCCTTCTACTCCCAATTCATTGAGGGGTTCTATCATGAATGAATGTAGATTTTTGTCAAATGCTTTTTCTGCATCTATTGAGATGATCATCTGATTTTTATCCTTCATTTTGTTAATATGGCATATCACAGTTATTGATTTGTATATGTTGAACTATCTTCATATCTCTGGAATAAACCCCATTTGATCATGTTTGCTAATATTTTACTGAGAATATTTGCATCTATACTTATCAGAGATATATGTCTGTGGCTTTCTTGCCGTGTTCTTACCTGGCTTTGGTATCAGAATAATTCTGGCTTTTAAAATAAATTTGGAAGTGTTCCCTCTTGTTCCATTTTTAGAAAGACTTAGAGAAAATTTGGTGTTAATTCTTCTTTAAATGTTTGGTACAATTTACCAGTGAAACCACCTAGTCCCAGACTTTTTTGTTGTTGTTGGGAGATTTCTGATTGCTGATTAAATCTTACTAGTAACTGGTCCATTCATATTTTCTGTTTATAATTCAGTCTTAATAAGATGTGTGTTTCTGGAAATTTATCTATTTCTTTTGGGTTATCCAATTTGTCATGTAATTATTTATAATAGTCTCTTATGATCTGATTTGTTTCTTTGGTATTATTATTTTTATAGGTATTTATAAAAAATATTTTATTTATTTGTCAGAGACAGAGAGAGCATAAAGCAGGAGAAGCTGCCAGCAGAGGGAGAAGCAGGCTCCCCGCTGAGCAAGGAGCCTAATGAGGAACACAATCCCAGGACCCTGGGATCACGATCTCAGCCAAAGGCAGACGCTTAACCAACTGAGCCACCCATGCACCCCTGGTATTATTTTTAATGTCTCCTTTTTCAATTATGATTTAGAGTCTTCCCTTCTTTTTCCTTTAGTCTAGCTACAAGTTTATCAATTCTGTTTTTTTTTTTTTTAATTAGTTCTTAGGGGCGCCTGGGTGACTCGGTCAGTTAAGCTGCCGACTCGTGATTTCAGCTTAGGTCATGATCTCAGGGTCCTGGGATCGAGCCCTGCACTGGGCTCCACATGCAGTGGGGAGACTGCTTTAGGATTCTCTTTCTCCCCCCTGCCACTCTCCTCCACGCTCTCTCTAAAGTGAATGAATAAATCTTTTTTAAAAAATAGCTGTTAGTCTTATTCTTCTTTTGTTTTTCTGGTTTCTTTTTCATTTATTTCAGTTCTGATATTTGTTATTTCCTTCCTTCTGCTAACTCTGGGATTGTACTACTCTTTCTTGGTCCATTTGTACTCAGTGCTAGATTTGACAACGCCCACACAGACACTATTATTTGTGGATGAATGCCAAATTTGTTTGTTGTTGCATGGGTAGAAAAGGAGAGATGTCTTATGTTTCTATGGTGTTAATGTCAGTAACCTAAATTTATATTTCTAAGGTGCTTAGATTTAAGTGCTTTGTATTAAAGACATAAAATAAATCATGACAGACATACAAATAGGGAACATTTCCTCAACTCAGAACTATCCATTTTCTTTTCATGTTATCTTTTCTGAAATCTGGATGCGTACATGGAATATGTGAATATTTTCCTTCACATTAACTGTTACAAAATTGTCGGTGCATTTTACATGTTGCTAATATGACTAGAAGAATAAAAACTTTTGTCATATTTCTGTTGGCATAAAAGTTGCATTGAAGGTATTTTGTTAAATAATATGTTGCAAAATGAATTCAGGTTTTCCTTAACTAGGTCCATTTTGGTTTTCATCTGAATATATTGCCATTAAATTAATAGTATTGCAGATTTGTATGTAAATAATCTAGTATGCTTCTGATATAAAAGTGACAAGGTGAAAGTTGCATAACCTTGAAATTAAATAATAGTACATTTAATGAAAAGTAGAAAAATATGTAATAGTTAATTTGCTTATTTGAATTTGATTCTTTTAAAGTTTCACTCATAATAGTTTTCCTTTTAAAAGCTATGTGTTTGACATGGAATTTCCACTGAAAGTGTCCCAAGACATCTGCATTCAACTCTTTTAAATTATTTTAATAAATGAGATGCAAAGAAATTTGGTAATTGATTTTAACAGTAACCCAAAACTTATTTTACCCTTGAAAGAACATTATGTTTTTTAGTACTGCTTGTTCATTCCTAATTTTTTAAGTATGCTATAAACAATTATGACACAGAATTGCATAAATTATTCCCAAGATACTTCTCATATGTTCATTTTTCTCATTTCAGCATCACTCTTTAAAAAATAGTTTAATTATTTTATAACTAACAATCAGTATCAGTTTGGGCTATAAAAGGAAATTAATATATTTTAAGCACATATGGAATAGCTTTTACAGCCATAGTTTTATACCTATCAATGTATGAAATATATGCAATTCTTGCATACAAGGCACTATTCTAGCACTTACGATAACTCACTAAATCATTCCACTAACTCAATGAGTTTGACACTCTTAATATCCCCATTTTATCGTTAAAGAAACTGGCATACTATGATTTAGAAACTTGCTCATTGGTTTCAACACTTTGAACATTGGCAGTTGCAGATTGCATGTTCTTTTCCACTATATATAACTACTTCCATAAGAGAGCTCACATTTGTATCATGGTAAAAAATAGAAATTATGTATAGAATTATCAAGTGATGAGACTTTTCAAGCATACTATTTGCAATATATGAAGCTATGATGATATTGGGATGGAAAGCAAATACTGAATTTGGAAGTATTTTGTATTAGAAGATGGAAAGTGTTAGAAGATACAGTGAAAAGTTCAAGTTAACCAAAGAAGTAGTGACAGAGCTTTGGTTTTCCAGAAAATTTAGTGAAAGAGTCTTTAATAACATAAATACCAAGAGATGCTACTATAAAATTAAGTTATTCTGTAATGAAATATAATAAGAATATTATAATAAACTATATAATTATATTATATATAATTATATAAATTATATTATTATAATAAACTATGTAATTATATTATATATAATTATATAAATTATATGATTATATAAATTATAATATAATAATATTATAATAAAATATAATAAGAAGATAGATAAAATTCTATAGGCATTAAAGCAATTTCAGAAGTATTTGTTATATTTGAGGAACTTAACACTTGTTTTCTAAATGGTTGTTAAATTATTTCAAAAAATGTGAACAAAATAAAAAATTTAGTGTTCAATTTTTACTGTGGTGCTTACTGTGATGACTCATTATGACATCTGTTGATGAACTAATTAAGTATTTTAAGAACTTTGTCTCCATATGTCTTAAGGTGTTTTTGTTCCTGAATTTCAAACTTATTTAGATATTTCAAATGATCCACTTTGGCTCTTTTAGCCAAGGATGTATATATAACATGCGTTTGTGCTATAGAATGGTAAATACTTCAGCAAGGTTTTATAACATACATTTTGAAAAACCAGTTGTAAGATGTACAAACTGATGTATTTAATTCATCCTCTAATTAGCCCCTCTGTTTCAAGCACAAAGCAGTAACCAATAATATATTCAAAGTTGAATTCAAAGTCCAAAAGGACTTACTAGAACAGAAATACCAAAGAATAAGTGAAGCCAAAGCCCTGGGTCTTCCAGAAGGGGGCAGTGCAGTCTGGTATAAACTCTAGAGCAGAGTTTAAGAGGGGTCCGTCCCTTAGAAAACAGTATTGGAATTATCATATGATTTCTCTCATCTATGGAACATAAGTACTAGGAAGATCGGTAGGGGAAGAAAGGGATAAAGAAAGGGGGGGTAATCAGAAGGGGGAATGAAGCATGAGAGACTATGGACTCTGAGAAACAAACTGAGGGCCTCAGAGGGGAGGGGGTGGGGGATAGGATAGACTGGTGATGGGTAGTAAGGAGGGCACGTATTGCATGGTGCACTGGGTGTTATACGCAACTAATGAAGCATCGAACTTTACATCAGAAACCAGGGATGTACTGTATGGTGACTAACATAATATAATAAAAAAACATTAAAAAAAAAGAAAAAGATAGGCAGACCCATTTTCACCATTATTTAATCAACATCATTTTGGAGGTTGTAGCAAGTGCAGTGAAATAAGGAAAGAATATAAATTTGGTAAAGAAGAAATTAAATGATCTTTTCATTGATAATATGATTACATATTTATAACCCCCAAGATATGCTTTCAAAAGGGGCCTACTAGAATTAACAAGATAATTGAGTAATGTAGCTGGACACAAGATAAATATAATATAGAGACATATACAAATATACATACAAATGTATGTGTGTGTATACATTGTTCTCTATATGGTAGAAGCTCTCTTAATTCACTTCTACATAAAAGGGGGATTTACACAAGTTCTCGATTTCATCTGTAGTACTTACAGACTATTACCTACGGCAGGATAAATGCCCTCACCTTGTGAGATAACCATGTATTCCACTTTACCAGTTGAATTGTATGCTTACTAATATCCAGTTGTGTATTCTCCTAAACTTTTTTTTTGTGACGGGTGCACTGCTATTAAAACTAAGTAATTTAAGTAAATATTACTGAACCCAATAAAAAAAAAAAAAAAGAAAACAGTATTGGAAAAAATCTCCCAGAAACAAATGTAAAACAAGAGAAACAAGGGAAAAGAAAAACCACAAAAAAAAAAGAAAGAAAGAAAAAAGAAAAGAAAAGAAAGAAAGAAAAGGGGGAAAAAAAACACCTAGAAAACATTATGGATGCATAGTGAGGCTTCTACATTCATGAAACCAGAAATTCAGTAAGAGCAGAATGGAGCAATTTTCCAGATCACAAGTGTACTCCAAGTACTCAGCAGAATGATTTAAAATAAATAAATGCATAGACATATAGTGGTAAAGTTGTAGAACGTTAGAACAAAGAGAAAATCTTAAAAGACACCTATTCTATGACAATAAAACTTTTTATTAAATATTATTTAAAAAAAAAAAAGACGCCAGAGAGAAACAACTTATTACCAACCATGGCATGACAAATTAAACCAAGAGACATCAGCAACAATAAATGCTAAAAGACAATGAAAGTGCTGAAGGAAAATAGCTGTAAACCTAGAATTTTATACACAGATAAATTATTATTCATGACTAAATGAAAAATACAGAAGTTTCATGCTAACAATTACCAGAAGAATTTACCACCCACACAGACTCTTATTAAAAGAACTATCAAATATATACTTCAGCAAGAAGAAAACCAAACAAAGAAGGAAGCTGTAGCATCCAAGAAATAAATGTAAGTTCCAAAATTTACTAAATGCCAGGAAATTTCATTAACTATTCACTATAAATATTAAGTAAAAATGTATACTTTAAAATAAGGATCTAAAAGTAATCGCCCACGCAGTAATGGTGAGATCGGAGAGGTATCTTCGTTTAGTAATGAAAGTATTGCATCTTTTCAAGTTTGGACGAGGGAGAGAATACTGAATACTTTTGACATTTTCAAGGAAAAAAAATGCAAGGATAGAAGTGCTCCACACTATTTATAACTTTAAACCGGCAGAGAGGTAATGAAAGAAGTATATTTTTTAAGTTAAGAGTACAATAAAAATCAGGAAGAAAAAGAGATTCAAAGTAAAATTTTAAAAAATGGTAAAAAGAAAATGATATGACTAAGTCCAAATATTTCAGAAATCACAACTATAAAATTTATGCACAAATATTGATAGACACATTGGATTTTTTAAAATCCCCTTTATGAAACTGAAATGAGTAACCAAAACCAAAATTAGTCAGAAAGATTGAAAACAAAATGCAGAAAAAGAAAACATGGGAAATTTTTGCAATTATCTGAGAACAGGGAATGCTTTTATAATTGTAACCCAAAACACAGAAATCATAAAGGAAAAGAGTGACAAAATCAAGCAGATAAAAAATTTAAATATCAGTATATCAAAAAATACAGTCAAAAGAAAAATGAAAAGTGGAGAAAAATAGTTGCAACTCATACCACAGAAAAATGCTTAATATTCCTGATATATTAGAAGATGCTATTATGTATATTTATATTATTGTCATAAGATATGTGTATCTTACAGAAACATATACCTATACAGGCAGATATCTATAATAATGATTTTGTAGTACCATTTATAATAGTGAAAATTAAGTATGCAAAACGTCCATCAACAAGAGCATTGATACATTGCTGTATTTTGATACAATGCAAAATTATGCAGTGGTTAAATTAATTTGGACTTCTAAATTATACACATTTCCCTACATATTTTTGTACTCATAAGCATTACGTAGTGTTTCAATTGCATATAAATTGTACCATCCTTCTCTAACCTGCTTTTTTTCCTTACCAATGGGGTTTTTACAGCCTTACCTATATTGTTTCATGTAGCTCAAGTTTATTCATGTTTACTACTCTTGAATATTGTATTAGAATCGGATCACAAACAATCCTCATTTTCCTAGACTGGGCCACAAATGACTTAAAAATAAACTAAACATTTGGACTATATTTTTTAGAATTTCCTTCATGATCATCTCCTTTTGAGTAAAAATGAAGCCAATTTTCATGATCATTATGGGCCTCCAGAAATTTGTGCCAGCACTATTAACCAGATGTGTTTCCCAAAATATGAATGGAGTCACACCAAGCAAGCATTTGTCTCCTTCCCCACTGCTTGTTCCAATGTGCTATCTGCAATATGAGATGAAAATTCCCTCAGCAATGGGAGGCTCCCGTCCAGCTTCTAATGTCCTGACTCTGACTCCTATGTTCTGCACCCCAAAGGGAGACTGCCATCCTAATACACCACACCTGAAGGCATTCAAGATACAGCAACAGTTCAAAGACACGGTGAGTTCAGGATAGATGCTAAGGAGAGTCTAAAGAAATGAGAAGTCATGTTATGTTTGAGCTGTCATGCAGAATTAGGTCAAAAATTATTTTGGGATATAACACTTCCAATTCCATTACTGATACCTTGAGTAATATTTAACAGCAATTTGTGTCATTTGATGAATTTTGTTTTATTTTTTATTTATTTTTTTTTTTTAAAGATTTTATTTATTTGACAGAGAGACAGATAGCCAGTGAGAGAGGGAACACAAGCAGGGAGAGTGGTGGAGGAAGAAGCAGGCTCACAGCGGAGGAGCCTGATGTGGGGCTCGATCCCAGAACGCCGGGATCACGCCCTGAGCCGAAGGCAGACGCTTAACGACTGAGCCACCCAGGCGCCCCTGATGAATTTTGTTTTAAATAAGGATGAATTCTTTTTTTTTTTTCAGTAAAATGTTCATTTATCTATTGTCAAACTGGATATTTTTTAACGCTGAGTTTTGATGGTTCTTAATATATTATGCATACTAGTATTTTTTAACCCTTTCTGGGTGCGGTAACAACATACCATAGGATGAATGGCTTAAAACCGAAAGAAATTTAATTCTTACAGCTCTGAAGTCTGGAGGTCTAACATTGGGGTGTCAGCATGGTCCGGTTCTAGTGATGGCCCTATTCTGAGGTGCAGACTACCACCTTCCTGCTTTATCCTTATGTGGTAGGAAGAGGACTAGGGAGCTTGGTGGGAGGTCACTTTTATTAGAGCACTAATCCCACTTATGAGGGCTCTCACCTCAGGACTAATCATCTATCAAAGTCCCCACCACCTAGTATCATCACATGGGGAGTGCGGTAGGTTTCAACATATGAATTTTGTGGGACACAAATATTCAGATCGTAGCAAGTCCTCTCTAGGTTATTTAGTTTGCAAATATTTTCTCTCAGTCTGTAATGTTTTTTTCATTTTCTTATCAGAATCTTAATTTTTTCTTTTCTTTAAATTTTATTTTACTTAACTCAATTAATTAATATATAGTGTATTATTTGTTTCAGAAGTATAGTTCAGGGAATTCATGAGTTGCATATAACACCCAGTGCTCATTATATCACGTGCTTCTTCTGAGAAATGTCTGTTCATGTCTTCTGCCCATTTCTCGACTGGATTATTTGTTCTTTGGGTAGTTGAGTTTGATAAGTTTTTTTTATAGATCTTGGATACTAGCCCTTTATTGGATAAGACATTTGCAAATATCTTCTCCCATTCTGTAGGTTATCTTTTGGTTTTGTCGACTGTTTCCTTTGCTGTGCAAAAGCTTTTTATCTTGGTGAAGTCCCAATAGTTCAGTTTGCTTTTGTTTCCGTTGCCTTCGGAGACGTGTCTAGCAAGAAGTTGTTGAGGCTGAAGCCAAAGAGGTTGCTGCCTGTGTTCTCCTCTAGGATTTTGATGGATTCATGTCTCACATTTAGGTCTTTCATCCAATTGGAGTTTATTTTTGTATGTGGTATAAGAAAATGGTCCAGTTTCATTCTCCTGCATGTGGCTGTCCAATTTTCCTAACACCATTTGTTAAAGAGACTGTCTTTTTTACATTGACTCTTCCTTTCTGCTTTGTTGAAGATTAGTTGACTATAGAGTTGAGGTCCATTTCTGGGTTCTCTATTCTGTTCCATTGACCTATGTGTCTGTTTTTGTCCCAGGACTATACTGCCTTAATGATTACAGCTTTGTAATATCGCTTGAGGTCCTGAATTGTGATGTCCCCCCTCCCTTTGGTTTTCCTTTTCAACATTCCTCTGGCTATTTGGGGTCTTCTCCGGTTCCATATAAATTTTAGGATTATTTGTTCTAGCTGTGTGAAAAATGTTGATGGTTTTTTGATAGGGACTGCACTGAATGTGTAGATTGCTTTGGGTAGCATAGACATTTTAACAATATTTGTTCTTCCCGTCAATGAGCATGGAATGTTTTTCCATTTCTTTGTGTCTTCCTCAATTTCTTTCATAAGTGTTCTATAGTTTTCAAAGTACAGATCCTTTGCCTCTTTGGTTAGGTTTGTTCTAGGTATCTTATGGTTTCGGGTGCAATTGTAAATGTGATTGATTCCTTAATTTCTCTTTCTTCTGTCTTATTATTAATATATAGAAATGCAACTGATTTCTGTAGATTGATTTTCTATCCTGCCACATTGCTGAATTCCTGTATGAGATCTAGCAATTTTGGGGTGGAGTCTTTTGGGTTTTCCACATACAGTATCGTGTCATCTACGAAGAGTGAGGGTTTGACTTCTTTGCCTGTTTGGATGTCTTTTATTTCTTTTTGTTGTCTGATTGCAGAGGCTAGGACTTCTAGTACTATGTTAAATAACAGTGGTGAGAGTGGACATCCTTGTCGTGTTCCTAACCTTAGAAGCTCTCAGTTTTTCCCATTGAGAATTATTCACTGTGGGTTTTTCACATATGGCTTTTATGATATTGAGGTATGTTTCCTCTATTTCTACACTGTGGAGAGTTTTAATCAAGAAAGGATGCTGTATTTTGTCAAATGCTTTTTCTGCATCAATTAAGAGGATCCTATGGTTCTTGTCCTTTCTTTTAATAATGTAGTGTATCACATTGATTGATTTGCAGGTGTTGAACCACACTTGCAGCCCAGGAATAAATCCCACTTCGTCATGGTGAATAATCCTTTTAATGTACTGTTGGATCCTATTGGCTGGCATCTTGGTGAGAATTTTGGCATCCATGTTCATCAGGGATATTGGTCTGTAATTCTCCTTTAATTTTGATACAGTCTGATTTACTGATTTTTCCTTTCCTGAATTATGGTTTTGATGTCAACTTTAATAACTGTTCACCTAATCCCAGGTCCTGAAAATTTCCTCCAATGATTTTTAAAAATTTTTAAATAGTTTTATGTTTAAGTCCACAATCTACTTTTAGTTAATTTTTGTGTAAGATTCGAAGATTAGGACCAGGCTTCACCCCCCCCCCACCACCACGGATATCCAAATGTTTCAATACTATTTGTTGAAAAAAATTGGCATATTTTTTCCATTTTGAGGTTCCATTTTCTGTTTTATTGATCCGTATCTATCCCTACAGCAATACCACACTGCCTTAATTACTTCTGTTATACAGTAAGCCTTACCATGAGGAAGAATATTTCCTTCCACCTATTTTTTTTTTCTAAGTTGTGTTAGCTATTCTAGGTCCTTAGTCTTTCCAAATAAATTTTAGAATAAGCTTGTCTATGTCTACAATAAAACTTGCTGGGATTTTGATCGGAGTTGCATTAAACCAATAGATCAATTTGGGGAGTATTGATATTACTATGTTGAGTCTTTCAGTCCACATACATAGCAAATCTCTTCAATTATTTAGACATCGATTTACTTTATCAGCATTTTGTAATTTTCAGCATACAGATTCTGTATATTTTTTCTATTTCTTTAATATAAGTTTTTGTTTAATTTTGAGTGGTTATAAATGATGCTATACTTTTAATTTTGGGTTTTCACATGTGGCTTTGATATAGAAATTTAACTGATTTTGTGTGTCAATCTTGTATCGTACAATCTTGATAAACTTAGTTTTACCGGGTTTTTGTTTGTAGAGTCCTTGGGATTTTTTAATGTTAAAATCACCAAATAATCTGTAAATTAGGAAAATTTTTCCAATATGTATGTCTTTTATTTCTTTTCCTTGCCTAATTGTGTCAACTACAAGTTCCAGAGCTATGCTGAGTAAGAGTAGTGAGAACTTGCCTTGCGTAAAATCTTGTGGGGAAGCATTCACTCTCGCTGAATTAAGTATGATATTAGCTCTTTTTCTTTATTTTAATAGATATTATTAAGTTTAGGAAGTTTCCTCCATTCCTAGTTTGCTGAGAGCTTTCATTATGAATATGTTGCATTTTGTGAAATGTTTTTCTGTATCAACTGCTATGATTATACAATTTTTCTTCTTTAGCCTGTTAATATAGTGGATTACATGAATTAAATTTCAAATGTTGAACCAGGCTTATGCGTTCTACTTGATGGTAGTATTTAATTCTTTTTATCCACTGCTGAACTGATTCTATTGAGGATTTTGCATCTCAATGCAAGACAGTTATTGGTCAATAGTTTTCTTGCTTTGTGCTACCTTTATCTGGGTTTGGTATCAGGGTAATACTGGCCTCAGAAAATGAGAAGTGTTATGTCCTCATATGTTTTCTGTGATTCTATCATTATGTAAATGTAACACGAATTTTTTAGGTAAAATCCTCAAAAATAATGACTTTTGCCTGGGATTTTCTTTTATGGCAGCTTTTAAATTATCAAGTAAATGTATTTCATGGTTATAGGACTATTCAGATTATCTATCTCGTTTTTCAGATAATCTTTGTTGAATTGTAGTCACTTGTAGTTTCAAGGAAATGGCTTGTTTCTTCTAAGTTATCAAATTTATAAAGCAACAATTTAAATATGTTTAACTTGCATCTTTATTATGTATGCATTATGTTATGTAGAGTTTTAATTTATAAAAAATGGTATGGTTGCTCACATTTTTTTTCTTATTACTCTCATTCCACTTTATTCTTTGTATATGCTTAATATACTCAAAAATATGGGTTCAAACTGCTATATAATACCACCTGGTGTCTATCTACCATCTTTGACCTATGAACTCCAGGGATACACCCTAAATTACCTGCAACTCTAAACTATCATGAATGGTTCAAAAATATTGTGAACATATCCTCTTATGTATCCACAAGAAATGTTTTCAGACTGCTTTCTATATAAAATATGTACAATTTTTAAAAAAACTTTATTTATATATTTATTTATTTACTTGAGGGGTCAGGGGAGGAACAGAGGGAGAGGACAAGCAGACTACACAGGGGCACCTACATTCCAGGTTTCTGATGGTCATTGTTCTTAAAGCCCATTTCCATATTTATTCACTTGTACTGATTACCTGAATTTATCAGGATCTATCTATAATGTCTCTATAGCATAGCAGGTACATTACATTGCCTGCCTTAATCCCTATCATTTTGACTTTGAATATTTAAAAAACTCTGGACTAATATAAACCTAATTTTGAAAAAATTAATTTACCAATGATAGACATGAATTTAAAAATTATGTTATTACAACTTTTTAAAAGATTTTATTTTGTTTTTTTTAGGTTTTTAAAAAAAGTTTCAAGTAATCTCTACATCCAACGTGAGGCTTGATCTCATAATCCTGAGATCAAGAGTCACATGCTCTACCAACTGAGACAGCCAGGTGCCCCTAAAAAATTATTATAATTGCAAATGATTCTTAGACTATTTCTTCATAGAGAAATGAAAATTATAACAGAAAACAAATGTCTCAAATAAATATTGATTCTTTCAATATTCCAGGTATTTTAATAATCCCAATAGTGATTTTGAATTATTAAATTTTAAAAAGAGCAAATATTCTTTCCTGGGGATAAGAGAATAAGGAATAAGTGTGGTTCTTGTTATGTAGATCTTAGTTTAAATGTCACTGCCTCAGTGATATTTTCCCTAACCATCCAGCCAACTCTGTCATGTTATGTCACATCACTGTATTTATTTCCATAGCACTTATCATTATTTAATTTTTTTCCTGTTCAGTTATTATTTTTTTATGGCTTGTCACTCAGCACTAGAGTGAGAATATAATCCCTGTGAAATCAGAAAGAGGACAATAACTGGTGTTCAATACATGTTGGCTGAATTAACAGATACATATTTGTAGCTTAATTTTAATAGATATGGGTTAAAATAAGATTACAGCATTGTTACAAACATTAATCACATGACATTTATTATTTTCATGACAATTATTTTTGAAGAGTTGTTTTGTTTTGTTTTGTTTTGTTTTGTCTTCCTTCTTTCTAAATTTTCTTTCTTCCTTCTAGGAACAGAGGCAGATAACACATCAGAATCTTTGGTATGGTTGAGTGTATAATCTTTAAATATGAGGTTATTCATATTGATCTATCATATTTTTCCAGGAAGTTCAGTCCTTTGGGACCAAAGTCCAAGATGGTTCAAGATAGCTAAATGTATGAGAATAAGGTGTTGTTCCTCTCTTTGTATGGAAGTGCCCATTCCCAGCTTGCCTGCCCTAAAATGCACTAGTCTGTGATTAGTAAAACAACATTCTCTTATTATGGTGCTTCATCACTCCATGTGGAAAACAATTATTCCTACTCATCCATGTCACTAGAAATAGTTTAGTAAAAGAAGTATTTACTCTTTTTATAACTAGACACATCCTGTAACTCTTAGAAAGTAAAAATCAGATGGTAACAAGAAAACAGTGGCGTTTGTATATTCTGAGCAGTAGAGTGTCTTTTGCTTAAAGACTTTTCAAAGGCTGAACCCAAGAACTGCAACCATAAAGAAAACTTGACACAATTTAACTTTTCATCATAAAATATCCTAAACCAAACTAAAAGGTAAATAATGACTCCTCGGGTTATGTTTTATCATATGTGCAGTAAAATATAATAATGAAAAGATTTATGAATTAGAAACAAATGAATAAAATATAGAAAACCAGAAATTCACCTATGGCACAATTGATAGGGCATGAAGATAAATCCAAGAGGAGAAATATAAATTGTCCAACGACACATATAAAAGTTTATTTTTCCCTAGTTATAAACACATATAAATTCAAAGAATAAAAAATTTTAATTTTTACCTAGCAAATTTGCAAATATTTACAAGCTATAATACCAAAGTTTGGCAGGTTGGGAAAATGTAGTCTTCTCTACAATTTAGTGAGTACCTTGTTTCAGTCTTTCTGGGAGAGAATTTATAGCTGTACATGCCAAGAGAGCAGGCTATGCTGTGCCATACAGGGTTCCAACTTCACAGTGTCACCCTGAAAGCTTTATCCCTCAACAGTCCCTACACTGCCAACAAAATGAGCCACACCCAGTATTCTCAAACTAACTCTTACCACCAATATCATGCCAGAAAATATGCTGACAAAACTAATTCTATGCATCCTTTGCTCTCTAATATTTTGAAATGCCACAATTTAAAAATAACAATAGTCCAAGCATCACCCTTGCTCATAATTGGGATGGCTTCTCCTATTTATGAATCCTGCAGTTAATAGTTACTTCTTCAACAGTCATTTCTGATGCTGTAGTTGTTGATTCCTGCTTTGGTCTTCATATCAACCCAGAAGTTGTATGTATGTATGTATGGGGAATTAGACATCTTTTTTCTTACCTACAATGCTCCCTCTTTCTTTTTTTACTTAGAACCATTCCATCAGTAACTTAAAAGAGCATTAATGGGTAGCATTTGTTCAGAGACTTCTCTGCATACTTGTCATGGACCACATTATATAGTACTGCTCTTTCTTTGTACTCATTCTCTCTAATCTTCAGCAGTCAGTACCTTGATAAAGGGATTATCAGAACTATAAAAAATCATGTATAAAAGGAAGAACTATTTTAACAGTATGTTAATTTCTAGAAAATAAGAAACCATGATTATTAAATCACAGTATGTCATTCAAACACGTATGGTATAATCTCTTTATTTAGATTGCCAACCTGATGTCAATACCAGCAAAATTTTGAAATTATATTTTTTAGAGCACAGGATCCAGTCTTCGAAGCAGTCACTGTTGACAGTTTGACATACCAAAACAGCAAGAACATTGGGCTTTTGAGATGTCCTTCCTTGAGGCTGGGACCAGGAAGCATAGCCCAGGGTCACTTATATCGAGTGTAATAGAGGAGACTTGCATGGAGATAGCATTCCCTGTGATATCAGGAGTAGGTGGTTAATGGGGAGGATGCTAGGCTAACAAATATGCTCCAAGCAATATCTTGTAGGAAAGTGATTAATGATTTATGATAGACAGCTGTAAGATAGTAGAAAAATACATTTATATTCAATAATCTAAGATTTTCCCAAAATAAGAGGAGTAGATACTGCTTCAGGTATGTATCCTTCTTCAGAATAGTTTAAGATAGGATACCCAATCTGAACTTTTCTATCCACTAAGGTCACCATGGATGACACCAAAGGAGTCCTTTGACTGAATACTTACACATTGTATCATTTGAAATAAGAATTTCTGGCCCACAAAAGGCTATTAGTGACATGTGCCAGATTAAAATTGACATTGAGTAACAATTCTCACCTACCAGGTCGAAAGAATAAATATGAGTTATTACTAATTTTAAATGGTCTGAAAGATTATGAAGAAAATAAAATTCCAGATTAACAAAAATCCCTACCTGAGAAAAGACTTGACCTAGGCACCAGTCACCCTTCAGACTATGTCTTATGAATAACTCTCAATGGCTGAGAATGTAACTTCATTCTTTGAGTTCTTCAGTTGAAGGTAAGTGTGGTCCCTCATTAGGTAAGTACAGCACTAGCCTTCTGTTACACAGATGCAACCAGCTCTACCACTGTGGAAATGTGGCAATTGTAACACTGAAGTATAAGAAGTTGAGAAATTAGAGTAAAATCCGTCAGAAGATATGATTTGGGGGAAGATGATGGAGTAAGAGGACCCTAAGCCCACCTCATCCCATAGATATAACTAGATAAGATTCACATCAGCATAAATAACCCAGAAAGTGATCTGAAGACTGGCAGAATAAACTCCACAACTAGAAGTAGAGAAGAGGCCACATCAAAGAAATTAGGATGGGTGAAGACTTATTTTGGGAGTGAAACAGACCATGGCCATCTGCAGTGTGGAGGGAGCCAGTGGCACAGAGAAAGGCCAAAAACAGACTATCACATTGGGGATCCAGCAGAGGAAGAAGAATCCCCACATTTTGCTTGGAAAGTGAGAGGGGCTGAATTTTATGAGTTATTATAACCAGTGAGACTTAAAGCCTGGAATTTTAAAAATCAGGGAGCTTGGCTCTGGGACAGCACAGAGGGCATTAGGAAGCTGAGTCTTCACCATTCAAGAGACAGCATAATGAACAGGCAGGTGGAAATACAGCAGGGAAGAAACAGTTTGAAAGACACCGGCACAGATGGGAGAGAAAAGTGATTTACACATCTTAGAGCATGGCCTGGAAACGCAGGGATCACAGGAGACCCCTCCAGGAAAAGATATGCTGGCAGGCACCATTTTCCTCCCTTGCCCCCCCAGCATAAACACATTACCACCAGCTAGAACCAGCCCAGTGTGGACACTTACTACATAACTTACTTACACCAGGCCCTGCCTCCCTGTGCCTCAGTGGATCCACCCTTCCCAGTCACACTTGGTTCAATCCCTGAGCTATGGGCCCCCTCCCTTAGAAGACTGGTGCAAACCTCACCAGCACTATCTCCTGATCCATGCCTTTTGTGGAACCTCAGTTGTGTTGGCAGTGGCAGCAGGTCAGATTTCACAAGCAGAGCAGTGCATACCTTGTTAAAATGTACTTGAGGGGCGCCTGGGTGGCACAGCAGTTAAGCATCTGCCTTCGGCTCAGGGCGTGATCCTGGCGTTATGGGATCGAGTCCCACATCAGGCTCCTCCGCTATGAGCCTGCTTCTTCCTCTCCCACTCCCCCTGCTTGTGTTCCCTCTCTCGCTGGCTGTCTCTATCTCTGTCAAATAAATAAATAAAATCTTTAAAAAAAAAATGCACTTGAACCAGCCAGGGACAAAACATTGCCCATAAGAGGCAAAGAGAGCCTTTGCAGACAACTGGACTGAAATGAAAAGAGGCCAGGACTCAATGGTAGAGCATAGGCAATGCACAGAAGATACTCCTTGTAGCACCAGGCCCTGGGAAACAGGCAACACTGCACTGCAGGGCACTACAGGACCTCTTCATAGAGCCATTACCTTCAAGAGTAGGAAATGTAGCTGGCTTTCTTAACACACAGAAACAAGCACAGACAGTTTGACAAAATGAAGAAACAGAGGGATATGTCCCAAATGAAAGAATAGGACAAAACCATAGCAAGAAACCTAAGCAAAGCAGATACCATAATATTCCAGATAGAGAATTTAAAGTAATGATCAAAGATACTCACTGGACTTGGGAAAAGAGTAGAGGCTATCAGTGAGACCCTTAACAAAGAGATAAATAAGAACCAATCAGAGATGAACACAATAAATGAAATTGAAAATACATCTGATAGACTAAATAGAGGGCTAGAGAAAGTAGAGGAATGAATTAATGACCAGGAAGACAAAGTAATGGAAAGTAATCAAACTGAGCAAATGAGAGAAAAAATATGCAAAGTGAGAATTGACTTAGGGAATTCAGTGATTCCATCAAGTGTAATAACACTCACAATGTAGGGATCCCAGAAGAAGAAGAGAGAGAAGGGAGCAGAAAATTTATTTGAAGAAATAATAGCTAAAAACTTCTTCCCTAATTTCAGGAAGGAAACAGATATCTAGATCCAGCAGGCACAGAGATCCCCCCGCCCCTGCAAAATCAATCAAGAATGTCCATAGCAAGCATATAGTAATTAAAATGGAAATAAAGAAAAAAGTTTAAAAGCAACTAGAGAAAAGAATACAGTTACATACAAGGGAAATCCCATTAACCAACAGAGGATTTTTCAGCAGAAACTTTGTGGGCCAGAAGGGAGTAGCATGATATATTCCAAGTGCAGATATATTTGCAGCCAAGGATACTCTATCCAGCAAGGCTATCAGTCAGAAAGGAGAGATAAAGAGTTTCTCAGACAAACAAAAACTAAAGGAGGTCATGTCCACTGAACTAGCCCTACAAAAAATATTAAAAGGGATTGGGGTGCCTGGGTGGCTCAGTCAGTTGACCATCTGCCTTTGGCTTGGGTCATGACCTCAGGGTCCTGGGATTGGGCCCTTCATTGGGCTCCCTACTCAACGGGGGCCTGCTTCTCCCTCTCTTCCCCTTCTCCCTCTCTCCCCTGCTCATGTTCTATTTTTATCTTTCTCTCTCTCAAATAAATAAAATCTTAAAACATATATTAAAGGGGAGACTATGAGTGGAAAGGAAAGACCATAACTGAGAGTATGAAGAGTAAAAACACAAAAAGCTGTAAAAATAAGTGTATCTGTAAAAATCAGTCAGAGAATTCATAAATAAAAAGAATATAAAATATGGCCCCATATCCTTAAAATGGGGGCAGGAGAGAAGTAAAGAATGGATTCAAACTTAAGTGACCGTCAACTTAAAATAGACTGCTATACACAGAAGATGTTATATACAATCCTAATGGTAACCGCACATCAAAAAACCAGTAATAGATATGCAAAGAATAAAGAGCACGGAATCCAACTATATCACTAAAGACAGACAACAAACCATGAAAAAAGAAATGATCAGAGAAAACCTAAGAACAAAACAAACCAAAAAAACCCCACAAAACAAATAATAAAATGGCAATAAATACATATCTATCAACAATTACTTTGAATGTAAATGGACTAAATGCTCCCAAAAAAGAAGACAAAGAGTGACAGAGTGGATAAAAACAAAAAAACAAAAATGAAAAACAAGGCCCATCTATAAGTTGCCTACAAGAGACTCATTATAGACTTTAAAAAAGTCACCTACAGATTGAAAGTGAGGAGCTGGAGAAACATTTATCATGCAAAGTGGTGCCAAAAGAAACCTGTGGTAGCAATACTTATATTGGACAAAATAGACTTTAAAGCAAAGACTGTAACAAACGACAAAGAAGACACCATAAATAATAAAGGGGATAATCCAACAAGAACATATAACAATTGTGAATTTTTATGCACCCAACATGGGAGCACTCACATACATAAAACAGTTAATGATAAACATAAAGGAAATAATCAATTATAATACAAAAAAAGTAAGCGGCTTTAATACCTCACATCAAAGGACAGATCATCCAAACAGAAAATCAACAAGAAAACAGTGGATTTGAATGACACACTGGATCAGATGTATTTAACGATATGTTCAGAACATTCCATCCTAAAACAGCAGAATACACATTCTTTTCAAGCGCACATGGAACATTTTCCAGAATAGATCACATATTGAACCACAAAATTAGTCTCAACATTCAAAAGGATCGAAGTCTTACCAGGCATGTTTTCTCACCACAACACTATGAAACTAGAAATCAACCACAAGAGAAAATCTGGAAAGAGCACAAATACATGGAGGTTAAATAACACACTACTAAATAATGAATGGGTGAACCAAAAAATGAAAGAAGAAATAAAAAATTACATGGAAACAAATGAAAATAAAAATACAGCGTTCCAAAATTTGGGGGATGCAGCAAAAGCAGTTCTAAATGGGAAGTTTATAACACTACAGGCTTACCTCAAGAAACAAGAAAAACCTCAAATAAACAACTTAACCTTCCTCTTAAGGGAGCTAGAAAAATACACAAAGCCCAAAGCTGGAAGAGGGAAGGAAATAATAAAGATTAGAGTAGAAATAAATGATATAGAAACTAAACAATGAAACAGATCAATGAAACCAGGAGTTAGTTCTTTAAATAGATCACAAAATTTGATAAGCCACAGTCAGACTCAAGAAAAAAGGAGAAAGGACTTAAATAAAATCAAAAATGAAAGAGGAGAAACAGCAACCAAGACCACAGAAATAGAAACAATTGTAAGAGAATATTATGAAAAATTATATATCAACAAATTGGACAACCTAGAAGAAATAGATAAATTCCTAGAAACATATAGCCTATCAAAACTGAAGCAGGAATAGAAAATTTCAACAGACCAATTGCCAGCAATGAAATTGAATCAATAAAACAAAAAACAAAAAACAAAAAAACCCTCCCAACGAACAAAACTCCAGAACCAGTTGGCTTCACAGACGAATTCTACCACACACTTAAGGAAGAGTTAATAAGTATTCTTCTCAAAATGTTCCAAAAAATAGAAGAGAAAGGAAAACTTCCAAATTTATTCTATGAGGCCAGTACCACCCTGATACTAAAATCAGGTAAAGACACCACAAAAAAGAAAAAGAAAAAAAAAAAAAAGAACTACAGGCCAATATTTCTGATGAACATATATACAAAAATCCTCAACAAAATACCAGCAAACTGAATTCAACAATACATTTAAAAAAATCATTCACCAGGGGTGCCTGGATGGCTCAGTCAGTTAGGCATCTGACTCTTGATTTTGGCTCAGGTCATGATCTTAGGGTCATGAGATCCAGCCCTGCACTGGGTTCTGTACTCAGTGGGCAGTCTGCTTGAGATTATTTCCCTCGCCTGCTCATGCATGCCCTCCTTCTCTCTCTCTTTCTCTATCAAACAAATAAATCTTTTAAAAAATCATTCATTAGGATCAAGTAGGATTTATTCCTGAGACACAAGTGTGGTTTGATATTCTGAAATCAATCAACGTGATACATCACATCAATAAGAGAAAGGATAAAACCGCATAATTATTTCAGTAAATGCAGAAAAAGCATTTGACAAAGTACAAAATCTATTAATGATAAAAACCCTCAACAAAGCAGGGTTAGAGGGAACAAACCTCAACATATTAAAGGCCTTATATGAAAAACCTGCAGCTAATATCATCCTAAATGGGGAAAAACTGAGAGTTTCCCCTTAAAGGTCACAGACAAGACAAGGATGTCCACTCTCACAACTTTTAGTCAACATAATACTGGAAGTCCTAGCCACAGCGATCAGACAACAAAAATAAAAGGCATACAAATTGGTAAGGAAGAAGTAAAACTTTCACTATTTGCAGATGACACGATCCTATATACAGAAAACCCAAAGACTCCACCACAAATCTACTAGAACTGATAAATGAATTCAGTAAAGTTGCAGGATACAAAATCAATGTACTGTTGCATTCCTATACACCGATAATGAAGCAGCAGAAACTGAAATCAAGAAAACAATCCCATTTACAGTTGCATCAAAATAATAGAATACCTAGAAATAAACTTAACAAAGAGTTGAAAGACCTGTATTCTGAAAACTATAAAACACTGATGAAAGAAATTGAAGATGACACAAAGAAATGGAAAAACATTCCATTACCATGGATTAGAAAAAAAATATTGTTTAAATGTCTGTACTGTCCTTGGCAATCCACAGGTTTAATGCAATCCCTATCAAAATACCAACAGTATTTTTCACAGAACTAGACTAAATCCTAAATTTGGATAGAACCGCAAAAGACCCCGAATAGCCAAAGCATCTCGAAAAAGAAACACAAAGCTGGAAGCATCATAATATCAGGCTTCAAGTTTATTACAAAGCTATCGTGATCTAAACAGCATGATACTGGCATACAAATGGACACATAGATCAATGGAAAAGAAGAGAAAACCAGAAATAAACCCACAATTATATAATCAATTAATCTTTGGCAAAGAAAGGAAGAAAGAATATACAATGGGGAAAAAAATAATCTCTTCAACAAATTGTATTGGTAAAACTGCTCAGCTACATGCAAAAGAATGAAACTGGACCACTTTCTTACACCATACACAAAAATACACTCAAATTGGATTAATGACCTAAATGTGAGACCTGAAACCACGAAAATCCTAGAAAAGAACACAGGCAGTAATTTCTCTGACAAAGCTTGTAGCAACATTTTTTTCTAGACGTCTTTTGAGGCAAGGAAAATAAAGGCAAAAATAAACTATTAGACTACATCAAAATAAAAAATTTCTGCATAGGGAGAGATGCAATCAAGAAGACTAAAAGAATGGAAGAAGATATTTGCAAACGTCCTATCCAATGAAGGGTTAGTACAAAAAATATATAAAAAACTGAAACAACTCAATACCCCCAAACCAGATAACCCAATTAAAAATGGGCAGAAGACATGAATAGACATTTCTTCAAAGAAGACATAACAGATGGCCAACAGACACATGAAAAGATGTTCAGCATTACCCACCACAAGGGAAATGCAAATCAAAACCTCAATGAGATATCACCTCACACATGTCAGAATGTCTAATATCAAATCCGCATGAAACAAGTATTGGGGAGAGTGTGGAGGAAATGGAACCCCTTTGCATGGTTGATGGGAAGGCAAACTGGTGCAGCCACTGTGGAAAACAGTATGGAGTTTCCTCAAATATAAAAATTGAACTACCTTACAAACCTGTAAATACCCTACTAGGTATTTACCCCCAAAATACAAAAACCCTAAATCAGAGAGATATATGCACCCCTATTTTTATGGCAGCAGTATTTACAATAGCCAAATTATGGAAGCAGCCCAAGTGTCTATTTTGATAGAAGGATAACAAAGATGTATGTGAAATACTATTGAGCCATAAAAAGAAAGAAATCTTGGCATTTGCAACAACATGGATAGATCTAAAGATAATAATGTTAAGTAAAATAAGTCAGAGAAAGATAAATACTCTGTAATTTCCCTGATATGTAGAATTTAGTTAACGAAATATATGAGCAAAAGGGAAAAAAAGAGAGAGTGACAAACCCAGAAAGAAATTTAACTATAGAGAACAAACTGATGGTTACCAGAGAAGAGGTAGGTGGGGGGTTGGGTGAAATAAGTGATGAGCACCGAGTCACCATATTGTACACCTGAAACAAATATAACACTGTATGTTAACTATACTTGAATTAAAATTTTAAAAACTTAATAAAAAAAAGACTAGCACAGGATTACATTAAAAAATAAATTTGAGTAATATCCAAGCATCTTTAAGATAGGCATTAAGTGAAATTCTTCATGGTTTTCCAAATGGTCATTAGCCAATGTCAAGAGGCCATCAGCAGTGAGGGTTGCTATCTAAAACTCTGAATTAACAGATTATAAAGGATTATCGCAAAGTTTTAGCATGCATTTTTATAGTCAGCTTGCATGCATATGATAAATGAGTTAGTGGAAACCTCCTATATATTTCTCTGATAAAAAACACCCGTGTTGTGTGCTTTGTACTTGAAGGTAGAAAAGGATTAATTTAAAATTTCATCAAATCACACCATTATAATAAATTAAGCCTCTTAGTTTTGTTATGATATTTTATGCATAAGTAAGGTTTGTATGAGGAAAATTTTCAAATGCTAATTACATATCCCTAAGTCCCTATTTATCATGAAATTAACTCCCACTTAAATGGATCGGGATTTTTTTTTTCTGGGAATACCATTACAAATTCAGATTCAACTAGATTTTTAAGTTACACTTTAAAAAAATAAAAGATGATCTTTATGTAAGATTTTGCTAAAATGATAGTAAAACTAGGAAATTTCCAAAAATACACCTTTTTTTTAAATTTTTATTATTTTTCTTAAGATTTTATTTATTCATTTGAGAGAGAGAGAGGGTGAGAGAGAGAGCACAAGAGGTTGGAGGGTCAGAGTGAGAAGCAGACTATCTGCTGAGCAGGGAGGCCAATGCAGGGCTCGATCCCGGGACTCCAGGATCATGACCTGAGCCAAAGGCAGTCGCTTAACCAACTGAGCCAACCCAAAAATGCGCCCTTTTAATTGTCTGAAGGGAAGATAAATTCACTTTGCTGTTGACTTTGTTCTTGAAATATTTGCATTCTAGGTAACCAACTAATCTTGATAGTCATTAAGTTCATCCAAGGTGCAAAATATTTAATATAAATCAGAAAATAAATGGCTTAGTTTATACAGACTGGGAAATGTCGATGAGGTTAAACATCATGACACTAAATATGATGAGGTCAAACAAGGCACTGCTTCAATATTCCAGATCCTATTTCCATTTCCAACATGGGACAAGTGGAATAAAATAATTTATTTACCTTTTCTATCCATAACATCTAATTATACACAAAATGGAAACTAAGTAAATGGTACAAGAAATGCCAACCCCCAAAAATGTTAAAAGCAGTTGTTTAAACTCAGATGCCACATTAAAATGTCTAATTTTACAGTTCTCTTAAACAGTATGCCAACCTTCCTAAAATCACAGTAAGGAAAAACAACAAAATTAAATGCATACACACTGAAGTGAAGGAAATAAAATTATTATTTTCAGATGATGTGAGTGACTATATAGAAACTCTTCTCAGGATGTATAGATAATTAGAATCATTAAGAGAGTACAGCGAGTTGCTGCATATAAAAGGTACATAAAACAGTCACTTGTACTTCCATCTATGCAAACAAAAAATATTTAAATAAAACCTGAAAATTGATAGCAATATAATATCATCAAAAATATAAATATTTGAGGATACATCTAACAGAGGATGGGCAAGGACAATATGTAGATTACTATAAAACTTTAATTAAAGATATTATGGACCAATATTCCATTTCATTGAAAAGAATCCTTAATATAGTAAACATGCTACTGTTCTTCATGATGAGCTTAAGAAATATCTTAAGACTCGTTGCAACTTCAAGTAATACTCCCCAAAGTAATTTTTTAACTTAAAAAGTTAATTCTAAATTGTATAGGAAAGAGTAAAGCCTCAAGCCCCATAGAAAGAATGACAGATTGACAACAGCAGCAGCAATGGAGGGAAAATATTATGAAATACCATCTTCAGTATGCTCAGAAAAAATAACTGTCAACTTAGAACTCAAAAACAAGCAAATATATCTTCCAATAACGAGAGCAAAAATAAAGGCATTAAAAACAAGCAAAAACTGAGAGAGTTTAACAGCAGATCCTCCAGAGAGAAAATGCTAGAGGATATTCTTTAAACAGAACAATTATAATTTCAGATGGAACAGCCAAGTTGCAAGAAATGATGAGGACTCGCACAGTGAAACTACAACACATTGTTGAAGTGATTTTTAAAATTGAAAAATATGCCATGTTCTTGGATTGGAAGACTTAGTATTGTTAAGATGGAACTATTTTCCAAGTTGATCTACAGATTCAATGCCGTTCCTATCAAAATTTCAACTTCCTTAATTATAGAAATGATAAGTTGATTCTAAAATCCATATGGAAATCAGAGAAACCAGAATAGGAAAAATAATCTTGAGAAAGAAGAGCAAGGTTAGAGGACTCACACTTTCTGAAACTGAAATCCATTAAAAGCAACAGTCACCAAAATAATGTGGTACTGACACAAATATAGACATAAGATCAATGGAATAAAGCAGTCTAGAGATGAACTGAAATACCCCTAGTCAATTGATTGTGACAAGGGTGCTAAGACCATTCAAGGAGGGAAGCCTATTCTTCTCAATAAATGGTGCTGGGACGACTGAATGGCTACCTATAAAAGAAAGAAGTTCAACCCTCTACCTCATACCATAAACAAGCCAATTCAAAAAATGTTAAAAAAAGTAAATGTAAGAGATAGAAAATATAAAATCCGTAAGAAAACAAAGGTGTAAGTCTTCATAGTTGGCATTAGGCAATAGCTTCTTACATATGATACCAAAAACAAGCAATCAAAGATAAAATAAATAAATAGAGCCTCATCAAAATGAACAACTTTTGTGACTCAACACTGTTAAGAAACTGAAAAAACAACCGTAGGATGGAGAAAAATTTGCATATTATATATCTGATAAGGGTCTAGTATCCAAAATGCATAAAGACCTCTTATATCCCAATAATAAAATGACAGATAAACCAATTTAAAAATAAGCAAAATATCTGAACAGACATTTCTCCAAGATAGATGTATAAATGGTCAACAGGTACATGAAAAGATGTTCATCGTTAGACATCAGGCATATGCAAATTGAAACCAAAATGAGATACCACTTCACACCACTAAGATTTCTATAATCAGAAAGAAAAAACAAAACAGGAAATAACAAGTGTGGATGTGGAGAAAATGGAACCCTCATAGATTGCTGGTGGAAATCCAAAATAGTGTAGTCTCTGTAAAAATTCGTTGGCATTCATAGTAGCATTATTCAAATGACCAGAGGGTGGAAGCAGCAAGCAAAGTGCCCCTCAAGTGATAAACAGATAAACCAAATGAGATATATGGATACAATGAAATGTTTTTCAGCCATAAAAAGGGGTGAGGTACTAATACATACTACAACATGGAGGAAACTTGAAACATTATGCTAAGTGAAAGAAGCCAAACATAAAAGGCCACATATTGTATGATTTAGATACATAAATTTCTACCAGAGACAGAGAGTAGATTAGAGGTTGCCAGAACCTTGAGGGAGTGGGACAGGGAGTAATGGTAATTCATATGGACTTTGTTTTGGGGGGGTGATGAAAATATGTCCAGATATTGGTGACGATTGCACAACATTGTGAATATACTAAAGCCTTTGAACTGTACATTTTAAAATGGTGAATTTCATATGTGAATTATATCCTAATAAAAAAATGATCAGAAAAAAATATTGGTAAAAACATCGGTTAAGGTAACAACAATCAACTGTATTTTTTTCTAACTTCTTAGAGGAAATATAACAATATGTAATTTTTGGTGGAAAAATAAGCCAGATCTAAAATATTAGAAAGTAGTAGCATAATGCCATGGACTGGATATTTGTGTTCCCCCAAATTCACATGTCGAAGTTCTAATTCCCAATGTGATGATATTTAGAAAAAAGGCCTTTGGAAGGTAAGGAGTTTTAGATCAGGTCATGAGGATAAAGACCCATGATGGAATTAATGCCCTTAAAATAATAAGAGACCAGAGCCCTCTCTCCTTTCCATGTAAGAGCAAGAAGGTGGCCACCTGCAAAGCAGGAAGAGCGTTCTCACCAGACACCAAATCTGCTTGCACTCGATCATGGACTTTTAGCTTCTAGAACTACGAGAAATAAATGTCTGTTGTTTAAGCCGTTCAATCTATGCTAGTCTGTTATAGCAGCCTGAACGAAGACACACATCAAGCTGGAAGGGACAATCAGAGTTAAAGTGTGGTAACATTCTTGCATTGCTTGGGACAAACATAAAGCTATCGATTACTTAAAAAATCTGTTAGTTTTGCATATGTGTCAAAATATCTCAACTATACATTATAAGAAAATCATAAAGACTATAACTCTTTGGAAGTGTAATTTCCAAACCATGGAGCAAAAAGTATAATTTTAAAAGGAAAAGAAAACGCCACTATTTTAAAAAATGCAAAGGGATCAGAAAAAGTGGGACAAAAAAATTCATTAAAATATATTTTGCATGTGGGAAGGATATGAATTATATGACCAAAGGGCAGACTGCAGCATGTTGTATTTTCCTAAAATAGCCACAGCAGCATTTTTGGTCTGATATGTTCTTCCAGAACTTTGGCAATCCCTTACCAAGAAGTAGAATCCATTCCCATTTCTTTGGACATTGGGTGAGCCTACGTGAGTACTATGTCAAATAGAATGTGGTGGACATGATATTGCATGGCTTTTAATGTTGACTCCTAGAACACTTTCATGTGTGGAAGCCATGAAGACATGGCTGCCATCTTGCTTTCTATCTAGAGACACTCGCCCTTAGAACTGATACCATGTCTGCAGGAAACCAGATTAAGTGGAGATGCTGTGTGTGGGCGTTGTGACTGACATTTCCAGGTAAGGTCCCAGCCTACAGCCAGTACCAAGAACCAGGCATGCGAGTAAATGAGGATTTTCACCCTTAACCTTTGAATGGTTCCAGTAAATACCAGAGTGGGAGAGATACGCTGTCCTCCATGTAACTTGGCCGGCCCAAGTTACAAATTCATGAGCAAAATAAATGCTGTCATTATTTTAAGCTACTAAATTTCAGGTAGTTTGTTATCTGCAGTATAGTCAATCCAAACTGTTAAACTCTTTAGTTTAACAACCCCTGCCTTTGGGGTAGCTGTTTTCTATTATGCGGAAGAAAATATTAAGCTTCTTTACAAATGGCTTTATTTATTAATTGAAGTGGCTTTGGTTATCAATGCGGTGGTTCTCAACCTTTTGGAATTTATGAATTGCTTTTAAATCCTGGATATGTTGGCAGGCACTTGAAGAAGTTATATGATTTAAAACAATATAAAACATATCAGCAATAACCACTGCTGGTTATTACTGAGAATCACAATAGCTCACAGAATTTCTAGAAATCCACAGCTACAGTATTCACTCGGTCCTCCTTCAAGGCTGATCTGTTCTTGTAGAACTACTTTCTACTGTGACCTCCTCGTTGACACAAAAATGAGTGAATACATTTATGGCTCCAGTAAATCCATAGCCATCCTTGGCATTGGCTCCTGTTCCTTTCTCCCCTGCAGCCAGTTGTCCCCCACTCTGAAGCAGGTGGTACAGTGTGCTCCCTCAATGTCCCTTTTGACAATTGTTACAAAAATAACTGAACTCATTGAGAGTTGGTGTCACAACTGGGATATCACCCACTACTCTGATGAGAAATAGCATCAATTCTTAAATCTTTGAGAGCTGTAAACATGGGAAATGGTTGTTTCTTAGTATTCCAATTCTCTAAGGAAATGTATCATCCCTACAAGATGATGAAATAAGGTGGGATGGCAAAAAATTGGGAAAATTAGTTGTGGTTGTATAATTTTTGAAGAGTTTACTACTATACAAAGGCTCTTATTGATATTAGAAAGATGGATTCTTAGAAAAACAATTTCCTTGGACTGAAGAAAATGTCACTGCTGTTTACTCTCTAAGGCTGCTGCTCCTTTTTTTTTTTTTTTTAAGATTTTATTTGTTTATTTGACAGAGAGAGAGACAGCCAGCGAGAGAGGGAACACAAGCAGGGGGAGTGGGAGAGGAAGAAGCAGGCTTCCAGTGGAGCAGGGAGCCCGATGAGGGGCTCGATCCCAGGATCCTGGGATCACGCCCTGAGCCAAAGGCAGATGCTTAACAACTGAGCCACCCAGGCACCCCCTAAGACAGCTTCTTTTCCAGGATGCAGAGAGTAGACATTAGGCACAATACAACTTGTCACCTCCCTTAAACCTGCTTAAAAATTAAAACCGCAGGGGCGCCTGGGTGGCACAGCGGTTAAGCGTCTGCCTTCGGCTCAGGGCGTGATCCCGGTGTTATGTGATCGAGCCCCACATCAGGCTCCTCCGCTATGAGCCTGCTTCTTCCTCTCCCACTCCCCCTGCTTGTGTTCCCTCTCTCGCTGGCTGTCTCTATCTCTGTCGAATAAATAAATAAAATCTTAAAAAAAAAAAATTAAAACTGCAAAGAAGCCCTGAGAGGAGCACAGGAAAATTAGTGGAGAGAATGAAGCAGGATTTTGTTATGAATTTACATGCTCCTGGCTTTCTAAGGGGACCTGATTCATTGCTTGAACTTGTCCAGGTGACATAAACAAAGCTAATTATTGCTAAGAAGCACATTTGGCATAGGGCTATCTTATTTAAAATAGGACATGTTTCTGGCTGTTTATTTCACACATGTTTTTTAGGCATATATGTTCCAAGGAGCTACACATAAAAATATATTATGATTTAGACATCCATATAGATAATATGTATGGGATAGATATACTATATATATATACAAATAATATTATATATGTGGGTAATATATATTATACTTATGTGCAGGTATCAACACAATTTCTATCCTTTTGGTGTTCCTAGTCTGCATGAAGAGAAGCCCACATCCTTGGAAGTCATGGTCTAGTCTCTTAGAATTACTCAATCCCATTTTCTAGCTCACTCCATGGCTAGCCAGGATTGGTGGAGTTCTAAGATCTCTGAGAAAAGCCAAACTAAGAAGCATCAAGGCTTCATGCATATCAGACTGCATCAGCTGCTACTGAGATTGTCAAGAAAATATGAGTGTTTAAGATATACTAGAACTTTTTGGAAATCATAGAAGGATAAATTAAGGTTAAGAATTAAGGGAAAACTTAGGGGTGCTGGGTGGCACAGCGGTTAAGCGTCTGCCTTCGGCTCAGGGCGTGATCCTGGCGTTATGGGATCGAGCCCCACGTCAGGCTCCTCTGCTAGGAGCCTGCTTCTTCCTCTCCCACTCCCCCTGCTTGTGTTCCCTCTCTCACTGGCTGTCTCTATCTCTGTTGAATAAATAAATAAAATCTTAAAAAAAAAAAGAATTAAGGGAAAACTTAAAACAGAGGCATCAGGGTTGTGCAATTTTTCATAGCCACTATAATGGGGGGACTAAGGAGGAGTTCAGGGGCTTCTGTTGGATTCTGTAGTTTCCCTTAATATCTTAAATATTTAGAGTATTTCTTGAGATACAAGAAGACAAGATATAAGTGATATTTCATGAATATTGTGGGGGGAAAAATGAGAACTTTTAGGTTTTTTTCTGCCACAAAGCTAAATTAACTTCAAAACTGAATTACTTCATAACTTTAAAAACTGTTAAATTTGGCAGGAGATGATATGGTAGTCTTAGCATGCCCATTTTCCTTTTTGGTCCCTGTTTTCTATGATATCGCAGGCATTTGTATTTCTGTGATAAAGAAGGTATCATGTGATTTCCTAAAATATGATTTCATATGGAGGCCAACTGGTTTGGGTGCTTCTGTAACTTCAAATACTATAGGACCATAAAATGCAACTTATACAATTCAATCTGCTACGTTTATTACCATGCTTAGTATGCTAAATATAGAAATAAATATTACCCAAAACTGTTTAACATTTACCAATTTAATTACATTTATGTAAGTATGTACGTATGGTACGTATCTAATGTATGTAATCTCTGCGCCACGTGTGGGGCTCGAACTCATGACCCCAAGATCAAGAGTCACATACTCTCCTGAATGAGCCAGCCAGGTGCCCCTAATTTAATTACTTTTAAAGATGAGTTTTTATTCTGTCATAAGTTACTTGTATTCATGGAATGTAGAATTTCTTAGTTTTTGCTAGTTTCACAAGGTTAGTGTAAAAACTTAAAAATAAGGAAAATCTATTGTTTTTGGAAATGTAAGCATTTAAAAATATTTTTCCATATGCTATAACAGAGGCGAGCACAGGGGATAAGAAAGCATGGAAGGGTGGCATCATAAAGGCCTGATTGGGGATGGTGAGGGACAGGCTTTATGCAGAAGTAACCTCTCAGTAGGAGTTAGCCAGGTGTGAAGGGGAAGAACATTTCAGAAAGACAACATGAACAAAAGCAAAGAGGAAAAGAGTAATATGTTTGTGCAATTGCTAGTAATTAGGTACTCACTTATGGTGAGAGCAAAGGGTGTATGTGGAGTAGTTGGAATTGCAGCCAGGATTGGGGGGCCACGTTTGTTGTGCTTTGCTAAAACACACAGATGGAAAGTCATGGTCCCAGGAAGTCCTGGTTTCCTATGAAGAAGAAGGATGATATGGTCAATTTTAAATGGCATGAATGAGTGGGTAAAGGTATTTTTGTAAGGTAGGTCACATCAGAAAATTATGTCTTATTGTGATGAGCACTGAGTAATGTATGGAATTGTTGAATCAGTATATTGTACACCTGAAACTAATATAATATTGTATGTTAATGATACTTTAATTAGAAAATAAATAAGTAAAAAATTTTTGAAAAGGTTAAAGAAAAAGGAAAAGCTAACGTATGATGTTAGAAGTCAGGCTAATGGTTACCTTTGGGGGTATACATACAAGGGGACAAGGGGAGGTTTGGGGGGTAATGGTACTGCTCTATTTCTTAATCTGGTTATGTGAATGTATTCACACTAAAACTTATGTGTACTTTTCGGTATGCATGTTATACTTTAATAAAAAACTCAAAGATAAAAAAAATTTGAAAAAATAAATATGTTTTGGGATGAAGAGAAATAAGTTACATTTTTGGCATGTTGAGTTATAAATGTTGTTATGGTAACCAACTAAGGTTATCGACAAGAAGACTGGAGATACAGTTGTGGATCTCAAGAGAAAGTCCCATGCCAGAAATAATTGCTTTGGGACTCACCAACATGTGCTGTATATATATTACTATATATAATATATAAATAAATCATAAAATTAAATAAATTGTATATAATGTATTATATAATATATATATATTACTATATAAAACGTGAGTAAGAGGACCAAATCATACACTGAGAAAATATTATTTCTCATAGGTTCATTTCTAACATCATTCCATTGTGTTTTGTGTATTCACAAATGTGAGAAAGATTTCAGAATGTGTAAACTGTCAATTAACCAAGATGTTTGTAAATTACAAAACTCCTCAGGGGCAAAGTTTTCTATCTGTTTTACCCATTGTATGTTATCAGCACCACAAAGAATACCTGGCATTTAATAGGTTGTTAGTAACCTACTCAGTATTTACTAATTTTAAAAAATTAATAAAGAAATTAATACTGGAGAGGAAGAGAGGAAGGTGATGGAGTAGGTCGATCCTGAGCTCAGATTCCCCCACAGACAGACTGAGGCAACGGCTACATGTAATATAACTCACTCTGGAAATGACCTGGGCTTCGCTGAGCAGATCTTCCACAGCTAGAGGTATAAAAGAGAAGGCCCATCAAGAAGGCAGGAGGGGAAGAGACAAGGGGCGCCTGGGTGGCTCAGTCGTTAAGCGTCTGCCTTCGGCTCAGGGCGTGATCCCGGCATTCTGGGATCGAGCCCCACATCAGGCTTCTCTGCTGGGAGCCTGCTTCTTCCTCTCCCACTCCCCCTGCTTGTCTCTCTCTCACTGGCTGTCTCTCTCACTGTATGTCTCTGTGTCAAATAAATAAATAAATAAATAAAATCTTCAAAAAAAAAAAAAGGAGGGGAAGATACAAATCAGGAAACCAAACACCTGGCATGCAGTAATACATAGTGGGAGAGATACCACGAGTGTGGAGGTCTTCCCTAAGGAGCAAGGGATCGAATCTACAGAGGGCACCCCTGTCCCTGGGGATTTGCGCTGGGAAGATGAGTCCTCATAATGTCTGGCTTTGAAAATCAGTAAGGCTTAGATCTGGGAACTTTGAATATTAGTGAGCTTAACTCTGGGAGAGTGGGAGGACGACAGGAAACTGAGTCTCTGCTCTTCAATGGCCTATACACTACATCACTTGGCCTGAGACTCCTCATGGAGGTGGCAGTTTGAATTTGGTAAAGATTTATTGGTTGGCTAATTTTAGGATGTGTCTTGCCCACCTTTAGCCTAGCCAGCCGACTGCTTGTGGGAACCAGTTCTGACACTCTCCATCTACCTTGCTAGTATCAATTCCACAACCCCCGCCTCCCCCCCACCACCCAAGCATTTCCCTAGGAACCTGCCCTATGCAATTCACCTGCCCTGGCAGATGCCCATCCAAAGCAGCCCCTGCCCTGCCACATCCAGCAGCTGGGATTAGAATTTCCCCCAGGGCAACTGTCACTACATCATACCTGGCAGGAAGTCCCAGCCGGTACTGGTGCCCCTCCAAAGTAACTTCTGACTTGGGAAGGGGAGTGGCTAGCCCCACTCTCCAGTGCACCCACAGTAGCTACAGCTGGGCTTCTCAGTCAGCTGTAATAGGAGCCAGCCCCACATACCAGATGCCCACAGCAGCTGCAGCTCAGCCACAGTATGAGGGTGCACACAGCCCACACAGGGGACACCCCTGGAGCACTTGGTTCTGGTGACTAGGGAGGATTGCCCTATGGGTACCAGAAGATGCCTTCTACCCAAGGCCACTATTTTTAAGAGCAGGAGATGTAGCTGACCAATTTAACAGTAACAAACAGATAGTCGGACAAAATGAGGAGACAGAAGACTATGACCCTAACAAAAGAACAAAACAAAACCCCAGAAAAAGAGTTAAACAAAATGAAGTTAAGCAATCTATCTGATAAAGAGTTCAAAGTAAGGGACATAAAAATACTCACTGGACTTGAGCAAAGAGTGAATGAACTTGTGAGAACTTCAGCAAAGAGATAGAAAATATAAAAAAGAACCAATCAGAGCTGCAGAATCCCATAAGTAAAATAGAAAATACATGACAGGAAAACAAAAGCAGATTACAGGATGTAGAAGATGAATCAGCAATATGAAAGACAGGATAATGGGAAGCAAGTAAGCTGAACAGCAAAAAGAAAAAAAGAACTAAAAAAAATAAGAATAAGTTAAGGGGCACTGTGACATCAGCAAGTGTAATAATATTTGTATTATAGGGGTCCCAGAAGGAGAAGAAAGAGAGAAAGGAGCAGAAACCCTTTGAAGATAGACTAGCTGAAAACTTCCCTAACCTGGAGAATGAAACAGACATGCAGGTCCAGGAAGCACAGGGAACCCTGAACAAGACGAGCCCAAGGAAGTCCACACAAAGACACATAAGAATTAAAATGGCAAAAGTTAAAGATAAAGAGAGAATCTTTTTTTTTTAAAAAAGATTTTATTTATGTATTTGAGAGACAGCATGAGAGCATTAACAGGGGGAGGGGCAGAAGGGGACGGACAAACACTCCCCACTGAGCTGGTAACCTGGATGTGGGACTCGATCCAGAGATTGAGATCATGACCTGAGCTGAAGTCCAATGCTTAACTGACTGAGCCACCCAGGCTCCCCAAAGAGATAATCTTAAAAGCAGCAAAATAAAGCACACAGTCACACACAAGGGAAACCCTACAAGACTAGTAGCTGATTTTTCAGCAGAAACTCTGCAGGCCAAAAGAAAGTGGCATGATACAGTCAAAGCGCTAAAAGGAAAAAAACCCCAAAAGACAGAAACGACCTACAACTGAGTATACTTTACTTGTCAAAAGATATTCAAAATTGAAGGAGAGACAGTTCTCCAGACAAACAAAAGTTAAAGGAGTTTATCACCACTGAACCAGAAATGCTAAAGGAACTTCTTTAAATGGAAAAGAAAAGGCCATAAACAGAAGTGAGAAAATTATGAAAGAAAAAATTTCAGTGGTAAGAGCGAACATATAGTAAAGGTAGAAGTTTAATCACTTATAAAGCTAGAATGAAGGTTAAAAAACAAAGGTAGTAAAATCAATTATATCTCCAAAATTAGTCAAGGGATACACAAAATAAAAGGTTGTAATATATGATACCACATACATAAAACATAGGAGGGGGACAGTAGAAATATAGTGTTCAGAAGTTTTATAGTTCACAATGTGTTTGAACTTCAGCAATTATTAATTTAATATAGACTGCTGTATACATAGGATGCTATATATGAACTTCTGATGATCACAAAACAAAAACCTATAATAAATAAGAAAAAGAAAGGGAAATGAATCCAATCATAACACTACAGAAAGTCATTAAATCACAAGGAAAACAAACAACAGAAGAAAGGAACAGAGAACTGCAAAACAACCAGAAGACAATTAACAAAATGGCAATAAGAACATAATTACTTTACTTACTAATTACTTTAAATTGAAATGGACTAAATGCTCCAATAAATTACTTCAGATGGAAACAGACTAAATGCTCTAATAAAAAAACATAGGGTGACTGAATGGGTAAAAAATCAAGACCCATCTGTGTGCTGCCCACAAGAGACTCACTTCAGACCTAAAGACACATACAGACTGACAATAAAGGGATGGAAAAACATACTTTGAGCAAATAGAAGCAAAAAAAAACAAACAAAAAACACAACCAAAATAGCTGGGGAAGCCAAACTTTCATCAGACATACTAGACTTTAAAATAAAGACTGCAGCAAGAGATCAAGAAGGGTACTACATAATGATAAAAGGATCAATCCAACAACAGGATTTAACAATTGTAAGTATCAATGCAATAAACATAAGAGCATCTAAACATATAAAGCAAATATTAACAGACAAAAAGGGAGAAATTGACAGTAATACGTTAATACTATGGGACTTCAATACCCCACTTACATTAATGAATAGATCATCCAGACAGAAATCAATAAGGAAAGATCATCTTTGAATGACACATTAGGCCAGATGTATTTAACATGTATTTGCAAAACATTCTATCTACAAACAGCAGAATGCCCATTCTTTTCATGTGCATGTGAAATATTTTCCAGTATCCTGGAGCACCTTAGGCCACAAAAATGTCTCAATAAATATAAGAAGTTTGAAATCATATTTAGCATCTTTTTTAACCACAATAGACTAAAAGTCATTACAAGAAAGAAAAAACTGGAAAGAACACAAACACATTGAGAATAAACAGCATGCTACTCAACAATGAATGGGTCAATGAAGAAATTAAAGAGTAAATTAAAATAAAATACCTGGAGACAAATAAAAATGGAAATACAGTGGTTCAAAATCTTTGGATCTAGCAAAATAGGTTCTAAGAGGAGAGTTTATAATCCAACCTCAGAAAGTAGGAAAATCTCAAATAAATGATCTAAAATTACACCTAAAGAAACTGGAAAGAAGATCAAACAAAGTCTAGAATTAGGACAAGGAAGGAACTAATAATAATCAGAGTTGAAATAAAGGAAACAGAGACTAAGAAAATAATCATTAAAAAAAGGGCAATGAAATTAAGAGCTGGTTCCTTGAAAAGATAAACAAAATTGATAAACCTTTAGCCAGACTAATCAAGAAAAGAGACAAGAGGACTCAAGTCAATAAAATTGGAAATTAAAGGAGAGAAGTTACAACTTGATGCTACAGAAATACAAAGGATTATAAGAGACTACTTTGAAACAGTATACACCAAAAATTGGGTAACCTAGAAGAAATGTATAAATTCCCAGAAACATATAATCTTCCAAGACTGAATCAGAGAGAAATTTAAAAACTGAGCAGGCTGATTACTAGCAGGTCGATTGAAGCAGTAATAATAATAATAATAAAACCCAGGACCAAAAACATTCACAGGTGAATTTTACCAAATTTTTAAAGTAGAGTTCTTAACTTTGTCAAATTATTCCAAAATACAGAGGGGGAAGGAATATTTCCAGATTCTTTCTACAAGGCCAGCATTACCCTAATAACAAAACCAGACAAAGACACTACAAAGAGAGAGAGAGAAAGAAAACTGCATGCCATTATTCCCGTTGAACATAGATGTAAAAATCCTCAACAAAACATCAGCAAAGCAAATTCAAAAATACATTAAAATAATTATTCACCACAATCAAGAGACATCTATTCCAAGGATGGTTCAATAACTGCAAATTAATTAACATAATACACCAATTAACAAAATGATGGACAAAAATATGATCTTCCATAGATGCAGAAAAAGCATTAGACAACATCTAACATCCTTTCATGATAAAAAACTTTCAACAAAGTGGGTATAAAGGGAACATACCTCAACATGATAAAGGCCATATAGGATAGCTCACAGCTAACATTGTACTTGATGGTGAAAATTTGAAAGTTTTTCCTCTAAGATTAGGAAGACGATTAGGATGCCCACTCTCACTACTTTTATTCAAAATGGCATTGGAAGCTTTAGCAATTAGACAAGAAATAAATGATATACGAATTATTAAGAAAGGATTGAAACTGTCACTATTGGCAGATGACATAATACTTTCTATAGAAAACCCTAAGGACTCCACCAAAAAGCTATTAGAACTAATAAGCGAATTCAGTAAAGTTGAGAGATACAAAATCAATATACAGAAACCTGTTGTGTTCCTGTATAGTAATAATGAAATAGCAGAAAGAGAAGTTTTTTAAAAATCTGATTTACAGGAACACCTGGTGGCTCAGTTGGTTGGGCAATTGACTCTTGGTTTTGCCTCAGGTCATGATCTGATGGATCATGAGATCAAGTCCCACGTTGGGTTCTGTGCTCAACGGGGAGTCTCCTTGAAGATTCTCTCCCTCCCCCAACTCTCTCTCTCTCAAATAAATAAATAAATCTTAAAAAATCCCATTTACGATTGTATCAAAAGAATAAAATAACTAGGAATAAATTTAACCAAGGAGGTGAAAGTCCTGTACTTTGAAAACTCTAAGACATTGATAAAAGAAATTGAAGACAACACAAATAAATGGAAATATATACCATTTTCATGGACTGGAAGAATTAATATTATTAACATATCTATACTATCCAAAGCAATCTACAGATTCAATGTAATACCTATCAAAATACTAATAGTATGTTTCACTGGACTAGAAAAAATAATCCTAAAAATTGTATGAAAGAAACCACCTAAGACCCTGAATATCCAAAGCAAATTTGAGAAAAAGGAACAAAGGTATAGGTCTCATGCTCCCAGCTTTCAAGCTATACTACAAAGCGATAGTAATAAAAAGAATATGATACTGCCACAAAACCAGACACAGCGATCAGTCAAAAAGAATAGAGTCCAGAAATAAACCCACACTTATATTATTAATCTATGACAAAAGAGGCAAGAATGTACAATGGGGACAAGACATTCTCTTTAATAAATGGTGCTGGGAAAGCTGAACTGGACCACTTTCTTATCCCAGTCACAAAAATAAATTTAAAATGGACTAAAGACTTAAATGTAAGACCTGAAACCATAAAACTTCTAAAACACAACATAGACCATAAACTCTTAGACATTTGCCTTAGCAATATTTCTCTGGATATGTCTCACCAGGCAAGGGAAATAAAAGCAAAAATTAAACATTGGGACTACATCAAACTAAAAAGCTTTTGCATGGTGAAGGAAACACAGAAAGGCAACCTATTGAATGGATGAGATATTTGGAAATGATACATTTGATAAGAGTTAATATCCAAAGTATATCAAGAATTTACATAACACCAAAAAAAATGGCCAAATAATCTGATTTTAAAATGGGCAGAAGACTTCAATAGTTATATATTGAAGATATAGAGATGGCCAACAGATGCATGAAGAGATGCTCAACACAACTAATACTGAGGAAATGCAAGTCAAAACCACAATAAGGGGGCGCCTGGGTAGCGCAGTCGTTAGGCGTCTGCCTTTCGCTCAGGGCGTGATCCTGGCGTTATGGGATCGAGCCCCACATCAGGCTCCTCCACTGGAAGCCTGCTTCTTCCTCTTCCACTCCCCCTGCTTGTGTTTCCTATCTGGCTGGCTGTCTCTCTGTCAAATAAATAAATAAAATCTTAAAAAAAACACACAATAAGACATCACCTTATACCTGTCAGAATGGCTACTAACAGAAAGGCAAGAAATAACAAGTGTTGGCGAGGATGTGGAGGAAAAGGAACACTTGCACACTGTTTGTAGGACTGCAAATTGGTGCACCCACTATGGAAAACAAAATAAAAATTGCTCAAAAAACTAAAAACAGAAATATCATACAATCTAGTAATTTCAGTTCTGATTATTTACCCAAAGAAAACGAAAACACTAATCCAGAAAGATATATGCACCTTTATGTTTATTGCAGCCTCATTTACAATAGCCAAGGTTTGGAAACATCCTAAGTGTGCACTGACAAGTGAGTGAATAAAGAAGATGCAGTATACATGCATAATGGAATACTATTCCGCCATACAAAAGAATGAAAACCTGATATTTGTGACCATATGGATGGATCTAGAAGGTATCATGCTAAGTAAAATGAGTGAGACCAGAGAAAGACAAATACTGTATGATTTCCCCTACATGTAGGATGTAAAAAAACAAAGCAAATGAACACAGAAACAAACAACAACAACAAAACAGAAACAGACTCATAAATACAGAGAACAAACTGGTAGTTGCCAGAGGGGACAGGGATGGGGTTATAGGTGAAATAGGTGAAGGGGACTAAGAAGTACAAACTTTCAGTTATAAATAAGTAAGTAATGGGGTTGAAGAGTACAGCATAGGGAATATAGTCAATTGTTGACAGAGGGTAACTATACTTATCACAGTGAGCACTTCATAGTATATATAATTGTTGAATCATTACGTTGTACCCCTGAAACTAATTTAATATTATAGGTGAACTATACTTCAATGAAAAATATAACAACACCAGATACTGTTTTAAGTGTTAGGGATACAAAATGATTAAGGCATATATTTTATGTTCAAGGAAGTCATTCTCTTGTAAGGAAGGCACATCACAAAGCAATAATTGCAAAATAATATGATAAACAGAAAGTACAGAGGACAGTTTAACTGGGAGCACAGCAGGAGAAAAGGAATGAGGACATGGAAAAGCACAGTGTTTACAGAGAAGAGTATTTTTTCAAGTGCCAGAAGCATGAGGCGTTCCAAGTCCTAAACATGCAATATGTTTAATGTGGCTAAATGTAGTAGCTAGTCTCATGTTTTAGCCTTTGCAATTTAGATACAAAAATTTAAAGCTGAATACTTTTTTATCTATACATGTATTTGTTTGAAACTACCATTTATATTATCAATCCGAATTGCATTCAACTGCATGTACCAGAGTCTGAAAAAAAGCAGGTTAAACTAGAAAAATAGTTTACTTTTGTCATGCAACAAGGAATCCCTATACTGGAGTTCAGATCGGAGGCATGTGGTCAAGGAACCAGACTCCTCGGTCTTCCTGCTTTACCATTTTAACATGTTACGTTTATTTCCTGGCTGCAAGGTGGGTGCTCACCTCCAGGCATTGGCTTAAATTTCCAGGCGGGAAGAAATAGAAAGGTCATCTTTTTTTTATTAGGAAAGTGAAGGAAGCCTCACCCAGTGGAATTCCATTTACATGTCTTTGTCCTGAACAAGGTTACATGGCATAAATGATTCTATAAATAATTCTAATAAATAATTCATAAATAATTCTATAAATAATCCTAATGTATATCTTAAAGAGAAGACTAGTTAGAAACTATGGGATTAGACTTCAGTTGTAACATTATGTCTGACTTGATAACATAAAAGCCATCTTTCTTAAAATACCTAGAAATTATGTAAAGATCAAATAACACGCATTCTGTTATGTACAAAGCTGTGAAAGAGAAAGAGACCCCAGAGGCTGAAGACGAAAATGGACCCAGAGATGCAGCAGTTAATGTTGCTGCTCAGTGGGATGGGAAGGGCATTGGGGGTGGTTCAGCCTTCGTACTCTAGGGATTTGTGTTTGAGTACCCATGTGGGGAGAGACCATAGATCTTGGGCTGCTTAAGGTAAGGTATGAAGATTGAGAACCCACATTAAGAGAAGACCTTCAAATGGTGGTCCTCCCAATAAGAGGGTGTCAGGAAAACATCACCCACCTCAGAGAGAGATGATAAGAAAGGTATTGTTTCAGCTAAATCGTGGAAGGAGCTGAGATGCCCTTCAACAGATGACTGGTTTAAGAAGATGTGGTCCATATATACAATGGAATATTACTCAGCCATCAGAAAGAACGATTACCCAACATTTGCAGCAACATGGACAGGACTGGAGGAGATTATGCTAAGTGAAATAAGTCAAGCAGAGAAAGACAATTATCATATGGTTTCTCTCATCTATGGAACATAAGAACTAGGAAGATCGGTAGGGGAAGAAAGGGATAAAGAAAGGGGGGGTAATCAGAAGGGGGAATGAAGCATGAGAGACTATGGACTCTGAGAAACAAACTGAGGGCTTCAGAGGAGAGGGGGTGGGGGAATGGGATAGGCTGGTGGTGGGTAGTAAGGAGGGCACGTATTGCATGGTGCACTGGGTGTTATACGCAACTAATGAATCATCGAACTTTACATCAAAAACCAGGGATGTACTATATGGTGACTAACATAATATAATAAAATATTATTATAAAAAAAAGAAAAAAAAAGAAAGGTATTGTTTCCTTTTGATGTTTTCATGGAAAAAAGCTTCTCCTGAGAGTTCGATCTGGACCTTCTAAGCATTTAAGGTACAAATTCTGGTTCAATAAAATCCAAGCCAAAAAATTAACATGGAAAAAAGTCCCTGGATGGTGACCTGCTTGGGATCATAGACAAAGCAGAAGCAAACTGCCCTGAAGTGATACTCCCACAGCCCTGGCCGGTGTGGATTCCCGTAGGAAGCCAGCTTATCTAAAGATGAACTCACAGTTAGGAAATGGCATAACACTTAAGTAAACAATTTGCTTTGATTAGAAAAAAATATCCCAAGAATTTAAGGAAAGCACATCATAATCTCGGGAAGAGTACAAAAAATTGATTTTAAAATAATTACAAACATTAAAAAGAACTGAAATTCTGTGACAAAGGAAGTAAAATACTAAAAAAACAAGGTACTAAAAAAGTAAAAGACATTTGAAAAGACCTAAATTGATTTCAGATGAAGAAAATATTGTCAGTTAGATACAGGTGAAGAGACAAAGACATGGTATGTACAGAAATAGGAAAAAGTCACACAGGATATTGTCCAGAGAGGTGAAGGGTGGGCAAATGCAGGGGGTGAAGGATATGGAAGTTAAAATAAAAAGACCCCATGCATAATAAAAGAGCTCAGAAGAAAGAATAGAGAGAATGGGCGAAAAGCAATATTCAAATAGAAGGATAAGTAAAAAATAATTTCCTAACGAAATACATTCTAGTGAAATTTTAGAAAAGCTAAATGCAGAGAACATCTTAAAATTAATGAGACAGGAAAAACAGGTTGCTTCCAAAGAGACAGTGATTTGTTAGACAACTGACTTAATAATAACCCTTCATGTTAAAACATTAGATGGGGGAAATCAGTAGAACTGAGAATATTTCTAGGGCAGTCATTCTAAACAGTAGTTCTGCAAATGAAAACTCAGTACAGACTTCTCCCTTTGGGTCAAAAGCCTCTTTATTTCTGACCAGAACAAATAAGTATTCCAACAAAGAATCCTGAAGTATGTAATAACTTTTTATGTAATATACCACTTATGTGTTTAGGAAAAACCTAGGGAAAGCTCTGTCCTCTGGTACTAGTCCCATGCCTTTGTGTTTTCCATAGCCATAAATAAAGGAAAATTTTTTTTATATCCTAAGCAGTATTATAGGGAATAGAGATTTATATTTAAAAACTAATTGAGTCAGATGTCTATCAATATGGAGAGCAGCGGCACCACAAGTACCCTAACATGTAATCAACAAAGCATAAATTTATCTTGAAAAGCTACACCAATTTTAGAAATCCTTATGAAGAATGTATAATATACACCTGTCCTTTTGCTGTAAGCTTTGAATCAGGATAGTTCTCAGCAGGGACAATGCACAGTTCTAATCTTCTAGACCTAAAAAATATTTGGCACATCTATCTTGTACAGATTAAATGCACTCTGATATATTTAACCACAATTTAAAAAATCTATGAGCTCATCGTGATTCTAAAATGGGGGGAAAGATCTTCCTTATGGAAGAATACCAACTAGTAATTGCAGAAATAATGGTACAATTAGAAAAGTCACCACATGAACCGGTGTAACCATGGTTACATTATTGTAATAACTGATTCAGGCTAAAATCACAACTTCAGTAGTAAAACTACTAGGTGAAAAGTTGCTGGAGAACAGGACCTACCCACTCTCGAAGTGTTGCTTCATAGATTATTTTTCAGAAAAGGAAGAGAGGAGCCTGTAAAATGATGAAATCTGATAGATGATCCGAGATCACACTTAGTATCACAAAGAATGAGACGCCAGGTGCCGCCCTCACGAGGCTCTCAGAAGGACCCAGTACCAGCTGTGCTAGTTTCTGGCCGAGAAGCTGAACCTGAATCTAGGACTAAGGGACAAGCATGAAACAAATGATCTACACTCTGCAAATTAGTGATCCTGAAAGAGAGAAAAAAATATGGGGATTTTCTCTATTAAGAAAATAAAAAAAGAAAACAGAAAAGAAAAACAAAAGAAACAGTACCATAAAAAGCAAATAATGATCCTTGATCATTGGGCTCTGGATCAAAATAAAAGTAAAACAGTTACAAACAACATTATTAGGACAATTGGTAAAATAGGAATATAAACAGTATGATACTTAATATACAGTATAAACAGTATGATACAGCATGTCAGTGTTTAACTTCCTGAATGTGACACTTATACTGAAGGTGTGTAGAAGAAGGTCCATGTTTTCAGGAGATTGCACATATGTATTAAAACATGAAAAAGGAGAGAGATAGCTAACGTGGCAAAAAGTGAACAGTTGGTGAATCTTGGTAAACATGTAGTGTTTACTGTACTATTCTGGAAGCTTTCTAAGTGCTTAAAATTTTTCAAAATAAAAAGTTGGGAAAATGTGATTGTCCTAAGTTTTTTATTTTATTACACTTAGAAATTCACAATTCCAATTTTTTGTAAAACTTTTCAGAAAACAGACAAAACTACTGCCTCATGGTTGGTAAGATTTCACCTATGTACTATGTTAATAATAATTATTCTTGCCACTTACTGTGCCAGATACCATGCTAAGCACTTTAAATATATTCTCTCATTTGCTTCTCAAAGCCTCTAATTGGTTATGACTTTTACATTTCACATGAGAAAATTGGATTTTAGTAACATTACATTAACTTGCCCAAGAGGCTAAATTAAGACTTAAATGCATCACTCTGTTCCCAGAGTCCAAGTTCTTACTTGTATAACCTCCCTAGGAAATGTCCTTACATCAAGACTGTGCATCTGAACCGGGAGAGGCCCCTGATGATAAAGCAGCCCTGTATTCAGCTGCATCTGGGAACTTCCTGACACAGGTGGGCAGTGTTATTCTGGAGACGTGAAGTAAACGAAAACGCAGATTTAAGTACAATAATAAACACAATCGCTTTCAGAAATGTTGAATATTATTTTTGTTGAACTGATAGTATTTGTCAAAGTACATAAATACATTTTTGTTTCTCACATTCGTGATAATCTTTTCCTGGTTTATTGTTTAATGTGTCGCATTATGATTCAGGTCTCATTCCTAATCAATGTAGATTAAAACATGACATGAGAATAAATCAGACTATCTTACCAACATGTAAGGAGATGAAGCCTCTGAAGATGATCAGTTGAGTCACACTTTTTCCCTTTGATGTCTTTAGTTTTCTGCTCTCTGAGATAACAAGGCATCTTTACATAATGCTTTATAGTTATTGTAATAATTAAGCTGGATAACCTTTAACTTTTTTTGTTAAGATTGTAGTAAACAACTTGTGAATAGTATTTCAGCTCTTATACGTGGATTCAACAGACACATGGCAAAATGGTAGGAACAGCATAAGGCATATAGAGACATTTTTATAGAAAGAATTAGAAAGCTATGGAAACACCTTTTTAAGAGAATTATACCCCAAATGGCAAAGTTCTATTAGTTGTAGAAAATACTGGTTTTTTCACCCCTCCTTACCTAAAAGAACACCCAATATAATTTCTTTCAGCCTAATAGAACAACATTGTATACTTTACAGAAAATTAGTCACTCAATATAATCTTGTCAAAATGTAGAAAAGGAATCCATTCATTTATTTATTCACATAAAAACTTTTATTTGGCTCTTTCTGTGCCAGAAACTGTGCCAGTTGCTCGAGGGATAAAATATCATTAAGATATGGTGATGATGCCATTGGGTTTCACAAATTGTGGGCAGCAAATGAATCTATTATCTCCAAAAAGATCAATTTGTCAATGCCAATACCCCGCGAGCTAGTCCTGTAATGCAGCTTCTACTGAACATTAGAACTATGTAGCCATTGGCAAGAACTGTAGGTCAGAGCCAAAGGGTGTTAAATTCTCCATAAACAATATAGCTAAGTTAATTAAAATACAGGAACCTCTTTTTTCCTTTCCTTTTTTTTTTTTTATTTTTTTTTTTTTTTGAGCACAAGAGTAATCGGCCTGATGACTCAGAATGAAACATTGCCATTTTCTAAAAGGTCAAAAATATATGACTTAGAGCTAATTAGCCAACCAGCGAATGCAGTTAAGACCTGTTCCAAACCAAGTAACTATTTTCTAATCATTACATGAAAGGTTAACTCCTACCCTCCTTGCTCTCTCTGGGTACACCGAGGTGAACTAAATAGCCAGGGGCATTTCCGGATCCAAAGTCAACGGAAGAGAAAAAAAAAGTACCCGAAAGATGATTCAAGTGCAGGTCAAACAAGATGCAGGCAACCTTCCCTGAAATTAACATAAGCTCATAGGTTAACCTTTACGGTGAGATATTGCCAAAGGCGACCTAAAAACTCTACCAAAAAACCCCCACAAAAAAACCCAAAACCAGAAACAAATCAACATTTAAAAAATTCTAGGGAAAAAATAAATTCACCGGTGACTAAAGTCTACCAAGAGGAAAATGGAAGCTTATTTGGGAGCTGGGTCTGAGAGTAGGCGGAGGCACTGATCAAGGCTCTGACACTGTTACAAGTATCAGGCCAAAGGCACTGAGTGGGCGGAAGGTGGTGCTGGGGTGGGTTCTGTGTTTTGTCATTTGGTCATTTTTTCCTTGATATTCCTCTAATACTTCAAACATGCTGTTATTAACCTTACCCATTACACCGTGTGCATTACTAATGCCTCCCTGTATTACAGAGAAGAGAATAGCCCCTGGCCGAGCCTCTTTGCATTTCCAGTATATACTTTTGAAGATTAAGGAGAAAAAACTCACAAATACACCTAAAAGTCAGAGTGAGGATAGAATATTTTTAGTGTCCTTTCAGTGTCCTTTTCTGTTGCGGTGACAGAAGTGGAACACAAACTAGATTAAACAAAAACAGAATTGATCAGATCATTAAACTGAAAAGCCTAAAGCCGGCACCGGCTTTATACACAGCAGGATCCAGGGCTCAAAGGATGCCATCAACCTCCCCTCTTCCCTGGAACTCTGGGCTTTGCTGGTCATCGGGCAGCTTCATTCTGCATCTAGCTATGAGCATAGGGCTTGTTCACATACTAATCCCACAAAATGATTCTGATCGTGTCAACCTGGCTCTCATCACCCCGCTCTCTCAGGACTAGGGGAAGGTACAGTGACTGAAAACTTTACCTCGTGAGGAGGAGGGGCTGGTTTGCCCAAGGAAAGGTAATTGCCCCACAGTCCGCCATCACTGTTTCTTGAATGAATGAGTCAATCAATTGGTGAAATCATTTCTAGAATATTGGACATTTTTTTGAAGTGGTCAAATTTCTGTACTCCTTTCCCTGACCATATGTCTTGCATTCATTAAAATACTCTTAACAAGTAGAAAATAAAATGTTATGGGTAGGAATACAAAATATCACGAGGAGCACCTACTGTAAGTAAAATGGGGAGGTGAAAAGGGAGACTCTTAACAGTCAGGTAGTAAAACTGGCAAAGGTGACCTGACACTTCATGACATTATTATGGACAGGGTAGAGAGGTATGGGGAAGGGCACCTGGGTGGCTCAGTCGGTTAAGCATCTGCCTTCAGCTCTGTCAAGATACCAGGGTCCTGGGATGGAGCCCCACATGGGACTCATTGCTCAGCGGGAGTCTCCTTCTCCCTCTGCCCCTCCCCCCCGCTTGAGCATGCTTTCTCTTTCTCAAAAGTAAATAAAATCTTTAAAAAAAAAAAAAGAGGTATGGGGAAGAAAAGCAAATTAGCGGAAGTTTGAGTCACTATCCAGCAAAGTAGAGATTCATTTGTTTTCTATTTTTAATAAACTTTGATTTGGAAATAATTTTAGATTTACAGAAAAGTTGCAAAGATAGTACAGAGGGTTCCTGTGTACCCTACACTTAGCTTCTCTTACTAATAATCTTTTTTTTTCATCTTTATTAGGGTATACTTGACAAATAAAATATATTTAAAATATACACAGTAGAGATTCTTAAAGGAGAGAATATAACTGGAGTAACCTTGGTAACATTTTTTAAGCCATCATCACTGCCCAAGAAAGATTCTTATATGCCCCCATAGAAGAAGGACCCATATTCGAGGTGTTAATAAACAAAACTGGTTTTTGACATGCTCTTATGTGACAAAACTGGTTTTGACGTGATCCCAAACATTTGAAGCAATGAGCCCAAGCTAGCAAATTTAAGTTAACAGATACAGCTGTCAAGTTCCATGAGCGAATTTAAAATGTATAGAAACGGAACAGAAAGGCTTAGGAGATCATTGGGGAGGGGGACCTCAGGATCAGAGAACTCAGTTAGGAAGTCATAGCTGCCATCTGTCTTTTTCGACAGCTCAAAATAATTTTATCAGTCTCCACATTTTGATACTTTCTTATATTGTCATCTTGCCTTCTCCACGTAAAATTCAGCAAAACCCACATTGCTTAGCTTCCCTGGTTCCTAAGGTGAAAGCACGTGACTTATATCCTACCCTTGGGATGCACCCACATAAGTCAGGTCAGAATCGAGCTGCTCCCCGAGTGTGAGGCATTGATTTTGGGGGTGCTGTGGTTCTGGGAGTCCAGGTTGTGTTATGTACTTGTTCTTACAGAGTTGACCAAGTTTCTGAGCACTCTCTAACATTTTGAAAAACAAACAAGCACATAAATAAATACAATTTCCCCACTTAAATGGGATTCTCTTGTTTTTCTTTATATATGCTGAGAACAGAGGCCTCTGCTGTTTCTTTGCAAAACTGAGATAATCCAACTTCTGCAAGCCTTAGCGGTAGAATGAAATGAGGTGAGGTATGTGAAAACACTTGAAAAGGTACTGAGGAATGATACATATGTAAGATTTTCATGTGGAATAAACCTATTTTCAGATGCTTCAAAAAGCAGACCTAAATCATTCTGGAGCCCACCGCAAAGAGAGAAATTCTGAACAAATATTCCAAGAGATTAGAGCTGGCCGGTGTTGGGACAGGTAGGCTTCTCTTACTGAAGATATCAAAGCACAACTGGGTGATTAACAAATACGCAGTAAATGGGATTTTTATTTCTGAAAGAGACTTAGACACTACTTAGATTTCCTTATAATTCTATTCCCTAATTTCGCTTTGGCAATTTTGCATGAAGATACTTTCTGGTCCATTCTCTATGTTTTTTCCATGTGTACACTGATTGTATGATATTTATTTAATTGTATGCTATGATAAAACTATTTGGTATTCCTTTAAATGATATAAATATGTGGTCACTAAATTTATATATATGTATTATAGATATATCAAAATACCAAATACACACACATACACACATATATATGTGTGTGTGTGTGTGTGTGTGTGTGTGTGTGTGTATTTTTTTAAGAGAGGAGAGAGCAAGAGCAGGGGGAGAGGCAGAAGGAGAGGGAGAGAGACAATTTCAGGCAGGCTCCTTGCCCAGCGCCAAGGCTGATGCTGGGCTCAACCTTATGATCTTGAGATCATGAACTGAGCTAAAATCAAGAGTTGGACGCTTAACCAACTGAGCCACCCAGGCGCCCCACAAAAACCAAAATATGTTGATATATATTTAAAACTAAAATATGTTGATACATACCAATATACTCAAAATATATGTTATATGATTACCTAAAAAGATATAAATTAGTATAATTACATTGATTAAGAGCATGTAAGACATGCATAGCTACATTGCATGCTTTTGCAAAATAATTTGTCATGATATGGTTTTGTGCTTATTTGTTTTTTTCAGTTTTTATAAGGAAAGATGATTTTAATCTATATTTTGGTTTGAAATATATACTTTTTATCTGGGGTAAGTTTAGTATGGATAACTTGAGTATATCTAAGTTTAGTATAGTAAAGGTGCTTCTGGGGTGCTGAGTTTACCAACCCAACCCCTAGCACTATGAGGTAAACACACACATACATGAGTGTGTCATAATGTGTGGCCTCCCCACACTCTGCTCCAAGGGGGCTTTACTCATGCTTTTACTATCACTAAAGTATGCATTTATGTGCCATTCTACCTAGTTGGATTAAGAACTCTGCAATGACAGGCTCATTAAAATAACAGCTTCATTAAGATACAATTCATACGTGATATGATTCACCCATTTACAGGGTACAATGTTTTTTTTAGTATATTATCAGAATTGTGCAACCATCGCTACAATCCAATTTAGAATATTTTCATCACACCTAAAAGAAACTCCATAACGTTAGCTGTCTCTCCTCCTCTTCCCACCTCTCCTCTCTCCCTAATCCTACATAACCACTAATCTACTTTCTGTGTAGATTTGCCTGTTCTGAACATTTCATATGAATGGAAACATACAATATGTGGCCTCCTGTGATTGGCTGCCTTCACTTAGCATGTTTTCCAGTCTCATTCATATTATAGCGTGTATCAGTACTTTGTTAATTTTTATTGCCAAATACTGTTTATCATCCGGATATACAAGTTTTTATTTATCCATTCATAGGTTGATGAACACTCAGGTTATTTACAATTTGGAGTTATTATGATAAATGCTGGTATTAACATTCATGTTCAAGTTTTTTCTTGTGGATATGTTTTACATTTTCATCATTATACACCTAAGAATAAAAAAGCTGAGTCACGTGTAACCGTTTAAGAAATTCTAGAATGTCGTCCAAAGTGGTGGCACCACATGATTTCTCCATGTTCCCTCCCAACACTTGCTATCACCTGTCTTTCTTATCCTAGCCATTCCAGTGTGGTATGAAGAGGTGTCTCATTCTGGTTTTGACTTCCTTTTCCCTCATGATGATGTTATTAGTCTATTCTAAGTGCATTTTCATGTGCTTGTTGGCCATATGTGTATCTTCTTTGGAAAAATGTCTATTCAGTTCATTTGTCTGTACTTTAATTGGGTTATCTGTCTTTTTACTACTTAGCTCTAAGAGTTATTTATGTACTGTAGATATACGTCTATTATCGGTCTATTATCGGGTATCTGGTCCGCAAATATTGTGTCCCATTCTGAGGGTTGTCTTTTCACTTGCTTGGTGGTGTCCTTTGCAGCCCTAAAATTTTAAATTTTAATGAAGTCTAATTTATTTATGCTTTCTTTTTTCACTTGTGCTTTTGGTGCCGTATCTAAGAAACCATTGCCTAGTTCACAGATACAGAGATTTATAACTGTGTTTTCTTCTATGAATTTTATGTAGTTTTAAATCTTACATTTAGGCCTTTGATCCCTTTTGAATTAATTTTTAATATGGTGTGTGATAGGGATTCAATTTTTTTTTTTTTTTTTTGCATGTGGACATTTAATTGACTCAGCATCTTTGGTTGAACGATCATTCTTTCTCTGTTGAATTGTCTTGGTGTTCTTCTCAAAATTTAATTGACCATATATACATGAGGCCTAATTTTTCGGACTCTCTATTGTGTCGATCTATATATCTATCCTTCTTCACTTTTGGAACTTCTACAACTAGCACTGTGTATGTCTCCTACTTAGTGCAGTATATATACATATTCCTAATGAGTGGCAATGTATCAGGAAGATTAGACTTTTCAGTTTACTGTCGAGAAAAAGATATATTCTGCTATTGTTGGATGAAGTAGTCTATAGATGTCAATTATATTTAATTTAATCAATCAATCAATCATTGAGCTCAACTACATCCTTATTGCTTTTCTGCTTGCTGTCCATTTCTAAGAGAGGGGTGATGAGTCTCCAGCTAGGATAGTAGATTCATCTATTCTCCTTTGCTGTTCTATCAGGTTTTGCCTCATGTAGGTTGATGCTCTGTTATTAGGTGCATAGACATTAAGAATTGTTGTGTCTTAGGAGAACTGACCCTTTAACTGTTACGTAATGTTTTTTCTTTATCCCATATAGCTTTTTTTGCTTTGAAGTCTGCTCTGTTTGAAATTAATGTACCTGCTCTTGCTTTTGATTTATTAGTATTAGCATGGTCTATTTTCTCCACCTATTTACTTTCAATGTATAGATGTCTTTATATTTAGGTGTATTTTTCTAGGCAATGTATAGTCAGGTTGTGTTTTTTGATCCACTAAGACAATCTCTGTATTTTAATTGCTGCATCTAGCCCATAGACATTTAAAGTGCTTATTGACGTAGTTGGAATGATTTTACCATATTCATTGCTATTTTTCATTTCTTATTGTTTTTTCTTCCTAATTTTGTCTTCCATTATTTTCCTGCCTTTTGTGACTTTGAGTATTTTACATATTTCCATTTTCTTTCCCATTTTAGTATAACAATTATACTTCTTTTTCTTTTTTTTCTTTTTTACTTCTTTTAGTGGTTGATGTAGAGTTTGCCAATATCCAAACTCACTTTCAAATAATACTATACCACTTCACACTATACCTTATATAACAAAAGAATCCTAATTCGTTCCTTCCACCCCTTGTATCAATGCTGTCATTCATTTCACTTATATATAAGCATAAACCTATATATGTATAATCATAATTAGTACATTACTGATATCCTGATTTTGAGCAAGTTATTGTATGTTAAATTAAGAAGAATCAAAGGTTTTTTAAAAAAGATTTTGTTTATTTATTTGAGAGACAGAGAGAGAAAAAGAGAAAGCGAGTACAATTTAGGGGAGGGGCAGAGACAGAGAATCTCAAGCAGACTCTGCACTGAGCTTGGAGCCCCACGCCGAGCTCAGTCTCACAACCCTGAGATCACAATCTGAGCTGAAACCAAGAGTTGAACGCTTAACTGACTGAGCCAACCAGGTGTCCCAAGAATGAAAGTTTTTATTCACCTTTACTATTCCTTCTTCAGTGTTCTACCTTACTTTGTATAGATATGAGTTTCTGACCTCTATTATTTTCCTTCTCTCTAAATAATTTCTTTTAACATTTTTTTTTTGCAAGGTAGATCTATTGGTAACAAATTCGCTCAATTTTTGTTATGTCTGAGAAAGTCTTTAGTTCTCCCTCACTTCTGAAGAATAATTTTATAGACTTCTGGGTTGGTGGACTTTTCTCTCTAAATAGTGTAAATTACTTACATGGACTCTGAGAAGTCAAATGTAATTATCTTTGTTCCTTTACAGGCAAGGTGCTTTTTCTTCCCTCTGTCTTCCTTCAGGCTTTTTCTCTTTGGTTTTCTGTAGCTTGAAAATGTTTTGCCAAAGTTATCATTGGTTAGTTTGTTTTTGGCATTTATCCTCCTTGGTGATCTCTACGCTGCTTAGATCTGTGGTTTGATGTCTGACATTAATTTGAGGGAAATTCTCAGACATTACTCTTTCAAAAATTTCTTCTATTCTTTTATCTCCTTCTAGTATTTCCATTATGCATATGCCACACCTTCTGTAGTTGTTCCAAGCCCTTGGATATTCTGTTATGTGTACTTCACCATTTGCTTTTTGGCTTTCAAGCATTCTATTGATCTATCAGGTCAATTGGTTTTTTTCTTCAGCCATATCCAGCCTATCGAATAAGCCCATTAAAAGCATGCTTCATCTCTGTTACTGTACTTTTAATCTCCAGCATTTCTTTTGGGTTCTGAGGATTCCATCTGTCTACATTGTCTATCAGTTCCTGCATGCTACTTTAGCCAATAGGGCCCTTAGCATATCAATCACAGTTCTTTTCAATTCTTGGTATGATAGGTCTGACATTGCCGCCAGGCCTGATTCTGACACTTGCTCCATGTCTTCACATTGTGGTGTCATTTTTCCCCCCCTGATAGCCACATATGATATACTGAGTGAAAGAAACTGCTGTAATTTAGTCCTGTGGTGGTGAGTTGTAGGGAGAGCAGAAGTATCCCATAGTCCTGTGATTAGGTTTCAGTCTTTCAGTGAGCCTGTGCCCTCTGGACTGGGAACTTCATGACTATTTCTTCTCTGCCCCACCTCCCCCCTTAGGTGGGTCAAGATGAGTAGAGAGGGCTGGAGCTGGGTATTTTCCTTCCCAGACCTGTCAGGTTCTGATAGAACGCTAGCAGGTTAGGCTCTGGTTAACCAGTTTCTCCATGGGAAGGCTTTGTTAATAGGAATGGAAGGCTCTGGCATAGTTCATAATGGTTCCTTTTCCTCTTGCCCTGCCAGGAGCATGGGGAGAATTTACTATGCAAACCTGATGGAATTCCTGAAGCTAAATCTCATGATTTTGTGGGGTCCCCTCTGGCTGAATTCCACTGGACTTTTTAACTCTGATAGTTGTTCACACTGAGGCTCCAGGAATTCATCAAGCTTGGTTTAGGTTTTCCTATCCTGGCACTGGTTCTCAAAAAGGTTCTGCTCATGAGTCTGCTCTGGTAAGTGGCAATGACCTATATTCAACTGTCTCTACAATCTGGGGGTCAGTGGATTGTCCTATGTCTTCCCCTCTTATGAATCTGACAAGAGTTGTTGACTTTTCAGGTTATTCAGCTTTTTACTTGTTGTTAGAGTGAGGTAGAAACTTCCAATCTCCTTGCATGTGGAACCAGAAGCTAGAAGTCCGTGCTTATTGTCTTAACAGTTGCATAGCTGTCTGTGGTAGCTTTCTATAGGTTTATAGCAGTGGAAAGTAGCATTTCAGTCCTTTAATTAGCTATGTGTTTAATACAACAAGAGCGTCTAAGCTCATGATAAAAAGGGCCTGCCCAGTGTCACACAAAAGAAAATCCCTCATTTTTTCATGTCTGTTTTTCCGTTATGCAATTATTTCTTGCTTGTAACATCCTTCTATGTTCTTGTCAATTCCATTCGTGTATGTAGCTGATAAAGTTAAATTTATAAGAATTTCGACTCTGATTTTTTTTTGAAGCAGGAAAGAGTCCATTTTGGTATTTTATATCTTATATTCTGTATCATGTAAGTTCAAAAACTAGAAATGCTAACTGAGATTGCTAGCAAGCCCCTTAAAGTATATCAGATATAACGTTGTCTATTTTCACTATTTGCCAGGCATTGTGCTATCCTTTAGGCACACGATCTCTTTTTGCCTTGACCCCAACACTGGAGGTAGGTGCTATTAAACTGATTCTTCTAAGACTAGAAAACCAAAGCACATATAGGTTGAATAACTTAACCAAAGTCATAGAGGAAGACAGATTTAGCGACAGTTATTCGAGTATAGTTATGATCAATTTGAGAGCTCATAATCTCAACAAATAATTACAATAGGGATTATTATTGTGATTTCTTCATTTTATGAATAAGGAAAATAAAATCACAAGATATTTAATGATTAAGCCTAAACATGCAAAGCCATGGAACACAATCGTTCAGGTTGTATATCGTACAAAGGTAGGAGTATTAGTTACATCACGCTGTTAGAACTGAACTCATTCAGTCCATTATTTTCCATGACAGCCCTTCAGATATTTGCAGATTGCTATCATGTGCTCCTTAAAACTCTACATATCTGCGTTTTACTTTTATTTGTGTGATCAGATTCGATTTTTAATCTAGTTTTCTTCATTTTCAATACAGTTAGGTTTGTTTGTCACAGCCTGCATTATGTCCTGGGATCCCTGTGACATTAGCTGAATTTTTAAAAAGATTTCATATGGTAAAATTTCCTTTTTTTGTTGTAACAAAGACATAGAGCCAAGTATCTACCAAGCCAGGACCAAAAAGAATACTTCCATGTAAAGTCACCAACAATCCTGGTTTGCCTGGAAGAAGGATTCCTAGCACATAAGTCTTTTGGTTTTAAAATTGAGACAGTCTTGGGGCGCCTGAGTGGCTCAGTCATTAAGCATCTGCCTTCAGCTCAGGACGTGATCCCAGAGTCCTGGGATCGAGCCCCACATTGGGCTCCCTGCTCTGCTGGAAGCCTGCTTCTTCCTCTCCCACTCCCCCTGCTTGTGTTCCCTCTCTCACTGTCTCTCTCTCTCTGTCAAATAAATAAATAAATAAAATCTTTTAAAAAATAAAAAATAAAAATAAATAAAATTGAGACAGTCTTGAGCAAACTAAGAGGAATAGTTGGTCCCTATTTCTATCATCTCAAAAGCTCCCCTCTGCAATGATTTCACTCATATGTGGAATTTAAGAAACAAAACAAAGAAACAAAACATAGAGGGGAAAAAAAGAGAGCAAGGAAAACCAAGAAACAGACGCTTACCTATAGAGAACAAATTGATGACTACCACAGGGGAGGTGGGTGGGCAGGTGGGTTAAATAGGTGATGGGGATTAAGGAGGGCACTTGTGATGAACACGGATGTTGTACAGAAGTACTGAATCACTAAATTGCATACCTGAAATGAATTTTACAGTATATTTTTAATTAATTGGAATTTAAATAAAAACTTAAAGAAAATTCCCTTCTGCAATCTGTTTGCAAGCACCCCGCTCACCAAATGTCAACCTTTGGCGACCAGACATCTATTTGCTGCCATCTCTATAGTTTTGCTTTTTCAAGAATGTCATGTAAATGTTATCATACAATGTATCCTTTCAGAGTCTGGCCCGTTACCTCAGTTCTCTGATGGACTTAAGAAAATTCATTATTTTGCAGTTTGTCCAGATTTTCTTTTATTGTAAGGTGGGGTTGCTGCTTTTTTTCCAGCTCTACATTTCTAAGCCAAAATCACTCATCTACCTTTTGAATTAAGGCGGGGGGGGGGGGGAGAATCTCAAACAATACAGAAACCAAAGAGTGGTCTAAATTTATGAATTGCTTACATATGATAAGCGACAGGAAATATATGATAGTTTGATAGTTTTTTTCAAAAGGTTATGCCAGAAACAGAGTAGGCCAAAACAAAAAGAAAAAAGAATACTTAAAATTGTAGAGAACACAAAATGCAGACCTCCATGCTATTTAGACTGTAGGAAGAGAGTAGTCCCTTTATGACCATCTAGGGGAAAAAAATATACCTTTAAGCAGTTCTCTGCTAGCTATTATTGTACACTGGTATCACCAATTAAAGACCAATGTTTCATGGCGAACAGTGATTGGTATCATAATTCTCTTTCCATGGTGCTATAAGAAATACACAGTTGGCAATCACTGTTTCCTAATAGACTCATCTCCTCACAACAATAATAAAATTATTACTCAGCAACCTTGCAAATGATTACAAATTACTGCAAGAAGCAAAAGGTATTCAATCTCATTATTACACAATCAAGGCATTTTAATATTAATCAAAGAAATTAGTAATGAACAAATGAGGCATTTCTTCTTACACATAGAATTGTATAGTTTTATTTAGCCCCTCCCCCTTTCTCCCTGTAAATTCTTTGCAAGTTTGATCATGTAAAAGCAAATTATGGTCCTCTTCAAAGCACTGCCACTCACTACATAGCACACTTCTTAGATTCACATGTTTAAGCCTCCTTTATTGAACACAAGAGTAATAATTTTATGTCAATATTTAAAGAGAAATTTTACTCTGGGTAACTGATGAGAAAGGGAGAAGGCAAATATTGTATAATGTAGTTCTTCAAATAATTTTCAGAAATCAAAACTGGCAAAAAAAAAAAATTATTCACTTCAGTAACATCATCAGAAACATACCAAAGCCTAAGGTCATACTGGTAACAAGACAGGACCACCCCTCTTCCTCATCTAACACAGAATCTAAGATATGCGTGAGCGAGAAACATGAAAACAGGGAAGCACAAACACAAATTCACTGGCTAAAATTGGATCTATAGTAAGAATGACGTTGGGGAGCAAGACAAAATACCAGTTGCCAGAATTGGCACAAAGTCAGAGCCAAACTAATGTGACGTGATGCCAATTCCAAACAATTTGGTCACGCATCCTGAAACTACTTCCAGAATAAGGGTTTCAAAGTTAAGTCAGGCATTTTGGGTAGAATGGTATATGTTAAAAATGGAAAAGTAGCAGAAATTGCTAACCTGGCAAAATCTGAAATAGCCAGCAAAACAGCACAAGTATACTTGACGAATTTATCTATAATGCCTGCTCAACCCACCCTTCCACATCCATCTCAAGGAGGCTGTACTAACTTAACTATGAGAAGCTAAATGTTCTTAAGGATTTTAAAGCCACCTAGTGACGCAAAGGATACCAGCTGCCCACTCCAACGTCTATTTTCCCTTTGCTTCTTGGTAATAGAACCCCAAATTTTAGCTGGGCACACTGCCTCCTGGATCCAGAAACTACATCCCCTACCCTGCCTCACAGCAATATGTGGCCATGTGAGTAAATCCTGGCCAATAAGGCTTAAGCAGACAGGTGAGACTTCCAGGCTCCTTTAAAGGGGAGGCGGATAGCCTTTCTCTCATTTGTCCTTTTTGTTGCTGGGAGAACGGAAATGAAGAATGGAGCTCCAGAAGTTTTCTTGGACTGTGAATTAACCTTGATAATGGAAGAGATCTGCTGAAGACAGTAGAGCAGAAAGGTACATGAAAAATATGAAACAGAAGAGCCACCATACCAGTCCTGGGTAGTTTATCTCCACACAGCTCTTATGTGAAAGAGCAATCGAATATCTTTAAAACAATGTTACCTTGTTGCTGTTGTTGTTATGCAAAGTCAAACCTAATCCTAACAGATATGTTGTATTTCTTTTAGACTATGGCATGTTACCACGTGACTTGATGTGTATGTGTGTGTGTGTGTGGTTGGTGGTTGATAAAAACACATCTAGAGTCTATAGATAATTTTCAGAGTCATGAATCATTTTTTAACAGCATGGGTGTATCTATGAATTCATATTCCCTGTGATGGTCAGTTTTATGTATCAACTGTGTATCTGCCTGTGAATTCCAGCCTGCCCTTCCTCCTACCCTGATACCCTGCCATGTAGATTTCTGTCATGCCTACTCAGACTCCCAAATCACATAAGCCAACTCCTTATAATTACTCTAATATGTATCTCCTACTGGTTCTGATTTTCTGGTTCAATCCTGACCAATACAGCCTGAGATTTTAAAAATATATACATAAAAATAGAGCAAAAGAACAATTAGGACAAAAAAGGAAAAAATTATATGAAGAAATTTACTATTTTTACTCTATCATATGTAAGTTTTAATTGGAAAAATACCTTTTCTTCATTTCTTTCTTCTTCCTCTAGGCATTAGAAAATTTGCCATCTTAAGCAAAATTACTCTATGCTTTTTAAAAAATTTCTCTAATACTCTCTCAGATTATTTTATCCTATGACATTTCATTGAATGAGCTTTATCCACATTTCCCCATTAAGACCACAGCCAATGGAAACATCCTACTTTGCCTTAGGAAAGAACATTTGTGATAGACTATAGACACCGGCTTTGACTCACATATTCCATCAGTTTGATCCAGTTTTCTCTTTCTCTTTCAAGATAGAGTCTGTAAATGGTTTCTAGGATTCACAGATTGTCTCATGGATGGATAATTTTCATCACTTCCTGACATCTTTCCAGAAATGTTAGGGTCTCTGCTTATGTTCTTTGTTCTAATAGATAAGAGAATAGGATGTGTATTTAGAGCATTGACAATTGAGACTCTGCATTTTTGTGTATACTAATTATCTCTTAGATCAGCTGTGGGAGATCACCTATCACAATATCCTGCTGGATCCAGAATTACTGTGGTATTTTTAAGTATTTTAAAGATGGTAGTTAGTCAATGTCAAGATAATTTGACTTTGTAATCAGGGCATTTCTCTTGATCTGATTTTTTTTTAGAGGGTGTTTTTAGAAGACAAACTAGTGGAAATGCTAGTGTGTTTTATATGAAAAAAAAAGCCATAAAGATTTCATAGTTGCTATGGAGCGAATGTTTGTGTCCCTCAAAACTCATGTGTTGAAGTCTAATCCTCAGGGTGAGGTATTTGGAGGTGGGGTCTTTGGGAGGTAATTCAGTCATGGGGGTAGAGTCCTCATGAATGGGATTAGTGTTCTAGCTCACACACTCTCCACCATGTGAAGGTACGACACAAAATTGGCAGCGTCCAACCTGGGAGAAGGCTCTCATCAGCACCTATGACCATGGTGGTACCCTGACCTCAGATTTCTGGCCTCCAGAACAGTGAGAAAGAAATGTTTGATGTTTCTAAGCCACTCCGTCTATGGTATGCTGTTACAGCAGCCTGAATTGACTAAACAATAGTCAAGTGATTTTGGGAAACAATGAGTTAAGCAGAGTTAAAAGATGTCTCTACTTAGGATTTCTGAAAGCCCATGGCATGTGAATGTGCATCTTAAATTACCCAAAAGCATAGTCAGCATATAGCATTTCCTATTCTACAGAAACCAGACTTGAACCAACTGCCCCAGATAATCTATTTGATGGGATTATTGCCAAGTGGAATACTCTTTCTAAGAGCTCCCACTAATATTTGAAATAGAGACACATTATCATATTGTAGAGTTACCCCAGGTAACATAATGTAAAACACTATATATTCATCTAGTTAACATTGATTGAGTGCTACACAGTACGTAATTTAGAATTTGACACTGAAAATTCCAGAACCATCACAGGCAATATGTAATTTTTGCCTCATCTACACAATGAGCTTAAGGTTTAAGAAATTTTGTGACTTCTTCATAGTTTCGCTCCTGCTTCCAAACTCCACTGAATATTTTATTTCAGTCCTCTCCAATACTGACTATATATAGGAATTGTCATCAACTTTTCACTACCTCCTTCTTGCACAAAGTATTCATGAAATCTTGCAAATGGGCAGAAACCTTATAGGTTTTAAAAATAATGATTCTTCTAGTCTAGTCTGTGTGAGGCTAAAATTCATACAAAAATTTGTTTCTGACTTTTAAAATATGATGTTTTTGCATGGCTCCTAAGAAAGCTAGGATTTTTGCCAACTTTCCTTTAGTAGGCCTTAGAAAATCTGTGTACTTAAAAAAATTTGGAAGGGTATTATTGCTCATAAAATCGGAGATAGTCTTAGCTCATTTACATGGACAATGAAAAATGGCCTAAATTTAGCATGACTCTAGCATTTGTGTATTTAGTAAACATTCCATTTATTTTCTGTGTTCTATTTTGTTTTCTTAGGCAGCATCTTTGGCATACATCCCTACTTGCTCTGACGACTAGAAGAAACATACATGTTGAATATTATTGGTGCACAGACCTTCCGCCTACTAGGACTAGAACAGACACTGTCAAGTCTATATGGTGTTATTACTTTTTCATTGTTGACATCTAACATAAATGCTGTGGGGAAAGTGAAAAGACATCTAATTATAGTGAAAAAGGTTTATACTGACTTTGAAAATATTAAGGCAGAACTCAATAATTTATTTTGAAACTTACCTATGAAAATGTGTCTCTTTTCCCCTTTTGTCTTTTCAAAGTTTTTAATATTCATCAACTTATTTAAAAAATACAAACTTTAGGGGCGCCTGGGTGGCACAGCGGTTAAGCGTCTGCCTTCGGCTCAGGGCGTGATCCCGGCGTTATGGGATCAAGCCCCACATCAGGCTCCTCCGCTGGGAGCCTGCTTCTTCCTCTCCCACTCCCCCTGCTTGTGTTCCCTCTCTCACTGGCTGTCTCTATCTCTGTCAAATAAATAAATAAAATCTTTAAAAAAAAAAAAAAATACAAACTTTAATTTCCCTATTTAATATTTTAAAGCTAAAATAAATGTGACATGAATCGTAAGATTAATCATTAATTCTACAAAAAATATTAAATTTGTTTTAAAGCCCTGTAAGTTGATCCTCTTTTATTTAGACAACTTTTCTGTTGTCCTAAAAATAACTTTCTTACAAAATATACTAAGGCAATGCCACTTTTAAAAATAGTATAACCAACTTGTAAAATGTTTTAAATTTTCTACTTTTTAAAATATATGCTCTTGAGAGGAGAATAACAAAAACAAATACATCATTTCTAAAATATAGGAGAAAAACTTAAAAAAAAATCAATGGTTATCCTATATCCACCCAGAAATAACAAAAAACATTTGATCCTTCTCTTCCTCCCTCCCTCCTTATGGAAGACATCAGATCCTTATTAAGATAGTCATTCTGTGTCTATAAAGTTATGTGTAAATCATGAAATGCTGTGACCCACAGTTTATTCCAAGAGCACTGCAAAAAAGAACTGAGTGTATGAAAACAATGGAAAATATAAATAAGTTCCCTAGTGGTTTTCAGCAAATCTTCAATAATATGTTAGAAAATTCATTTTCCCCCTCCTCCTTTCTCTCATATATCACAATCGCTTCTGAATCTGTCTCCTTCACCAACCACAGAGAAACAACCCAAATCTTTCCCCAGGCTATGTTCTCCACCTTCTCCTTTTTCTTTTCATTTTCTAGCACATTGTTGAAAGAATCTAGGAAGAGGGAAAGGTAGTAGTGGACCTCAGTTTATTTGAGAAGACAGACAAGAGAAATGCCTGAGAAAATCTAAATTATTATTTTCCACGTGCTCTTGTCTAGTACACATGTGCTTATAAATTTTCGAGACCTTTGGGAATTGTTTCTACATTAGCCTCATCTATTTCTCAGTCCGAGTGTTTGCTCTTTATCTTATTAATTTTTATATGCATCTTAATTATCAGTTATGTGCATTACAAAAATAATTTTCCCCAAGTTTATCATTCACGTCTGTGAATTGCATACGCATTTCCTTCACTTGTTTGTCTACTTGGGTCTTAGTTATTGATGTATTTATTTTAATGTGTTGTCAATTATGTAAATTGTAAATAGTTTGCCCAGCTTCTATTTTCAGGTCATTTATAATAATTTTTCCATATGGAAGTTTAAACTTTGATGTATTCAATTCTATTGTCTTTTTCTTGTTAATTGTTTTGGGGTATAGGTCCACTTTCCATGTTTATAACAACATTAATGTGTTTTTCTCCTAGCACTTTTAAGGCATTTAAAAGAATTTGAAACTGTTTATTTACTTGGGGTTTATTTTGGTGTCATGTGAACTAGAGACCCTAACTTTAATTCCTCTATTTGGTGTATTTCTTCATTAATAAATAAGATAAATTGAAATGCTTTACTTTGGTTGCTAGGGACTTAAAAATCCTAAATAACTTAAGTAACTTTGCTTAAGTGTTTGAATACATTTATATGTCAGTTTGGGGTAAGACCCTGATGTTACTTGGGAAAAATAATTTTATGACTTTTCCTCCATTATCTCTTTGGTGTGGTTTTCTGTCCTCCCCCCCCCTTTTTGAGCCTGTTATTCTAATTTATTTTAAAAATGGAAAGGTTTAAGTAATCTCAGAAAAGGGAATATCGTTGACATCATAGATGAGTTTTCAAATGTATTATCTAACACTACCAACAACTTGCTCTCACTTCTCTTAAGATGAGAAAGCGCTATGGATTTTTTGGCATCCCGGACAATAAGGGCACTGTTTTGCTACAGGAGGGGGTCTCCTGGCTTGATATTGTTAGTGCTCTGTGGTGGCAGGTTCACTTTTTCCTTTTTCATCCATTTGTTTGAGATGTTTGCCTGACCTAGAGCGACCCTTATGACATTGCAGTCTGACTTGCTGTCACTCACTGCCTTCTGTCTTCCTTGGCACTGTTTGGTTATGATCAGTCAAGATCTGGGTTTTGCCTTAGGAAATAAGGAGACCAATTAGTTCACTTGCCTAGTCGACACATATTCTAGCTCAGTTAACTGGAGCTCAGATTAGATTGAGGCCAAAACCTACATGAGAGCTATAACTGTTTGTGTGTTCCTATGTCATTATTCCGTTAGGTAACTCCCTTGAGAACTTCTTGAAAAAGAACTTGTGTCTGATTTATTTATTTCTGGGTTTCTGGCCCTAATACCATTTAATACAAGTGCAAATTCCTCATGAATTCTCAGAAGCATTTTATATATATAAGGGCTTTTAATATGAAAGAGCTTCATGCATTTGAATACGAATTTGATGAAGGCTAATATGGATAGAATTGAGAGAATCAGGGAGGAGTTTGGTGAAAAAGAGGTGTAAGGGGGCGTGAGGGCCCAGCTCCTTCAGTAAATCCCTTCAACACCTTGTTAAATGCTGGCAATTTTTTCTAAAGAGTAATGGGAAGGCTTTTGAGGGCTTTAAACAGGGGAGCAAAATTATTATAATATCCTTTTAAAAAGATTCTTGATGAAAAGTATTCTTGAATTTTCCTTGCTTGACAACTAGCTTCTGATTATCAATTCTATTATATCCTTATACAGATTTATTTAGCTTTCTATCATTTTTTATTTTGTTTATTGAGTAAAGACTTAAAATGGAATGTTAGAGTGTCGTTACTGATGGTTTTGTCTATTTCTCATATTTTTTTTACTGATGTATATTGATATAATTTATTCAGCACATAAAAGTTCCAAAAAAATATGTCTGTATGGTAAAGGGGAATCCCTATTAAAATGCCAAATACACACAAATCACAGAGAAATGAATGTTTACCCATAATTAATTTAACTTCGTAAGGTTTGTGAAATAGGTTTTTTTTTTTTTTGTCTGACTCCAGAACATAGAAAGCAAAATTTGAAAGTCACTCTGAAAAATACATTAGATTTGGAAGAAGGTAAAAGAAAACCACTAAAATTTTGTCATCACTTCAGCAGCTTACCTGGCTCTCCAGCTCATTGTCATTCTCTGTTAGGTGATCCCCTAGGGACCAATAAAAGGTGTTCTGGTCGGAAAACTCTAACTACTAGTGCAGAAAAGACTTGTGTTGGGTTTATTTAGCCATGTCATGGAGCCTTAAGGAAGGCAATAAAAATCTCAGATGCTCTTTAGAAAAGGAGAAGCTTACTACCTGGAAACAAATCTAAAAGACTTCGGCCTTTGAAGAAAACAGTTCAACTCCTTTTAGCGAAGGGAAAGAGAAACTGTGTATCCATGGAATACGTAATATCAGATGGAATTAAAAGAACTCTATGGGAAATACAAAGACAAACAACCCAGTTGAAAAACGGACACAGGATCTGAATAGACATTTTTCCAAGGAATAGATAGATACATATGGCCAACAAGTACATGGAAAGATGCTCAACATTAGTCATGGGGGAAATGCAAATCAAAACTATAATGAGATACCATGCTAGGATCTCTAGAATCCAAAAGTCAGATAATAGCAAGTGTTGGCAAAAATGTGGAGAAACTGGAACCCTCCGCTGTTGGTGGGAATGTAAAATGGTAAAGTTGCTTGGGGAAATGGTCTGGTAGTTCCTCAAAGGATAAAACATATTTATCTTGGGGCACCTGGGTGGCTCAGTCATTAAGCGTCTGCCTTTGGCTCAGGGCGTGATCCTGGGGTCCTGGGATCGAGTCCCGCATCCGGCTCCCTGCTCTGCTGGGAGCCTGCTTCTTCCTCTCCCACTCCCTCTGCTTGTGTTCCCTCTCTCGCTGGCTGTCTCTCTCTCTCTGTCAAATAAATAAATAAAATCTTTAACAACAACAAAAAAACATAGTTATCTTATGACCCAGAAATTCTACTTCTGTATACACCCAAGAGAAATGAAAACATATGTCCACACAAAAACTTGAACATAGATATTCATAGCAGCATTATTCATGATAGCTAAAAATTGGAAACGAGTCGTGTCCATCAACTGATCAATGGATAAACAAAATGTGATCTATCCATATAATGGATTTTCTTTTCATAAAAAGGAATGAGATCTGTTAAATGCTACAACATGGATGAATCTTTTTTTTTAAGATTTTATATTATTTATTTAAGAGAGAGTGAAAATGAAAGAGAGCACAGAGAGAGAGGGAGAAGCAGACTCCTGCTGCAAGGAGAGCCCGATGCGAGGCTTGATCCCAGGATCCTGAGTTCATGACCTGAGCAGAAGGCAGACACGTTAACTGACGGAGCCACCCAGGTACCCCTACAACATGCATGAATCTTGAAAACATGCCAAGTAAAAGAAACCAGTCACAAAAGCCATTCACATGAATTGCCCTGAATAGGGAAATCTACACAGTTAGAATGTATTAGTGGTTGTGTAAGATTGGAGAGGACAAGGATTTAGGGGGTGGGACCTACAAGCATGAAGTTTCTTTTAGAAGGGATGAGATAGTATAAAATTGACTGTCATGATAATTGCACATATCTGGAAGTATACTAAAAATCACTAAGTTTACATTTTAAGTGGGTGAGTTGTACAGGTATGTGAATTATTTCTAAATAATATGTTTTATTTTTTTTAAACAAGAACACAAGAAGTTGTGTTATTTGCCCTTCTAACTATAACCTCTGAGTTTACCACGGATTTTAATACGGATTGAAAAACCAGAATATACTTGTGCAGAATCATATTCCAATCATATTTCATATTATTGTGACACCTTAAAGGGGTAAATACTCTGAGATACTGCAAACTTTCATGTTCAAAATTTGCTCCCTTTAACACAATATTCCCAGGGTCAGATAGTATTTGGGTTACACTAGCATTTAAAAGACTATTTCCTCTCTTGTATGCTATTTGGCAGAAAGCATAGATCTTATTGAAGCACTTAATAAACCACTTATCTTTATAAATTATGATTCTACAAAATATCCATAAGGTTGGATTCCAGATTTAAAAATAAGCGATAAGCAATACTTGAATTAATTATAATACCAGAGAAATTATGTTATTCTTACCTTGGTTAGATAAGTGGATAGTAGCTTGATACTAGTATAAATTGAACATTGTAATGACAATTATATACACAGATTTTTCTGGGATTTCACCAATTTTAAATTACCAGTTTCAGTGCCTCCACATATTCATACCTATTAGGCAGCATGTCCAAATTTATCGCTTGACAATATATAATCATTTTGTCTTCATAGTTATTGGATGATGGACTTCAGAAATGCATCCCATCATATATAATCAATAATTCAAATCGATTATTTCATTTTAGAATTTTCTTTGAGAGGGGCGCCTGGGTGGCACAGCGGTTAAGCATCTGCCTTCGGCTCAGGGCGTGATCCCGGCGTTCTGGGATCGAGCCCCACGTCAGGCTCCTCCGCTGGGAGCCTGCTTCTTCCTCTCCCACTCCCCCTGCTTGTGTTCCCTCTCTCGCTGGCTGTCTCTATCTCTGTCGAATAAATAAATAAAGTCTTTAAAAAAAAAAAAAAGAAGTTTCTTTGAGAAGCTCAAATCAAGTGTAGAGGCCATGTGCCATAATGATATCAAAATGCCGTATGCCAGACTATCACTATAAAACAGAAGTACCATTACTGTGCAAGATAAAATAAACCTTTCTCTAAAGGGTAATTCCACCAGCTGGCTTTCTGGAATTCTCCCCCTAAGTATTCCCTTTGACTTAGGGGGACAGTGGAAAGCATATATTCTTAGATGCCTGCTTAAGTGCTATTATTCTCTATATTCCACGAAACCTAGTTATTTTAGTCCTTGGCAACCAAGTCTTTCCCAGAAGTCTCTATTTCTTAATCGTTTCCCAGAAGATAACTGCCCCCACCCCATTAAGAGAGATTTACTAAGTCAGTGCTACATGCATTTTCGTTATTCAATTCATGTTTGCTAGATTGAAAAACCAATTGCCTTTGAACTCCTTAGCTATTCACATCGAAATAGCTAGATATATAAAACTATCATCAAAACCTTTAAACTTGGGGCACCTGGGTGGCACAGCGGTTAAGCGTCTGCCTTCGGCTCAGGGCGTGATCCCGGCGTTGTGGGATCAAGCCCCACATCAGGCTCCTCCGCTATGAGCCTGCTTCTTCCTCTCCCACTCCCCCTGCTTGTGTTCCCTCTCTCGCTGGCTGTCTCTCTCTCTGTCAAATAAATAAATAAAATCTTTAAAAAAAAAACAAAAACCTTTAAACTTAAAAGTACTAGTTTATAATGAGCCAGGTCCTTCCAGACTTAAACTATGAGCAGGCTTGGTTAGGTACTTTTAGAAGCTATATTAACTCTTTAAAACCACAAGGGATCTATTTAGGAAATTACTAGTTCTGTGCTTATTTGCATGGCTGACTTGCTCTAATTTTTAGTTGGGATGGGAACTTGGTAGGACACAGTGAATGAGCAGTTATTGTGAATGACTACATATGAATGAGGCAAATTACAACTGAACATTAGAACTTGACAAGTTTACAAAGTGTTTTCAATAGTGTATAGGCTGAGGTCCTGTAACAAAGATACTTTGAAAGACAGTGGTTCAAAGAAACAATATAAACATTTCTTTGTCACATCATAGCTTAGAGATTATAGGAAAACATGGTAAAGATAATATATTTTCTTCATTAGTGACCCAAATCGGTGGCAAACTGCTGATGTAGTGCTGTTGAGAACAATTATGCTTCTTGAGATCCTTCGGGGACTAAGAATCCTTCCATCCTGCTGCCTCATTGTGTTTTAAAGTGGTGTCTTTGTTTTGTGTCAAAGCAGAATACAGCAGCATATTTGCTTCCCAGCTTTTAGGAAGGATGGAAGGGAAGATTTAGAGTGGTGACATTTCCTTTTAAGGAAGTGGTACTCATTATTTCCACTCATATGTCATTGGTGAAACAGTCACATGGTCATTGGAGGCTGCAAAAAGAGTTGGGCAGCCATGTGCCCTGCTAAAACTTGGTGAGCTTCTATGGTCAAGGGGGAGGATGCACAATGGTGCTGTGGGTGGAAGGCAGATTTGAAACAGTAGCTGTGACATGGTTCTTTTGAGCCTTGCGGTGAGCTGGCGGTTGAATGCTTGCTGTTTTCTTACCTTTTACAGAGGATGAAATTAAACCTTGGAAGATGAAAATAAATTTAAATTTGTATCAATTATAACTGAAGCCAACAGATAATTTCTAAAAGAGATAAGAACAAATATTAGAAGAATGCCAGAAGAAATTATTGAAAGAGCTAAAAGTGAATGCCTCCAGGGAACAGGACTTGAGATTTGTGAAGGATGGAAGGAGATGCTGGTTGTCCTTGTAAATATTTTGGTTTAATCTGATTTGTTAAAAATATATGTGTATAGTGCTTTGATAAGAGTTGAAAATATAAAGAACGGATTTTAAAAGATTTATCCATTAAGTAAAACCACCAGCCATAATTGCCTCCAGTTATCTCTAATGGCCCCTGATAATACCAATGCTCTCTCTAAATGTCCTCTAGGAAATGTTAAATTCTAAACCATGATATTGTTTTGAAAATAGAGATGTCAAAAAATTTCATCTCATTGTACTGAAGTAAGTCTTCACCACCTCCACATCAGAAAATCACCACAGATTTGGGTAGTTAGAGGGAAAAAACATAGCTGTTAGGCTTCATTTGGCTGAACATTTTCTAACACCTCCAATCTCAATGAGCAATGACCTTCACCCAGTTCTATTCAACTCGACCAGCCTGGGCAGTGAAGGAATCTAGAGGCAGCAATGTCCTTAGAGATTACCACGTGATGAGTCAACATATGGAGTTTATATATAACCTTTGTTACTGCATCGTCATTCAGCATTTCCAGTAATGGGGAGCTCACTATCTCACAAGTCATTCATCCCATATTTTATGAATATTCTACACTTCTCCACCTCTATCTATTCCCATGTCCTCAGTCTGCATTCCTCTCTTCTTGTGGCACCCTCTCTTCTTCATAGGACAGATACTGTGATCCTTTTTTAAATCACAAATCTCATATGCCCTAGACTGGGTTACGCATCCGTTACAGGTGTTCTGGTAATATCCTTACACTCTCTGTAAAATGGTACCCATGACACTGTGTTATAATTACCTGTTCGTTATTCCTTCTGAAGAGCAAACTCCATGAGGAAAGGCATCATGCTGAGCGTGACCACTATTTTATCTTTAGTACCTTGCACTGTAATTGGATCTTGGTAGATTCTTGAATGAATTTTTTTTTGCCCCTGCTTTAATTGTTAGAAATGTTTTCCTATATTTAATAGACATTGGTTTCCCTCTGAGGTTATACAGAATAATCCTTGTTCTAAAAGAGAGTCCTTTACATATTTAAAAATCATTATTATTCTCCACCTGTATATCTCCTATATTCTTGGCTAAAAATTAATCCTTCTAAATTGTTTCATATGACAGATTAATCTGAGTTTGAGGGAACACAATTGCACTTTTTGCCCACTTTGAACAAATTGAAAAATTTTGTCATGGACAAGTCACATGAATGGAAATTTATTAAATATACAACCTACATTAGAGTATGTGGCTTAAGTGTGGGATACAATGGGTTTGCTACTGCTTATACCTGGTTCCTGTGAACCTGGGTATTGGGACAATGTAATCATGAAGAATTTGGTTTGTAGAGTAGATGCATTTACCCTTAATTGCTGTTTTGCCATGTCCTGGGATGGAGAGGTAAACATGACTTTCATTGCGTACACATTTAGAAGATCCAATTCCTGAATTAATGATTGTCAACCAATAGCAAGGTAGGTCATGGGAGTAATGTCACCATGTTGGAGGTCTCTCCATATGGAAACATGAAGAAGAAAGGCATTACCCGTCTAAGACTGTAGTTAAGCCAGGCTTCCTCATACTCTTTCATGCCATTAATTTGCATTACTGTAGTGGAGGACTTTATTTTTTTATTGCTGTCTAATTTTATTGTTTATTTCAGATTGTAATTCTGAACTGTCGATTTTGTTCTATCCATCTGCCACTTGACGTACAACTGTTTCCAGCTTTGTATAAACTATGTCTTTGATAAGTACTTCTATGTTGATTAAAGTCATTGGCTATACATTTCAACAGAATGATACAAAATGCTAAAACAGGTCACTAGAGACTTCTGACCAGTGTAAAACTGCAGCAGGGAGGATGTTGTATGTGCTGCTGGTCCCACAGCTGTGTCCTTGTGTCATTGTACATGGTCGCCTAAAGCAGAAGCCACGTGCTATCATTTGAGATGGCAAAAAAAAAAAAAAAAAAAAAAAAGCAACAAATGTTACATCCCTGCATTATCACTTCCTGGTCTTATCTGTCTGTAGATCAGTTTACTTGACTTCCAACAGATAGATTGTTCTCAGTGTAGAGATACACTCTTAGGTGTAGGACTATGCAGGAAACAAAATCAAGTTGAATACTCTTGATTTTCCTATAACAAATAATTTCCTGTACCCATGGCAGTCTTAGTCCTTCAAGAAAAAAGTTGGGATTGAGTACTTTACAGTTGCTGGCTATATTACACTTGTAGAGCTAATTCAGTCTTTCTGTTTCCTCTCTTTCTTACAGATTTGTCCGAGAGGCAAGGAAATGATCATGTGATTCACTCAAGGATCATTGCACTTCACACATCTCGGAAGTGAGATTGTGCCATGATAGCTGTGTCATCTACAGCTTCCATATTTTTGTTATTGAAAAAATACCCAAACATTTTGTTTTTGAAAAACAAACAAAATTGTATTGTTACTGGATTTTCTATTTATGATATCAGAAAATTGGTTAGCACTTAAGAATGTTACATTTCAGGAAAATTAGTCTATATAAGTCAGATCTCTTATTAATTCTACTTTTACAAAACGTATTCGGCTTTCTATTTTCATTCAGCGTTACTTCATATGTTTATTACAGATCTCAATTTTATATTGTGCCTTTAAAACTCAAAGCCCCACTGGCTCATTTCTTCTTACTTGAGTTACAAAAGGGAATTATAAGCTCTTTCAAAAATAGCCTGTTCTTCCCATGATCTATTTTTCGACATTTAAAAGAGTCCTTACACCTATATTAAAATATTCATAATGAAGCACAATGGGTCACATCTAGTCACCCAGAACACATTTCATGCTGAGAGATGCCTCATATTTGTACAATTCACAACTGAAACACACTCTCACATGTACAGTCTAATTTGTCCTATAGAATTCCAGTGAATACGCAGGATAGATGCTATTTCCTCCATTTCACACATCAAGAATCATAGCCTCAGAGACGTCATGTTCCTGTGATAAGCGAACATTGCCGGTAGCCAGACCAGAAGCTGAGCCTTGGTCTGCTGAACCCATTCACGTTACCGTGACCAGCAGCAGTTGGTGCTGTAAGAAATACAAAAGAGAACTGTCTTTTGAATGGTAAATTGAGGAAAAGATAATGGTGGTTTTCCATCATGGTTGCATTTTAAGGTAGTTCCAGTTTTAAGAAGTCAAACATGTCCAAATAATTCTGCCCCATCATTTTAAAGTCCCAGTCCTAGTTGACATTTTCATGTTCCTAGGTTAGTTACCATTTCAGTCAACCAAATGCCAAGATATAGTGGCAGGCATTGAAGAGAACACTGAGTGCCACGTCCCTGAAAAATAGGTGTGTGTGTGTGTGTGTGTGTGTGTGTCTGTGTACAGAGAGTTGTAATAAAGCTAAAGCACTGAGGACCTAGAATAAAATATGGTTCCTGTCCAACTCAGTCTCATCCTACTCAAGGGACCTCAGCCTAATTCATTTAAGTCCTGGACTCAGGTTTTCCTTAGAGTAGTGTGGGAATAATAAACTCTCCCTCCCAGTGTTGAGAAGGCAGCCACGTATGAAAATATTCCTGAAGAGTTTTGTAAACTATAAAGTATGTATAAATGCTATTTTTTTTTATGTTTTGATAGAGTGTGAGTGGGGTTAAGGGCAGAGGGAGAGGAGAGCAAGGGTCCTAAGCAGGACTCCATGCTGGGCGTGGACTTGGGGCTGAGATCATGACCTGAGCCAAAATCAAGAGTTGGACACAATCGACTGAGCCACCCACGCACCGCAGAAGCTATTTTTAATCCTAAATCATTTTCAGATTGGAGAAAAATATAATATGGCTTAACTCTGCTTCTGGGAAAAAGCCTATAAACGTAGAAAATGGTCCCTTTTGAACAAATACATGGGCTACATCTAAGAATATAAAATTCAACCTCTGAATTGTTTGCTTATGCTTCGTACCAATGTTCTGGGAATAAAGAAGAAATTGTTCTGTTCTTCTGCTGTGAGCACAATATCCAGCATATGCTATCATAGTTACCCAAAACAGGACACAATTTGGTCACTGTGAAAGGATGCTTCTACTCAGGTGGTTTAGTGAAAGCGGTATTTCTACCAGGTAACAATGCTATCTTGTTCATGTGCTCCCCAACACAAACCTCGCAGTTCACAGACTCAGAGAGTGACGTCATGGCAAGTATGCCTGCAACCCATAGAACCACTGGGCTGGTCTCAGGCCACAGAATCTGCAGGTGCAGCAAGGGGAGGGCGACCAACAAGCAGTCACAGCTCTGCACTGCTGATTTGCACATCTGGGTTGGTGTTCTCTCACCAATTATGGTGCTACCAGAGCACCCCACCGTCTTCTCGGGGAGCCCTGATTATCCTTTCAAACTCTCATTCCAGGTTGCCGAAAAAGCTATGCCCAGTGTGGCCTGGCCTCTGAGTGGTGCTATGATCACAGAAACTCAACCCAAAAGTAAATTCAAATCACCTGGAATTCTTCAATTGCTTTGCTTGAACTCCTTTTGGATCTGTCATCCGTATACATACACGTTTCACCTGCTTCTGTACTTGCAAATGATTCATCTCCGATTCTCTATGGTACTCTTTTCCATCTGTCCTTCCACAATCTTTCCTCCAGATTCTTCAGTGCATGCATGTGGGCATGAATGCGTGCTCACGGGCGCACACACATGTACACACACACACACACACACACACACACACACACACACACACACACCAGCTGCCTGGTAGGGCAGCTCTGTCCCTCAAGTGCAGAGAGAGGAAGACACTGAGAGAACCAAGGCAGAGTCCTCTTTGGTGGGAGGCAGGAAGGCAACATCTAAGAACCTTCTTATTTTAGTTTTTATCCCTTGATAGTTCTTTCTGTGGTTACCTTCAGAATAGTTAGGCTAAACTGTAATACTCAGGGAAAATTTATTAAACATCAAGGGGACAAACAAAAATGAACACAAAATTCATAAAGAATCAGCTTCTTTCTGTGACTCAGAAACACTGCACTATATACAAAAGCTGATAAGAAAAAACCACCTCATGCTAGATCCAACCCTAATGTGCGGCCTCAAACACTATTCGATTCTCTTGCTCTTGTCCATTTCATTTTTTTTACCCCAAAATCCCAGAAACAGTTTTTACTTGCTCCAAACGCCTGCTTTTGGCTCCAGGAGGTGCAGTCATCTTCTTTCTTTCTTTCTTTCTTTCTTTCTTTCTTTCTTTCTTTCTTTCTTTCTTTCTTTCTTTTTTTTAACTGTCAAAATAATTTTCTTTCCTGGAATAAAGGGAAAGATGTGAGATTCTCCGAGGGGATGGATTATTGGTCACTTCCTCTTGAGAAAAGTTAAGTGTAATTCAGTGCAGTCCCTTTAAACTTCATTGTGCCTCAGAATCCTCTGAAACTTGATAAACGCAGACTCGTGGGTCCAACACACAAAGATTCTGATTCAGTTCCTTCTGTCTGGACTGTAATGTGCATTTTTCATAAGTGCCATTGTTGTTTTCTTATACGGTCCATCATGGACCATAATTTAAGAGCCCATGATACATTGGGAAAGGCATTGGCTTTGAAGTGGGCAAGATGGCGATCAAATCCCAGCTTATGTCATCTACTAGTTCTGTCTCACTGAAGGCATTTTCTAATTTTTGACCCTCAGGTTATACTTTTGCTTTAAAATATAAGAAACAACCATAAAATACATATGCATAAAATACAAATTTTCAGCTTGGCAAGTGCTTAGAAAAATCACAATCTGTGTGAAAACCTCTGGCTCAAGACATAAAATAACCAGCTCCCCAAGGTGATTGTTCTCAATCATCGCCCCCTCCTGCCCGCTGGCAACAGCCACTCTTCAGAATCTTAAGGTACTCCTTTCCTTGTTTTTCCTTCATGATTATATTACTTAAGTTTCTCTAACATGTATATTTGATTTCTACCTAATTTTTGAAATTTATACAAATGGTATGATGCACTATTCATTACAATGTGTCTGGCTTCTTTTACTCAACATTATGCCTTTAAGATTTGTCCGTGCTGTTGTGTTTCTGCAGTTCATTTCTGATGCTGTATAATGTCCATGGTTCGAATATACCACACTGTGTTTATCTATTATATTATTGGTGGGCACTGATTTCTTCATGTTTGGACCTTTCTTTGAACATTTCACCCTATATTCTTTTTTTAAATGTTTTTTTTATTTTATTATGTTAGTCACCATACAGTACATTCCCAGTTTTTGATGTAAAGTTCCATGATTCATTAGTTGCGTATAACACCCAGTGCTCCATGCAATACGTGCCCTCCTTACTACCCATCACCGGTCTATCCCATTCCCCCACCCCCTCCCATCTGAAGCCCTCAGTTTGTTTCTCAGAGTCCATAGTCTCTCTTGCTTCATTCCCCCTTCTGATTACCCCCCTTTCTTTACCCCTTTTCACTCTATATTCTTTTGCATGTATCCTGGTGCATGTAAACTTATATTTCTGTAGACTATGAGACCCTTTTCTAGGAACAGAAAGGTGTATCTTTCTGTATCTTTCTAGGTGTATCTTTAGCTGTAGTCAGGACTGCCAAATTGTGTTCAAAGTGGTTTTATAAACCTATATTCTCATTAACTGTGTATAAGAATTCAGATTGTGTCACTTCCTCACCAACACTTGGTATTGTCAAACATTTTAATTTTTACCAATCTGGCGGACACATACTACTATCATTGCAGTTTTAAAATTCATTTTGGTTTTCATTTGTATTTCGCCATAATTAAGGAGGTTGAAAACATTATTATATTAGCCCTGCTGCTACTCTCTTCTGTGAAGTACCTGTTCACATTCCATGCCGTTCTATTTTATTAAATTCTTATTCTTTCTCTTTTTAATTTTGAAGATATTTACACATTTTGTATAAGTCTTTTGTTGTTGATGCGTCAAAAATAGATTTTCACAATGTGGCTTTCTTTTTTCCTCTCTTTAGGTTGTTGTTCAATGATTTCAAAAACTTATTCAAATTTATCCATTGTCGTCTTATTGATTAATGCTATCTTGTTTTTCAAAAAATGTGTTTTAACCTGGAGATCATGCAGATAATTCTATATTATATTACTGCCAATATGAATTGATTTTTGTGTGCATTAAGCGAGATAGAATTATGTTCCATTTTTTTTCGGTCAGTATGGATAGCCAACTGTTGCAGCATCATATCTTGAAAAGACCACCTTGCTCTCCCTGGTCTGCAGTCTGCCTTTGTCATAACTCAAGTGTTCAAGACATCTAGATCTGTTTCTCTTCTACTGCCTTTGGTTTTTCTCTCTGAGATAAGACCACACTCATCCCTATAGTTTAAGGCTAGGCCTTGACTCCTGATGAAGAGGTCCTCTCCCCTTGGCTCTTTCAGAATTTCTTTGCTGTTTTCTGTTTATCATATTTTCCTCTAAGTTTTAGAATCAGGTTTTCAAGTTCCTCCAAAAATAAAACAAAAACCTTTTTTTTTTTTTAAGTATTCAGATTTTCATTAGGGTTGTATTGAATCTATAAATCATTTGGGGGAAGAATTGACAACTTTTGAAATATTGAGACTTCTAATCCACCAACATGATTTATGTCTCCCCCATCTCTATATTTCTTTAGATGTTTCTCTCATTATAATTTTATAGTTTTCTTTGTTGTAACTTACATATCCCTTGGGGGTTATACTTCAAACTATTTAATAATTTATCTGTAGATTCTTTTGCATTCTCTGTATATCAGCCACAATAACATAATAACATTTTAATTTCTTCTTCCGAGTTTTAAAACATTGCTACTCTATCTTGTCTTACTGCCCTGGCCAAGACCTCTAGTAGAATCATAAACAGAAAGAGACATAGCACGCATCTGTTTTTTACCCAATCTCAAGGGAACACATGTATCCAATTATGATGTTTGCTGTAGATTTTTTGTAGATAGAGTTAAGTAGTAAAGAAAAAAATTAAAAAAGAAAGTTAGCCGAGATTTCTGTCAATCTTTCACTTCCTACTTCTTTCTTGCTAGCACCCTCACCACCTCCAGGGACCACTATCAAGGACCAAACCATCATTACCTCTTGCCTGAGTTATTTCAAAAGGTTCCTAAGTGCTTCACCTGATTCTACCATTGCCTGCCTCCTCCATACAACCCTCAGATGGCACTTTCTAAGTGATATTGTGCCTTTGCTCTGCTTATCCACCTTCAGTGACTTCCCATCCTACTCGTTGAGAGCCAAACCCTTATGTGACCCATGAGGCTCCCAGTCTGGACCTGATACACTCTGATGTCACTCCTACTGTTATCCCTTCATGCCGCATGCTCCAGCCCCCCGATCTCCTCCATGTCAGTCCTCAAACACTCCAGACTGCTCTTGCCTGAGGTCCTTGGCCTGATAGGATACACACACACCCCCATATGTGCATGGTTCAACTCCTTTTTTCTTTAGGTTTCAGCACGAATTTTATATTCACCTTAGTGAAGCCTAAGATATTATTTTGACAATGAGACCTAAGCGTTATTTTATTTTGTTTTGTTTTATTATTTTATTTATTTATTTGACAGAGAGAGCTAGAGAGCACAGGCAGGAGAAGAGGGAGAAGCAGGCTCCCTGCTGAGCAGGAGCCTGGGATCATGACCTCAGCCGAAGGCAGACGCTTTACCCACTGAGCCACCCACGTGCCCCGAAACCTAAGCATTTATTCTCCCCCTTTTTGGGGCTGTATCTTTATCCATAGACTTTATCACTATATTTATTTCCTCATTTTCAATTTGTAGTTTCCCTCCACTATAATATAAGGTAATGACAGCAGAGGATTTTGTCTATTTTTGTCCACTAATACATCCACAGTACCCAGAATAGTGCCTGAGAGTCAGTAGTCACTTAAATCATTTCTGAATATTTCAGATCTGTGAATATAAATTAAGGAATAGCAAACACATCTGTTATATTCTCAAATTTCACAATTTATTTACAGTTAAGAGTTTTGTTCCTAAAGGATCTGGAATTTAGAAAAAACAGTAATTTCTAGTTTTTTTTTTTAATTTAAACAAAAAATAAATACATAAACCCTAAGTTGTATATAAAAGTTTAAGGAAACATGCCTTTACTGGTAAGATACCCACACATCCCATCTGCAGCCTGTGTCTGTGCCATTTGCTTTGCAGACAAATTTTGTCTCTTAGTCCATTCTCTGACCAAAGTGTTGGATATTAAGAACAACTCTATGCCTATCCTCCATCACCAAGTTATGCTCAAAGACAAAATTCAATAATCAAATGGATAATAACAATGCCATTTACCATGTCCTATTGTTTTTACCTTGTACTTTATTATGTCACTGATATCACTATATTTGGATTTAAGCAGGCTTGGTTCTGTCTATTCGACATCTAATTTAAAAAATATATTTTTAAAACAATGCTGTTGGCATGCTGAAACCATTCAGCAAATCTGACTTAACACTTTCTTTCAGTGGAGTGACAGTATTCTTCAAAATAGTCCTGCAAACCAGCTTCTCAGGAGGGTCATTTGAAATGAGTGTAGAAGGGAGAAATTGAAATATTTTCAGAGCAGAAAGTAACCTGCAGTTATCTTAAGGACAAAGAGGTCATTTAGGAGATCAACATGTCACATTTCACTTTTTGCTACCTAATTTTTGTGGACACCATCTCCTCAAAAAAGCTTATAATGCCAAAAACTTAAATCCATCCCCGGTTAAAATTGTTCTACAGACTGCAGTACAAGGATGTAAATGACGTTACTAGTATTCTCTGTTTTGAATTGAGGGCTCATTCCACTAGACCCACTGATCAAGTAGTCTACCAGTAGGGCGCAGCACACTTAATGGGCTCAAAGTAAATGTGTGCTGAATTAATAATGAAAGAATTATCTTGTAACTTTTCTGCATAAAGTTAACAAGATTTATAAAGAGTAGAAAACATCATAATTCTCCTGACACAGTGAGGAAATTCTAATCATCACTAAAATCATATAAAGCCTGGAAGCAGAAGACTGAAGAAATTACGGTATTCTATAAACTATAACAATTACCTATTTTATATTATGGTGATGTCTCTATAGCAAATAAGAGGAAAAATCTTATTTACCCTAAAATTTATAGTATATCTAGACAATGAGCCTTGAGCTAAGAATTTTGCATTTTTGAAATGGCTTACGAAAAGGAAGAAAAAGCAGCAGCAGTAGCAACAGTAGCAACATCAATGGAGACCATATGTGGTCTGCAAAGCCTAAAATATTGGCCACCTGGCCCTTTGAAGAAGAAATTTGTCCATCCCTGATCTAGAAAATTGAATACTACATAGTCATCAATCATGACAATGTAAACATTGCTTTTAAAATAAAATAATGCCATTGTGGATTAAAATCAAAAAGCAAGTTAAAGGATTTTGGGAAGATGGCCCATTAGGAAGGACCCAGCATCTGTCTCCTCACCTAGACAACAATTGCACTGGCAAAATCTGTCTGATGTAACTCTTCTGGAACGCTGGCATCTATTGAAAGCTTGTAACACCCAGAGGACGTTTGGACAGTGAATTATTGATGTTAATTTTGGTCAATTTCAGCTTTAGCATAGTAGCAGCTATCCATTTTTCCCACCCGAAACATGTGGCAGGCAGCTATGCACATGTTCCAAGAGCCATCAGCCCACAGCTTGCATGAACCAGAATGGGCAAAGGGACCCTGCCTTCCAAATATCAAGGATCTGTGCTCTGGTCACATCAAAATGCAAAGAGGCAGGTGGTGATTGTTGTTGAACCTTTTTTCGTTGTTGTAAGCCCTTCCCTCTCTGTTTGAAGTGACTTCCAAGGGACTTAAAGGGCTGGTGTCCATACCTCATCCCTTGATTTCTCTCTCTTTTTTTTTCCTTTTGGGGACAGACATTAAAGCCTGGACACTGAAAAGCAGCTGTATATATGGGGAAAATTAGGAAGTGACTGTGGATGCCTAGGAAAGGCACAGTCTCGAAAAGCCTGAGAAGATTTTAAGTTTATACTTTAGGCTGGTCCTTAGCACAGAGACAGCCTACAACAATCAAAATCAAAAACAATCAACAGGAAAGAGTAGGTGGGTCTTAAGCTTATGACTCTTGATCTTAGCTCAGGTCTTGATCTTGGAGCTGTGAGTTCAAGCCCTGCACTGGGCTCCATGCTGGGTGTGGAGCCTACTTAAAAACAAAACAAACAAACAAACAAAAAACCAATAAGCAAAACAGAAAAAAGCAAGCCCTGGAGGAAGAAGAAAATCTGATTTCCAGAGTTACCACATTATAAGATTCAAATATCCCATTTTTCAGAAAAAAAAAAATCATAAGACATATAAACAAAGAGGAAAGTATGGTCCATTTAAAATAAAAAAGTAGGGGCACCTGGTTTGCTCAGTCAGTTAATCCACTGACTCTTGGTTTCAGCTCAGCTCATGATCTCATGGGTCATGAGAATGAACCCTATGTCAGGCTCCCCACTCCATGGGGAGTCTGCTTGAAGATTCTCTCCCTCTGTCTCCCCCCCCCCCTTGTGCACGTGTACTCTCTCTCTCTTTCTAATAAATAAAGAAGTCTTAAAAAAATAAAAAAACAGTAAATCAACAGAAATTATTCCTTAAAGAAAAACCTGATCTACTAGACCAAGAATTTAAAACAACTGTCTTTTTTTTTGTTTTTAAGATTATTTGTGTGAGAGAGAGAGCAGTGTGAGGGGCAGAGGAAGAGGGAGAGAGAGTGTTTTTTAAGCAAACTCCATGCCAAATGTGGAGCCTGAATGTGCAGCCTGATGCAGGGTTCAATCTCAGGACCCTGAGAGACCCTGAGATCACAACCTGAGCCAAAACCAAGAGTTGGATGCTTAACTAACTGCACCACCCAGGCTCCGCTAAAACAACTGCCTAAAAGATGCTCAAAGAACTAAAGGAAGAGGTAGAGAAAGTCAAGAAAACAATGTCTGAACCAAATAGAAATATCAATAAAGAGATAATAACCTAAAAATAAATTATAGAGCTTAACTATACAACAGAAATGAAAATTTCAAAGGCAGATTTGAGCAGCAGAAGCAAGAATCAGTTAACTGAAGTTAGAACAATGGAAATTACTGACTCTGTGGAAAAGAAAAAGGATTGAAGAAAAATAAACAGAGTCTAAAGGAACTGTGAGATACCATTAAATGGATCAATATACACATTGTGGAAGTCCTAGTAGGAGAAGGAAAAGAGAGAAAAAGAATATTTGAAGAAATAATGTTGGAATACTTCCCAAATTTGATGAAATAGATGAATTTAAACATTCAAAATCAATGATTTCTGAGTAAAATGAATTCTAAGAGACCCACACTGAGAAACATAATAATCAAACTTTTGGAAGCAAAAAGCAAAGAGAGAATCTTGAGAGCAGCAAGAGAGAAGTAACTTGTCACATTTAAGAGATCTTCAATAAAATTACCAGTAGATTCTCATCAGAAACTTTAGTACCAGAAATCAATGGGCTAATATATTCGAACTACTGATAGAGGAAAAAAACCTGTCAATCAAGAATCCTCTGTTTGTCTTTCAAAAGTGAAGGAGAAGTTAAGACATTCTCAGATAAACAAAAGCTGGATGAATTTGTTACCACTAGACCTACCACACAAGATAGGTTCAAGTCCAGCAGAGTGAAATGAAAAGGCACTAAACAGTAACTAGAAGCTACATGAAGAAAAAAAGATCTTAATTAATGAGACTACATGGTAAATTATGAAAGCTAGTATTATTATAACAAATATTTGCAACTCTACTTTTTGTTTTCTATGTGATTTTAGAGACTGATGCATTTCTTAGAAACACAATTATTAGTCTAAATTACTAAACAATTATTAGCTAGTATTACTGTAACTTTGGTTATAACTCCACATTTTGTTTTCTACATGATTTCAGAGATCAATGTACTTAAGAGAATTATTAGTTTATGTTTTTGGGTACACAACATAAAAAGATGTAGTTTTGTGACATTAATAATCAAAATAGATGGAGATAGAGCTGTTAAAGGAATAAAGTTTTGTACATTATAAATTAAAATTAGAGTGTTGTAACTTCAGGATGTTAAATGCAATCTCCATGGTAACCACACACACACACACACACAAAAGCTATGGAATATATACAGAAGGAAATAAGAAACATTTAAACATTTTGCTACAAAAAATCAACTAAATGAAAAGGAAGACTATAGTGCAGGAAGAAATGAGGGTCAAAATCTGTAAGGAATATAGAAAACAAACAGAACTAAGTCCTTTCTTATCAGTAGTTACTTTAAATGTAAAGGAGTTAAAGTCTCCAATCAAAAGACAGAGACTGGAAAAATGCACAAAAATAAATACATGATCCAACTCTATACTCATTTTAGACCCAAAGACATAAATAGACTGGAAGTGAAAAGATAGAAAGAAAAACACAGTCCATGAAAACAGTAAACAAAAGAAAGCAGGGGTGACTATATTAAGATCAGACAAAATGGACTTTAAATTTTAAAAAAGTTTGCACAAGACAAAAACACATTACATATTAATAAAAATTTTTAAACACCGAGAAAATACAATAATTATAATTATTTGCATACCTAATAACAGACCACCAAAATATATGAAGCAATAACAGAACCGAAGGGAGAAATCACTTATAATTATAGTTGAAGATTTTAATACCCCACTCTCAATAATGGATAGAAAAAAACCAGACAGGAGATGAGTAAGTAAACAGGCCTTAAACAGCACAACAAACCAACTAGATGTAACAGACACACACAACACTCTACCTAACAATAACAACATTCTTTAATCACACTCTTCTCAAGTGCACAAGGAGCATTTTCCAGGATAGACCATGTATTAGAACATAACTTAAGTCTCAATATATTTAAAAAGATAGATATTGTGCAAAGTATCTTCTTCCACCACAACAGGATGAAGTTAGATCAATAACAATCAATAACAGAAATAAAACTGGAAAACAGCCAAAGGCTCAAAGAAAAAAATCACAAAGGAAATTTAAAAATATTTAGAGACAAATGGAAATGACAACATAACATACCAAAAAGTATGGGGTGCAGTGAGTGGGGTGCTAAGAGGAAAATTTACAGGTACAAAGGCTTACATTTAAAAAAAACAAAAACAAGAAAGATCTAAAATCAACAACCTAGCTTTATAACTTAAGGAACAAACAAAACAAAACAAAACTAAACCAAAACCTAGCAGAAGGAAGGAGATAATAAAGATCAGAACAGCAATAAATGAAATAGAGAAACAAAGACCAACAAAATTGACAAAAATTTAGCTAGATGGATTAAGAAAAACAGATAAGATAAATTACTAAAATCAGAAATAAAGTGGGAACATTACTATGATTACACAGGACATAAAAAGGATTATAAAAGAATACTCTGAACAACTGTACACTTAAAATTGGATAACCTAGAAGAAATGCACAAATTCCTGAACTAACAAAACCTAAGAAGGCTAAATACAAAAAAAAAAAAAAAAAATCTGAATAAACATATAACTAGTAAGGAGATTGGAGACTGAATCAATAATCAAAAAAATCTCCTTATAAAGCAAAGCCCTGGACCTGATTACTTTACTAGTGAATTCTAACATTACAAAAGAACTAACTTCAATCCTTCTCAAACTTTTCCAAAATAATAAAGAGAAGGAAACTCATTCTGTCAGGCCATTATTACCATAAAACCAAAGCCATACAAAGACACTACAAGGAAAAAAAACTACGGACCAATATCCCTTATGGACCATGATGCAAAAATCCTCAAGAAAACACTGGCAAACTGCATTCAGTAGCATATTAAAAGGATTATACAACATGACTAAATGGGATTGCTTCCTGGAATGCAAGGTCGGTTCAATATACAAAACCCAATCAGTGTAATATGCCAATCAACATCAACATCATGAAGGAAAAAACCCCACATGATCATCTCAACTGATGCAGAACAAGCAACTGAAAAAATTCAATACTCTTTCATGATAAAAACACTATAGAAACTAGAAATTGAAAGAAACTACCCTAACATAATAAAAGGCGTGTATGAAAAGTCTACAGCAAGCATCATGCTCTATGGTGAAATACTGAGAACTTTTCTCCTTACATGAGGAACAAGGCAAAAATGCCAGCTTTTGCCACTTCTATTCAACATAGCATTGGAAGTTGTAGCCAGAGCAATAAGGCAAGAAAAAGAAATAAAAAGCAACCAAATTGGAAAAGAAGATATAAAATTATCTGTTTGCAGATTGTGTCCTAATATATAGAATGATCTAAAGATAAAAAAAAAAAAACCTGTTGAAGGTAATAAATAAATTCAGCAAATAGCAGGATACAAAGCCAACATGCAAAAGTCAGTTGCATTTCTATAAACTAACAATGAACACTCTGAAAAGGAAATTATGAAAACAATTCCATTTACAATATCATCAAAAAATAAATAAAACACTTAGTATTAGCCAAGGAGGTGGAAGATTTATATAATGAAAACTATAAAACATTACTGAAAGAAATGAAAGAAGACATAAATAAATAGAAACACATCCCATGTTCATGGCTTGAATTACTAAATATTGTTGAGACGTCAGTACTACCTAAAGTGATCTACAGGTTCATTCTAATCCCTATTCAAATGTCAATGACTTTTCTTTCTACAGAATTTATAAAAATCCACCCTAAAAATTATGGCATCTCAAGGGACCCTGAATAGCCAAAATAATCTTGAAAAAGAATAAAGCTAGCGGATCCACTTTCTGATTTCAATACTTACTACACATTATAGTAATCAAAACAATGTGCCATTGGCATAAAGACAGACAGGAAGACCAATGGAAGAGAATAGAGAGCCCAGAAATCAACCCTCACATATATGGCCAAACGATTTTTTGGTAAAGGTTCTGAGACAATTTAATAGGGAAAGGACAGTGCTTTCAACAAATATTGCTGGGAAAAGTTGATATCAGCATGAAGAAGTTGGTTTCTTAATAAAATATACAAAAGTTAACTCAAAATGGATCAAAGATATAAATGTAAGATGTGAAACAATGAAACCCTTAGTAGGAAGATAGGGCAAAAACTCAACAACATTGAATTTGGCACTAATTTTTTGGATATGACACTAAAGACTCAGGCAATAACATAAAAAATAGATAAATTGATGGGGCACCTGGATGCTTCAGTTGGTTGAGCATCTGACTCCTGATTTTGGCTCAGGTAATGATCTCAAGGTTGTGAGATCAAGCCCCACATCAGGCTTCATGCTCAGTGGGGAGTCTGCTTGAGTTCTCTCCTTCCCTTCTCCCTCTGCCTCTGCCCCCACTGGTGTGCACACACTCATTCTCTCTCTCTCTCTAAAATAAATAAAAATCTTTTAAAAAATAAACTGAACTTCCAATTAAGAACATTAAAAAATTTTATGCATCAAAAGAGTATTGAATAAAATGGCAACCCACAGAATTGGAGAAAATATTTGTAAATAATATGCAGGCATACTTCATCTTATTGTGCTTTGCTTTATTGTACTTCACAGATACTGTTTTACAAATTGAAGGTCTTTGACAACCCTGCATGGAGAAAGTCTACTGGCACCATTTTTCCAACAGCATTTGCTCGTTTTGTGTCTTTGTGTCACATTTTGTTAATTTGCCCAATATTATAAATTTTTCCATTATTTTATTTGTTATGGTGATCTGTGATCTTTGATGCTACTATTGTAATTTGTTGGTACCACAAGCCACCCTGATATAAGATGGTACACTCAAAATATAAATGTTGCATGTGTTCTTAGAGTCATCAAAATCATAGAGACAGAAAGTAGAATGATGGTTGTCAGGGACAGGAGGAAGGGAGAATGGGTTATTACTGTTTAATGGGTTTCAGATTTACAAGATGAAAAGAATTAGGGAGATGGATGATGGAGATAGTTGAACACATTATAAATGTCATTAATCCCACTGAACTGTACACTTAAAATGGTTAAGATAGTAATTTTATGTTCTGTGTATTTTATGTTAATTATATTTGTAAAGAAAGAGTTTATACACATGCACAATATATACAGGCATATACAGGCACACACACTATATATATAGAAAAGCCATAGTATAGAAACAAAGTTATTAAAACTCATTCCCTTTGCATAGTGGAACTATAAGGAATTTGAATTCCTTTTCCCGATCAAATCTTTAATTTTCTTTTAGCATGGTAAGAATAAGGGATCTTTTTACTGCTACATGAAATGATGGCTGATAATATATACATATACACACATACATCTCAATAGGAGGAGTAACATTTGAAAAGAAAGGAGGAATATCTGGTCAGGTAGGCTGTAAGTGCTGTCTGTGGGATTACAAGAATCTGGGGATATAGCAGGGTCATTGAGTGCCACTATGTTCCTGGTCTGACAGCTTCTCCTATGAAAAGACGCACAGCTCTCCTCTCCTAACCCCCCTTGACTGCACTTGGAGGGTTTTTTTGGTTTGTTTTTTGTTTTGTTTTGTTTAGGAATGGGGGGAGGGGCAGAGGAAGAGAGAGAATCCCAAGCAGGCTACATGCCCAGTGTAGAGCCCCATGTGGAGTTGGATCTCACAACCTTGAGATCATGACCCAAGGAGGAATCCAGAGTTGGACACTTAACCAACTGAGCCACCCAGGTGCCCCTGGAGTTTTTTCTAGTGGGTATAACCATCCTTAGAATTTTGGCTGGACACTGTCTAATAGCAGCAGGAAGCCCAGTAACAAAATGCTATTATGCAGGTGGCCACAGGGTCAACGGGTAGGGTCTAAGCAGTAAAACCACCTCCCTTCTAGAGCCATTCATGCAGTAGAAGTGATGCAAAACCAGAAGCAATTCAACCAGGAGCTCCAAGCATACCAGAACTTTCTGGCAAAGGCAGAATACCGCTGGTGGGAAAACAGTTGTACCAGGAGGTTCTTCATTGTCTGCAACATTGAACCAAGATATGTTCTAAGAGTTGGTGGCCCTCAAAACAATACGTTGCTCAGTAGCATGCTCAGGAGAGTGAATCAGAGCACCAGGGGTTAGCATGGCATTTGGGAAATGGTACTGCTTTGGAGGAACTCTTCTAAATATAGGTTTCTGATATCTCAGTATTTATTTTATTCTATTCTTCATCAATAAATCAAAGTTGTCATGATTTAATGTAGGCACAGTTATAAATTTGGCTTTCTTAGTTAAATGGCTCCAACTCTAGATACTTACTTTCATCAACTGCCACATGCCGCAACAATGGAAGGATTTAATTTTCTATTATATTTTCTCTTCCCCTTTCTAAACCCTAACTTAAAACATTCACTTTAACTGGTTTGCTTCTGAACATGTGAATACAATGGGGGGGGGGGAAGATTCCAGTTTTTATCTCTTAAAAAAATTGAGTTGTCTGTTATAGAGCTCTGAGGCTGGTTCCTTAAATGACCCTAGCTCATGATAATGCAGAAATCATGTTCTTCAGGCTTCTGCAGTCCTTGAAAGTCTGTGAACTTCTTCTTCTTTTTTTTTTTTTTTAAAGATTTTTTATTTATTCGACAGAGACAGCCAGCGAGAGAGGGAACACAAGCAGGGGGAGTGGGAGAGGAAGAAGCAGGCTCATAGCTGAGGAGCCTGATGTGGGGCTCGATCCCATAACGCCGGGATCACGCCCTGAGCCGAAGGCAGACGCTTAACCGCTGTGCCACCCAGGCGCCCCGAAAGTCTGTGAACTTCTAAAGTCATTGCAAGGAGAATCAGCAAGACCACTAATGGATTTTTATCACTTCATTGAGGAGATGTGATATTTGGTCCATGATTACAGATAGTTCTGTGTTTTCATACACTTGAATTTGCATAAAATTTGTGTAATTCTTAACTCTTTTATATATAAGAACTTTGTATGATGATCTTTAGAAAGCCACCATTACTTTTTCACAAGGAAGAAGAAGGGGGAGGGGCGCAAGCGTCTGCCTTCGGCTCAGGGCGTGATCCCATCGTTGTGGGATCGAGCCCCACGTCAGGCTCCTCCGCTATGAGCCTGCTTCTTCCTCTCCCACTCCCCCTGCTTGTGTTCCCTCTCTCGCTGGCTGTCTCTATCTCTGTCGAATAAATAAATAAATTCTTTAAAAAAAAAAAAAAGAAGAAGAAGGGGGAGGAGGGGTGGAGGAAGGGAGGGAGGGAGAGAAGAAGAAAGAAGAAGGAAGAAGAGAAGGAGGAGGAGGAGGAGGGGGGAGGGAGGGAGGGGGAGGGAAAAAATAAAACAAAACCCAAAACCCTCAATTTCTGTAGGGCAACAGGAGACCAATACATTGCTTTTCTTTTCCCCTTAGAGTACAACTGAATTATCTTAATCAAACACCATTGATATATTGTATCTGCTTAGGTCTTGTTTTCAAGCTACAGAAATCACTCTATTCAAGTTAGGATAAGGACACTTACTGGAAAAATCATTTAGCCTTGCAGAATTGGTAGAGAAATAGCAGAATTTAAAAGGAAACTGGAGGGACTTCTGCTTCCAACGAAGATGGAAGAGTAACAAGGACAAGATTTACCCTCCCACCAGAAATCCTCACATATCAGTAAAAATATATGAAACCATGGATTTTAAGACTTGGACATCAGAGGATGAACAGTGATCCCTGAAAGACGGGAAACAAATAAGGTGAGCCCTATGATTTTTCCAGCTCACAGAGTGGAAGAGAGTTGCCAGGCAACAGGACAAGGAAGGGGGAACCCAGGCAGATCCTAATATAAAGCAATTGAGGAAAACTCCAGAGCTCAGACTCTAGGCACAACAAAGCAGCTCAAGTTCACAGGACAAAGTGCCAGAAAAGAGAGAGCTGCCCAGAGAGAGAACCTCAGACATCTTCAGAGGATCCTCCTGAGTATTCAACTGGGTAATGATCAGGGCTTGCAAATTAGGAGGGTATCCAAGGCTGGAGAAAGACCCATCAGAAAGGATTAGAGAAAACAGTACTCAGCCAGGAACAGTACCACTTCTGACTGAATGAAACCCCATGAGTAGAATCCATACAAGGATTTTGGCTTCTGTAGTGGAGACTGTAAAAAACCCTAGACTGAATTCTCTTCTGGCCCTTCCTAAAAACTCACATAAGTAAAACTCAAATTCAGTTGTCAACAAGCTATGGCTTGTGGACAAAATCCAGCTTCTAGCCTATTTTAACATGGCCTGCATGCTAAGGATTTTAAATTTTTTAAGATTTTTTACAGTATTCAAGATTATAAGAAAAAAAATATATATATATATAGAATATTTGACAAAGTTTACAGAAAAAGTTGGCAGAATCCGCTCAAAAGGAGCAATCTTTCCAAGTAACTACCTCATAGAATGAAGCTCGAGAACATTTATATGAATAAATATATAAATGAATATCCGCACAAACTATTAAAACATGAAAGGTATTTTCATTTAAAAAGACGAATTGAATGTCTAGATAAAAAAGATAACTGAACTTGTTAGATAAAACACAAACTAGAAGTATAATATTAAAGGCAGATTAGACACGACAGAAGAAATTATTAGTAAATTGAAATCACAGCAAGAGAAACCTTCCAAAATGAAGTACAGTGAGAAACAGGGGAAGAACATCAGTGACTTGTGGGACAACTTCATGCGTCTAATAACATGTTTTGGCAATTTCCAAAGGAGATGAGCTAGAGGGAGATGGGGGGAAAAAAACCCAAACAAAACAAAACAAAACAAAACAAACAAAAAAAACACCTGAAGAAATAGTGAAAAGTCGACAAATCTGATGAAAACAATAAAACCAAGAAGCTAAAAGAACCCCAATTATAGGAAATGTGACACAAACTACACCAAGACACATCATGATCAAAATGCTCAAAACCAGTGATAAAAAGAATATATTAAAAACAGTGAGAGAAAAAAAAAAACATGTTGTAAACAAATACTGGTTTTCACTGGCAACACTGAAACAAGAACAATATCTTTCAAGTGCTGGAAGGGAAAAACAGACAACTTAGAAATCTCTAACCACTGAAATTATCTTTCAAAAATGGAGGTAAAATAAAGACTTTTCAAATGCACAAAAGCTAAAAGAATTTATCACCAGCAGATCCACACTACAAAAAAATGTTAAAAGAATTTCTTTAGGTATATAGAAAATTACTCCAGAATGAAATAGGGATCTATAGAAAGAAATGAAGAGCCACAGGATTATTAACTATATAGGCAAACCTATAAGATTTCTTTTTTATTGAAACATTTTAAAATGTGACTGATTATTTACACAAAAACAGCAACAACATATTGTGGGGTTGGTACATATGAAAGTAAAATGCATGACAACAGCAGAGAAGTGAGGAAGGGAGAGATGTAAATGTAACTAAGGTGCTTATACCATATATTAAAAGATATAATACCACTTTAAAGCACAGTGTGGGGGCGCCTGGGTGGCACGGCGGTTAAGCGCCTGCCTTCGGCTCAGGGCGTGATCCCGGCGTTACGGGATCAAGCCCCACGTCAGGCTCCTCCACTATGAGCCTGCTTCTTCCTCTCCCACTCCCCTTGCTTGTGTTCCCTCTCTCGCTGGCTGTCTCTATCTCTGTCAAATAAATAAATAAAATCTTTAAAAAATAAATAAATAAAGCACAGTGTGATGAAGTAAATACGTTTGCTATTAAGCCCTAAAACAATTACTAAATTAACAAAGTCATAGTTAATAAGCCAATGAAATATAAAGTGAAGAGAAAGAGAACAAAGAGCAGATGTTGTAAATAGAAGACAAGTGGCAAGACGATGGATTTAATCCCTAGTTATATCAATAATCATGTTCAATGTAAAGTGCATTTAATCCTGATCATAACAATAATCATACTAAATAACCATACTAATAAATGTAAATGGCCTAGATACTCTAATGAAAAGAAGATATTTTAAGTCTGGAGAAAAGATACAAGACGATTCAAATATAAAGACTCATAAAGGCTTAAAGTAAAAGGATGAAAGAAGATAAGACAGGCGAAAACTAGTCAAAAGAAAGTTGAATTAGCTATATTCATATCAGACAAACTCGATTTCAGGGCAAAATGTATTACAAAGAATAAAGCAAGCTATTTCCTAATAGTGGAGGGGTTAATTAATAAAAATTACATAACAATCCTCTATGGTTATATACCTAATAATAGTTTATAAGAACATAAAGCAAAAATGAAAAATAGATACAAATTCACTCTAAAATAGGTCATAGATCCAAACAGAAAACCTAAAAATATATAACTTAAAAAGAAATTACAGAACAAAACTTTGGGTTAGGCAAAGAGTTTTTAGAGACACCAAAAGCACAAATCATTAAAAAAAAATATTTGTTAAACTGGGGTTCATCAAAAGTAAAATATTTGAAAATTGTATACCTGATTTAAAGAAAAGTGTTTCTAAAATGTATACAGAACTCTCACAGCTATTTTTTTAGAGGTATAAAGAACATAAACTTATTATCTTTCAGTTCTGTAGGTCAAATGTTCAACACAGGTTTTACTGGGTTAAAATTGAATTGTCAACAAGGCTATAGAACCCTCAGAACTTAATTAGAAAAAAAAAAAACACAACTCACTAAATAAATGGACCAATGATTTGAACAGGTACTTCCCTTAGGACAATACATGGATTGAAAATAAGCACATAAAAGATATTTATTATCATTAGTCTTTAGGGAAATTCAAATTTAAAACCACAACGAGATGGCCCTACACAGTAGCCTGTCTAAACCTAGTAAGATTGACCATACCAAGTGTTGGTGAGGATGTGGAGACCCTAGAACTCTCATATACTTCTGGCAGGAATATAAAATAGGACAATCGTTTTAGAATTTCTTATTTTTTAAACATACATCTACCATATGATATAGTCATTCCATTCATCTGTATTTACCCAAGAGAAATGAAAGCACATGTCCAAACAAAATGCAGTACATGAACGTTCATAGCAACTTCATTTCTAATGCCCTAAAACTTACAATAATTCAAATTTCCATCAACAGATGAATAAACAAATCATTATATGTCTATACAATGGCATACTACTTAACAATAAAAATGAATCAATTGTTGATGTGTGCTACAACAATAGATGAATTTCAAAATACTTATGTTGAGTGAAAGAAGACAGATAAAAACACTTTGTAGGATTCTATTAACATAAAATTTCATAAAATGCAAGCTAATGACAAGTGACAGAGAACAGATCAGTGGTTTCCCAGAGACTAGGAGATACAGAGGAGCAGAGGGTAGGGATTACTCAGGGGCGCAGGAAATGTTTAGGGAAAATGGATATTGACTGCAGTTGATGGTTGCATGAGTGTATACACATCAAAACTTGTCAAAATGTTATGTGAACTGTATTGTTTGTTTATTATACTTCAACAAAAATATTAATAAAATGAAGGAAGTTGGCAGAGATCTGGAAATGGATAAAAGGAGAAAAAACAGGAAGCAGAGAGATGTTTCCAAGTCAGGAGACAGGACAAGCCACCATTGACACAGTTGCTGCTACAGATCCAGCATCCTAGGAGAGAGAATCTGATTGACTCAGCCGATGTAGCATGCCAGCCCTGGTGATGTCCTCATGCCCACTATGGGGAATGGACACCTAGAATGAGACTCCCTTCCAAACTCACAAAGTGTAGGGAACGATAACTCCCCAAAAGTAAACTGGGGAGGATGTTTGGAGAGAATACGTATGCAGGAAAGCAAAACAAATGAAAAGTAGTCACACTAGCTATCTATGACTTTGAAGGGGTTTTTTTTGTTGTTGTTCTAAGCGTGCTTCTATCTTTTGCAAAGCTAGAAACAGTAAAGAATCAAATACACTAGCTTCTGATATTTTTGAAATCTACTTATTGAAATTCTCACATTATTTATTCTTTGGCAAGATTTTATATAGAATTTCTGCCACGATGCGGCACACTTCCGTTTGTGAGTGTGTGCACGTGTGTGTTCATCAAATACCTATCCCCTAAATGAGTTAATATGGACCTCAGAACCAAGCGCTTTGTTGTTCACTACTTCTTAATAAAGTAAAAATATTCGTATGTTTGCTCACCTTTAAACCCAGCAGCACCCCTTTCTCATCTGGCTTTAATAACAATTTATTAGCACTCACTTTGTACCTGACAAAACATCAGCTCCATTATCACACTACAAGCTAAAAATGTTTGAACACCACGTGTTGACAGCACTATATTAAACTGTTTTTCTTTGTCTCTAAAACAAAGAGATATAATATTCCTGTCTTAGAAATGTTCACCCATACATTTCCTGTTTTCTGTCAAGAGTAGAATGTAGGGCAACTCGTAAGAGGCTGCATCGTTAGCACACTGGATGGGAAGCCAGTTCTCATGGCTTTATTTCTGCTTTTCATGCTTCATTTCACAGAAAGTTCACTTTTCTGTGTCTTAATTTCCCCAGCTACAAAGAAAGAAGAAACTATTTCTTTGGTGAAAATAGGAGTAGACAAGGTTTCAATGACTAGGTTTAATGGGTTCATTTAATTTCCTACCTAGATCTATTACTAAATATGCTGTAATTTGCAAAAAAAAAAAAAAGGAAGAAGTACATAATTTCAAGGCTGCCAGCTTATATAAATCTGTATATTAGAACCAACCAGTTTGTGCATATTGTCATGACTACAGAAATTCTTATGCATATGAATCAAGAAACAGTTTATGGTACTATGGAAAAGTGGATGAAAATGACCTTAGGTTCAATTTGACCAGTTATGTTTAAAAGTCAATGGTAAAGCAAAAGAGAATATAGTCTGTAAGGAATCAATTCAACAATTACCTCCTTGAATTCCTCTCTAAGATAATAAATCCAGAAAATCAAGTAAATTATTTTCTGTTTAGTTCCTCTGGATATTGTTGCCTTTTACATATTTGGTAAGAGTTTTCTCTTTGTTTGAAAACCTATTTGCATACCCTTGTTTGAAAAATCATTTCTTCTTGAACTTCTTGAATTTGTTGAGGTTCGTTTTGTGGGCTAACATGTGATCTATTCGTCTTGCTATTTGCAACAACATGGATGGAGCTAGTAGAGAGTATAACGCTAAGTGAAAGAAGTCAGTCAGAGAAAGACAAACACCATATGATTTCACTCATACATGGAATTTAAGAAACAAAACAAATGAGCAAAGGGAAAAAAAATAGACAAACCAAGAAACAGACTCTTAACTATAGAGAACAAACTGATAGTTACCAGAAGGGAGGTGGGTGGGGAGATGGGTTAAATTGGTGATGAGGATTAAAGAGTATGCTTGCTGTGATGAGCACAGGGCGATGTGTGGAACGGTTGAATTACTATACTGCAGACCTGAAACTAATATAACACTGAATGTTCACTAACTAGAATTACAATAAAAACTTGAAGAAAAATAAGTGAAATAGAGTAAAATGAAATAAAAGAGGAAATCATTTCTTTACATATGATAAATGATTTGTAGGGTTAAGAAAATTAGCATAGAGGCATAAGTTATAATGTTAACCTAACTAAGTGTCTTACCTTAGTTCTATGTCTTAACCCTTCTGTTTCAACTTCTTTAGCTGCAAAGCAAGGCACAGAGCAGGGACAATCTAAACATTCTCATGCTCATTGCAAGCATTACTCATCAAGCATAAAACTTTTTCCTGTTGACCTTACCTATTGCTCTAGAATCCTTTTCCTCACAGCATATTTCTGGATTAGATTTTACCTGTTTATTGAATGCTTACTATATGTTAAGCACTATTTTCAATGCTCTACCTGGGCTAACTAATTTAATTATGGCACAACCACATGAGATATGCACAATTAACATCCTTACTTTGCAGATGACAAAAATGGGGCCTGAAGATTCACCTATAGTGAATGACAGAGCTTAAAGTCAAGCAGCCTATGTTTATCTACACTTTGCTACTTTGCCTTTGGGTTCTCTAGAGTCCATTTAAATACGAACACTATGGTTAGTACTGAAAGCATGCCACAAATATTTGACAGTGCTCTTTGGGGACTTTTTAAAAAGTGTGTTCGCAGCTTTATTCCCAGCACGAAGCTCAAAGCCCTGCACAACATCTGGCATAAAACGGGCACTCGGTAAATAATGATTGAATGAGTGAATGCTGACCTCTCCCTAGATGGTACTAGAGTATTCTTTCAAAATGCTTTAAAATTATTTTCTTTTTATGTTGTATCAGTCTGTTATTCTGCAAAGTCTCCATTGATCATTTTTCAGGCAGGATCCTATTTGGTTTCCTAATCAAAGTTCTATCTTAGTTCTTCACTAGTGGAGTGTTTATTCTCATTTTAACAATTTATTTGGACCCCACGAGTTCTGAGTTCAATAACAGGCAATGCTTAGTTGTTGGGATAGTAATGGTGCTTTGCATAAGCTGCCTTTTTCCATGCAAGAGAAGCGGCCTGAAAGGAGGGTAGTCAATTGCCAAATTGGGGAAAGCCTTGACTCGCTGAGGAGCAGATGCTCTTGAGTATAATTAGTAGAGACTTGCAATGACCTAGGTGGTTATTTAACTAAAAAAAGAAACATAAATGAAACCAAAATTGGACAATTTTGAGGGGATTTCATGGTGAGTCACTGAACAGAACTTACTGACACAAAAAGAACAAACTGGTAAGCTAGTGTTTATAGTAAAGTATATGGAATTAGAGTCAAGGCAACTTAAAGCCAATGACATTTTTTTCTTAATTATTATGCACTAACAGAATAAACTAGGACCTAACTTACCTGAATTATAAATAACATAAAAGCTACAGATAACCTGAAAGGCACACAAATTTAGAGTGTTCTCACCAATGGTATTTTCTACAAAGAATTACAGGCATAATTGGGGAGTACATAATCTTACAAAGTTGCTGACATAAATGTCGTAAAACCATGACTTTTGATACCATTATATTTCTCCCAAACACCGTCTCAAACCCAGAGATGAAGGCTTCAGCAACTTCAAACAACAGAAAGAAGAATGTACTGACATCTACTGCAATGTATAAGAAAAGAACTAGAAGAGAAAGGGAACGATGATATACCCCCAAAAATCTACTGACAGGAGCTTGAGGAGGATTAAAGAGCAGAGGAGCCCAAGGGGAACTTCTAGATGATGCTAATTGTACTGTAGCCACCAGCTGCCTCGCTGAGTTCCTTTCTGGTCTGTACAACTCCTCCCTAAGAACAGAGTACCAGTTGCTGTCCTCCAGGGGTAATTTTGCACAGGTCTGAGAAGAAAGCATTCCATGTATATACTGACTTGGAAAAAAAAAAAAGTGACTAAAATAAGATGGAGATTTGTCATTATAGGAAAAGGGAAAAACTACTTATTTTAATTAAAAATAACATTGGGAGATACAGCAGGATGGAGACAGAAGAGAATTGCCATGCATATGCCACTGAAAAGTTATGACCACAGACAGGCATCAGCAGTTCATATGACATGACATTCCATGTTAGGAGGGTCCAATGTATCAACCACAACTCAAGCAAGATGCACCCTAGGAAAATCTGGAGCAGTCGGAAGCCACCACCGAAAAAACAAAGCCAAAATGAACCACAAGAATAAAATTTATAAAATTTATAAAATTTTTAAAAATTTATAAAGAGGGGGTGAGGGAAAGGGGAACTATAATGTCTCAGTGTGGACAAAGCAGGGTGTTTCAGTTGCTCCTGGATGTATTTTGGTCTGTTTGTTAGAGGACACTATTTCCCAAATTTACTAGGAAAGTTAAATTTGTATATATAAAAAGGTAAAATTGAATAGTGAAAAATGAACTATAATGAAGCATGTATCTATAAAAAAATACAGGTGTGAAAAAGCACAAAAAATATAGTTGTGAAAAAATATAGGTGTGGAAAAGCACAAAAAAATAGGTGTGAAAAAGCACAAGTGAATAGTGAAAAAAAGACTAAAATAAAGCATATATCTATAAAAAATATAGGTGTGAAAAAGCACAAAAATATATGTATAAAAAGATACTATGAAATATAAGTTGTACTGAACATCTAGTTTGGATAAGAAAAAGGTAAAAAGAAAAAAACAGAAAAAGCATAAGAGAAAGAATAAAAAGAGAGTATCACCTGAAAAATAAACAAGCCATGAGGCAATGCCTAGAGCTCAATATACAATTTTCCCCTGGTGTTGGGATTTTACAGTTTTATGGGGACCATAGGGCTGTTGTCCTCTTGTTCTTCCAGTCTGTCTTCTGGGGAAGCGGCCTGCTGCGCTGTTTCTCAGGCAACCCTGTTTGGGCAGAGTTGCCCTGCCGCCTATCAGGGGGATGGCCTCAGGGGGTCTGAATTAATGTGCTTTTGTTGTCTGGCAGCTTTTCACACCTGTTCCAAGGGTCAGAGCACCCAAACCTCTGGCCCAGAGCCAAGAAATCACAGTCTGCTCTCTTTCACTAAATCCTCCAGGACAGTCACCATTTCTGTGTGCCTGCCGGAAACTGCAGCCTCTCGTGGTGCGTGCTCACAGCCACTCATATTCTGCTCTCTTCACTATACCCTCCAGGACAAAGTCTCCACTTCTGTATGTGCTACTGAAAACCACAGCCTCCCACAGTGCACACGCACAGTGGTCGTCCCAGGGGCCTGGGAGAATCCCTGCCCTTTATGCTTCTAAAACCGCCAGTGGTCCTGGGCTCTCGCGTGCACCTGCAGCTCCTGGTTCTTGTCTGGGCACCGCTCTAGAGCCCTTTCACTGTCACTGCTGCTCTGCGAGTTTTTGCTGGTCCCCGGTGCAGGCTCCTGATTTTTTTTCTCCCCTTAGGCTGCCCAGGAGATGAACGAGTATCAACCAACCCGGTTTGCAGTTTATGAAGATCTGAAGATTCCAGGAAGGGCTCAGTGACCTTAAGCAGCTTCCTGGATCCCCTGCTCAGGCACTCTGCCAGCCCAGGAAGCCCCTTTGGCTTTGAGGCTTCTTGTATCCTGAGCCCACAATGCTTTACCTATAATTCTGCCTTTTCATTTCTAGAGCCCCTTTCAGACAGGGATGTCTCTCCCTAGAGCAGGTTTCTAATGGTTCCAATTTTGAGCTCTGGTGTTGTATCACTTTCCAAGTGCCAGCTTATGGAGGCTCCTACCTCTTTCCGTTACTCTTCCAATAACTCCCCCCAAATTCATGACTCTGCACTTCCTCACAAAAAACTGTGCTTTTCTGTTTGTAGAGATCCAGATACCTATTCTTATATCTCAGGCTGATTTTGTAGGTGTTCAGAGTGGTTTAGTAGTGAATATCCGGCTAAATTCAGGGGACCGGTTGAAACTGGGTCCCCTACTCCTCTGCCATCTTGCCTCATCCCTAGGAGAGACTAATTTTAGACCCAAAGACACACCCAGTTTGAAAGTGAGGGTGTGGACAACCATTTATCATGCTAATGGACATCAAAAGAAAGCTGGAGTAGTCATCCTTAATCAGACAAATTAGATTTTAAACCAAAGACTATAATAAGAAATGAAGAAGGACACTATATAATAATAAAGATCTAACAATTGTAATATTTATGCCTCTGACTATGAAACAAATACATAAATCGATTAATAACAAATGTAAAGAAATTAATTGATAATAATACAATAATAGTAGGGGGGCGCCTGGGTGGCGCAGCGGTTAAGCGTCTGCCTTCGGCTCAGGGCGTGATCCTGGCGATCTGGGATCGAGCCCCACATCAGGCTCTTCTGCTATGAGCCTGCTTCTTCCTCTCCCACTCCCCCTGCTTGTGTTCCCTCTCTCGCTGGCTGTCTCTATCTCTGTTGGATAAATAAATAAAATCTTTAATAAAAAAAAAAAATACAATAATAGTAGGGCGCTTTAATACCCAACTTACAGCAATGGACAGATCATGTAAGCAGAAGATCAATTAGGAAACAAGGGCTTTGAATGACACACTGGACCAGATAGACTTAACAGGTATATGCAGAGCATTTCACCCTAAAGCAACAGAATACACATTCTTTTTGAGCGCACATGGAACATTCTCCAGAATAGATCACATACTGAGTCACAAATCAGGAATCAATGGGTACAAAGAGACTGAGATCATACCATACTTATTTTCAGACCACAATGCTATGAAACCTGAAGTCAACCACAAGAAAAAAATTTGAAGGACCACAAATACATGAAGGTTAAAGAACATCCTACTGAAGAATGAATGGGTCAACCAGGAAATTCAAGTAGTAAAAAAAATATATGGAAGCAAATGAAAATGAAAACATGACAGTTCAAACCCTTTGGGATGCAGAAAAGAGGGAAGTATTTTGCAATACAGAAATACCTCAAGAAGCAAGAAATAAGTCAATCAGAGAAAGATAATTATATGATTTCATTCCTTTGTGCAACTTAACAAACAACATAGATGAACATAGGGGAAGGGAAGGAAAAATAAAATAAGAGGAACATAGGGAGGTAAACCCTAAGAGACTCTAAACTATAGGGAACAAACTGAGGGTTGCTGGAGGGGCAGTACATGGGGGGATGGGTAATTGGGTGATGGGCATTAAGGAGGGCACTTGATGTAATGAGCACTGGGTGTTATATGTGACTGATGAATCACTAAATTCTACCCCTGAAACTAATAATATATTACATGTTAACTAAACTGAATCTAAATAAGACAATAGAATATTATATATATATATGTATGTATTTCATCCTATATATATTTCATCCTCTCTCTATATATATTTCATCATTTATATATATATATATATTTCATCCTCTCTCTATATATATTTTATCCTATATATATTTCATCCTATATATTTCATCCTAACCCTAAATAAAAGGAACCCATCCAGTCCTGCTTGGGGAGTCACAGCTTTGGAAACCATTCCTGGTGATCTCCCTATTTGCTGCAAATAAAGTTTTCTTCGTGTGACAACTCAACCTGGTGCAGTTTCTGACTCACTGAGGAGCGAACCCATGTTTGTTTAGTTACATGGTTCTGACCTTTCCATCCAAAAGTACTGAAATTTTCAAGAGCTGCTTATTTGTCACATAAGTCCAATTGGCATAAGGTCTACAGGAGATATCTTGAGAAGGGGAGTTCCCTGCGCTCATTTTTAGTACATGACATTTATCTCCACCATCATGATGGAAAAACAAGGGTTAGCAAATTAACCCTCTGCTTCTGCAGCTGCTGACCCTTGGTAGAGAATGTTAGAACAGACGTAAGCTAGCCCTGGAGACTTGGACTAATGCCAACAGCAATAACCACAGCTTGCTTTGTGGCTGTCATCCTGTCTTAAGGACTGAATGGTCAACGGAAGCCACTATCTCACATTGCCGTGCTGCGTCTGTGTCTCCCGTTCTGCTGAGCTGAAGCTGGCAGGGCATCTGCACAGGAAGAATCAAGCCCTTCGGTACATACAGTGTCCGGTAATTGGGTACCGCATCTGGTGATGGTTCCTATCGGGATGATACCTTCTTAGGGCTTTCCTTAGGCAAAGAAATCAATTTTGCCAAATCTGAAAAGCAGGCATCTCTATCTGGTTCCTGTCATCCAGACATCCATCCTGGACTTCGTATATATCCATAAAATCATGTTCCAGGGTATTATGAAAATTACTCTAAGGCATTTCAAAAAACTGGTTCACACTATTCTGGGATCTCTGCACTCTGTTATTTCAGTCCCTGAATAAAATGCAAATGGTATATAATAGCAACACTGTACTCAAAGAAAGGAGACTTTTCTTCAAGCAGTAGGTAAAGGAAGGCAATTTAAATGACAATCCTTTTAACTTTTCCTCACCTTTGCCCATGCAACTTTGTCCTTGTTCATCTAAATTCTAACAGAATGGAGCTAATGTAAAAGGAACTCTGAAATAAATGACAAATGTGAATGACTGGGACAGATGAAAGATGTCTTTTAGAGTTATTTGGACTAAAAATAACTTCCGTGATTCTTATAGCTTTCCTAGGAAGCAATGAAAAACTGTGCAGGGTACACTGTATTCACAACAAGAATAGGACCTTTGCTTTTGAAAAGGACAATCTTAAAGTACTGTGAATTGGGAAAATGTTCAAAGTGATACCATTTAACAAAGAACATGGTTGGATCCCAGAGAATGTTTCACTGTTCAATTCAATGAATTCAATTCAAAAATAATTGCTAAACCCATATAGGTATTGTGGGAAAGAAAGGAAAACTCCATCTAGAAAAGTACCTTGTTAAATATTAATTTTAGAATAACATTCTTTAGAAGTCCATCTTAAATACGTGGTACAACCATGTATCATACAGATGTAAAGCAGTGTTTCTCAACTAACATTTGAAAATGTTTTCAGTGTTTTAAATAAGTGGCAGCTATAAAAAATTTTTGCTAGGTGCCCACACAAACAAAACTGCAAGGAGGAAATTTTTTTCTATTCACCCAGCTGACCATCACTCAGATGTAATGGGCTTGAAAATTCAAGCGGAACTCAATGGCACCATGCTCTAGAATGTACAGGATCCCCAGGGAGGGATCTCGGAGGAAGAATAGATCTTACCAGATTTAGGAATCATTTTTACTCACAAGGTAGCGAAATAAAGAAGGATCTTTTATAACTATATTTTGTGGAAATTCCAAATTTCAATGGGTATTATTCCTCTAGGGAACAATCCAATGTGAAAAGAGCCCAAAGTGAATATGCCAGTGGTAGATTTACGGAAACCAGATATTATTTTTAACTATCAGAATTTTAAAATATATTATGTTGTTTTTTTACAACAGGCCAGAACTAATGAAGTCAGTTTCTCTGCTACAAGTGATAATACCCAAACATGAATTGAGAAAAAATTATTTTCATACTCATATATAATATAAACCTTTTAGTAAATAAAGGTCATACAGTTTGAATATGGGAAAGAGAAAGTATAACTTTCTCATATTCAATAAAAAGGGAAATAATATTGAAGGAGCAAAAATGTATAATTTTCTGTTATTTCAGAGAAGTAGAACACACACACAAAAACAAATTTAGGTTCCCCTATAGAATGTAACATTTATCAAATAACTCTAACATGACACAACAAATATAATCCTGTGTAACGTTCAAAACAGCCTATAAATCAATTTTTGTCACACTTTCATTCTTTTAGAAGATTAAGAGACTGGTTGAGAGGGGCCCAAACCTAACAAATGGCAAACCTAGTCAGATGACTGGAGATAGAAAGTGTCAATTATTTATGCCTGTTGTCCATGTAACATTGGTTAAGGAACTAAGAAGCATAGAGGAATTAGGGGCACTTGGGTGGTTCCGTTGGTTAAGCTACTGACACTTGATTTCAACCCAGGTCTTGATCTCAGGGTCATGAGTTCAAGCCCCATGTTGGGCTACATACTGGATGTGGAACCTACCTTAAAAAAAAAAAAAAAAAGCGAAGAGGAATTAGTCCAGCTCCTGTACAGTTAAAAAGCTCTTCTACAAAGTAAATTCTATGAAGTTCTGCAATGGAAGTAAATATGGAGCCCACAGGAATTACCAAAAGAATAGTCTTCATTTCTCTGTCAGTGAAGAGATGGGGGGACAGGGAGCAAAAGGTGTTAGGGGAGATAAGTTCCGATGATGAGAAGTTCATTCTTCAGGCCTGAGCAGTCTGGCACAAGGAGGGAGGAGATGAGTGGAACCAGTGAGTGGCAGCATAGCAGTAAGAAGCAGCTTGGCATCACTGGAAGCGCTTGTGGTTTGGTATGGCTGTTTATATGGAGAGCAGAAGAGGCAGAGCTACAGATGGCAGAGGAAGGTGAGAAATGACGCATCTAGAAAAGATGAGAAAAAATCATGAAAGCCTTTTTGTCCTTTGCTAAGAATTTTAATTTTTTTCTTTGCCATTGAAAAACATGAAAAAAAAAAACGTCAGCATGTTTGAAATTACATTCTAGCATCTCATTCTGCTTAGGAGAGAGAGAGGATGATGAGAAACAAAACAAGAGGGGAAGGAAAAATTGGGAGATATTCCCCTAGGCAGACTGGACATGATGATGGCCCTAGGCAGCAGCTCGGCTTGCTCTTTCATGTTTCACACATTATTGCATGCAGATTTACAAAGGTGTTAGATGAAGCAGTTTAGCAATATGTACCTAGAGTAATAAAATTGTTCCTACTGAGGAAAACAACTTGTATTACTTTCAAGAGAAAAATCATTCATATGTTCAATAGATCAGAGCATCTTTACACCAGGAAGAATAGAATAATGGGCACAGAAAAATCCACAAGACAACTTCAAGTAAGAAATGTCCTTAACAACTAATAATTTACGGACTCTGGGAAACAAACTGAGGGCTTCAGAGGGGAAGGGGGTGGGGGAATGGAATAGGCTGGTGATGGGTAGTAAGGAGGGCACGTATTGCATGGTGCACTGGGTGTTATATGCAACTAATGAATCATGGAACTTTAAAAAAAATAAAATTAAAAAAAAAAACTAATAATTAAGGCCTGGATTTAAAACATTAGATCTACCATAAAAAAAAAAATCCATAGTTGGCAAAACAAAGTGATATCTCCAAATACTTTGGGTGAGATTGTGAGTTGATCCAAATACTCTGGAAATAAATTGGATAATAGCTAAAGGAAAAGTTTAAAATTTTTGCATTCTTTAATTCAGTAATTAAACTTCTGGGAAATTATTCAAATAAATAACAAGCAGCCTATTACAATGGTTAAGATCATAAACGCTGGAGCACTGGATTGCTAGGGTTTAAATCTAACTGCTGTATGACCTTAGGGAAGTTACTTGATATCTTTGTTTCTTAGTTTCTTCAACTGTAAACTGTGAATCATAATAGGACCTGCCCCAAAGTACTGTTTTGAGTCTGAAATGAGTTGACTTAACAGTCAGCACTTAAAACATATACATAGTTTTCAATGAATATTTGTTAAATAAATGTATGTAGATATGTGTGTATGAACATGTTCATCACAACATTATAATGCAATATAAGAAACAATCTAAGCAGCTAACAGTAAAGCAACAAACTCCATTATATTTAGTAATTGTAATCATAAGGGAGACAAAAAGTGCCCAAATTGGAAGTACCAGAATGTGTGGTCCAATAGTTAGAAACATGATAAATAGATGACAGATAGTTAGGAAGGTAGATGGATAGATGATAACAAAGTAAACAGGAAGGAAATTTAAAAAAGAAGCAAAGAAAGAGGGAGGGAAGAAAAAGGGAGGGTGGGAGGGGGAAGGGAAGGAGAAATGCAATCATCATCACTATCTCTTTCCAGAACTCTTTCTTTCTTTTTTTTTTTTTAAATATTTTATTTATTTATTCGACAGAGATAGAGACAGCCAGCGAGAGAGGGAACACAAGCAGGGGGAGTGGGAGAGGAAGAAGCAGGCTCATAGTGGAGGAGCCCGATGTGGGGCTCGATCCCATAATGCCGGGATCACGCCCTGAGCCGAAGGCAAACGCTCAACCGCTGTGCCACCCAGGCGCCCCAGAACTTTGTTTTTCTAAACTTAAACTCTGTACACATTGAACAACTCCTCATTCCTCCTCCCAGTTCCAGGCAACCACTTTCTCTCTCTATGAATTTAACTATTCTAAGTATCTCATATGTGTAGAACCACACAGTATTTGTCCTTTTGTATTCGGCTTATTTCACTTAGCATAATGTCTTCAAGGTTCATACATGTTGTAACATGTATCAGAATTCCATCCCTTTTTAAGGCTGACTAATATTCCATTTTATGGATATATCACATTTTGTTTACCCATTCACTGTTGCTTCCACCTTTTGGCTATTGTGAATAATGCTGTTGTAAACATGAGTGTACAAATGTTTGGGTTTCTGCTTTCAATTCTTTGGGATGTATACCCACAAGTGGAGTTGCTGGATCATATGGTAATTCTATTTTAAATTTTTTGAGGAACTGTCATACTTTTTTTGTATAGAGCCTACACCATTACATTTCCATTTGCAACATACAAGGTTCAAATGTCTCCAAATCCTTGACAACATGTTATTTTTTGTTTAATTTTTCATGTTTTGATAATAGCCAACCTAATATGTATGAATCAGTACCTCATTCTTGTTTTGATTTGTATTTCTCTTATTATTAGGGATATTGAACATATTTTCATATGCTTACTGGCCATTTGTTTATCTTCTTTGGAGAAATGTCTATTCAGCTCCTTTGCCCGTTTTTTAATTGGGTTGCTTGTTGTTTTGTTGTTTTTATTGTTGAGTTGTTGAAGTTCTTTATATATTCTAAGTATCTGAAGAGATCTATGATTTGCAAATACTTTGTTCTCTTTCCATGGGTTGCTTCTTTACTCTGAATAGTGTTTTTTGATGCACAAAAGTGTTTAATTTTGATAGTTGATTTATCTTTTTTTGTTATTGTCCATGCTTACAGTGTCCTATCCAATAAATCATTGCTAAATTCAATGTTATGAAGCCTTTGCCCTAGGTTTTCTTCTACACCTTGAATTTTTTTTGTTTTTATGAAACACAGATTTTTAAAATTGAACTATAATGTACAATGTTATTAGTTTCAGATGTACACCATATTTTTTGACAATTCTATATATTACTCAATGCTCACCACAATAAGTGTAGTCGCCATCTGTCACCATACAATAATTATTGACTATACTCCCTATGTTGTACTTTTCTACGAGTAGCATTATTTTTAATTGGTTTATTTTTTAGAGACCCCTTCTTTTACCTGTTGACCCAAGGAATAAAAATCCCCAAGGAATACAGTTTTTAATATGTACTCTAATATCTAGACTCAATGATGCCAAAAAAGATATTTATTCAGCCCAATAGTAATTTAAAAAATGTCAAATATGTTTTTTGGGGGGAGGGTTATGTATGTAGTAGCCAAAAGATTCTGAAGAAAACAAATTGATACAATGGAATATAGTTCATTGTATTTTTCATAGTTATGGGTAAGTCTTTTTGAAAATAGATGTGTTGCATTTGTAGCACATGAACAATATATGAACTATATCAAGTCACTATAGATTGAGCAGTTGTGAGAAATAAATCCCATCTGTGAAAACAGACGATCTGGAAGTCATTCAACATATTTATTACATATTCAGTTGATGCAGAGATAATGGAGCTAAATAATAGAGATGATATTAAAGGATCAAACAATTAAGTGCTTATGCATCAATTACTTAAACTGCTAAATTCGAGACTGCCTGCCTTTTGGATTCAAGAGCAAAGAGAAAATTTAAAAGACCAATAAAGTTTTGGGGTTTTTATAGCTTCATTCCAAAAATATTAATAAAGTGATTCACATTATGGTTTTGAAGGTCCTAGTTTCATTCTGGTAATAATGGAAAAGAGAAAAAGGAATTAGGGACCTGATGTCACTATTCAGGTTAAGAACATTTTTTTGCTGGTTTTAGTGAATATATTATCCATTTATTAAAATTATATTGGTTCTATGGCACCAAGACAATTCAATTCAACTGTAATTCAGTTCTTTTCAAAAACTGGATATCCACGGGGTATCAACTGGATCAACGTTTATAAGAAAATCTTACTCTTGGAAGTAAATCTTCATGATTTTGAGTTGGGCAAAGCCTTCTTACAAACACCAAAACCACAGTGACAAGGAGGGAAAAAAGGTAAACTGGACTTCATCAAAATTAGAAACCTTTGTGCTTCAAAGGACACCATCGGGAGAGTAAAAATACAAAATGCATAATGAGAGAAAATATTTGTAAATAATATATCTGATAAGTGACTTGTAGTCAGAACATGTAAAGAACTTGTACATCACAGTAATAAAAAGCAAATAATACACTTTAAAAAGTGGGCAAAAAATCTAAGTAAACACTTCAATGACGATATGGAAATGTGTAATAAACACATGAAAAGATATACAACATCATGAGCCATCAGGGGAATACAAATCAAAACCACATTGAGATACCACTTTATACCTACTACGAAGGCTAGAATCAAAAAGTCCGATATAAAAAAGTGTTAAGAGGTAGAGAAACAGGAGTCCTCATATATTGCTGGTGGGAATGTAAAATGTAAAACAATTTTTTTGCCACAAGAAAAAGTTTAGTGGTTCCTCCAATGAGTTAAACATAGACTTACTGTATGACTACTCAATTCCACTTATAGGTATGCACTCAAGAAATAATCTATGTTCACAAAAACTGTGTACCTGAATGTTTATAGCAGCATTATTCATAGAGCCAAGAATGGAAACAACCCAGATATCCATCAGTCGATGAATGGATAAATAAAATGTAGTATACCTATACACTGGACTATGACTAAGCCACTAAAAGGAACACATCACTGATGCAAGCTACAACATGGATGGACCTTGAAAACATTATTCTGAGTGAGGAATTAAGACATCAGAGGAATAGGGGGACCCTAAGCTTGCCTTCTCCCTTAAATACAGCTAGATAAATATCAAATCATTCCCAACACCCAAGAAATTGATCTGAGGACTGAGAGAACATACTGAACAGCTAGAGGTAGAAAAATGGCCACATCATGGAAGGTAGGAGTTGTGGGGAGTTGATTTGAGGGAGAGAAGAAATGTGCATGCTGAGGGGAGGGAGCCCTGATAACGGGGAGGAGTGTGAGAGAGAAAGAGTGAAAGCAGCGTGCAGGGAATTGCACAAGAAAAATTCCTTCCCAAAAGCGTTGATTTGGAAAAGGAGAGGGGCTGACTACCTCAAGTTTTTATATGCAGTGGAACTCAAAATCAGGAATTTTAGAAGTCTGTGGTGGGGTCATGCCTGGTGGGCTTAGCCATGCTCCAGTGGGGAAGGAGGGTGGATGCCCAGGAGGAGCAGTGAGGTCTGAGGACCCCCAGGGTTGCACGGGGAGAAACAGTTACCCTTCTTGGAGAGTATTTGGGAGTGGCGGCACGGCCTGTCCAGAGACAAAAGAGCTGGTGGGAGCCAACATGCTGCCCTGTTCATCAGCATAGGAACAGAGACACCTGCTGCGGGCAGCACACCTTGGTGCCGGCTTTTTGCTGTGCTTTACTATAAACTCTGAATCACTGCATGATTGTGTGATTGCTTTTCTGGGACAAACCAGCACTGGCCACAGTGCGGTGAGACCCTCCCCCAGAGGATCAGTGTGGGTCCACACTTCATGGGTCCCTAAAATTTGGGGTTTTGAAACACAGCCATGTGCCTGAGATAAAACACAGGAATACTGTGCTGCCTGCTAGGGAGATAGTGCAGACATAGACAGGGTGAAAACAGGGATGTGCCAGAAGCCAGGGACACAGGAGGGCAGATCGTTTTTTCTTCTGTGAGGGTTCCCGAAGAATGGCAGGCACAAACTCCTCGCTCTAGGGACATGAGAGCAGGCCTGCACCGTTTTCTCCCAATTCCCATCCACACTGACCTACTCCAGTGAGCAACATGGTGCCCCCCAGTGGAAGCTGGAGCCACTTACAACAAGCCTCAGCCCCCGCACCACTCAGGTCCATCTCCACTAGGGCAAGTTGGCCTGAGAATCAGCGCAGCAGTCCCCTTCCCCCAGAAGCGCGGCAAAACCCCCTTGCACACACCAAATCTACTGATCATAGAGTGCTGCAAAACTTCAGCTCCAGGGAAAATAGGATCTAGCTTATTTTATCAAGTAGACCAGAACACACCTAGTTAAAAATTGCCATGCGGTGGACAAGGTCCAAACACACCCTACTGGATAGGTAAGGAGAAACTGCAGAGGACTGATCTGAGGAAAGGAGCAGCCAAAACACAACAGCAGAGTGCACACTCTGAAACACCTCCTGAACCACCAGGCCCAAGACGGTATAGGACCTCTTCTTAATACAGCCATTATTCTCATGAACAGGAATACGACAGGCTTTCCTAACAATCACACAAGAAAACAGTGACATAGACAAAATGACAGGATGGAAGAATTCACCCCAAAAGAAACAACAGGAAGAAGTAACAGCCAGAGATTTAGTCAATGCAAATATTAGATGCCTGAAACAGAATTTAAAACAACAATCATAAGGATACTACCTGGGCTTAAGAAAAGCACAGAAGACACTAGAGAATCCCTTACTGCAGAGATTTTAAAAACCTAAAAACTAGTCAGACAGAAATAAAAATGCTATAACCAAGCTGCAAAACTGAATAGACAACAAGGATTGACAAAGCAGAAGAATGAGTCGATGATATAGAAGATAAAATTATGGAAAATAATGAACCCGAAAAGAAGAGGGAAAGAAAGGTATTGGATCACGAACGTAGACTTAGGGAACTCAATGACTCCTTAAAGTGTAGTCACATTTTTATCACAGGAGTCCCAGAAGAAGAAGAGAGGGGACAAAGGGGCAGAAGTTTTATTTGAGAAAATTATATACCATAACTTCCCTAGTCTGGGAAAGGAAACGGACTTCAAAATCCAAGAGGTACAGAGAATTCCCATTAAATTCAACAAAAGCCAGCCATCACCAAGAGATATTGTAGTCAAATTCACAAAATACACAGACAAGGAAAAAATCCCGAAAGCAGCAGGGGAAAAAAGCCCTTAACCTACAAGGTGAAGACAGATCTGGTTCACTGCAGATCTGTCCACAGAAACTTGACAGACCAAAAGAGAGTTGCCTGATATATTCAACATGCTGCATGGGAAAAATATGCAGCCAAGAATACTTTATCCAGCAAGACTGTCATTCAGAATAAGGAGAAATAAAGAATTTCTTAGCTAAACAAAAACTAAAGGAGTTCGCGACCACTAAAGCAGCCCTGCAAAAAATATTAAAGGGACTGTCTGACTGGGGACAAAAAGACCAAAAGCAACAAAGACTAGAAAGGGACAGACAACATCATTAGACAGACAACACCAGCTTTACAGGTAACACAATGACACTAAATTCATATCTATCAATTACTCTGAAAGTAAATGGACTAAATGCTCCAATCAAGACATAGGGTATCTGAGTGGATTCAAAAAAAAAAAGACATCTATATGCTGACTACAAGAGATTCATTTTAAAACTAAAGACCCTGGCAGATTGAAAGTGAGGGGATGGGGAACAATCTATCATGCTAAAGGGCATCAAAAGAAAGCCGGAGTAGTCATACTTATATCAGACAAACTAGATTTTAAACCAAAGACTGTAACAAGAGATAAAGAAGCACATTATATCATGATTAAGGGGTCTATCCATTGAGAAGATATAAAACTGTAAATATCTATGCCCCTAACTTGGGAGTACCCAAATATATAAATCAATTAATAACAAACATAAAGAAATTCATTGATAATAATACAGTAATAGTAGCGGACTTTAACATCCCACTCACAGCAATGGACAGATCATGTAAGCAGATCAAAAAGGAAACGATGGCTTTCAATGACACACTGGGCCAGATGGACTTAAGAGATACATTTCATAACCAGAAAACAGATATATAGAGGTTAAAGAACAGCCTACTAAAGAATGAATGGGTAAACCAGGAAATTCAAGAAATTAAAAAAAAAATACATGGAAGCAAATGAAAATGAAAATGACAGTCTAAAACCTTGGGGATGCAACAAAGGCAGTCCTAAGAGGGAAGTATACTACAATAGACATACCTCAAGAAGCAAGAAAAGCCTCAAATACACAACCTAACCTTACACCTGAAGATGCTAGAAAAGGAACAGCAAATAAAACCTAAAGCCAGCAGAAGGGAAATAATAAAGATTAGAGCAGAAGTAAACCATAAAGAAAGAACAACAACAACAAAAAAAAACCCCAGTAGAACAGATCAACAAAACTAAGAGCTAGTTCTCTCAAAGAATTAATAAAATTGATAAACCCCTAGCTAGGCTTACCAAAGGAAAAGAGAGAGAGAGAGAGAGAGAGAGAGAGAGAGAGAAAAGACCCAAATAGATAAAATCATGAATGAAAGAGGAGAGATCACAACCAACACCACAGAAATACAAAGAATTATAACAGAATATTATGAAAAACTACATGCCAACAAACAGGGCAATCTGGAAGAAATGGACAAATTCCTAGAAACATACAAACTACCAAAACTGAAACAAGAAAAAGTAGAAAATCTGAACAGACCCATAACTAGCCCAGAAATTGAATCAGTAACCAAAAAATCTTCTAACAAACAAATTTCAGGGCCAAACGGCTTACCAGGGGAATTCTAGTAGACATTTAAAGATTTAATACCTATCCTTCTCAAACTGTTCCAAAAAATAGAAATGGAAGGAAAACTTCCTAACTCATTCTACGTAGTCAGCATTACCTTGATTCCAAAACCAGACAAAGATTCCACTAAAAAGAAGAATTATAGGTCAATATCCCTGACGGAACATGGATGCAAAAATTCTCAGCAAAACACTAGCAAACTGAATCCAACAGTACATTAAAAGGATTATTCACCATGACAAGTGGGATTTAATTCCTGGGCTTCAGGGGTGGTTTAATATTTGCAAACCAATCGACAAGATACACACATTAATAAAAGAAAGGATAAGAACCATATGATCTTCTTGATGGATGCAGAAAAAGCATTTCACAAAATACAGCATCCATTCTTGATAAAAACCATCAACAAAGTAGGGAGAGACGGAACATACTTCGACATCATAAAGGCCATATATGAAAGTCCCACAGCTAACAACATCCTCATGGGGAAAAACTGAGACCTTTTCCTCTATGGTCAGGAATAAGACAGGGATGTCCACTCTCACCATTACTATTTAATATAGTACTGGATGTCTTAGCTTCAGCAATGAGACAAAAAGAAATAAAAGGCATCCAAATGGGCAAGGAAGAAGTCAAACTTTCACTCTTTGCAGACAACAGGATACTCCATGTGGAAAACCCAAAAGACTCCACCTAAAGATTGCTAGAACTAATACAGGGGGGATTCAGCAAAGTCGCAGGATATAAAATCAACAAACAGAAATCTTTTGCATTTCTATAAACCAATGATGAAGCAGCAGAAAAAGAAATCAAGGAATCAATCCCATCTACAATTACACCAAAACTCATAAGATATCCAGAAATAAATCTAATCAAAGAGGTAAAAAAAAAAGTATATTCTGAAAACTATAGAAACTGATGAAATAAATTGAAGAGGACACAAAGAAATGGAAAAACATTCCATGCTCATGGTTTGGAAGAACAAACTTTGATAAAAATTTCTATACTACCCAAAGCAATCTACACATTCAATGCAATCCCTATGAAAATACTACCAGCATTTTTTTACAGAGCTAGAACAACTCTAAAATTTGCATGGAACCAGAAAAGACCCTGAATAGCCAAAGTAATGTTGAAAAAGAAAACCAAAGGTGGAGGCAACACAATGTCGGAGTTCAAGCTGTATTACAAAGCTGCAGTCATCAAGACAGCATGGTACTGGCACAAAAACAGGCACACAGATCAATGCAACAGAATAGAGAACCCAGAAATGGTCCCTCAAATCCATGGTCAACTAATGTTTGACAAAGCAGGAAAGAATATCCAAAGCAGAAAAAAAAAAAAAAAAAAAGACAGTCTCTTCAATAACTGGTGTTGAGAAAACTGGACAGCAACATGCAGAAGAATGAAATTAGACCACTTTCTTGCACCATACACAAAAATAATTTCAAAGTGGATGAAAGACCTAAATGTGAAACAGGAAACCATCAAAATCCTAGAGGAGAACACAGGTAATAACCTCTTTGACCTTGGCCGTAACAACTTCTTACAAGACATGTCACTGGTGGCAAGGAAAGCAAAAGCAAAAATGAATTATTGGAACTTCATCAAGATAAAAAGCTTCTGCACAGTGAAGAGAACAACAAAACTTGAAGGCAGCCTATGGAATCGGAGAAGGTATTTGCAAACGCCAAATCTGATAAAGGGCTAGTATCCAAAATCTGTAAAGAACTTATCAAACTCAACACCCCAAAATAAATAATCCAGCCAAGAATGGGCAGAAGACATGAATAGACATATTTCCAAAGAAGACAAACAGATGGCTGACAGATCCATGAAAAAATGCTCACCATCACTCATCATCAAAGAAATACAAATCAAAACTATAATGAGATACCACCTGTACCAGTCAGAATAGCTAAAATGAACAACTCAGGAAACAACAGATGTTGGCAAGGATGTGGAAAAAGGGGACCCCTACACTGTTGGTGGGAATGCAAGCTGGTACAGCAACTCTGGAAAAGAGTATGGAGGTTCCTCAAAAAGTTAAAATAGGGCTACCCTATGACCCAGCAATTGCACTTCTAGGTATTTACCCAAAGGATACAAAAATAGTGGTTTGCAGGGGTACATTCAAATGTTTATAGCAGCATTATCAACAATAGCCAAACTAGAGAAAAAGCCCAAATGCCCATCAACTAGGTAATGGACAAAGAGGTGGTATACAATGGAATATTACTCAGCCATCAGAATGAATGAAATCTTACCATTTGCAATGATGTGGAGAGAGCCAGAGGGTATTATGCTAAGTGAAATAAGTCAGTCAGAGAAAGAAGGAATACAGTATCAGTATTTCACTCCTATGTGGAATTTAAGAAACAAAACAAATGAACATATGAAAAGGAAAAAAAAAAGAGGGAATCAAACCATAAGAGGCTCTTAATGATAGAGAACAAATGGAGGGTCAATGGAGGGAGGTGGGTGGGGGATGGGCTAAGTGGGTGATGGTCATTAAGGAGGGCACTTGTTGGGATGAGTACTGGGTGTTATATGTAAGTGAACAATCACTAAATTCTACTCCTGAAACCAAATATTACACTATGCATTAACTAAATAGAATTTAAATAAAAATTTGAAAAGGAAAAGAAAAGGCATTATACCGAGTGAAAGAAGCCAGACAGAAAAGACCATACATGTATGATTATGTTTATATGAGATGCTCAGAATTGGCAAATCTATATATAGAGAAAATATATTAATGTTTTTCCAGGGCTGGAATAGGGACAATGTAAGGGTAATAAAGAGTGACTGTTAGGTTTTGTTTTGTTTTGTTTTTAAGGTGATGAAAATGTTCTAAAATTAGATTGTGCCAATTGTTACACAACCATAAATATATTTAAAAAACAATGAATTATATACTTTAAGTGGGTTAATTGTATGCAATGTAGATTACATCTCAATAAAATTGGTAAATATATATTGGTATTAAAAATTTTATTTGGGAATCTCTCTGAAATTTGGAGTAGAAACGAGGAAATTAGGTGTTGACGTTTGCAACTTAGATAGGGAAAAGTCATACAATCTGAATGGTTCTTACTACATCATTGAGCTTGATAAATAATTAGCAGGTTGTTCCTCTTCAAAGCTTTCATTTATTCATTTATGCCTGGTTACAGCTATATACATATACTAGGCATTTGAGATACAAACATGAAAAAGAACATGCTTGATCGCAGGTTTACCAAATAATGGGAGAAGCAAGAATTACATCAAGTATGATAGAAATATGGACTCAATGCAATGCAAACACGGTGTTAGAGGACCTAATTATCCTTAAGTATAGTTGGGAGCTGGGCGTAAAGGCAAAGGAGATTAAGAGGAACTTCCTTGAAGGCGGAACTGAAGTTTATCACGTGATCAAGAGAAGACATACACAGAAGAGTAAAGATGATGCAGGAGAGGGAGGAGTCAAGGATGATTTTTCTTCCTTTAATTCTTCTGGACTTCATGGCTGTTGATCTCAGACTGATCCTTAGGAAGCACAAAGTGGTATAGCTATACCAGAGTTTACTGCCCATGTTAACAAAGGCCGCTCTTGGTCAGAAAATGGGAGGTTTTATGTTCTGCCTTACCTTTACTGACAAGGGTTGTCTTCCACTGAAATATCACAATAATTATTTTCTAGACTTCCTAAGTTTTATGAAAAGCACCCTTGACGCAGAAGAGAACTCTGAGTTGGGATCTCTTCCCTATTACTTACTACCTATATGCTTAGCTCTCTGTAAATTGCCTCACAATGACAATAACTGATGTGGTTCTGTGAAGATGAAAGGAGATAAAGCATACAAAGTACTTCCTATACAGAATTTTAATACATGGTAGCTAGTATCATCGTATATTATTTCCTTATATTGAATATATAAAATATGCTTTAATTTCTACAGAACATTTTAATCTCATAGCTCTTTTCATTTTAGTGGGCAGGACCTACATGTTTCAATGAACCTACTGTTCACTGACAAATATATTCTAGGCATAAAGAAAATCAGTCCTCTGTTACAACAAAAACACCAGAGCTCATATGCACAGGGACAAAAAGCTAAAGAAATGAAAACCAAACGGGCAAGGGAGTCAGGCTATATATAAATAAGAAAAGACAAGGCAAAGGCGGCTTATGCAACAGGCACATAATCTAGTAAAGGTGGAGAGCCAGCTGGACTCAGAGGTCAAGCTCAGCAGCCGATAGGTCATCAGGCAGCAGTTAGGAGCCAGGAAATTAGCAAGGGCTAAAATATATTAGCTGGTATCTGTTTCTTAAGAGAGAATAAGCACATATTTTGGGGGTCTGATCTCCAGCAAAGAAGGTGAAGTGTTTTCACTACCTTCCTATAGTGCTTAGCGATGGACTATGTCTGATTTGCAAATTAGAAGGATTTCTGCTGTACAAGTGAGAGAACATGTGTGTATCTTTATACATCTGTATACTGTATACATTCATATGCACATCTATACACATGCACGCGTGCACGCACACACACACACACGCGCGCGCTCGCGCACACACACACACACATTTCTACCATGCACATTGCAAATTTTTTTCAGAATTAAACAACCTAAGTTCCATTTCTTTCCATGTGTGGCTGCTTTTACTGAGACCACTCCTACATGTTTCTCTCTGTAGCATCAGTGGAAAGCCAGTTTTTTTCCATGGTTCTTGCATGTTGGGTATTAATGCTGAAATATCTACACTGAAAAATGGAGAATAGAAAAAGGTCATTTCCTACATTGGGCTTTCATCAAGCTTTGAATGGCTTTTCAAAAAGCTATTCCAAGGAAGCAGGTAAAATGCTTTAAAAAACATCTAGATGTGCAAAGTAGAAGGCACCATTATTACTCCTCGTCCAAGATCCTGCCTATCCCAACAATGATCTCCATTCACGGATCCTCCTTTGTCCAGCAGCTTTCTTTCTAAAATTAATAAAATGGTCCTTCAATGTCCCTCTACTGAATAAATGTTATTATGCCCTCACAGTATGATTCTTCCAGACCTACTTTTAAATTTGCTTCTGAAAAGAAAATTCACTAATCATTTTGGTTATTATTATCAAAATTAATAAACATTTGGTATGCCATTTTAAAAATGAGCAGACTATAGGTCCACTGAGTAAGGATTCCACTGAACTTAATGCCAGAGATTGTAACTTATTCATTGTCGCTGCCCAGTGAATTAAGACTAATAATTACAGGACTGGTTATTAGACACCAGGGAGAAATATTATGTTAAAAGTAATAAAGAAGTTTGGGTATACTCATTTTAAGTCCATTTTTTCTTTCCTGCGCAGAGTAATCATTCACTGTAATTCTTTTTATAAACATGTTTAATAAGGATTATTTTTTTTGTAAAAAAGTATTTTGCATCATTCTGTTCATTATAGTCATATGCAATATAGTTTCACATGTGTCTCTGACACTAATCACACTAATGACTTATTTTGGTCTCATGGCCAAAACAAGTCAGCATCTGGGACAATTTTTTTAAAATGGAACAAAAGCTTCTATTTTCCAAGTGAGAGACTTGTTATGTGAACTTCGAGCATTACTGGATCTCACTTTGCTATTCTTTAGTTGTACTACCTGTTTATTTACCATTTGCAAAACATGTAACTGGATTAAATATGAAAAATAATATTTAGTGGTTGCTTGATATGGGTACTTTGGAGAATACAGAAGCAACATCCATTTTCAAGGAGTATACATACATTCTTCGTGGGGACAAAATGTAGATCTCAGTCGTTATTCATAACTAATGGCCATCATTAAAAACTCCCTGGTATTTGATAGCAGAAAATATCTTCAGGAAAAAAATGAGAGGACAAAGCTCATTTGGCCTTAAACTAAGTGACTTCAGGTACAGTGTATTAGATTCCAATTCCTCTTCCTGTCAGCTGATATTTCTAGTTACTTTTAACCCTCCCCTGACTGTGAGGTTAAAAGTCCATAAGCTGAAACTGTTCATTTCCTTAAAAACCTAGGAACTCCTTCCAAAGGAAGACTACTATAGTATCTGTTACTCAGCTTACATAGTATGATGAATTTACCAAATACTTCAGTACTTTATCTAATTAATCAAGAACTACTCTATGAGGTATTATTCTCCCCATTTAATAGATGAGGTGAATGAGTCTTCGAGCTTTAAACTGACTTGTCGAAGACCACAGTGTCAATGAATAACACACAAGACCAGGGGCACAACAGTGTCCAATTCTTCCTCTGACCAACTCTATGGACTGTAAAATTAAATGCCTCATTTTACCTTTTTAAGAATCTGTGTATAACACAGTGTGCTAAAATTAAAAAAAAATCAAGTGTCTCACATATTCAGTACATCACTCACATGTTTGGTAGTTTGAATAGAAAGAAATCCTTTTCCACTAAAGTGGCTCATATTGGCTTTATACAGGAGATATCATACAACTGGGAGGATTTGATATTGAAAAAAGGAAGGAGTTACCTACTTTCTTACTGACTTTCCTGCCAAAGATTTCTGTTTATCATCATCAACTACCAAGTTTGAATTCTTAATTGAAAGTCCATACAAAAAAATCCTCCACATTAGAAAAATCATGAAAGCAACTGTAGAGTAAGAAAGCATATTTTCCTCTAAATAAAAGCAATTAAAATAATGTTTATATTTTTCTAATCAAAATATATGGTTGATCTTCCCCTACAGGTAAATTTGTGTATCTCAGTTAAAAAAAATATATATACATGTTAGTTCACAAATGTATATTATATAAAGCAGATTTTGTTGTCAGGAATACATTCTTCCTATATTTGCCACGAGAATTCCTTTGAGAAAAGTACTAATGTAAAAGTCTACCTTTATATAATTTGAGCTTAAATTTTTTCAAGAAATCCAAAGTACATTGCTAATTTTTTTAAAAGATCACATTTCTGTTATCAACGTAACTTTTCTTAGTGTTTTCAAAAATTATGCCAGATTTACTAACAGGTATTACATTTAAGATACTGAGCAGTATCATCAGATTATATAAAATTTATAATGTCATTTAGAAAGATGTTTTTAAACATCTGTTTTAAAGATTTTTAAAAACACCATTTGTTGATATTTTTCTCCATGAGCCAGAAGTGGGTCTTTTACTTAACTGCTTCCTCAAGTAAATAAAAGACCACGAAGGTCTTCAATCTGTAATGTTAAAGAGTACAGCAAGTGAGACTTCTGCAATGATGAAATGAGGACCCCAGTGAACCCACTCCTCCCCTGACAAAAGCTACATGAATAATGGAAATATTATCAATGCCAATAACTTCAGAAACCTAAGAATAGTCACAGCACAGAACAAATTTAAAAATGTCTATTTAAGAAAGACTTCTGAGGAGATGGGGCAAGATGGCAGAGGACTAGGGGACCCCCTTTCAACCGGTCCCCTGAATTTAGCTGAATATTTACAAAACCATCCTGAACACCCACGAAATCAGCCTGAGATGTAAGAATACATGTCTGGATCTCTCCAGGCAGGAAAACACCACCTGTCGGGAGGTAGGAAGGGCAGAGTTGTGAACCTGCAGGCAGATATTGGCAGATAAGCAGAAGGGAGAGGGAGCCTCCTTAAGCTGGAGCCTGGAAACTGAAATAACACCAGAGCACAAAAGCATCCTGCACTGGGGACCAGGCACAAACTCGCAGAGTGGTAGTGGCCGGGAAAGGGCTTTAAAGCAGCACTCAAACAGGATCCAGGAGCTGCAGGGGCACACCCGCAAACCCGGGGCCACTCCCGGTTTTATTTTTTTTATTTTTTTATTTTTTTTATTTTTTTTATTATAATGATTTTTTATTACATTATGTTAGTCACCATACAGTACATCCCCGGTTTTCGATGTAAGGCTCGATGATTCATTAGTTGTGTATAACACCCAGTGCACTCCCGGTTTTAGAAGCACAAAGGACAGAGACAAGCAGGGGCCTGGCCCAGTCAGACCTGAGAAGGTCGCTGTGGGCACACGCTGGGGGAGGCTGCAGTTTTCAACAGTGCGTACGGAAACAGAGAATGTGTGTTCTGGAGGGTTCAGAGAAGAGCAGACTGATTGCTCTGGGACAGAGGTCTGGGTACAGCCATTTTTGCTCTGACCCTCAGTAGAGGTGCAGAAAGCCTCCAGGGAACAAAAGTTCAAAAAATCGGTTTCCACTGAGCCCAGCCTCCCAAAAGGGGGCGGGCCAACTCTGCCTGAGCAGGGTTGCCTGAGAAAGAGCACAGCAGGCCCGGCCCCCAGAAGACAGGCTGGAAGAACAAGAGGACAACAACCCTAGGGTTCCCATAAAACTGTAAAACCCCAACACCAGGGGACAACAACCCTAGGGTTCCCATAAAACTGTAAAACCCCAACACTGACCTCCAGGCATTGCCTCATGGCTTACGTATTTTTCAGACACAACTCTTTTTCTTTTTATTCTTTCTCTTACGCTTCTTCTGTTTTTCCTTTTTACCTTTTTCTCATTTCAACCAGATGTTTGATATATCAACTTATATTTCATAGTAGCTTTTCAACTTGTACTTTTTCATGCCTGTATTTTTTTATATAGATATATGCTTTAGTGTAGTCCTATTTTTCCCTATTCAATTTTACCTTTATACAGATATACATCAGTTTTGTTTTCCTTGTAATTTTGGGAAGTGGTGCCCTCTGGCAGGCAGAACAAAATGCACCCAGGAAGAACTAAACACCCTATTTTGTCCACACTAAGGGATTATAGCCTCCCTTCCCCTCACCCCCCCTTTAATTTTTAATTTTTTTAAAGTTTTTAATCTTATAAATTTTATTCTTCAGTTTCGTTTTGGCTTTGTTTTTTCAATGGTGGCTGCCAACCACTATGGGTTTTCCTAGGGTGCATCTTGCTTGGGTCATGGTTGATATTTTGGACTCTGTACATTCCCTCAAGTATCCCTCAACAGAATGACAGAAGGAGGAACTTCCAACAAAAAAGAGAACCAGAGAGGGGCGCCTGGGTTGCACAGTCATTAAGCATCTGCCTTCGGCTCAGGGCATGATCCCGGCATTCCGGGATCGAGTCCCACATCAGGCTCCTCCGCTGGGAGCCTGCTTCTTCCTCTCCCACTCCCCTGCTGTGTTCCCTCTCTCGCTGGCTCTCTCTCTGTCACATAAATAAATAAAATCTTAAAAAAAAAAAAAAACAGAGAAAATGGCATCTACCACAGACCTAATGGATATGGATATAAGCAACATGTCAGAGAGAATTGCTAGAGTAGGGATTATGAAATCAATAGCTAGGTTTGAGAAAACAATTACCAAAAATATAGAATCTCTAAGGGCAGAGATGAGATCTAATCAGGCCAAACTTAAAAATGCTATGAATAAGATGCAGTCTAAACTGGATACTCTGACACCCAGGGTAAACCAGGCAGAAGAATGAATCAGTGAGCTAGAAGTTAAGCTGATATAAAGGAAGGAAGTCAAGGAGAATAGGGATCAACAACTAGAAGCCCATGAGATCACACACAGAGAGATCAATGGCACCAAGAAATGTTCCAATGTCAGAATTACTGGGATCCCTGTGGGGGTGAAGAGAGAGATCAGACTAGAAGATATATTTGAGCAAATCCTAGCTGAGAACTTCCCTAATCTGGGGCAAGCATTCATGTCCAAGGGGCAGAGAGGACCCCTCCCAAGAACAATAAAAAAAAGACCAACACCCTGACATATAATAGTAAAACTTACTAATCGTAGAGTCAAGCAAGCTATCCTGAGAGCAACTAGGGAGAAGAGATTTCTTACATACAGAGGGAGGAACATCAGAATAACATCAGGCCTATTCACAGAGACCTGGCAAGCCACAAAGGGCTGGCAAGACATATTCAGGATATTAAATGAAAAGAACATGCAGCCAAGAATACTTTATCTGGCAAGTCTGTCATTCAGAATGGATGGAGAGACAAAGAGCTTCCAGGACTGGCAGAAACTGAAAGAATATGTGACCACCAAGCCAGTCTGCAAGAAATATAAAGGAGGTTCCATAAAAGAAGCAAGACCCCAAGAGTATTATAGACCAAAAATTTACAGAGACAATCTATTGAAACAATTGTTGTAGAGGCAATACGATGGCACTAAATCTATCTTTCAGTAGTTACTCTCAATGTGAACAGCCTACACGCTCCCATGAAATGGCACCGGGTTGCATATTGGATACAAAGACAGGAGCCATTCATATGCTGTCTACAAGAGACTCATTTTGAATGTAAAGACACCTCCAGATTGAAACTGGGGAGGGGGGGGGAGAACAATTTATCATGCCAAAGGACTTCAAAAGAGAGCTGGGGTAGCAATTCTCATATCAGAAAAATTAGATTTTAAAACAAAGACTGTAGTAAGAGATGTAGAGGGACACTATATCATACCTAAAGGGTCTATCCAACAAGAAGATCTAACAATTGTAAATATCTATGCTCCCAAGATGGGAGCAGCCAATTACATAAACCAATTAATAACCAAAATAAAGAATCATATTGATAATAATACATTAATAGCAGGAAACCTTAACACTCCACTCTCAGCAATGGACAGATCATCTAAGCAGAAGATCAACAAAGAAACAAGAGCTTTGTATGACACATTGGACCAGATGGACTTCGTAGATATATACAGAACATTCCACCCTAAAACAACAGAATACTCACTCTTCTTGAATGCACATGGAACTTTTTCCAGAATAGACCACATACTGGGTCACAAATCAAGTCTCAACTGATACCAAAAGATTGAGATTATTCCCTGCATGTTATCACACCATAATGCTCTGAAACTGGAAGTCATTCACAAGAAAAAATTTTGAATGAATTCAAATACTTGGAAGTTAAAGAGCATCCTGCTAAAGAATGATTGGGTCAACAAGGAAATTAAAGAAGATTAAAAATGAATTAAACAATTCATGGAAACTAATGACAATGAAAACACATCAGTCCAAAAACTGTAGGATACTACAAAGGCGGTCCTAAGGGGGAAATACATAGCCAGCCACGCTTCTCTCAAAAGATTAGAAAAATCCCAAATGCATAAGCTAACCTTACACCTAAAGGAGCAGGAAAAAGAACAGAAAATAAAACCTAAACCAAGCAAGAGAAGAAAATAATAACAACTAGAGTAGAAATCAATGAAATAGAAACCAGGAAAACAGTAGAACAAATCAACAAAACTAGAAGCTGGTTCTTTGAAAGAATTAATAAGATCAATAAACGCCTGGTCAGACTTATCCAAAAGAAAAGGAAAAGGACCCAAATTAATAAAACCATGAATGAAAAGGGAGAGATCATGACTAACACAAAGGAAATAGAAGCAATTATTAGAAATTACTACCAGCAACTATATGCCAACAAATTAAGCAACCTGGAAGAAATGGATGCCTTCCTGGGAACATACAAACTACTGAAACAGGAAGAAGTAGACAACTGAATAGACAATAACCAGTAACGAAATTGAAGCAGTAATCAAAAACCTCCCCCCAAAAAACCAGAGTCCAGGGCCAGATGGCTTCCCAGGGGAATTCTACCAAACATTTAAAGAAGAAATAATACCGATTCTACTGAAGCTGTTCCAAAAAAGAGAAACAGAAGGAAAACTTCCAAACTCGTTCTATGAGGCCAGCATTACCCTGATCCCCAAACCAGGCAAAGACACTATCAAAAAGGAGAATTACAGACCAATATCCCTGATGAACATGGATGCCAAAACACTCAACAAGATCCTAGCCAATAGAATCTAACAGTACATTTAAAGGATTATTCACCACAACCAGGTGGGATTTATTCCTGGGATGCAAGGAGGCTCAACATTCTCAAATCAATCAACGTGATAAAAGAAAAGAACCATGGTCCTCTCAGTTGATGCAGAAAAAACATTTGGCAAAATACAACATCTTTTCCTGATTAAAACTCTTCAAGTGTCAGGATAGAGGGAACATTCATCAATTATCATAAAAACCATCTATGAAAAGCTCACAGAGAATATCAGTCTCAATAGGGAAAAGCTGAGAACTTTTCCGTTAAGGTAAGGAACAAAACAGGGATGACCACTGTCACCACTATTGTTCAATATAGTGCTAGAAGTCCTAGCCTTAGCAATCAGACAACCAAAAGAAATAAAAGGCATCCAAATTGGCAAGGAAGAAGTCAAACTCTCTCTCTTCACAGATGAGATGATACTTTATGTGGAAAACCTAAAAGACTTCACCCCCAAATTACTAGAACTCATATAGCAATTCAACAACATGGCTGAATACAGAATCAATGCACAGAAATCAGTTACTTTTCTATATACTAACAATGTAACTATTTTCTATACACTAACAATGTAACCAAAAACCATAAGATACCTGGAATAAACCTAACCAAAGAGGTAAAGGATCCATACTCTAGAAATTACATAATATTTATGAAAGAAATTGAGAAGACACAAAAAGATGAAAAAACAGTCCATGCTCATGTATTGGAAGAATAAATATTGTTATTATATCTATGCTGCCCAGAGGAATCTACACTTTCAATGCTATCATTATTAAATTACCATTGGTATTTTTCAAGGAGCTAGAACAAACAATCCTAATATCATTAATCTACACGTCCAACTAGCTCAACAAACTCCAAGTAGATAAACTCAAAAAGAGTTTATGTTCAAAAAACATCATAATCAATGACATTTTTCAAGGAGCTGGAACAAACAGCCCTTAAATTTATGTGGAACCAGAAAAGGCCCCAAATTGCCAAGGAAGTGTTGAAAAGGAAAAACAAAGCTGAGGGCATCACGTTGCCTGATTTCTTTTTTTTTTTTTTTTTAAGATTTTATTTATTTATTTGACAGAGAGAGACAGCCAGCGAGAGAGGGAACACAAGCAGGAGGAGTGGGAGAAGAAGAAGCAGGCTCCTAGCAGAGAAGCCTGATGTGGGGCTCAATCCCAGAATGCCGGGATCATGCCCTGAGCCGAAGACAGACACTTAACTACTGCGCCACCCAGGCACCCCCACGTTGCCTTATCTCAAGCTATACTACAAAGCTGTGATCACCAAGACAGCATGGTACTGGCACAAAAACAGACACATAGACCAATGGAACAGAATAGAGAACCCAGAAATGGACCCTCGGCTCTTTGGGCAACTAATCTTTGACAAAGCAGGAAAAAACATCCATGGAAAAAAGACAGTCTCTTCAATAAATGGTGCTGGGAAAATTGGACAGCTATATGCAAAAGAATGAAACTTGACCACTCTCTCACAGCATACACAAAGATAAAATCCAAATGGATGAAAGACCTCGATGTGAGACAGGAATCCATCAAAATCATAGAGGAGAACATAGGCTGTAACCTCTTTGACATCAGCCACAGCAACTTTTTTCATGACACATCTCCAAAGGCAAGAGAAACAAAAGAAAAAATGAACTTATGGGACTTCATCAAGATAAAAAGCTTCTGCACAGCCAGGGAAACAGTCAAGAAAACTAAGAGGCAGCCCACAGAATGGGAGAAGATATTTGCAAATGACACTACAGATAAAAGACTGGTATCCAAGATCTACAAAGAACTTCTCAAACTCAATACACATGAAACAAATAATCAAATCCAAAAATGGGCAGAAGATATGAACAGACACTTTTCCAATGAAGACATACAAATGGCTAACAGACACATGAAAAAATGTTCAAAATCATTAGCCATCAGGGAAATTCAAATCAAAACCACACTGAGATACCACCTTATGCCAGTTAGAATGGCAAAAATTGACAAGGCAAGAAACAACAAATGTCGGAGAGGATGTGGAGAAAGGGGAACCCTCTTACACTGTTGGTGGGAAAGCAAGTTGGTACAGCCACTTTGGAAAACAGTGTGGTGGTCCCTCAAAAAGTTAAAAATAGAACTACCCTATGATCCAGCCATTGCACTACTGGGTATATACCCCAAAGATACAGATGTAGTGAAGAGAAGGACCATATGCACCCCAATGTTCATAGCAGCATTGTCCACAATAGGTAAATTGTGGAAGGAGCCAAGATGCCCTTCAACAGATGAATGGATTAAGAAGATGTGGTCCAAATATACAATGGAATGTTACTCAGCCATCAGAAAGAATGATTACCCAGCATTTGCAGCAACATGGACGGGACTGGAGGAGATTATGCTAAGTGAAATAAGTCAAGCAGAGAAAGACAATTATCATATGGTTTCATTCACTTATGGAACATAAGAAGTAGGAAGATTGGTAGGAGTAGAAAGGGAAGAAGGAAGGGGGGGTAAACAGAGGGGGAATGAACCATGAGAGATTATGGACTCTGGGAAACAAACTGAGGGCTTCAGAGGGGAGGGGGGTGGGGGATTGGGATAGGCCGGTGATGGGTATTAAGGAGGGCACATATTGCATGGTGCACTGGGTGTTATATGCAAGTAATGAATCATGGAACGTTACATCAAAAACTAAGGATATACTGTATGGTGACTAACATAACATCATAAAAATCATTATAAAAAAACAAAAAATTTTACAGTTATCATCATGCTTAATGGTAAAAGCCTGAAGGCTTTTCCCATAAGACTGAGAACAAATCAAGTATGTCTCATTTTAATATTATGCAGGAGAATATAGCCAGTATAATAGTGCAAGAAAGAGAAATAGAAGGGATCTAGATTAGAAAGGAAGTAAAACTATTATTCTCAAACAATATGATCTTGTTGTTTATAAACATAAATAAGTTCCACGTTTGCAAGATATAAGACCAGCATACAGACATCAAACTCTACTAGCAATGAAAAATGTGAATCTAAAATTAAAAAAAAGATTTCATTTACAATAGCATCAAAAAGAATAAATATCTATCAATTTAACAAAAAGAAATATAATACTTGGATATGTGCAAGTCCATAACATTGATGAGAGAAATTTTAAAAGATCTGATTAAATGGAGAGACATCCGATATTCATGGATTGTAAGTCTCACATTGTTAAGATGATAATTCTCCCCAAATTGCTCTATAGATTCAATTCAATCCATATCGAAATGCCAACAAACACTTTTCAGAAACTTTCTAAATGAGTCCACAGCCATACCACCCTGAATGCTCCTGATCTCGTCAGAAATTTACAAAATGATCCACAAATATATATGGAATTACAAAAGGCCAAAGATAACCCAAACTATTTTGTAATATTTAAACATAAGAACTGAAACAGTAAGTTTTTTGCAGATAATTTAGGAGAAAATCTCTGCAATCCTGGGTTAGGCAAATATTTGTTTTATAGGACATTGGATCTATATCTCAAAGACATAAAATTGATAAATTGGACCTCGCCAAAAATAAAAAATTCTGCCCTTCTAAAAGCAACCTTAAAAAAGTGAAAAGACAAACAAGAAATTAGGAAGATCTGTAAAACACACAACTTATACAGGACTGTCCCAATATATATATATAGTCTCATATCTGGATCATAAGATGTCAAAAAACTCAATAAAAAATGGGCAAAATATTTGAAGAGACATTTTATCAAAGAGCATATACAAATATAACTAACACATGAAAAGATGTATAATATCATTAGTAATAGGGAAATGCCGATTAAAACCACTAGAATGGCTATATTTTAAAAAATGATAGACAAAAACATTAATTGGTGAGGATGTAAAAAAAAAAAAAAACAGGAATCTTGATCCAATAGTGGTAGAATGTGGAATGGTTTAGACACTTTGGAAATAATTTGGAAATTTCTTTAAAAGTTAAACACAAATTCACAGTAAGAACCAGCAATTTCACTCTTGGGTATTTACCCAAGGGTGATGAAAACATATATCCACGTAAAGACTTATACACAAATGCTCCTAGCAGCATTAATCATAATTGCTAAAAAATGAAAAATCTAAATCTCTATTAATTAGTAGATAGCCAAAATGTAGCATATACATAGAATGAAATACTACTCAACAATATAAAGGAACAAACTACTGATACATCCTGCAACATAAATGAACTTCAAAAATATATTGTAAGTGAAAAAGCAGTACCCTTGAAATGGGTAGAATATATGATATGCAAAATATGCTCAATAAGGTTTTTTGGGTTTGCTCCATTATCCTAAGTCCTATTTAGCTGAGAGGAAATTTGCCTGAGCAGAATTAACAGAGTAAAAATATCCTTGAGAGTTATATTCTTAAGCAGGTCTTCCTGTGGATATTAGCCCAAATTATGCTTACAGTAAATAAGCTTCAAGCAATGAGTTAAGTTCAAAATTATTCCTAATATTTTCCTGGCCACCTGAGAGAAGCAAATATAAATGAATCATCATCCAATACTCCAAAAAATCCCTAAAGCACTTTTAGTGGAAATGAATCTCTCACAATGAAAAATCACCACGCACACAAGGAAACAAGCCACCATGCATGATAGCAAACAGACAAAAGAAAGCAGCTTAAGCTATGAAAGTGTGAGATTTTGAATAATCAGATTATAAAATTACAATGTGTATTATAAAAGAAGAATTTAAAAACATGCAGAGAAGAAAAATTATCAAGAATCACCAAGCTTATCTGAAAAATTAAAATTTTTAAGCAAAATGGAAATTGTCAATTGAGAAATCGAACAGTACATTAGACACAGCTGAAGATGTAAATCGTAACCTTGAAATATACCAAAAGAAATTACATAGCATGCTATACATAGAGAAAAAGAGATTCAAAACAAAAAAAAGTTATAGGACATGGAAAACATTTTTATTAGAGTTTCAGAAGGAAAAGAAGAGTGGGGTAGATGCAACATTTCAAGAGATAGGTCTCTGTGGTAGAGTCACTGCAAAACTGATGCAATTTTTCACCCCTCCCCATATACATGCATTTTGTAATGTGACCTTGGAGAGACTCCCATCAAAAGGTGGAATTCCTTTACCCATCCTTTAAAAACAGGCTGACCTCTTGGCTTGGTCTGGCCCAAAGAATGTGATAAAAAGTGACAGTACGCCTGTATGACCATACTGCATAGGCATCAAGATTTCTTATGTGATTCCCCTCTTTTGTTTGGAGCCTTGTGACTATCATATGGAAAAGCTTCTCTGCTGGAGGATGAGAATCAATGTGGAGGAGAACAAAGTTGTCCCAGCTGCGGCCCTCTTGGACACTGTAGACTTCAAAGCTAGAAAGAGTACACGATGAGCTTTTGGAATAGGTTAAAATGACATCCAGGCAGAATACTGAAAGTATCAGCTAATTGCTCTTAGCTGTGTGACAGAGAACTAAAGAGAGGAGATGAGCTAACAGAGAATTCACTATTGTGCAAGGATAAGGTCAAAGATATATAGGGGGTTCCTATAAATTGCTGGGTTGGAAAAAAGATACATTTTTTCCACCTCTAGGCTCCCCAGTTAGTAAATATCCTCAATGTAAAATGAGGCCTGAGGATTTTAAGCTCAAACCAAGAGCGTGGCCATGAGACCCTTCTTGAAGAACCCTGAAAGAATGGTTTTTCCTGGTAGGACTTCTCGGCTGGACAAAAGGTCTCTAGGAAATTTGAGGGCAGAGTCCCATAGATGCCTAATAGCAAAGGAGAGGTCATTAAGTCTAGATTAAAAAGGACTGAGTGTTCAAATTGCAGTAAGGTCTCTGGGCTCCCAACTTGCTCTGAGCAAGAAGCAGGTGAGAGAGCTACTCTGCTGACAACATTAGTCATTCTTTAGAGACGGTCAGGAAGGTTAATCAAAAACTATGGATGTTGCAGAGAGAGGATACAAGATATCCCATTAGGAGGACATTACACCTGAAGATTAATTTTCTTCAATATACTTCAATTTTATTGAAGTAATAATTTACAGGATCTAGAAGGGGGATAATTCAGATAGTGATCTTCTACCATTTTTAATGAACACATGTAGACACAGGAACAAACAACTCGTGGTTTGGTTTATTTGTATTATCATTGCTGGATTAGTCAACAAGTCTACTGTGAAAATCTTTATTGAAAAAAATAATTTATCACACTGATGGATAACTGCTGCTAGAAATAGGATAATGTCCAACATCATTTCTTCATCTAGAATTTATGTCCATCATACAAGTTGCCCTTATTACACAAAATGACATAAACACAGAAAAAGTCCTAACTCTCTTCATTCTAACACAAGAGGAAGAAATGCTATTCTATTATTTGCAGTACAAGGCTTTTCCATTACCTATAAAATGTACGTATTTCTGGACAAAATGTCAACCAGAACATGGTATTTCCCTCTTCCTTAATACATGAATTATAAAATTTACATTTCACTCATTAACGGTAAAGAAAAAAGTAATCGATGGCACAGAATTCATTCACCTTACAAGTAATTCTGTGCCATTCTTTAAAATGTAGTCTTTGTGTTAAGAATATAACTTATATAATATAATGGCATTTTTTTCCCCTCTTACTGCAAACCCTTGTTTGTAATGATCTACAAAATACAATCAATAGATAGAAAGTGAAGGCTATTTACAGGATTTGTTTCAAAATGAAGATTGTACTATAAAATCAGTAGCAAAACCACTCCATCCAGTTTGTTGCACTACTGTTATTATAAGTATTCAAAACAATCGTCTTTATTTGAAGAAACTAAAAGTGTGATAATACCCTGAATAATTATGACTCTGGGGGCTGCATATTTTTATTGTTTGCAGAATGTCTAAGTGTTTGACAGTTTATGATGACAAGACTGTATTTAGCAAATTCAGTTTCTCCTTTTTAGAAGCCTACAAATTACAACAATGTTAACAAATACGTATTCATTTTTGAGCTATTTCCCAAACAAACTTTTACAATTCCAGTGACAGAGCTATGTTCCTCCTTCATAAAAGGCAATATGGTCTAGGGGGGAAAAGCCCTCAGGGAGAGGCAAAATGGTGCTCCTGTAGGCTCTGTTACTTAAGCTAGCTACTCCTCAACTCTAAAAGCTGTACCTTCAGTTAGGAGCAATATACTTGTCCAACGGAGGGGTTGCTCATGTGATTAAACGTGGTAATGTATATAAAAGATAATCATTTGTAAGTTGCTATGGAGGAGTAAAATAGCAAAAATCCAAGACAGCAAGCATATTGTTTGTGTGTGGGGCTTAGTTGTAACAGGTAATGGCTTGGAATTCAGTGGGAGAAGGACAGTAGGCAGGGAGGACGTGTATGGGGATACTAGGGGAAGAAGGAGGAAAAGTCGAGCTCATAAAGAGCTTCTGGATATACCATCGGAGAAGGTTTTTAAGTTAACTGAAGCGCAAATAGAAAATAACTGCTAGAAACTCCTTAATGTTAGTAACAGTCTGATCCCATATTTTTATTTCTTGTGCCGCCTAGTATAGTATTTTACGATTTTACCTACTATGTTGTAGGTGCCCGTTTTTAAGTAATCCAGAAAACAAAACTCATGTTTTATTTGAGAGGTACAAATTTAAGGATTTGGAGGGCTCTTGAAGCTTTATTTTGTTTAAAAAAAAAAAAAAGGAAGATAAAGGAAATCTACTTCCTACACACAGAACAGTGCTCCGGCTACAACACCCATCCTAGTGTTCTGATTGGACTTCTAATTCCATCATCCCACAGAGGCCAGAAAACAGTAATTGCTCCCACACAATTCAGGTAATAGCATTCCATTGTTTAAATTGTCTTATATCTCCCAAATTTCTGCATGATTTTTTCTTCTCTTGGCCAATTTACTTCCTCCCGGCCTTGGCGCCTCTGCTCCCGAAAACTACATCTGCTACCTCACTCAATTCACCCAATGAATCAATGAAAGTTTTTACATTCTTAAAGCAAGGGAGTTTGATTAGCACGGAGAAATTCAGTTTGTAAGTAGGGGGGGGAAAGATAATGTTTTTTGCCAATAGTGTTGCTATGCAACCACTATAATATGACAACTAGCACTAAAATAAAATGTAATTTCATAAGTGGGGGATGGTTTAAGAGAACCTGGTTAGAGACTGCTAGTCAAAGCCAGCACCTGCTTGAGCCCCCTAAAAGGAATGAGTTAGAGAGGAAGTGAAGGGCTTTATAATAGTTTATAACAGAATTGTTTAAAGGAAGTCCAAGTGCAGATCCATGGGGTTGTTCCTTAAATTCTATTATTATCTCAGGCAGTGCATCTAGAATGCACAACTAATTATGATTAAAGTTGTAATGGGCCACCTACACCAGTTATGATGCAAAAGAGACACATCGCCATTTAGATTTTTTAAACATTTAAACTGTAGCTGAAATAGAATGTTCATTTTTGCAATGCAGAGGGCATGATCACAAATACAACTAGAAACACAAACTCTACAGCACCTCTATGAAATGAAGTATAAAATCCAGTCATTTTAATATTTGCTGAGCATTTTTTTAAAATAACATATTATTTTAGGAAATGTTAGAAAACCTTATAATGGCATTAGGTATTACAGAAAATATTTCTTGGGGATATTTTCTCAGTGTGAGACAAAGTGTTCTCTATCACTCTTTTTTTTTTTTTTTTAATTTTCTGTGGGGTGCCGAAGTGCAGCCTCAAAATTCACATAAATGAATTCTGAATGAATAAAGACTTTCTACTTCTTCCCGTAGGAAGAAGAAAGTAATTGTAGGGTCAGTATTAGTCAGGGTTCTCCAGAGAAAGAGAACCAATCAGATATATAAATATATGGAGAGAAAGAGATTTGTTATAGGGAATTGGCTCATGCAGTAATGGGGGCTGGCAACTCTCAAGATTTGCGGAGTGAGAAGGCAAGCTGGAGACCCAAGAAAGCTAGTGCTGTTGCAGTTTGAAGGTTGGCAGACTCAAGACTCAAATAGAGATGTTTCAGTCCAAGTCCAAAGGCCAGAAAAGAGCAATATCTTAGCTCAACAGTCAAGCAAGAGATGTTGCCTCTCACCCAGTCTTTTTGTTTTATGTAAGCCTTCACCTGATTGGATGAGGCTCACCCATTTTAGGGAGGGTAATCTGCTTTACACAGTCTACTGATTCAAATGTTAATTGCATCCACAAATAACCTCATGGAAATATTCAGGATAATATTTGACTGAATATCTAAGCACCCTGTGGCCCAGTCAAGTCTCAAAAAATTAACCATCACTGGCACCCTGTTTCTAGGTTCCCACAATCTGGGATAAAAGTAGACCCTGTACTAAGAATACTTTCCCTTCCTTTAACCACATCTTATTCAAATTTAGCACTTCCATCATCAACTCCAGGAGGCTTTCTTGGACCCCATTAGCTTGCACATGTCTCTTCTTCCCCTGAACTCTTATAGGATGGACTCTGTACCATCTAAGGTTACCGTCTTTTATAGAGCATCTTTTATTGGTTGCTTTTATTCTATATGTGGTAATATTCTCAATAGAATATAAGTTCAAGAGTGGGGATCATCTGCTATATTCATTTATCTATTCAATAGGTAGTTTAAAAACACTTCTTGCTTTCAAGGTATTCACCATCTGACAGAGAAATTAAAATAATTAATAGACAATTTCAATAATGTAATAGGTGGCCCCATACAGTTAAGCACAGGGTGTTATGAGTAGAGATAAAGTTAAGAAATCGCTCTAGAAGTTAAAAGTTTAAACTGATAAATAACACAACATGATCAGTTTCTGTGGGTCAGGAATCTGGAAGCAGCTTAGATGCATGGTTCTGGCTCAAGGTCTCTCATGAAGTTGTAGTCAAGCCACTGGCTGGAGGTGCGATCTCATCTGAAATCTCAACTGGGGAAGGATCAGCTTCCAACTTCACTTACATGGTTGTTAGATGAACTCAGTTCCTGACTGGTTACTATACTCACAATAGCCTGTACCAGGGTCCTCATGATATGGTAGCTGGCTTCCTCCAGAAAAACTTATGAGACAGAGAATACAACCAAGAAAGAAACTGCAGTCTTTATGAACCTACTCTTGGAAGTGACACACTGTCATTTCTGTCTATTATATTTGTTAGAAGCAAGTCCCCAGTCCAGCCCATTCACTTTATCTCTTGAAGGGAGAAGTATCAAAGAATTTGTGGACATATTTTTAAAAGCAGAAGTTAGGAAATGGTCCTTAGAGGAGGTGAAAACTAAACAATTCTGAAAGATCAGTGAGTTGAAAAGGGAAGAAAGGTGCTTTGTAGAGAGAGACAAGACTATTAAACAAAACAAAACAAAACAGAAACAAGAGCATGGAGCCTCTGGGTAATAGAAAGTCTCCACGTTATCTGGCTTAATATAGTGTGGGTGTGAAGGGAGAATGGAAGACAATGATGTGGCCTTATGTCCCTTCTAAAGAGTCAGTCAGGCACCATTAGGCAATCTTAAGTGGAAAAGGGACATGATCATGTCAGATTAGCAATTTAGCACACAGAACTAAGGAAATTTAGACGAATTATGGGACAGGAGCAAAGAGAGCACTAAAAATGTCATGGTGGTCACTCAGGTGACTTAAGTTGTGAGTCTTATTAACTAAGGGAGTGACAATGGTGATAGAGTGGAGGGAAAGAATAAAAAGGTGTTAAGCAGACAGGATCAGCAAGTTTTGTGTTTTTTGTTTTGTTTTGTTTTTTGTTTGTTTGTTTTACTGACAGGATACAAATAAGGGATAGGAGGGAATCGGGGGATTCTTGATTTTCAGTCATGGGCACTTAAGTAAATCTGGGGCAGAAAGTCTAGAGTCAAGAGAGACAACAGGTCAGCTTGGAACATATTGAATGTGACATACCAGAAGGACATACAAATGGAGATGTTTAGTAAATGATCTGTATTTCGCTCCTGAGCTGAGAATAGAAAGCTGTCAGGACTGGAGCTGGATATTTAAGAAGCCATCTCTATGGTGGTGGTGTCTGCTGGAGTCCAGGAAGGGGGAGTGTGGAGTGAGAAGAGAGCCAGTGATGGAACTGGTAGGAAAACAGAAGTTTGATGGATGGTCAAAGGAAACCACACGTACAAAGGGAGGGGGGAGATGGTCCTTAGTAGGACAGGCTGAACACCAAGGGGGATTTTCCATAATCTCCTCAGAATATAGGGTGGTGCTAAACCCAGAATAGCCCCTTACTACAAGCTTGCTTAATGACTGGCTGACCTCTCCACTAATGTTTACCAAAACTAACCCCCAAACCTACTTTTGGAATATACTTTAAGAAACAGTAAGCTCCTCTTCTTAAATATACAGAGCTAAGAGTCATTTTGAAAGATTCCTCCAGCTTTTACTTCATATGTTGTAAACTGAACTACTACTAACTTTATAACCCTTTATAAAACTCGTTGCAGAAGTCCCAACTATTTAAACAAAATTTTATTGGCCCTAAGAGATAAAAATTTACTTCAATCCACTAAAAAGCACAATCATTGTGTTTATTGGTTCTTGGACAGAACCTAAATTCTAGTGACAGCAAAATATGTTCTTAAGAAACAAAATTCTAGTTATTATTGTTTTTACAGAGAGTGAGTGAGAGTGAGTATGGGAGCAGGGTGGAAGGCCCAGAAAGAGAGCGAGGGAGAGAATCTCAAGCAGGCTCCATGCTCAGTGTAGAGCCCCGTGCGAGGCTCGATCCCACGACCCTGATATCATGACCTGAGTCAAAATCAAGAGTCAGACACTTAACCGACTGAGCCATCCAGGTACCCCACAAAATTCTAGTTTTAAGAAAAGGCAGCCAAACTAAATACAGCTAAAATTTAAATTTTCCACCCAATGCAATCTATAAATACGATAACTTTTATGAATTTTTTCTAGCTATAATTTACAGTAATAAACATAAACACAACACAGAACACTAAGAATGATCATTTGCCAAATATGCCAAAATGTGCAAAAAAAAAAAAAAACTCAGTAAACTTGTGGACATAAATTATTACTATTTGTATAACACATAATTATGTGTCCTTAAAGTCCAAAAAAACATCAATTTAAAAACTTTTAGAACTAGTTTAGTAAGTTGTCATATATAATGCAGTAATTACTAGATTTTTCCTATGTCAGTAAGCAATAATTGGAAGAAAAATATTTCTTATTCACAGAAACAAACAAAAAATACATGAAATATTTAGAATTAGCAAGAAAAGTTAGCAATTCTTAGGAAAACCAGCTACAGAATTTCACTGGAAGATGCAAAGTGTGAAAGCTGAAAGGAAATGGGGTCACTTATGTCAAGAGGCTTTACAATGGGGCCAGCAGACCATCAAGGAGGTGGCCTTATCACATCCTCACCAGGTAAGACCATGAACTTCTGAACTGGGCCAAACCAAAAATACTCCAGGGACTCAGCCTGAACACCTCCAACTTGCCTACAACAAGAAATTTTGCTTAGTGGTAGCCTTAGTAACCAATTATATTCAGTCCAGATCAGTTTTCTGCCACCGACACTAATCAAAATTCCTTGTAAACAACACATACAGGCATTACTTTTTGTCATTAAAAAGGACAATTTTATTCTCTGGCAGTGGGGGACAGTTTTGGGTTGCTGTCCTAATCTGTGTTCCCTGAACTGCAATTCTGAGACCCCCCAGATTAATGCTTTTGTTTTATTTTAGCTCAGTCTCTTTTCTTGGTTGGCAAGAGATCAAATATATTAGGATACACATTATTTTCTCCTAGAAAGTATTAAGTATTATTGAAAAAGAACACCTCCCAAATTAACATAATGGTTAATTCAATCATATTTTTGTGAATTTGAAAAAACTATTCTAATAAGTTTATTTGGGAAAGTAGGTATAACAATAATTTTCTTCAAAAGTCTCAAACAGAAATGTTATCATGTAAGTGAGCCACCAAACATAAAACATTTAAAACTACAAATAAAATAGTATGGAATTGGTGCAAACATGTCATGAGTGACACAGGAGCGATATCCTGAAACACAGCCTAACTCCGGCAGTAACAAAATGTAGTGCGAAAGGACCTTCATAAAATAATGGGGCTAGATTATCCAAAAGTAACTTTGAGAGAGACTGGCCCTTGGGGAGAACAATAAACCCACCTCTCGCTTTATACTCTAACATAAAGGGTTCAATGCAAAATGCAAAAATGGGGGAAATTATGTATTTAACTGATCTTGGCATGGGCAAAGCATCCCTAAGCATATAAGAAATGACAGAAAACACAAAAGAAAGTGTAATGAATTCGTCGCGGTAAAAATGTAAGTTACCTCGCCAGTTAAAGGCTCTCTTCACCCAGCTCTCCCTCGCCTTCTCAGTAACACCTGTCCTGTGTCTGACTTACCTCACTGCCCGCACTTCATGATCCTTCTGCCGTTTTGACTCTGAGTTCTGCTCATCAGCCATGTTTCCTGAGTTTCAGTACGTCCCAATGCTGTGTCTGTCTCCTTCATTCCTGTAGTTACCGTCACAAAAGCAAGAACCCAGACAGGCCCTCGAGTCGGTGGTGGAGTCCAGGTTTGCACTAATGCTTGGCCCGCGATCGCTCCGGCACTACCTTGATTCCGGCGTTGCTGATTTGACAAGCGAAACCACACTGCATCTTGAGGGAACCGTAAGTGGAACATTTCCCTTTTTTCCCTTGACGTTTGGTTTTGAACTGGAATTTTGGATCCCACTGTTTTAAACACCGTCTTAGATTCTTCCCAGGCGCTTCCGACAGCCTTTGCGTCCCTTAACTCTCCAGCGCCACCAGCGCTTCCTCGAGGGGGCCGCTCCTGCAGCAACTGAGTGGCCTGTTGGAAGCACGCTCTAAATCCTTCTCTCCCCTCGCTGATTCAGGACAATCCGTTCAACGTTCTCCACCTGCAGTTTACACGGCTTCCCGATCACCTGTCCCGCATTGGCAGGCTAATCTCCCAGAATTCAGCTACAGCTGGAGGACAGGGGGGAGGACTTTGAAGTAACAGCGGGTTCTCCACTGGTTCACAATTTAAATTCATCGCTGAACCTAAGGTGTAAACACAAAGGGCAGTTCTACAAATCTAAAGCAGGGAATTGGCTCACGATCTTTTACCCATAGGGTAGATGGATGGCTCTTCTCTGGAGCGGGAGAAGGGGTGTCAACCTGTTTCTCTATCCACTTGAACATCCTGAATCAATCCCTTGCCGCCTTTGCCACACACCAGGACGTTCCTCTGGTAGCCGGGGCAGGAGCCCCTTGCCTTTCTTATGCCGATTGTAGGACTGCCACCACTCCTTGCTGAGTGATACACAGCCCGATCCAAAGGCATTTCAAATAGCTCTTAACTCAAAAAATGTCCCGCAATATGACTATGTATAATTACATACTATATTTCTAGACCCTCGGAACATCTTCATATGGACATATCTGGACCAGTGGAGTGTCGGGTTTGGCGAGCAAACCCCAAAAGAGCGAATGAAAAGATTACTCCAGACCCCTTAGTAGGAGAAAGAAGGGGCCTGGGGACCAGACGCTCTAGTGGCAAAAGGCCCTGTGCCAAGATTTGTCTCCACTTTTATTAGCAATACATCAGGCGCAAGGGCAGAGCAAGGAGGAGAGTGTAACTTGAACGGTCAGGATAATAATATGCGGGGCAGCGTGTGGTAAGGGCGAGGAGGCAAGGAGTCCGTGAAGCACGTGACTATCACAGGTGCCTGTTTTTCTTTAATATTTAAACATTTACTCCCTAGATGAGAACATTGAGCCGCTAAGAATCTGGCTGTCTTCAGCCAAGAAGCTTCAAAGGACGCCCAGCGTTCTGGGCACTCCTCCTTTGCTTTTCCAGTAGTCTCATCCAGAGAGGCATATACAAGTCAGATTTTGTCTATCCCGGCGCTGTGAATTCCCACGGTGGAGTGTGTTGTGTGTGAGCCCCCTTCTTCCAATCTTTCCTTCCTCCTGTAAGGCTCTGTAACTTATTGGTGAAATCAGCCAAGCGGCCCCGGCACATAGCAAACATTCAGGAAATACTAGTGGAATGAATGAATGAATGAATGAATGAATGAATGAATGAATGAATGAATGAATGATATAAATGCCATTTGTGAAAAGCTTCTCTGCCATCAATTACAAACACCTGGACTGGAAGTTGTCTAGTTAGCAGGTGTAACGGGGGAAGGGTTAGCACTGATTTGCGAAAGAAGCAGCACTAAGAGGACAGAGAGAGGACTACAGAGAAACTATTTTCAGACTCAATTAGAATGTCTCTTAGAGGAGAAAGGGTGAAAGTAGAAATGCATTGGTTTGATTCAATTAATTCTCAGGATGCTGAGGTCGTCTATTTTTACCTCCATTGTCCTAAGAGGTAAAATTATTCTACTGCTCAGAGTATGTGAGTTTTTTGGCCTCTACCAGCCTTTGCCCTGAATTGTTCTATTAACATCTTCACATAACTATTTGATTCTGTATAAATGGGAATATGCTAAAATGCACGGAGCCTTTTAAAAAGGCTTCCTTCCTAAGATTACAGTAATTTGAAAATGTTTTCAAGTCCATTTTTCTTTTGTTTAAAAGCATGACAACATACTGAACATGCTGTTTGCTTGAGTCCATAGCTGCTATATTTTAATTTGTATTTTTATTATATATTTTCCATCTTTTGCACTTTTTTCCTATGGTGTGGGCATGCCTGCAGAACTGGACCAAAGTACTTTAAAGTAAACACTTTCCCTCTCTTATTTATGAAACTAAAATTGTGCTAGCTCTTGGGTAATTTCTTTTCTTTGCAACAGATTCCTAAAATTTAAATTTTTAAAACCAATCACAATTTAAAATTACTATAGTTCCTTGCTAGCTAAAAGACCCTCCAGGAAATTCTTCCATAAAGTAATGAAAATAACGTTAACTTGAAATTTACAAAATGACTTTATATGAAAATTAGCCTTTGCAATAACTGTAATATTTTGGTCATATGCACTATAATGTAATTTAACTGTTTTTGGAAGTAGATTTTGCCTAATGTGTATTTCTGATTTATTTATTCATTCTTGATATGTCAATGTCCTCTTACATTTGCTGAAAAAAATCATAAGAGTGAAGATAACATAGGTCCTGTTCTCGGGGGCGCCTGGGTGGCACAGTGGTTAAGCGTCTGCCTTCGGCTCAGGGCGTGATCCCAGCGTTATGGGATCGAGCCCCACATCAGGCTCCTCCACTATGAGCCTGCTTCTTCCTCTCCTACTCCCCCTGCTTGTGTTCCCTCTCTTGCTGGTTGTCTCTATCTCTGTCAAATAAATAAATAAAATCTTTAAAAAAAAAAACATAGGTCCTGTTCTCAGAGGATTTATCTATTTCTTCTCGAACTCCTAAAAAATACTTCTTCAAAATAAAACCAAACATGTTTAGTGTAACAGAGGTAAGTTTTTATTTTGCTTTGAACATTGAAATATCAGCACAAAATTATTAAAAGTTTTACTGATGTCTTGGGGATGGGGAGAAGTAAGAAAATATATACGTACATATTTACAGATCCCTTTCTTTGTTTTAAAGATTTATTTTTAAGTAATCTCTACATCCAATGTGGGGCTGGAACTTAGAACCCCTAGATCAAGAGCCACATGCTCTACCCACTGAGCCAGCCAGACACCCCTACAGATCTTTTTCAATGAAATCTAGTAAACTTTAATAATTTCTAATACTGAATTTTCAAACACCATTCGTTTTTCTCCATTTTTATTTCTAGAGGAAGATGAATATCTGAAAAAAAGCCTTTCTAAAATATTGGTCACTTGTATACCGTGTTCGCTTTGATAGTATCCTGGTTGAATTTTTCAACTAAAAGAATACATGTTAACTTGCAAAGATGAAACAGACGATATAAGACAGTTGTTTAAGATTTTCAAATATTTATTAGATATAGATGGCAGGTTGGAGATTGACTTTCTTAACACAAAGCTTTAAATCATAACAAAAAAACGGCACGTCGTTGCTATCGACGAGGATCTTCAAAACTGAACTATAGTCAACAATTTTCAAGGCCCATTCAAGTCTGAGAATAGTTATTGGACTTTCTGACTTTATGGGTGTGATGCAGTCGATTTCAGGAATATTTATGTGATGTTTTGGAGAATTCTGAACTGTTTCATATTCCTGACGTGACATAAGTAGCTTGAAAATAGGCTGAAGGGACAGGGATGATGTAATTCAATATTTTTATCCTGGGCATGCCTGTTTTTTGAGAAGTTCCCATTGTATTTCTTCTGTGAAATTCTGTAATTTCTTGAAGCAGTATTTTAGAATATATTCCTAACCGAGTATTTTCAAGACCTTAAAATTTAAATTGAGATAGTTAAAACAAAAGGGGTATGTTTGCCAAAAGCATACTAATTGTTCATTTTTTTTTAGTGGGAAATAGTATGTGAAACGCCTGTCTTCTAGTCTATTGTCTTACCCGCATTGTTCTATAAGAAATTACTTTATGCCTTTTAAAAGCAGGAAAACTGTAATTTAAGAAGGTTGAGAGATCGTTTTGGATAAATATCTTTAAATGACTCCAGGAATCGTGCTAATCTCTCTGAAACTCAGTCATCTCGTCAATAAATGGGGGCATTTACTATCCCTACCTTGTTTCTCAGAGTCATGAAAAAGCTTAGGTGAGCCCCACTGTAAATGATGTTCTTTGGGAGGATGTTGGCACCCTTGGAAGTGAAGGTGGGGGCGGTGGTAAGTCTGGATATATAGTAGTATGTCATTCAAGCCAGCAGCCTAGAAGAAGGTCTCCCAAAGGCATAGACTTTTAGCTCTAATCTCAGATTGGCAACCTGTTGGACAGAAATAAGTAGAGAACGTGAAGAGACTTAGGATAGAGATTTAGCTGTATCATGTAGGTAAATGTGGACCCTGGACCAATTAAACTCATAAGCGTTCATCTCTTCGTAATGAAAATGTGAGTGACTTCTATCATATGTGTGTTATTAATGTGCTTTTTCTAAATATTTTATAATGGACAGAATTTGATTTTATACTGAGGAAAAACCCTCATTTTATGTAAAAATATGAGGGAAGGGTCAACACTTACAGGATTGTTATAAGAATTAAATAAAATGCTATAATAAAGCGCTATCAGCATGTGACCTTTCATTCTTTATTAGAATGCTGAAGAAGCCTAGTGGTAATTTTAGCCAAATTTCTTCATTTGAGTGATGAGCAATCTGAGGTCTAAAAGATGAAGTTATTTAGTCAAATGCTTGTAACAGTACAGCCTCCTGATTCATACTGCTTTTAATATGCTAAACTATTAAGAGTATTGTTAACATAGAATTTGGAGAAGAAGATTAGAAAAGGAACTTTTGTGATCAAGAAGGAAGGAAGCACAACATGTAGGTTCAAATGAGCTGAGCCCAGGACTGCCCTTCTTGAATCAACCAGGTACTGTGTACATGGCAACAAATGGCAACAGGGAGTCTAGAGAGAAACAAACAAAAACTCTGATGATTAGGGACAGAAGGAAGGTTGAAAGGTAAAAAAAATTAGAAAGAAAAGAAAAAAAGAAAAGAAAGGAAAGGAGAAAGAAAAGAAGAAGGAGGGGCACCTGGGTGGCACAGCGGTTAGGCGTCTGCCTTCGGCTCAGGGCGTGATCCCGGCGTTCTGGGATCGAGCCCCACATCAGGCTCCTCCGCTAGGAGCCTGCTTCTTCCTCTCCCACTCCCCCTGCTTGTGTTCCCTCTCTCGCTGGCTGTCTCTCTCTCTGTCAAATAAATAAATAAAATCTTTAAAAAAAAAAAAAAAAGAAAAGAAGAAGGAATTGGAAGAACACAAAAATGAGATGCCATGTGCTGGTTTGTCTATTCTGCTATTTAACAGATGTTTGTACAGTACGGCAGAAAGAACATAGACTTGAAAGCGGGAGCTGAATTTGAGTCCTGACTCCACCAAACACAAGATATTACTTGAGAAACTTAACACCATTGTAAAGCAGTGCCACTTTCTCTATTAATGAATTAGTTTTGCTTTCACCAGGTATATATCGAATACCTATTATGTGTCAGGGATGGTACTCATTATTTGATTTATTCCTGCTTCCCCCACACCAAATTTTGCAAATCCATTCCATGTATCACTAATTTACAGAAGAGAATCCTGACACTTAGAAATTTCAAGAAATTTATCCAAGATCACAAAGCCAGTGAGGCCTGGAGTTTGTATGAAATCCCTGTCAACCATACTCCAAATCTCGTGATTTTTACCATATTGTGTTGCTTATCTTTTCTCAGAGCACCAAAAAAATCAAATGGTGTTCAGCTATCAGTCCCACAAATATCCAGAGTCTAGCTCTCATGAAAATATCAATGAAAGTACAGAAAAGTTGTCTTCAATACTGTATTTCAAGTGCCTAGCACTTAGACACTCAATAAATTGATTGATGGATTCTTAACTGCTCCTTCCCTTCCTTCCTCCTTTCTCTCTCTCTTTTCTTCTCTCCTTCCCCTCTCTCTTCCTTCCTTCCCTTTTTTCTTGAATTGCCTGATAATTTTCCACTATGTAATATTTTTTAAATTGCAAATATATCCTTCTAAATGTTACATTGAGATACTTTAAACATGAGTTCATTTGCTCATCATGAGCCATTGTAATAACTTATAATTTGCCTATTTTTATTTCATCATCTTTTTGCTTTCTATTTTTATGCTTATTTGTAATTTCCTTTTTTCTATAATTTGTTCTTTATTGGTTTGACTGCTTCAATTTTCTCTTGACTTTAACAATGTACCTCCTTTGAATATTTTTTACTTTCTTTTTCAAAAATGAAAATTACTTTCTTTTTCAAAAACATTTTCAGAATTATATTCTTTAATCATTAAAAATAAAACTGAGCAGGATTTTACTACCCTGTTTTCTACCACCACCTTTCTTAAGTCTTCTGTTTAGACTTTCTACCAGGACATAAAATTGTAGAGAACTTGGTTAAAATTAATTTAGATACAAAGATCACACTTGTGGTTTAGAAAAAAAATAAATAAAAGCATAGGTTGTAGGAAGAGTAAAAATGGATTTTCTATTCTCAATACAGCAGCCAGAGTAGTCTTTTCAAACCTATGTCAGAACAGGTCATTTTTCTCCTCAGCATCCTACAGGAGTCATACTTCACTCTGAGTAAAGCCCCAAGTCCTCACAGGGGCTACAAAGCCCTACACCGTCTGTTTCACATTACCTGTCTTCTCCTCCTCTGTCACTTTCCCCATCACTGAATCCATTCCAGTTGCACTTGCCTCCTTCTTTGTCCTTCAGCACATTAGCCATGCTTTCACCTTTGGACTTTTCCATTAACTCTTTCCTCCATCTGAGCCATCCTTCTGTCAGATGTGCCTCTATCGCCTTCAGCCCCTTCAAATCCCGGTCAAATGTCACTTTCTGACAATCTTAATTAACATTCTAGGTCCCGATACCCCCAATCACTCTTATCTTGCTCATTTTTTTTCATGGTGGTAACATGCGTATTTCTGATGTATTGCATAATTTATCATATTTGTTGCTTATTCCTTTCTTCCCTTTCCCACTAATTTAGATACTAGAATATAAGCTGTATGGAAGCAGAGGTTTTGTTTGGATTTCTGCTGGTTCCTAAAGTACTCATTCACCGGGGCGCCCGGGTGGCGCAGTCGTTAAGCGTCTGCCTTCGGCTCAGGGCGTGATCCCGGCATTATGGGATCGAGCCCCACATTGGGCTCCTCAGCTGTGAGCCTGCTTCTTCCTCTCCCACTCCCCCTGCTTGTGTTCCCTCTCTCGCTGGCTGTCTGTCTCTGTCAAATAAATAAAATCTTTAAAAAAAAAAAAAAGTACTCATTCACTAAATGAACTTTAAATTCTCTGCCATAAGTGAAAAAGGACTTCAAGAAGACGCTAGTGCTGTTTTCAGGTAACAGGCCGATGTCAAGGACTCTGCTCAGTAGCTTCAGAATGGAGGTGGTGGCTGCAGGGAATACTGTGCCGCCACATAAACTCCACCATGACAAGCGATCAGCTTCTGTTAAGTCAGTGTGGAGAGCACAAATGCGTAACAATACAAACTGCAGGGGTGCCTGGGTGGCACAGCGGTGAAGCCTCTGCCTTCAGCTCAGGGCGTGATCCCGGCGTTCTGGGATCGAGCCCCACATCAGGCTCCTCCATTGTGAGCCTGCTTCTTCCTCTCCCACTCCCCCTGCTTGTGTTCCCTCTCTCGCTGGCTGTCTCTATCTCTGTCGAATAAAAAAAAAAAAAAAAAGAAAGAACCAAGAAATCAGCCACCGGTATGGTGGTGGCCACAAAAAAAAAAAAAAAAAAACAACAATACAAACTGCAGTGTTACGGGTACTGCAGAAACAGCTGGAAAGTTCATACAAAAAAAGGAAGAAGGTGATGTAGATGAAATTAAGCTATTACTAATATTTATTTAGTGCTTACTATCTGCAAAGACTTATGCTGAGTATTTTACCATATATCACCTCAAAAATTCTTTGAATAACCCTATAAAGTTGGTGCTATTATCATATGCTCATTATCCAGATGGTGAAACTGAGGCTTAGAGTTACATAACTTTCCCAAGGTCATGCAGCTACTCAATGCAGTAGTAGATGTAGGTCTCAAGTTTAGGGCTGCTTCTTGCCAAATTATAGGTTTTCACTTCTACCACGACACTGTATCTGATAAACAGACGAAGGTAAATCTACTAGAGTTCGATGAGACAGCGACATCAGGTAAAATCCTCAGGAAAGAGAAATAAGATGTTTCCTCTTCAGCAGCTGAACAGATGGGAGGAAGGAAGGAAAGGAAAAAAATGAAGCCTTAAGACTAACTTCAATCCAGCCAGAATTCATCAGGGAGAATCCTAGAGACGCATATACAATAATAATAATAATAATAATATCAACAACAACAACAACAACAACAACCACCACCACCTCAGGAGACTCAGTTTGCCTGAAGTTCATAGAGGAAAAGAAAACAAATGTAGTGGAGAGGGTTCAGAGAATTTACGAGAACAGAATCTCTAATCACAGAGGAAATTGTGCCCTACTACCATAGGGACCAAAGGGAATCTGAATGAGAGAAGCCACCAGAAGAAAGAGAAAAGGAAGTTAGAGCATGCCGTGAAAATACATAAATATATTGCGAAAGACATAACATGAAATAGGAATCTATGTTATAAACAGAGCAAATATGCAAGCATATCTTTGAGTGAAGACAAGCAGACTGAATTTGTTTTCCAACAATATAAAAAAACAATATTGCATTGATTTGAACTTTCTCATAGTCAACAGAGAAAAAGTTCCCTACATAAGGGTGTATTTTTATGTTTAGCACACTAAATATCAGGCATTTGACAGATAAAAATTCTCAGAATGCATGGCAATGCATTGAGAAGTAGAGAGAATAAACCTTAGTGATCTTGATTTTAAGAACCTAAATATGTAAATAAAAGCTCCAAAATATTCTTAAACTGTCTAAAAATCCTTTAAGAAGAAGAAAACAGGCTAGGAAATCAAAGATTTGTTTATAAGAACTAATAAAAGTTGTGAACTAAAATGTATTCAAACTGTTCAAAAGTGGGATTACTTTCTCAGGAGAAAGGAAATGTGGCATTGACATCGTAAAGATGAGGAAGTTCCTATAAAATAAAAAGCACCATGAGAAATGATGAAAGGTCTTCTCCCTTTGAAGATGTCACAAAATGTTAAGGTAACGATATATGAAAGGAAGTAGTGCCAGTGCCAATGGAAAATAAAATTAATACTTCTAACATTGAATGTTCATTAATGTAGAAATTTATGGAAGAAAGAAAAAAAGGTTTTCAGCTGCATTTAGAGTCAGATGCAAATCAATGAGCAAGGAAATGCATTCTGACCAGACCAAGGACAGGTGATAAAAGAAAAGACATAAAGAACAAAAATGAGACAGAAGGATGGTTGGTGGTGCTTTCAATTAAAGGGAGATGGTGCTGAAAGAGAGAACATGCTTAATAAGAGAAAAAAGTGTTTAGGACCTATCTAGAAAGAAAAAGAGGTCGAAGGTGAAATACCAAAACAAAACAAAACAAAAACCCCATATAATCTAACAGAAAGTATTAATATTGAAATGTAAGCATCAATATTGAATGTTTATGAGAGAAGAAGTAAATGACTACTAACATGGGAAGAGGTTTTAAGACAGTTTAAAAGAAGAAAGAGATAAAGAGGCTTATGGTTGGACATGCCGGTTTTTCTTTAAACCATCTGATTTACCAGAAAAGTTGCTAAAACATCTATTATTCATTCATCATACCAAACTGTAATTTATTTCTCACATATATACATCCGCATATAGACTTCAGCTCCTAGAGGACAGTAATCATGTCTTATTCATCTTTGGATGCTGAGTGCTAGGAACATAGCAAGCTCTTTATGCATATTCACTGCACTGAATGGATATGTGAATTTACCGTACGTTGGTGCAATTAGAATCCTCATGCTAATTCACAGATGAGAAAAGAAATTAAGAGTAATCTATGGACTAAGCTGAGGTTGTTCCTAACTGTACATGTGATCAGTAGAAAAACTCAAAAGAAAATACACATCGAATTTGAAAGTGGTAAAGTGTAAAGTTGAAATGGGATTTGGTGCACAGTAGTCAAAATGTATGCAGACGAGACCATTTTTGAGAGCGCCTCCTTGATCCATTAGGACCACAATTCCTATACCAGTGATACTTTCAAAAATCAGATGGCAATAGAAGAAAGTGGTGTGTATTTAAAATATACAAATTGTTTCATGTCTGTTTTGTAGTTTAGTTGCATAACGCTAGGGGCACTGGTGCAGGTCAGGTGGCTGGGACTGCCAGCGGTGAGGACAGTTAACAGGCTCACGTGAGATGCTAAGTGAAATGAGACCCCAAAAACTCACATGTCAAAATCCTAAACCCTAGTATCTTAAAATATGACAGCATTTGGAGAAAAGTATTTTAAAGAAGGAATTAAGGTTAAATGAGTTTGGGGCACCTAGGTGGCTCAGTTGGTTAAGTTCCTGCCTTTGGCTCAGGTCGTGATCCCAGGGTCCTGGGATTGAGTCCCGCATTGGGGCTCCCTGCTCAGTAAGGAGCCTGCTTCTCCCCCTGCCTGCCGCTCTCCCTGCTTGTCCTCTTTCTCTCTGTCAAATAAATAAATAAAATCTTTTTAAAAAATAGGTTAAATGAGGTCACTGGACAAGGGAACCTTAATTCAATGTGGCTGGTCACCTTATAAGAAAAGTGGTTGGTTCACAGAAGCTCATAACTGTAGTTAAAATAAAGGACAGACTAGATAGATGATGATAGATAGATAGATGATAGATGATAGATAGATAGATGATAGATAGATAGATGAAAGAAGTAGAGATATATACACAGAAGAATATGTACCAATGTACAGAATGTTTCATGACCCAAAGATATATTTAATCAAATTCTGTACGTAAGAGTTCCAACAAGATAAAAGAGAAAAGAGGAGAAAAAAAATAACCATAAAACACTTGGCTTTAATCATGAAGGCTACTTTATCCTCCATGACTTGACAAAAGTAGACAAGAATAGGTGTAAATGTAAATACATTTTTACATGCAAGGTGAGAGAAGGGAGTTTGAGTCATTCACAGCTGATATTCCTGATTTCCTTGACTATGTGGGAAGATAGATAATATCGGGGAAGAGTGATGGTTGGCTGAAATGGATGCTGAGGATTCGGAACAGTTGGTGATAGAAAAAAACAGAATCAAGAGTAGTTGCATTTTCAAATCCTTTTCTTCGATGGTATATACAGTAATGAATTACGAATTTTGAATCCATGTCAATAATAAGTAGATATGGAGGAGCTCTTGCTCACAGTAGAGTGCTAAGAGCTGATGGGTAATTAAGGAGGGAGTGCTGGGGTTGAAAAATCATCACTTTGCAACTATCATGGTATAGATTAGATTAGGACCATCAATGGAAGCAAAATCTAGGAAGACATTGTAATTGGAGCAGGCTATTTGCATGATCAAGAAGTCTCTCCACAGACCACTTATCGCTTGCAAGGGAGAAAAACAAACTGTGATTATACACTGGAGAAATCAGGCCACACTTTGACCAACTAATGGCACCAACGAAGGGCAGATGAACATCACGCACCTGCAGAGGCGATGTCCTGAGAAGGATACAATGTCATCTGTGCAGTACTCTGGCCAAGAACGTATAATGTCAGTCTAGTTAGGAGGAAATATCATAAACAAATCGCTGAATGTTCTAGTCACAAAAAGATGAGGTTGAAAGTGAACTCTTCAAAAGTGACATTGTTACAAAGGGAAAGAAAGACTGTGGAAATGTTTCTGATTATAGGAGACTAAGGAATCATGACAGCCACCAGACTGTAGACTGGATCCTGTATTGGTGGAAGTGGGGAACAATAGACTGGGTCCTGTATTGGGGGGGAATTATGCTATAACAGACTTTATTGGGTGAACTGGCAAAATTGGAATCTGGACAGAAGATTAGACCAAAATATCACATCAGTGCAAGTTTATGAAGTTGAGAACCTGGGTAAAGGGTATATGGGGATTCTTTGTATATTTTTATTTTTTCAATCTTTTCAAGTTTGGAATTATTCACCCCCACACACAAAAAAAATTAATTTAAAAATTTGAGGGTAACCACAGGAACAATAGGAACAGAATTATGATCTCCACTAAGGTCTCCAGAGGTGGTAAGCCTTGAGCTGAGTGGCCATGGAGACACGCAAAAAAAGCCTGACAAACTGACAATAGCCTGTGCCATTTGGTGTACATGAGACACAACATGGGATTCTCCCTGGCCATGTGGTACCCTTCATGTCATGGGAATACACATGAAGGATGCTGGCAAAGCAGGTTTAAGCAACGGTGTAACAGGAAAGTTACAGGAAGTTACAGTAACAGGAAGCCTCCACGATGATACTCCTCCATTAACAAATTAATACAATGGCTTCTCTTCTGTATCATTATAGAGGCTATGTTGTTATACCCTGCTGAACATGAAAGATAAAATCAATCTTACAATTTGTAGAAGAAGAGAAAAATTCCTATCTGATAAATGTTTCTAAATATATTGCAAGTGATGTGAGATGTGTTGGAGAATTCCTTTTCAGTCACGGAAATCTAATCCAGTTTTTAAAAACAATTTAGATACGTTTCATTCACCACGTACTCATAGGAATGCATGCCTACCTCAGTTTGCCTAAGGCTTAGAGGATTTGCCTCAGTTTATTCCATTAAATACAGGGGAAATGTCAATAACGCAAAGTGAGCATGTGGAAACAAAATGTATAGTTTTGGATAACTCAAGGATGTTTCTAAACATGCTACTGCTATATTTTAAATCTATTATGAACTCACATTTTTTTAACATGGTCTTATTTTCTTGTGTTTAACAAAATGCCCATTTTACCATCCCAATTAAAACGAACAGCCCAGCAAGGACATTGATCCACTGAGTCCACAAGTCACTTTGGAGAACCAACAATAATTATTTTTTAAATTAATTACTCTCCCCCCAAAAAATGGATTTAAAAAGTGGATGATTTATGGTGTTCTTTTAGCGATTAATTACAGATTGTTGAGGTAACTGGCTTTCCCCCCCAAAAATTCTCTTGCTGCTTTCAGCTGAGCACTTACTTTAATGTTATATATTAAATATTTAATGCATTGTATTTATGGTCTTATGGGATGAATCCATTTGGGGAAGATTTTTGTCTAATCAGTCACGCATACAGATAGATTTTTTACTATTTTTTGGATGTCTGTTTTGTCTGGTTCCTACGTCTCAGCAGCATTTTGCTGCCTGCCCACACCAGCACTTTCCACCCTACATCTGGTCCCTCTAGTTAATCTCTGAGCTATTAGGAGTCCTGAAACCAGGAACTCCTGGGTGGCTCAGTTGGTTAAGCGTCTGCCTTTGGCTCAGGTCATGATCCTAGGGTCTGCTCAGCGGGGAGCCTGCTTCTCCCTCTCCCTATGCTGCTCCCCCTGCCTGTGCTCTCTTTCTCTCTCTCTGTCAAATAAATAAATAAAATCTTAAAAAAAAAAAAAAGAGAGAGAGTCATGAAACCATCAAAGCCCCATTGCAGCCTCTCTAATATCATTCTTCATTCATTAAATATTTTGAGTTTAAAATTACAATACACATAGCTGTAAACTCTCATACAAACAGGCAATTGAGAATTTCAATTGCAGAAATTTAACCCCTAGAAAGCACAGACAGCTGTTTCCTGAAACTTCTGTTATAAATAGCTTCCTCCCTACAGCATATGAAGTTCATTGTCTCCAAGGTCTCTTGGTTGAAGGAAAACAGGCTGTCCCAAAACGAATCTTCGAAAAAGATAACTGTCACTCCAAATCATTTTGCCCCGGTGGTAGCAATCCCAGGAGACCACAGGGAAGAGGTGTGGTCGTGCAACCAGTTCAGGAATACAGCAAATCCAGCTCTGAATTCAGTCTCTGTTTATATACGTACTTGATAAACAACAGCCAGAAGAGACGGAAAGGCGCGAGACCAGGGATCTCATTGCGAACTTTGGCTTTCTCAGGGTTTCAGATGGGTTACATACAGTGGAAAGAGGTGACACATACATCTCCCTATCAACTTCCCAGTTTATTTAGCCAAGTTCACAGAATTTTTAAAAGAGGAGGCCATGTTAGCACAGGAGCTAATGCAACATGCCTCAGTATGGCTGTGCCCTAATGGGACAAATTTCAGGGAACATTCTCAGTATCTTTATGGGCCTGCCGGAGGTGAAGAAATCGCCATTCTTATTACACAACAGAAGTTTTATGCCTGGGATTTATATTTCCATCCTGAAAGACCAAACATTCCCAATACATGTGTTTCCTTTCAAGGGACTGTTGATGTATGGAAGGCACTAATGTTTTCTTGATGTGATTTAACCATTAGCAAAGTCCTCCTCTGGTAGGAAAAATCAGAAGCAGCTCTCAATGTCTCTGGCTCCTTTCCAGAGACCCAGAAATCCATTTCCCTGGTTCTTGAGGGGATTTGATCCTAAGTTCGGTTTAAAGACTACGATCACCAAACCGTTTCCCCTCTAGCGAGGCTTTTGCTGAAGCTTATACAAAAAGGCCAGGGTCCAAACATTCTAAGGCAATTACTTAATTGCTCATAATTACTGCTTAAAATGTGTATGCTTTTAACTGCTGAGAAGACATAGCTCTCTTTGACCTCTTTCTATATAAAATGTCACTTCTTTCTAACAAATAGCAAACCTCACTTATTTAAGAAATAGTGAAAAAAAGATGAAAGAAAAACCTCTCAATTCTCCTCTTGAAGTTCTTTATGTAATTTAAATAGCTGGTTACCATCAGTTAGTTTGAAACACTACTGAAAATTCTCACAGGAAAACCTACCCCTTCTTAAAGTAGCATTTAAGATTAAATTTTTTAAACAAAATAAATGATTTTTGTACTACTTTCCCCCAAAAGTTAAAACCGTTATTATGATATTTCTCAGTAAGATTTTGATTTTCCTTTGCTCTGAGCACAATACTGGCCAGCCTTATCTATACAGGTTGAAAAACAAATGATGACACTTTAAAATGATTCTCTTTGAAAATGGTTCTTGAAATTATTTGTGAACCAGAACATTTGAAGAAGTGCATAACATTTATGGATCCTCCATTTTCTCAAAATTCTCTGATCTAAGATAACTTATAATGAAGTTTAAGCATCTTTAGAATCCCCTGAGGCCAGTCCATCCTGAGTCTATGTGAAGCCCTTCTCTAACACAGTTTTTTATAAGATGCGGACCAGAGTCACAGACTTGGCTTTCCACCTGTCCTTCCGATTTACTAGTAATGCAAATGAACCATTTACCTGTTCCCCCTATGCCTCAGTTTCCTCATCCATATAAGGAAATAATGTAAGTACCTTCTCCATAGAAACAGAATGAGAATTCTATTTTCAACAAATATTCGTTACATGACGAATATACATTGTTCATTTGTGTCAAGTGGAGAGCAATGCTGGAGTGGACAAGACCAATAGAGTCCTCACTGAACTTACAGCCTAATAGGGAAGATAAGCAGTAAACAAATAATGACGATAAGCAGTTAATTCCATTTTGATGGGTACCATGAAGGGGACACAAAGAAAGTGTAGCAAAGATCTGAAGGATGAGCTAGTGCCTTTTTTATTACCTAGACAAAGGAATCTGGGAGAAGGGCACTGTAGACACATGAAAGGCCAGGGGCAAAATCCCTGAGGATTCAAACTTCAAGAAACTAAAAAAGATGTATGTAATTGTGATCTGGAAAGCAAATGTGAGGCAGAATCTATAGAGGAATGAGGGGCAAGATCATATAGGGTACTGTCTATCTTCAGGGCTTGGGACTCTATCCTAAGAGCAATGAGTACTCATAAAAAAATGTTAGGGACAGCAGTGAGAAGATTAAGATTGTGCTTTTAAAAAGTAAGGCTAGGGGTGCTAGGTGGTTCAGTAGGTTTAGTGTCCACCTCTTGATTTCAGCTCAGGTCATGATTTAGGGCTGTGAGATTGAGCCCTGCATCAGGCTCTGTGCTGTGCAAGGAGCCTGCTTAAGATTCTCTGTTTCCCTCTCCCTCTGCTCTGCCCTCCCCCGCCCCTGTTTAAAAAAAAAAAAGTAAATGTAAATAGGTAATCTGAATAGGCCTATATTTATTAAAGAAATTGAATGAATAACTAATAATATTCCAAAAGCAAAAGTACCATGCCCAGATGGGTTCAATGGTGAATTTCACTAAATATTTAAGGAAGAAATTATACCAATTCTCTATAATCTCTTCCAGAAGGTAGAAGCAGAGGAAATACTCCCTGACTGATTCTACAAGGCCAGCATTACCATAACACCAAAACCAGGCAATGACACCACAGGACAAACGTAGGCCACTATCTCTCATAAACATAGATGCAAAGTCCTCAATAATGTTTTAGTGAATCGAATTCAACAATGAATAAAAAGAATTATATACGACAACCAATTGAGATTTATCCCAGGTATGTAAAGCTAGTTCACATTTGAAGATCAATTAATGTAATCTTGCACATCAACAGGCTAACGATGAAATATCTCGTGATCATATTGATAATATAGAAAAAGCATGTGATAAACTCAACAGTCATTCACGATAAAACCTCTCAGCAAGCCAGGAATGGAAGGTAATTTTTTCAACTTGATAAAGAATATCGGAAAAAAAAAAAGAAAGAAAGAAAGAAAAGAATGTCAAAACAGAACCAAAAACCTACAGCTAACAACATACTTAATGCTGAGACACCAGAAGCTTGCCTGCTGATACCAGGAACAAGGAAAGGATGTTCCTTCTCACCACTCTTTCTGCATTGTACTAGAAGTCCTAGCTAATGCAGTTTAAGACAAGAAAATGCAATATAGGTTCACACTGGGAAGTAAAAATAAGATTGTTTTAGTCACAGATGACATGATCATCTGTGTAGAAAATCTGAAAGAACTGACCAAAAAACTCTTACAACTAATAAGTGATGATAGCAGTGTTGCAGAATATAAGGTTAGTATGCACACATCAGCTGCCAATCTGTATGCCAGCAATAAACAAGTGGAACTTGAAACTACAAACACAATATCATTTACATTAGCACCCTCCAAAATTTAATAGCTAGGTATAGATCTAAAAACATATATACAACATCTATATAAGGGAAACTACGAAGTTCTGGTGAAAGAAATCATAGAAGAACTAAATAAATGGAGAGATTTAGTATTCATGGATAGGAAGACTCAATATTGTCAAGATGTCAGTTTTTCCAAATTATCTTTAGATTCAATGCAATTCAAATAAAAATCCCAGTAAGTTATGGTGTGGATATTGACAAACTGACCCTAAAGTTTACAGGGAAAGGCAAAAGACTCAGAATAGTCAACACAATATTGAAGGAGGAGAACACAGTCAGAGGACTGACACTCCCTGACTACAAGATTTAGTACCAAGCTGCAGTAATCAAGACAGTAGTACTGGCAAAATAATAGACAAAAGATCAATGGATTGGAATAGAGATCACAGAAATAGACCCCCATAAATACAGTCAATTGATCTTTAACAATAAAAGAGAAAAAAGTATTTTCAACAAATGGTGTTAGAAAAACTAGACTTCAACATATAAAAATAAATGAATTAAGACACAGATCTTTTTTAAAAAATATTTTTATTATATTATGTTAGTCACCATACAGTACATCCCTGGTTTTTGATGTAAAGTTCGATGATTCATTAGTTGCGTATAACACCCAGCACACCATGCAATACGTGCCCTCCCCACCACCCATCACCAGCCTATCCCATTCCCCTACTCCCCTCCCCTCTGAAGCTCTCAGTTTGTTTCTCAGAGTCCACAGTCTCTCATGCTTTATTCCCCCTTCTGATTACCCCCCTTTTCTTTATCCCTTTCTTCCCCTACCGATCTTCCTAGTTCTTATGTTCCATAGATGAGAGAAACCATATGATAATTGTCTTTCTCTGTTTGACTTATTTCACTTAGCATTATCTCCTCCAGTGCCGTCCATGTTGCAGCAAATGTTGAGAAATCGTTCTTTTTGATAGCTGAGTAATATTCCATTGTTTATATGGACCACATCTTCTTAATCCAGTGTGTCCATAGCAACATTGTCCACAATAGCTAAATCGTGGGAGGAGCCGAGATGCCCTTCAACAGATGACTGGATTAAGACACAGATCTTAACGTTTGTCACAAAAATTAACTAAAGATGGATCATAGACCCAAATGTAAAACGCAAAACTATAAACCTGATAGAAGACACCACAGGAGAAAACAATGATTGAACTTGCATTATCTGACTTCAAGCATAGAACAGGGATGAATAAATTGAAATTTCAAGGAGAAATGTTCATTCAGAACCATAAAGAATATCCTATGCTACAAGTTCCTAAGGAAGGCATATGCTTCCTGGCAAGGTAGTGAGTTTTCTGCCAGTGAGGAATTTGGTATCAGACTGTATTTTCCCTTAGCCAGATGCTATGGTGGTAGTTCCCAACTTGGCAACTTACCAGAACAGGTTAGGGGAGCTTCATAAAATTAGACGTTTCTGGGTTCATTCTTAAGCCGGCATTTGAAGCCACTGCTAAATGAGAGTATTTTTCCATTAGATTTGATTACTCTCAATATCCTAAATTTAATAAACATTAGTAAAGTACTGCTCCTCTTTGCTAAAAATTCCTTAGGATTTTTATGTGTCAGAATGTACTTATCTTTTCTTCTTTTTTTCCCCCTCAGTTTTGCCTGCTCATTGTTCCACTCCTACTTTCATTTCTTTACTGTATTCATTTACTTTCAGTTTTTCCTTGAGAAGAACAGGACCCTTGTCTAGTTCATCTGCCATTTCTTAAAGAGTTTAGTGCACTGTCTTTCATATACCATTCGCTCAATAAACCGTTGTTAGGTTTCAGCCATGGGGATGCTCTTTACAGTGGCTCAGTTCTCTTCTTCCATCAGATCACTAAACATCTTCTTAATAAACTAATGGAATTAATGGATCTTCCTGAGCTTTGTCAGTCCCAACCAGGGAATAATTTAGGAGACCGACTTGCTGAAAAACATCTCCAGAGTTTCCATTGCTATAGAAACAGGGAATTTTTTTAATTCTTTACTGTAATTGATAACTAATTTTAGAGATTACACAACAAAACTATCAAATAACTAACTCATATTCATAGCCACCTACAGAGAATTCCAGTGGGTAGAAAAACATCAATTACCTGAAGTCTAGAAGGTGTTACTTCTAATATAATAACAAATTTTCAACAGGATGACCAAAATAGAATTCAGAAAAGTGCAAGATAATATCTTCTAAGTGGATATTTTGCAATAGAAAAATGAATTTATCAATATTGCCCCATATTATAGTAAAGCGTTAACATATGAAGCAAATGAAATCAGAGTATTTGGGGGGATTTATAAGGTGAATTTTCACTCCTCACTCTGTGGGTAACACTATATAGATACACATTCATTGTAATGGGGGTTATAATGGTCACTGAAGATAGAGAATTTCTGCACTTAAGAGCTTCCAATTCTGGCCAATTAATATCTTTTCAGCACTCTCCAGGTATTGGGAACAACTCTGAATTGTGATATAAGACAAGGTCTTGTCCCACAACAAACTCTACTTTTATTCTGACGCTACTTTATTTTCAATCACACTTCTCCCCTTCCATTTTCCTGCTATGAGGGCCATGTTGAAGTGGAAGTGGATTTGCTTAAGTGGCCACACCATATTTGTACCATCTTATTCTTGCTGGTATCTTACTTCACCATCTTCCACATATAGAGGACACTGGCACCGTTTGCTGGATTGGATTGTAAGCTCTATGAATACAGGCTTCAAATCTTTTCCAGTGACCTAACTGTGATGACCTGTATCTGTTGAGTGTATAAATGAACAAATAAATATCATGGGAAAGTGTATTATCTTAGAATTATACTTATTCACATTATAACATAATAGATCTATTTTCAAATGAAGGAGAAATAAAAAGCAAGTCCACTAGAATTTTGATTATCAGTTTTAACTCCCTTCCTGTTAATTTGCATAGAGTTGCCTTATCTCGTATGCTATGTTCTGGTTTGCTCTTGGATACCATGGTGTCCACAGCACAGCACAGCAATGTCAAGACAAGCATAGCAAAACAGGAGCTCTTAGGCTTCTCAGTAAGATGTGGTTGATGGATTTGTTTTTATATTGCTCCTGCATGGTCCTGTATTTCTCCTGGGTAGAGCCCACCATAAGGAGAGAGTAAAGCTCTTGACCAGAGTAACCTGGCTGCATGCTGGGATCATGTCAGGCTCAGTGGGAAGCAGAAGCGATAAATGGTAGGCTGTATTCCCTCACCAGGGAGTATAATTTCTCTTGGTGGTCAGGGAAGTTCATCTCCCAGCCTATGGCACGCTCACTTCTAAATGGGCAACTCAAGGAAGGCAAGCCCTTGACTTGGTGGTGTTATGCTTTGGTCAATAGCACACTGTTTAATACCCCAGACTTTCTTTCCCCCCTGTTCTTGTTTCTGTGTTGACTTTCTGTGAATAGCATTTTATTCCAAGCATATAGAAATGACAAAGGAGTCGTTTATGTTGTTATCAGAAAAGTGTATATTTCCATGGCCAAGTAATTCAGCAGCTGCGGAGAGAAAAAGGTTTGGAGAGGAGCTCCGAGATGTAGTCCTTCCCAAAGGAACTGACCTTGACCACAGAAGCACTAAAAGCAACAGGGTGGACGGGGTTGCTGTACCTTTGCACGGAGGAAGAGAAGTAGAAGACGTAGAGAACACAAGAATAAAAAGTAAGTGAGGATAGGAATGTACTTTATTTGGGGGCGCCTGGGTGGCACAGCAGTTAAGCGTCTGCCTTCGGCTCAGGGCATGATCCTGGCGTTATGGGATCGAGCCCCACATCAGGCTCCTCCGCTATGAGCCTGCTTCTTCCTCTCCCCACTCCCCCTGCTTGTGTTCCCTCTCTCGCTGGCTGTCTCTCTCTGTCAAATAAATAAATAAAAATCTTAAAAAAAAAAAAAAAGGAATGTACTTTATTTGGAAAGTTATCCATTATGAATGTGGGGTACCCTCTCTGCTGAGCTTCTGGAAGATCCCTACACTTCACTTAGCCCAAAAGTACCAGCTTCACAGTCCCTCATGTGGGATAGTGAGTGAAAGAAGGAGAGCTTGCAGGGAAAATGCCAAACAGCAGGTGGGTTCTCGATAAGGAACAGAAGAGGGGGGTGCCTCCTAAGCTCAGTTCCACATCTTCCTATGAGATAGGGATTCCTCTGACATAGGGATTCCTGTGAGATAGGGATGCTTTAGGTGATAGTGCCCAGAAGAAGCGACAATCTCATCTGAAAGCTCAGAAAGCAAACCCCACATTTTTCCCCATCAGGATGCAAAACTTCTAATATCACTAGTAACCTCTTCATGGAACATTTCTCCTGACTGAGTGTTCAGTTGGGAAGTTGATGTAGGACTAACAGCACTATGTAACCAGCATTCGGATGAAGACACTCTCAAATCTTCCTATTTTTCTCCAGCTAATGCTTACAATCTGCTGTGCTCTATAGTTACCAATAACAATGAGGACCTAGATTCTAGGAAATTTTGGCTTCCGGGGGAAAAAATTCCTCATGTGAGATCTATTATGGTGGAAGGAAATTGGCACTAAATCTTAAAGTACTGTGGTTCTGTGGTTTGATGTTTCATGAATTTTTGCATGTGTTATAATATCATTTTGTGTCCTGTTACTTTTCCAGACCTTTAAGGAAATAAGAAAGTAGGAAAGTCTTGACGTTTCAGTGAAAGATTCTTCTCTCAGGAGCTGCTGCGAGAAACACATTCTAGACATCCTCCAGAACGAAAAAAGCAGTGGTTGAAACAGAAAATGTAAGGCTGAGTGTGAAGATGTTTTATGCATATTCGGGGGTTTCATTTTTGTGTGGTTTATTAGGCAGCATTCTCTAGAGAAATAGAATGAAAAGGAGATATATTTCCATATATCCCTACCTCTACATACCTACCTGTGTCTGTCTATGAGGAGATTTTAAGGAAGTGGCTCACACCATTGCAGAGTTTCAGTGAGTCCAAAATCCGATGGGTGAGGCCAGCAAGATGGAGATGTTTCTTTTTCTAGGCGTGTTTTATTTGATTCAAAAACGTCTTCAAGGGGCGCCTGGGTGGCACAGCGGTTGAGCGTCTGCCTTCGGCTCAGGGCGTGATCCCGGCGTTCTGGGATCGAGCCCCACATCAGGCTCCTCTGCTATGAGCCTGCTTCTTCCTCTCCCACTCCCCCTGCTTGTGTTCCCTCTCTCGCTGGCTGTCTCTATCTCTGTCAAATAGATAAATAAAATCTTTAAAAAAAAAAAAAAAGTCTTCAAGGAGATTCTGGAAAGACGGTGGCTGTGGCGGCTGTGTAGGTGTAGGATTTTCACAAATTGCACCCCCACTCCCTCCTTACTACTCCCTACTCACAAACACACACCCCTTTCTCCCCCGAGAGAGTAATGAGGGAGCAAAACCAAAAGTCCACGGACACATTTACAACAACAAGACCAAGGGATAATGTGTCCTTACCAATCCTCAAATACAAGTGGGGGGGGGGGGGACAAATCATCAGTGTACCAGTGGGTATCAGCACACCCGTGTGTATTGGGGCCTGTGCCGGAGAAAGCAGAGGGAGCCACAGGAGGCCTGAAGGACCTGAGAACAAGAGAACCCCCAAATTGTTTCAGAGTTTCACTGAAAAGCATAGAGGACTAATTTGAGAACAACAGTTGAAGCTGGGAGCTGTGCGGCCCTTTCCAACAGCAGGTGGATGCAAGCTCCTACCCCCACCGGCACTTTCCTCTAAGGCCTGGGGGCTGGAGCAGTCTAGCCTTTTATGAGCTCTCAAAACTGACCCACAAGGGCTCTCTTGTAGGAAAAGCCTCCACACTAAAGAAAAACCGTTGGGAGTGAAAGCGAAATTTAGCAAGATAGGCAAAAACAGAAAAAAAAAGAAAGGGATTGTCTACGTGAAATGAGGGCGGTGGACCAGGCCAGGATATTTCAGAAAGCAAGCTGCCTTAACGCTACACAAAAATAATAGAGTTCTGAGTAGTTGCAAAAGCTCTCTAAAGTCACTCCCCTTCTAAATGTTTAGGGAAACTAGATTTGCATAAAAACTGCCAACAGAAAAGCATTGAAATTTAATCCCACCCCAAGTTGCTCTAAGAACAAAGAAGACTGAATAATATGGGTCTCAGGAATCATGAAATAAGGGCATCTGGGTGGCTCAGTTGGTTAGATGTCTGACTCTCAGATTCGGCTCAGGTGGTGATCTCAGGGTTGTAAGAACCCTGTTGGGTTCTGTGCTCAGCATGGAGTCTGCTTGAGATTGTCTCTCTCCCTCTACCTCTCCCTCTGCCCCTCCCACTTGGGCTCCCAGGCTCTTTAAAATAAATATATAAATACATAAATACATAAATAAATAAATATTTTAAAAAAAAAGAAATCCTGAAATATATGCTTAACAAAAAAAAAATCAAAACTATCAGTACTATTTAAAAACAAGCTAAAAGGAAATTAAGAAAAACAAAACAATGTAAATTCCAATTTTAATTCAAGGATTATTTGTTTACCAATTATCATATACAGTCACTTTATTAGGTCATGGGGGAGGAAAGATAAACATGTTAAAAAATCTTGGCTTCCAAGACCTTATAGACCAGTGAAGAAGGAAACTCAAATCACTCAATCAGAGGGATTCTTTTCTTATTTTTTTAAGACTTTACTCACTTATTTGTCAGAGAAAGACAGAGGGAGAGAGCACAAGCAGAGGGAGCGGCAGGCAGAAGAAGAAGCAGGCTCCCTGTCGAGCAAGGAGCCAGATGCGGGACTCGATCCCAGGGCCCTGGGATCATGACCTGAGCTGAAGGCAGATGCTTCACCGACTGAGCCACCCAGGTGTAACCAGAGGGATTCTTATAAGTGAATGAAACCTGACTAGAAAGATTGGAGTTAAAAGGTACCCCCCAAATTCACCACTTACCAAATGCCCAGTCATTCTGTAGATTTTACTTTGGAGGACTCCAAAATACCTTTTAGTTTACTGTTTTCTAGCAAATCTAGCAAATTTTCTAGCAAATTGCTGGTCAAGTGAGTAAATTATTCCAAAAAATAAAAAATAAAAAAAAAAGTACACGTTTTGAATGAAATTCTCCAATCCAGTATGACTAAGTCACAGCAGGAAAGGCACATTTTCGGGCATTTTAGGCCACCATCCGCGTTGGTAAAAGAGGCCAGCAGCTCCTGTAAATAAGGAAATACAAAGTGAGGTGCTGGGAGCCAAGTCGAGGGGGGAGCATAACCTCTTTTCCCAGCAGCAGATGGCTGACCTCTTTACCTGCTTTGGCTCTGCTCCTATCCTCTCATTTTTCCCAAGAGGGAGACACTCCCCACTGAGGTTCTTTGAGTCCCTGGTACTCTATCCTCCTGTGGCTGTGACTCCCACAGCAGGTGACCCTAAGGGCTTGCCTGCAGATGGCACTACTCTAGACATCGGGACCTGCCCTGTGCTCTTAAGACAAGCATTGAAAGAGCTCTGTCCAGTTAAATGAAATCTTGCCATTTACAACGACATGGATAGATCTAGAGGGTATAAAGCTAAGTAAAATAAGTCAGTAATAGAAAGTCAAATACCTCATGATTTCACTCATATATGGAATTTAAGAAACAAAACAAACGAATAAAGAAAAAGAGACAAACAAGTGGATAGGGAATGGCTGAAATAGATAAAACGAGATTAAGATAAACTTACCATGAGGAGCACTGAGTAATGTATAGAATTGTTGAATCATTATATTGTATACTTGAAACTGACCTAACACTGTATGTTAACTATCCTGGAAACAGAATTAGATTTTTTTAAAAAATAAGACAAAATCATAGAGGGAGATAAACCATAAGAGACTCTTAACTATAGGAAACAAACTGAGAGCTCCTGGAGGGGAGTTGGGTGGGGGATGGGATAACTGGGTGATGGGCATTAAGGAGGACACGTGATGGAATGAGCACTGGGTATTATATGCAACTGATGAATCACTGACCTCTACCTCTGAAGCTAATAATATACTACATGTCAATTAATTGAATTTAAAGAAAATAATATTTAAAAAATAAAAAGAATTTAAAAATCAGAAAAAAAAATTAGCTTGACTTCTCTGCCCCCTTCCCACAACCATCTCGAAGCCCCCAGTAAGTTCTGTGTATCTTCAAAGCAAGCACCAAATGCTACCCCTTGTCACCACTTCCTACAGCTGCCATCCTAGTCCTGAGCCCCATCACATCTCACTTGGGCAATTGTAATAGGCTCCTGCTTTCACTTTGACTCCTGTATCCAGTCTCCACATAGGAGGCAGAGGGATGATTTTACCAAATATGATTATGTTATTCCCTTCCTCAGGACATCGCCAGTATAGCCTTGGTCACATCATAATGGATTCACCTAGGGTGAATCTTTTAGCCCCCGGATATGGTCCTTCTGGGGTTTCAGTGTAAATCCTAAGGTATTTTCTAAGTCTCTCCCCCTTGCTGGGCCTCAGATATCCCTACACCACTGTGATGGGCAGTTGCTGAAATCTCTTTTAACTCTCCAGCTGTTTTCTCCCTTGCGATCCTTAGAATCTTGCCTTGTCCAGATCCAGGGATCAGCCAGCACTGAAGGGGAGTTTATACACAGATATGGAGGCCCCCCCCACTTCATGCTTCTCTCCTTCCTAGGATCACTCTTCTCCCCCTGTTTTCAGCACTCTGGCAGCCCCACACTCCATCCTCTGGCTCCTCAGGCCAATAGGACTGTGGTTTTCTGCTTGAACTCGATCTGGAACACTCCTTGAGAACTGGGAAATGCCCTCGGGGTGGTGCAGGGGGTGGGGGAAGCATATAAGTAAGAATCTCGCTCAGTGTTGTTACCTTCTTTTAATGGTGGATTCTGCTCCAGTTTCTTGCTCTTCTTTACCATTCTCGGTTATCTCAGATTGCTACCTTTTATATTTTATTTAGATTTTAGAAGAGTTATTTGCTGGATTAAGCTGATAAAATCTGACAACTGGAAGCTACTCACCTAATAATTGTTGAAGTGCTTTATTTGATCTTCCCAATATGTCCACAGCTATTTTTAGAGGATGGTTCCCACATTTGTTCTTATTATACACTCTTTGCGTCGTTAAGGGGACACTTCCCAATAAATGTCTTTATGTAGCATGGTTCTAGGAGAGTCACTTTCCATCAAAGTCCTAATCCTGGCCTGAAGGTCTTACAGTATCAGGCCCTCATTACCGTTGTTGGTTTCATCTACCCTTACTTCCACCTTTGCTCTCTCTGCTCCAGCCACCCTGGTCCGTGGTAGTCCTCAAATACAACAGCACCTTCCTGCTGCAAGGCTTTGAACTTGATAGTCTGCTGCCTGAAATAATCTTCTCTCAGTTATCCAGGTGTCTCGCTCTCTTACTGCATTGAGGTCTTTGTTCAAATGTCACCTTCAGGAGGATACTTCCCTTACCCCCTTTTCCAAACACAACCCCCTTATCATTCCCTATTTTTTATTTCCTGCATAACATTTATTGCCAGCTGACATGCTAAATGTTACGTTGACTTGCCTTATGTATCTTATCTATACTCCCACTAGGGAATATATTCGCTAAGGACGGGGATTTCTGCCCATTTTCCCTGTTTTTCCCCAGTCTGACTTCCCCCTGGGGCACAATATCTGTAAAATGAATGAGCAAATAGAGTATAATTCAGTTTGTTCTCTGGGTTATTGTGTATCTGCCTCTGTGAGCTTTCTTTGTTACCTGGTCACTCTGTGCTAGTAATGCTCCATCTCTCTCTCTCTTTTTTTTTCAGTTGTACTTTATTTTTTAAAAAAGATTTATTTATTTATTTGAGAAAGAGAGAGAGAGAGCAGGAAGGGGCAGAGGGAGAGGGAGAGAGAAACCTCAGTAGGCTCTGCACTGAGTGTGGAGCCGGATGTGAGGCCCCTTCTCAAGACCTTGAGATCATGACCTGAGCTGAAACCCAGAGCCAGACTCGACCGACTGCACCACGCAGGGGCCCTCTGGTTGTACTTTTATAAAGTGGTTAAGATCAAGCAACTCATTTTTATATTGGTCTGGTTTGTCCTCTAAGGCCTCAAGTAGCCCATTAAGTCAGTAGCTCTTTCATTTCATTTCTCGATATTTCCTCTGTCCCCTGCTGTTTGCAAAACATTTTATTTTTATATGTTTCCACAGTCAGTCAAAGTAAGTTTCCTGAAGGAGCAGGACCGCATCAACTCGTTATGCAAACTGAAATCTACTTTGGAGACAGGAACAATAGCAGAAGATTAAAATGTACATAAAAATGTAACAGCTCAAGGTTCTGGTGCGAGAGCCAGATCATTTGCATTCCTAGCCCAGCTCCCCTACCTACTAGCTCTATGACTTTGGGAAGTCACTTATGTTTGTTGGGATTCAGCATCCTCTTCTAGAAAATGGAGGTTAATAACTACAACAATGTCTACATTATAGGGTTGTCATTTGGCTTGAATGCAGGTGAAATACAGCAAACGGTGTCAGTCACGTGGTGAGCACCAAGTCCATGCCAGCTAGAGTGAATAGCCTCATAGCTGAGCCTGGGCTGGGGCGGGGGAACTGATTCAGCATTTCGAGGTAGCAGAATGTCCCCTTGGGAAGTTGCCACCACCAGCACTGCCTGCTGCCCTTGGGAAGGAGTAGGGCAGTGCGTTTGTAAAGAGAATGCCTTCAGGAGAGGGAGATCGAAGCAGAGGGAAGCAAACAGGCGTTTAAGGATCAGATGTACAGCAGCAAATGGTGAAGTACCTGGGGGGATCATGAGATTTATCATAAATTCCCCTAATCGGAGGAAGAAGGAAGTGGGGATTATGAGGAAGCAGTCTAGACAAGGCAAAGGAGTTGACATTCTCAATCCAAAAAGCTTTACACGTCTTAAAGTGCTCAAGATGTTCCCAACTAATATGGAAATAGTTACATTCACAGTTACATCCAAATAGTAAACTGTTTCTGAGGAAACAAACAAAAGAAGAGGCAATTTGAAAAGAAAGTGATCGCTAGGTGAAAGTGTAATGACAAGGAGTCAAGGGCAAATGGGTGTTAATGAATTATCTGAATGCGAAGTTAGAAAAACAAAGCCTGCACAGAAGAATTGGTGAGGTCAATTTGAGGTCAATGGAACAGAGTTAGCCTGAAAATCTTAAGGTATGATGAGAAACACTAAATATTTGAGAAACTGGATAAAAGCAGGGACTTAATTTTCCAGATTACTGCAGTTTAAGGCTCCTGGAAAATAGGTAAGTGTATTTTTTTATTTCAATCCATAATTCCTCTGCACCTGTCCTTCCACGCCTCTTATCCTCTTTCTTCCTTAAATACCCAAGATCTTCATGCTGTCCTACTTCTCTACAGAGCACCCTGCTGTCACCCAGGAAAATTCCACAAAGTTTTTTCCTCTTCCTCTCCATCTCTCCTATTGCAGAGTCTTGATCTCTGCTAGACTGTAGGAGGGTAGTGGGAGGGGAGCATATACTTCCTGGGCTAAGGGCTTTGTTGTTTTTGGTTTTTTTTTAAAGATTTTATTTATCTATTTGACAGAGAGATAGAGAAAGCCAGCGAGCGAGGGAACACAAGCAGGGGGAGTGGGAGAGGAAGAAGCAGGCTCATAGCGGAGGAGCCCGATGTGGGGCTCGATCCCATAACGCCGGGATCACGCCCTGAGCCGAAGGCAGACGCTTCACCGCTGTGCCACCCAGGCGCCCCTATTGTTTTGTTTTTTTTAAAAAAAGATTTTATTTATTTATATGACAGAGAGAGAGAGAGAGAAAGTGCACGCAGCAGAGGGAGAGGGAGAAGCAGGCTCCCCACTGAGAAGGGAGCCTGATGCAGGGCTTAATCCTAGTACCCTGGGATCATGACCCAAGCTGAAGGCAAACGCTTAACCAACTGAGCCACCCAGGTGTCCCTGAGCTAGGTGCCTTTAACCTTGAACAAGGACAATTTCTATACCATGAGAATCAACATTAAAAATGTGATAAGACCAGCCAAACACTGAGGCGATCCTGAGCATTTGGGTATCTAAATAATGCTTCTTTAGGGAGCATGTCTTAGAAATCCATTTTCTCTGAACTTCTGACTTGATCTTTCTCACTTTGTGAGGTATAATCATTATTCAAATGGTAGTTGTATTCACAGATGTGGCTGTACAATATTTTTCTGGGGGAAATCTAAAAAAAAAAAAAAATCCAATGGGGTATCTCTCCATTTTTAATTTACTGGATATTTCCCTGTATTAGAGCGTTTCGTTAACCATATATAGATTGAATTCAGGTTTGCTATCAATGTGTAAGGCATCAGTACTTTACAGTCACCGTACAACATAAAGGCCCAAGGCTTCAACAGCATAAGCCAGAGTCACACAGCTCTTAAGCCATGAAACCACACTTTCCAGGTCTCTGGATTCCTGGCCAGCGCCCTCCAGCTGTGGGGACACCAGTCTCTCGGTTGTTAAGGACTCAGGATATGCCGGAGTGCCCTTCCTGTCTGTGTCTTGGTCATTACTTTTATTCATCTCAGGGTACCCTCTCATTACAAATGCCAGGGAGTGGTACTGGATTAGCAAATCTCTGATCTTCTTTATGCCTCTTCCAAATAAGGACTAAGGGCAAAGCTTCCTGGCATTCCCCTGGAGGCAGGTCCCGCCCCACCTCAGCACCAGCTCTCACTCCGGCCAATAGTGCTCTTTTCTTTCGAACTCTGGTCACATCAGCCGCACTCTGTAAACAGAGGTGTTCTAGTAATGAAATGTAGCAGTCTCACGTAAATATGCATGGGAACTACCACTGTTCCGTCACATCTGGTGCTCACATCTGCCTTAAATCTCTCCTTTAGAAACTAAAGCACATGATGGCTCCTCCCTCCCTTGAATTCGGACTTAATGACAGATCTGCAAATTATTAAAGAAAATGTATGTAACACATCCAGTGTCTACTGTGACAGAGTTTGAAACATTCTTGGCTTGTATGTGTAGGTTTTATGTCATTTCCTCATCAGCAAATTATTTTGATTGTGACTCTTTCAAGATTTTGACAGTTCATTAGCCAGGAAAGAAATGTTTGGAGTATCTTCAACAATTTTCAAGTTTCAGGAATAGGGTAGTCTTCTCTAGCCTTATCTAGAGAAGAGAACCTATGCCCTATTTGTGCTTGGTGACACACAGATGCTTACCCTGTGACCCAGAGAATGTATCCCTCAACTGTCTGCTCGGCCACAGATCAAAGTCAACTCCAGTTTCCTCATTTCCGTACATTATGTCCAGGCTCTCAGGAAGCTCTGTCTGCTAACACCGTGGAGAGTGCACGCTCATGACCGAAATGATTCTGCCACCTAAAACAACACCCCCAGCCCCGCCCCCCCACCACGATGGTTCTTTCAAACTTGCTCCGTCGGAAAGACTGAAGGAAGAACACTGAATGAGGCAGTAGTAAGAGGAAGGTTAAAGTGAGCGAGTGGGAGGAGGTGGGAGTCTGGAGCAGCTGAAATGAAAGCCGCAGTGCCTCTGGATTTGCTTATCGAGCACTAACCTTACCTGTCACTGGCTTCAGATTGGCCATGCCATTTGTGTAACAGAAGGACCAGTTTCCAGCCCGCTCCAAACGCTGGTTCTTCTGAAGCGGCTCTCTCTTCCTCTCTGCCCTTCAGCGCGTGTGCAAGCTTTCTTCATGAGACCTCCAGCCTTGTGGCACGCCTTTCACTGTCTACACGCCAGTCCTCCTCTCTGGATCCTACCACATGCCCCTGAAATAGCCCACTGCCCAGAACCCAGCAGGCTGGGGACTCTGATGGCTATGACAATTACAAGAGGCTAATTAGCTCACCAGAGCAGTGGCAACCTTGCCTTTCCTGTGCAGTCACCGTGCAGTGTTTGCTCCAGAAATTTCTCCACAGCAATGTTACAGGCTGTTCTTTTTTATCCTGAGAGGTGAAAACAAAATAGGAACTAAATTTGGACTGTTCAAAGCCATCTGGATCAGATGTGGCCCAGACAAGATGGCCTGGAAACTTTTCCAATACTTGTTATGAAAAGAGAGCTGCCAAGGGCCCCGAAAGCAAACTGTCCAAGTGGATAGAGGTGATAAAGGTGACTCTACACTGTAATTTCTTTGTCAGAAAGCCCTCACCTAAAAGCACTCAACACTTCCCTTTTCCTAGTTCTGTGTTATTTTGTTGCAAAAATCACAATGAAACTTCTCTTGTGTCTTTCTAAGAGGAGTCTAGAGGAAACCGCAAACAAGTTTCCATGTGTTTTCCTTCTTTAGAAACTACGAATGGGAACACGATATCTCCCTTCTGGGCTCTTGAAACCAACTTGATATTAGGGGAAAAACAGAATTTGAAAGGGTAGGCTCTGGGTCCAAGTCCTAGACTGGCTGTTTCTGGCTGTGTGTCCTTGGGCAAGTCACCTGCTTCACCTGAGCTTCGTTCCCTCATCTGCAAAATGGGCATAATACTCCTCACGCCTGACTTACTAACCCACAAGAGTAATAAAATAAAGCATGTGAAGGACCCTATATGACTAGCACACGCTATGTAAGTTGGTCCCTATTACTTTAAATAGGATTGTTTTATTCTTCTGATTGTAAAAATATGTCTGCTTTTTCTAAAACTTTTCAGAAAATACAGGAAAACAGAAAAGAGAGTGACAAGTGTTTCTATTTCCAAAGGGATAACCACTAACATTTGGTATTTTTCCTTCAAGACTTTGTGTACATATTTCTATTTTACCAAATGGCCATCATAACATACTAATTGTTTGTAAAATGCAATTTTTATTTAATGTCATGTGAAACAATGTGAGTTATTTTTACTACAAAAAAGAAAGTAGCCCAGATGAAAATGGAAGATAGCACCAATATAGCCAGCATATGGCATTTCTCCACCGCGTCAAAGTGAATTATTCATAAGCATTTGTCAGAAATATCCAAGGTTACTGAGCTATTCTGGAACCACAGGGTACAAATTCTGAGGCAGAGATTGCTACGTGTTCAATAAAACCCATTTCCTTTTCCTCCTGGATACAGAGCAAACCAGATTTGCTAGGCTCGTTTGCATTTAGATGTGGCCACGTGACTGAGTTCCTGCCAATAGACATGAGTGGGAGGGCTGTGTGAATGGAAGTGGGTAAGAAGAGGGTGTGTCTTCTCTGTGGAATCTCTTGTCCTCCCGCAGCTGGTTGGAAGGAGCCTATAAACCTGGGTCCTGGAATGACCTTGGGGTAGACCACCTGCCAAGCACACTGCACTTGAGGTAAATAAAACACAAACTTCTACTAAGCTACTGAATGTCAGAAGTTCATAACAGAACAGCTGGCTTTACCTACCGGCACCAGTGAAACTTGTAACCTACTTCCATGTCACAGTGTAGATTAAAACTTGAAGCAGGTCCAGAATTCTCCTTAAATGTAGACAGAGCTGAAACTCATTCAGTGATTTAATTTCAACACTGAAAGAATCACCCCTTCTCACTTACTTGGTACAAATAAATCTCTACCCACTCCCTTATAAAAATTTCTAAATTGCTCTTCCCAGGTTTTCCTTCCTATACATAAAATTAAGACTTAACATGCAAATATCCTAGAGAGAGACAACACATTCATTTCACTAAATGACCTCGACCATACTAAACCTGTGTTAGAGATTATGCAGAGAGGTGTGAGAGACTCTCTACCCTCAGAGAATGAATTATACTGTAACAAAGGCAACAGAACTAACATAGAGTTAACTCATGGGTACAGTATCATATGTAATTGCTAAAATATAGGTTCCATGGAAGCAAGAACTTTGTCTATTTCTGGCACATATGCTATATTGAAGGCATATAGTAGGCTTTGCTCACAATTTGCTCAGACTATTGAATTAAATTATTGAAGAACAGCTAACTATTAAACTGTACTTAACTATGAACCAGAATAGTTGTGGAAGGCTGAGTGAAGAAAATGGGACCGGGGCCATATTCCCCGAAGTTTTCATGGGAAGGGAAATATAAAAAAATGATAGTATCTCTTCAGCCCACTAGGCAAGCAAAGGGCTTCTTGCAGCCAAAGAGTCAGTCATCGGGCTATCGGCTGCTGGCTGCGCTCGGCTCAGCAGCGCACTGCGGCTGTGGGGCTGCAGGTGCCGGAGAGGAGCGGACAGAACAGAGAGGAGTCCGCTTGCACCAAGGCTCTGCTGCACAGCGAATGTGGACGGTATCAGGAAATGTTTGTCCTGGTGCGATGGAGCAAGATTTTGGAATTTTCTCACGCTTTTATTGAGGTATAACTTACGTACTATAAAATGCACCCAGTTTAAGTGTACAGGGTGGTCAGCGTTAGTATATTTATACAGTTGTGTGAGCGTTCCCATGATCCAGTTTTTTAACACTTCCAAAATGTTCCCTCGTACTTGTTTGCAGGCATTCCTCGATCCCACCGCAGGCAACCAAACGATCTCTTCTCTGTCTCTGTAGTTTTGCCTTTTCGGGATATTTCACATAAATAGAATCATATCATATATGTTCTTTTGTGACTGGCTGCTTTCACTTAGCACAGTTTTTTTGGGTTTTTTTTTTTAGGTTTTTCCAAGTTGTAGCATGTGTCAGTGGTTCATTGCTTTGAATCTCTGTGCATATAACATACTCTGCCTCTCAGTTCATCAGTTGGTGGTTGGAATATTTCCATGCAGGTAAAAATCTGCCATTTATACCCTGAAAAAGCCCAGGTTTGGGCCTCTCGCCCCAGTGGATTGTACTCCTCTTCCAAGCAAAGCCACTGACTTTGTGGCGGGCCCCATCTTGTAAGCTACCCTTCCTGCCTGTAAGACTTAAAGTGGGAGAAAATGCCTCTGGCAAAAAGTCTCATGTTCTTATCCAGAAGTCTAGCAGCTTTTCAAAAACAAATGCTTCAATTTTATTTCCTCCGGAGCCGATTTCCAGTGCCCTGCCATGGTGGATTTTGACAATTTTGACCAGTTGGATACAAAGAAATCAGTGACCTCTTCCTGCTATGATAACCGGAAGTCCCCTATCTTCTGAGGTATCTTGAAAATCGGGACACAGTACTTGATTCTCCGTGAGAACCAATAGGAAAGCATTACACTGAATTTAGGAATGAAACAAGCTCTGTGACCCCCAGAGATGATAGCAATGGAGCAGTATGTGGAATCAGTTGGAAGGGAAAGATTTCAACTAGGAACCTCCTATATTGGTCAAATAGAAAGGTTGGAAAAATCTTAGGTCAGTTAAGTGCAATGCAAGTCTCTTCCAAAGCTGTTGTTGCAAGAATGTTCTATTTTCCATCCATATTGCAATTTTCATACTCTTGAATATATGCTTTTTGAGGATGTATGACCCTATCTTTTCTGCTTGTCACTCTGTTGCTGCACACATCCATGGAGAGCACAGCCTGAGAGGACTAAAGTTCGGAGGGCCTTCCCACATGCTAGGAAGCCCATTCTCACTAAACTCGTTGAAGCTGCCATGTTTCCTCTAGCCATTGGCAGTTGCATATATAGTGTTTCCTGTATGTGATACCCTCTTGGACCCCCTGTTGTCACCTGCTTAAATGCCCATCCTCCAGTTACTGTTGACTATCACATTCCCCAGGAAGCCTCAGGTGGCTGCGTAAGGGCCTTTCTAGAAAGTTGGAAAGCCATATTATAAATGACATATCTGTACATCGATTTCCCTGATTAGACTTAAATTCTGTGAGGGCAGGGCCCATGTTGCCTGGTTTACTATTATATTCCAAAAATATAATAGTAACCTTTAGAACAGTGAACCTTTAGAAACAGGAAATGTGTTTTGTTAATATCCACAAGAAAGCAGTTGGGAAGTTGCCCAGGATTTTTGTTAAGGGGACCAAGTCCTGGGGCCTTAACCTCTCTGAGCCTCAGTTTCATTTTAAAAAGTGGGGATAATCTTTCCACTTATGACGATTAAATGGAAAGATGTATTCCAAAGCTCTTACATGGCACCTGGCATATAACAAATAACATGTAATAAATGTTAACTGTTCATCAGGAAGCAATTACAGTCCTTGCTGGTGGCAGTGGGGAGCCTAGTTGACCTGGCTGCCCCCTCTCTGGACCACACCATGTGAATGCCAATATACTCGGGTTTCTCCTGGTTGCTGGCAGCCAGTGAATAACTGGGCTGTGGGGGACAACGCAGGTCACCCCTCCAGACAGAAGAGTCTTCTCTCACATGCAGCTTTGTCATGAGGCCTCTGCTTCAGCCAGGCAGCATTTTTCCTAGTACCGCTCGTTGGTGTGGTCTCTTTCTACCCAACCGTCCATTGCCCCTGCCCCCATCTCCTTTCACAGGTATCAGGCCAAGCCTCTCCCTGCCCATTCCTGGTTCTTCCCATGATCTTTCCCTGGCATTCCTGCAACAGCTGCCCTGCACACCGTCTGCTTTTCAGAGGATTCGAACTCACACAGGTGGTGTCAGGCCTGGACCGAGGAAGCGGGGACGGGAAGAGGGGCCCGGGGTCTGCTTCACTCGCTACCTGGAGGACGAGGAGGATCCCAGCCTGAGATGTGTGTGGCCCATTTGCTGCAGAATTCTTTGTTGGTGACCTGGAAAAACATCCCAGCACAAGGAATGCCCCTCCAAGGGCAATGGTCCAGGCACTTGGAAGATATGAAGGAGTAATCACTATAAGGGCAGCAAAATTGGCTGGTTATTGCTAAGTTGTAGTGAGACCCCACAGGAGCGTAATGAGAAACGGTGGGCCATGAGCAAACAATTAAAGTAAGAGTGAGAGCCAGAGGGCCTTTTCAGTTGCTTTCAAAGAGCCCCTTAACTCCTGTAGTGAGAGGTCTGACTCAGTAGAGGAGCACACTCTGATAGAGACACAGAGCTCCAAAGAAGCTAAAATGCTCAGCCAAGGCAGTCTGCTTTTCTAAGGTTAGAGCCCTGGTTGAGAAAACTCTGGGCCCTGAAACATGGGATAGGGCGTGCGGATAGATGTTCCAGGGGAGTTTGGTTCCGTAGATCCTAGCCCTCAGAGCTTGTGATGTGGCTCACCCTCTCCACTCGGAGCCAGCGCTTCCTCCATGCTGGAAAATGATACAGACCCTTCCCTCTCCCCGACTAGGTGCATGATGCCTCCCTCAAGAGCTGCCCCACCTCTTCTCCTAGGTACCGGGCTGATAACTAGAGTTAAAATCCAGCTGGGAATATTTGGAGCCTGATTAAGCAGAAAGCATATTATATATTAAGAGACCTGCAAAAATCTATTTGCATGTAGCAGCAATAGGCAATGCAGTGCCCTTGGGTTTTGAGCAGCTAAAGAGAGGCACCAACACAGGAAGAATGGCAGCGGAAGTTCTCCCGTGAGGTAAAGGCTGAGAGCAAGAGAGGTTGTCCAGGGCTGGGTTCCTTCATACCCACAGGGCTGACAGGACCTGAGTCAGTAAGGACCATGTGGTGATGCTTAGCTGCCAGAAGCTGGGCAGCTGACATTCCTGGAACAGCTGGAAGAGTCAGAGGGGCAGCTAGTGCAGAATGAGTCGTGAGAGCTATGGAGATGGTTAATAGAACATGGCATCCCTGGAGGTGAAACACACAGGGGGTCAGCAAGGAGGCTGCTTCGTATCTGTAGCCAGAGAAGGCGGAATCAAGAAGGAAGAGGCTGAGGGCAGTTGTCCAATGAAATGTCATAATCACTTGTTCAGACCCCAAATCCACTGATGAGAAGGAAGGAACTTGCAACACTGCAGCCAGTATATACTCTAATGATTCCCCATTTTTCCCTTTCCAAAAGGAACCGATGAATGTTACTTTGGTGGTTATATCACAGAAAGGGAACTCCTCAGACGTGAAGAGGACTGTAGGACCCAGGGTCTAAACTGATATCGATACTCAGAAATCCAAAGCACCACCAGAAACCATCCAAAATACAAGAGATGCTGAACACGTGGGAACAAAGTGACTCCGCCAGTGGACATTAGCTAAGCTTGTTCACCACCACTAAGCCACCAAGACCGACCAAAGTGACAGCTGAGGGTGAGGGCAATTTAGAGTAGACAGCAGTTGAGGCCAAGGTTAAATACTAGTTGAGATCCCCAGACCAACTATATCGACGGGCTGAAGTGTGATCCACTGATCTCCCCGAAGTTATCCTACAGAAATGGTCTGTGGGTAATGTGGAGGAGCTGTTCCCTGAGGCTGCATGGGGATGTCAGTCTTCACAGCTCAGGGGTAACTGTGATGGCCGTGAAAACACACCACCCAGATCTCTTACTTGAGGGAACGGAGTTACTGGACTGATCCGGCTACCACTCTGGATACACCATTGCATTCACAGCGACGAAGCTATTACCCAGCAGCTCCCCGCCAGCGAGTGAGCGTGGCGAGGGTATTAGTGCAGACCCGTTCCTCTGGGATGTGGGACCGTCTCGTGAATGATTTGGCCATCGGCATTCTCCATCAGCCTGTTGAAACTATTTTAAAACTGCTCTGTAGTTTGAAGTTCTTCCTAGCCCAATCCTGCTTCCTTCCTCCTCTTCTTTAATCTGTATTGGTCTGAAGGCTCTCCCTACACACTCCTGCTTTCTCCCTGTATCCACAGGTATTCATTCCTTCAATCACCTCCAGCTCGTCTAATTCAATAGGGCATCTCCTTTTCTGAGGAGCACAGTCATGAAGCCAGGGACTGTTTTTTGCTCAAGAGGGGAGCGATATACTGAGCACAGGCTTCCAGTTCACACACTTTTTATTTGTTTCTGGGCTGGGAAGTTATCCCAATCTTTCAGGAGGTATCACATGCTTTATTTTGGTTTGTTTGTTTTGTTTTGTTTTTGTACATTTCATGCTGTGCTCACACCAGCACATGGAGTTTATACCAGCAAAAAAGAGTTACATACTTCATTTATTTATTTATTTATTTATTTATTTATTTATTCTCCAGTGAAATGGACGGGCTTCTAAATATACATGAAGAAAGAAATGTTTCAGAGACTGAAATACAAGAGGATAAAACTAGTCTTGCAGATAAAGCTGTAGAAAAAAAATAAATCTGGGAAGTGACAGGTGCCTGGATAGCTGGAGGAGGACAAGAGGAGAAAAATGAGGGAGAAATATTCACCCTCCTCCCTGACTTCCTTCTCTTCTATAAACTGCTACTGGAATTTCCCAGCTACCATATTTGCAATTACAGCACATAAAATGAATGGAAGAGTAATATTTGGAATCACTACACCTTAGCCTCTTTCTCCTTGGCTACAGAATAACTCATGTATTAATCCTCTCATTCATTCAACTAATCATCATACAATAGAGCCCTTCTTGTTTACTATTCTGAGCGCCGATTTTGCTCCAAATTCTCATTTAATACAAAACTCTTTGCTAGGGCACTGCTCTTCCACAAATCTTTTTTTCCTTACCCAGATTCTAAATTGGTTCAGCCTTTGATCTCTGCTCAAAACTCTCGTGTGTTTGATTTCCAAGGTAGGGTGAACCCAACAGACATTTTTTTACATCTCAGCAAGTCAACTGTAGGAAAATGCAAGTCATCTAGCCTTTGAAAAGCCCCCAACTCTCGGAGATTCCTGGGTTAGCCCTTTATGAAAGGGGTAGAAAGCCAAGGAATAAAAGAGAAAGCTGGAGAGAAATTTGCAGTATAGAAATTCATGTAAGCTGAATACGTAAGAATTCCCTGGTGGGGTAGGTCACTTGTGGTTAGAGAGCATCCCTTATACCCCAAAATGGATATTCCTCACCCAATGATGGAGAAACTATGTTCTACAACTAGGGTGCTTTGAGTATTGACAAAATTCAAATACTCCAAAGAAAGTATTCTAAGTTGGTATCAGGCGTTCACTCGTTAGTGTGAAATAATTTCCTACTTTTCCTAATAGTAGGCCTTATAAGGCAAAAGCAAAACCAGAACTGGTTCCTTCAGGCATATTCTGGGCCACAAGTGAATGAAAAACAGCAAGAATGACGACAACAGAAGTTTAAGGCATTGAGATTAAACCTGTCCAACTGCTCCCCTAGGGGCCTTGTGTTTTCTTGAGAGCTGCAGATGAGCATTCTAAAGATCATTTCCTAGACAACAAGTTGCTTTGGTTTTTGTTTCTGTCCACGTTAAGTATACAGAATACGGTCCCTTGCTACTAAGAGTGTGAGCCCCACCCCAGCAACATCGCTATCGCCAGCAGGGTTGTCCTACATGAAAACCCCGATCTTACCTCACACTCATGGAATCAGAATCTGTGTTTTAACAAGGTCCTTGAGGGACATGCCAACACATTTACGTTTGAGAAGCACGGCATAGCTCAGGGGACAGACTAAGAACTGGAAAATTGGCTTAGATTTCTGACTCTGGCCACTTACTAGCTGACAAATTGCATAGCGTCCTTGTATTCTAACCTCCTCTGTCAGATGGAGGTAAACTCTGCATATTCTTTCTCTTATTTCTAGTCTTTGTTTTTACTCCTTCTTGTATTTCTCTACTCAAATTTTTCCGTATTCCTGATATGTTAACCTTCTTTGCTCATTTGTATTCTTACCGGACGCCTTTGCATAAGGAGGAGAGAGTACACATGCATATAATATACACCCATATGCAGGCATCCCACCCCAGTTCTATTTACTCCAATAAGATTGACAAAAGAATGAGTTTGTTTAATGAATATAAAAGCTATTTGACTATTTCAATGCTTTCCACTCCATACCAAGCTGCCTGCCAGATTGTGGGCCAATATTTGAATGAGTAGCCAATTTGTATGTAACTGGTCAACGCAAAGTTCCTGTTTCTACCAGATTCTAACGAATCACTACACTTTGCTTTTCTTTGAAAAGCTAAAATAGGACTGATTAGATGTATAAGTTATTCTTATATTAGCCAACACATCATGCCATAGTCTCCTTCTTACAAAATGATGGCCTGCTCTAAATTATCTATGTGGGCTCCTCCAGTCCTGAAGGCCTATGATTCTGATTGTAATCTGAGGATTCCTCAGAACAAACCATTTATTATTAAATATTAAAAAGCAGGCAGCGTGATTTAATGTGCCCTTCTCAAGACTTCCTTTAGACCCATGCATCTGAAGAGCAGAGTGGGCCCCTAAAACCTCCCCAAGTCTCTTCATTTGGTTCCAACAAAATTTAGTCTCTCAGAAATTCAAGAACTCTCTGGACAGACACTTGAAAGCAAGCTCGTTAAAATTTTAATCCCAAGTCTCGTTTTAACTTAATTATTTATCTCACTGTGAATGCCTAACATCTCTATCAATTTTCTAAGGATAAATATGTATGAGGTTTGGACCCCAAAATTAAACTCTGAGATTTTTGAGACTGATTTTTAAATGAAGCTAGACAGCAGATTCAGCTTCTGAATAAAAATTTACGGGAGTGTGTAATTGAATCACTTAGCATTCCTCACAGAGGAGAGACCCTTTCTACCAATATTCCTTTTCCTATAAATTCCACATAATTTTCCGACAATAAATCTTGATGGAGCTGGAAATCTAAATACTGATTTGTTGTTTCATCCTGAATTAATCACACATAATTACAAAAACGGATACTTTAGAGAATGCATTAAAAGCTCTTGAACACAAATAAATGCCCTTCTTCTTAGAAATAGAAACCTATCAATGTCCATATGTTCAGAACATCAGATATTTAACCCTCAAGGTGCTCAGCTATTTCTAGTAGAGATTTAAGAGTCATGGTTGTAATAACATCACATCATATTTAAACGTTAGCTACTAATTTCTCATTAGTTCCTGTTAGCTTAGTTATGGATTTACCAAGACTCGGTACATTGATGAGGTCTGTGCATGGAAAGGGGTAAAGTAGCAACAATTAAGCTCTACTTAGCACTCATTACGCACCAGAGATGCCCTAACCTTAATCTTCATGACTACCTTTTATAGGTAAGGAAACCAAGGTACAGAAAGACAGAATAAAGTGTGCAAGGCCACGCAGGTGGCAACCATTACAGTGACAGTTTGAACCGAGGCTTTCTTCAGAGTTTATGCCCTTAGCCTTGACATTGTTGTCCTACCCAACTCAATCTAACATACACTTTACGTTAGTAGATCAGATAGCGTTATATTTGAACATATTATGTTCTACCCGTATGTTAACAATTTATGATTACCTCGTATGACATTATGTGATGTTACATTTTATATGATGGTGGTCCTTTGATTCAGAAACAGTAATTATCATTTAGGTTCATCGGGCTGCAGAACCCCTATTCTCTCTCCTAGAACTCTAATGACAGAAATTCTGTTTACCTCATACCTTAAAAAAAAAAAAAAAAGCAAAAAACAAATAAATGAACAAACAAAAAACAATAAGAAAATAATCAAAACAACAATAATAAACCCATTTGCTGGCTCTACTTCATAATAAATACCACTGTCCTTGGGTCCCATTGTCCGTGTCCTTCTCCCTCAGGGGTTGAAGACCCAAAACGCCTGGAGGAACTGAAGGAACTGTGAACAGCTGACATAGCCTGGTGGGGTGAAAGGCGCTCACCTGGAGAGCCCAGGTGTCCATCTATGGGGGGTGCCCCTCAATAGCATCCCTGGCCTATGGTAGCCATGAGGAAATAGTAGCCCCGTATTATCTGACCCTCTAATTTGTCGAGGGAAGTCAGAAATAACAATTTTGACAAATTTGACAAATTTAAAAACCAACCATAAAACACTGGAATGGCTAATGAATCCATGTGGGCAGATAGGTCATACTCATGGCCTGGATACCATCTGGTCTTCAGTCTGTCATCTCAGTTCCTCTGGTCTCTACTTCCTTGCTGGATGAGATCATGCTTCTCCTTGGCTTCAGTGCTTATCTAACATGTATGATTTCCCAAGGTGTTTTTGACTTTACCAATCGACTCTAGATCCTAATCTCTAATTACCTCTCAGGCAAATCCTTGTCCAGATTCACCCTACACACAATGCGTGAGTTGATAAGAATCTCCCTATCTGTAAATATCCTCCATCTGGAGTGATCTCTACCTTGGTTAATGCAACATTTTCTATGCAGTCACCCAATGATCTTTAACTCCTCATTTTTTTTTAACCTTACAAAGTTTATTGATAAGCAAGTTGAACTGAATCTACCTCAAGATATTTCTGAAATCTCTCTAATAATTCCCATGCAGTCTTCAAGTAAGCTGAGAGTTTTCTAGTTTTTTAAGCTACAGAATATTTTCTTTTAACAAAATTTTACTTAGAAGTCTAGTTGCAACAGATATAAGTGGGTATTGTCAGTTTCCATTAGAGACCCAGATTCCCACCCATCATCCTATTGTCCTTTGAGGTGACCCATCTCTAAGGCACTCATAGTGTTCCCCAAAACACAGTTTGAAAACCAGACATAAAAATAGACCTACCAATCATCTTCCCCACCTCCATCGTTTCCATCTACCATATTGCTATAAAAATTATCTTTCTGGGGGCGCCTGGGTGGCACAGCGGTTAAGCGTCTGCCTTCGGCTCAGGGCGTGATCCCGGCGTTGTGGGATCGAGCCCCACATCAGGCTCCTCTGCTATGAGCCTGCTTCTTCCTCTCCCACTCCCCCTGCTTGTGTTCCCTCTCTCGCTGGCTGTCTCTATCTCTGTCGAATAAATAAATAAAATCTGTAAAAAAAATTATCTTTCTGAAACATAGGTTTGATCAGATTTCTATTTAAAAAGCTTTGGGGTGCACCATTAATTATAGGATGAAATCCAAACTCCTTAACATAAACTTCTACCTTTCACAACCTGAGTATATGTCCAGTCACACTTCAGCCACACTGACCATTGTCTAGCTACCCTCCTTTCCCTTGCTTGGTGCATTCTCGTACTTTGGCCAATAAAAGTTTGATCTAGGTCTAAAATGACACTGGAGATACAAGGCTGAGATGTGACTTGTTTCCTTATTTCCATACTGCCTATCCAAATTTAACTGTTACCTAGCAGGGGCAGGATCACTCACACTGAAGGAAGAGTACTATTGTTTCTGTAACAGTAGTGAGCTATACATGCTTAGTTTTCAGTCATTGTATCCCCTCTAGGGTGGCATTCACAAGCGTGTATGATAGACATCTGATAACACTTTGTTCATTAACTTGAACTGTCCTTATTACTGATCATTATGAGCGGGCAGTGTTACCTAGCCCTCAACTGACCAAGACACTTCTAGTTATAGATCATGGACTATTCATTTTCAAGGACACAATCACTAAGGAAATGTTTTGAGCATCTATTTTGTGTCCTATATAATTAAGGCCACATAAAAAGAATGACACATTTTCTACGGTCAAAAAATGTCATCTAGTTCAGAAAACAGAACTAAAGAATCTGACAATTTACGATCAGCATAAAGCAATATGCAACTGAGAAATTAAACTTTACAGATGATTAATGTTAAAAGAATTCAAGGGAAGTGTGTTCTAGAGTTCTTATAAACCTCCTGAAGGAGATTATGTGAACCTGGGATTTGAAAATCAGAGAAGAATTATTTAAGAGGAAACTGTGTTTCAGGTCAAAGAAATAATGTAAACAAGGTACCGAGGTTAAAAACAAACTGGCTTGGAACTACACCAGAGAGGCATGGATGGGAATATTGGGTAATTAAAAGTACTTTAAATTGAGAAAGAGTTTCAAGTTTTTGTAGTAGGTCATTGAATACTATATTGTGTGTGTTTGCAGGCATGTTTTTGGAGACTGAAGATGATATTTAAAGAAGATAAGTACTGTACACTGGTAGAATGTGCAAGATGGACTGGATTACTGGAAGGAGAGACCAGAGTCAGAGAATCCAGTTAAGAAAGCTGGAGTCTATGCAGTAACTTAGGTATGACGGGACCAGAATAGTGTCAGTGGTCTGCAATGGAGAAGAAATGCCTCCTGTGAAACGAGAACCAACAGGCCTTCTGAGAGTCTGGATTTTAGTAATAAAAGAAAGAATGAGCAGCACTAAATGACCACAGGATTTTCATCTTGAGTGATATGATAATTGTATTATTTTTGACAGACACAGGAGCTAAATTGAGTGATGAAAAAAAATGTTCCTTTTCTTAAAAAAAAAAAACCACACTGAATTTCAAGAGCTCTCTTACTCTGGTTTCTTTAGAGAGCAGAGCCTGAGGCAATGATTAACAGTGCTGATGCATTATTTGCAAGGGTATACCCTGAGCAGTGAAGGTACAGGTACAGCCAAGTGGAGTGAAAAAGGAAGTGAGCCATACAATGATGCTTTCCTGGACTGGCCATCCTCTCACAACGAGCCCAGGAGAGACACAAAGGTGACTTACCAGGTGCTTTTCTTAGCTCACAGGACTTTCCCATATAGGCTAGGCGGAAAAACCATATTTTGGATTAATCTGTTGGTTATAGGAAGATGGGAAATCAATCTCCTTGGCTGCCTTCAAACTCCTGTTTCTCATTGGTCAAAATTCATTTTAAGGAGATTTAACTCTTTCATCACCTGTCCTGTACGTAGGCACTTGGGATGCCAGAAGCCATAACCTGAAGTGTGGGGTTTCACCTAAGATCTGACATGGTTGGGGGAGCCTGAAATTCCAGACATATAGCTGGTCAACAAGGAGTAGCAGCCAAAGGGAAGGAGTAGCACTCCCAGGGCAAATGGCAAGTGGCCATCATATTATTCTGGAAATAGCTGGTACCTTTGCATGGAAGAACACATCAGAGGGGCTCTGATATAAGACATATCTGATATGAAAAATAATTCCTCAAGTGGAATTAACTTGCAGAAAATTGGACATATGGACCAAAGCCTGGAGGAAGACTTGTAACCAAAGGTACAGGGTTGGAGTTTATAATTTTCCTCCATAAATTATAATTGGAACTTGAGAGAATAGATATACCCCTGGGAGAAAGAACCCATAAGAGACAAGTGGGGAAAGATGAGAATCCAATACTGGGAACTGAGGAGCATAAAGGAAAAGTAAGGGGAGAAGAGAAATAGCGTGTCATGCTTAAAAAAAACAAAGACAAAAGCAAGAATAAAGTGAAATTCAGGAATGATTTATACCGTGGAACTAGGAATGAGGAAAATTCTAGAGGAGTATCTATGGAACAGTATCCAATGCACCAGATTGGTCCAGAGGAGTGAGGAGAAAACAAAAGGAAAGCTGTGTTGTCGAATGCAACGAAATACCTTTTACGTTCCAAAACCAGATGTGGGGTAAAATAGTTCTCTGTGAGACCAAAGTCCCTGAGGGAGACATTCTAAGAGTTCATAACGGCCTCAGGTTTGGATCTCTCCCTCACAGATCTACAGGTTTGGGTGGGCCAACCTGCAGGGTCTTCCATGACTGAAAGTCCTGGTCAGTTGTAAGCCCAGCTGAAGTCAGTGTTTGTGGGAAGCTGGGAGAGGTGACACTGAGGGTCCCTGTACAGAGAGCACACTGTAGTTGCTGCGAAGCCTAGTGCAAGGCAACCTGAGAATGCAGTTTGAACAGGAGAACATAAGACCATGTAGATGTAGGGGGTTCATGGAGATCAGAATAAAGAAGAAAATCTGAGGAGTCTAAGGGGATGTCCAGAAAAGTCATCTATGGAGAGTCCTGGAAGGTAAGTCCATACAGGTTGGTGTGGACAGAAGGTGGGCTAAAATTAAGGTGAAGACCTGGCTGAGGTTAGTCACAGAGAGATAAGCTGTATGTAATAGTGAGCTTTTGAGACAGACTGCGTAGGCCCCAAATAAATCTCTAACACTCTTGATTGTGACCATGGCAGGTCATCTGGTTACTCCAGATCTCAGTTCCCTCACTTGGAAAATAGATTTTATAAGAAAATCTATCTTATAAGGATATGATGATTGAAAAAAACCAAAAAAACATGAGTTAAACCATAATGTGCTTAACAGAGTTCCTAGCAGATAATAATGATTTGTCTACACCACATACTCACGTGGATATCTCAAATGTAACAAGCGTAAGACTGATTTCACGACCCACCCTCCAGAGGCTCTTCTACCTAGAATAATGGCACCACAATCCATTGCCAGACATCTAGAAGTTGTTCTTGATAACTTGTTCCTCATCCTCATCATCATTATTAATGATAACCATCATTAATTTTATCAATTTTACCTTCAAATATCTATCAAATTCAGACACTTTCTACATCTATAGGTTTACCATGCCAATCCAACTGGCTATTCCTCTTTGGTTATACCATAAAATGGCCCGTGAATTTGTTTAGCCATACAACCCCTTGGGCTTTTCTCCAATCCATTCTCAAATACAGAGCTCCCCAGGCAATGACATGTATGAGTTACAGGTGTGCAAGGAGCAAGATATACAACCCAAAGTCTGGTCTTTGGGGCCAAAAGTATAAGCCACATGGAAGCTTCTATAGCTATGCTATAGATACAACTCAAGACATGACCCAAATAATTGTGTCAAACAGACTTGTGCCTGACATGGCATCATATAGGGCCTGAGTAAACTGCGAGACGACCATTCTAACAATGCGTGCACACACACACATTTCACAAATTAGAGCTTCGGTATCATACTGGATTTTTTTTTACAAATTCAACTTTTAATATGTATCCTGATACATTGTATCTCAGTTTACATCCTAGTTCTTTGTAGTTCATGTTTCATTTTACTAATTTTAATTATATTACATAAAGACCATGTAATTATTTTTTACCAACTCTTACCTACATTCTCCCTAATCCCCTCTTGCTCTCACCAGGGCATGGAGGAAATATCATCATTCTGTATGTGTGCCATGACATGGGCAATTTGGGAAAGCAGGGTTCTTATGTATAGTCAAAAGAAGCCTTAAAGAAAATCTGATTATATAACCCCTCTGCGTAAGTGCCTAATGGCTTCACAGTGCTGTAAGAATGAAGGTCAAGATACACAGAATGGACTACAAACCCTACATGTCTGACCAGGCTTCCTCTCTAGTGTCATCTTACGTCCCTCTTCTTCTCATTCTTTGCACTTCAGTTACTCTAACTTCTTCCACGTCTTTAAAAGCATCATGCCCCCTTCCATCACAGACTTTGTATATGCGCATCTCTCTACAATGAGACTGTCTCACCCTCACCTTGCACTGTCACCCCATTGATCTCATTTCATCCTTTAGCTTTCAGCTCAAGGTCACTTCTTTAAAGAAACCATATACACTCCCCACCTTTCCCAGCCCAATACAGGATACTTCCATTTATCTATCAAATATCATGGATACTTATGTTTATCACTGTATCCCCAACACCTAACATAGTACTTGGCATTCAATAGGAACTCAATAAATAAGTCTTGAAAAATACATTGAGGGCTAAGTTCTAGCCAGCCATGGGTCAGCCGTGAGGTTGTGAGTTGTGGCTCCTTGGCCCAGACTCAGGTAGCTTGACTTCGCCTACACATGGTTTCACCAGGTGTCCAACAGGTTCATTTTTAAGGACTGGCCATGATGGAGGCTCTTTTTCCTTTTGCTTCAATTTATAAATGTAAAAATCAATAAAGGGCTTTCCATATAATAACAACCAATCATTGTTAATCCTTCTAACATGACAAAACTGTCTCATTTTTGTGTAACGGCTTCTGTTCTTTGTCAAAATATGTTCACATTTTATAGAAATATAAGTTTTATAATATTTGTTGCTTTTTTCATTCAGCATATTACACACATTTTCTTAAATAATATTTTCTTAAATATTTCTTAAAAATAACATTTTATACAACTACACAATAGGGTCTTCAAAAAATATTTATTGAAGGAGTATAATGTGCCAAGAACCATGGAAGTACCAGAGAAGCAAAGATTTATTCAATGTATTTGAAAGGTAGTGAACAAAAAAGTAGGGCTGAAGGAGGAAAGAAAATGGGGTCAGGAGGAGTTGTTTTGTTTTTTAATTCCAAACAACAACAAAAAATACATACTTGTATGCTGATGAGAATGATGTAGTAGAGAGAAAAACGGATGATGTAGGAGAGAGAGGGATTTGCTGGAGGGACATCCTGGGGTGAAGAAAGAAGAGCACAAGGCAGGCAGAAGGCAGAGCGTGAGGGACAAACTAGACGGTGAGCACATGTGGTCGTGGGAGACTGTGGGAGATTTCCTCTACTTGCTTCTGTTTTCTCAATAACTAGAAAAGCAGGAAGCAAAGTGACCAGCAAAAAGTGGGGATGTTGAAGAGGGTGGTGAAGGTTTAAATAAAGTGGAGAAAGTACAAAATAGTGGTCTGGGCCAGTGAATGGGCCAGAGGAGCACTGTTTGATTGCTGGGAGGATGAAAGGCCCTTTGGAGCTTTGTGGTCATGAAAAGAGACACTAGTCAGTGTGGTTGTGATATTTTCTCCAGCCATTTTTAGCTACATGAATCAAGGTATGAAGCAGGTTCAAAGTTAGCTTTAACCAGGGTTATGGTTTTGACAAGTTAAGATTACATAGTGATGGAGGAGCAAAGGCACTGGGGAGATATCTAAGAGTGATTTTAACGATGTGTACTTGTGACATAGTCTTGTTCTCAGAGAGCTCAGTCTGGTGAGGGAGAAAATAAAAAACAATTTAATGTCACAATAAACATTTTGAGATGTATAACACATTTTATTTATTTTTATTTTTAAGATTTTATTTATTTATTTATTTATTTATTTATTTATTTATTTGAGAGATGGAGAGTGAGAGAGAGCCCAAGTGGGGAGAGGGGCAAAGGGAGAGGGAGAAGTAGAGGGAGAGGGAGCAGGGAGCCCCATGCAGGCTCAGTCCCATGACTCTGGGATATGACCCGAGCCAAAGGCAGACGCTTAACCGACTGAGCCACCCAGGCACCCCTAACACATTTTAAATAATATTCCTAGAAATAAGTCTGAGTTCTTTAATTCTTCACCTATTGGCTTAACTAATAGTTGGGAGATTCTTTTTTTTTTTTTTTCCCATCCCCAAATATTTCAGAGAACTGTGAGAGTGCTTAAAATTCTAGGATTTTTTTCTTTTTGTAAGGATTTTTGTTTGGGCTTCTATTGATATAATTATCTTATTTCTATAATATCTTTCTCTTATAGATAATAGAGGTTTTCTAGGGATATTGGGGTCATGCATACCATCACCCCAAATTTAGAATATCACTGCACAGACCACCCAGCCTTGAGAATGACCTTCTTAACTGAAGACAGTTATCTCAAGAACCATGATTTTTCTCTTTGTATTCTCTTTTCTATTCTCTTTGTACCTCTCCTTTTGCATTGTACCTTCATAATTTATTGGAAACACGTGTATGCAGCTGAACCCCAGCTATGAGAAGCGACAAAGTCTCTAGCATACGGAAGACACATAAGAGGTGATAGGCATTTTATTCATACGGCCGTTTCAACCCCGAGTAACTTGTTACACATACTTCGGATTATTTTCTACGGTTTAATTACCAGTGGGACTATGGAATTATTCTAAGTTTCTTCTCAACTGACAACACCTCAGCATTGTACGTGTCTGTTGCAGTTTTACTGCATTTACTGCAGTTTTATTTAATATTTCCAGTGCTTGCTGTTGAAAAATATTTGGGGGTGGTACGAAAAAAAATCTCCACAGAGTAAAATTGTTAGTTTCTTTTAAACAACAAGTGATGAAGTTGTCCTTAAATTACTAAGCGTGTATACTTGAATTCCTTATCTTCAAATTATGTAAACTTTCTATGCAACTGGTGGGTTACACCATTAAAAAAAGAGAGGGAGAGAGAGAGGAAACAGGCTCAAAATATAGTCACTTGTGATCAGCCTCAATCAGCCAACCAAAAGTTAGTATCTAAACCAATTGCAGTTTCAGTCTCCACCAGGAATGTGACCTTTAACTAGTCAATCTGAAACCACCTGATCAGTAGTGAGTTAATCTGCATGACAAACCCCTGTCCTGCCCCCACAGGAGGGTGACCTTGCCTAAAACAGTATACTCTTTTCCTTATCTTACCCCTTTCTGGCCTGTAAATGTCTTCCACTTTGTATGGCTCTTAGGAGCTCCTTTCTGTCAGCTAGATGGGCTGGTGCTCTATTCATGATTTGCTGAGTGATGCCAATAACACCTTTAAAGTTTGCTCACTTGAATTTTGTTTTTTTTACACACCAAGCAGATGAGAGACAGAACAGTGGCTTCTCGTCATTTGTATGCAAGAGAGCAGAAGCTGCTTCCCTTTCTCCTCCAAAAAGAGGGAGAGAAACATTTTCTCCTTGGTTCTGAACTTAACCTTTTGGAATGTCAGTAAAATCTCTCCAAAGGCCAGAGAGATCCTTGATCATAGATTACTTTGACCCAGACAGGCCTCCAAGATCTGAGCTCTGTCTTTTTTGTCATGTAAATATCTGAGGAGGTGGCACTCCAGTATTCCTGGCACCTTGGGGTTTTTTGTTTTTTTTTTTTAACATAATTTGAGCTGTCACCTTTTGGCCCTCTCAGGGAGATAAGAAAAGATGTCCTCTTAGATAGAATAGTTAATGAGACAAAGGGCTACATATTTTTCTCATGGTAGAGGAAGAGTACAATGTTTTTAGGGAAAGGGAAATCAGATCCCCTATCTTTCCATCCTATGCATTGCCATATCTCAGGAGTGCAGGCTTTTTTACAGAGGCGCTGAGAAATCCAGGGAATCTTCTATTTTCCCATAGTATGTACATTGCTCTTTAATAAAGCTGATTAGATACGAATAAAAGAAAAGAATGAACTATTTATACATGCAACATTATGAATGTTCATGAGTCTCAAAAATATGTGTGTGTATGTGTATGAAAGAAGCCATTCACAAAAGAGTGCACAATGTTTAGTTCCATAACTAAACGATTGTGATGAAAGTCAGACCAGTGTTTGCCCAAGAAAGGTGAGAACAGACTGAAACGAGAACGAGGGAACTTTCTTCAGGCATGAGGCATTCTATATCTTGATTCAAGTGGTAGTTACACAGGTGTACATAGTTAACAAAACTTAAAAAATTGTACACTTCGATTAATGAGAAGATGGCAGAGTAAAAAGATCCTGAGCTCACCTTATCCCATGGACACACCCAGATAACAGCCATGTCAGAGCAACTAACTCTGAAAATGACCTGAAGACTAGCAGAACAGGTGTTTCCACAGTTAAGTGCAGAGAGGAGGCCCATTGAAAAAAGAAGGAGGGATAGAGACACAGTTGGCAACCAAATCCCTGGTGACACTAACCACAAACTGGAGGGAAGCCATGAGAATGGAGAACTTAACAACTCAACACAAAAAAACCCAAGTAATTTAATTACAAAATGGTCAGATGACCTGAATAGGCATTTTTCCAGAGAAGATATATGAGTGGCCGACAGACACATGAAAAGATGCTCAACATCACTAATCATCAGGGAAATGCAGACCAAAACCACAATGAGACATCACCTTAAACCTGTCAGAATGGATAAAACAAAACAAAACAAAACAATAAAACAAAAACATGAGAGATAACAAGTGTCAGCAAGGATGTGGAGAAATGGAAACCTTTGTGCATTGTTGGTGGGAATATACATTGGGGCAGTCACTATGGAAAACAGTATGGAGTTTCCTTAAAAAATGAAATAATTTTTTCAAGGAAAAATCCAATAGGATTACCATATGATTCTGTAATTCCACCACTGAATATTTACATAAAGAAAATGAAAACACTAATTTGAAAAGACATATGCATCCCTATGTTTATTTCCGCGTTATTTACAATAGTCAAAATATGGAAGCAACTCAAGTGAATGGATGAATGGATAAAGAAGTAGTATGTATACGCACATACACACACACATATATACAGACACACACATACATAATGGAATATTATTCCGTCATAAAAAAGAATGAGATTTTGCCATTTGCAACCACACAGATGGACCTAGAGGGTATAACGTTAAGTGAAATAATGAGTCAGTCAGAGAAGGACAAATATAATGTGATTTCATTCATACATGGAATTTAAGAAACAAAATAAATGAACAAAGAAAAAAGAGATAAATAGAAGAAGAACAAAAACAAAACAAGCCTCTCGAATACAGAGAACAAACTGGTGGTTGCCAGAGGAGAGATGGGTGAAATAGGTGAAGGGTTAGGTTAAGATACACTCACCAAGAGGAGCACTGAGTAATGTATAGAATTGATGAATCATTACATCGCACACCTAAAACTAATTACATAATACTGTATGTTAATTATCCTTCAGTAAAAAAAAAATTTGTTCACTTAAATCTGGCATTTCAATGTTTGTAAAATTTGCCTCAGTTAAAAAGGTGTTCCTCACATATATTCTTTTTTTTTGTATGCTGTATTATAATTCTTAGTCTCTAAGTAAAATCCTCTCATCTTTTATTAATTCTGCATTCTCAAAATGAAAAAAAGAAAACAATCCAATAACAAAATGCCAAATTCTTTCTCTGCTTTCACCTGCTGTAGGACTGTTGAGCAAGAGTAAATGCTGTTGTCTCAAAGACAGACCGACGTGAACTCTATTTTACTGAGACAAAGTGCCCAAAGTGATACAGTAATAAAACCAGAACTATATTCTAGAAATTCTGATCCTAAATCAGTCTCTTTGTGACACAACCTACCCTGCTAAGTAAAAACTATGTTCATGGTAATAAAGTGAAAGGGACAGAATAATATCTCGTGTACTGAAGTCGCCAGGAGGGTAGGATGACTGGTGACTAGCGAATAAATGACATACGGCTAAGAAACTAATAAAACTAGAACACCGTCTACAAAATGTCAGCTGTGGAACTAGAGGTTTTGGAGCCCCAGTCGGAAAAAATTCAGAGACTATAACAAGTGGACACTGAAATGGTGGCAGTATAACCAATAGATTGTAGAGCCAAATATAGTTTGTTTATTATCTATTTTTACAGTTTATCCATTTTAAAATTTAAATTTTTTCTGCTGATGTATTTGTTTTTCTATTGCTATTGTAACAAATAACTACAAACTTAGAGCCTTAAAACCACAGAAACTTACAGCGTATAATTCTGTAGGTCAGAAGTTCAATGTGGGTTTTACTGGGCTAACTCAAACATGTGACTGTGTTCTTTCCTGGAGTCTAGAGAGGAGAGTTGATCTCCTTGTCTTTCCTAGATTCTAGAGGTCACCTGCATTTGTTGTCCTGTGGCTGCCTTTTTCCATCTTCAAAACCAGAGCAGCAACAGCAAATCAAGTCCTTTTCACTCAGCCATCTCTGGTCTTTGAAGTTAGGAAAGTCCGTCACTTGTAAGAATTTGTGATTTGATTGAGCCCACCTGAATTATCCAGGATACTCTCCCCTTTTCAAGATTTTTCACCTTAATCACATCTGCGAAGTTCTTTCTTCTGTGTAAAATAACCACAGTTTCTGAAGAATATCAGAATATCAGGGCATGGACATCACTGGGGGTCATTATTTTGCCTACCACAGTGGTTATCAAAGAATTCTTTACAGAGAAGAGACGCTCAAATGGGGTATTAAAGAATGAGAAAAGAGAAATTCTGCTTCAGACCAAGATGGAGGGAGTCCTTTTACCCTTCAGCTGAAACAACAACAAAAAGACAGAAAATGTGGCTCTCTGGCATCATAGGGCAGTGTTTCCTGAGAGAGAAGAAACAAGGTGATTGCCCTAGCCTGCTGCCTGAAGAGAAATCGCGGTTTGTAGCTCAGGGAGGGAAAATCCAGGGGAAGTCCAGAGATCTCCCTCAGTTGAGGAGAAGCAATTGGGAGTGGAGAGACCAGAGCTACTATACATCACAGGAAAGATTACTAGTAAGAGAGTAAGCTCTGGAGAGCTATAGAGTCCCCAGGAGTCATGAGCAGAGCACTAATCAGCACAGGTGTGTGTGGAACCTACCTGAGGCCATGGAAGGAGCCACCCAAAAGCAGTAGAGAGTACAGTCACCAGATCTTATACAGGACTGTGGTATTTTTTTTTTTAAAGCTTTTATTTATTTATTTGACAGAGATAGAGCAGCCAGCGAGAGAGGGAACACAGGCAGGGGGAGTGGGAGAGGAAGAAGCAGGCTCATAGCAGAGGAGCCTGATGTGGGGCTCGATCCCACAACGCCGGGATCACGCCCTGAGCCAAAGGCAGACGTTTAACCACTGTGCCACCCAGGCACCCCCAGGACTGTGGTTTTAAAACAATACCATGGGGGTGACTGGGTGGCTCAGTCTGTTAAGTGACTGACTCTTGGTTTTGGCCCTGGTCATGATCTCAGGGTTGTGGGATCAAGCCGGTCATAGAACTCTGCACTCAGGCAGAGTCTGCTTGGGATTCTCTTTCTCCTTCTCCCTCTGACCCTCCCCCCCACTTGCACTCTCTCCAAATTAATTAAATCTTTTTTAAAATTAAAAATAAATATATAAATAAAACAATACCATTTACAGTAGCATCCAAACATATGAAATAATTAGAAACAAATCTAATACTCTGATAAAAGATGCTCAGTATCTGTACACTGAGACTTGTAAACACTACCGAGAAAAAGTAAAGATCTAAATAAATGGAGAGATATACCATATTTATGGAATAGAGGAGTCAATAGTTTTAAGATGTCACTTCTCCCTAAAATAATCTATAGATGTAATACAATCCCAAGGGAAATACAAGCAGTATTTTTTTTGTAGAAACTAAAAAGATGATTCTAAAATTTACATGGAAATGTAAAAGGCCTAGAATGGCCAAAACTAACTTTGAAAAAGACAAAGTTGGAGAACTTACACTATATTATTATAAAACACTACTGTAATTGAGACATTGTAGTATTGACATAAAGATAGAGAAATAAATCAAGGGCTCCTGGGTGGCACAGTCGTTAAGCGTCTGCTTTCGGCTCAGGGCGTGATCCCGGCGTTCCGGGATCGAGTCCCGCATCAGGCTCCTCCGCTGGGAGCCTGCTTCTTCCTCTCCTACTCCCCCTGCTTGTGTTCCCTCTCTCACTGGCTGTCTCTCTCTGTCAAATTAATAAATAAAATCTTTAAAAAAAAAGATAGAGAAATAAATCAATGGAACAGAACAGATAGTCCAGACATAGACTGACACATAGTCAACTTATTTTTAATAAAGATGCCAATGAAATTAAATAAAAAAGATTATAATCTTTTCAACAAATGGTGCTGGAACAATTTCATTGAATATAAAAGAGAGAAAGAGAGAGAATCAATTCTTACCTAGCACCACATACAAAAATTCAAAAATCAATCATAGGTAGCAATGTAAGAGATAAAACTATAAACCTTCTAGAAGAAAACATAGGATAACATCTTAATGACGTTACATTTGGCAAAGATTTCTCAGGACACAAGAAACAAACTCTAAAAGAAAAAAAATCAATAAATTGTATTTTACCAAAAGTAAAAAACAAAAACAAATTCCAAAAACAATAACAAAAACAAGAAACTGTTCTTTAAAAGCACCGTTAAGAAAATGAAAATGCAAGCCACAGATTGGGGGAAGATATTTGCAAACTACCTCCAGCAAAAGACTATATCCAGAACATACAAAAAACACAACTCAAAGATAAGAGAAACAATTCGAAAATGTTCAAAAGATGTGAACAGACACTTCACCAACAGAGACAGATGGCAAATAAGCATATGAAGATAATATCATTAGTCATTAGGAAAATGCAAATTTAAACCATATTAAGATACCACTACACATCCAGTAGGATGCCTAAAGTTAAAAGGAATAAAAATACCAAGTGCTGGTGAGAAGGTGGGGGAACAGGAACAGTTAACACACTGCTGTTTGGGAGGCAAATTATTACAAGTACTTTCAAAGAGTTTGACAGTTCATTAAAAAGTTAAACACACTCCCACCGTTTGACCCAGACATTCCACTCTTATGTATTTATCCAGAGAAATAAAAGCACGTGCCTTCACCTTTTGATTCCCCAGATTGGAAACAATCAAAACGTCCATTAGCAGATAAATAGATAAACAAATTGTGGAATATCCATTCAATGGAATACCTTCAATCTTTTGTCGTTGTTGTTCTTTTTTTGTGGTATTATCATTCCATGCTCTTTCAGTCCTATTTTTGTCTATATTGCTTTTTCACAGGCCAATATATGAGTCCATAATTGGAAGGACAGAAACAATAAATGGATGCACAATGATACACAGATAATTGAGAATTGATTTTACTGATTCTAAATATATCCATGATCATTGTAGGAAAGAAAAATATATGAAATAAGAATTATGTGCACAATATCACATCTAAAAGAAATTGCTGTTATTTGCATTTTATGTGATTCATTCTTATTATTCAATTTTTATTTCCACTGTTGCATTTACTATTAAATCACAAGAACCATTAATATGATCCCGCAAGTATTTCTTTATCAATGCACCATCCTTTCTTCATCTAGATACCGACAAAAATTATAGTAAGAAGGAGCTCAGAGTGCTCTACACAATTCCTAGTGAGGTTACCATTCCATTCCCCCACATAGACTCCCTCACTCACTAAAACCAATTGACCAGGAATCAGTCCTAGTAAATGGACTGCAGATAGAATACAAACCTTACTATGAGAAACCCTCAGGGCAAACCCCTGCATCATCCCTGTATCCCTGCCAACCTCAGGCCTTCCAAGATGTCCCAGCCTCATTTCCAGACACTTTTCACAGTCAACTTCAAACATTTCTGATCAGTTCTGGAAGCCTGTCATCACTACAATCCTACATTGTTCTCCTCTTTTCTGGATGGTCTCCTAACCTTTTTGCTTTAATTCAGTCTGAACCCACTTCTAAGAACATTATTTCTCCTGCATCGCTTTCAAGCAGGGAGGGGCTGTTTTGTTTTTGTACTTTTGTTTTTTCTGCCCTATCCCACATGGCACTGGACTTCTAGGGTTTCATAGCCACATCTAGACCATTTTCCCTTTTTTATTTTCCCTGAAGAAAAAAAGCTACCTCCTTTGAGGCTTTTGTTCTCATTAAGTTCTACCACCCCACGTCCCTGTATCAAGTAGACAGACCTGAATACTGCCTGGCCATCCTCTCTGTACCTGAGCTGTCAATCCATATTCTCACTCTCCAAAAGTCTATTTGACATCTGTCCTCAAATTTTCAAAACCCCTTCCCTCTCCAGAGACACTCAGCTGTCAACCTTGTTTTTTTTAATCTCAGGAGGAAATAGAAACAAGTCAGAAGAGATATGCATCCTTTTCCCATCACAAAATTTACGAACCACCTGAATGCACGTGCTCTGCCTTTCCTCCTGTTGTAATAGGTTAACTGTCTAGGACCCAATATAAGGTTAACCCCTAGGCAATGCCCATCTCCTCTCACCCACTCGGTGACATCACTTTTGCAACTAACCTCTCTTTCTAAAAATAGCCATTATCCCTTGCAACACCAATCCTATCATGTAACATGCTGCAATGCTTTTTTCTTAAATAAAAAACTCTTCCTTGACCTATTATTACCTTCCACCCACTCATCCCCTTTATAACAAAACTCAGGTAAAGAGCTTTTTGTTATCTGTTTTCTCCAATTTTTCAGTCCGTCTTTCTTCCCTAAGCCACTCCAATCAAGTTTTGTAATCATTGTTCTTGATGAAACCGTTCTAAGGTCAACAATGACCTCTATGTTGCCAAATTCGAGTCTTCATCCAAATTTTACTCAACTTCACAATAGCATTTGACCTGGTTGATCATGTCCTCCTCCTTGAAATATTTTCTTTGCCTGACTTCCCAGACCCCACATGGTCCACTGACCTCGGGGCTATACCTGCTCAGCTCCTTTTCTGGTTTCCACCTTCTTCCTTAACACGGAGGCTTTCAGGGGTCAACTCTGAATAATGAGGAGAACAATACCTCTCTTATCTGGGAGGAGTGCAGGCTAAATGAAATAATTTGGAGCATTCACTACATGCTTGATGTTGTTTCAGGTAGTCACTGATCAGTAGTATTAACCCTGTCTTTGTGCATGAATCTTTCTACACATCCCTGATTCTTACCTCAGTATGAATTCCTAGAACCCAATGCATATTTTTATTGCTCTCAATAGATATTGGCAAATGACTCTTCAGAAAGATTGTATCAGTTTATACTTCCACAATTCCACAACGATGACAGTTTCACAAGAACTGTTATCTCTTTATATAAATTTAATTAGCAGTATTTAACTAGGTTATAATTCAAACACACTTCTTTTACCAGCTGTACTCCTGCTTATGGTGCCAAGTGGTCCTGTGACTTAAATTGACTTTGCCTTGGTTTCTCCATCTGTGAAATGGAGATAAATTTGTGGGTTGGAAAGGGAGATATATAATTGGGCTAATCAACAAGCATCGTGCTTTTGAAAAGATAGACTACTCGAGGCCAAGTGATTTTAACACATGATATCCTCAGAATATCCCAATCAAAATCAAGTGTGCATTGAAAGAGAGTTGTGAGCACAATTCAGCTGATAAAGGCTGTCAGGAAGGCAGCCGGGTTTCTTTTCGGAGCAGCTGGCTTGTCTGAATTGCTTAAGCTGTACAGTAGGCTTGCAATTATGATGTGTATGCCTATGCGCTTTATTCTTACAAAATCATCTCCATGTTCATCTGCTTAGTCATTAAGTTTTATGGTGGAAGTTGAATGCCTAATGAAATTGCAGATTTGAACTGTTTTATGGCCTCTAAGAAAATCTCATTTACCACAGAGTAGCTACGAAAAGGTGAATGACAGATGAAAGTGTATAGCATTATTATAAATGTAGGAGGGAAATTGTTCCAAGGATACACAGAGAAACAAAGCTGAGACTGTGTTGTTGTTGTTGTTGTTGTTTACCATTTCCTCTACCACTTGATCACTTCATTCGTTCATTCATTCATTCATTCATCTACTCAACATTTATTAAACACCAACTGAAGTAAGCAGGACATAGTCTATTTCTACAAAGATCCTGTAATATAGATGGGGAAACTGATAGGGCCATAGACAAGATAAGGCAACACTAGGTACACTACTTGTATCCATACTTTTGCTTGGAAATTTTATAGGGAATGATGATTGTAAAGTGGAAATTTGCTAATATACGATTTAAAAGGAGTATGAGACAGCAGGTAATGCTTATGGGATTGGAAGCCGTGTGTGGTACTAATTAAATTTAGTGGTTTCTAAATAGGCTGGAATAACGAATAGATCAATAAATAGCTGAAAGACAGAGGTCCTAGGCCAGTTTACACTATTTGAACATTAATTTTTATAGGCTCACTTTCTGTATGTGTGCATGTGTGTGTGCTGCTAACCCCAATAAAGCCTGTGACACAACTACACACATCGGGTTGATGAGCAAATCAGTATCAAGCTGGTGGGAGTGTCTAGTTGGCTCCCAAGGCCCCTGGTCTTCGTCAATAATCTTTTACTAACAATTTTGATAAAATAAAATAGTAGAAGCACATTCATAGGGAGGTTTTCTACCTGCCACTCCCAATTTACTAACCACTGTTTTCACCTTTCTCACATCACAGAGCCCTGGGAAGCTGATCTTTAATGGCCTGGTCATTGGGCTCCCTTGCCCTCTGGCTTCGGGGTGGTATCAGTTGATGGGCGGCAGCTACAGAGGAAGAGTGGGGTCGAAATATTTATTTCCCAATGTCCATGTCTGCAGGTTGAAACTGGACTGGCTGAATTCCTCTATGAAAGACCCCGGCCCCTGTTGGGAGCTGACCCTCCCTCAGTAACTGCTTCCTTGCCTTGCTCCTCTTGGGCCAAGCATGCTGACGCCTTAGCAGCCCTATTGCTAGTCCAGCGAACAATGAGGCCTCTGTGGATTCCCCTCCTTCTTGCCCTCATGTTTGCGAAGAGTCCCTTCATTAAACGCTTACCAGATATTCCACTAAAGTGTCCCAACGGCTTCCTGCCAGACCCCAACTGATGCAATTGTTCTTCAAAGCTACTGTTCAAAAACCCCGGGGTAACCTCCACTTCTTTTATTTTTTGTATCCCACATCTAATTGTCAAGCTCTGTTCTTTCTACCCTTCCATGATATCACATCCATCCTCTCCTTTGCATGCCTATCGGCACAGTTCTGGATCACCTGAATCTTGATGTTAAATGATAGGACACATGTAGAATTTCTACACCTCCTCACACCTCGTTTGTGCTCTGCATAGGTATCAGGATAGCGTGGTGGGTTATGGTTATATATGTAAATGACTATTTTCCCTGGGACCTTTCAAACTCTTCGTAAGCAGAAATCATTTGGACTCTCCCATTTATTTTTTCATCTCTTTAGTGTCCAGCACATATCGACTACTTGAAATGTTTATTAAATGGAATTAGCTGGTGGCGTATGAGTAGAAGGTATGCTTGTCAAATTTGTGCACCAAACAAAGCTGTATGCATGGTTAATGTGCAATTTGACAGAATCAAGTTTCAAAATGATTTCGATAGACAGAAGAGCTACAGTAAAACTAACAAAATGGATGTTAAAGGAGATAAAATTATGCCTCTCAATTTTATTTTATTTTATTTTATTTTATTTATTTTATTTTATTTTAAAGGTTTTATTTATTTATTCGACAGAGATAGAGACAGCCAGTGAGAGAGGGAACACAAGCAGGGGGAGTGGGAGAGGAAGAAGCAGGCTCACAGCAGAGGAGCCTGATGTGGGGCTCGATCTCACAACGTCGGGATCACGCCCTGAGCCAAAGGCAAACGCCCAACCGCTGTGCCACCCAGGCGCCCCTATGCCTCTCAATTTTAAATGCACAAATGCAGATGTGGGAAGTCCTGGTGGGGCAGCAGTTCAAATTCCAACTACGGAGTTTTGCATGTGCACAGGAACAACACATGCAACCAAAATATACACGTGAATTTCACATATAGCTTCAGTAAATAATACAGACTTCGATAAAAAGTAACAAAAGCTGTATTTTGTTCTGCACTGCTTGGACTATATCTCATTTAAGGTGTGCAGTTGTAGGTGTCCATTTTAAAGAAGATTTTGACAAAGTAGTGAGAATCCATTACTGTGAATCCTCACCAGTTAACCGGAATATTTTTCCAGGAAGAAAGACTTTGAAACAGATCCCAACATGGGAGGCTGATTAGTCTTTGTAGTCCCAGAGATTCAAAGTTACAGCAAGTGGATAGAAGCTGTAGGTAGTTCAGCTGCATGTGATAGTGTACTTACGATCAGAAGCATCTATTTGTTATGAAATTCTAAACTCCGTGGCATTAAGCAGAAGCTGAAAAGTCCTATGTCAGGGATGAAGAGGAAGGAACTTCCACATTGGCAGGGGAGAAGGGATAGACCACTTCCCAAAGCCATTCTCTGATTATTTTGCTACAAACACAACTTTCACCACATCAGGGCCTTTTTTATAAAACCTTTATCCGGCTCCACATTTTCCACTGTGTCAATTATAAACTGATATGCCTGGTTCTCAATGACTCTCACAGTCATACACACAGAGTGAACTGCTTTTCTCATAAATTCATAGTACACATCTCTAAAAGGAATAAGATCTGTCTCATGTCTCCACAACATACCACTGTCTTGGGGCTGGTACTGGCAAAATGACAATAAGTCCTTTGAGGTTTGCTTTTCTAAACATAATATTCATCAGCGTAAGGGTTCCTCTTACTGTAGCTATAGCACAAGGGGATACATTTTGTTTTAAGATTGGGGACTCAACATCGGCTATGCCTTTCCCACTATATCTTTTTACATGAGGTCAACATCATTCATCCTTCATTTAAAAAAATATGTATTGTCATATAAAAGCCCCATGCTAGGGATTGGGGTATAAAAATTAAACATGGTTCCATTTCTCATTGTGCTTAGATGTAGTGAAAAGACAGAAAAGCAACTCTTTCTAATCCAACATGGTACACGCTAGAGCAGAGAGCAGAGAAGACAGACAGCATGCCTGGGGTCAGAGCGGGGTGGGGGTGGCTGATAGGGGAAAGGGCCACTGATGATAGAAAAGTTGAAGCCCTTTCAGAGACATGCACAGAAGGTTTGTAGAGGCAAGCGGGGAAAGACGTTTCTGCCTGAGAAAACTGTGAACTTTTCCATGGATCTAAAAGAACAGAATGTGTTTGGAGTCTACAAGGAGTTTTGAACAGTTCCGTTTGAGGTGGTGACAGAAGATAAGGCTGAGATGTGAGCAGGGTTGAAACCCCGAGTCCTGCCTGCAGTGGTAAGGAATTCAGACCTTACCCAGATTCTCTTCCACCGTGGACTCAACCAGAGGAAAAGGAATCTGAGAAGCGTGTTTCTTTGTTTAGTTATTTTTTTACTCGGAGTTGGGATGGGTTTAAGTGAAAAGGGGGATACAGGGCTTAGGATGGATCTGAATCCCAAGAGGTCAATGCCTGACCTAAAGCAGCTTCCTCTCTTGTGCCCCTGAGAAGTGTGTGTTGCCTCTGGGCACAGTCGTCTCCCCAGGCTCTGCGCATCATCTTCCATTTCAAGTCCAAAGGGACCTGACTCAGAGAGGCTATATGAAGAGAAAAATCATTCCGGACAAGGACACTCAAGGGACACATTGCTGCAAATTCCATGAATTGAATCAAATTCTGTCCCTTGCGGAGCAGTCGTGCGCAGGAGCTCTCTGCCAGGCAGGAAGTTAGGTAGATCAGCACAGAGGCCGTATGCGGGCACAGCTGTGCTGGCTTGTGTTGCCTGCAAAGCAGTGACAAAGAAAACACTCTTCCTTGTGCCGAAGAATGATCCCTGATTGCTTAGGGAATAGAGATAGAAGAATACGCAGCAGATATTTTAAGTTCTTGGCCTTTGAGGAATTATCTTGAGTGCTCTGTTAGGTTATTCTTGGGGAAATGCTAACCCTGCAAGACGGGGTTGGAAAATGCCTATCACTTAGGAAGACAGCAGAGTGTAAGATCTGTTTCCAAAGATCAGTCCTATACATCAGCTGCTTAGCTTTAAATTCTCTTTCTCTTTCTTTCTCCTCCCTTCCCCTACTCTTTTCTTCCCTAGCATCAAAACTAAGAGAGAGGAAGAAGGTGAGGGGCGCCTGGGTGTCTCCCTCGGTTAAGCATCTGCCTTAAGCTCAGGTCAGGTTCTCAGGGTCCTGGGATCGAGCCCCACAACAGGCTCCCTGCTCAGTGGAGAATCTGCTTCTCCCTCTCCCTCTGACCCACCTCCCCACTTGTGCTCTCTTTCTCTGTTTCAAATAAATAAATAAAATCTTAAAAAAAAAAAAAGAGGAAAAGAAATGAAAAGTGAAGAAGGTGAGAACGAAAGAACATGCATTTGTTTATACAATAAGCTTCAGCGAAGTGATTCAGGCTTTTTGGAAACTAATTCCATTTCCAGTTGTGCTCCATGCTTTAACCAGCAAAGGGAAGTATAACTACACACTTCTACATACGATTTGTATCTCCTCAGGGCTGGAGAGACAATGTGATCACCCCCTTAGGCTGCATGTTTGGTCTGCGAAGTTTGCAAAGAGAGAAGTGCCCCATGAAGATTTCCTGACAACCCAAGAGAGTCATTGAGTTCGAGCATAATGTCTGCATATTCGGTCCTTCTAAATGATATTCATTGCACAAATTTCCATTAGAATATTTCCCTAAGTCAGTGTTCCAGCACTTCTCTCCTTGATTGCTTAAAGATGACTGACAGCACTTCAGGACCCTTATTTATAAGTTTTCGTCCTGCCATCAATAATATTTATCAGTTGAATAGTCATCGATGCATTCAGAGTAGTTAAGTGCTTCTATACAATTCCTTCACCCACCAAAGGTCTCCATTCCTCCGCCCACGTCTGCTCTTTTCAGTTGAAGATTATTCCCCTTCACAGTGTTTTCATAAGAAGTACAAACACGAGACAGAGATTTGTTTTCTCTTCGTTGGCCCCAAATTTCCAGCCTATACCTTGCAAATTATCCACAGACAGGCATAGAAAGCGACCAATTCATCTCAGTATCTTAGTGCTGTACCTGGCACATCCTGTGTTCCTAATAGATGAAATGTTCTATGGAACAGAGCCAAATGCGGTAGACACATTCTGGGTGTCCCACAGTGAGTCACATCCTTGGCAATCCCATTCCCTTGAGAGCAGGTGGAATCTGTGACCTGCTTCTAACCAACAAAATATGACAAAATTGATAGAATGTCACTCGTGTGATTGTGTTACCTCATATAGCAAAACAAAGGGATTTTTCAGATGTGCTTAAGACCCCTGATTGGTTCATTTTGAGTTAATCACAGGAAGGATTGCCCTGGGTAGGCCTGATCTAATCTATGGAGCCCTTTAAAAGAGGGCTTAGGTCTTCCCTGAGCTCAGAGATTCGAAGCAGCAGAGACTCAATTTCTCCCACTGGCCCTAAAAAAGCACACCATCATGAGTCTGGGAGGGAAGTTTGCCTCAGATGAGATCACAGCCCAACCAACACCTCGATGGCAGTTCTGTGAGGCCCTGAGTAGAGGACTCAGTGAAGCTGTGCCCAGACTCCCAGCCCATGGAGACTAAGAGATAATAAATGGCTGTCTGAAGTACATCTTTATGTAGTTATAGAAAACTAACACACTAAACATAAATAAAATGACCCGTTGTGGTTATTCCTGGTGTTCTTTGCAAACCTCAACTATTTTTGCTCCAGATTCTCCTTGACTTAATTTTGTAAAGTTTTATTTGTCCTCGGTATTTTACTTCCTTTCTATTATTATACATCTGATTTTAAAATGCGTGCTCACTAGGGACTCTCTGACTCACTAGGTGGGGTGGGCTCTTTAGGTCCCAAGCCCCTTTCTTCCCTGCTAAAGTCAAAACTAGTCATACAAGCAGAATTTATTCCTTGAAAGCTTACACTCATCAGCTCTTTTCTCCCTCTACAGTCTTGTGGCATAGAATCAAATAGTTTTTTCTTTGAAACTTTGGAAAATTTACCACATATGGTTGTTGTGAGGACAAACCAAAGTAGAGCAACAGGATGCCCACTCACTGTACATACAACAGTTTATAAAGCCCCCTTGCAAACATAATTAAAGCTTCTAGATTATCTCATCAGGTAGGAGGTATTCTGTTTCTGTTTTGGGAAAGGTCCTTGATTTACAGGTGAAGGAACTAAAGCCCTTAGGAGTTAAGGATGTTTCCCAAGGTAGTAATAGAGGTAGATGAACCCAAGTTAGTCAACCCCAAACACCTTCTTTTTATATTCGCTCACAGACTCTAGAAAGATTTTCTACAGCATTTTGTTCAAAATCAAAGTCTACCCTCTAGTCATCCACCTGGTATACCTGATAATGTAGAATCGGAGACACCACCTCAGATCCCAAAGATCTCTGGGAGGTGGAAACCAGCACTATGCATTTTGAACAAACTGCTGAAACTGTTTTCACTTCCTAAAGATGGAGACTCATTGCTTTAAGATGACATGACTATGTTTCCTCAGGTTTCCTTTGTCCTTCTAATTCACAAATAAATTCCTTCTTTGGATCAAAATTATGCCCACAGTAGTCACCCCCTGAGACATGCAGCTGTCAGGGAGTTGGGCCAGTGACAGGTTATCCACGGCTATGGTAACTTTTGACACACGCCTGGGTGGTGGGAGCCCTCTCACACTCCACTATCATCCCTGAAACAATGCAAGAGTTCATATAAGAAATGCATTTCCCATTGTTCTTCTTGGTTAGAAACATGGTGATGCAGTAAAGAATAGCCCTGTAGGGAGGGTTTGAGAAGAGACGAATTGGAGGAAGCTAGTGCCAAAGTACGCGTGCATCTCCAGACGTTACCCTGTAAGAATAACTACACCACGCAGGATGACAGACGACGTTCGTCAGCTTGGTTTAGTGAAGACTAAAGCAGTTGTTTCCATGTCAGCTGCTATTTACCAACCAATCATTTTTCTTCTCACAGCCTTACTTTCTCCAACTTTAAAATATAGAACTGGAATTTGCCCTGTTTATCTCATAGGATTGCTGTGAGGACAAACTAAAATAAAATGAAATAATGTGAGTCTCAAAGTGCTCTATAAACATAAAACAGCATGTCCCTACATGTGAAAAGGGACATGGACAGTTGACCCTTGAACAAGAAGATTAGGGAGTTCTGACCCCCTACAGAGTTTGAAAATCCACCTGTAACTTTTGACTCCCCAAAAACTTAACTACTAATAGCCTATTGTTGACCTTTCCAATAACATAAACAGTTGATTAACACATATTTTCAATGTTATAAGTATTGTATACCGTTTTCTTACTATAAAGTCAGCTAGAGAAAAGAAAATGTTACTAAGAAAATCATAAGGAAAACACATTTACACTACTGTACCGTATTTATTGAAAAAAAAAATCTATGTTTAAGCATACCTGAACAGTTCAAACTTGTGTTGTTTAAGGGTCAATTGTATATTTTTTCCAGGGCTTTATATACAAAGCTCAGCATGGCTCAGACATGAACAAGGTACTAGAAATCATTCTGGTTTATTTGCTGATTGAAAATATGTTCCTTTGTAAGTGTGAAAAAATTACTCAGGAAAATTCTTCACTTGTAGCTAGTCCTGGAGAGTGAAATCCTAAAACAATATTCTATAATCCAGAGACAGCAGCATGGAAAAATGGGTCACAAGAGCTCAGGGCTGCTCTGAGCTTGAGTAAGAATATGGCTTGAGGAGGGTAGAGGGAATACAGTGTCTATGGCCTTGGGAAGAAGGCTCAGAGGGACAGGAAAGGGAGGGAGACAGGGAATACTAGAATCCTGGGGAAGAAGATGCCACAGAAAGCATATTTATTCTTTCACTCATTCTTTGCACTCAACAAACATTTATTGAACAACTCCCATGTTCCAAGCATTGAGTGAGATGCTGGGGATATTAAGATGAAAACATGGTTCCCAGCCTCAAGGTAATGTCTGCTGCAAGGAGACAAATTAATCCTAGATATTTAATTTAGAGCATGGTAGGTGCTGGGATAGAAATAAATACAGAGTGCTATAAGAGCAAGTACTAGAGTCCCTTTACTCAGTTTGGGAAACAAAGAATGTTTCTCAAAGGAAATGATACATAGGAGTAATATTGAAGGACAGGTAAGATTTATCTAGGAGAAGAAGGAGGTAAGAGCGAATCGGGAATAGGAACAAAGAATAAAAGCATAACCCAGAATGAGAGATGAAAAGGCCATTTGTGGGTAATGTAGGTAGAGACCCATATGACTAGACAGAAAGATGTGTGAGAGAAGGTGGGGATCAACCAAGTTAGACCCAAATCTTATGTAAATGACCTTATACGACATGCCGAAGAGTCTAAATTTTATCCTAGACACATTGGGAGCCATTGAAAAAGTCCAAGTGGGAAAGTAACATCATCAAATTTGCTACAGAATTAATTACTTAACTAAAAATTACTTAAAGATTCTGCCCACTAATAATAGTTCATACTACAGAAACTTGGGTAGTCTGTGACCCACAAAAAAGTGGAAAAATGGGTTCATAGCAAGCTCAGAAGTGGAAATTCAAAGAGTTGTACAGGGCAACCTTACATCAGCTCAACCAAGATGAACATCATAATTGTAATTAAGACTACACATTGGCAAAGCATCTGCCGCTACCTGAACCTTCCCACCTTTAAAAGCAATCAGGGCCTTACTAACTGATCAGTAAATGAATAAGAATTTGTATGTTTGAGCTTATGGTAGTGTTTCTAGGTGGATGGTTTCATATAATACACCTAAATGTGCCTCAGTGACAATGAGACTTGATACCATAGAATGGAATGTGGGGCATGGGTCATACCCTCAAGCCTAATGGTGCTAGGTGGCATTATGCATTATCTGTCAGTGGGCTACCAGGGTCCTGCAAATTTCATCTGTGATTGTGTCGTAAAAAACCTGTGCAAAATGTTTTGAAAAAGAGCTTTGAAAACAAGCAAACAAATATTCTCCAATGAGATCGCTGGAGAAGACATTTGCTATAAAACAAGAATGCAACAGAAAGTATTTTAGAGTCACATCTCTAGCAGACACATTAAGTTAAGAGAATTCATATTGAAAAGCCAAAGAGGCCCTTCTAGGAATTCGAGCAAGTACTGACAGTGAGAAAAATTCAACTGAAGCCAAGTAGTTTTAGAATTATGATAATTTCATATTTTTATCCACAGCCTTAACTTTTCCTCTGAACATCTGCCCTGGACATTTCCATCACACTGTAGCCCATAAACACATCAAGCTTAGCCTCCAACACAGACTGTATGCTCTCCCTCCATCAATTCCTACTGACCTTCGTATGATCTTTATACTAATTGGTTGTACCATCATCAAAACAGTCACCCAACCCAGAAACTCTGCAGTTATCCTAAAATATTTCCTCCTCTTAATATTCCAAATCTAGTCACCAGTCCTACTGATTCTGAATTCTAAAAGTATTTCAAATCTATTATCTCTTCTGTTCTTGGGGTCCCTGACTCAGATGAGGCCCTTAACACTGTCACTCTTAACACAGAACTAAATAAAAATGTATTCATGTCACTCTCCGAGTTTAATACCATTTAGCTGCTCTCCATCACATGAGCATGGCATATAGGCAGAGTGATCATGTGCCCTTCTTTACCCAACATTGGCTACTGCCCCAGCGTAACTAGAAATAACTCCCTTTCGCTATCAAAAGTGCCCCAACTTAGACAATGAATTACGAAGTAACTCTGTTAGTGGTGTTCTTCATTACCTAGTTTCCTCCCACTTCTTTTGCTGTCTGCCTAGTGAACACCTTTTTATCCTCCTAAGTCACTTGCTTCACTCGGACCACCTGTTCTCAGGCAGCTGCTCACACTGGTCTTGGAGCTCCCTTTGCCTTTGCCTGTGGTTCTGTTATTGTAATGGACAACTTGCATGGCTTATGAGAGGAGTGGCGAGGCAGAGACCAGGCCCCAGTTGTCTCTGCAACATTAGAACTCAGCAGAGGATCAGACATACAAGTGCATGTCATTACCTGGACCAAATGTTGCTTTGGCAGCTCGCAAGACTGGACTTCCTAACCTATCAAATTGGTCACATATGGCAATTTACAAAATAAATGATTAAAACACACTTTATAAATAGTATATTTGTTTTTATATGTTTAACACGACTAACCTGACATCATGCAATCTATCATACCTATTAATAACTAACAATAACAGTAAAAATGATGACACGAATTATTCTTTAAAACAATTTTTAGCAAATGCAATAGCATATTTGGTGATCAATTAAAAATCAATTTTCTTAAGGGACTATCAGTCTCCATTCAGGTCAGCCACTGTATTTTTCCTGTACTCTATAAGGTGTCTCACACGTTGTCAACACTCCACGGAGTGTAAAACAGTGGTGATAATTAGGCTTTTATATTTGTGCTCATTATCCAGAACAAAGGGTACGCGTGCTACTAAAGCACAATGACTTTTCTCATTTGAATATTTACAGTCCTGACAACTTGAAAAACATATTATGTAGTGTTAATCAAATCACATTCTTCTCACAAGCAAAGGATACAAATTTCAGGTACAAATTAGAACCCATAAGCATTTGACCTTAAAAGTAGAGAGAAAAAAACATTCCATATAAATCAAGGTCACCTGAACATGTGAGCCAACTCACAGCACATATTTTGTTAAAATCTTAATTTTTACGACTATTAAGTCTTAGAAGGAGCCAGAGTAATTACGCTAGTTTGTAGAATTTGAGGTTGGGTGGTCTCTGACTTGGCATTTGCTTTCCCCTTCCCCTTCATTAGCAACCCCTGCAATCGCCAAAGAGGAATTTCCTCCGTTCACGGGGAACTTCTATATTATTATAACAGCACTCCTCTTAAGGGCCATATGGCCACACATCTTCAGTCTCCATAGAACAACAGTGAAGATAGTTATTAACTCATTCTAATTGCAGGCAATGTCTTTGCTCTTACCCTGCGGAACTAAGATTAATGCCCAACACCTGAGGAATCAACAAGACCGCCAAATGATTTAGGACCTCTTAAAGCTCATGATTATCATTCATAGCAATTATGGCTTTTCATGAGAAGTGGTACAGGTAAACACAGCAGTGATATAGTCCTTTATGAAAATAATACTGAACTTGGAATCCAACAGCTTTAGCTCTAGGTCTAAGTCTGCTAATAGTAGTAGTAGCAGAAAGAAGAAGAAGAAGAAGAAGAAGAAGAAGAAGAAGAAGAAGAAGAAGCAGCAGCAGAAGGCAGCAGCAGGAGCAGGAGGGGGAGAAGGAGGAGGAGGAGGAAAGAGAGAGAGAGAGAGAGAGAGAAGCAGCACCAATTAATTATTGAACACAAATTCATAGCAAAAACTATAGTGCCTACATGGGTGACAGCTAGTCAGTGGGAAAGAGAGGGAAAGGGTCAATGAAATCTTCCTAGAGCAGGTGAGCTGAAAGTTGACACGTGGCGGGTAAGAGTTAGTGAGATGAATTCAGGAGGGAGAAGGGAAAGGTGCTCCTGGAGGAAGAACATGAATATGCAGAAGTATGTGCTGGTAGCATGAGACTTTACAGGGCATTTCATGCTTCAGTTTATCTGACTCACAGAACTTCAGGATGGGGGAATAAAAATTATGAATCCACAAAGTGAAACAGAAGCAGGACTGTGAAGTACCTTGTATGTATCAATAAAGCATTATGGAATAGAGTTTCAGTCAGGGGAGTGAAATGTCAGATTTGTGTTTGGTTTGTAGAAATACTGCTGTGGGTGCCAAAAGAGAGCTGGAGAGCAGCCAGGCCCGAGGCATGAAGGGCAAGTCAGAGGCAGGTATGGTTGGGATCTCAGTGAGATGACGGGCAGAGCTAGTGGGAGATGAAAGCTCTAGGGCTCCGATGTGGCTTTAGATATGTTGATAGTGCATATTGGGGGGGGGAGGGAAGATCCTAAGACAACAGCCAGTCTTTTGGTTTCAGCAACTAAGACGTGGGCCCCCTCACTGGGATAAGATAAATGGGGAGGGGAGACCATTTGGGAGAAGCTGAGAACTTTATATGGAAACACACTGAGCTCTTAAGGCTGAGGGGACATTAAAGGGAAGTTATCTACTGGGCAGGGGTCTGTGGAAGCTCAGGATTCAGAGTGAAGCTGGGCTTCACTATCCCTAAATGAAACCTTGGAAGTTGTTGCAACCCCCCAAGAGGACGAATTGAGAAGGGACAAAACCGCAGGATAGAAACCTGGGGAACACCACATGATAGGAAGAGGAACTGGTAAAGGATGCTGAGTCTGGGGAGGCAAAGAGGTGGCAGGAAAACCAAAGTGAGTGTGAAACCTCAAAAGATGACCAAAAAAATATTTTAAATAGGAGGAGTGCTTATGAATACAAATATTTCAGAGAAGTTGAACAAGATAAAGACCTGGAAGTGGCCATTAGGTATTAAAACAGAATAATCATAGATGACCTCACCAAAACTAGCTTCCACGAAGATGGAGAGTGGTGGTCCGATTACAGTGCTTGAAGAATGAATAAAAGTGAAGCAGGAAACAGTAAAGCTTCTGTAAAGCTGGGCAGTAAAGGGAAAGGAAGAGCAGAGGCTGCCAGCCCTGTCAACCTAGAACCCAGATCCAGGAAGGGTTTCTTTTGTTAAGATGGAAATATTGAATGTAATTATGTGTCATGGCAAAGATTCCTTTAAAGAGGGAAATAATAACATAGAATGAAGAAAGTGGATGATTAATAGCGTAGATCCGATGAAGGTGAAACTGGATGAGATCCAGCAGAAAAAAAGGGAAGATAAGCCTCGAAGGGGGGCAGGGGGCTCATCGTGCCACAGTGAGAACAAATGTGCGTGTCATCCTTGCGCGGAGGCCATGCTAATCTCCGTAGCGTTCCAGTTTTAGTATATGTGCTGCCAAAGCAAGCGCATCACAGTGGGAACAAAGAAGGGGGAACCAGGAAAGCTGATAAAGTTAAGCGCAGAGCTATAGGAAGTTGTGAGAATTCCCGTGATATTGTTCTCTGCCTGTGTTTTTCTTCTCTCAGTTCAGCAAGAGTCAAAGTCGTTTGCTGAGAATAGAGATTAAGTCATAGCATAGTGGGTTTGAAGAAAAATTACATTAAAATAATAGCATGGGCAGAGAAAGAGAAGAACTGATTAGGAAACAGAAGGATCACCAGGCAGTCCAGGGAAGCAAGGCTTGGTTCGAGAGCACGGATGTATGAGTTAACAGAGGCACCAAAACGTGGCTGTCAAGTCCTCTCTGGGGGTCTCGCTGGTGGGGTGTGGGCATTGAGAAATTAGCCTATTGGACCAACTTCAAACCAGGCGTTGTAGAGCCAGGGCCACGGAAGGGGACAGAGTCCAGGGAAATAAATGGCAACGATTTCATTTGTTCCCTCTCACATCTCTACAAAAAAAGGTATTCTTGCCCTTGTATCACTCATGGAGGTTTATCTTTGCTCCGTCTCAGTCCATCTGCACATCTGCACGGGCTGAGTTAAGAGTCAGCTGGGCCTTCAGAAGCAAAGCCACCGCTCACTCCCTGTACCTCACTGCCTCTCTGGGACCTTGGCACTACCAACCGAAACAGAGGGAAGGGGTTAAGGGCTAGGTCCCACTCCCCCTCCGGGACAACTCTGTTCCCTCTGTTTTGTCACATAAATCCAGGTTATACACACGAAGCATTTTAGCCGCCCGGAAGGAAAGCACTATGCTAATTTAGAGGATAGAAAAATGGTGTACCAAATTGCTCAGAGCGATGCTCACACAGTGACAAGCTCATTTACGATACAGGATTATTAAAACCCAATCGCTGTTTTTTGGGTTCCAACTGGTTTTCATTTGCCTCAGCAGCAGATGCTCTATGCTGGGAAAAATGAGAAACGATCTTCAGAGGGGGCACTGTAAGGCTTTCCAGCAGACGCTGTAAACCAGAATCCCACAGTTCTCAAAGCACGGATCTCATTTCCCCGACCCTTTGGTGGTGATTTACGTGATTGTACCGAAGCTATCCTCGTAACACTGGAAAGTAGGCAAAACGGTATTTTATGATTAGGTATGCAATTGTAGCCTAAGAATTTAAAATGTTTTAACAAGACTGTTCCAATTCCCACTGGATGGATAGGGAACTCAGCAAAGACGGGTGGCCGCTCCTCGCTCCTTACTTGGAGCTCTCGCGAAACTCCTCGGTAGCCCCCAGAGTTCAGAGAGCGTGACCAGCCTCAAAGCCTAAATAATTTTGAATATTGAACTCTTTGGAGGAGTGGGCCTATGTAAATCCAATAAATACATTCATTTTTTAAAGGGAATCTTATTTAGTGCCTTCTTTCAGGGCCCCCAAATAGGGCCTGATCTCTGGAGCGCCAGGAGAAATGAGATGGGACTCTGGTGCCCCAGCCCTGCCCTGACCCCCCTTCTCTCGGAGTTGCCCTCTCTTGGTCTCCCTTCCTCTTTTGCAGAGGAAAGACAGCCGATCAGAGGCCCTGATGATGAAGTCTGGCACGTTCTATACAAGGGCATGAACACCCAGAAGAAAGGCAGCCCCAGATGGAGGCCAAGAAGCCAATCCTGGTCAGAACAGGCTCAAGAAATGGGAAGTACTCGATCCCACTCGGTCCTTTGCCAAATCCACAGGGAAGCAACCTTTTGCAGGAACTAAGCGACCTCTAACTTGTCCCTGTGATAAATGTCTGATACAGAATTTATCAGCCAAATTGCTACTGAATGCTTTTTATATCATTAAACAGTAATGCATACACTGAAAGAAAAGGTATTCCAATATGTAATTTTAAAGGCAATGTGTAACTTATCCATCAGTTTTACTGGAATAATCTTTAAAGCTCTTAAATTGCAAGTTTTGGTTTTAGTTTTTTTTCCTTATGTGAATACTTAGGAAACTGCTACAGTCTTCACAATGTAAGACTACAAGAATTAGCATCGGTTCTTGCTGGAACTTTGCGCCCTGCTAACATTGCTAGGGTGCTCACTATTGTCTCTTGTGTAGCAGCTGATTACTTTACATTAAGTATGTACAGCAGACACCTTTCATAAGACCGCAACGGGACATGAATGTGTGAACAACTCCATCCCATATCATCAGATTTTAAAAAATTCAGGGTGCTTGAGTGGTTCAGTAGGTTAAGTGTCCCACTCTTGATTTTGGCTCAGCTCATGATCTCAGCGTCATGGGATTGAACCCTGTGTCAGGGTCCCCATTCAGAGGGGTGCCTGCTTCTCTCCCTCTCTCTGCCCCTCTCCCCACTTGCGCTGTCTCTCTCAAATAAATCAACCAGTCCTTAAAAAAATAAAATTTCTCAAACCTAACTATTGTCTATAAAGGAATCTGTGTCATCTAAGAGGCCTCTCTGATTTTTGCTCTTTCTCCACGGGTCTGTTATAACCAATTAAAATATTTTCCAAATAAATAAATAAATAAATAAATAAATAAATAAAAAATAAATAAAAATAAAATGTTTTCCACTGCTGTATTTCTACTTGACACATGGAATTCCATTTTACTTAAAAGATTCATTAGAGAACAAGCAGTTCTTTGATAAGAAAACAATATCTCCTATTAGCTTAGATGCTGGGGTAAGCTGACATTATGAGCCATCTAATAGGATGGCAGCACCAGCTATGAATAATTGTATCCTGAAGTGTTCATTCTGAATGCAGTCAAAACCTGATACTTTGCACTTCAAATGTGACTAGTGCAAACTGAGATGTGGTTATAAGCATAAGATACACACCAGATTTCAAAGACTTAGAGTAAAACTAAAAAGTAAAATTGATCAACAATAATTATTATATCAGTTGCATGTTAAAACGATTCGATTTCGACTCTATTAAGTTAAATATAAAATATACTATTAAAATGAATTCCACCTCTTCCTTTTTACAAATTTCATGTGGCCACTAGAAAATGTAAGATCACCAACATGGCTCTCCTTTGGGGTTCACATTACACTTGTATGGGAGAGTGCTGCCTTACACTCAACTTGTAGTTCATAGGAAATACAGGAGAAAGAAGTTAAAAGGCTCCAAGTGGAAAGAATTAGCTAAATCTAAACTGGGGGAGGTACTACAACAGACCTCCCAAGAGCATGGGTCACAGCCTGCTGCTGGTCTGCATAACCACCATTTGTTAACAGCCTACAAAAAGACGCGGAGTTTGCACAAGAATCTACATCCTACACGTGATGCTGCATGGTTTAGATGACTTCATTGTCATAGCAAAACTTAGCCAACAAAGAAAACTGGTCCCCTCATATTGGGAGGAAGAGAGGATAACTATAAAAGACATTTTGGGACAACTGGGGAAATATTAATATGTGCTGGGGCAAGAAGGAGATTAACTGTGCCTTCTCACTCCAGGCTATTCTTTTGAACTTCCCGAGGCAGGGTTTGAGAGAGAAGCCAATGAACTCTTCCTGATGTGGGTTCTAGACTCAAAGGCAACGAACCATCCAACAAGCTATCTTACCTTGTTTTTAGCCCATGCAGTGCAAAAGTAGAAAGAGATCAAAGTCTACTGACTTTACAGTAGAATCACATTGCCCAAGAGACCCCGAGGTTGGCCAGCAATGCTGTGTTTCTGCTAAGTCCCTAAAGCAATGCCTAGGCTCTGAACCCATGTCAACAGAAAATGGGTCACCAAAACTACAACCACCAAAAGGAACATCTTCTGGATTATTCATCTCAGGTGACCAAACAGGGTAATGAGCAAAAGAGATCCTGCCTGAGTTCAGAACCAAAAAGAGCCAGATACTTAGTCAAAAGATGGAGTTTCCATCCTCTGTAGGTCAGAAGTCCTTGCTAATTTTGTGTAATGAGATATCAGATGGACCAGTGACCCTGTTTGTTGTTTTCCATACTCCCCCTTTCCAATATGGGAGGTGATTTTTAAACCTTTATTGTGAAAAATTTTAAGCATACCCCAAAGTAAGAAAAAACCAAAAAACCCAAAAAAACACATCATATAATGAACACCTTATTACTGAATTCAACAATCATCAACGTTTTGCTAATCTCTTTTCATCTCTTGCCCCATTTTCTTCACTGCAGTATTTTAAAGCCAATACCAAAGATCATGTTGTGTCAGGAATAAATTAAGTGGGAGTTTTAAACTTTTTTATTACACTGATCTTCTTTTTCTGTAACCATTTTATAGTGAATAATTTGCAATGATGAAACTTTTCATTTAACACATGTGACCAGATCATCAGAAGCTACATGCCATGTGCATAAGACATAGAGGTCCTGAACCATGCACCTGACCACGATAATAACCTTATGCACCTTTGGTAGGTCTCCCACTGGTGAGGAGCTGACTGCATTTCCAATTGTATGGAGTTAGGGACTTTTGAAGGTGTATATTCATATGCAGAAATGATATGAACCCCAAATTGCTCTTTTTGGGTTTCAATTTCCCGTATTTCTTTGGTAAGAAACGTCTTTCCAAGTCAAATATAAAACTCAACTGATTCAAAAACTAATAATGCTTTGTGCTTGTTTCATGCTTACAATGTATTTTCACATGGGCAAACTTTTTTTCTTTAAGACAAAATGGATTCTGAATAAATCGAAGGCACAAAATCTGAATCTAAAACCAGTCCCTCATTGTAGGATCTGAGCCAGATAAGGTGAGCTATCTTTTTCTTTGTCAAGCTCAGGAAGAAAAAAAAAAATCTTGATTTGCATTACCCTCAAGAAATTTACATGAAAATGGAGGTGTTGGAGGAGGTGTGCGTGAAAGACTCCCGCAAGAGGTGGAGGAAGGAGGGCAGACATTGCTGGAAGTCACAGCTAAAGTCGTAGAGCATGTTTCTCAGTGCTTTGCCATTCCGGTAGGCAAGCTTCTTTTGGCACCAAGCTGAAGAGGCTACACATTGTCAGCCAGAATATTGAGGGTGCTAAGATCTCGTACAGTGTAAAAATTCTGTTTACCGGCTGCTGAGAAGCAGTGAATATTCCAAAGGTTTCTTCTAGGTTGAGCCTTCTAGGTTTCCTGGCTTCTTAGTGACACAGCACAACACTTGTCAGGGGTGCAAAAGTCTAAAATAGGTCACCCTCCTCTCTGTAAAGAGGTTTAGCTCACACCAGGTTTTTAAAAAGTGCTTATTCATTCTAAAACAGCCTCGAGGAGAAATGGCAGTGACATTGAGAAGATGTCCTAGGATATTTTAGGGAGATAAAAGTGGCTTTTCCTTTAAGAACTTCTTTGAGATCATTATTTTCTGGCTGAATATTTGTTTGGGTTTATTTTACTATATTAACTTCTAAATTAATTTTTTTAAACTTTTAGCTAAGATAGTTTACCTAATTTGTTATCTACGTGAAGCAAATAAGTTTGTCATTGTGGTCCTCTGTTGATTCATGACACTGAAAATGTACCTCAGTAGCATAAGAAAAATAAAAGGACTAAATGTGCAAATAGACCATGGCCAGACCATGTAGAACTACAGAATTTTGACCCACAACCTCTCCAGCAATAGGTCCAGACAATCAGAGTTTATCAGACAGCTGGTTTCCCTTTTACGCGCCCTGGCTTCCACTCAGGAGCAACCCGAGAAAGGCAAATACATACCCCAAACCAATCTCAGAAGAGGCTCTAGTATGCCCACTTCCAGCTTCGCCAGCCAACACCCTCCACCCAGGGCATACGTGAGCCTTCCTTTTTCTCCCCCCACTATAAAGTTCTCCCACTCTTCTGCCTGCCTCAGAGTCTGCCAAACACAGGGACAGTGGCCAACTTTCTTTCTACAGCAAGCCCTAGATAAATAGTCTACATTTGTTCCAGTAGGGATGGTCTCTGCTTATTTCCATAGTTTCCTGAAGGTGTCACCAAAGTCGTATGTTCTGTCCTCTGCAGCAAATCCCAGTGTTTGACCAGATGTGTGCAGTGCCCACAGAATCTCTTTGTCACTAGCTGCTGGCAGCTTGTGGAGGTCTTGCCAAAGTAGTAAGTCAGCGCCAGGTCTCATCCCCACTCCGCTTGCCTTGATGGAGATCCTTGGCTCTTTATCCTCAGTTCAGTAATGAGGCTTTATTGTTGATTCTCATTTGTTTGGGTCCTACGTGGAATGAGGCTGCTCCTTTTCCTTCTGTTTTTGCTCTTTTGTGCTCCTGTTTTGTGCTGGGCCATTTAAAACCATTGTTCATTATAAGAAGGAGAATCACAGGGCAGAACGCAGGAGAGACCCTATAAACCTATTCGTCCATCCAGCCCCACAGACTGGTGAGTTTGTAGTTCTCACAGAATCCATGTTCACTTGTACAACTTTGCTGTGGGTCATCAATAAAACCAGATGAAGCTCTTTCCCCTCTCATTTTTTTTTCCTTCCTGTGAGCTTGGCTTGGATCCAAAGAGAACATTCTTTCTGGTTTTCCTTCTGGGGGGTGGAATGGGGCAGGACGGCAGGGTAGGGTGGGTGCCAGTTGTCAGGTCTGTGCTCACAGGCAGCCAGCCATTAGGTTGGGGCCCTGAAACTGGGGGGAGCAAGCATCACAAGCATTACATTCCTACTTACCATGGCTGACTCTTGTGGGGTGTCTCAGTCTAAATCCTCTCCCCTACGTGTAAAAACCCTTGCCTCCTCTGTGTACTCTCCTTACAATATCATTTTATATTATAAATTCTTAAAATATAAATTCTTGTGCATATCTTTCTAAATGGCACAACTTCATCAGGGATGACTTGGGTCTTCAGTGGCCACTCTGGGAAATGTTTGATTTGAACAAAATTGGTCATTTGAGAGGTATCTTAGGAAAGAAAAGGAGTAAGATCTCACACGTTCAATGGGCAGCATCTTATGACTGATATGCAGACTCCGAAGGAAATGCTGACGCAAACCTTGTCTCAATTAAAGATTCTTTGGCCAAAGCAAATGAGCCAGCTGACGAACTGAAGCAAGAGCAGACTAGATTTATTTTCCTAGTGAATATTGTCCCTTCTGTCTTCCTGTTGCCTCCCTAAATCCAGTTGTCCCTCTAACCCTTATCCTTCTGATCTCTTCTTGTACCTCCTCTATGTTCTTCCCTTGTCCAGAGCTGCTATCTTTCCCCTAAAACTCTTATACCTTCAAATACTGGCTGTCTCCAAGGATTTATTCCTCCCATGAGCCAAGTATGCAGGCAACTGTAACTTAATCCTTGGACTCCAGCTGAAACAAGAGCTATTAATAAGGATTTACCTAAACCAAGACAAGACCAGCAACTACAGATAAACCTTGGAGTTCAGTTCCAGACCACTGCAATAATAGCACCCATGGCACTGACACCGAGTCAAACGAATTTTTTGGTTTCCCAGTACATATAAAGTTATGCTTACGTTATACTGTAGTGTATTAATTGTGCAATAGCATTATGTCTGAGAAATGATATACATACCTTAATTTAAAAATATTCAGGGGCGCCTGGGTGGCACAGCGGTTAAGCGTCTGCCTTCGGCTCAGGGCGTGATCCCGGCGATCTGGGATCGAGCCCCACATCAGGCTCCTCCGCTATGAGCCTGCTTCTTCCTCTCCCACTCCCCCTGCTTGTGTTCCCTCTCTCGCTGGCTGTCTCTATCTCTGTTAAATAAATAAATAAAATCTTTAAAAAAATAAATAAATAAAAATATTCAATTGCTAAAAAAAAAAGCTAACTACATAGAAACTTTCAGTGAGTCATAAGAATTGATCATAGATCACCATAACAAATATATTAATAATGAAAGAGTGTAAAATGTTGTGAGAATTACCAAAATGTGACACAGAGACACAAAGTGAGCAAATGCTGTTGGAAAAATGGCACCAACAGATTTGCTCAATACAGGGTTACCACAAACCATGAGTTTGTAAGACAAACAACCAACCAAACAAACAAACAAACAAACAAACCCACCAGTATCTGTAAAGCATAATAAAGCACGTAGAGCACGTGTGCCTGTATTCAGAGAATTTAGAATCCTTCTGGGTAGCCCTGGGTTCCCTGACCAATATTAACTCGTACACATGTTGGTTGGAACCTCATATCGAATGCTAGATGACAAAAGCTAATTAGATTCACCTGGAAAAGGACCTACAAGATCCTTCTTTCTTTTCATTTAATTCCAGTGTTATATTAGTTTTAGGGGTGTAATATAGTGATTCAACAATTCCATTTATTACTCAGTGCTCATCAAGGTAAGTATACTCTTAATCCCTTTCACCTACTTCACCCATCCCCCACCAACCACCTCCCCTCTGGTAACCATCTGTTTGTTCTCTATACTTATGAGTCTATTTCTTGGTTTGTCTCTTTTTTTCCTTTGTTGGTTTGCTTGTTTCTTAAATTCCAATATGAGTGAGATCATATACTATTTGTCTTTCTCTGACCGGCTGATTTTGCTTAACATTATACTCTCTAGCTCCATCCATTTGTTGCAATGGCAAGATTTCATTCTTTATTATGGCTAAGTAATATTCCATTGTATACATATACCACTTCTTCTTTATCCATTCATCAATTGATGGACATGAGCTATTTCCATAATTTGGTGATTGCAAATAATGCTGCTATAAAAATAGGAGTGCATATATCCTTTTGAATTAGTGTTTTCATATTCTTTGGCAAAATGCCCAGTAGTATGATTACTGGATCATATGATAATTTTATTTTTTAATTTGTTGAGGAACCTCCACGCTGTCTTCCACAGTGGTCGTACCAGTTTGCATTCCCATCAACAATGCACAAGCGTTCCTTTTTCTCCACATCCTCGCTAACACCTGTTGTCATTCTTGTGTTTTCTATTTTAGCCATTCTGACAGGTGTGAGGTGGCATTTCTTTCCAGAATATACCCAAGAGCCAAAAGGGGCCTGAAAAGTAGGACAAAATCTCCGAACTACTCCAAGAAATTTTTGAATACAGATCAGTTGTATCATAATTTTTTCTGCAAATGGAGAAAAGATAAAATGATAAGAGATTTTTATAACAGACCAGGGAATACTTTCTTTTTTTAATTAATTAATTTATTTGAGAGAGAGCGTGCACACAGGAGTCAAGGGCTGGGCAGAGGGAGAGGGAGAGAAATCCTCAAGCAGACTCCTTGCTGAGCACGGAAGCCTACATGGGGCTAAATCTCAGGACCCTGAAATCATGATCTGAGCCGAAATCAAGAGTCAGATCCTCAACGTACTGAGCCACTGAGGTGCCCCTAGGCAATACTTCCTAACATTTGAAAGTTAACGAAGGTGCCAATGTAACAGCAGTCCTTTTATCTCATTTTGTCAATGGAATTAAACCTGAAATCGGAGACCTAATTCAAAAACAGAAATTGAAATGAGAGACAGGGCCTTAACATGAATTATAACACCCAGTACAGCATTTTAAAAGAGCTGTCTGATGAAATTAGACAGGACCCCAAATAGACTTATGACCCTGCAGATCAAATAGTTGTGTGACCCATTTCCCAATTTACCACCTTTTGACAAGAACATGTGTAAATATTGTAAACAGAAGGAACATAGGAAAAAATATTGCTTTTTTTTTTTTTTTTTTTTTTACAAAATAGAAACGACATAGAAATATCCCACAATTCAGATCAATGATGGTGCTCTTAGGAAGGAAAACGTACCCAATATTCTGCCTTACACTTAAACACTTAAGGCAGATTAAATATAAATATAGATAGTTACTCTCATCGATTCCTGATAGATACAAGCAATATCCTTTCTACATTAAACACTTCTAACTGCTCAATCTCTGAATTCTTCTCAGAGAAAACATACAACGACGACAGGTATTTCAAATACCCCACGTATTTTCCCTATCTCCTAATAATTAACTGTAACCCTTGGACACATAACTAAAAATATTTCTTCCTGCTCCATGATACTACTCTTGCAAATTTAATGAGGACTTACTTTGCAAATGGGATTGTACAAATACACAGCACAGAAACTATTCCTCGTGGTTCCAAAGCACTCCTCTAGCCAAAATCAAATTGTATCTGCCCTGGATATGTAGTTTTTTCCTTTTTTGTTATATTTGATGCATATTCAGATCTTGGTACCATATTTGACCCTCTATGGGGTAAAATTCCAATAGCATAGGAAAAATAATTTGATCAGAGCCTAGTGAAGTTCACATTGATCCTACTGGTACCTAAACTTACCCAATATCCTTTGAAGCCAAAAGCAAAGGAAGGGCTCAAACCAATATTTGAAAGACTTCTAAGCAAAGGTCTTCTCAGACCCCATAGTAGCTCCGTAACACTTTTATCCTGCCATTATACAAGCCGAATAGATGAAGATCTCAGGTCTTTCCTAGATCTCAAGGCCATCAACAAAATGGATATCCCTTACTTCCCAGCAATACCTAACCCGAACACCATCTTGTTATTGATTCTGCTTCAAGCCACCTACTTCACTGTAATAGATTTCTGCTTTGCCTTTTTCGGTATGCCTCTGCACCAGCGGAGTCAATACCTTTTGCTAATCTCTGCTAAACACAAATAATAGTAACTATCTTCCTTACAAAATACTAGAAGTGATCTACACAGGAGCTCTGATTCTGATAATAGCAAAGTAACTTATGTCTTATTCACCTATACACATTTATAACACGTATAAAGCCTGGATAAAAAGTATTTAAGTACAGAAATACTTAAAGGCACTCAAGAAGGAGTTTGCCACAATTACCAGTTGGAAATTTCAACCTTCTTCTCTTGGTAATCGATAGAACAACAGTTGAAAAAGCAGCAAGGATATACAAAACTTGAAAAGCACAATCAACCGACGTCATTTAATTGAAATTTATACAACAAAATGCCCAAGAATGACAGGATGTACATTCTTCTAAAATGCCTTTGGAATGTGTACAGAAATGGACTATACAGTGGGCTGTAAATCAAGTCTGGATGAATATAGAAAGACTGAAATGATTGACCAGTTTGAAAAACAAAATTATACTTCATAACCTCCTAGTAAAAAAACAACAAATGAATAAAAACAAAACAAAACTTCAGGCTTAAATGTCTTTACTTATGAATTCTACCAATCATTAAATATATAAAGCCGATGTTACATAAAATCTTTTAGAAAATATAAAATGAGGGGCACCCAGGTGGCTCATTCAGTTAAGCAGCTGCCTTTGGCTCCGGTCTTGACCTCAGGGTCCTGGGATTGAGCCCCGCATCATCAGGCTCTCTGCTCAGTGGGGAGCCTGCTTCTTCCTCTCCCTCTGCCTGCTGCTCTACCTACTTGTGCTCTCTCTCTCTCTCTCTCAAATAAACAAATAAATAAAATCTTAAAAAAAAGAAAATATAAAATAAAAAAAATAGTTCCCAGAACATTGTACAAGGTCAGTATTATCTAGATAGTAACACGAAGAATATATTACAAGAAAAGAAAACTACAGGTGAATATGTCTCATGAATATAGACACAAAAATCCTTAATGAGATATTAGCAGGTCAAAACAAGCAATATGTAAGGGATAGCAAATTATGAGCAGATAGAGTTACCCTAGGAATGAAAAGTTAGCTTGATATTTAAGAAGCCAATCAATTTAATTCTCTAATTTAACAGATAAAAATTTTTTAAAACCCTCACCATATGATCATCTAAATAAATAATAATTTATTATTATTAAAGAAAAATAATTTGGTGAAATTCAACACCATTCATTATTCGTGCAAAAAGGAATTGAAGGAACTTTGTCAACTAGAGTTTTGTTTTTCTAAGCCTACAAAAAACCAACAGGTAACACACATACAATTTCGATCAAAGGTGATGTGATCAGAATCGATAGAAATTTTCTATACAAGTGACAAGCTACTCCTTGTACATGAGGGTTGGAGAACAATTTCTTCCCTCTGTTTATATACAGAAAAGGACATAAAAGAAGAAAGAAGCACCTTTGATCCTTGGAGACAGGATGGAAAGGATCTTGGGTTCTGACCTTAACTTGTAGAAAGTCAATAAAATCACTCTTCAGGCAACGGATAGCTGCATGTGTCTGAGTTTTTATCACCTAGAAATGGCTCTTGAAGAAAATTCTGTAATGCTTTTCAATGACAAACAGAAGCCTTACACACTCTCCATGCACACACATACATATTATGTGCAAATCTGTTAGCTGAGATATTGTCATGCACTTCTTTTTTTTTTTTTTAAAGATTTTATTTATTTATTTGACAGAGACAGCCAGCGAGAGAGGGAACACAAGCAGGGGGAGTGGGAGAGGAAGAAGCAGGCTCATAGCGGAGGAGCCTGATGTGGGGCTCGATCCCATAACGCCGGGATCACACCCTGAGCCGAAGGCAGACGCTTAACCGCTGTGCCACCCAGGCACCCCTTGTCATGCACTTCTGCTTCTATCTTTCCTGTACATCACCAATAGGAAGCCTGAGCAAAGGTGAAATATAATACTGTTTGTAAAAGCAAATCACTTTACCCTTCTGGATTTTACTTTCCTCATCTATTAAAATGAGGGAGAGGAGCTAGGTGACCTTTAATATACTTTAAACTCTGTCATTACATCCTCTTAAGTTTGGTATGCTAGTGACCTGTGGATAAAAACAGAAAATTATGAAAATTTTCTTTTCCATTTGGACATTTTTCTCTGCGTCTGGAGGTAAATTACTGTAGATTGTGTTTTCAGAGTTCCTTTGTCAGCCAGCTTTCAGTTGAAATATGCCAATGAGAGACAGCAGGAAAAAAAAGATAGAAATCCTAGAGAGAGATAATAGATTTCCTCCCAAATTCTCACTGTTTGGTGCTACATATTTGCTAGTGGGTACGTTCCCTCAGCTCCCACCAGGCAGCCTCTACTCGCGTTCCCTTCTTTTGGGAGAGGTAATGGCTTTGTTCTGGCTAGTTTCTATGTGTTTCATCATCCCTTTACCCTGGATAAACCTCTGAAAGCAGAACTTTAAAGTTTCTTTGTTGAAACATCTAGGGTAAATTTCATTTCATGCTGAGATTTTTGAGAAGCCAAAAACCCAAGTCATCACTCACATCAATGGATAGATCATTCAGACAGAAAAGCAACAAGGAAACATCAGCCTCAAATGGTGTGTTAGACCAAATGGACTTAACAGACACACGCAGAGAATTTCATCCAAAAGGAGAACACACATTCTTCTCAAATGCGCGTGCAACATTCTCCAAGATAGATCATATGTTGGGCCACAATGCAGGTCGTAATAAATTTAAGAAAACTGAAATCTTATCAAGCATCTTTTCTGACCACAATGGTATAAGACCAGAAATGAATTACAAGAAGAAAACTGAAAAATTTAAAAATATGTGGAGAACAAACAACATGGTAATGAACAATCACTGGTCAACAAAGAAATCAATGGGAAAAAAAAAAAACACCTTAATACAAACGAAAATGGAAATAAAATGTACCGACATTTATGGGATACAGCAAAAGCAGTTTTAAGAGAAAGCTATTGACCACAAATGCCTACCTCAAGAAATGAGAAAAATTTCAAGTAAACAACATAACTTTACACCTTAAGGAACTAGGAAAAGAACAAATGAAGCCTAAAGTTTGTAGAAGGAATAAAATAAAAAAAGATCAGAGCAGAAATAAGTGAAATAGACTAAAAAGATAAAAAATTTAAATAAAACTGAGAGCTGGCTCTTTGAAAAGATAAGCAAAATTGACAAGCCAGATAGACTCACCAAGAGCAAAAGAGAAATCAAATCAATAAAGTCAGAATAAAAGAGATGTCACAACTGATACCACGGAAATAGAAAGGATCATAAGAGAGTACTATGAACAGCTATAGATGAATAAATTATACAACCTAGAAGAAATGGTAAGTGCCTAGAAACATAAGCTTCCTAGACAGAAACAAAGAAAATAGAAAATCTGAATAGACTGATTACTAGTAAAGAAATCAAATCAGTAATCAAGAACCTCCCAAAGACCAAAAGTCCAGGACCAGACTGAACCACTGGTGAATCCTACCAAACCTTCAAAGAAGAATTAATACCAATTTTCTCAAATTCTTCCAAGATATAGAAGAGGAAGGAAGACTTCCAAACTCATTTTATGAGGTCAGCATTACAGAACCAGAAGGCACACAAGAAAATGCAATTATAGACCAATATCCCTAATGAACATAGATACAAAAACCACACAAAATATTGCCAAACCACACTGAACAATACATTAAAAAGATTATGCACCATGATCAAGTGAGATTTAATCCGGGGATGTGAGGATGATTGAACACCCACAAATAAATCAATTTGATACACCACATTCACAAAATTAAGGATAAAATTCACATCATCTCAAAAGATGCAGAAAAAAGCATTTGACAAAATTCAGCATCCATTTATGATAAATTCTCAACAAAGTATACAGGGAAAATTCTCAACTTTCTCAAAAAAAAAAACTCAACTAAATATAGAGGGAATATACCTCAACATTATAAAGGCAATATATGACAAGCTCATAGCTAACATCATATTCAATGACAAAAAGCTGAAACCCTGGGGCGCCTGGGTGGCTCAGTCGATGGGCGTCTGCCTTCGGCTTAGGGCGTGATCCTGGCATTCTGGGATCGAGCCCCACGTCAGGCTCCTCCACTGGGAGCCTGCTTCTTCCTCTCCCACTCCCCCTGCTTGTGTTCCCTCTCTCGCTGGCTGTCTCTCTCTCTGTCGAATGAATAAATAAAATCTTAAAAAAAAAAAAAAAGCTGAAACCCTTTTTTTAAGATCAGGAACAAGACAAGGATGTCCCCTTTTATTCGACAAAGTATTAAAAGTCCTAGCCAGAGCCATTACGTAGAAAAAGACATAAAAGGCATGCAAATTAGAAAGGAAGAAGTAAAACTATCTCTATTTGCAGATGATATAATATTATATATGGAAAACCCCAAAGACTCCACTGAAAAGAAACTGTTAGAACACAAAGACATTCAATAAGGTTGTGGGATACAAAACCAATATTCAAAAATCTGTGGTATTTCTACATACTAACAATGAACTATCAGAAAGAGAAATTAAGAAAACAACCTCATTTACAGTTGCATCAAAAGGAATGAAATACCTAAGAATAAATTTAACCAAGGAGGTGAAAGATCTGTACTCTAAAAATTATAAGACATTGATGAAAGAAATCAAAGGAAGCACAAATAGGGGCGCCTGGGTGGCACAGCGGTTGAGCGTCTGCCTTTGGCTCAGGGCGTGATCCCGGCGTTGTGGGATCGAGCCCCACATCAGGCTCCTCCGCTATGAGCCTGCTTCTTCCTCTCCCACTCCCCCTGCTTGTGTTCCCTCTCTCGCTGGCTGTCTCTATCTCTGTCAAATAAATAAATACAATCTTAAAAAAAAAAAAAACAAAGGAAGCACAAATAAATGGAAAGATATTCCATGCCCATGGATTAGAAGAATAAATATTGTTGCAATACCCATACCACCCAAAGGATCTATGGATTCAACAGATCTACAGATCCAATTCCTATCAAAATTCCAATGACATGTTTTACAGAAGTAGAACAAGCAATTCTAAAATATGTATGGAAACGAAAATTAAAAAATAAAAAACAAAAAACAAAAAAACCCTGATTAGTGAAAGCAATCTCAAGAAAGAACAAAAAGCTGGAAGCATCACACTCCCTGATTTCAAACTATATTGAAGCAGACACATGAATCAAGGGAACAAAAGAGATAGCCCAGAAATAAAACCAAGCCTATATGGTCAATTAATTAGTGACAAAAGAACCAAAACTATTCAGTGAGGAAAGGACAGTCTCTTCCATAAATGGTGTGAGGAAAACTGGACAGTCACATGCAAAAGAATGAAACTAGACTACTATCCTACACCATACACAAAAATTAATTCGAAATGGATTAAAGACTTGAATAAAAGACCTAACATCATGAAATTCTTAGAAGAAAACATAGGCAGTAAGTTCCTTGACATCAGTCTTGGTGACGAGTATTTGGTTCTGCCTCCAAAAGCCAAAGCAACAAAAGCAAAAATAAACAACTAGAACTACATCTAACCAAAACTTCTGCACAGCAAAGGGTATCATCAACAAAAGGAAAACTACTGAATGGGGGAAAATATTTGCAAGTCATATATCTATCTGATTAGGGATTAATATTCAAAATACATAAAGAACTCATGCAACTCAATAGGAAAAACAAGCAAACAATCCAATTTTTTAAATGGGCAGAAAATCTCAATAAATATTTTTCCAAAACAGGCATATAGGGGGCCAACAGACACATGAAAAGGTGCTCAACATCACTAATCACGAGGAAAATAAAAATCAAAACCACAATGAAATATTACTTCACACCTATCAGAATGGTTATCATCAAAAAAACAAACAAACAAAATGGTAAGTATTGGTGAGGATGTGAAGAAAAAGGAACCCTCATGCACCCTTGGTAAGGATGTAAATTGATGTAACTTCTATGGAAAGCAATATGGAGGTTTCTCAAAAAATTAAAGATAGACCTACCATATGATCTGGCAATTCCACTTTTGGATGTTTATCTGAAGAAAACAAAAAGACTAAAAAGATATATGCACCCACATATTCGTTGCAGCATTATTTATTATAGTCCAGATATAGAAACAATCTAAGTGTCTATCGATGGATGAGTGGAAAAGAAGATGTTATATAAATAACATCTGAATAAATAATATTCAGCCATAAGAAGGAATGAAATTCTACCATTTGTGACAACACGGATAGACCTTGAGAACATTATACTTAGTGAAATAAATGACACAGCAAAAGACAAATACCGTATGATCTCACCTAGATGTGGAATCTAAAAACAAACGCTCAAACCAAAAACCAAATTCACAATACAGAGAATAGATTGGTTGTTGCCAGAGGTGGGCAAGGATGGAGTGGATGACATGGCTAAAGGGGGTCAAAAGGTACAAACTTTCAGCCGTAAAATAAAACAAGTCCAGGGAGGGAATGTACAACATGGGGAAGATAGTCAATAACACTATACTGTATATCTGAAAGTTGATAAGCAGGTAAATCTTAAAAGTCCTTGTCACAAGAAAAGAATTCTTACAACTACGTATGGGGATGGATATTAACTAACTTACTGTGGTGATCATTTTGCAACATATACAATATCAAATTTAAAAAATGCAACAAGAGCAGAGACCTGGCAGGTACTTGCATGTTGGAGCTTGCTTTTTTCATGTCGCTGGAAACCCTTATTCCACCAAGTAAAGAAGTCCGAGAGAGTTTCTGGGAGTATGAGAAGCCACATGGAGAGAGGCTCCAGTCATCCGTCCCTGTCATCTCAGGTGAGTCCCCAGGTCCCCAGACAGTTGAGTGATGCTATCCTAAGCCATCCAGTATCAGACAACCCGAGGGAGACCAGCAAGATCCCTTAGCCAACTCCAGTACTATTTCCCAGGACTGGGAGAAAATGATAATAAATTGGTGCTTTAAGCCATTAAATAAATAAATAAATAAATAAATAAATAAATAAATAAATAAATAAATAAAATTCTTTCTATTTGATTTTGGAATATATTTTAAAATATATTTTCATATTCGTTTGTATTTCAGAAATCTGTACCACTTTGAAGACAAAATGAATCCAAACAATGAACTTTTAATTCCCTAAGAACTAACAACAACAACAACAAAAGTTGCATTGAATCGCATGGCTCATATTCATTCTTGCTCTTCAGCTGGAACTCCCAGCAATCCCCCTCTCAGACTAACACCAAATACTGGCAGAGGGTCACCTACGAGACTGCTGCACTCCTTGGCTGGCAGTAATAATTAAATGTTTTGATTTAAAAGGCTTCTCACTAGACAATTGACCGTATTATAATGCGAATATAGACGTAAAACATTGACTTTTGGCTTGGTCAGGTATCATACTCTGCTGACATTTGAAAGTAATATTTGCTTCCTGTTATTCACAGTGGCCTGTGAATTGCACTGAAAGATGGGAAGCCTGGATCTGATTCTTGCGTTGGAAAATAACTGTGTGATTAGGGCCAAAAGTTTTAGCCTCTTGGTGGTTTAGCTTTCCAATCCATAAGAATGTATGCATTCGCACCTAACTGTTTTTCAAAATATCTTTAAAAAAAAATCCCTCTTTGAGTGCTTAGGGCGCACAGTGAGCCTGTTCTCCACTTGAAGTTTCTTTACGAGGGTGAAAATATGCTTTTCCAGCAGCTCTCCCTCCCCCAGATTTATCAAGATGCTGCAATTGCCTTAAAAACACTACCGGTGATTTTGTGGGCTTGAGAAAGCCACAGGCTTATTCTTACTGAAATAACAGTGGTCTTAGTGGTTTTCTCTGTCTCTCTTTTTTATTCCTTTTTAAAATAGGCTAACTTGCCCTTGGAACATAGTTCTGTCAGTGATGAGATTATAACAACTCCTTAGTTTAGCCCCAATTAGTGCAAATACCTGTCCTTTTGATGAGAGGCCCAGAGCAATTAATTATTCTTTCAACTGTTGATTCACGTACTCAATAAATAGTTGTTTTGAGCTAATGATACTCTAGGCCAAGGTGTGTCTGAGGAAGTTAAAAATAATGAGATAGCCCCTGTGACAACAGAGCACTTATGACCCAAGGAGTGATAAAGTGTAACAAGTTTGGTAAAACCCAACGCAGAGTAGGGCAAGTTGCTCAGGGACGTGACAAGCAAGCAACTGTAGATATTTAGAGAGGAAGAGTGTGCGATCAAGTGCGTATCACGGGCAAGCTTGTGGCGGGGTTCGAGGTAGGCCCGGGTCAGGGCTTAGGATTGCAAGAGGCTCTAGGGACATAGCAAAATACAGCAAAATGCTTTGGAAACTTCAAGTAGCGTACAAGTGTTAGATAATCACAGTTATTACATAATAATTGTTAAAAGTATTTTTCCACCAATATGCCATCATTAAAGTAATTACTTTTAAATGTCCTCATGAAATGCTTGATATTTACAGAAGTCAGTAAGAAAGAATCAACAGTTTTGACACAGTTGCTCCAGTGGACAGGGAAAATGATCGGTCACCCACCATTGCCCAGTCCTTCTGTACTCCTAACTCTTCAAATGTATACATCTGCGGTTCCCAAGCCACACCGAGGCACCCAGGGTGTTACGGCGAACTCACAGGGGTGCCGTGGGATATTTTACAGTTTTGAGGGGAATACAGCAATATTCAACAGCCGTCAGACCCCATACAAACTACGAGTTCAAAGTAGTTCACAGTTTCAATATGAGATGACACTACACAACTTTTGATACCATTCATCTTTTTCAAAATGGGTTTTTGGCCATTGGTGTCAAAGAACACAACTACTGCACACAAATCAGGGCATAATGAAAAGTGCGGAGGGTGGCGGCCAGGATGACCCAAGCTTGAGAATTGTGCAGTGCCCAACAGGTGACCACTATCCCATGAGCGAGCAATTGTAGTCACTGAAGATTTTCTTCATATATTTTTTCTTCCAATTTTTTTTTTTCAAATGGCTACTGAGTCACCTGTATTTCAATATCTACTGGGTTATTGGACCTTAGGAAATTTAGTAAGGTGTTTAGGAATTTAGTAAATAACTCAGGAGTTTCTTTTTATCTAAGAGACCCATAAAAAAACAATGGCACACACTATGAATAGAGAAAATTTTGGGCCCTGCGGCCTACGGAGCTGACGAGAAGTCCACTCAGGAGCGGTTACATTTATACCCAGGTCTGTTTCGAGGGGAAGCCTCTTGGCTTCACTTGAGACACAATTCATCATAGAAACAGTCACTGGATAATAGTTCTAATGGCTTAAAGCAGCCTTTAAAATAATTTTTTTGTTCTTTTTAAAAATTATAAACATATCTTGCCAAATCCTTTGTTTCTGCTTTCTAAAACAAATAAGGAACACCATGTCCTAATGTATATATTTTTTATTACCAAGGCACCTTTCCTGAGGAAAAATAAGAAGGGAAAGGAGAGACATCTTCAAATTTACACACTAGTTCCAGTTTCTATTTCTAGTCCATACACTGTTTTTGAGGTCTGGGGAAAGCAAGAAGGGGGGCCTCCATCCCAAGTATCTAAATGTGTAAAAGTTATAAGTCAAGCTATCAAACTGTTAAATAAAATCTGTTCTATCCTCTTACCATGGAAAATAATGCCTTCCTGGAAGGCATGTCCTAAAATCAAAGAATCCCTGGAGTCCCGCTAGGGATATGGCAGAGTTAGGAGTGCCAGCTAATAGACAGCTAAGTTTCCCTTCCCACCTTGCTGCTGTCCTACACCTGGTGCACTGCATGTGGTCCCCGACAGGGTGAGGGAACTTGCAGGTAGATATGGACACGCACCTGGCCCATCCACTCCCAGTTCTCACCACTGCAAGCAGCCACAGCATCAAATACCTTAAGATGATGGATCCTGGGGCGATTATTGTAGGCTGTGGAAGAGAGCTTGGGGCTCTCTGGGCAGGCTTCTAGGTATCCATGGTATCGTCTAAAAGGGAGGGAACAAAGACCATTGGTGGAAACAATCCTTGGCTCTATATACTCCTTGTCCCATGGGGAGGACTGTACCAGGTGATGAGTGGGAGTGGGGTCCCCTGAAGCTAGAGATCAAGGCAGGTGCCTCTTGTGCCAGGTCTAAGGATGATACTAAAATTTGCATATTTCCCGGTCCTCTTTAGGATTTTAAAAAAATGTGTTCCCAGACACAAACCCCTTTCTTCCTAATCACTTCCTGTCAAAAGAATGAGTGCTCTTGGTTGCGTGGGTTTTCATTTTTAACATGCAGAAAATACAAAATAAACTTGGCAACAGGCAGAACTTGCCCTTCTGTTCTTGTGATATTTCTGGCATCACTTGGGCGGAAGATGTGTGCCGGATCAGCACTATAGTCAGAATGCCTCACCCACGGGGCAGCTCACCATCTCTACCTTCCCAGATGCTGCAAACCCTCACTGTGCTTCTGGATGCGGGCAGAGACCAAAATCCAAGAAAATCCCTTGACCCCAGGGGGATAATATGAGCCAGGGCGTTCCCATCCAGAACTGAAAATTCCAGGTTTGTGGCTTCGAGCAACGTCCTCCGTATTTATTTAGTCACCCAGTAGGACATTTAATGACCACTTCATGGGAGCCTGCCACATAGCGAGGCATCATGTGTCAGACACCACCTGAAATCACCTCATGAGTGTTCCTATAACTGTAAGTTAGCATTACTTACTCTGTTTTAAGTAACTTTCCAGTAATAATAATCATTGTGAATTATTGCATAATGCTACTATTTCATAATACTATTTCATAATATTTTTACAGTTTAGAGATGTCCAAATGAACATTTTAGACTCTTCAGCCCCAATTACATTTTATATTACAAAGAGATATCAAATTTCCACCTACAGCTAGGAAGGTCACATCGTATTAATATCTCTTGGCAAAAAAGCAATAAACATAGTCTATTATATTATGGATTAAGTACGTTTATTGATGACTCTCCTTTTTTAGTTGTTTGTTTTGGTTTTTGGTATAGTTTTAGAACAAGGGTTTGGAAAGTAAAAAGAAGCAATAGCCATATCAGTTACCTTCTAATCTATTTTGCAAAATGTTTAGTAAAAGGAGGATATTTCTTTTTTTTTTTTAAGATTTTATCTATTTGTTTGACAGAGAGACAGCCAGCGAGAGAGGAAACACAAGCAGGGGGAGTGGGAGAGGAAGAAGCAGGCTCCCAGCAGAGGAGCCCGATGTGGGGCTCGATCCCAGAACTCCGGGATCACGCCCTGAGCCAAAGGCAGACGGTTAACGACTGAGTCACCCAGGTGCCCCAAAGGAGGATATTTCAAATGGAGATTAAAACGAGATGAATCAAATAGCAAGACCGGGTCTTTGTGCCCAGACGTGGCCAACACTGATTGGCTGACACAGATCCGACTCTCTTTGTTAGGTATAAATCTAAGGCAGTGATGGGCATCAGGCTGGACACTAACATCAGCTCACTGTTCAGAAAAATGTAAGTTTAATGGTATGTTCTCCTATAATGGAAAACATGCAGAGAATCCAGCCCCCTGTCTCTCAGCTTAGCCTCTTCCTCTGCCTAGCCCTGCTTCCACAACTCCCCTACGCATGTTAATGGCAAAGATATCCCACCAATAAGCCACCAGTTCTCTAGAGACAAGGGCTTCATGCCCAGGAGAAAACACTTGGGCCCTAGCTTCCCTTCTCAGAAAGTGATGTTATCTTAGTCTGCTTAGGCTGCTATAAGAAAATACTGGAACTGAGCAATTTTTTTTTTAAGATTTTATTTATTTATTTGAGATAGATTGAGAGAGTTCAAGCGGGGGGAGGGGCAGAGGGAGAAGGAGAAGCAGGCTCTCCACTGAGCAGGGAGTCCAATGTGAGGCTCTATCCCAGGATCCTGAGATCATGCCCTGAGCTGAAGGCAGATGCTTAACTGACTGAGCCACCCAGGCGCCCCTGGAACTGAGTGATTAAACAGCAGGCGTTTACTTCTCACTGTAGTAAATGCTGAAGCCCTGAACCAGGGTGCCAGCATCCAGTTCCTGGTGAGAGCTCTCTTCCGGCTTGCCAGGTGGGTGCCTTTCTGCTGTGTCCTCATACTGCCTTCTGCCAGGTATGTGCACAAGGGGAGAAAGAGGAAGCCCGCTTTCTGATGTCTCTCCTTATAAGGTCATTAATCCCATCATGAGGGCCACACCCTCATGACCTCATCTAACCCTAACTGCCTCCAGAAGACCTCACCTCCAAACACCATCCCGTTGAGGGCTGAAGCTTTGACATATGACCTTGCGGGGGACACACAAATATTCACTTCATAACAGTTTGTGACTTCCTAACGCTTCAGATAACCTTAAGCTCCCCTCACCAAGGTATAGAATGGGAAGCATTACAGGCAGCGGTTAAAAGTTACAGCTCTGGAGTTCCGCAACATCGTGTGTGTATCTGTTGTGTGTGTGTGTGTGTGTGCACGCATGCGTGTGTGTGCACACATGCATGTTTCTAATCCTGAGTCCACCATGTCTGAGTGTTACAACCTTGAGCAAGTTACTCAGCTCTCTGAGCCAATTCCTTTGCCAGTAAAATGAGAGTGGTAACAAACATCTGCTATAAAAGATTCCTGTGAAGATGTCAAACAAGTAGGCATTGGGGCCTGAGAAGAGTAAAAAAATGAATGAATGAATGAATGAATGAATCAATGAATACGACTTTTATATGGTCCTATATTTACATTTTAAGGCCTGCGTTGAAATTTGTCTACCGTGTCTCTCCTACCCCAATGGGAACTTTCTGGGCAGGGTGTTTAGATGGCTCTATGTCCCCATTGCCTGGGACCGAGCCTGACACAGAGCAAGCACTCAGCGACTGTTTGCAGAACTGAATCCAGGAGGCCTTTGGAAACTTAGCGGGAATGAAAGCTATGAATGGATTTTAGGATTTTGCTGAATGTGTAACTCAATAGGTGGTTAATCCTACTAGGCCACTCCTTAGAAATGACTGAAGTATATATTTTTGCTCATTGATTTCCATAAGCTAACATTTATTCATAACCCATTTACATTATAGGTCTCTCTGCTTTGTTGGTGTGCAAACCTTTAACAATCTGGGCGTCCTAGAGAATAATGTTGTCCCACCACGAGCAAAGCACAGCAGACTCACTGTGTCTCCTACAACACACGTCATGAAAACTACTTGGTTTTAATAACGTGTTTTAGGTAAGTAAATCACAAAGTTCTCTGAGTGCTTATTACAGCAATCATAGCTCAAATGGTAACGCCAGGATTTCGAAAGACGATTTGTCATGAGGCCCCTTCCCACACCCACCTCCACCCTCCACTGTCTGTGGTTCTACCTTCTGGTCTGAAACTTTCCAAGTGCTAATCTCACTGTCAGACATTCTCATGACTTATATTTCATCATCTTTACATTTGTTGCATTTTTTATTGCTTATCGCATTTGCGTTCTATTTGCCACAGCCTCTCGATGATAGCCTATAGCTAATAGGGGCTATAACTGAGATTAGCTGTAAGTAGGCCTCAGAGAGCTTTACCTCATGCTTTGAATAGGCAACAAAATCAATTTAGGCATGTTTAGCCTGACATTTAAGCATGTGTCATTTGTAAAGAAGACAAAAGTCATGCAAAATTCCTCAACCCACTGTTAACATTTTGATATGCACCCTTCTAGACGATTTTAGGTAAAATGTCTTTGCGAACACCAGCCGCGATCCTGGCTTATGTAAACAAAACCCAGGACTTAAGAGACAGGTGCCAGAATCATTCAGGGAATCAAAGGAAATGCTGAGCTGCCAGGCTTTGAGAAGTGGGCATCCACAGACCTCGAGTCCTGGAACCCAGGGAGTATGGAACCTCTAGGGGCCACCGTGAATGTGGCTCAGTTCCAACAACTGCCGGGCTGTGGGTTGGCTTTCAGTTTCAGTTTCTGGAAGAGAGTTTGATCTGCCAGCATGGGCCAGATGCTCTTCCCTGGATGAATAAACGCAGGCCAGGAGGGCAAAGTGATTCATAATTCTGGAGAGGAGAAGCGCAGTGTTAGGGTCATGGACACACTGCTGGTGCTAGTGGATCAAGAGTGCCAGTCGGGTGTTCTGTTCGGAACCTGTCCCCGCTGAGAATTGCAAGGTAAAGTGGAGGATGGAAAGCCCAAGGCCTGTTCCCAAGTAAAAGAAGGAATGCTGGGAATATAAGAAGAAATACCCAGTATCCAACTTGAATATGCATATATAATTATTTTTTTAAAGATTTTATTTATTTACTTGAGAGAGAGAGCACAAGCAGGAGGAGGGGCAGAGAGAAAGGGAGAAGCAGACTCCCCAGTGACCAGGGAGCCCGATGCAGGGCTCTATCCCAGGACCCTGGGATCATGACCTGAGCTGAAGACAGACGCTTAACCGACTGAGCCACCCAGGCGCCCCAAATTCTGAAGATGTATTTATATTTTTTTATAATGAAAGCACTACACACAGGGAAACTGCCCTTTCTCATCGGGTATTATAATGTGAACATATTTCCATTTATAACCAAGTGACTAAAAGTGTGGACCGTGGAGCTAGACTCTCTGGATTAAAATCCTGGCCCTGCCATTTAAGAGTTTAGGCAACAACTTAACCTCTCCGCGCCTCAGCTTCCTCATCTGTAAAATAGGGATATCTCACTCATGGAAAAGTTGTAAAGATTAAATGGATTAATATGTGTGAAGTGCTTGGAATAGGTCTGACATACTTGAAGTGCTCAAAACAGTCAGCTGTCTTAGTGAGCCCTCTGGTACATACGTGCATATGTCCTTAGACCATTTTTTTTCAATAATCTTTTAAAGCAAATACTTAAAATTGGAGTTGCTAGATCAAAGGCTGAAAATATTTTTAAGACTTTCATAAACAACAAATGTCAGATTGTGACTCTCCTTTGCTAAAAATTGGCCCAGTGACTTTTGATGTCACTCAGGGGAAAAAAAAAAAAGGAATGTTCTCATCTTTATGATTCTCCATACAACCTGGTTGCCAATATCTCTGTGATAGTACATTACCTCCTACCTTTCCTCCCTCATTTCCTGAACTTCCTTGAGAAACTTCCTCCCTTTCCTCCCCAGAGCTATGCCCTTTCCTCATTCCTCCCCCAGAATCCCACGGGGCTTGCAAGTCACATCTGGTCTCCAAAGTAGCTGTTGTGGATTCCTCACCCAACCCAACTAGAACGGCAAACTCCACACTTTATGCCCTTCCCCATGCTTGTTTTTCATCTTAGTCCTTGTCACTAATATCCCGATGTGAGTATGATACACCCGTATCATGTTTATTTTCTGTATCTTTCTATAATGAAATGGTGATTGAATATATGTTGCCAAGTACCCCTTCAGGAAAGCTGCACCCATTAACATTCCAGCAGCGTATGGGTGTTAATCTCTGCACTATATATATTACCAATATTTTAAATCTTTGCCAGTCTTACAGGCAAATGCCTCTAATTGTTTTTGCTACAGCATTTTTGACAGCAGGCATCTAGTTCCTGCTGGATGCTGCCAGCACAGGGAGCTCTTTGCATCCATTAAGGGACAACTCCCACAGTTGGAAAGTCAGTTCTCCCCTATATTGAACCAAAATCAGCCTGTTGAAGTTTTCTATGAAATTCCCTTTCAAGCCAACCTTTTCTTTTGCCACTCTTGCCATCAGAACTCATGCAGGGATGGAGCCATTTCATTTACTGATGGCCCCTGAACAATACAGGTTTGAACTCTAGGTTCACTTACACATGGACTTAAAAAAAAATACAGTGCAGTACTGTAAATGTATTTTCTCTTCCTTATGATTTTCTTAACATTTTCTTTTCCCTAGCTTACTTTATTGAAAGAATACAGTATATAATACATATAGCATACCAAAATATGTGTTAACAACCGTATATGTTATCGCTGAGGCTTCTGGTCAACAGTAGACTATTAGCAGTTAAGTTTTCAGGGAGTCAGAAAGGATATGTGGATTTCCAACTGTGTGGGGGCTGGTGCCCCTAACCCCTGCATTGTGCAAGGGTCGACTGGTAAATTAGTTATACGCTGTTACAGAGGGCTGGGTGAACAAGTAGTTGTAGATGAACTTCAGAGCCGGTAGGGGGCGCTCCATGTTGCTGTTGCTCAGACATAAGGCATTGTACTAGCACTTCTAAGGGGGAGGAAGGAGTCTGGTTCTAGTAGTGCTAAAACCAAATGCCTGGCAGAGCCAACTGCCACTGCTAGCGTTCAAGAGTCAACAGAGTATATGAAACAGCAGCATCCCTACCTGAGTCCTGACAGAGAAAATGCAAAAGAACAAACTGGCTTAGAATGGGATTTCATGGGAGGAATCTGAAAAACTAGCGGGGAAGTCCATTGTCCACTGCTTCCACCTTCAAATTTCCCTCTAGTGCCATCTAGTGGCAGATTTTAACCAGAAGTCCACTAGCAAGGGTTTCTGGGAAAGAGTTTGCAGACGACTGGCCTCAGCATCACAAAAAAGAGTAGAGAAGGGCCAGTTTTGGCACTGAGAGATTATAAATAAAAATATGCACACCTACTATCCCTCCTTTATTTAAAATTGTTCCAGGGTTAATAGCAATAAGGTAACCCTGTTATTTTCATGACCATTGTAGAATCATGACAGATTGTGAACCTTAGGATACAAAACCAAGCAAAACCAACCAAAGTGAATTTTGCTCTTACTTTTCCAGTTATAAGGCTCAGGGGTTACTTTCAAATGCACAAGATATCCCACATGGCAGGTATTAAGGTGGAGGAAACTCTGGGGCTGCAAGCAAGTAATCCACTCTGGATCCTCCTTCTTGTAATAGCACCTGCTTCCTTCAGCTCAGCTAGTTGAAGACAGATAACTGACAGGCTCAGATGTGTTGAAATAATTTGAAAGTAATCACAGACAGACTTTTAAATCTTAAAGAACAAGCCTCCCTCTCTTAACATATGCTAGCTCAACTGCTTTACTCTTCCACATAGTTTCTTTCTTAAAACACACACACACACACACACACACACACACACACACACACGACATTGCTACAAGAGAGAATATTTGATGTTATTGCATCAGCCTCGTGGTGTGGCTGTCTTCATAAATGCTTTAGAATGGAGGAAGGACACCAAAAGCTCACCTTGTAGAGGCCCGATCTCGGAAAGGATTCAGCATTCATCTAGAGCCAGTTACCATCAGTCCTATTTCCTTTGAGGCCTTAGTTTTTCTATCCATCACTAGAGAAAATCTTTTTTCTAGGAAAGTCCTTTGAGAACCTGGGAGAGAGTAGAATGAGCCCAAAGGGTTCTTCATCAATGTGTGTTTAAAATATTCCAGCTGACAAGTGGTGGCGATAAAGCCTGCTTTAGTCACCCTGGTGCCTGTCAATTCCTTCTCCATTTTTGGTGCATAATCAAAAGAGCTTAATGCGAAGTGATGGAAAGCATTCTTCCTGCATTACCACCATCTGTTTCCTTGGCATCCACTACAGACAGCTGTGTTGCCAGCTTTCGAGCTGTTTATTGGTGTGTCACATGGAGAAGTTACTGATGGACTGACTGAATCTCCTGAAAACTGGGCATTTTTGTTTCTTTCTGAAATGCGTATTCAATACCTTGTCATTCTTACAAGATATTCAACAGGCATTTATTCTATGATTCTCCTGACCCCTGACAACAGGACAGTTTCATATTCATGAATGGGTATCTTGAAAAAAATTATACCTGTGTCAACTCTCGAGCAAGTTATTAATGGAACTAGGAAAGGATCATAAGAAGGAAAATGAAATGGTCAAGTGGGAAGAAGGATCACCCTGTGCAAACAGACTGAGATCTGTATGCAAGTGTGCAGCAGTGGGGGCAGAGAGAGAGAATTTAAATTTCTATTGTCTTGAAGTTTGTGATGGAAGAAGGATGCCGAGATTATGGGTTCTGATTTAAGGTTGGAAAGAATAAACAGAATAACAGGTAAAGAATAAATAAAGTGGAGTCTCTCTTTACACAATGGTAATAAGCCCAAGATTTCTGTTATCCAAAATATCTTTTAAAAGAAGCTGAATTCTGAATGACCCATATATATGTATTGCATATGTATGATGTGTGTGTGTATATATCTAATTAGAGATGAGAAATCCAAGCTCTTTGGGTAAATCTCTAATCTCAAAGGTCATCATCAAGAAGTCAAAAAGTTTTTTCACAAAAGGTCCTTCAAAATCACTGTTACAGGCAAAATATCAAACCAAATGCAACACAGATTAGTATTTCTTATTTGAGTCAACCCTTTGCTAAATGAGGCCCTGTTGCCAAATACTGCTGAAAATACAGAGATTGGGTAAATAAGTAAGTTTTCAGTCCTCAAGGAGTTTATAATTAAAGATGATCAGATATAAAGATTTACTTATGCATTATATGTAAACACATATACATATACATGTATGTATAAAATACTGTTTAAAGATAAACACTACATAAAAGGTTACCAACCAAATAAAAATGATTTGGAGAGGCATTATGACTATGGTTCATAGAAGGTGGCTACTATCTCCAGTTGGAGGGATGCGGAAATGCTTCTTGGAAGAGGTGTCAATCAGGCTGCATCTCAATGGGCTGGTTGAACTTGATTACTACACTCAGAGGAAGGAGCATTTCATCCCCAAAGGACAATGAGGAAAGCGTGAAGGCAGGAAACTGGCTTTATGTCTAGAACAGTAAAATATTGAGGTTGCCTAGAACTTGGAGTGTTTTGAGGGTAAGTTGTGGTGTATGACAAGAAAATGCCACTGTTCATGAAGGATTTTCAAATAGCATCCTAGAGTTTGGACCTTAAGGCTTTTCAGTGAGAGAGTGAAGCAATCAGATCTGCAAGATAAAGTGAAAAAGGGACTAGATTCAGGAAGGCTAGTGTAGGACAATGATGAGTGTCTCTGATTAAAACCTGTTACTGCTAGAAAGGACTCAATCATCCTTACTAGTCCATCTGATTTGTTTGTTTGTTTGTTTGTTCGTTTGTTTCACAAATTAAAAAACTAAAGTCTGGATGATTAGGGTGATTCATCCAAGTTCAATGAACTAATGATAGATCAGGACTAGAACACAATTTACAGTTTTAATTCCAAAAAGGAGATATAAAGGGCTTAACTTTTCAAATGAGGAAGTGGGTAGAAAAATCCCTGTGACAGAAGTAATTGGCCCTGTAGACTGAGAATGGGAAGGAGAGAAAGAGATAAGTCCAAGTGGACTCAGGCATGTGAGCTTTCCACCTGCCTCCTTGGTCTTCAAAGACATCTCATCAACTTAAAATGATTTCCTGATGGCATTTCAGGCAGCGTTTTGGAGAGAATCAAAAATAGGTATGATGGTAGCTAGAGTTTAAGCCAGGAGTAACTGTTGACCTCATTATGCTGTCTTCTACTCCTAGCAATGAGCATCTGACCAGAGAAAACGCAGAGGATCAGTCATACTGGCTGAGAATTACCAAGTCACATCATTTTCCCCCTTTTCTGCATTGTCAGAGATTTATCCTGCCGTCTTTGCCTCAACATCCTCTTCAGCAATCAGGAAGTTATCAGGAAAAAAAATTAAATCAGTTACAATTCAATTCTCATGCAAAAAGAATAACAACCAATCAGCTCGTTGCAACATTCAGCACACCCTACATAGCAAGAGGACCATCAAGTTGCCAGCTACTCTATATTCAGCCTTCCTTCTTCCAGCAATCATTTCTATTATTAGTACTGGCATATTGTGCCTAATTAGTTATTTCTGTGGCATATGGGCATGAAATGTATGTGTTCCTTAGTCACCCTATTTTACTGTTAAATTGCCTGTAGAGATTTTTCCAAAAATGAATAATTAAGCTTATTTCTTTGTCTCTTGTTTTCCAATTCCCTTAGATTCTATTCAGGTAAAAGAGCGTATCCATGGCAATGCTCATTATCTACATCTAGAGGTGAAATCTTTGGGGGCTGCTGGTGAAATTACTTTTCTTCTCTCTTAATCTGGCTTCAATCTGTAGACCAAGAGTGACAGGGCAGTTAAAAGTCACTGGTGCCAATATGGATTGGTGCTTTAGTTAGCATGGCACCTAATGCTCACTTTCAATTCCCAACTTCATTTCCTTTCATTTTCTTTTTAAGTTTGACAGATAATATGTATACCCTTTATCCACATCACAGTTTTGTTCTAATGAAGTTCTCAATTACAATGAATACTCGGACTGTGAAACGCTATTGAAATGGTTGTGATATTTTTAGACAAGGTGTAAACAAGAATTTAAAATTTAAATAATGAATTCCACAAAACACTTCAAACCACATTAAATTCAAAATATCAAAGCATTTTTCTTTTTTTAATTTAAATTTCATTAGCCAACATAGATTACATCATTAGTTTCAGATGTCATGTTCAGTGATTCATCAGTTGCATATAACACCCAGGGCTCATCACATCACGTGCCCTCTTTAATGCCCATCACCCAATTACCCCATTCCCCCACCCACCTCCCCTCCAGCAACCCTCAGTTTGTTTGCTATAGGTAAGAGTCTCATGGTTTTCTCCCTCTCTGATGACTTCCCATTCAGTTTTCCCTCCCTTTCCCTATGATCCTCTGTGCTATTTCTTATATTCCACATATGAGGGAAACCGTATAATTGTCTTTCTCTGATTTACTTATTTCACTCAGCTTAATACCCTCCAGTTCCATCCACATTGATGTAAATGGTAGGTATTCAGCCTTTCTGATGGCTGAGTAATATTCCATTGTATAAGTATATATGACATCTTCCTTATCCATTCATCTGTTGATGGACATCTAGGCTCTTTCCACAGTTTGGCTATTGTGGATATTGCTGCTATAAACATTGGGGTGCGGGTGTTCCTTTGGATCAATACATTTGTATCTTTGTGGTAAATACCTGGTAGTGCAATTGCTGGGTCTTGGGTAGCTCTATTTTTAGCTTCTTGAGGAACTTCCATACTGTTATCCAGAGTAGATGTACCAGCTTGCATTCCCACCAACAATGTAAGAGGGTTCCCCTTTCTCTGCATCCGCAACAACATTTGTTGTTTCATGTCTTGTTAATTTTAGCTATTCTGACAGGTGTGAGGTGTGGTACCTCATTGTGGTTTTGATTTGTATTTCCCTGACAACAAGTGATGTGGAGCATTGTTTCATGTGTCTGTTGGCCATCTGGATGTCTTCTTTGGAAAAATGTCTATTCATGTCTTCTGCCCATTTCTTGACTGGATTATTTGTTTTTTGGGTGTTGAGTTTGGTAAGTTCTTTATTGTCTTGGATACAGTCCTTTATCTGATATGTCATTTGTAAACATCTTCTCCCATTCTGCAGGTTGCCTTTAGTTTTGTTGACTGTTCCCTTTCATGTGCAGAAACATTTGATCTTGATGAAGTCTGAATAGTTCATTTTTGCCTTTGTTTCCCTTGCCTTTGGAGATGTGTCTAGCAAGAAGTTGCTGCAGCTGAGGTCGAAGAGGTTACTGCCTGTGTTCTCCTCTAGGTTTTTGATGGAGTCCTGTCTCACATTTAGGTCTTTCATCCATTTTGAGCTTATCTTTGTGTATGGAGTAAAAAATGTTCCAATTTCATTCTTCTGCATGTGGCTGTCCAATTTCCCCAGCAAAATTTATTGAAGAGACTGTCCTTTTTCCATTGGATATTCTTTCCTGCTTTGTTGAAGATTAGTTGACCATAGAGTTGAGGGTCCATTTCTGGGTTCTCTATTCTGTTTCTTTGACCTATGTCTGTTTTTGTGCCAGTACCATACTGTCTTGATGATCACAGCTTTGTAATAGAGCTTGAAGTCTGGCTTTGTGATGCCACCAGATTTGGTTTTCTTTTTCAAAATTCCTTTGGCTATTCAGGGTCTTTTCTGGTTCTATACAAATTTTAGAATTATATGTTCCAGTTCTTTGAAAAATAGCAGTGGTATTTTGATAGGGATTGCATTGAATGTGTAGATTGCTCTGGGTAGCATAGACATTTCACAATATTTGGTCTTCCAATCCATGAGCATGGAACTTTTTTCCATTTCTTTCTGTCTTCCTCAATTTCTTTCATAAGTGTTCTGTAGTTTCCAGAGTATAGAGCCTTTACCTCTTTGGTTAGGTTTATTCCTAGGTATCTTATGGGGTTTGGTGCAATTGTAAATGGGATCGACTCCTTGATTTCTCTTTCTTCAGTTACATTGTTAGTATGTAGAAATGCAACTGATTTCTGTGCCTTGATTTTTATATCCTCCCATGTTGCTGAATTCCTGTATGAGTTCTAACAATTTTACAGTGGAGTCTTTTGGGTTTTCCATATAAAATATCACGTCATCTTTGAAGAGTGAGAGTTTGACTTCTTCTTTGCCAATTTGAATGTCTTTTATTTCTTTTTGTTGTGTGATTGCTGAGGCTAGGACTTCTAGTACTATGTAGAACTGTGGTGAGAGTGGACATCCCTGCCATGTTCCTGACCTTAGGGGAAAAGCTCTCAGCTTTTCCCCATTGAGGTTGATATTTGCTGTAGACTTTTCATAGATGGCTTTTATGATATTGAGGTATGTTCCTTCTATCCCTACACTGTGCAGAGTTTTAATCAGGAAAGGATGCTATATTTTGTCAAATTCTTTTTCTGGATCTATTGAGAGGATCATCTGGTTCTCGTCCTTTCTCTTATTAATGTGATCTATCATGTTTTGTGGATGTGGAATGATTTGTGGATGTTGAACCAACCTTACAGCCCAGGAATAAATCCCACTTGGTCATGGTGAATAATTCTTTTAGCGTACTGTTGGATCCCATTGGCTATTATCTTGGTGCAAATTTTGGCATCTATGTTCATCAGGGATATTGGTCTGTAATTCTCCTTTTTGGTGGGGTCTTTGTCTGGTTTTGGGACTAGGCTAATGTTGGCCTCATAGAACAGTCTGGATGTTTTCCTTCCCTTTCTATTTTTATGAAACAGCTTCAGAAGAATAGGTATTCATTCTTCTTTAAATGTTTGGTACAGGGGGCGCCTGGGTGGCTCAGCTAATCAAGTGTCTGCCTTCAGCTTAGGTTATGATCCGGTCCTAGGATCAAGCCCCGTGTTGGGCTCCCTGCTCAGTAGGGAGTCTGCTTCTGCCTCCCCCTTCCCGCACATGCTCTCTCTCTTTCTCTCTCTCTCTTTCTCAAATAAATAAATAAAATCCTTTTTAAAAAGTGTTTGGTAGAATTCCCCTAGGAACAATCAGACCCTAGACTCTTGTTTGTTGGGAGATTTGTAATTACTGATTCAATTCCCTTGCTGGTTATGGGTCTGTTCAGGTTTTATATTTCTTCCTGTTTCTATTTGGTAGTTTGTATGTCTCTGGGAATGCATTCATTTCTTCCAGGTTGCCTAATTTGTTGGCAGATAGTTGGTCATAACAAGTTCTTATAGTTGTTTGTATTTCCTTGGCGTTGGTCAAGATCTGCCCTCTTTTATTCATGATTTTATTTATTTGGGTCCTTTCTCTTTTCTTTTTAATAAGTCTGGCTAGGGGTTTACTGATCTTACTGATTCTTTCAAAGGACCAGCTTCTAGTTTCATTGATCTGTTCTACTGTTGTTTTGTTTTCTATTTCATTAATTTCTGCTCTAATCTTTATTATTTCTCTTCTCTTGCTCAGTTTAGGCCTTATATGCTGTTCTCTCTCCAGCTCCTCTAGGTGTAAGGTTAGTTTGTGTATTTCAGACTTTTCTAATCTTTTCAGAAAGGCCTGTATTTCTCCTAAGACCCTCATAGTACCATCTTTGCTGTATCCCAAAGGTTTTGAACAGTTGTTTTCATTTTCATTTATTTCCATGGGGTTTTTTAAAATTCTTTAATTTACTGATTTACTCATTCATTCCTTAGTATGGTGCTCTTTAACCTCCAAGTGTTTGAGTTGCTTCCAAATTTCCTCCTGTGATTGAGTCCAAGTTTCAAAGCATTGTGGTCTGAAAATATGCAGGGAATGATCCCAATCTTTTGGTACCAGTTGAGACGATTTGTGACCCAGGATGTGATCTATTCTGGGTAATGTTCTATGTGCACTCAAGAAGAATGTGTATTCTGTTGTTTTAGGATGGAATGCTCTAAATATATCTGTGAAGTCCACCTGGTCCAGTGTGTCATTCAAAGCCCTGTTTCCTTGTTGATCTTCTGCTTAGATGATCTGCCATTGCTATGATTAGGGTGTTAAAGTTCCCTACTATTATTGTATTATTATCAATGTGTTTCTTTAATTTTGTTATTAATTGGTTTCTATAATTGGCTGTTCCCAACTTAGGGACATAAATATTTACAATTGCTAGATCTTGTTGGATAGACCCTTTATTGTGATATAGTGTCCTTCTTTACCTCTTATTATAGTCTTTGGTTTAAAATCTAGTTTGTCTGATAAAAGGATTGCTACCCCAGCTTTCCCTTGATGTCCATTAGCATGATAAATCGTTCTTCACCCCCTCACTTTCGATCTGGAGGTGTCTTTGGGTCTAAAATGAGTCTTTTATAGACAGCCTATGGATGGGTCTTGCTTTTTTATCCAGTCTGATACCCTGCGTCTTTTGATTGGAGCATTTAGTCCATTTACATTCAGACTAACTATTGAAAGATATGAATTTAGTGCCATTGTACTACCTGTAAAGTCTCTGTTTCTGTAGGTTGTCTCTGTTTCTTTCTGGTCTATGTTACTTTTGGGCCCTCTCTTTGCTTACAGGATCCCGTTTAACAGTTCTTACAGGTTGGTTTAATGTTCACAAATTCCTTTAGTTTTTGTTTGTCCTGGAATCTCTTTATCTCTCCTTCTATTTTAAATGACAGCCTTGCTGGATAAAGTTCTTGGCTGCATATTTTTCTTGTTTAGCATTTTGAATATATAATGCCAGTCCTTTCGGCCTGCCAGGTTTTTTTGGAACAGGTATGCTGGCAGCCTTATGTTTCTACCCTTGTTGGTAAGTACCTCTTGTCCTGAGCTGCTTTCAGGATTTTCTCTTTATCCCTGAAATTTGCAAACTTCCCTATTATATGTTGGGGTGTTGATCTATTTTTATTGATTTTGAGGTGGGTTCTCTCTGCCTCCTGGACTTAAATGCCTGTTCCTTCCCCATATTAGGGAAGCCCTCAGCTATGATTTGCTCAAATATACCTTCTGTCCCTCTCTCTCTTTCTTCTCCCTCTGGGACCCCAATAATTATAATATTGTTTTGCTTTATGGAATTGCTGATTTCTCAAAGCCTCCTCCTCTAGGTCCATTAGTTGTTTTTCTCCCTTTTCCTCAGCTTTCTCGTTTCCATCTTCTTGTCTTCTATGTCACTGCCTTTTGCCTCATTTACCCTAGCTGTGAGAGCATCCATTTTAGACTAGCTTAGTTAAAGCATTTTTAATTTTGTCCTGATTAGATTTTATCTCCGCACTAAGAGATTCTCTAGTGTCTTTTATACATTTTTCAAGCCTAGCTAGTACCTTTATCATCATTATCCTGAATTCTAGTTCTGACAGTTTACTTATAACCATATCAATTAGATTTTTGGCAGAGAGTATTATATCTGGTTCTCTCTTTTGTTGTGAATTCCTTCTTCTAGTCATTTTGCCCAGAGAAGAATGGACGAACAAGAGAACAAAAATCAAAATGCCCAACCTATGACCCAAGTAAAATACACACTAGCCAAATTTGAAGAGGTGTGAAACCAAAAGAGAAAAGAAAAAGAAAAAAAGGGGAGGAGAGAATATAATCTTTCAGATGGACAAAACAGGGTGATCCACTTGGTCCTGGGTGTATTTTGGTCTTTGTTCGACACTAAATCCCAAATTGTAACAAAAGCAAATATATATAATACAGCGAATGGAAGCCAAAAATGAAGAATATATCTATAAAATGTAAATGTAAAAATGAAAGTTAAAGAAAGACTTAGAAAGAGTTGATAAAATAACAAACTAGTTAAAAGGGGAAAAAACAAAAAAGAAAAGGAAAATTTTAAACTGAAAGACGAAAGAATAATGAGAAAAAACCCTTGAATTCTACATACTATTTTCTTCTAGCGCTGGAGTTTTGCAGTTCTATGTGCTCTGTAAACTTGCTATTAGCCTGATTTTCCAGCTAGTCTTCTGGCAGAGGGGTCTGCTGTGCTGATTTTCAGGAGTCTTTGCCTGCACAGAGTTGCACTACTGCTTGCCAGGGGGGCTGGGCTCAGTGTAAGCTGCTTTGGGTTGTTCTATGTGGCTTTTGCTCTTTGAAGACTTTCCCTACCACTTTAGAGGATGAAAACGAAAATGACTGCACTCTCCAGTCCCAGAGCTGAAAGACTATGGCCCCCTCTCTTTGGTAAACTCTCAGAGAAAGCAGTCTTTACTTTTGTGTGCACCAAACTCTGCAGACTCCTGCAGTGTGTACCACACCAATCCTCTTGCAAGGCCCCTGCATGGAGAGTGGTTGCTGGATGTGCCATGGTTCACAGTTTATGACAAACTGAGCTGAGAGCCCACTCCCGGACTCACTGACCATAGCCAGTTTACCCACTCCAATGCTTGGGAACTCTGCTGCACTCATGCATCCCTGTTCTTTCTGTGACCAGGGGGATCCTGAGACTACACTGTCCCACCTACGATTTTTTTTAAAGATTTCATTTATTTATTTGTTAGAAAGAGAGAGAGAGAAAGAAAGAGAGAGCACAAGCAGGGTGAGCGGCAGGCAGAGGGAGTAGCAGGCTCCCCACTGAGCAGACAGCCCGATATGGGGCTTGATCCCAGGACCCAGGGATCATGACCTGAGCTGAAGGCAGACGCTTCACCAACTGAGCCACCCAGGCATCCGCTACCTAGAATTCTGCCCCATTTCATCACCTGAGCTCCTCCCAGGCAGGAACATCTCTCACTGGAGCAGACTTCTAAAAGCTCTAATTTTGCACTCCAGGGCTATATTACTTTCTCGTAGCTGGCTTATAGAGGCTCTCTCCCCCCTGCCATTTATCTTCTGATATATCCCCTCAGATTCACTTCTCCACGCCTCCTACCTTGCAAAAACCATTGCTTTTCTATTTGAAGAATTCCAGCAATTCTTTCCTTACATCTCAGGTTGAATTCATAGGTGTTCAGAATGATTTGATAGATATCTAGCTAAATTCAAGGGACCAGATGAAACAAGGTCCCCTACTCTTCTGCCACCCCGCCTCCTTCCCTCAAAGTATCAAAGCATTTAATAAAGTTAACTACTCTGATAGCTTCAGTACTAATCTTATATTTACAAACCACATGCCCTATTTGTAACTACTTTGCTGGTTGCAATGCAAATAGCAAAAGATTTGGAGTCAGAAGAAATGAGTTTGAATTCCAATTCTATGATTTTCCTACCATGAGACTGTCACCAAGTTACTGCTCTTGTTCCCAGTCTTAGTTTCATTATTTGAAAAATCAGAATAATAATAACTTTATAGGATTCTTGTGAAGATTAGAGACAGTATAATTGGCATGTAGTAAGTGACCAATGAATGTGCCGCCATTGTTACCACTGTGCGGTCATGACATGGGGCTTTGTGAGAAGGCAGAGTCTTGGGCCATGCCCCAGAATTTCTAAATCAGAATCTGTGGTTTCGCAAGATCCTCAGGTGATTATATGCACATTAAAATTTGGAAAGCATCAGTCCTAAAGACAGAAAACTGATTGAACATGGACATTTTATTCTAGCCAATTTTGTGTTTCTGCAGAGTATTTTGTAATCCATGGTTTGAAGCTAGGTTATTTCAAATAATTCATATGTGTTGACAATGTCCAATTGATAGAACTTCTCCTCTTTCCACTCCCAGGATGACAGAAAAATAAAATAATACATCCAAACCCTATTTTTACAGATCATGGTATCAAGGCTCAAGGAGATGAATGGATCAGTGGTCAATCTGGCATCACAGCCTTCTTACTGGCTCAAGATATCTTCTAGACTATAGATTTAATTTAGGACAAATAGGTGAAGCTTTATTTTCTCATATATAGATATCACAAGCTTAGCTAGTTTAGTTAAAGTACTCATTATTGAACAATTATTCCCATCATGCCTACTCTAAAAAGGCAGTACACTGGGTATCTAATAGGAGCAGGGAGGAAAGAATTAGGGTACAAATATAAAGTAGACAAATTAATAGAATGCTTAAGAGCTTAGACCTCGGAGTCAGAGTCAAATCCTGATTCTGGCATCAAGTGGGTACTTAACTGCCTTTATCCCTATCTCTCTGTGAAATGGGAGTAGACCACATATAAAGATTTAACATGGAGCAAGGCACATAATAATTGCTCAATAAACAATGACAGTATGGTTTGCATTACCTGGCATACTGATGAATTCACAGACAGGAAGGGAAGAATACGCAAACACAGGTAATTCATCCTGTGTCTTAAAAAAAGGACAGAAATTATACCAGTTATTTTAATGGAGAGAATTTGCTAAAAAGAATTATTAAGTAAGTATGTAAGAACAGAAAAGACAAAAAAAGAACACCAGAATATCCCAGAGTTAGTAGCTGTAGGAAGCAGAATGAGGGATGGAAGGAGTGAAGAGGATGGAATTATTGAAATTTAGATTACTGGAGGAGGAGGAGAAGGAGGAGGAGGAGATCTCTTAGACCAGAAGTCAGACCTCTGGGAAGAGAACACTGCTTGCTTGGTGTTTCTGACTTGGGCATCAGAAAGCTGGGTCCGCCAAGCTGGGGAACCTGCAAACTGGATACAGCGGCTCCAAGTGGATGACACCTCTACTGCCTGCAGTTTACAGCTGCAGAAAACAGACAGGAAGCTCACAGGACAGAGCAATCTCTTCCCTTGCTTTAGACTTCTTCTCTCCTATTATTGTGTATTTAGGCAGCCCAACAGGCAGCCACTGGCAAAGGACAGCTGTGGCTTGCAGAGCAGCAGCCCCAGCCAGCATCCCAAACCAGAGCACTGGAGGATGGATTTGGAGGGGAGAGACAAGAGTTTTCTAAGGAGCACTAGGTCAGGTTGTTGTAATGTGAACTGAGTGTTAAGTGCTACATGCGAGCCTACATTTTGAGGGCAAGGGAGTCCTGAAGGAGAAAATAAATACTTCCAGTTCTGGCCATGGTAGTCCATGAGCTCTGCCGTAGAGAAGAGGTAAGAATTGGCTCCATCAAGTTTCTTCTTCCTCCCTTTCCATTCTCCAAATATTCAATATGGAAAAGTAAGGAACTGGAAACTTGTGCATCCTTACTCTGGGCTTCCACAAATCTGGCAGATAAATGATCCCCTGAAACAAAGGGAAGGAGGAACCACTATGAACCTAATCTTTCAAAAGCTTCTGTTCTCCATTTTTCTCTGGTTTGTCTCTGATTACTTAGGTTTTTTTGGAAGCTTCTTGTGATTGTGTCTCTGAGCAGAATAAGGGGGATCCACATAGAAAGATGGCAACCACCAACTGCACAGACTGGAAGCCACCAGTGGGGTATACAATTGTGTGCTTGGCTGCCGACTCCTATAACAGGGTGGAGAGTTCTCTATGCTCCCGAATTCGGGCATACCTCAGCAAACCAAATGCCAAATGCTTAACTTAAAAGTGGTAAAAATTCTTTTGACTCATATGTGGAATACAGACAGCATCATGACACTAGCCTTTCTCTTCAGGAAAAAAAAAGAGATCCCTCACAGAAATTACTCCGGGAAAGAAAAAAAAAAAAAGCATTAGGATATAAACAAGGACCAAGGAAAATTGGAGTGCAACACCAAAAGGGGGGAGACGGTAGAAGTTACAGTTGATAAGTTTGCATTTTCCCCATTTTACACCAAATGCCACCAATCTGCTATATTATGCATTTTATTCATATCAAAACCAAGAACTCACAGAGAAATCACGTATCTATTTTTCAAGGAAGAAAGGGCAGATGGATCTTTCGTCCTTTGGAATTTTTTTCTTTTTAAGGTGCTATTCACATTTAACAAATGTGTTAACCTTCTCTGATACTTTCTCTTTCTAGAATAGATAATATACAGTGCCCTTCTTAAGGAATCAAGTAATCAAAAGATACCAGATTCCAAACACCTCCTTTGAACCGGGATCCCATTTATTTTTTTGCTAAAAGGTTATAAGGAATGTAAATGGATACTATAGTTTGTACTGTGTTGGTTTACTGGGGCCGCCATAACAAAATACCATGGACTCGGTGGTCGAAACAACAGAAATTTATTTTCTCACAATTCTGGATGTGGAAGTCTAAGATCAAGGTGCCAGCAGGGTCGGTTTCTGTCCAAGGAGGCTTCTCTCCTGGCTTGCTGACAGCTGCCTTCTCCCTGTGTCCTCACATGGCCTTTTGTACGTGTGTGCCCATTCCTAGTGTCTCTTCTTCTTCTTATAAGGACAACAGTCATATTGGATTAGGGCCCCACCTTAAGGGCCTCATTTTAACATAATTAGTTTGTAAAGATCATAGTTTCACATGGGAGTTGGGACTTCAACATATGAATTTTAAAGGGACATAATTCATCCCATCACATGTAATAAAGAGTATAAAAATGTTAACATATTAAGATATGCATTCCTACTGGTCTGAAGTACCAGATTTCTATATTATTCAATTCTTACCAAGTTAAAATATTAGGAAAGAACTAATGAGGTCCATTTTGCTGCCTATGGAAAAGCATTCTTTGCCAATTACCTAACCAATGTAGATAAGTACTACGGTCTCCATAGTGACAGAAGTGGTCAGTATTCAAAGGCACTAGCATCTTCAACTGAACAAAACCAATTGAATACAAATTTATTGAATGCAATCTCCAAATAAAATATCCATATTCATAGTTCATAAGTAAGTAAATAAATAACATGTCTTTGTCCTGCAGCAAATCCCATTTAAAGTGATATCAACTCCCATTAAACCCATGTTAGTCCTGAAAAATTATGAAAGAGCTATGTCCTGTTTGAGCTTTTTTTCTTTAATTAATCTTAGCCCCAAAGATTTCTTCTTTTGTTTTGGGCAAAATGCAGAATCAGCTCTTGCAGAAATATAATAGTTGGCAATATTCTAGTAAGTTATGACCTTTAATGTGCTTTGTATAGGGAGTAACCTAGGAAAGCCAATATTTATAGCATTTTCATTTATGATCTCAATAGACTAACCACACAATTCTGAATCTAAGAATGAAAACTAAAACCTTCACATAATTTTATACTATCTCAAATGTTCTAGATATGAAATATTTAAGGAAAATCATTCTGGGGAAACACTTTTCCCTCAGTCAGCAGTTTGTCTCACTTTTCCTGCTGCAGATGCCTGACAAGATATAATAAATTCTAACACTCAGATGCATACACTGAGTGTATTGCATTTGCAATGAGGTCTTGCTTTGAAGTTTAGCTATGTTCCTATAACTAGGCCACAGGTGACAATAGTCATATGAGGTTCTTAAAGGGACATAAAAAAATTTATTTATGAAAGTGTTTTGGACAGGAGACTTTTCATGAAATTTGAAACTCCCATGCACACGTTAGATGACATAATTATCCCACTGACTATAGGTTTTAAAAAGAGTACCCTTGCGAGCTAGATAGCTGTGGCTTCTTGCTGCTCCCCTGCTGCAGAGGTGGAGAGCTATGTACAGACTTTGTTCTTCCCACCTTCTCATTTAAAAATAAACCTCTAAAGAACTTGAATGCAAAAGCATTAGCTGAACATTTCATTAATAATTTCAATGCAAAAAAAGCAAAAGAAGTATGAAATCACCCACACAGAATGTGTTATGTTCTTGCGTTCCTGTTATATTTGTAAAATGGTTTTTAATTTAGAAAGGAAAGGAATAGAAAAAATAGAAAAAAAGAAAAATAAGTTAAGTTTTATTTGAAATTTCCTGTTTTGGGTGTATTTTTAAAGACAAAGCTAGAAAATCTATATTCTTAAGTTTGATCAGATCTAAATGCATATATTATAATTTTACAACTAAGGCTACTATAAAACTACTGTTCTTTTAAAATTTTTTATTACATTATAATAGACCATTGTAATATATATTATTTTATTAATGACATTTTTTACTTGAGGCTCATAAATCATATATATGTAAATGGAATATGTATATAAATGTTAAAAGTGAGGAAATAAATCAGAGCAGTTTCTCAAAAGAAGACAGGAGCAATGACAATATTTGTAAAGATCATAGCTTCACATATGACAATATCATTATAATTTCATATAATTTCATTATATGAAAATGCTTTCCCGATAAAAATTTATTCCTCAGATTTTTTAACTTTTCTTGGCTCAACTTTTTAAAAGATTTTATTTATTTATCTGAGAGAGAGTGAGCATGAGTGGGAAGGAGGGATAGAGGGAGAAGCAGACTTCCTGCTGAGCAGAGAGCCCATGGCAGGGCTTGATCCCAGGACTGTGAAATCATGACCTGAACTGAAGGCAGATGCTTAACCAACTGAACCACCTAGGTGCCCTCCGAGGCTCAATTTTATCACTAATGGTATACATGAACTAGGAGGAAAAATACTGCAGTAAAAGGTATTCAAACACACTTCAGAATATTATCATAATGAACATTTTATACCAGTAGATATTGCTTACAAGAATTTTCTGTACTTCTTCTTCACATAGTTATCCATTAGCATCAAAGGAAAGACATTTAATTGTATGGAATCAAAAAAGACCCCAAATAGGCAAAGCAATCTTGAGAAAGAACAAAACTAGAGGTATTACAATTCCAGATCTCAAGATATACTACAAAGCTATAGTAATCAAAACAGTATAGTACTGGCACAAAAACAGACACAAAGATCAATGGAAGAATAGAGAGCCCAGAAATAAACCTACTCCTATATGTTCAATTAATCTATGACAAAGGAGGCAAGACTCTACAATGGGGAAAAGACAGTCTCTTTAATAAATGGTGCTGGTAAAAATGGACAGCTACATGCAAAAGAATGAAACTGGACCACTTTCTCACACCATCCACAAAAATAAATTTGAAATGGATTAAAGACCTAATTTTGAGACATGAAACCATAAAAATCCCAGAAGAGAGCACAGGTAGTAATTTCTCTGTTTTCAGCCACAGCAACATTTTTCTAGATATGTCTCCTGAGGCAAGGCATACAAAAGCAAAAATAAACTATTGGGACTTCATCAGATTAAAAGCTTCTGCACAGGGAATGAAACAACCAACAAAATTAAAAGGCAATCTACCAACAGGGAGAAGATACTTGCAAATTACATATCCAATAAGGGGTTAGTATCCAAAATACATAAAGAACTCATAGAACTCAACACGCAGATATTCCACTTAAAATGGGTAGAAGACATGAACAGAAATTTTTTCAAAGAAGATATCCAAATGTCCGACAGACACATGAAATATGCTCAACATCACGCATCGTCAGGGAAATGCAAAACAAAATTACAATGAGGTATCACCTCACACCAGTCAGAATGTCTAAAATCAAAAACCAAGAAACAACAAGTACTGGCAAGGACGTGGAGAAAAAGAAACACTGGTGTACTGTTGGTGGCCATGTAAACTGATGCAGCCACTGTTGAAAACAGTATGGAGTTTCCTCAAATAATTAAAAATAGAAATACCATAAAACCCAGTAATTCCACTCTTGAGTATTTACTCCCCCCCCCAAAAAAACCCCTCTAATTTGAAAAGATGTATACATGCCTATGTATATTGCAGCGGTAGCCAAATTATGGAAGTAGGTCATGTGTCTGTAGTTCAAGGCATAAAGAAGGTGTGGTATGGTGTGTGTGTGTGTGTGTGTGTGTGTGTGTATGGAATATTATATTATTCGACCATAAAAAGGATGAGATCTTGATATTTGTGACGACATGGATCGACCTAAAGTGCATTATGCTAAGTGGAAATAAGTCAGAAAAAGATAAATACTATATGATTTCACTTATATGTGGAATGTCAAAAAAAAAAGAAATGAATAAACAAACAAAAAGCAGAAATGGACCCATAAATTTAGAGAGGTTCCCGGAGAGGAAGAGGGTGAGAGGATGGGCAAAATAGGTAAAGCGGAGTGGGAGGTACAGGCTTCCAGTTATAGAATGGATACCTCATAGGAATAAAAGGTACAGCATAGGGAATATAGCCAATGGTATTGTCATATCATTCTACTGTGACAGATAGTAGCTATTCTTGTGGTGAACAGAGCATAACACCTAAACGTGTTGAATCATTATGTTGTACACCTGAGACCAATGCAACATTGTGTGTCAACTATATTTCAGTAAAGTATAAATAGAAATAGAAATGTAAATATAAATGTAAATAAATAAGGGGGAAAAAAGGAAAGACACTAAAAACATGGTTTGGATTTTTTAAAAATAACCCAGCCTTGTCCTAGGAGCAAAGGAACCCAGGACAGGCTGAAAACAGAGTTAGATGGAGTCTAAAGTCAAATGGAGGCCACAAGGACATTCAGCAAGCTTCAGTTTTATTTGGAGTCTATTTAGTTGAATTAGGATGAGAGGAAAGAAGTTAATAGCTTTTTTTTTTTTTTTTAAATCCCGTATAAACGGAAACCAACCTAACCCCAAGTCGACAGACATTAGCTAGCAATCAGCTCTGGTTTAGGGTCCTTTGCAAAGAATCTTGGGTCTGGAAAACAGTGTGCAGAAAGCCAAGTCCTGGGCTCTGATATTCCACATGTCAGACCAAGTAGGGAGTAGCCACTTCACAGATCTCTAAAGGGCATATGACATACAATTTTATACATATATTAGATATGTGATGCTCTTATTTTTTTATTATTTTTAAAGATTTTATTTATTAATTTGACAGAGAGAGACAGCCAGCGAGAGAGGGAACACAAGGAGGGGGAGTGGGAGAGGAAGAAGCAGGCTCCCAGCAGAGGAGCCCGATGTGGGGCTTGATCCCAGAACGCCGGGATCACGCCCTGAGCCGAAGGCAGACGCTTAACCGCTGTGCCACCCAGGCGCCCCTCTTGTTTATTTTTTTAACCATAGTTCTTTGAAGGCAAAACTCATGACAGCTTTCTGCTACATCTGTTACTTAATAATTACTCAACAAGGAAGTGCACAGCAATGATAGATTAAGCAACAGAAAGGTATGAAAAGGAAACAAATGACCAAGAGTTTAATAAAATATTCAATTTCACAAGAAATCTAAATTTTAACACAATTATATGTTTGGCATGCTGACTTGTCATGCTGACAAATATTTTTAATAATAATAAACAATGTTAGAAAACGTTCAAGCACACACTGCTCTCTCATATACTACTGGTGTCAGCAAGAGCGTGGTCACCTTGGAACACAACCTGGCAATATGCTTCCAGGAATTTAGTGATGCTCACCATCACTGCTCCAGCAAGTCCACCCTGAAGACTGTAGAGTTAAGAATTAACTAGGAAAATAGTAAAGAATTGTGTACTGAGTTAACGCTCACAGACCCATTCACAGTGGCAAAGAAAGGGAAATAATTTGCATGTCCTGTGGAAAGCCCATCTCTAACAAAAGTTGTCGGGTTCTTCTGCTTATGATGCAGAAACTGCAAGAGAACATCTCTCCTACTCTAAAATATAACCTCCTTGAGTCTATCAGAGAGCCGAAGGTTCAAGGCAAACAAATGAACTGAATTATTTTCTTATTATGTTCAGGTAGCCACTGTATAGGACATCATTAGTTTTTGATGTAGTGCTCAGTGATTCATTAGTTGTGTATAATATCCAGTTGTCATCACAACATGTGCCCTCCTTAGTATCCATCACCCTGTTACCCCAACCCCCCACCTCCTCCCCTCTGAGACCCTCAGTTTATTTCTCTGAGTCCATATTCTCTCATGGTTCATCTCCCTCTCTGATTTCTCCCCTTTCAGGTTTCCCTCCCTGACCTTATGATCTTCTGTGCTATTGCTTATGTGCCACAAATGAGTGAAACCATATGATAATTGTCTTTTTCCGCTTGACTTACTTCAGTTAGCATAATCTCCTCCAGTCCCATCCATGTTGATGCAAATGGTACACAGCAAAGGAAACAGTCAACAAAACTAAGAGGCAACCCACAGAATGGGAGACGGTATTTGCAAATGACACTACCAATAAATGAACTGAATTCTAAAGAGTGGCAAATTCCAACCAGAGAGTAGGGACACGTGAACAGGTTTGCTTTGAAAGCACAGGCAGGAAACACACACACACACACACACACACACACACACACACACACACACGCAGGGAAAAAAAATGAAAGCACAGGCAGAAGAGACAGTTATCTTACAAGTAAACAAGGAGCAAGTAGCTGAAATTTAAACTAATTCTTAAAGGCTAAGTTTGGGTTAAAGTGACAGTTCAACACACCTGAGAGCCTCTGACATGAGGTAGTCTTCACTCATTCACAAACTCTTCTGGGTGCTCGGGAGAAAGACGGAATGGAACAGGAGACAAAGAGAGCTCTCCTCAAGGAAGCACATGAAATCCTGCTCACTTCTCAGACCTCTCACTTATAGGAGGCCAAAGCCTAAAGCCACTGGAGGAGAGGTAAGATATATTCCCATTCCCAGGTCCCAGGCAAAAATCCACCAGTCAGTTCTGAGACAAAAGTAGAAGCAAAGACTCCTGCTTCTGGAAGGAAGGGTAGGAAGCCTGCTCAGTCCCAGGATCCTGCACCTATGCAAAGCAGGGGCTGCTGTTGGTTGAAGCACAGGGAATTCTTTCCCATCCAAGACCACTACTGTTACAAAGCAGAATTTCGTTGTCATGGGTTGGGGGGACGGACAAGAATGTTGAGAAGGCCCCAACCCCAACACTCAGCTCAAGAAGGCCTAAAATTGGACCTGGACTGGGAAAGCCAAGGACTCCCTTGTTCCCACGATGAACTGAACAATGAATAACAAGCCACTGCTGGGAGAAGGACAAGAGTGTGGAGAAAGACAACTATCATATGGTTTCACTCATGGAACATAGGAAGTAGGAAGACCGGTAGGAGAAGAAAGGGAAGAAGAAAGGGGCTGGTAATCAGAAGGGGGAATGAACCACGAGAGACTATGGACTCTGGGAAACAAACTGAGGGCTTCAGAGGGGAGGGGGTGGGGGAATGGGATAGGCTGGTGATGGGTAGTAAGGAGGGCATGTATTGCATGGTACACTGGGTGTTATACGCAAGTAATGAATCATGGAACTTTACATCAAAAACTAGGGATGTACTGTATGGTGACTAACATAACATAATAAAAAATATTATTATTTAAAAAAATGGAAATGAAGAACTAAAAAATAAATAAATAAAAAAAAAAACACCAGTTCCTGAGGTTAAAAAAAAAAAAAGAGTGTGGAGAGAGATCTCCCTGGATGTGTTGATGTTCAGGGACTACTGAAAGCAGGGGAGAGAACAGGATCCTAAAAAACACCTGCCCACCTTCCAAATGGGGAAATTTGAAATCTGGAGTGCACTAAAGGCATCTACAACAATAGGAAAACCCAAACTGCACTGACGGACTCAAGCTCTGACACCAAGCCCCTGGGGGGAAAAAAAAGTATGCTCATTTCCACTACTGTTTTATACAAGTTGCCTAGCTTTTAATAAAAAATAATGAGGCACAGAGAAAACAAAAAAATTCAACCACTGTCAACAGAAAAAGCAATAACCTATGGCCTCTTTTATGCAGACGTTTGAAATGATATTTAGAACATAGAAATATGATATGGTCAATACCTAAGTCCAGACATCTATCTCCTCATGTTCACATAAATAAATAGAATGAATTACTGGAAGCATTTTACCAAAAAATGCTCTTGTACTCAAATGGTGAAATTGTTTTTTTAATGAACTTTCTATCTTTATATTCTAGGTTTAATGCATTGTTGTCAGAAATTTTATATAATAATAATAACTCCATCTACTAAAAACATATATGACTGTAAAAGACATTGTTTTCATGACATTCTGCTGTCTAAAAGGAATTTAGACTGCTTGGCAACGAGAAAGGCTGCAAGTGCCAGATAGTTCGGTGAAACAGAGACCACCCACTGGCAGCCAAATGTTTAACTGACCTATAACTGAAAGGCCGGGCAAAAAACTATTCCAAAATATGATTCTTAACCGGTGAAGTAGTACTAATGTTGCTGCAACAATCAACATTACCCGCTTAGTATTTTCTAAGTGACATGAATGCTACATATATGAGTTTATAGCTTCATGAAATAAACACCAAAATGATCCCCATTTACAGATAAGCAAACACATCTAACTTTGAATATATTTTAAACAGCAGCAGTTATCAAACCTAATATGAAGCAAATCATGATGATGATAATTGCAAAAATAGCTGTCATTTACTAATCACCTGATATATTCTAGACTCTGTCCGAAGTGCTTTAGATATAGTTTCAAAATAACTTTTTAACTGAGTCTCAGATAGTTTAGTCAACTTGCCCGCAGTCATACAGGGAAGGAGTCCAGGTTCAAACATATATTCATCATACTTCAAAGTACAGTCCCTTTCCCCCTGTAATTTATAGACATGACTTTGAAAGTCCTGGAATTGGATCATCCTGCCAAGTTCCTTCCTGTAACATAACCTGAAGTACTTTATAGGATATTCCTGATTTTCGCCACTGTCTCTGGATTCTGGTTTGGTCAATCTTCCCTGCTTATCAGTTTTGACCCATTCCTAATCAGGTTAGGACAGCCCCTGACTTGGCAGGGAGTTTTCTCTCTGCTTCTTGTAGACTACCGACCAATTTGTCCTGTGTACACTAGCACTTTCAGAAGGAGCCTATGTGCCTGATTTCTAATTAGCCTGTTCTTAGGCCTTCTCTGGACTTGAAAGAAGTTATTTACTTTTTGTTGTTTAGTAACGATGTTTAACATGATAGCTATTCTTTTGACAAAATTTTAACTGCACAATAGAGTACTATTCACTACAGGCACCATGCTGTACAGCACATCTCTGGAACTTACTCATCTTTCATGACTGAAACTTTATATCCATTGAATAGAAACCCCATTTCTCCCTCCCCCTAGCTCCTGGTAACCACTATTCTACTATACAATTTTAGATAACTCATAGGTATTAACCAGGGTTCTCCAGAGAAACAGAACCAACAGGAGATATATAAAGGAATACATGTTATACATAAATAGATAGATGGATAGAAAAATAAATAGATTTTCCATAGAAATTGGCACACAGAGTTATGAAGGTTGGAAATTATCACAATTTTCTATTTGCAAACTGTAGAACTAGGAGAGTGAGTGGTATAAGTCAGTCCAATTCCAAAGGTCTGACAATCAGGGACCACTAGTATCAGTCTAGAATCCGAAGACCCAAGAACCTGGAGTTCTGATGTCCAAGGGCAGGAAGAGAGTGAATCCGTCTTTCCTTTGAATTTTTGTTCCATTCAGGCTCTTAAAGGGTTGAATGATGCCCACTTACGTTGGTGAGGGTGGATCTCTTTACTCAGTTTACTGAATCAAATGTTAATCTCTTCCAGAAACATCCTCACAAGCACATTAAGAAATGTTTTATCAGCTATCTTGGCATCCCTTAGACTAAAAAACAGCACATTATTTGTAAGTGGAATCATGCAGTATATTTCTTTCTGTGACTGGCCTATTTCAATGAGGATAATTCCCAGGTTCGCCCATGCTGTTGCATATTGCAGAATGTATATACACATTTTTTATCCATCCATCCATGAACGAACATTTTGGTTGTTATATATCGTGACTATTATAACTAATGCTTCAATGAACATGGGAGTGCAAATATCTCTTCAAGATCCTGCTTCCAATTCTCTTGGATAAATACCCAGAAGTAGGATTGTTAGATCATATGGCAGTTCTATTTTTAATTGTTTGAGGAATCTCCATACTGTTTCCCAAAGTGACCATTTTGCATTCCTACCAGCCAGGGTTTCAGTTTCTCCACATCCTCTCCAATACTCATTATTATTTTTTAAAATGGCCATCCTAATAGATGTGAGTTAATATCTCATTATTGTTTTGATTCATATTACACTCGTGATTTCTTATGTTGAGAATAGTTTTGTGTAGCTGTTAGCCATTTGTATATCTTCTTTAGAAAATGTCTATTCAAGTCCTTTGCCCATTTTGAAATCAGGTTGTTATTTGCTTTTGTTTTTGTTTTTCCTATTGAGATGTAGGAGTTCCTTATATTTGAAAAGGATTTCAAATATTAATCCTTTAACAGCTGTATGATTTGCAACTATTTTCTCCCATTCCATAAGTTGCCATTTCACTATGGTAATTGTTTGCTGTGCAAAAGCTTTTTAGTTTGATGTAGTCCCACTTGTTCAGTCTTGATTTTGTTGCCTGTTTTTTGGTGTCAAATCCAAGAACTCATTGCCAACACCAATTTCATGAAACTATTTCTTTCACTTTTCATCTGCTTCTTTGTTTCCAAAAGAATGACTCTCTTTTTGTTGCCAATACTCCTTTATTGTTAAGGAAGAAAATGACAGTCATGCACTGTTGTGGGAATGCAGACTGGTGCAGTCACTCTGGACAACAGCATCAAGGTTTCTCAAAAAGTTAAAAATAAAACCACCCTATAATCTAGAAATTACACTGCTAAGAATACAAAAATACTAATTCAAAGGGAAACATACACCTCTATGTTTATAGCAGCAGTATTTACAATAGCCAGAACATGGAAGCAGCCCAAATGTCCACTGAATGATGAATGGATAAAGAAGGTGTGAGATATATATAATATATATTATATATATATATATATATATATATATATATATATTATATATATATAATATATATTATATATATAATATATATATATAAAATGGAATATTATTCGGCCATAAAAAAGAATGAAATATTGCCATTCGCAATGACATGGATGGAACTAGGGAGTATAATGCTAAGCAAAATAAGTCAGGAAAGAAAAAAGCCATATGATTTCACTCATATATATGGAATTTAAGGATAAAACGAACCAGCAAAGGGAAAAAAATGAGAGAGAGAGAGAGAGAGAGAGTCAAAGTAAGAAATAAATTCTTAATTACAGAGAACAATCTGTTGGTTACCAAAGGGGAGGTGGGGCGATGGCTTAAATAGGTGATGGGGGTTAAGGGCTGCACTGGTTTTAATGAGCACAGGGAGATGTATGGAATTGTTGAAACACTATATTGTAGATCAGAAATTAATATAACATTGTATGTTAACTAACTGAAAAAGATTTAAAGTAAACAATAGCAGTAAAGATGTATATTCAATCTGCCCTGCTCTACTAAAGCCCTAATGCTTGTTTTCAATTTCACATACATCTGGACTCACAAAGAAGTCAAACTATTATACTTCGGTTGCATGATGTTAGTGATAATAAAAAAAAAGAAAAAGAAAAAGAGCTACTATTGCTGAATACTACTATTTGCCAGGAACTATCTTGAGAACTTTGCATTCATTTTTCTCATTTAGGTTCCAAAACAACTCTAAGAGATAAATACAATTATCACTCCCATTTTATAGACAAAGAAAAGGGACTTAAATGTTAGACACTTATCTAGTATCATAAATCTTTTAACTTTTAATTTTTCACAAGAAGCAGAGTGAGTATTGACATCCAGATACTTCCATTTCAAATCTCAAGTTTAACCACAACAAATCAATGCTTTTATCATAGCTTAAAGGGATATATGTACATCACCAATAATATTAGTAGAAATTATTTTTTTCTGGTTGCCTATACTGCATATTTCTCAGCAAAGGTGATATAGAACAAAATTCAGAAGACTGTATATTATATCTTGTTTAACCGTAGTCTCCATTATATAGCTCAGCATTTTCAATGTCATTCAAAGGAGGAAGTAAACATCCCTTCTTAACTTGAATCCTTACACTTTCCGGAAAGGACTAAAACATTATTCATTGTGAGACAAAAAGACTTTTAATTTTCCCAAGGTATTATACTTTAACTAGAACTACAAAATATCAAACAAAAAAATGGTGGTAGATAGACAACAAAACGGCACAATACTCCAATCCTCCTTATCCAAGTCTTCGCAATGTGACTTTGCAGCTTCCCCATCTAAGAGGAGGAATCTATTTTCCTATACTTTATTTTAAATAACTTTTTAAATTTTACTTTTGGTATAAAATACAGTGTTATATTAGTTTAAGGTGGACAATATACTGATTGAAAATTCTATATATTACTCAGTGCTTATCATGATAACTGCCCTCCTTAATCCCCATCACCTATTTAACCCATCCCTCAGCCACTTATCCTCTGGTAACTATCAGTTTGTTCCCTAAGTTAAGTCTCTTTCCTGGTTTGTCTTTCTCTCTCTCTTTTTCCCCCTTTGCTCATAGTTTTGTTGATTAAATCCCACCTCTGAGGGAAATCATATATTTGCCTTTCTTTGATTTATTTCATGTAGCATAATACTCTCTAATTCCATCCATGTCACTGCAAATGTCAAGATTTCATTCTTTTTTATGGCTGAGTTATATTCCTTTGTATGGTGTGTACGTTATGTATATACCACATCTTCTTCATCCATTCATCAGCCGATGGACATTCGGTTCTTTCCTTTCTTGTTACAGTCTTTGGTTTAAAGTCTAGTTTGTGTGATATAAATATGGCCATTCCAGCTTTCTTTTGATGCCCATTAGCACGATAAATGATTATCCATCCCTTCACTTTCAATCAGCAGGTGTCTTTCTGTCTAAAATGAGTCTCTTGTAGGCGGCATATAGATGAGTCTTGTTTTTTTATCCATTTTAACACCCTGTCTTTTGATTGGAGCATTTAGTCCATTTACATTCAGAGTAATTATTGATAGATATGTATTCAGTGCCATTTTATTACTTGTTTTTCTGTTGTTTCTGGAGATTTTCTCTGTTCTTTTCTTGTCTTTGTCATTTTTGCTCTTTCCTTTCCTCCCGGAGTCTCCTTTAATATTTCTTGCAGGGCTGGTTTAGTGGTCACAAACTCCTTTAGTTTTGTTTGTCTGAGAAATCTTTCTCTCTCCTTCTATTCTGAATGATAACCTTGCTGGATAGGATATTCTTGTTGTAGATTTTTCCCACTCAGCACACTGAATATATCTTGGCACTCCCCTCTGCCCTGCCAAGTTTCTGTGGAGAGACCTGCTGATAACCTTATTTGTCTTCTCTTGTAAGTTGGGGACTTCCTTTGTCTTGCTGCTTTTAAGATTTTTTCTTTATGGCTATTTTTTTTTTTTTTTTTTTTTTTTTGCCAATTTTACTACAATATGTCTTGGTGTTGGCCTGCTTTTGTTGATTTTGATGGGAGTTCTCTGTGCCTCCCAGATTTGGATGTCTGTTTCCCTCCCCTGATTAGGGAAGTTTTTAGCTATGATTTCCCCAAACACCTTTTCGGCCCCTTTTTCTCTCTCTTCTTCTTCTGGGGTTCCTATAATATGAAAGTTATTACATTTGATGGAGTCACTGAGTTCCCCAAATCTATTCTTGTGTTGCCTAATTCTTCTTTCTCTCTTTTGTTCAACTTATTTTCCATTATTTTGTCTTCTATATCACTTATTCATTCCTCTGCTTCTTCCAGCCTTGTGTTGATTGCATCAAGCCTGTTTCCAATTTCAATTATTGCATTCTTCATTTCTGACTGATTCTTTTGTGGTAAGGCCTGCCCTGAAGTCTTCCATTCTTTTCTCAAGCCCAGCAAGTATCCTTATGATTATTGGTTTAAATTATCCATCAGGCATGTAACATATCTGTTTCACTTAGATCTCTGGCCATGCATCCTTTGTACCCAGAGAGACACCACCCTGAATGCTACCTCTCAGGGACATTCTCCAAGAAGAGTGAACAATACCCACCTCCCTCCCCCTATCCCCATGTGTCCCAAGACTGTTTCCATGCTGTCTGCCCCCAGGTTGTTTGCCTGCTAACTATCCGGGAATAGGGCAGGCCCTCGGGGCTCTATCCCAGCCAAGCCCCCAACCTTTAAAACTCCAGTCTTCAAGCTCCACTGGTTGCAAGAACCCATGAAAATCAGGCTCTTTTGTTTTCCCAGCCATTGGCTTTGGTGAAATATTCTCCTCGTTTGTTCCCCTGGATGCTCCCCTCTTTCTCGCCTTTCTCTATGACCACAGTTCCCTCCCCTCTGCAGCACCTGTGATCCATTTCTCCCCCAAACCATGTCTCTGCATTTCCTGCCTTCTTTGATGTGGCTTCTTCTCTTCCTTTAGTTGTGGAGTTTGTTCTGTCTTCAGGTTGATTTCTGCGGTATTTAGAATGATCTGATAGCTATCCAGTTGTGTTCAAGAGAAGATATGAGCCTAGAGTCCTCCTACTATGCTGCCATCTTAGCTTCCCTCAGTTGCATCTTCTTGTTGGTTTGTCCCCTTTATTATTATATAGTGTACATTGTCTCATTACAGCATTTGTTTTAAAGTCTATTTTGTCCAATATAAGTATTACCAACCTGGCTTTATTTTATCATCCATTGCACGATAAATGTGTCTCCATTCCTTCATTTTCAATCTGCAGGTGACTTTAGGTCTGAAATGAGTCTCTTGTAGGCAGCATATAGATGGGTCTTATTTTGTTTTTTACCCACTCTCTCACCCTATGTCTTTTGATTGGGGCATTTAGTCCATTTACATTAAAAGTAATTATTGATAGATAAGTCTTTGCCATTTTGTTACTTGTTTTGCTATTGTTTTGTAATTTTTCTCTGATCTTTTCTTCTTTTGCTCTCTTTCATGATTTGTTGGCTTTCTTTAGTGATATACTTGGATTCCTTTCTCTTTATTCTTTGCATATCTATTACTTCTTTTTTATTTGTGATTACAATTAGGTTTGTATATAACATCTTCTGTGTATAGTACTCTATTAATCGTTGATGGTCTCTTAAGTTCGAACACATTCTTCACCCCCCCACACACACACACATTTTAGATATATGGTGTCATATTTTACATCCTTTTATTTTATGAATCCTTTGATTTTTACAGAAATACTTATTTGTACTATTTTCGTGCTTTCAACTTTTCATACTCTCACTTATGGTCTTTTCTTTCCATTCAAAGTCCCTTTTAACATGTCTTGTACACCTGGTTTAGTGATCATAAACTCCTTTAGTTTTTGTTTGTCTGAAAAACTCTTTATTTCTCCTTCTATTCTAAATAATGACCTTAATGAATAGAATATTCTTGGCTGCAGATTTTTCCCTTTCAGCACTGAATATATCATGCCACTTTCTTCTGGCCTGCAAAGTTTCTACTGAAAAATTCATTGATAGCCTTATGGTGTGCCTTTTTGTGTAAGTGTTTTTTCTCTTGCCACTTTAACTATTTTTCTTTATCAATACTTTTTGCTATTTTAATTACGATGTGTCTTGGTGTGGACCTCCTTGGGTTGATTTTGCATACCTTCTGTACCTTCTGGATCTGGACATCTGTTTCCTTCCTCCAGATAATGGAAGTTTTCAGCCATTATTTCTTCAAATAAATATTGTGCCTCCCTTCCCTCTCTCCTCCTTCTGGGATCCCTATAACACAAATGTTATTACACTTGATAGAGTCACTGAGTTCTCTAAGTCTATTCTCATTTTGCATAATTCTTCCTTCTCTCCTTTGTTCAGCTTGGTTAGTTTCCATTACTCTGTCCTCCAGGCTACTGATTTGTTCTGCTTCTTTTAGTCTGCTATTTATTCCATCAAGTGGATGTCAATTTCACTTATTGTGTTCTTCATCTCTGATTGGTTCTTATTTATCTCTTTGTTAAGGGTCTCACTGATGTCCTCCACTCTTTTCTCACATCCAGTAAGCATCTTTATGATTATTACTTTAAATTCTCTAGCTGCCATACTACTTATATCCATTTCTCTTAGGTCTCTTGCTGTAATTTGGTCCTGCTCTTTCATTTGGTATATATTCCTCTGTCTCTCCATTTTGTCTAACTCTCTGTGTCTATTTTTGTGTGTTAGGGAATTCAGTTGCATCTCTTTCTCCTGAAGGTAATGACCTTATGAAGAAGAAGTCCTGCAGTGCTCTGTAGTGCAATGTCCCCAGTTTCCCAGGATCTGGTGCTGCTGGGAGTTCTCCTATGTGTATTACATGTACTATGCTCTTCAGTCCTGACCTTTCGATCCCTCAATCTAGTTTTTTTGCAGAGGCTCTCTTTCGTTTTTGTGGGCAGTATTTGGTCCCTGGTTGGCTGGGGTGCATTTTAAAAATGTGTGCACTGATCTGCTTACAAAATGAAACCTACCAGCATCACTGCCTGAACCCAGACCCTGCAAAAGGTGTGGGTCAGAGATGGTGCTGGCAAGGCTTGTGCAGGTCTTCTGGGGGAGGGGATCTGCAGAGCCAGGACTGAGGCAAGTATGACTGGAAAATGTGGATCTGCCAAAGCATAGGGGGCAGGGCTTGTTGTAAGCATGTTAGGTAACAAATGTCAGCACCATGCTGGTTCCCTCAGGTGGCAGTATATTTATCCTGGAGAGCAGGGGAGGGAAGTGACACCTGGCAGCTCCTCTGTTCCTGGAGGTGTCTTCCCATGATCCCTTCCTCTCTAGACCATGCTCTGAGATGAGAAAATCACTATCCCTCCCATGTGTCCCAAGGGGAGTTTTTCAAAACCACTTCTTTCAAGCTATATCTGCACTGGCTGTTTGTCCTATTCTCTAAATGAGTGGGCACTCAGTTTCCTAATGCCCTCCAGGCTCTTCCAGAGCTGAGCCTTTTGAGTTTTCAAATACCAAGCCTTAAGTCCCACTGGCTGTAAGAACTCATGAGAATCAGCCTTTCTTGCTTTCAAAGCCAAATGTTAAGGGGATTCATCTTCCCTGTGCAGGCTCCCTGGTGTGGTGGTCTGTTTTTCATCCTTCTCTGTGCTACCAACTCCTTCCCTAGCAGACAGCCAAGATATCTTTTGCTCCCAAACTGTGTCTTCACCCTTCCTACCTTCTTCTATGTGGTCTCTTCTCTACTTTTAGTGTGGAGTTCGTTCTGCCAGTCTTCGGGTCATTTTCTGGGTTATTTACACTGATGAGAGTGTTATATAGCCACATCTGTGGGACAAAGCAAGCTTAGGGCCCTCCTACTCTACCATCTTCCCAGCCTCCAATCCTATACTTTAACTCTTAACTGAGCTTGTGATTCACCTCTGCTGATAGAATGTTCTGGAAGTTATGATGTGCCAGTGCTAGCCCTTGTACACATTAACTCTTTCACTTGGACCCCTGCCTCGGCCTGGTTAGCCTGCTACAGGGTGAAAGCCCAAGGGGAGCAGAAATGAATCACCCTGTTCTCCTAGCCAAGGTCCAGGCCTGGGAGTGAGGCTACCCAAGAGCAAAAGCCCAACTGATCCCAGCTAACATGTATGACTCATAAAACTGTGAGATAAGTTAAGTGGTGGTCGTTTTGAGTCATTAAGTTTTAAAGTGACTTGTAATACAGCATTACTACACTAATGGAAAACCCACAAAAAGGCCAAAATGGCAACTCTGGAATTTCAAGTATTACTGTCTACGTGGCCCCGAATTGGAGAATCTGTCTCTAGTTTGGGGAAAAAGCTTGAGACTGATCCACTGTCCTTTCTAAAGCACTTCTGAGCCTTCCCTACTACTGTGTTAATACCAGTGTGGCTTGACATTCAGCTAGGACAGAAAAGCATTTGTTTCACTTCCACAGAGAGGACCACTCCCCCGCCCTCACCTCTGGAATCTAATGTCCAGGGCCTTTACCTTAACAAACAATATAAACTTCACATTAACCATGTATTTTAAGATTTCAAACTTAAAATAAATTTAGTGTTTGTCCAAAGCTCATCTAGAACATGTCAATAAATACTTTAATGTATACATTTTCTTCCTCCTTGATAATCTAGACAGCAGGAAAGAAAGCTGGAAACCAGTCGTGGCAGAGGTTACAAATTTTCTTCCAATATTCATTGTCTTCTCTTTTATCAGAGAATCATTTTACCAGATACATGACCACCCAGAATAAAAACCACAACTCTGCATCTCCAGTCTGGCCATACAAAGATGTCCAGGCCACTGGGATCTGAGCAGAAGGAAAGGGTAAACCTTCTCCATACTCTTCTCCTTCTTGCACTGGCCCTGATTGAGGCTGTGGCACTGAGACATCCTGGTCAGTTGTGACCATGGTAACAACAAGAGCAACAGCCCAGAAATGTGAAGCAGGGAGATAAAAAGAATTCCAATCCATGGACAGCCTCAGAGATTGGAAGGTGCCAGACCTAGGCTTTGCACCTTCAGGCCACTAGGTAAAAAGGGAAATAAAGATTTCCCTTATTTGAAACAAAGTCTACCTCAAGTTTCTGTTTCTTGCAGGTGAACATATATCCTAACACTCTGGTTGTTACCTCAGCTTCTCACAGAAATTCTTCACTGAATTACAGATTAATATTATTTCCTCCATGGAAGGACGTTCTTCAAAGTTTTGAAAAATGGTAGGCAAAATATTCTATAATTTACTTCTCAATGCCCTTTATGAAAGAATATGACTACTTGTGTCATATTCTTCCTTGGATTTTGTTTTAGGAAAAAATATTTTTAAATTACTCTATATTTTTGCGACAAATTGATAGCTCTATCACATTAATTTTTACACAAAGTGCCAGGAAACTACAGGCAATTATATTATCCAATTATAATAATCTGTTTGACTTTAGTCACTAAAATGTTTTGTTTCTTTCATTTTCACTTTATTTAAATCCATATTAAATGTTTTATCTTGTACTTTGATAAAATAAATAAGGTTTAACAAATCTTTTGGGAAACAGGTAGAGAAATATACTTAGTGACTAAATAAATGACTTCTAAATAGTGTCCTACAGATTATAATTTGCATAGGAACTCAGAGAAATGAAGAATCAAATAATCAGCAAACTTGCCAATATATGCCCAGAGAATACTCTTACTAAACTGGTATTCCATGAAGAGAAAGTTCTGTCATCAAAATTCTTGTATTATCTATTCATTTATTGAATAATCAAAATATGAATTGATATTTCAAAAGATTCTGACAAGGTCTGCAGATAGGATTCTATTTAGTAAAATTCCTTTTTATAATACCTTATTAACATCTCCCAGAAGTAATGTTTATGCAAACACATTTGGGAACAGGTTGAGATAAGAAAGTTTTCATTTAAAAAATCAAATCTGAGCCTGGATTTTAAAGGATGGCTAAAATTTATACAAAGGGTATAGTCAGGAGAGGGTTGTCCAGGCAAGAGGATATCACAAATATCCTTTGGGCATCTGTAGTAGACTTGGTATGCCTAGTGAACCACATAGTCTCAGTGCCTGAGAGCTTTGAGCTGCTAAGCAATGGAAACCTGGATAATAGGCAGTCTTCTAAGACCTGAGAACAAATGGTAAAAAGTAGGAACATAAAAGAACCATAGCAAATACCTGCATGCAACAACGATGTAGCCAGCATGACTGATGCTGAAAGTCAGGTTTAATGAAAAGCAAGGTCTAAATTAGGGAAGGCCACTAATTTAAAGAGTCAACATTGTCAGTAAAGACTAGGGGAATTTGATCAGGGTAATAGAATCCTAGAAGAAAAAATTAACAAAATTTAGCATTTGTTTAAATAGTGGAAGTTTCTTCCTATTACAAAGTTCTGGAATTTCTTACACACAACTGAATATTAATTACAAAATATTCTATATGTTATGGACTACATATTTGTGTCCCTAAAGAAAACTCATATGTTGAAGTCCTAATCCCCAATGTAACGGTTTTAGGAGGTGGAGACTTTGGGAAGTAGTTAGGTCATCAGGGTGGAGCCCTCATGAATGGAATTAGCACCATATAAGAAAAGACATACGATTAAAAAGAAAAGACAAGACAAGACATATGAGAGCTTGTATCTTTCTTTCCTTTCTGCCATGTGAGGATACTATGAGAAGATGGCTGTCTGCAAATCCAGAAGAGGGCCTTTACCAAGAACCAAATCTGGCCAACACCATGGCCTTGGACTTCCCTGCCTCCAGAACTGTGAGGAAATAATTATTTGTAATTTAAGCCTCCTAGTCTGGGGTAATTTGTTATAGCTGCCTCAACTAAGTAAGATACTGTGGTTAGGTAAAATTAATATATTTTGAATGTAATAAACACTAAATTATAATAGGATATCTTGTTCAATAAGGTAATTAGCTGTAATCCATGTCACAGTTTTAAAAATGGCTATGGAAGGGAGGAGTTAAGATGGCAGACAAGTAGGGTACCCTAATTTTTTCTGGTCCCTGGAATTCAGCTAGACAGTTATCAAATCATTCTGAACACCTGCAAAGTGAACCAGAGAGCTGAGAAAAGAATTGCTGCAATTCTACGAATAGAAAAGTGACCCCTTTTTGCAAGGTAGGAGGTGTGGAAACATGAATCCAGGTAATGTATATGAAGATAATCTGCGGACGGGAGGAAGCTTGCTTAAGGAGATTACCAGAAAGTGTCATAAGCAGCAGAGTGCAAAATCAGAACTTTTAGAAGTCTGCTACAGTTGGGGACACTCCTGGCTGAAAGGTGCTCAGGTGATGAAGCAGAGTGAAATTTTAGGTGGGACAGCATGGTCTCAGGATCTCCAGGGTCACACACGCACAAAAAAAGTGTGCCTGAGTGTGGCAGATTTCCCAAACATAGGAGCAGGGAAGCTGCCTGAAAACAGTAAGTCCAGGTGATGGTTTTCTGCTCATATTGCCATAAACTGGGAACCACTGTGCAGTTGTTCAACTGCTCTCCCTGCAGAGGTCCAGTGAAAGGCAGAGCATGGCAAGAGCCCCTTGCCTCTCCTGGGAGGAACGATGCAGACTTGTGCCCTAGGAATCTATAACGTTTGGAGACTGGAAACTGGGTCACATGCCTGAGGTAAAAAGAACTGGTCATGGACTGGGTGAATACAAAGTTATGGCAGGGTGGGGGAATGGGATAGACCGGTGATGGGTAGTAAGGAGGGCACGTATTGCATGGTGCACTGGGTGTTATACACAACTAATGAATCATCGAGCCTTACATCGGAAACCGGGGATGTACTGTATGGTGACTAACATAATATAATAAAAAATCATTTAAAAAAAAAAAACAAAGTTATGGCAGGAACCAGGGAGACAAGAGTGACTGATTTTCTTTGAGGGCTCACTGAATTGTGCAGGGCATGAACTTTCAGCTCTGGGGCTAGAATAAGGGTGTTGTCATTTTCATACCCTGCATTGGTGCTAAAAGCCTTCAGGGAGCAAAACAGCACCACATAGTTCAAACAAGAGCTGCTTACACTGAGTATGGCCCCCCTGGCAAGGGGCGCGCAATTCCACCAGAGCAAAGACACCTGAGAATCAACACAACAGGCCCCTCCTCTAGAGGACCAGCAGGAAAATCTGGCTAACACCAAGTTTACCGATCACAGAGAACTGCAAAACTTCAGCTCTTGGAGAAAAAAGTATATACATAGCATTTGTGATTTTTAAAATATTCTTTAGTCTTTCAGTTTTATTTTTTTCAGCTATTTTCTGTTTATCAATTGTTTAATCCTTTTTTAATTTTTATATATACATTACATATATATTATTTTTCATTTCCTTTCATTGTATTTTATTTTTGTATATACATAAGTTTTTCTTTCTTTCTTTCCTATTTTGGTATCTTGTTTATTTTAACAAACAGACCAAATACACCCAGAATCTAGTTTATTGTTTTGTTCTGTTTTCCCTCCTCTTTGATTTTTTTTCTTATTTTGTTTTTTTTCTGTTTTTTTTTTTTTCTGGGTTGTTTTGTTGGTATTTTTCTGTTGTTGTTGTTCTTGTCTTTTCCCTCTCACTTATTCTTTTCTGGACATAATGAAGCAATGTAGAAACCTACCCCAAAAGAAAGAACAAGAGACAGTACTCACTGCCAGGGATTTAATCAATATGGATATAAGTAAGATGTCAGAACTAGAATCCAAAACAATAATTATAAAGATTCTAGTTGGGCTTGAAAAAAGCATTGAAGACAGTACAGAATCACTTACTGTAGAAATAAAAATAAACCTAAAATCTAATCAGGCTGAAATTAAAAATGCTAATTACTCAGATAAAGTAAAAAATGGAGGCTCTAACTACCAGGGTAAGCAAGGCAGAAGACAGAGTAGGAGATATGGAAGACAAAATGATGGTGAATAATGAAGCTAGAAAAAACAGAGAAAAACAACTAAGGGATAACAAAGGGAGAATTTGAGAAATCAGCAATTCCAGAAAGTGAAATAATATTCCAATAATAGAGGTCCCAGAAGAGAAAGTTCTTATAGCTAAGAATTTCCTTAATCTGGGAAAGGAAACAGGCACTCAAGTACAAAAGGCACAGAGAAACCCTCCCAAAATCAATAAAAATAGATCAACACCCCAACATATAATAGTGAAGCTTGCAAATTTCAGGGATAAAGAGAAAATCTTGAAAGCAGCTTGGGACAAGAGGTACTTAAGCAACAAGGGCAGAAACATAAGGCTGCCAGCATATCCATCCACAGAGTCCTGGCAGGCCAGACAGGACTGGCATTATAGATTCAATGTATCCATTGAATATATCATGTTTCCGATATTTCCCATTTAGGGAAAAATACGCAGCAAAGAACTTTATCCAGCAAGGCTTTCGTTCAGAATAGAGGGAGAGATAAAGAGATTCCAGGACAAACAAAAACCAAAGGAATTTGTGAATACTGAACCAACCTGCAAGAACAGTTAAAGGGGATCTTGTAAGTGAAGAGAGGACCCAAAAATAACATAGACCAGAAAGAAACAGAGATAATATACAGAAACAGGGACTTCACAGGTAGTACAATGGCACTAAATTCATATCTTTCAATAATTACCCTAAATGTAAATGGACTAAATGCTCCAATCAAAAGATGCAGGGTATCAGACTGGATAAAAAAGCAAGACCCATCCATAGGCTGTCTACATGAGACTCATTTTAGACCCAAAGACACCTCCAGATCGAAAGTGAGGGGGTGGAGAACTATTTATCATGCTAATGGACATCAAAGGAAAGGTGGGGTAGCAATCCTTTTATCAGACAAACTAGATTTTAAACCAAAGACTATAATAAGAGGTAAAGAAGGACACTCTATCACAATAAAAGGTCTATCCAACAAGATCTAGCATTGTAAATATTTATGTCCCTAAGTTGGGAGCAGCCAATTATAGAAACCAATTAATAACAAAATTAAAGAAACACGTTGATAATAATACAATAATAGTAGGGAACTTTAACACCCTAATCACAGCAATGGCAGATCATCCAAGCAGATCAACAAGAAAACAGGGCTCTGAGTGACACACTGGACCAGATGGACTTCACAGATGTATTTAGAGCATTCTACCCTAAAGCAACAGAATACACATTCTTCTCAAGTGCACATGGAACATTCTCTAGAATAGATCACATACTGGGTCCCAAATCAGGTCTCAACTGGTAACAAAAGACTGAAATTATACCATGCATATTTTCAGACTACAGGGCGTTAAAACTTGAACTCAATCACAAGAGAAAATTTGGAAGGAACACAAATACATGGAGGTTAAAGAGTATCCTATTAAAGAATGATGGCTAAACCAGGAATTAAAGAAAATTTTTAAAAAACATGGAAATAAATGAAAATAAAAACAGAACATTTGGTATGTGTCAGAGGCGGCCCTAAAAAGGAAGTAGATAGTAATCCAGGCTTTTCTCAAGAAACAAGAAAAGTCTGAAATACACAACCTAACCTTACACCTAAAGGATCTGGAGAAAGAACAGCAAATAAAGCCTAATTCCAGCAGGAGAAGAGAGATAATACAGATTAGAGCAGAAAACAATGATATAGAAATCAAAAGAGCATCAGAACAGATCAATGAAACTAGGAGCTGGTTCTCTGAAAGAATTAATGAGATCAACAAACCTCTAGCCATACTAACCAAAAAGGAAAGAGAAAGGACCCAAATAAATAAAATCATAAATGAAAGAGGAGAGATCACAACCAACACCACAGAAATACAAACTATTATTAAGAGAATATTATAAGCAACTATATGCCAACAAATTAGGCAACCTGGAAGAAATGAATGCATTCCTAGAAACATATAAACTACCAAAACTGAAACAGGAAGAAACAGAAAACCAGAGAAGACCCATTACCAGCAAAGACATTAAAGCAGTAATCAAAAATCTCCCAAAAAACGAGAGTCAAGGGCCAGATGGCCTCCCAGCAGAATTCTACCAAACATTTAAAGAAGAATTAATACCTATCCTTCTGAAGCTGTTCCAAAAAAGTAGAAATGGAAGGAAAACATCCAAACTCATTCTATGAGGCCAGCATTACCTTGATTCCAAAACCAGACAAAGACCCCCACCAAAAAGAATTACAAATTAGTGTCCCTGATGAATATGGATGCAAAAATTCTCATCGAAATACTAGCTAATAAGATGCAACAGTATTAAAAAGGATTATTCACTGTGACCAAGTGGGATTTATTCCTGGGCTGCAAGGGTGGTTCAACATCCACAAATCATTCAACATGATACACTACATTAATAAAAAAAAGGAAAAGAACCAGTTGATCCTCTCATTAGATCAGAAAAAGCATTTGACGTAATATAGCATCCTTTCTTGATTAAAACTCTTCCCAATATAGGAATAGAAGGAAAATACTTCAATATCATAAAAGCCATATATTAAAAAAAAAAAAACAGCAAATATCATCCACAATGGGGAAGATCTGAGAGCTTTTCTCCTAAGGTCAGGAACACGGCAGGGTTGCCCACTCTCACCACTGTTGTTCAACATAGTACTGGAAGTCCTAGCCTCAGCAGTCGAACAACAAAAAGCAATAGAAGGCATCCAAATCTGCAAAGAAGTCCAACTCTCACTCTTTGCAGATGATATGATACTTTAGGTGGAAAACCCAAAAGACTCCACCCCAAAGTGGCTAGAACTAATACAGAATTTCAGCAACATGGCAGGATATAAAATCAATGCAGAGAAATCAGTTGCATTTCTATACAACAATAAGACAGACGAAAGAGAAATTAAGGAGTCGATTCCATTTACAACTGCACCCAAAACCATAAGATACCTAGGAATAAATCTAACCAAAGAGGCAAAGAATCTGTACTCAGAAAACTATAGAATGCTCATGAAAGAAATTGAGGAAGACACAAAGAAATGGAAAAATGTTCCATGCTCATGGATTAGAAGAACAAATATTGTGAAAATGTCTGTGCTACCTAGAGCAATCTACACATTTAATGCAATCCCTATCAAAATACTATCAACTTTTTCCATGTAAATGGAATAATCCTAAAATTTGTATGGAACCAGAAAAGACCCCGAATAGCCAGAGGAATTTTGAAAAAGAAAAGCAAAGCTGGTGGTGTCACAATTCTGAACTGTAAGCTGTATTACAAAGCTGTTATCGAGACAGCCTGTACTGGACAAAAATAGACACATAGATCAATGGAATAGAATAGAGAGCCCACAAATGGACCCTCAACTCTATGGTCAACTAATCTTCGACAAAGCAGGAAAGAATATCCAATGGAAAATGGACAGTCTCTTCAACAAATGGTGCTGAGAAATTTGGACAGCCACATGCAGAAAAATGAAACTGGACCATTTTCTTATACCACACACAAAAATAAACTCAAAATGGATGAAAGACCTAAATGTGAGACAGGAATACATCAAAATCCTAGATAAGAATACAGGTAGCAACATTTTGACCTCAGCAGCAGCACCTTCTTGCTAGACACGTCTTCAAAGGCAAGGGAAACAAAAGCAAAAATGAACTATTGTGACTTCATCAAGATAGAAAGCTTTTGCAGAGCAAAGGAAACAGTCGACAAACTAAAAGACAACGTACAGGATGGGAGAAGATATTCGCAAATGCCTTATCAGATAAAGGGCTAGCATCCAAAATCTGTAAACAACTTACCAATCTCGACACTCAAAAAACAAATAATGTAGTCAAGAAATGCGCAGAAGACATGAAAAGACATTTTTCCAAAGAAGACATACAAATGGCCAACAAACACATGAGAAAGTGCTCAATATCACTCAACATCAGGGAAATATAAATCAAAAACACAATAAGATACCAACTCACACCAGTCAGAATGGGTAAAATTAACAACTCAGGAAACAACAAATGTTGGTGAGGATGCAGAGAAAGGGGAACTTTTTACACTGTAGGTGGGAATACAAGCTGATGCAGCCACATTTTGAAACAGTACAGAGATTCCCCAAAAAGTTAAAAATAGAGGGACACTTGGGTGGCTCAGTAGGTTTAATGTCCCACTCTTGTTTTTGGCTCAGGCCATGACCTCAGGGTTGTGAAATCAAGCCCTATGTCTGGCTCCCCACTCATTGAGGAGTCTGCTTCTCTCCTTCTCCTTTTCCCTCTGCCCTTTACCTTGCTCTCTCTGCCTGTTCTTGCTCTATTTTATTTATAAAATAAACAAATAAATAAATCTTTAATTTTATTTTTTATTTTTATTTTGTTATATTAGTCACCATACAGTACATCCCCAGTTTTTGATGCAATGTTCCATGATTCATTATTTGCGTATAACACCCAGTGTACCATGCAATATGTGCCCTCCTTAATACCCATTACTGGTCTATCCCAATCCCCCACCCCCCTCCCCTCTGAAGCCCTCAGTTTGTTTCCCAGAGTCCACAGTCTCTCATCTTTTTAAAAAGTTAAAAACAGAGTTACCCTATAACCCAGCAATTGCACTACTAGGCATTTATCCAAAGGATAAAAACATAGTGATTCAAAGGGTCACATGCACCCCGATGTATATTATAGGAGCATTGTCCACAATAGCCAAAATATGGAAAGAGCCCATATGTCCATCGACAAATGAATGGATAAAGAAGATGTGGTATGTATATACAATAGAATATTATTCAGCCATCAAAAAGAATAAAATCTTAACCATCTGCAACAATATGGAAAGAACTAGAGGGTGTTATGCTAAGCAAAATAAGTCAATCAGAGAAAGACAAATATATGATTTCAGTCATATGTGGAATTTAGGAAGCAAAACAGATGAACATAGGGGAAGGGAAGGAAAACTAAAATAAGACAAAATCAGAGATGGAAACAAACCATAGAGACTTTTAACTAGAGGAAACAAACCTGTGGTTGCTGGAGGGGGATGGGTGGGGCTGGGATATCTGGGTGATGGGCATTGAGAAGGGCATTTGATGTAACTAGCACCGGGTGTTATATGCAAATGATGAATCACTAAACTCTACCTCTGAAGCTAATAATACACTATATGTTAATTAAATTGATTTTAATTTAAAAAATAAAAATGGCTATGTATTCATAGGAATCATTAATTGCTTTATAAACATCTCTAATGTGAAATTACTAATGACGGATGTTTGAGAGGACTGAAACAGCTTCCTATCAACTGCAACTAGAGAAGATTGTACAAGGTCAGTGATACACAGGCCTTAATTATCTGTGCAAGTACCTTGAAGAAAATCTTTAGATATCTCATATTTGCACCCCCAAGGCATGTTGTCCATTGCATTGTTTCCAGCTGGTGTTAAGTGCATGTTTATCAAATTGAATTTTGTTGGCCTGGCTCACAGGAGTGGGATTTCAAGGGCACAGTCAGAAATAGCCATTTTGGGGCACCTGCGTAACTCAGTTGGTTAAGCATCTGCCTTCTGCTCAGGTCATGATCTCAAGGTCCAGGGCTTGAGCCCCACATTGGGCTCTCTGCTCAGCAGGGAGCCTGCTTCTCCCTCTCCCTCTGCCTCTCGCACTGAGCTGGACACTCATTTTTTATTACATGTAAATTAGATCTCCCACTCTTTTCTTCCTATCTCATCATCTTGCTCCCTGGTTTTTTTCTTCATATTTTCCATCTTTTTATTGTCTGTGCTCCATTCTGGGTGATATCTTCAGATCAACAATTTGATATATAAGAACTCTCTTCATAAATTTATAATCTACCAATTAAGTCTTCCATTTTGTTTTAAATTATAATAATTATTATTTTGTTATTTCTAGACATTTTATTTGGATCTTTGTCAAATAAAATTTCTTGTCTCTGATAGCCTTTTCCTTGCTTTTGTTTTTTGGCACACTTTATTTTTTTAAAAAATTTCACACGTAGAGCTTACTTTAAAAATAATTAGTAAAATTAAAAAGCTGTATTGGCTGATTTCTGTTACCCTGTTTACAAAGGTAATTATATTCAAAAAAAAATTAAAACATATAACTTATAACCCTTTTCTACTATTTCTGGGACTTTATTTTTAAAAGCATAATATTTTTCATTTTAGCATTATATTAATGACAAAAGAATGAGAAAAATTTGGATATCTATAAATAGTCATCAGGTTAAAAGGAATTTACAGAATAAAGTATTGTACAGCAGTAAAATAAATGTTCACATGCTGATACAGAAAGTGTTCAAGGATTTTTGGTGTAAAAATAAAATACAGTATGTATATTATGCAACCTTGCATTATAAAAGTAATAAAATTAAGAGTATGTATTTCTAGGGGTGCCTGGGTGGCTCAGGTGGTTAAGTGTCTGTCTTCAGCTCAGGTCATGATCCCAGGGTCCTGCGATTGAGCCCCACGTTGGGCTTTCTGCTCAGTGGGAAGCCTGCTTCTCCCTCTCCCTCTGTTTGCTGCTCCCCTTGCTTATGCTCTCTGTCAAATAAATAATAACACCTTTAAAAAGGGGGGGAACCTCCTTTAAAAATACATTAAAAAAGAATATGTATTTCTATTTGTTATGTAAAGAAAACTAGAAGACTATACAAGGAAATTATAATAATGGTTATCTACTTTGCAAAGAAAGGAGTCAAGAATGATGGAAAAAATGTAGTTGGGGAAAAGACATGGGAAAAATTTAAAATGTAAAAACTAAAATAGAGTTGTTATATTTTTGAACAATGCAAATGCCTTATATATTTAAAGAAATTCTATTTTAGAAGTCTTTTGTTGCACTGATTTAGAAAAAATATATAATTGAGCATAAGTCCTATTTACAAGTGATATGCATATAACAAAAAATGTGGGAAGTTTAAATATAAAAAGAGAAATAAATTTAAAAGGACTGAAATAATATAGAATATGTTCCCACACCACAAATTAAAATTATAGAAATTAAAGTATCTTTTAAAAGTCCAAATATTTAATATTAAACAGTATACTTCTAAGAAATTCATGGTTAAAAAAATCACATGAGAGTTTACAAAATTTCATTTTATTTTATTTTTATTTTATTTTATTATTTTATTATTTGAGAGAGAGAGTGAGGAAGCATCAGTGGGGGCTGAGCAGAGGGAGAGGGGACAAGCAGACTCCCAGCTGAGTGGGGAGCCAGACATGGGGCTTCATCCCAGGACTCTGAGATCATGACCTCAAGTCAGACACTTAACCGACTGAGCCAGCCAGGTGCCCCAAGTTACAAAATATTCTAAGTATAATAAGATTAATATTTAACATATAAGAATTTGTGAAATTACAGTTAAACCACCTCTAAGAGAGAAGTAATAATAAGAAATGTTTATAGGAAGAAAATACAAAAATTAGAATTTACCATGATATAATTTTTCAAATATGAATCAATGAATTAAGCATCCATCTTAAGAATAACAAATGCTAAATAAGAAGAATGAAAATAATAAAGAGAAAACTGAAATCAATGAAATAGGAAAACAAAAAAATAAAACCTAATGAAACAAAAAGCTGAGTACTTGAAGAAAGTGATACAATTAGTTATTCGAACACTGAACTGACATCGAATCATAGAGCACAGAAGGCACAAACTGGTGCTATGAATCTAACCAAGTTGATTGCCCACTAAATATTATGATGATCCGTAGGATTCAAATAAGAACCAGCATCTTTGTGTGTCAACTATACTTCAATTTAAAAAATTATGTTTTATAAAATGTGATGAGATAGACATGTAATTGGATTTGTATTTGTGATTTTTGTAAACATATATACAAATATATTATGTATATATAGTGTATCTGTTTAGAACATGTGAGTCATTCTAAACTTTTTGCTGTTTTGGAACTGTGTTTTCTTCATTTAACAGTATATCATAAACCTTTCTCTGTACCAACATTTACTGTGTTGTTTTGTCATTCAGTGGAAGCACAGTCTTAAAATATAATTCACCAATTTTCAAAATATAAAAATAAAATAAACAGTACAAATCTTGAGTAAAAAGAACCAGGATCTCATAATACCTTATTCAAAATGTCTACAGGAAAATCAGCAAATGAAGAAACCAAGAAAATCTCAATTCACATGAGAAAAGACAACAGAAACCAAAACTGAGATGACACAGATGCTGGAATTGTCTAAGAAAGATTTTACAGCAATGACTATACAAATGCTCTAACCATCAATCATAAACACACTTAAAATAAATGGAAAAATAGAGAATCTCAGGAAAGAAATAGAAGGTATAAAAAAAATAAATATCTGTTCATCTATGGATGGACACTTGATTTGCTTCCACAGCTTGGCTATTGTGTATAATGCTGCAATAAGTATGTAGGGATGCATATATATTTTCAAATTAGTGTTTTCATTTTCTCTGGGTAAATACCCGGAAGTGGAATTACTGAATCCTATGGTAGTTCTATTTTTAATTTTTTAAGAACCCTCCATATTGTTCTCTACAGTGGCTCTACCAATTTCCATTTCCACCAGAAGATGATGTGGTGTGTGTGGTATGTATGTATACAATGTATGTATGTACGTGCACACACAAAATGGGATAATACTCAGCCATAAAAAAGAATGAGATCTTGCCATTTGCAGTGACATGGATGGACCTAAAGGATGTAATACTAAGTGAAATAAGAGAAAGACAAATACGATGTGATTTCAACCATATGTGGAATTTAAGAAACCAAACAAAGAAAAAAAAGACAAACAAAAATCAGACTCTTAAATACAGAGAACAAATTGGTGGTTGCCAGAAAGGAGGTGGGTGGGGGAATGGGTGAAATAGACAAAGGGAATTAAGACTACACTTATCTCACGGAGCACTGAGTAATGTATAAAATTATTGAATCATTATATTGTATATTAGAAGCTAATATAGCACTGTACATTAATTACACATCAATAAAAAATAAACTTTTAAAAATTAAACTAAAAAAGAAAAAAATTAGAAGCTTACAAAAATCAAAATTAAAAAACTTACTGGATGGGCTTAATAGAAAATTGAAAACAACAGACTAGTCAGTGAACTTGAAGAAAGATCAATGAAAATTATCCAATCTAAACAAGAGAAAAGATTTTGAAATAAACAGAACCTCAAGGACCTGTAGGACAGTAACATATTTGTCTAAAATCAAGCCACGAGATTCCATTAAATCCGGAGACAAACTATAGTTCTGAAAGAAAAAAATAAAAGGCTGAAAACAGCCTGTGTGTGTGTTAAGCAGAAAAAAAACCTACAGAAACCCTATAAAACCCTACGGTGGATCAACATACAAATTGTGTAGTCCTAGAAGGAGAAGAAAGAAAAAAAAAGGGTAGACAAATTATATGAGGAAATAATGGTTGAGAACATCCCATGTATAAAGCAAAATAAAACCCTACAAAACTTGAAGAAGCTTAGTGAACTCCAAACCGGATAATACCACAGAAATCCAGGTCCAGACAAATCATAATCAAACTACCAAAAACTAAAAACATAATACAAACACTGAAAGAAGTGAGAAGTAAACAATTACCTTTAGAGGAATGGCAACTTGAATTACTGTGGGTTTCTTATAAGAAAGCATAGAGGCCAGAGGAATTGGCACACCATTTTTTAAATTCTGAAAGATAATTATCAACCCAGAGCTTTATTTCCAGTGGAAAAATCTTTTAGAATAAAGGGGAATAAAGACTGCATTAGTTTGCTAGGGCTGCTATAATAATATCCTACAAACTGGGTGTCTTAAACAACAACAAAAAGTTATTCTCATAGTCCTAGAGACTAGAAGTCTGAAATCAAGGTGTCCGCAGTGTGGGTTCCTTCTGAGGGCTATCAGGGAAGGGTCTACTCCAGGCTTCTCCCTCTGGCATGAGATGGCCATGTTCTCCCTGCGTTATCTTCCTTCTATGTGTCTGCCTTTATTTAGATTTCTCAATTTTATAAGGATATCAGTCATTTTGGATTAAGGTTCACCCTAATGGCCTCATTTTAACTTGATTATCTTTGTATAGACCCTGTTGTCATATGAGGATACATTCTGATCTACTGCAGGTTAGGATTCCAATGTATCTTTGTTTTAGGGGTGGGGGATAATGGAAATCAACAAAGCCATTTTCAGAAAAGAGAAAATTAAGAGAGCTTATTGCTAGGCCTACTCAAAAATAACTGCTAAAGGAAATTGTTTAGACAAAAGTAAAATGACACCAGAAGGAAATGTGGGATGTCAGGAATTACAGATCAACCATAGAAGTCCTAAATAGCTGAGTAAACAGAAATAGTTATTTAAAATACAATTGATGTTGAAAGTTATTTTTCATATATATATATATATATATATATATATATATATATGAAAAATATATAACAACTATAACAAAAAGGAGAAGGTAAAGGGAGCTATGTGTGATAATGTTTTCTAATTCCACTTAAGTGGTAAACTGTTGATTCTAAGTAGACTATAAAGTTACATGTGTGTGTATATATATACACACACACACAAATGTATGCAATATACACAATACTATATATATATATACACACACACACACACACAGTGTATACAATACCATACATACACACACACACATACAAAATCCCTAGAACAACCATAAAAATCAGAGAGGTAAAGTCAAAATTACAATAGATTTATTAAAATAAACTACACAAAAATGTATAAATAGCCCAAAAGAAGGCAAGAAATGGAAAACGGGGACCAAAAAAGAGTGCAAACCAAAACAAGTAATAAAATGGTAGACCTGAATCCAAACATATTAATAATTTTATTAAGGATAAATACACTAATTTAAAGACATGAATTGTGAGAGTAGATTTTTTTTAATTTATTTATTTTAATTAATTTACAACTGCTACCCAGGGTACAGTTCCAGATTATCTTTTCTGGTGGCCAGCAAGAAGTATGCTGCAGTCCCATGGGACTGCATATTTTTGCATTCTTTAAAAGCTGCTTCCTGAGAGTCTGGCTTCCAGAATCTAGTGAATCTGACCTGTATCAGAGTGCTGAGATCTTCCTCAATGAGACAGTGGTCTTGGCACACCCTCAACTACTGGAAGCTATTAAAAATAAAATTGGCTGCTTGAGAAATCACAAAGTTTTGAGAGATAACCAAGAGATAGGGTAAGGTTAAATATTAAGATTCATTTGCTATACAAGGTCAACACTGTAAGACTACAAGAGGTGGCTATTTTATCTAATACATAGAAACCAACACAGAAAGTCAAACAAGATGAGAAATAATGAAATATGCCCCAAACAAACAAACAAACAAAAAACAAGATAAAACCTCAGAAAAAAATTGTTTAATGAAATAGAGACAAGTAATTTGGTCTGATAAAAAGTTAAAAGTAATGGTCATAAAGATGTTCAATGGATGTGGAAGAAGAATGGATGAACACAATGAGAACTCCAATAAAGAAATACAAAATGTAGGGGCGCCTGGGTGGCACAGCGGTTAAGCATCTGCCTTCGGCTCAGGGCGTGATCCCGGCATTATGGGATCGAGCCCCACATCAGGCTCCTCTGATGTGAGCCTGCTTCTTCCTCTCCCACTCCCCCTGCTTGTGTTCCCTCTCTCGCTGGCTGTCTCTATCTCTGTCGAATAAATAAACAAAATCCTTAAAAAAAAAAAAAAGAAAGAAATACAAAATGTAAAAAAGTACTAAACACAGTCACAGAGCTAAAAAACAAAATAATCCAACTGAAACATACCCTAGAGAGGAAAGATAAGATGAAGCACTAGAAAGGATTAATGAACTAGAAGATAGGTCAGAGGAACTCACATGATCAGAGAAGAAAAAAGAGAAAGTAAGGGAAAAGGAGTAAAGACATCTTAAAGGACTTATGGGACAATATCAAGTGGACTAACATTTGCATTACAGGTGTCCCGGAAGGACAAGAGAGAAAGAAAGCAACAGAAAACTTATTTGAGGAAATAATGGCAGAAAATTTCCCAAACCTGTGATGGAAACAGATATGCAGATCCAGAAGACTAGAGTTCTAAATAATATTAACCCAACTAGATCCACAACAAGACACATTATAAATAAATTAGGGAAAGAAAAATACAAAGAGACAGGAAAACACCTTGTTCCTTCAAGGCAACTCCCATAATACTATCAGCAGATTTTTAAGCAGAATCTTTGCAGGCCAGAAAGAAGTACCACAATATAGTCAAAGTGCTGAAAGAAAAAAAAGAGAGAGAGAAACAAGAATACTCTATCTGGCAAAGTTTTTCAGAATTGAAGGAGAGATCAAGAGTATTCCAGACAAGTAAAATCTAAAGGAGTTCATCACCAATAAACTAGCCTTACAAGAAATGTTAGGGGGCTTCTTTAAGCTGAAAAGAAAGGGCACTGATTAGTAACAAGGAAACCTGTGAAAGTATAAATCTCACTGGTAAAGGTAAATACATAGTAAATGTATACAGTGGATGAATCATTTATAGAGTAGCAGAAAGATAAAAGACAAAAGCAATAAGAATAATTATAACTATAATAATTAAGGCATACACGAGGCATAAAGATGTAAATGTGACACCAAAATCATAAAACATGAGGGGGAGGGAATAAACATGTAGGGCTTCAGCATGCATTCAAACTTAACTTGTTATTGACTTAAAATAGAGTGTTCTATGTGTAAATTATTATAATATATATAAATAAAACAGGGTAACCACCAAGCAAAAACCTATAGTAGACATCCAAAAGATAGTAAGAAAGAAAATTAAGTACTTATACAGAAAGTTATTAAACCACAGAAGAAGAAAGAGAAGGGAAAAGAGGAACTACAAATGGCTAGAACACAATAACAAAAGAATAAGTACATACTTATAAATGATTAAATGATTAATTTAAATGTAAATGTACTATGTTCTCCAATCTAAATGAATTAAAAACAACAGCAACAAAAAGATCCATCTGTATGCTACCCATAAGAGACTCACTTTAGATGTAAGGACATACACAGGCTGAAAGTGAAGGATAGAAGAAAGATATTCCATATAAACAGAAACCAAAAGAAAACTCAAGATTGCTACAATTATATCAGACTAAATAAAAGACAATAAAACAAAGATTGTAATGAGGCAAAGGGTAGACACGTAAGGTTAGCAGCAGATCTGTCCACAGAAACTTGACAGCCAGAAGAGAGTGGCATGATATAGTCAACATGCTAAATGGGAAAAATACACAGCCAAGAATACTATATCCATCAAGGCTGTCGTTCAGAATAGGAGAGATAAAATTACTTCAAGACAAGTAAAAACTAAAACAGTTTGTGACCACCAAACCATCTCTGCAAGAAATATTAAAGGGGACCCTTTGTGCAGGAAAGAGAGACCAAAAGCAACACAGATTAGAAAGGAACACAGATAATCTACAGGAACAGTGACTTTACAAGTAATAAAATGTTACTAAAGTCATATCTATCAATAATTACTCTGAATGTAAATGGACTAAATTGCTCCAATCAAAAGACATAGGGTGTCAGAATGGACAAAAATATTAAAAAAAAAAAAAAACAAGACCCGTCTATATATGACCTAAGGACACATACAGATTGAAAGGGAGAAGACAGAGAAACATTTATGCTAATGGATATCAAAAGAAATCTGGAGTACCATACATAATATGTGACAAACATTTTAGGTGTAAGGTTAGGTGTGTAGACTAGACTGTGATAAGAGATGTAAAGGGGCACTATATCGTAATAAAGGAGTCTATCCAAAAAGATCTAACAATTTGTAAATATTTATGCCCCAAATTGGGAGAAACCAAATATATAAAACAATTAATAACAAACCTAAAGAACTCATTGATTAAAAAAAAATACAGTAATAGTAGGGGACTTTAAAATCCCAGTTAGAGCAATGGACAGATCATTTAAGCAGAAAACCAACAAGGAGGCAATTGCTCTGAATAATGCACTAGACCAGATGGACTTCACAGATATATTCAGAGCATTTCATCCTAAAGCAGCAGAATACATATTCCAGAATACATATTCTTCTCAAGTGCACATGGAACATTCTCCAGAACAGATCACATACTGTGTCACAAAACAGGCCTCAACTAGTACAAAAAGACTGAGATCATACCATGCATATTTTCAGGTGACAATGCTGTGAAATTTGAAGTCAGCCACAAAAAAAAAATTGGAAAGACTACAAATACATAGAGGTTAAAGAACATCCTACTAAAAAACAAATGGGTTAACCAGGAAATTAAAGAAGAATTTAAAAAAAAATACATGGAAACAAATGAAAATGAAAACACAACAGTCCGAAACCTTTGGGACACAGCAAAGGCAGTCATAAGAGGGAAGTATATAGCAATACAGACCTTCCTCAAAATGCAAGAAAAGTCTCAAATACACACCTAATCTTACACCTAAAAGAGCTAGAAAAAGAACAGCAAATAAAACTTAAAACCCAGCAGAAGAAGAGAAAAACTGAGCATAGAGCAGAAATAAATAATACAGAAATAAAACAAAAAAGACAGATCAATGAAACTAGGAGCTTGTTCTTTGAAAGAATTAACTAAATTGATAAACCCCTAGCCAGACTTATCAAAAAGAAAAAAGACCCAAATAAATAAAATCATGAATGAAAGACGAGAGATCACAACCAACACCACAGAAATACAAAATATTATAAGAGAATATTATAAGTAATGATATGCCGACAAATTGGACAACTGGGAGAAAATGATTATATTCCTAGAAACATATAAACTGCTAAAACTGAAACATGAAGAAATAGAAAATTTGAACAGACCCATTACCAGCACAGATTGAATCCATAATCAAAAATCTCCCAACAAACAAGAGTCCAGGACCAGATGGCTTCCCAGGGGAATTCTAGCAAACATTTAAAGAAGAATTAATACCTATTCTTCTGAAGCTATACCAAAAAATAGAAATGCAAGGAAAACTTCCAAACTCATTTCACAAGGCCAGCATTACCTTGATCCCCAAACCAAAGACCCTACTAAAAAGGAGAATTATAGACCAATATCTCTGATGAACATGGATGCAAAAATTCTCAACAAGGTACTAGCTAATAGGATCCAATGTACATTAAAAGGATTATTCATCATGATCAAGTAGGACTTATTCCTGGGCTGCAGGGATGATTCAATATCTGCAAATCAATCAATATGATACACCATATTAATAAAAGATAATAACCACATGATCCTCTTAATCAATACAGAAAAAGCATTTGACAAAGTACAGCATCCATTTTTTATGAAGTCCCTCAACAAAGTAGGGATAGAAGGAACATATTTCAACATCATAGAGGCCATGTATGAAAGACCTACAGCTAATATCCTCGATGGGGAAAAGCTGAGAGCTTTTCCCTTAAGGTTAGGAACATAACAGGGATGTCCACTCTCACTTCTCTCGTTCAGCATGTATTGGAAATCCTGGCCTAAGCAGACAACAAAGAGAACTAAAAGGCATCCGAATTGGCAAGGAAGAAGTAAAACTTTCACTATTTGCCGATGACATTGTACTCTATGTAGAAAACCCAAAAGACTCCACTAAAAAATTACTAGAACTGATACATGAATTCAGTAGAGTCACAGAATATAAAATTGATATACAGAAATCTGTTCCATTCCTATACACCCATAATGAAGCCGCAGAAAAAGAAATAAAGGAATTGATCCCATTTACAATTGTACCAAAACCCATAAGATATCTAGGAATAAACCTAACCAAAGAGGTAAAAGATCTATACACTGAAAACTATAAAAAGAATTTGAAAATGACACAAAGAAATGGAAAAACATCGATACTCGTGGATTGGAAGAACAAATCTTATAAAATGTCTATACTACCCAAAGCAATCTACACATTCAATGCAATCCTACTCAAAATAACACCAGCATTTTTCACAAAGCTAGAAAAAACAATTCTAAAATTTGTATGGAACCAGAAAATATCCTGAACAGCCAAAGCAATCTTGAAAAGAGAAAAACAAAGCTGGAGGCATCACAATCCCAGATTTCAAGCTGTATTACAAAGCTGTAATCATTGAGACAGTATGGTACTGCCACAAACACAGACATATAGAGCAATGGAACAGAATAAAGACCCCAGAAATGGACCCTCAACTCTATGGTCAACTAATCTTTGACAAAGCAGGAAAAAATATCTAATGGAAAACAGACAATCTCTTCAAAAAATGGTGTTGGGAAAACCGGACAGTGACATGCAGAAGAAAGAAACTGACCACTTTCTTATACCATATGCAAAAACAAATTCAAAATGGATGAGAGACCTAAATGTGAGACAGAAATCCATCAAAATCCGAGAGTAGAACACAGGCAGCAACTTCTTTGACCTTAGCTGCAGCAACTTCTTGCTAGACACGTCTCAGGAGACAAGAGAACAAAAGCAAAAATGAACTATTGGGACCTCATCAAGATAAAAAACTTTTGCACAGCAAAGGAAATAGTCAACAAAACTAAAAGTCAGCCTACAGAATGAGAGAAGATATTTGTAAATGACATATCAGATAAAGTGCTAGTATCCAAAATCTATTAAGAACTTATCAAACTCAACACCTAAGTAACAAATAATACAATCAAGAAATGGGCAGAAGACATGAATAGACATTTTCTCCAAAGAAGACATCCAGATGGCCAGTAGACACATGAAAAGATGCTCAACATCACTCATCATCAGGGAAATACAAATCAAAACTATGATGAGATATCACCTCTCACACCTGTCAAAATAGCTAAAATTAGCAACACAGGAAAGAACACATGTTGGCGAGGATGCAGAGAAAGGGGAACCCTCTTACACTGTCGGTGGGAATGCAAACTGGGATAGTCACTCTGGAAAACAGTATGGAGGTTTCTCAAAAAGTTAAAAATAAAACTGCCCTATGACCCAGGAATTACACTACTGGGTATTTACCGAAAGGCTATGAAAATAATTTGAAGGAACACATTCACCCCAATGTTTATAGCAGCATTATCAACAATAGCCAAATTATGGAAAGAGCCCAAACATCCATCAACAGATGAATGGATAAAGATGCCTGTGATGTGTGTGTGTGTGTGTGTGTGTGTGCGCGCGCGCGCGTGCGCATATATATATGTATGGATATATATATATATGTGTGTGTGTAATATATATATGTATACATATATAAAGATGAATATATAATGGAATATTACTCTGTCTCTGTCTTCTGCATTTTAGAAAAGCCTGTTATGTTTTCTGCTTCTGAGAGTAATGGCTTTATTAAGAGGTTATATACTTTCCAGAGCCTGGGGCTTCAGAAAGAATTTCTGGTCTATGCTGTGTGCATTCTGCTGCTGGGTTTTGGCCGCTCTTTCCCTCAAGTTAGTCCTCTGTGTTTCTCCTAGCCTGCAATGGGGAGTGTTTGTAACTTGGCCAGAGTGTGGTGAGTTTTAACTAAGTGTGCTCTGGTCTGCCATTTTCACTAGAACTGAAGCCTGTAGTGCACTATGGTCAGTATACATGGCGCATGTGGGGGGCTTGTGCTGGTCTTCTGTGGGTGCCTGCTGCTCTGGTTCTCAGGCACACTTGCCCTAGAAACACAGCAACTACAAGGACAGGGAGGTGAGACTTGGTGTAAACAGTTTAGGTTGCCACTGTTGGCACTGTGCTGCTTACTGAAGTTAGTTTATGCTGAAAGGCAGGGGAGAGAAATGGCATCAGCCTCCCCCTTTGAGGAGAGTTCGCACCCACCATTGTCCGGAAGCCCTCACAGAAAAGCAATCAATCTCCCCTCATGTGTCCCAGGCATCCCTTGGATCCCTACCTTCACCCTTTCTGTGTCTGGGCCATCTGCCCATGCAGGAGTACAGTGAGCCTGTGTTTCATCCCAGGCAGACTGGGTGGGTTTTAAAACTTTAGTGGATCTGGCACATGCTGGTCCTCTGTGGAAGGGTTTAACCATTCTGCGGTTGGTGCAGGTTTGTCCCAGAAGGTCAGTTGCACCAAGGTGCGGAAGCTTGGAGTTTGGAGTAAAGCACAGCAAAAAGCCAGTGTCTGTGTTACCTGACCTCAGCAGGTGTCTCTGCACCTATATTGAGGGGCGGGGGAGCATAATGGTTCCCACTGGCTCTTTTGACCACAGAGAAGCAATGCCACCTCTCCCAGATACAATCCAAGAAGGGGGGGGGGCATCTGTTCCAGTGCTTTCCAGGGGATCCTCAGATCATGCCATCCACTACTGAGTTATCTGCCCTCCTTCTCTACAGGAGCACTGCAGTGCCCACTGGGCTCCACACCATCTGTGGCACAGACCTCTAAAACTCCAGTCTTTGAGCTCTGCTGACTGTAAAAATTCATCATAATCAGCCCTTCTCATTTTCCCTATCAATGGCATTGGGGAACTATTTTCCTTGTGCAATCATGTGTGTGCTCTTCTCTGTCTCTCTCTGTCTCTCTTTCTCTCTCTCTCCTATCTCTCTGATCAGGGCTCCTTCCCCTCCACAGCACCCGTGATCATTGTCTCCCCCAAATCATGTATCCACACCTCCTACTTTCTATGTTGTGGCCTCTTCTCTCCCTCTAGTTGTGCATTTTGTTCTGTCAGTCCTTAGATCAATTTCTTGGGCGTTCAGAATGATTTGATATTTATCTAGCCATGTTCAAGGGATGAGGCAAGCTTATGGTCCTCTTACTACTCCATCATCTTCTACGCAGTCCCAATTATTTCTCAATTAAAAAATAAAATTAAAAAAAGAAAAATCCAATCTAAAATTTTAATGGTATTTAAAGTCTCACAAAATAGCCAAAACAATTTTGCGAAAGAACAAAGTTGGAGAATTCACATTTCCTGTGTAAAACTTACTGCAAAATTAGAGTAATCAAAGCAATGTGGTACTGACACATAAACAGATGTATAGACAATGGAACAGAGTAGAGCACCACAAAACTAAACCTCTGTGTATATGGTCTGTGTATATTGGCTCTTGACAAGGATGTTAAACCATTTAATGAAGAAATGACAACCCAACAAATGATGCGGGGAAAGCGTATACACACATTCAGAAAAGTGAAATTGCACACTTTCCTCATCACGTACAAAATTAATTCTAAATGAATCAAGGTAAGAGCTAAAACGATAAAACTTTTAGAAAAAAAAAACAGAAGAAAATCTGCATGACATTGAATTTTGCAATGGTTTTTTGGGTATGGCAACAAAAGCACAGCCAACAGAAGAAAAAAAATAGGTAAATTGAACTTAATGAAAATTAAAAGCTTTTGTGCCTCAAAGGCCACTAACAACAGAGTGAAAAGACAAATCACAGAATGAGAGAAAATATATGCAAAGCATATATCTGATGAGGGACTGATATCCAGAATTCACAGAAACTCATACAGCTGAAAAAAAATTAAAATGTACAAAGGACTTGAATAAATATTTATAGACGAATGGCTAATAAGCACATGAGAAGATATGTGACATCATTAGTCATCAGGGAAATAGAAAACAAAATCACAATGAGATACCAGTTCACACACACACACACACACACACACACACACACACACACATATACACACATGCATATATAATTCGCCAGCATATATATATGTATATATATATATATGTGTGTGTGTGTGTGTGTGTGTATATATATATACATATATATGTATCAAGTAGTATTGGGTAGCATTTGAAGAAAGTGGAAACTGTGCAGTGGTAGTGGGAAAGTAAAATGGTATAACTAATACAGAAACTCGTATGGTGGTTCCTTAAAAAATTACACATAGAATTACCTTACGATCCAGCAATTCTACCTGAAAATATATACCAAAAAAACCTGAAAGCAGCCCTAACAGATATTTATACACATTTGTTCATAGCAGCATTATTTACAATGGCCACAAAGTGGAAACAAACCAAATTTCCATTAACAAATGAATGGATAAACAAAATGTAGATGCAATGTTTACACACAAGAGCATATTTTTCAGCATTAAAGAGGAACGGAATTCTATTATATGCTACAATGTAAATGAACTTCATGCTAAGTAAAAAAGCCAGACATTAAAGGACAAATCATTCTATGTTAGTAAGGTACCTATAGTAGTCAATTTATAGAGATAGAAAGTTGTTGTTGTTGTTGTTACTATCATATGATTTCTCTCATCTATGGAACATAAGAACTAGGATGATCGGTAGGGGAAGAAAGGGATAAAGAAAGGGGGGTAATCAGAAGGGGGAATGAAACATGAGAGACTATGGACTATGAGAAACAAACTGAGGGCTTCAGAGGGGAGGGGGGTGGGGGAATGGGATAGACTGGTGATGGGTAGTAAGGAGGGCATGTATTGCATGGCGCACTGGGTGTTATACGTAACTAATGAATCATCGAGCCTTACATCGGAAACCGGGGATGTACTGTATGGTGACTAACATAATATAATAAAAAAATCATTAAAAAATAAATAAATAAATAAATAAATAAATAAATAAATAAATAAATAAATAAAAGAAAAGAAAGTTGTTGTTGTTGTTGCTGTTGCTGTTGTTGTTTTAGAGAGACAGAAGATCTCTCTATTTGAGCTTACCAGAGACTGAGGAGAGCAGAGAATGAGAAGTTATTATTTAATGGGTACCAGGTTTCAAATATAAAACTTGGGCATGAAAAAATTCTGAAGATGGATGGTGGTGATAGCTGCACAACAATATGAATTTACATAGTGCCACTGGACTGTGTGCTTAAAAATGATTAAAGTAATAAATTTTATATTATATATTTTTTAGCACAAAAGAAAAGAAAAAAAAGAACACTCGAGTAATTATATATTAACAGACAAGTAGACTTCAACAACAAAAAAATTATGAATGACCAAGTGATAATTTACATAAGCATAAAAGGGTTTATTTACCAAGAAAGCATAGCAAATTTAAATGTGCGTACACCTAAAAACAGATTCCAAATACGTGAAGACAAATCTGACAAAACTAGTCAAAATAAATAAATCAATTGTAGTTAAAGGCTTTAACATTCCTTTTTCAGTGATAGAATAGTCAGAAATTCAGCAAATATTTAGAAGAACTGAATAATACCATCAACTAACTGACATGTATAAAAGAATTGTCCAATAACATCCAGACCTTGGAAAACATTAAGGGTCAAACAGCTCAAGATCTTCAGTAGATATATCACAAGGGAAAAAAGGAGACAGACAAAATTCATAGATTAAAAGATACTTATATCAGAGAGGTGGGAAGATGGCAGAAGAGTAGGGGACCTCATTTCATCTGGTCCCTTGAAATCAAATCATTCTGAACACCTGTGAATTTAACTTGAGATCTAAGAAAAGAATTGTTGAAATTCTAGAAATAGAAAAATGACCACTTTCTGCAAGGTAGGAGATGTGGAGAAGTGAATCTGAGGGGATATATTGAAAGATAAACCATGGGAGGAGGGAGCCTCTGTAAGCCAGCCGCTGGAAAATGATACAGCAGTGGAGTACAAAATCAGCACTTTTAGAAGTCTGCTCTGGTGAGGGATGCCCCTGCTTGACAGATGCTGAGGTGGGGAAGCAGGACAGAATCCTAGGTGAGACAATGTGGTCTCAGGATCCCTGGGGTCACAGAAAGAATGGGGGTGCCTGAGGTGGCAGAGTTCCCAAGCATTGGAGTGGGGAAGCCGAGTATAATCAGTGAGCCTGGGAGTGGGCTCTCTAGCTTGGTGTTGCCATAAACCATGAACCAGTGCACAACTGGGAGACCACTCTCTGAGCAGGGGTCCAGCAAGCGGCAGAACTGGGCAAGACCAACCTCTTTCCCCAGGGAAGAGTGGCATGGGTGCACCCATGATCCAGGGATTGTTCCAAGCAAGGGGGGGCCCAGCAAGCAGAAGAATCACAGTGAGATCCCTGGGAGGATTGGTGCAGGTGCACACCACAGGAGTCTGCAGAATTTGGCACACACAAAAATGACTGCCTGCCTTTCCCTGAGGGTGCACTGAAGAGTGAGGGCCACAGTCTTTCAGCTTATGGGCGGGGGCCACCGCCATTTTTATTTTATTTTTTTCACCCTCTAAGGCAGCATGGAAAGCCTTCAGGGAACAAAAGCCACATAGAGCAACCTAAAACAGCTTGCACTGAGCTTGGCCCCCCGGCAAGAGACAGTGCAATTCTGCCCAGGTAAAGATGCCTGAGAATCAGTGAAGCAGGACCCTCCCCCAGAAGACCAGCAGGAACATCAGGCTAATACCAAGTTTACAGATCATACAGAACCGAAAAATTCCAGCGCTAGGGGAAAATAGTATATAGAATTCAAGGTTTTTTTTCTCATGACTCTCTCTCTCAGTCTAAAATTTTCTTTCTTTTTTTTTCCTTTTCAACTAGTTTCTTATTTTATCAACTCTTTCATGTCTTTTTAATTTTCATTTTTATATTTACATATTATAGATATATCCTTCATTTTTGGCTTCCTTTCACTGTATTCAATTTTATTTTTGTATACATACATGTTTTTCTTTCTTTACAATTTTGGGACCAGGTGTCTTCTAACAAACAGACTAAAATACATCCAGGATCAACCTGTTTTATCACCTGGAAGATTATAGTCTCTCTTCCCCCCCCACTTTTTTTTCTTTTTTGGTTTCTGATCTCTTCAGGTTTTTCTAGTGTATATTTTGCTGGGGTCATGGTAGATATTTTTTTATTTTATTCTCTCATTCATCTATTCTTCTCTGGACAAAAATGACTAGAAGGAGAAATTCACAACAAAAGAAAGAATCAGAAGTAACACTCTCTGCCATAGATTTAGTCTATATGGATATAACTAAGATGTCGGACCTAGAATTCAGAATAACAATTAGAAAATACTAGCTGGGCTTGAAAAAAAGCATAAAAGACAATAGAGAAACCCTTAGCACAGGAAAAAACCTAAATTCTAATCAGGCCAAAATTAAAAATGCTTTAACAGAGATGCGGTCTAAAATGGACACTCTAATGGCTAGGGTAAATGAGGCAGAAGAGAGGGTCAGTGACATAGATGACAAAATTATGAAAAGTAAGGAAGCTGAGGAAAAGAGAGAAAACAACTACTGGATCGTGAAGGGAGGATTCGAGAAATCATTGACACCATAAAGCAAAAGAATATTATGATTATTGGGGTCCCAGAGGAAGAGGAAAGAGAGAGAGAGAGACAGAAGGTATACTTAAGCAAATTATAGCTGAGAACTTCCCTAATCTGGGGAAGGAAACAGGAATTCAAGTCCAGGATGCACAGAGAACTCTCCTCAAAAATCAATAAAAATAGATCAACACCCCGACATGTAATAGTGAAACTTGAAAATTTCAGAGATAAAGAGAAAATCCTGAAAGCAGCTTGAGACATGAACTCCTTAACCCATAGAGATAGGAACATGAGACTGGCAGCAGACCTATCCACAGAGACCTGGCAGGCCAGAAAAGACTGGTATGATATATTCAGTGTACTAAATGAGAAAAATATGCAGCCAAGATATCTTTCAAAAGTTATTCTGAAGGTAAATGGACTAAATGCTCCAATCAAAAGACACAGAGTATCAGATCGGATAAAAAAAGCAAAACCCATCCAGAGGTTGTCTACAATAGACTCATTTTAGACCCAAAGACACCTCCAAATTGAAAGTGAGGGGGTGAAGAACCATTTATCATGCTAATGGACATCAAAAGAAAGCTGGGGTAGCAATCTTTATACCAGACAAATGAGAATTTAAACCAAAGACTGCAGTAAGGGATGGAGAGGGGCACTATATCATACTTAAAGGGTCTATCCAACAAGATGATCTAACAATTATAAATATTTATGCCCCCAACTTGGGAGCAGCAATTACATAAACCAATTAATAACAAAATTAAAGAAACACATTGATAATAATACAATAATAGTAGGGAACTTTAACACCCTAATCATAGCAATGGCAGATCATCTAAGCAGAAGATCAACAAGGAAAAAAGGGCTTTGAATGACACACTGGACCAGATGGACTTCACAAATACTACAGAGAATTCCATCCTAAAGTAACAGAATACGCATTCTTCTTGAGTGCCCATGGATCATTCTCCAGAATAGATCACATAATGGGTCACAAATCAGGTCTCAACTGGTACCAAAGGACTGGGATCATTCCGTGCATATTTTCAGACCACAGTGCTTTGAAACTGGAACTCAATCACAAGAGGAAATTTGGAAGGAAATCAAATACTTGGAGGTTAAAGAGCATCCTACTAAAGAATGAATGGATCAACTGAGAAATTAAAGAAAAATTTAAAAAATTCATGGAAACAAATGAAAATGAAAACACAACTTTTCAAAACCTTTGGGATGCAGCAGGGGAGGACCTAAGAAGGAAGTATATAGAACTAAAAGCCTTTCTCAAAAAACTAGAAAAGGCTCAAATACACAACCTAAACATACACCTAAAGGAGCTGAAAAGAGAGCAGCAAATAAGACCTAAACCAAACAGGAGATGAGAAATAATAAAGACGAAAGCAGAAATCAATGAAATAGAAACCAAAGGAAGAGAACAGATCAACGAAACTAGTAGCTGTTCTTTGAAAGAATTAAGATTGAAGAAATAAGATTGATAAACCTCTAGCCATACTTACTAAAAAGAAAAGAAAAAGGACCCAAATTAATAAAATCATGAGTGAAAGAGGAGAGATCATGACCAACACCAAGGAAATACAAAAAATTATAAGAACATATTATGAACAATGATATGCCAACAAATTAGGCAATCTGGAAGAAATGGTTGCGTCCCTAGAAACATATAAACTACCAAAACTGGAATAGGAAGAAATAGAAATAGAAGAAATGGAAAACCTGAAGAGACCCAAAACCAGCAAGGAAATTGAAGTAGTAATCAAAAATCTCCCAGCAAATATGAGTCCAGGGCCAGATGACTTCCCAGGGAAATTCTACCAAACAGTTAAAGAATAACTAATACCTATTCTTCCAAAGCTGTTTCAAAAAATAGAAAGGGAAGGAAAACTTCCAGGCTCATTCTATGAGGCCAGCATTGCCTTGATCCCCAAACCAAAGACCTCACTATAAAGGAGAATTACAAACCAATACACTTGATGAATATGGATGCAAAATGTCTCACCAAGATACTAACCAATAGGATCCAACAGTACACTCCTATTCATGACAACCAAGTGGAATTTATTCCTGGGCTACAAGCGTGATTCAACATCCACAAATCAATCAGCGTGATACATTACATTAATAAAAGAAAGAAGAACCATATGATCCTCTCAATAGATGCAGAAAAAGCATTTGACAAAATACAGCATCCTTTCTTGATTAAAACTCTTCACAGTGTAAGGATAGAGGGAACATACCTCAGTATCATAAAAGTTATATACAAAAAGCCCACAGTGAATATCATCCTCAATGAGGAAAAACTGAGAGCTTTTCCCTAAGGTCAGGAACATGACAGGGACGCTCCCTCTCACCACTCTTGTTCAACAGTACTAGAACCCCTAGCCTCAGCAAGCAGACCAAAAAAAGTAATTGAAGGCATCCAAATTGACAAAGAAGTCGAACTTTCACTCTTCGCAGATGACATGATACTCTATATTGAAAGCCTAAAAGACTCCACCCCAAAATTGCTACAACTCATACAGGAATTCAGCAACATGGAAAGATATAAAATCAATGCATAGAAATCAGTTACATTTCTATACACTAACAATGAGACAGAAGAAAGAGAAATCAAGGAGTTGATCCCATTTACAATTGCACCAAAACCCATAAGATATGTAGGAATAAACCTAACCAAAGAGGTAAAGGATCTGTACTTTAAAAACTACAGAACATTTATGAAAGAAATTGAAGAAGACACAAAGAATTGGAAAAACATTCCATGCTCATGGATTAGAAGAATAAATATTGTTAAAACGTCTATGCTACCCAGAGCAATCTACACATTCAACGCAATCCTTATCAAAATACCAGTGCCATTTTTCAAAGAAGTGGAATAATCTTAAAATGTGTATAGAACCAGAAAAGACCCAGAATTGCCAAAGGAATGTTGAAAAAGAAAACCAAAGCTGGTGGCATCAGAGTGCAGACTTCAAGCTCTATTACAAAGCGGTAATCATCAAGACAGTGTGTTGCTGGCACAAAAATAGACACAGAGGGGGCGCCTGGGTGGCACAGCGGTTAAGCGTCTGCCTTCGGCTCAGGGCGTGATCCCAGCGTTATGGGATCGAGCCCCACATCAGGCTCCTCCACTATGAGTCTGCTTCTTCCTCTCCCACTCCCCCTGCTTGTGTTCCCTCTCTCACTGGCTGTCTCTATCCTGTCGAATAAATAAATAAAATCTTTAAAAATAAAAAATAGACACATAGGTCAATGGAACAGAATAGAGAACCCAGAAATGGACCCTCAACTCTATGGTCAACAAATCTTTGACAAAGCAGGAAAAAATATCCAGTGGAAAACAGACAGTCTCTTCAAAAAATGGTGTTGGGAAAACCGGACAGTGACATGCAGAAGAAAGAAACTGGACCACTTTCTTATACCATACGCAAAAACAAATTCAAAATGGATGAAAGACCTAAATGTGAGACAGAAATCCATCAAAATCCTAGATAACACAGGTAGCAACCTCTTCGACCTCAACCACAGCAACTTCTTGCTAGACACATCTCCAAAAGCAATGGAAACAAAAGCAAAAATGAACCAATGGGCATTCATGAAGATAAAAAGCTTTTACACAGCAAAGGAAATAGTCAACAAAACTAAAAGGCAACCTACAGAATGGGAGACGGTATTTGAAAATGGCATATCAGATAAGGCGATAGTATCCAAAATCTATAAAGAACTTATCAAACTTAACACCCAGAAAACAAATAATCCAGTCAAGAAATGGGCAGAAGACATGAATAGACATTTTTCCAAAGAAGACATCCAGATGGCCAAGAGACACATGAAAAAAATGCTCCACATCACTTGGCATCAGGGAAATACAAAACAACCACAATATGATACCACCTCACACCTGTCAGAATGGCTAAAATTAACAAGTCAGGAAACAACACATGTTGTTAAGGAGGCAGGGAAGGGAGAACCCTCTTACACTGTTGTTGGGAATGCAAGCTGGTACAGCCACTCTGGAAAACAGTTTGGAGGTTTCTCAAGAAGCTAAAAAATAGAGCTATGCTATGACCCAGCAATTGCACTACTAGGTATTTACCCTAAAGATACAAATGTATTGATCCAAAGGGGCTCCTGCATCCCAATATTTATAGCAGTAATGTCCACAACATCCAAACTATGGAAAGAGCCACAGATGAATGGATAAAGAAGATATGGGATATATAGCCAATGGAATATTACTCAGCCATCAGAAAGGATGAAAACTTACCATTTACATCGATGTGGCTGGAAATGGAGGGTATTATGCTGAACAAAATAAGGCAATCCAAGAAAGACAATTATATGGTTTCACTTATGAGGAATGTAAGAAACAGCGCAGAGGATCATAGGAGAAGGGAGGGGACAATGGAATGGGAAGAAATCAGAGAGCGAGATAAACTATGAGAGACCCTTAACTATGGAAAAGAAACTGAGGGTTGCTGGAAGGGAGGGGGCAGGAGGTGGGGTAACTGGTTGATGGACATTAAGGAAGGCACGTGATGTGATAAGCACTGGGTGTTATATGCAACTGCTGAATTAGTGAACTCTACATCTGAAACTAATGATGTTCTCATTGCTTCTTGGTCTCGGCTAAGATCAAGTGAAACTAATAATGTTCTCTAGATTGGCTAATTGAATTTAATTTTAAAAATAAAATAAATTTTAAAAAAAGATACTTAAATCATGGCATAAAAAATAGCCATGATTAAACTATGGTATGAAAGATTATACACATGTGTGAAAAAATCCTAAAGAAACAAAGTTTAGGCTAATGTCTATTTTGGAGGAGGTTTTAAGAAGGGTGACTGGGACAAGACATATACGCAATGATCCTGGGCTATCTGGAAACTATTTCTTTACATTAGAGTAACATGTGTTTACCTTATTGTAATCCTCTAAACTATACACCTTTATTGTAGTATTTTTTCCTGTATTCGTATTTTATTTTAAAATAAGGTTTTAGGGGCACCTGGGTGACCCAATCAGTTAAGCATCTGACTCTTGGTTTTGTTCAGGTCATGATCTCAGAATCCTGAGATCAAGCCCTGCACTGGGCTCCGTGCTCAATAGGGTCTGCTTTAGATTCTTTCTCTCTCTGGAAGACAATTATCATATGATTTTACTCATAGGAACATAAGCAATAGCATGGAGGACCATAGGGGAAGGGAGAGAAATCTGAAGAGGGAGAAATCAGAGAGGGAGTTGAACCATGAAAGACTATGGCCCCAGGAAACAGACTGGGGGTTTCAGAGGGGAAGGGGGTGGGGGAGGGGGTAACAGGGTGATGGGTATAGAGGAGGGCACGTGTTGTGATGAGCACTGGGTGTTATATGTAACTAACGAATTATTAAACACTACATCAAACAACTAATGATGTCCTATATAGTGGCTAACCGAACATAACAAAAAACAAAAACAAAAATAAATAGCATCAAAAAGAAAAAAAATAAAAATAGCTCATAATTTTAAAAAGATTCTCTCTCTCCTTCTTCCCCTCACCCTATTAAGCATGCTCTCTAAGTAGACAAAAAATAAATAAGATTTTTAAAATAACTGCAAGTTCTATTTCTGAATACTGCAAAATAGCTTACAGCAAACCAGTCACAACAAACAACAACTAAGAAAACTAGATAAAACAAACAAAACAAAGCAACACAAAAATGACTTGTGCTTGGAAACATTAGAAATCTTCCAAGGCAAATAGGATTTCAGGGGCCAACATCCTATATAGAAAGAAACTGCACAGAGATAAGCTGACATTCTGCAGTTGCTTTTTTAAGTATTTGCCCATGCTTAGCATGAACTCAAACAAAGGTTCTAATCAGGAACCACTGATAGGAGGCAGAGAAACCAGCAGAAATTTTGACAACCTCGATTTGCCAGAGAGATAAAAATCAGAGATCAGGGCTGCCATACCAGCAACAAAGAGTGTGGGACCTAGTGCAAAGGATGTGCAGGAAAGTGAGTCTAACATTCTAATTCTTCCAAACTCTTGAATTGCTCAAAACAGCAGGATGAGAAGCTAGGTAGGAAACTGCTGAATGGCTGAGAGGTATTTTCCACAAAAGAGACAAAAATTCAGTTTTATAAGGAGGAATGCATAGAAGACAAATTCTAGTTTCAAAGTAAAGGAGCCCCAATCTCAGTTTCAAAGACTGGAGACCTAATATGAAAGATGTACCATTCATTATCAAAGCCTTACAAAAATTGCAACACATTTCTAATCAGCTGAAATACTGATCATGTTAATCTATAGTGAACCCTCTCTGGATGAAGGTAACATTACCTATATCCGTTATGATTTATCAGTATCCAGCATTCAGTTATAAATTATAAAACTGTCTAGAAGCAAAATGAAAAGTCAGGCAACGAAAACACATATAGAAGATATCGTTTTTTAAATTATCAGACAAGAAGTTTAAAGTTGTGATTAATATATTCAAAAATAGATGACAACTTTAAGATTTCATCAGAGAACTGGAATTTACAAACAAATCAAGTAGATATTCTAGATTTGAAAAATACAATAACTGAAATTAAGAAGTAGTTGGGATTACCATCAGATTGGCCAATGTAAGAGATGATTAATGAAGTGGTAGTAAAGTGAGTAGAAAACATCCAGGTTGAAGCAAAGAAAGCAAAAAGCATAAAAAATATAGAAAATAGTGTAAAAGACATATAAAACATGGTGAAAAGTTGTGATAAACATGCAAATGGAGTTCCAGAAGTGAAGCGGAAAGTAAACAGAACAGAAAATTTGAAGAGATGATTGTTTAAAATATTTCAAAACTCAAGATAGTTGTCTAGAATTTTTCAAAACTGAAGATTAAATCCCTAGACTTCAAACAAGATAGATACAAAGAAAACCAAACTAAAACCTTCAGAGTAAAACTATTAAGAAAATTATAAAAATGTCAATGAGACATCCCACTAAATCCATCAGTAAATAAGATATACTACTTTTACGCACAAGAAGATTTGCTATTACAATAATATAGACTTCTATAAAATAATTCATTAGTTCAAAGCATTTTCAAACAAAACTCCAATAGGATAGTTCATGCAATTTAATAAGCTGTTTCTAAGATGTATATAAAAGGGTAAATGGTCATAAAGTATGAAAGTATAAAAGCTTTCTTGAAAAAGAATGAAGTGAGATATTTGTCCTACAAGTTGAGCCTTTTTATACCATCATGTGGTGTAAGTGCAGAAATAGACAAATGACCAAACTGTACGGACAAGAGTCTAAAATTAGATCCATGCATAAATTAAAACCTATTCCATTTCAGTGCCATCATGGTGGATCATGGGAAAAGGAGGAAATTTTTTAATGTTACCGGGCAGTAGCTTATCCATATGGAAAGCAGGAATAAATAGAAATCTCTGCACTAAATTATACATGGACACAAATTCCAGGTGGATTACATTCTATGAAGAGCAGGGCTTAAACATATAGAAAAAAAGTAAGACTATTTTACATAAACTGGGGTGAGTAAAGAATTTCTAATTAACATTTAACAAGACCAAATTATGAAGGAGTAGTCAAATTCAGCTGTATAATTTATAACATTCAGTTCTTTAAAGATGGTATTAAAAGTTTCAAGAACAAGACAAAAAAGCAGAAGATTTGCTGCACATTAACCAGAAAAGGTGCTACTATTCATGATGTATATATTTAAGTCAATAAGAAAAAAAAATTAAAGGTACAAATAAGCATTTTACAGATACATAAAAGCCCCCAAAACAACAAAAATGCTTACTTTTATGTGTAACTATGAAAAAGTGAGAATGATACCGTTTTAAACCTACACAAGTAAAACAAACAAAATATGTCTTTAAGTATCAGTTGTTGAAAGAATATATAGCAAAGGGGACACGCATCCACTGCTGATATGAGTGGTAGAACTTTGGAAGATATTTCAGTAACAATCAGTAAAGTTGAAGATAAATAGTCCATCAGATCCAGGAATTCTTTAATCCATTTTGAATTAATTTTTTGTATGGGTCCAGTTTCATTCTTCTACATGTGAAGGTCCAGTTATGCCAGCATCATTTATTGAAGAGGCTGTCTTTTCAACATTGATTATTCTTGGTTTCTTTGTCAAATATTAGTTGACCATATATGTTTGGGTTTATTTCTGGGCTTTCTATTTTTTTCCACTAGTCTCTGTTTTTGTGATGTTTTCATACTGTTTTGATGACTATATTTTTATGCTGCTGTTGAATACAATGTTCTGTGTATGTCTCTTAAGCATACTTGGTCTACAGTATTGTTCAAGTCAGCTTGGGCGCTACTGAACTGCGTAGCTTCCAGGAGTTGTTTCCAGCCCTTCTGGTCAGATGAGACCAGAAGATACTCTCCAAAGTGTTCAAGCCAAAAGATAGGCAGGCACAGCTGATAACCACCAGAGCAAAGCCAGTACTTGGCATGGAGAATACCTATGCTATTTGGATATATAAATGAAAAAAGTTTTTAACTTTAATTTCCTATTTTTTAAAAGTTGATCTAAGAATCCTACTTTGAAATACATTCTTGTATAGTAGTCATATAACAAAGATTTGAATTCTAGCTTGACCACATATTAAACATGTGATGTGAACTGGTTGCTTAATCTCTCTGTTGCCATTTCTCTATCTGTAAGATGGAGCTGATGTAATGAGATTTAAGATTTAAGTGAGTCAGCATATGTGAAGTACCTACAGATAGGATGCTCCATAGTAAATCCCATTCCCCTTTCTCCTCCTTGTGATTATGAAGGATGTTCCCAGCAAGTCTGCTTTTAACTCTACAGTTTCAAACACAACATTAACATATGAGGTGGCTATATTGACCCATTAGTACGTGACATTATCACTAGAATTATTATAGGTAATACGTGTTAAGTAAATGAACCATCACATTTGCATTCTTAAAGTTATGCAAATATCTAAGAATCTCTACTAAAGTCTACAGGAAGTTTTTTTTTTTTCCTTCTGATTTTAGAAAACAAATTTAAACTGTTTCTTTCAACCCAAATCTGAATGATTCAAAGCAGTCAAATAGAATTCAAGTTGAACACTCAAATAGAATGTTTTTATAGCAAACTAAAATTCAAAAATCGTTACGTTGAGATTTTAAGCAAAACTTTCTCCCTCATACACCAAATACAAATTTGTTTTTATTTTATCTACTGTGATGGTTAATTTGATGTGTCAACTTGACCAAGACAATAGTGTCAAATCATTTGTCCTAATACAAATCTAGATGTTGTTGTGAAAATATTTTTTAGATGTCACTAACATTATAGTCAGTAGGCTTTGAGAAAAGCGGATGACCCTCCATAAAATATGGAAGGATCTTATTTATTCAGTTGAAAGCCTTCAAAGCAAAGACTCCAGTTTTCTAAATAAGAAGTTCTGTAAATAATGCTGCAATGAATATAGGGGTGCAGGTATCTTTTCAAGAGAGTAATTTTATTTTTTTCTGATATATATTCAGAGGTGGAAAGTGAAATTTTAAAAAACTGTGTCTAAACTAAGTGTCAGTCTGTGTGTTCTGAGTAGTCAGAAAAAAAAAATCACAGAAACAAAAAACAGATTGGTTGCTGGAAATGGAAGAAACGGGTGAAAATGTTCAAAGGGTATAAACTTTCCGTTATAAGATGAGTAAGTTTGGGGTATGTAATGTACAGGTCGGTAACTAGAACTAACAATACTGTGTTGTATATTTGGAAGTTGTTAAGAGAGTAGATTTTGAAAATTCTCATCACACACACTGAGAAATTGTAACTATACAAGGTGATAAGCATGTTAAGTAAGCTTACTGTAGTAATCAAATGTCAAACATTATCTTAATAAAGCTGGAAAGAAGAGAGGAGGACGAGGGGAGGAGAAAAGTAATTCTGCCTCAAAACTACAATATGGAAACCTCAGCTGAGTGTCCAGCCTACAAATTTTGGAGTCAAGACTGAAATGTTAACTAACCTGAATTTCCAACCCGCCAGCCTGCTCTACAGATTTTTAACTTACCAGCCTCTATAATCACATGAGTCAATAATATATATATATGATATATAAATATAATTATATTTAATTATAAATATATTTTATAAATATATTATTTATTATAAAATATAAATATGTTTTAATTTTAATTATAAATCTATTTTAATTTTAATTATATAATATATAATACATAGTTATAATATATATTATATATATGAATGACATGTGATATATATATATTTCCTATTGGTTCTGCTTCTTCAGAGAATATTGTGTAATACGTATACTGATTCACAATGAAAACAAAATCTTGAAAGTTAAAGCTGGCCTTGACTGAATAATTTTGAACAGATTCTTTGTGTGATTAAATATAATTTTTATGACTAATATAGCAATTCTCACAAATTGATACTACAGGGTACTGATTTTTATGTACCCTAAAATAATTTTTATGTATTTTTATTTTTTTAATAATATTTTTTATTATATTATGTTAGTCACCATACAGTACATCTCCAGTTTTTGATGTAAAGTTCCATGATTCATTACTTGCGTATAACACCCAGTGCACCATGCAATACGTGCCCTCCTTACTACCCATCACCAGCCTATCCCATTCTCCCCCACCCCCTCTAAAGCCCTCAGTTTGTTTCCCAGAGTTTTTAAAGAACTATACCAAAGAAAAGCCATCCACATAATTTACAACATTACATTTTTATCTTTGATGGTTTTATCTTGGTAAGTACCTATCAAGTTCAGAATATTACATTTATATCTTTCTTAAATATATTTTATTGGATATAAAATATATTTCAGTGGTAATGTAGCATGGGTTTTCTGTGGCTAATAGTCTCCCATTAGATTTGATTACACTAGGAGGATAGTGTTAACACCTATCAGATAAGTAATGTCCCTCACGTGGTTAAAATTTTGCCTACTGTTTTTAATAAAACGACTGCTCATCTATGAAACCGTAACATCAAACCCAACAAAAAAAAACCCTATTTTTTTTCAGTATACATATAAATGATCATCCTATTTCGGAGTGTTTGTTGGATAAAAATTCTAAATAGCGGGGCGCCTGGGTAGCGCAGTCGTTAAAGCGTCTGCCTTCGGCTCAGGGCGTGATCCCGGCGTTCCCGGATCGAGTCCCACATCGGGCTCCTCCGCTGGGAGCCTGCTTCTTCCTCTCCCACTCCCCCTGCTTGTGTTCCCTCTCTCGCTGTCTCTCTCTCAAATGAATAAATAAAATCTTTAAAAAACAAAAATTCTAAATAGCTATTCCCAAAACCCCATAAAAATGAACTATTTGCAGTCATCATAAAAGTTTTCAGCTGCTGGGGTCCCTCAGTGGCTCAGTCGGTTAAGCATCTGAGTTTGGCTCAGGCCCTGACCTCAGGTCCTGGGATGGGGCCTGAATCAGACTCACTGCTCAGCGGTGAGTCTGCTTGTCCTTCTCCCCCCTCTCCTTTTCCCCTCCCGCCTCCCTCTCCTGATACTGTTTTCTCTCTCTCTCAAATAAATGAGTAAAATCTTACATAAATAAATTTCCAACTGCTCATAGATTTACAGAAAGATACATAATGGGTTTATTTACCCCAAATCTGCTGAATATTATCTGAGGAAATGATAAAATAAACTTTTACATTTGTAAGTGCTAGGATGATAATTTAAAAGGTGTTAAAAATTATAAACCACTTCTGAATAATGAAACTTCCAGAGATACCAACTTTTACATGTGACCTCAACAATTTTATACCGTTCTAAATTTAAAGTATGTTTCACCTATTTCAAAATACCAGTAGATAGAGTCTTATTTAAATTAACTTTATATTGTACTCATGTTAATAGTCTAAGTGGCAGTTAGTAGGGACATAATAATTCTTTTATTGCTAGTTTTAAATTAGAAGTTTTGACTGTTTGCATAATTCAGGTAAGAATAGCTATTGCCATGTCAGTGACAAAATTCCAGTATCACATCTATGGGTATTTTTCAGTTTCTAAGCTTTGTGATCACATGTCTCTGATATCTCTTCTTTTTCGTCCACTGCTAATGTCTTTTTTTATCAGCCATTTTTAATTAATTAATTGATTGATTAACTATTAACAGCTTTATTGAGATATCTTTGACAAAGCCCTCACATCTTGGCTGAATGATTCAAATATAACCTTTCCAAATTACTTACCTTCAGCAAGTAATTTTACCCTCTAGCAAAGTTCTTTGTTTTTCCCCAGTCTCAGAACATAGCATCTGTTTCCTGATCAACTTTTCTCAACTCCTATTGTCTATGGGATGAATTCCTAACTCAGTGTGGTATACCAGGCTCTTCATAATCTTTTCTCTCTTCTTTTGTAAACATTCTACCATTGCTTCTGAGACATTTTCTTATCCATGACTATGGATATATCATTCCTCAAATACAGCAAACTTTCTCATGCCTCTGTGCTTTTGCATGTGATAGTCCCTCTCTCCCTACCAAATCCTTTCTCACCTTCTATGCTGACAAATACTGTTCACATTTAAAAATCAAACTTTCCTTGACACACGTCTTCCGAACAATTTATCTTCTGTGTGCCCAGAGCATTTCTATCTGTATCATTGTGATAGCACTTACTAAATTATATTGTAATTAATATGTACACAGCTCTTTCTTCCATGAGATACTCTGCTGATGAGCAAGAATCATATTATTCCTGTTTGCATCCTATCCGCCAACACTGACCACAACAGTGCTGGTACACAGTAGGTGCTCAACACCTACTATATACAAATCAGTGATATTTTCAGAGATTATTTTCTCTGAATTAAGTCAAAAGTTGCCTCAAGCAAAGAAATTTTTGAAAGAAAATATGTCTATTCTAGATTTTAGCATATGCTTTAAAATTCCAAACCTAACTACAATTTAAGACCCAACATATTCTTCTCACCAGGCCAAACTTTCATTGACTTATGGATGAGCTGGCCTCCTCTTAGAGGACTACCTCAAGAGTGTTTGAAAGGCACATCTCTCTTTCTCAACTTATTATTTATAATGGTGGCCCAATACGTGATGTAATTCATCATTTTCTAATTACAGCATGTAAACTTGCTTTTTTTTTTTTCTTCTAAACAAGCTCAGATGATCCCTCAGGAATGACTTACACTCGGTACTTGTTTGGGAAATCCCGTTATCACATCACATCACACCGAAAATAAGCCAGACATGGAGGTCTTCCCAAATAATTTTTGATAGATTGGCTATTAAGTGAATGTGTATTTCTTCAAAAAGAAAAAAAAAAACTTTGATAAATACTGAACAAAAGACGTTTGTCCTGAACCACTGTTATTGTTTTCCTTGAACAGGTCTATAAAGTCAAAGGAAAATAGTTAATTTTCATAAATATCTGAATTCTGATTCTATGTTTCCTGAACTTGCTCATTTTCTAGTTGATAAAGTCTGCTTGTAGGGAGTAAATAAAATTATAGAATAGAATTTTCTGTTGCATAACCTGATAAACTATGATTGTAATAGAAAAGTCTCACAGAGACCTAAAATGAAATTTATAATAAATATAAAGGGTTTCATGGGGATTGAGAATTCTTGGATACTTTTCCATGAACCTAATACAGTCTTCACTGACAGCACACACAAAACATTTTTTATAAAATTACTATGTCTTTCTCTTTTCCATTTTAGCCAGATACAATCTTTAAGGAAAAAAAAACTCAGAAAATTGTGTTCATGCTGATTTTGTCTTATACGTGTATCATATGTTTTTACCTTAATGAAAGAATATCATATCTATTTGCTCCCAAATAGGAGCAAAAGCAATATAAAAATATGCAAATTTGCTTTTATTAGTATAGACATTTTTTTTAAAGATTTTATTTATTTATTTGACAGAGAGAGAGAGCCAGCGAGAGAGGGAACACAAGCAGGGGGAGTGGGAGAGGAAGAAGCAGGCTCTTAGTGGAGGAGCCTGATGTGGGGCTCGAACCCAGAACACTGGGATCATGCCCTGAGCCGAAGGCAGATGCTTAACCACTGTGCTACCCAGGCGCCCCTAGACATTTTTTTTAATAAAGCTTTCTGGTTGCATAATGTATATCCCCGTGGCTCCTTACCTGGATATGCACAATGAACTTGATGTCTGAGAGAATTAAAGGAAAACCTAGATAATTGTTTCTGCTCTGCCTCATACTTTGCTGTATAACCCTGAGCAGATCACTTGACATCTCTGTGTCTTTTCTTTTTATGGCAAGAGATAATGGTCCTCTAGTATATTATTTATAGAAGTATTGTAAGAATACAGTATTCAAATATAAGGAGATAACATGTAAACATTCTAAGAAAATGTGAAATTAGTGAATGCAAATGAATGTAAATTATTACCTAGACATCTCAACATCCTAACTTCAGCTAATTTTTAGAAATATTAAAGAAATAACTTTTGATGGATATTTCTTAAAGATGAGTGTTTCAAACTTAATTGATGTGTTGAGGGTTGGTTTACATTTTAAAAGGCCTGTGAGGAGGTCACAAATAATGAATCAATTAGATATAATTTTGTCTCCTCCTACCAGACTTGTCCAGGGCCAACAAAGTCCAGTCTAAGGGAGCAATTCCTCATTAATCATCATCAGTGAATATTTATGAGGGCTATCTATGACAGTGGTGCCACGGCTGGCATCTCAGGGTGGTTTGTTAATCTGTGACCCATTTGGCATAGGCAGGTGGTTGTTTCTGATGATGTCTTTACTTTAAAAAAAAAAAAACAGGTCTGTGAATTTGGATTGTTAAGTTTACATTTTTATAACCATCAAATGCTTGTTTTTCCACAGGCAGTTGTGAAGTTTCCCTGAAGAAGAGGTGTTCCTGTTGATTACTGAGCCAATGGGAGACCACAAACTGGTGAAGGGAGTTAATTACATGCAAAAATTTATGTGTGTGTCTGGCTACATTTCAAGGCAAAGGGCTCATGACTAACATCAGGTTTTCTAGGGAGCCTGTGATTTCTGTGATGATAGTACTTCTGTGAGAATACAAGTTCATTCTACAGAAGGGTATTATGAGGGGCCCAATGTGTGTGATACCAGAATGCATTCCATAAGAGATGTTCTGATTGTCAGGTTAATATAAAATGCTCTGTTCACATATTTTTCTCAGTAGAGACCCAGTTTTTTATTATTTTTGAATTATCCATTTATCATTTTCCTTATAAATTTAAATGTTTTAACATTTTTAAAAGTCTAAATTGTGTTATGTTTAGAAAATCTGTAAAATAGCTGGGTGACACATGTCTAACACATAATTGTCTAACACATAATTACTTGCACAGACGTATTCTTGTTTATTAAAAAGTAATTTAGAATCACCCTTCTTATTATATTCTCAACTTTAGTCAGGAATTTATCTAACTTTCAGCATGCTTTTTCTAAAAATCTCAATGTTACATTGCATTTCATAATACAACAATAAATATTTTACAGGGTTTTTTTTTTTACTAATTATAAAATAATCCTAAATAGTTACTAGTCCTAAATAGTTAAGAGATGAAACTCACCAGTATTTTGTGTTGTAGCCCTTAATCCAAAGACCTAGTAAATAAATCCATAATTCTTAATAGATGGCCAATGCTCCACAGTTAGTGTAATGGGGAAATACTTTCAACTTATTTATCCAAAGTAAGTCACTCGACTTCTGCCTTTCCACTGGAATATAATAAATTATTGGTAAATGTTCTTGTGACTATATGACCAAAAATGCTTTTTTAAATATCACATTAATGGTGTTTGTAAATTACAGTCTGTGCCTGTTTCAATGTGGTTACTTTCTAAGTAGTTATTAGTAATAGCTGTTTGAGTGAAAATATGAGTATAGCCCCCTTGGTCTTTGTGATGTTTGAGAACATTTTAATGAATACTAAGAAAGCTGTTACGAGAGGTTGGAAGATGAGTTGGGACGGTTGATCTGGTCTGTGTTGTCTTATTTTAGGATTTATGTCAATTCACAATCACATGAATGGTGGTTTGCAGCATTCAGGCAAATTCTGAATTAGAAAGTTCTTCATGAAGACACTGGGCTGGGGTCAGAACCTATAAATACGTGCTACAAAGGATCCTGACACTATGACACACCTAACTGTATTCTAGGTTTTGCAGATCATAATGAAGATTAGATAATAGCATTCTCTAAAGAAGCTAAAATTGTAAATGATAAAGTGATAAAAATATTTTGTGGGCAAGTTAATGCTTAAGGAGAGGACTGAGTATTTAGAATTCAGGTAACTTATATGGGATACTCAGGTTCAAGGGCAGAGATCTGAAACCACTGCATATTTTCAGTACTTTTTCTGATCATTCAGATAAAGAACTCTTACAGATTTATTTTATTTGTTAATTATAAGAACAATTTGGTGGTAACATTTGGTTTCATCTTAAAAATTTTAATTTCACATTTCCATTATTTGATATGGGTGAATACTATGATATAGGTATTATTTAACCCTTGATATTAGACATAGAAGAGGATAATCATAGAACTAAACCAGCATTTTTTGGCCTATGATCCTGAGGAATACCATAGTTAATTCTGGTTCCTTTTCCAAATCACAAAGTAGGTGACATATTTGTATCAGGTCCAAAAGAAACCCTCGTGTGTGTGTGTGTGTGTGTGTGTGTGTGTGTGTGTGTGTGTGTGTGTACTTGAGTCCTCTAGGAAAAAAAAATTTTTTTTTTTTAAGTAGGAGCCTTTGTCAATCCACTTTACTCATCTTATATCTTCTGATAAGATACCTAATACTTGTCGAGGAATGTTTATTACTATGGTACTAGGGGAGACAGGATAAAATTGTGAAAATTTTTCAATGGATCAACAGTGTTTAATCTCTTATCCAGACTATTGTACTTACTCCTCAAAATTTACCACACTCTAAATGGTATTTGTCATCTCTCCATATGATATGATTCAAACATTTAAGCTTGACAAAATGATGATACCTAAACAAAAAGAAGAAAGACATTAAGAGATAACTGATTTAAGATAGGAAAGATTAATATCATTTAAAGCATGTTAAATTTGTCTGATCCAAGATGGAAATGTTGGAAGATCCTAAACTCACCTCGTCCACAGATATACCAAACCTATATCCATTCATAGAGTAATTGCCCCTGAAGAACTGAGAACTGATGGAACAGCCTCTATACAGCAAAAGATAGAGAGACCACATAGAGACTGGCAAGAGAGATAGAGACATGGTAATGAAGGGAACCTCCACTCCCGATGCTGTGAACTGCAGGGGGGAGGGATAGTATTGAAAAACTGTGAACAGATTCATCTGCCCTGGGGCACAGAAAAAAAGCCACAGTTTAAAAGGGCAACTAGAATATTAAGGAACCAGCCCTAGAGTCCTGCCAAATGGTGGGAATACTGCTGGACCTCTTTGGGTTGGAGGAGCTGGCAAGTGCCATGGTTTACATTTCTCTTCCACCTTGATACTGTCGTTGGAAGAAGGGTCCAGGCACCACAGCCAACCTGCCATCTCAGCAAGCCCCAGGCACCTTAGCCCGAATCAGCCCCAGATGCCCTGGGGCACGGGGGCGGGGGGGGGGGGGGAGGCTATGATTTAAAAGAGTAACTAGTATATAAAAGATCCAGCCCTAGAAAATAGCAGAAAGAGAAGTTAAGGAAACAATTCCATGTACAGTTGCACCAAAAAGAATAAAATACTTAGGCATAAACTTAACCAAGGAGGTGAAATGTCTATACTCCAAAAACAATAAAACACTGATGAGAGCAACCGAGGATCACATAAGCAAATGGAAAGATATTTCATGCTTATGAATTGGAAGAAGAATATTTTTTAACTGTTCTTACTACTCAAAGTAATCTACAGGTTCAACGCAATCCCTATCAAAATACCAATAGTATTTTTCATAGAACCAAAACAAATAAGTCCAAAATTTGTATGGCATCACAGCAGACCCTGAATAGCCAAAGCAATCTTGAAAAAGACCAAGCTGGAGGTATCACAATTCTGGATTTCAAGATATACTACAAAGCTGTAATGATCAAAACATTATGGTACTGGCACAAAAATAGACACATAGCTCAATAGAACAGAGAGCCCAGAAATAAACCCATGCTCATATGGCCAATTAATTTATGACAAAGGGAGCAAGAATAAACAATAGGGAAGACAGTCTCTTCAACAAATAGTGATGTTTATAGCAGCATTATCAGCAATAGCCCAACTATAGAGAGAGCCTAAATGTCCATTGACTGATAGATAAGGAAGATGTGGTGTGTGTGTGTGTGTGTGTGTGTGTGCATACACATACACAAAGGAATATAACTCAGCCATCAAAAAGAACAAAATTTTGCCATTTGCAATGACAAGGATGGAGCTAGAGTGTATTATGCTAAGTGAAATCAGTTAGAGAAAGACAAATACCATATGATCTCACTCATATGTGGAATTTAAGAAAGAAAGATGAATGTATTTTAATGGGAAAAAGAAAAAAGGAGAGAGGGAAACAAGCTATAAGAGACTTTTAATAATAGAGAATAAACTGAAGGTTGATAGAAGCAGGTGGGTGAGGAGTGGGCTTGATGAATGATGGGCATTACGGAGGGCACTTGTTGTGATGAGCACTGGGTGTTGTACATAAGTGATGAATCACTGAACTCTACTCCAGAAACCAATATTGTACTATAGGATAACTACCTAAAATTTAAATTTAAAAATTTAAAATGAAAACAAAAAAGATAGTGCTGGGAAAACTGGACAGCTACATGTAAAAGAGTGAAACTGGACCACTTTCTTACACCATATACAGAAATAACTGAAAATTGTTCAAAGCCCTAAATGTGAGGCCTGAAATCATAAAACTCCTAGAAGAAAACATAAGCAGTAGTTTCTTTGACATCAGACATAGAAACTGTTTTCTAGTGATGTCTCCTTCAGGCAAGGGAAACAAAAGACAAATTAAATTTTTGGGACCACACCAAAATACAAAGCTTTTTCCCAGCAAAAGAAAATATCAACAAAACAAAAAGACATACTGAATTGGAGAAGATATTTGCAAATGATATATCTGATAAGGGATTAATATCCAAAATATATAAAGAACTTATATATCTTAATACCAAAAAATAGTAATTCAATTAAAAAATGGGCTGAGGACCTGAATAGACATTTTTCCAAAAAAGACATAGAAATGGCCAACAGACTCATGAAAGATGCTTAGCATAACTAATCATGAAGGAAATGCAAACCAAAACCACAATGAAGTATTACTTTACACCTGTCAGAATGGCTAGAATAAAAAAAGACAGAAATAACAAGTGTTGGTGAGAATGTGGAAAAAAATGAACCCTTGTGCACCGTTGAGGGGAATGTAAACTGGTGCAGTCCCTGTGCAAACCAGTATGAAAATTTCTCAGAAAATTAAAAATAAGGGGTGCAGGGGTGACTTAGTTGGTCAAACGTCTAACGCTTGATTTCAGCTCAGGTCATGATCTCAGAGTCCTGGGATTGAAGCCTACATCAGGCTCTATGCTCAGCAGGGAGTCTGCTTGAGGTTCTCTCTCTCCCTCTCCCTCTGTCCCTCCCCCCACTCATGCTCATTCTCTCTCCCTCTCTCTCTCCCTCTCTAAAATAAATAAATAAATCTTTTAAAAAATTTTAAAAAGAGATTACCGCATGATCCAGTAATTCCACTACTGGGAATTTACCCAAAGAAAATGAAAACTAATTTGAAAAGACATGCACCCCTATGTTTATTGCAGAATTATTTATAACAGCCAAGATATGGAAACAACCCAAGCGTTCATCTATAAATGAATGGATAAAGAAGATACATATATATGGAATGGAATATTACTCAGCCATAAAAAAGAATGAAATCTTGCCATTTGTAACAAGATAGATGGACTTAGATGGTAGAACACTAAATGAATTAGAGAAAGACAAATACTATATGATTTCACTCATATGTAGAATTTAAGAAACCAAACAAGTAAACAAAGAAAAAAAGAGCCAAACAAACAAAACAAAAACAACAACAAAAACAGCCTCTTAAATACAGAGGAAAAACTGGTGGATACCAGAGGGGATGTGGGTAGGGGTAGGGGTGAAATAAAGGGGATTAAGAGTATACTTATCTTGATGAGCACTAAGTAATGTATAGAATTGTTGAATCATTATATTGTACACCTGAAACTAATATAAAACTGCATGTTAATTTTACATGAAAAAAAGAAAAAAATTAAAAGAGCCCATAACTTTAAATGAATTCATAAGAGTCTATAACCCAAAATGGTTTTTTAAAGTTGGACTGGAGTCCCTGGGTGGCTCAGTTGGTTTGGTACCCAACTCTTGATTTTGGCTCAGGTGATGATCTCAGGATCATGAGATTGAGCCCTGCATCAGGCTCTGCACTGGGCATGGAGCCTGCTTGGGATTCTTTCTCTCCCATGATCTCTCTCTCATGCTCTCTCTTAAAAAAATAATAATAAAAGTTGGACCAGCAAAAGGACAAATGTGCATGTAATGAAACAACTTGAATAATATGGATAGTGAAGAAAATAATGAAAAGAATTAAACCAGAATTTCTTGAAAGCCAATGATGTGCCAGGATATGTTGTAGGGAATTTCAGATAGGAGGTCTCATTTAATCTTGTCAACAGTCCTGTGAAGCAGATGTCACTAACATGAGTTACACATGGATTATACATGAGATAACTGAAGCTCAGAGATTAAAAGAATTTCTCAGTAACAGTAGCTAAGCAACAGGGCAATTCCTGTTCAGAGCACATCATTCCAAATTTGGTGCTCGGTAACATAGCTACTGAGAACTAGAAAGAAAAGTGTTAGAAAAACAAAAATGTGAGAATACCAGGATATATGATATTGAATAGAACACAGTAAGAAAAGACAATTCTATGCAGCCCAAAGGAGATTTGACAGGATGGATGCCCAGGGAATTTTAGGGTAATAAAATGTAGCTGCAAATATCTTTAACAATGAAGTCAGGAAAACCTCAGGAATATTGAAATCTATTTATAAGTTAAAAAAAATTTTCTTGACTATTAAAAATCATCATTGAGATATTATCTTAAAGCTTTTAATAATACTTTCTTTCATTCTTTCGGCCTACGTGGTGCCCGGTGCTACATCACATAGCAGCTTAAACAACTTCAATAAGGTTTGCATTATGATTGTGTCATTTTTGAACACTGAACAGAGTCAAGAAAATTATTACAAGAATGTTGAAATGCATGAAATATATCTTCAATTTACTGAACTGATATTCTCTTGGGACAAAATGAAACACTTCAGGAGTAGATATGTGAAAACTGATACTCAGAGAAGTGCAAAGTGTTTGCTTTTAGAACTAAGGTTGGTGAAGGCAAAGAACTGTTGCTTCTTTACTTATAATCCTGTATTCATTTTCTATTGCTGCTGTATTAAATTACCACATACTTTGTGGCTGAAAACAACACCTATTTATGAGTTCACAGTTTTGCATGTCAGAAGCCCACACGTGGTGAAACTGGATTCCCTGTTCAGGATCTCACTGGATTGGAATCAAGGCTTTCAGGAGGCTTAAGTCTCTCATCTAGGTCGTGGAGTCCTCTTTCCAGCTCACTGTTGGAAGAATTCATTTTTTTTTGGTTGTGGAACTGAGGTTCTTGCTTGCTGACAGCTGGGGGCTACTTACAGCTTCTAGAGACTATTCACATTCCTTATCACATGGCCCCATCCATCTTCAAGCCAGCACATTGAATCCTTCATGAGCTTTGACTCTTTCTGACTTCCTCTTCTGCCACCAGCCAGAGAAAACTCTCTGCTTTATTTTATTTGACCAGAACATTTGAGATTTACCCTCAACAAATATTAGGTATACAATACATTATTGTTTATCTGTTTACAGCAGATCTCTAGAACTTATTCATTTTGCTTGACTGAAACTTTATGTGTATTGATTGGAACTCCTTTTTTCCCCTTCCCCAAACCCTGGCAACTACCATTCCACTCTTCAATTCTATGAATTTGACTATTTTAGATTCCTCATGTAATTGGAATCATGCAGTATTTGTCTTTCTTTAACCAATTTATTTCACTGAGCGTAATGTCCTCCAGTTTCATCCATGTGGTTGCATATTAAAGAATTTCCTTCATTTTAAAGACTGAATAATATTCCCTTGAAAGATATACCACCTTTTCTTTATCCTTTCCTCTGGCAGTGGACATTTAGGTTGCTTCCGTGATTTCACTATTATGAATAATGCTGCAATAAACACAAGAGTACTAACCTCTTCAGGATCCTGGTTTCAATTGTTTTGGGTGAATACCCAGAAGAGGGATATGCTGAACCATATATTAGTTTTATTTTTTTAATTTTTTGAAAAAACTCCATACTGTTTTCCATAAAAGCTGTACCATATTGCATTCCCAACAAAGTGTGAGGCATTCCAATTTCCCCACATCTTTATCAATCCTTCTCCTTTGTTCTTTTGATAACAGCATTTCCCTGTTGATTAGTGATGTTGAGCATTCTTTACATACCTATTGGCCATTTCTATGTTTTCTTTGGGGACATGTCTACTTACATCCTTTGCTTAATTTTTAACTGGGTTATTCTTTTTTTTTTTTTTTTGCTATTCAGTTCAAGAAGTTCCTTATATATTTTGGATATTAACCCCTTATCAGATACATGGTTTGCAAACATTTTCTCCCATTCTATAGGGTGCCTTGTTTTTTTGCTGATGGCTTTCTTTGCTGTATAGAAGTCTTTTAGTTTTATGTAGTCCAAGTTGTTTATTTTTGCTTTTGTTGCTTGTTCCTTTGGTGTCATATCCATGAAATCACTGCTAAAATTCCCGTGGTATTTTTTTTTTTTTACAGAAATAGAAAAAAATTCTACAATTCATATGTAATCACAAAAGACCATGAATAACCAAATAAATCTTGAGAAATAACAAAGCTGGAGACATCACAAATCCTGATTTCAAAGTAGACTATAAAATACAGTAATTAAAACAATATTGCATTGGCATAAAAACAGACATATAGACCACTGGAATAGAAAGGAGATCCCAGAAGGGTGCCTGGGTGGCTTAGTCATTGGGTGTCTGCCTTCGGCTCAGGGCATGATCCCAGCATTATGGGATTGAGCCCCACATCAGGCTCCTCTGCTGGGAGCCTGCTTCTTCCTCTCGTACTCCCCCTGCTTATGTTCCCTCTCTCGCTGGCTGTCTCTGTCAAATAAATAAAATCTTTAAAAAAAAAAAAGAAAAAAAGAAAGGAGATCCCAGAGATAAACCCCTACGTGTATGGTTAATGTTCGATCAGTATAAAATGCACAGTGGGAAAGGTTAGTCTCTTCAACAAACCATGCTGGGAAAGCTAGGTGTCCATATGTAAAAGAGTGAAATTGGACCCTTATCCTACACCATACATAAAAATAAATTCAAAATACATTGAAGACTTAAGCCTTAGACCCTAAACTGTGTAACTCCCAAAAGAAAAGATACAGAAAAATCTTTAGGACATTGGTCTTGGCAATAAAAACTATCTGCTTTTAAAGAACTTATTTGAAGAAGGGCCATATGCACCCCAATGTTCATAGCAGCAATGTCCACAATAGCTAAATCATGGAAGGAGCCGAGATGCCCTTCAACAGATGACTGGATTAAGAAGTTGTGGTCCATATATACAATGGAATATTACTCAGCTATCAGAAAGAACGAGTTCTCAACATTTGCTACAACATGGACGGCACTGGAGGAGATAATGCTAAGTGAAATAAGTCAAACAGAAAGACAACTATCATATGATTTCTCTCATCTATGGAACATAAGAACTAGGATGATCGGTAGGGGAAGAAAGGGATAAAGAAAGGGGGGGTTATCAGAAGGGGGAATGAAACATGAGAGACTATGGACTCTGAGAAACAAACTGAGGGCCTCAGGGAATGGGATAGACCGGTGATGGGTAGTAAGGAGGGCACGTATTGCATGGTGCACTGGGTGTTATACACAACTAATGAATCATCGAGCCTTACATCGGAAACCGGGGATGTACTGTATGGTGACTAACATAATATAATAAAAAATCATTAATAAAAAAAATAAAGAAAGAACTTATTTGATTAGATTAGACTTACTACAATAATTTCTTTTGCTATATAAAGTAACACAATCATGGGAATAACACAAAAGGACAGACGTCACAGGGATCAAAATTCTGCCTACCACAAAGTTTTCTGGTATTATTTGATTTATTACTTTAATAACAGAAGTTACTTACAAAAAAAGAGTCAATGGAAAAGTAAGAAAGAAGAGCCAAAGAATCAATGTTTCAAAAAGACTGCAAGGAGAGGCAGTTACCCTGAGAGCCACCTAAATACCACAAGGTAGATGACTTTACTCTGCAGTGTTAGCTATCTTGCTGTTTCTGAGATTATGTGCTTAATTTCATTGAATAAAAATCCTCTTTTATTGACATAAGTCTAAATATCTAGCCAACAGGTGAGAGGGTTGGAAGGTAGGTAAGTTCTCTATTAATACATATGTGCACATTTTTAAATGTCTGATTTAACAGATTAAGCGATAGTAAGATGGAAAATAAAGAAATCAGAGGGTCTCTGCAGAAGATGAAATAATGAAAGTAAGAGTTTTCATGGGAGAACTCCATGGGGATGTTACGATGTAGTTAGGATGTGATCATGGTCTTGGATAAGATGCAAAAAGATTAATATGTTATCATGATCATGAATTGAAGTTGGAGGTACAGCTCCCTGGTGTTGAGTAATTCAAGGATGGATTATTAATTCAAACACTGAAATTAAGAAAGAACACATAGTAGGAAGGAGGAGCTGGATAGAAGGGTATCACGGAAAGGAGGGAGTATCAATAGGAAGGGACGTGCATGTGACAAAGATGATGACACGGGACTGTTAAGTACTTTTTTTCACATTCTTTCAATACTATAAAGTAAATAATCAAGGTACGTACAATTTTGCAAATGAAAAGTGCTCAGAGACTTTAAGTAAATTCACTAAAATTGCACATTTACTAAGTGACACATCTAGATCTGCACCAAACCTTCTGATTACAAATTTCACAGAAAATGAGTTCCGATTTTATTTAAAAGCTGTTTTATCCTAGATGAGAACATAGGTAAGAGGAATAAAAACTAAGAATCCTTTCTGGAAATATGAGAAAAACAAACTATGCTAAAAATAATGAGGTCCATACTATACATGTCTTTTGTCTCTTAATTGAAAGCTGCCCCAATTCATGCTTCTCTAATGAGGTGCAATGTTGCCATGCCTGAAATAACTTTGGGTAATGAGACGACTTCCATTAATCTACTTACGAAAGAGCCTGTTCATTAATTAGGCTGGACAGCACAAAAGCAAAAACAACGACCCTCTTCTTTCAGAGTGTCGGCCGGAATCTAATTAGAAATTAGTGGCTGAAAGGACTCAAATAGTTCCACTTACACTGATAGGGGCCTAAAGGTGCTCAGCCATGATGATAAATCATTTCACAAGTGGGATGGCTTAGTTGGGAAGAGCACAGCATAGGTGGTGGGGAGAGGAGGCAGATCACACATCAAGGTCAGGACAACTTCCAGACAGCCTCCTGCAAACTCTCCAAAGACGGTTATTAGGAAGGCAGAATAACCAAATCATCACTTCACATTTCTGCAGTCTCTCAGCTTTTCTAACTTTCATCCTCCTTTACCCACACCCACCACCACCACCATACACACAGGATCCTGAAGCTGGTTACAAAACAACATGCAAATAGTAATATGGTCACTTATACTCTTACTTAGTGCTTCTTTTATTCCTTACAAATTCTATATTGACAAAACAACCAATTTCAATCTCTTTCTCTCTCCTCTTTCTACCATTAAAAACCAAAACAAAAACCTACCCAAAATGACTTTCAAAGAAGTTTTCAAAACATTCATTCTTTGAAAAATCCCAGAAAGAAAAAGTCTACTCTGAGGCAAGGGATAATTATTGAGGAATTTTAGAGATCTGGTGAGTCCATTCATGTTCAAGAGTAATACTTTGAGGAAAAAGCATTTCAGTATTACCAATTACCTTTAAATAATTTTACATAAGTCAAATTGCCCCTTTCATATAAATATATATTTCTTTGCCTCTCAGCTCTGTGGGGGCTCACATTTGCCTCATAGTATTGTTTTCTAAAGCAGCAACTATGACTAGCTCTCAGCTTTTCATCTTGAAATCACAAGGCAATACATTAGCTCCTAACCTATATCCCATTAGAAAATCTCTGTAAACCGAATCAGGTAGTAGATCTTAGGTAAGAAAACGAATTAGTATAAAACAATTTACTGCTTTGTAAAGAAACGTGGCATACAAAATACTTAACTTTGCTCAAGGTAAGTGTTTATTGAGTTAATAATATAATGACTAAATTGGGAATTTCATTATTGTCATGAATCAGAGATTTAACTACTCAAAGCAACAGCCGGTGATCATTTTCCACGAGTAGTCTGAACCAAGCTTCCTCTTTGCTTAGGAAGGTGGGAGGTGTCTCTTGCAAGTAGGGGTAGTGGAGGAAAGACATATTACAAAAGGAAAGAGATTAACACTACCCAAAAACATACAGTAAAAAGTTGTCCATAGAAACTGCCCAGAGCAAAATAAAATGAATTAGAGAAAATCTGTGAAGCAAAATGAACTCAAAACATAATGCTACTTTAAAAAAAAAGTCTAGAAAAAAACTGATTTCCTCTACATTGTGCTAGATTTGAAAATATATATATATACCGAGATTGGCAGTCAATCTAGGAGGCTTTGCCTTCTTCACTCTTCCTGCTCAAATTCTTAAGCAAGTATCAACTCAATATTTACTACTGATAATGACATTACTAATATGTATTCTCTGCTTACCACCTTTTCATAGATTAAGAGGATAGGATTTGGAGGCTCCTTAAAGTTTATTTAATCCATTCTCTTTGTAAATAAAGAACTTGAATCTTAGAGAGAGAAGTGACCAGGTCCAAGTTACATAGTCAAGAGGAGGCTGGTCCCCTCAGACTCCCTGGAGTGATTAGATCAGATCCTGTCCTTGATCTCTGGACTTGCTCCCTAGCCCTTATCCTGCTGTGTTATAACTGTTGATCTACCAATCATTCTCTGTCATAGACTCTAAGTTCTTTGAAAGTAGGGAATGTATTTAGACTATTCGTTTCCAGCTTACATGCCTGGCATGGAGAGGGTATGCAATCATCATATTCATTCATACTCATCCCATGTGAAATTTAAGCATCCAGCTTCTAATTTATAATACTTAGGAACTCCGGCTTACCTGCATCACAATTCATATTCTTCTTTTTTTTTAAATTCATATTTATTTTTCTTGAATGGAGTCCTTCTCACCTCTTAAGTTCTATCTTTTATCTTTTCGTCTCTTACATGTTCTGCACCAGCTACAATGATCTTGAATTAACCCTTTTCAGCTTGTTTTCACATTCTCTTCCATTGCTCACTATAGCTGCTAATGTGCACTTGCCAAATCCTCTTTTTATTTTTATTCTTCCTGGGCACATATCTAGCCTATGTTTCCCAGCCTTTCTTGCAATTACGTGGTTGAGTTCTGGTCAGCAGAGGGAAGGTGGAAGTGATGTCTCTTCCAGGCCTAGCCCCTTAACAGCATCCAGCACGATACTTCACAACGAATGGAGAGGGTTCTGGATAATACCGAGAACAGAGCCATGCTGTGAAAGGAACCTGAGTCTCCAAGGTCCTGGAGGAGACCTGACTAGGAGAATTATTTAGCCAGGAACACTGTGCAGAACTAATGTGTAAATGAGAAATCACTTTCGTTGTCTTAACCTACTGAAATTTTGGTGTTCTTATGACAGCAGTTAAACTACATGACCAAGTGACATAAACTACATAAATTCAGGTTGTTCCTTCTTCCTGAAATGTCCATTCAAACCTTTTCTATTTGACAAGGACCTACTCAGCTTTCAATATTTACTCCAAGGTCTTCTACAATGAAATTTTCCTGACAATTTTTCTTTCCTCTTCCCACCTTCTTGCAAATCTATTGTATCCTCATTATATTCTTACTCTTGTCCCCTTCTGAAGCCAGTATTTGTAGAGCCCTGCACAAAGCAGAATGCTTAACCCATTATAGGTATTCAGAAGATGGAGAATCCATTAATTAAAGAATGAATTCCCCAAAATTTCTTTCTTCAATGCTCTTGAATTGGATTTCTGAAAACTCCTTAGTTTATATCTTTTTTTTCATTATTTCGCTCCATACCTACTGCTCTTACACTGAGGATGATCTTCCTCTTCCTGTTTGCCTAACTGCCACACACTCCCTCTTAAGTTGTGGAGGAAATGACATTCCTATAGTCTTATGGATGGACAATTTATAATTGCAGGATATATATATTTGCTCTTAAAAATTTTTACAAAACTTTTTTTCCCAAATCAAGTAAAACCTGGACCCATGTTTCCACTTATTACATATGGTAAGGTACACAATATCAGTAATTCCTGGGGAAGTTTTCTCCTACGTTTGGTTATAAAAGTGTTCCAAAATCCTAAACAATCCCCAAATTTGAGAAGTCCTTTGTGATTTCCAATGTGACCACTAAGTTGGTCATGACACAATCTTGTTGGGACAACGGAAGACAGGGATCCATTCCCCTTGCCCTCACACCCAATAAACTGAGGCCAGTGATACTAAGCCTGACTGGGCATTAGCAAAAGGAAAATATTCTACCTGGTTTCTGAATTTTTTCATGAAAATTAACAGGAAAATAAGAAACATTCATTTTACTAATTGGTTTTCCCACCAAACACACAAAATTTACAAAATATTGATTGGAACATCAGGCTTACTAAAATTGTTGCTTAGGAAAATCATTTTACTCTAAATTTTATGATTTGTTAAAAATGGGGAAAATAAATAATTGGAATGGGGCAGGGGTTATAGTATCTGAAAGCTTGCTGGAAGCAACTTTAACTGTCAGGAAGTTAAAGTGAATTAACTTGAGTCAAAAACAAGTTAAAAGTAATTATAAAACTATAATCCAGGATGTCTAGTATTAGAGCATATATATTTGGAAAGGTCTAAATGAAATAAAGCAATATTTGTTGCCTGTATATCATCCTCCCCAAGGCAGAGTAAGCATGGATTAATAAATAAGCAAACAAAAAACACTGAGAATTGATTTTTGTGTAAAATTCACCATCTTCTGGTGCCCTGTTTGACTGGTGTATTTTAAGTGATAAGATGCAAAGATAAATAATAGATCATTCCAGCTCACAGTGAATTCCAAGGCCAACTTTAAAGATAAGAGATGCACACAGATACCCATATAACAATGTAGAAAGTGATACAATTGTAAAAGAGAGAAATCACAGGTAACTATAAAAGTGATATGGAAAAGATTAATCATCTCTGGACGAAAGGAATGAAATATGCTTCTTTCACCACTGCTGTCTGCAGAATATATTGTTTTGCATTTACTGTGAACTCATTAGACTCGTATTGCCTTCTATCATTCACTTCTTCTGGAATTAGAATTTATGACACACATTATATATCCAGAATGTACACATGGCATGTGAGTAAAAACCAAATTTCCAAATTTAGTAATAAACACTATTTGCTATCTGATATTTTATTTTTTTTATTTAAATTCCAGTTAACATATAGGGTAATATTAGCTTCAGGTATAGAATTCAGTGATTCATCAGTTACATACAACACCTGGTGCTCATCACAAGTGCCCTCCTTAATACCCATCACCTATTTAACCCATCCTGCCACCACCTCCCCTCCAGTAACCATCAGTTTGTTTTCTATAGTTAAGAGTCTGTTTCTTGGTTTGCTTCTCTTTTTTCCTATGTTCATTTGTTTTGTTTCTTAAATTCCTCATGTGAGTGAAATTATATGGTATTTGTCTTTCTCAGACTTATTCTGCTTAGCATACTACTTTCTAACTCTATCTACATCATTGCAAATGGCAAGATCTCATTCTTTTTTATGGCTGAGTAATATTCCATTACACACACACACACACACACACACACACACACACACACACATACAAGAGGGAGAGAGAGAGAGAGCACATCTTTTTTATCCATTCACCAGTTGGTGGACATTTGGGCTCTTTCCACAATTAGGCTATTGTTGATAATGCTGCTATAAACATCAGATTGTGTGTATCCATTCAAATTAGTATTTTTGCATCCTTTGGGTAAATACCTAGTAGTACAGTTGTTGAATCATAAGGTAGTTTTATTTTTAACTTTTTGAGGAATATCCATACTGTTTTCCAGAGTAGCTGCAGAAGTTTTCATTCCCACCAACAGTACAGGAGGGTTCCCCTTTCTCTGCATCCTTACCAATACGTGTTGTTTCCTGTGTTGTTTGTTTTAGCCATCTGACTGGTATGAAGTGATATCTCATCATAGTTTTGATTTGTATTTCCCTGATAATGAGTGATGTTGAGCATATTTTCATGTGTCTACTGGCCATTTGGATGTCTTCTTTGGAAAAATGTCTATGCATGTCTTCTGTCCATTTTTAAACTGGATTATTTGTTTTTGGGGTTTTGAGTTTTATATGCTCTTCATACATTTTGGATAGTAACCCTTTATCAGATATGTCATTTGCAAATATTCTCCCATTCAGTAGATTGCCATTTAGTTTTGTTGATTGTTTCCTTCACTGTGCAGAAGCTTTTTATTTTGATGTATTCCCAATAGTTTATTTTTGTTTTTATTTCCCTTGCCTCAGGAGACATATCTAGTAAGAAGTTCCTACAGCCAATGTCAAAGAGGTTACTACCTGTATTCTCTTCTTGGGTTTTGATGGTTTCCTGTCTCACATTTAGGACTTAAATCCATTTTAAACTTATTTTTGTGTATGGTGTAAGAAAGTGGTCCAGTTTCATTCTTCTGCGTGTTGATATTTTTTAAAGTATATTCAACATTATTAATAATAAAATCGTATCCATTCTTACATACTAGCTTGAGTACCTTTCCACTAAAAAAAAAAATTCAACAATTGCAACACATTTTTTTTACTGTTTTCTTAACTACCAAATAAATACATTTGTCAGAACATTAAAACAGTACAGAAGTGTTTGAAATAAAAAGCAATATTTTACTACAGTAGAAATTAATGGCTATGAGGTATTAAACATGAAATGCTCAGTGGAGAAGAGAAGCACTGGCAAAATAAAAAATCAGTTTTAAAATACATCAATTAAAAATTTCCAGCCTGAGGTAAAGATGAAAACAGAATGAAGAAAAAAAAAATGAACGGAGCCTGAGACACCTGTAGGACACTATGGAGCAAACCACAATTTGCATAATGAGTGTTCCAATAGGAGAGGACACGAAGAGGCAGAAATAATATTTGAAAAGATAACTACCTAAAGCTTCTCAAATTTTATGAAAAACATTAATTTACACATCCAAGAACTCAATCAACATCAATAGTATAAACTCAAAAAGCTCTACACCATAAGTAAACCGTCGAAAGACAAAGGGACAATGTTGAAAGCTGCAAGAAAGTAATTTATCATGTACAAGGGATCCTCAGATTGATCAAAAGCTGATTTCACATGGAAACCATAGAGGCCAAAGGTATGAGATGATACATTCCAAGTGCTGAAAGACACTGTTAACTAAGAGTTCTATATAACAAAACTATTCTTAAATATAAAAGAGAAATTAAGAATTCCCAGATTTAAAAAAAAAAGGGGGGGGAATGTAATTTGTCACTAGTAAACCTATCCTACAAGAAATACTAAAGAGAATCTTTCAGACTGAAATAAAAAGACACTAGATAGTAACTCAAATCCACATGAAAAAATAAAGCTCATGAAGATAATTATAAAGGTAAATATAAAAGGCAATACAAATATAATTTTATTTATACCTCTTTCCTCCTTCTATCTGATTTAAAAGACAACTGCATTAAACAATAATTATGAAACTGTGTTGATAGTTCATTGTAATGCCCAAGGCAGCCACCATGAAAATAACTTCAAAAAGTGTAGTAACAGAAGCAAGGGAATTAAAATGATGCAGTGTAAAATATTTTAAAGAAGGCGTTATGAAGAAACAGGAATAAAAATCAAATAGTGAATGGCAGACAAAAATCCTGTCTTATCAGAAATTATTAAAAGTAAATGGATTAAACACACCCCCAAAATGGAAAAGACTGTCAGGCTTAATTACTAAAAAATATAGGATGCCTACAAGAGATACACTTTAGATGCAAAGTCACAAACGTGTGACAGTAAAAGATGGAAAGATGTGCACATCTAAACACTAACCAAAAGAGAGCAGCAGTACTAAAGTCGGACAAAACAGTAGATTTTAAATTATCAACTGACACAAAGGAGAACATTGAAAAATGAGAAAAGGGTCAATCTATCAAGAATGACAATTATAAACATATATACACCCAACAACAGAGCCCCCAAATACATCAAGTAAAAAATAACAGAATTGAGGGAGAAATAGACAACTTGAAAATAATTAATACTTTAGTATTATACCCTCAATGATAGATAAAACAACTAGTTAGCAGATCAGTGTGCAAAAAGAAAAGTTAAATATTATAAACCAACTAGATCTATTAGATATCTATAGAAAACAACAGTAGAATAAACATTCTTCTCAAGTGCTCATGAAACATTCTGCAGGAGAGAATTCTTATAACTCAACGATAAAAAGACAAATGACTCAATTTTAAAAATAGCTAAAGGATTTGAATAGACTTTTTTCCAAGGAAGGTATACGAAATAGCCAACAAACACATAAACAGATGTTCAACATTATCAGTCATTAGAGAAATGCAAATCAAAACCACAATGAGATACCACTTCATAACCACTAGGATGGCTATAATTAAAAAAAAAACAGTAACAAGTATGTAATGATGTGGATAAATCAGAATTCTTATATATTGGTGACCCGAATGTAAAATGGTAAAGCAGCTATGGAAAACAGTTTAGTAGTGCCCCCAAAAGTTAAGTATATAGTTACATATAACCCAAGAATTGCACTTCTAAGTATTTACTCAAAGGAAATTATACATATGTCCATACAATTTGTATACGAATGTTTTTAGTAGAATGTTTTTATTATTCGTAATAATAAATAAGTGGAAACAATTCAAATGTCCATCAGTTCATGAGTGGCTGGACCTAATGTGGTGTATTCATACAATGGAATATTATCCAGCCATAAAAAGGAATGAAGTACAGATTGCTACAACACAAATAAACCTCAAAAACATTAAGTGAAAGAAACCAGACACAAAAGGTCACATATCGTATGACCATTATATATGAAATATTTAGAATAAGTACACCCATAGAGACAGAAAGCATATTAGTGGTGCTAGGGGCTGGATGGTGTCAGCAGCAGGGAAATAAAGAGTGACTGTTTAATGCATATAGGGATCTGTGGGCATATTGAAATGTTCTGGATTAGTTTCTGTCAATAGTCATACAACTTTAGTATAAAACAAAGTTTTATAAACAAAGTTTTTGCATCATACATTTTAAAAGGGAATTTCATGTTACATGGATTGGTTATCTCAATTTAAGCACCCACAGTTCTGCTAGCAACAAATGACGCTAATAAAATTTTGGAAATTTGAGATCATTGTGTGCAGAGGAAAGTACCATTATTGAGTACCTAGTATGAGCCTGAAATTTCACGTGCATTGTCCCCTTCAGCCCTCACATCATCGTTCTTGCATAAACTGTTTCAAGAAGTAAAATAACTTGTCCGGAGTCGTATTACTAATATGTGAGGAGATTAATTTGAACAAATTTGGGTCTTCTGATTCAAAATTCTCTTTTGCATGCTGCCCCATAACTTGTGTGGCTGCTAAGGAGCAAATATACTGGGACCATGACAAAAGGTCTGTACGTTCCACAACTATAAAAACTGAACTATAGTCATAAATACCAAGTAAATGACAAGCCAGGAAAGAAATGCCCGGTCTTTTTGGCTTTTCATCTCTATCAAATTTCTTCTATTCAAGGTGGTGACTAGGAAGTGCAGTAAAACCACGAGCAGAGGTAGGGAAGAGGACAAGAATATTCTCCATACAGAGCTAAAAACAATTCTGTAATTCGTCTACTTTATTTCAACTTCACCTGAATGAGTCACTTTTATTAATAAAACTTTTCTGACACCTTGCACTCTTGAATGTTTTACAATTGTCCTTTATTATTGCAATTTTCTGCTTTTTCAAATGAACACATTGTTTACTTACATTGTTCCATCCAATGAACAAAATAAGTGATGAAAAAACCCAGAGGAAAGCGAGGCCAAACACGGGTGGGCAAGAAGTCAGAGGTTTCAAAGAAAAGGTGAAATTGATTGGTATAAATGTTCAAAGGAACTGGATACCAACTGTGTCTTATGCTTATTCATTTGGGTGCCTCTGGATAGTAAAACGAGGTAGCTGGGAGTGGGAGTGGGGAAAAGACCCTTCACTGCCCCTTTCATATCCATTGAATTTTGAACCATGTGAATGCATTACCTAGTCAATAAATGGTTATTCAAAATGAATTTCTAATGGAAAAAAATTGGAAAATACTACATGCTAGAAAAGGCATTTAAATTCCTTTGACAGAGACTGTTTTGTTGAAAGCTATGGCTGTATGTAACGAGGGAGCACAAGCAGTGGAGAATGAACTGGCAGTGAGAATCACTCTGGCTCTAGGTTCTGATGGCCAAATAGCTAAGATTAGGAGTCAGTCAGATCAAGGAAAAGAATTCCCCTAACTGGGGATAGGAGAACCCCTAAGGAGTCATATGGAAAATACGGGGTGTGAAAAGTTGTGACTTTTCCTCTTCTACTCCTTGTAAGAGGAAGTATATAGAATCCTTGAGTGGTCAGATCATGCATGGAAGTGAGAACAAGGTTGTAGCCAGACTCAGAACTGTGTTTCTAGGGCCGATAAAATTACAGTTCGAAGTTTTAAAAGAAGCAAAGCTATTATAAAGATTTAATTAATGAAGCTGTTGAAAGAAGACTGTAATTCCACATAAAGGTGGCTAAGGCTGTGCAATTTAGGGGGCAATCTCAAAACAATCATTCAAGCTCTCTTTCAGTTTCCTCATCTGAAGAATGGGAAAGATAACATTATCACCTACAACTTTCAGTTTATGGGAAGGAATTACCACGTACTATATTAAATAAAGTCAGTGGAGGGGTTAGACGAAAGCATTGGTTCTAAACTACATTCAGCCACAGAATATGAGGCACAGATGAAATTTTACTGAAAGATTCAATTTGTAAAACAGGTAGAAGTAGAGTTGTTGTAGTTGAGTTAGGGTTGGAGAGGCAACTAGTTTCCCACTAGAACTCCGAGGCATGGTTGGAAAATCAAAATCAAATTAGGAGAATCCTAAAGTTCTTTCTAGCACACAAATTTGTATGCATCTATTTCCATGGGTTGACATGTTGAGTCCTACCTGGGCTGCATTTAAACCACTGTTAGATTAAACAGTGATTGAGAACATTAGAGATTATTGCTCTGATGTTTATCAGTGTTTAAAAAATGTACTGTCCAGTTGCTAATTAAGATTAATAATTATATTTATTAGAAAACAAATATAATTTAAAAATAAATATAATACGAAAAGTGAGCTATAATTTCCACTCCATTTACCTGAATGCCCTTTTCCCATAAGTCCAGCTCACCCAGGCATTTGAGCTCCAGATTTTTCTGTAAAAAGGTGGCTACAGCCGTGAAGTTTGAAAGCAAAACCACTTGGGCTGGAATCTGAAGGAAAACTAACACAGGTTACCCCTCATGAATCCCAAAACACAGTTGATGGCATGTTATGAGGCCTATAGGTCATGTGGCTTTTTCCCCCTCTTTTTTAAGTTTTTACTATAATTCCACTATAGGCAACATACAGTGTAATATTAGTTGCAGGTGTACAATATAGTGTTTCAACACTTCCATACATTGCCTGGTGCTCATCACAAGTGCTCTTCTTAACCCCCATCACCTATTTCACCCATGCCCCCACCCACCTTCATTCTAGTAACCATCAGTTTTGTTTTCTATAGTTAAGAGTCTGTTCCCTTCCCTCCCTTTTTCCCCTTTGCTCATTTGTTTTGTTTCTTAAATTCCACATATGAGTGAAATCATATGGTATTTGTCTCTGACTGGCTTATTTTGCTAGGCATTATACTCTCTAGCTCCATCTATGTTCCTGCAAATGGCAAGATTTCATTTTTTTTGATGGCTGAGTAATAGTCCATTATATATATACACACCACATTTTCTGTAGCCATTCATCAGTCAGTGGATATTTGGGCTCTTTTCATATTTGGCTATTGTTGATAATACTGTTATAAATGTCAGGGTTAACGTATCCCTTCGAATTAGTATTTTTGTATCCTTTGGGTAAATACCTAGTAGTACAATTGCTGGATCAAAGGGTAGTTCTATTTTTAACTTTTTGAGGAATCTCCAGGCTGTTTTTACAGAGTAGCTGTACCAGTTTTCATTCCCATGAACGCTGTATGAGGGTTCCCTTTTCTCTGCATCCTCAACACCTCTTGTTTCTTGTGTTGTTAATTTTAGCCTTCCAGACAAGTGTCATGTGATATCTCATTGTAGTTGATTTGCATTTCCCTGACAGTAAGTGATGATGAACATCTTTTCATGTGTCTGTTGGCCATCTGGATGTCTTCTTTGGAAAAATGTCTATGCATGTCTTCTGCCCATTTTTTAACTAGATTATTTGTTGGGTGTTGAGCTTTGTAAGCTCTTTACATGTTTTGGATACTAACCCTTTATCAGATATGTCATTTGCAAATATTCTCCCTTTCAGTAGATTGCCTTTTAGTTTTATTATTTCCTTCACTGTGTGGATTTTTATTTGATGTAGCCCCAATAGTTTATTTTTGCTTTTGTTTCCCTTGCCTCAGGATGCTTTGCTGGAGATTAATTGACCATGTAGTTGTGGGTTTTTCTGGGTTTTCTATTCTGTTCCATTGATCTATGTATCTATTTTTGTGCCAGTACCATACTGTTTTGCTGACTACAGCTTTGTAATAGAACTTGAAGTCTGGAATTGTGTTCCTCCAGCTTTTTCTTTTTCAAAATTGCTTTGGTTATTCGGGGTCTTTTGTGGTTCCCTAGAAATTTTAGGATTATTTGTCCTAGCTCTATGAAAAATGCTGGTGGTATTTTGATAAGGATTGCATTAAATGTTAGAGTTCTTTGGGTAGTATAGATATTTTAACAATATTTGTTTTTCCAATCCATGAGCATAGAAAGTCTTTCCATTTCTTTGTGTCAACTTCAAAATCTTTCATCAGTGTTTCGTAGTTTTCAGAAGATGTGGTCCACATATACAATGGAATATTACTCAGCCATCAGACGAATGATTACCCAACATTTGTATCAACATGGATGGGACTGGAGGAGATTATGCCAAGTGAAATAAGTCAAGCAGAGAAAGACAATTATCATATGGTTTCGCTTATTTGTGGTACATAAGGAATAGCAGTGAGATCAATAGGAGAAGGAAGGGGAAAATGAAGGGGGGGTAAACAGAGGGGGAAATGAACCACAAGAGACTATGGACTTTGGGAAACAAACTGAGGGTTTTAGAGGGGAGGGGAGTGGGGGATGGGCTAGCCCAGTGAAGGGTATTAAGGAGGGCACATATTGCATGGAGCACTGGCTGTTATATGCAAATAATGTCATGGAACACTACATCAAAAACTAAGGATGTACTGTATGGTGACTAACATAGCATAATAAAACAATTTTTTAAAAGAATATACATCTTTCACCTCTTTGGTTAGGTTTATTCCTAGGTATCTTATTATATTTAGTACAATTATAAATGGGAAGGTCAAGTGGTTTTTTAATGATCATGTGCCTAGATCAACATGGGAAACATTCAAAGTAGCAAATTATGTGAGCTAAACAAATTATTATGTTTAATAACCAAAATATTAGCCTCCAGTAGAAAAAGAGCTTTGCTTAGCATTACTAATGGATATTCCATGTGGGGTTTATTATTAATAAAATTGGGGGCATCTATAGACACACATAAACATTTTATAAACATAAGTGGTATTTGTCTTATTTCACTTAGCATAATACACTCTAGTTCCATCCATGTCATTGCAAATGGCAAGATGTAATTCTTTTCTTTTTAAAGATTTTTTTATTTTTTTATTTGAGAGAGAGAGAGAGAGTGCATGCATGCACTAGCAGGGCGAGGGGCAATGGGAGAGGGAGAAGCACACTCCCTGCTGAGCAGCAACCCAACATGGGGCTCAATCCCAGGACCCTGAAATCATGACCTGAGCCCAAGGCAGATGCTTAGCTGACTGAGCTACCCAGATGCCCCAAGATTTCATTCTTTTTGATGGCTGAGTAATATTATCTCTACAAGTCAATGCAAATGCTTTGGCATTTTCTTTGAAAAAAAATGTAGTTAGCAAGGTATAAAAATACTTATATACATTCAACAATGTATGTATGGTAATTTATGTGTGTACAATATATACAAATATATATGTAGAATATTAGAAATAGATATAAATATAGATACAATATAGAGAGAAAGAAATGGAACCAAAGCTATCAAAATTCTGGTCCCTTAGAAAAATCAAATACTCCAACTGTTAAAGAAAACTATGCCTAATAAATAAGAAATGGCTGCTGATTGCATTTTTCTAGAATTAGCTTTCTGTCCAAATAACATATATTTAAATATACATGTCAAAAAACTGCTTTTCAGAAAATAAATGATTTCAAGCAGTTTTCACTGTTTTTCTTCATTTACCATGATTTACCTCTTTGGTTAGAAAATTCTATTTGTTTATTGTTGCCTAACATATATTTAATTACTGCCATATTTCATGTGGGAGTATATTTATTGACCTAAAATAAAAAGTCCTTATCGGGTATGATATTTCATGCAGTGTCAGAAGCGGAGTTAGCAAGTACTTCTGGAAATCAGGTGTCTGGATGTCCTTTATGTAGGGAGAAGACCTCACTATAGCAGATGCTGCTCTTGCTCTTAACATTCATGGACAGAAGTACCAAAGGTGTTCTATTCTTTAATTTGTTTTGCAACCAGAATGACCCGTGGCTTTTATTATTAATAAAGTCATTAGTCATAGCACAGATGCATCCTGGAGACATGAATTTTAAACTGTGGACCTTGAATCTGTATGTGAGAAGCACACTTACTAGGCCTATCTCATGAATATTTCTTTCTCGCTATAATAACAAATATCAGAAAGAGAAGAAATATGCTGTGTTATAGCTGTGTTGTAAACAATACAAGCAAGTGCAGATAACTTTTTCTCGTGTTATAATGCCCCAGAGCTTTTCTTCCCGCTCTAGATAATTTAATTACAATTTTAGTAAATAAGTTTCTGTAAGAGTGTGATACAGCACACACAAAAAATCAGAACTGACCTGAGGAATAGATTTTTGTGACTTGATTTTGGCCAACAGGGTAGCTCTTAAGGGTAACTAGACCTGTGCAGTCATTAGCCTCTCAAAACCACCCTGAAAAAGTAAAAACAGTACGTTTCCTATCCAAAAGTAAGGAGGGCACGTATTGCATGGTGCACTGGGTGTTATACGCAACTAATGAATCATCGAACTTTACATCAAAAAATAAATAAATAAATATATTTTTTAAAAGTAACTTTGAGTAAGATTCATTGCCCTCACTTCCAACCAAATTGCCCCCAGCTTCCTAAGTAGCTATTCCAGAGCTGCCATTGCTAACTTGCCAACCTAGGAATATTATCTCTTATGTTCACTGGTAAGGATTTGTGAAGTACTGATTATAATGGTAACAGAAAAAGGTAAAGTTTTATCTTTGATGAAAGAATCTTGAAATCCCATCAGAAAATCCAGGGGCAAAACACAGCTGGGAATTCAACCTGATAGACTCAGAATTCAGAAATATATCCTAAACTAGGACCTCTTTTCAGTCAGATAAGGTATATATTGTTTCCCAGAATTCTCCTTTACTCTTTTTTTCATACTCTTCTTCCACCTAAATTGCACAAAATAATCTCTTGGAATTTTTCCCATACCTCATATAATCCTTTTGGAAAATTCTTAACTATTATTCTCTATAACACAAAGAGGAACAACTTAATAAAAAAAAAAGTTTAAGTTTTACCAATGATGAACTGAAGGTAGAAAATACCGCTCCTCTACAAATAATCATTTTAAATAATAGCACCTAACATTTATTGAGTGCTTCCTATATGCTAGGTAATGTGCTCCACAGTGAGGGTATTATGGTAAAGACAGATTTCCCAAGGATAAGGTATCATGAGGAAAATGACAAGGCAGGACATTCCATGAGAATTTCAAGTGCAAAGCCATGGAGGCTTTAACTCCTATGGCATAGTGGGGAGCTACAGGCAAATGTCTGGAGTGCAGCATGCTATAGAGGAAGTTACATTAGGTGAAGAAGAATTATATACACATTTATGCTTACATATGCATAAAACGTATTTGAGAGGATCACAAGAAACCTAACACTGGCCATCCTGGGGAAAGAACAGTGCTCGTCTGGAGGGTACAGGAATCCTTGCTTGTATTGCTTAATATGTTACTACATACTTGATTTAAAAACTAATAATAAAAGTACTCAATGACATGTTTCATTAATATCACTTCTTTATTTTATAAAAAAATGAATTTTCTAAGAAAGGGAAAGGGTCATATGCTAGGCAAAAGGGGAACAGGTCAAGAGGATGGTAATAATTCTATCGGCAACAGGAAATGGGATAACCAAAGATATGTTCAATAATTTCAGACTCACACTTAAGGTCCAGCCAGGTTTAGTGCCCATTAATTTATAGAAAATGTTCTCCATAATTGACTGGCAACCTTGGTATGACACTGGTAAACAAGTGCTTAAGAACTGAACTCATTGGATAATGCTAAGTGAAATAAGTCAAGCAGAGAAAGACAATTATCATATGGTTTCTCTCATCTATGGAACATAAGAACTAGGAAGATCAGTAGGGGAAGAGAGGGATAAAGAAAGGGGGGTAATCAGAAGGAGGAATGAAGCATGAGAGACTATGGACTCTGAGAAACAAACTGAGGGCTTCAGAGGGGAGGGGGGTGGGGGAATGGGATAGGCTGGTGATGGGTAGTAAGGAGGTGCACCACGTATTGCATGGTGCACTGGGTGTTATACGCAACTAATGAATCATCGAACTTTACATCAACAACCAGGGATGTACTGTATGGTGACTAACATAATAAAAAAACATTAAAAAAAAAAAAAAAGAACTGAACTCATTGGATGTGGACCAAGGACAGCAAGGCATGGGAGTTGTGGAAACCAGAAAGAGAGGGGATGTAGTAATTCACCAGGATTTTTATTGCTTAAAGAAGTGAAGCCAGGAGAGGAGTGATGAATTGAGTAAGTGACAACTATAAATTCTAAAGATGCCAAAGAATGGATATAGTGGAAATAAAGGTCAGAAAGAGTGGAAAGAAAAGTTTTGGTCACCAAGAAAGACAAGTTTAGTATTTCAGAGAAGGGTATAGGTAGGGCCATGGGAGATGGTGGCTGAAGTGTCATGAGGGTAAAACTTAGCAGAATTGGGTGGGTCAAGGAATTTTGAGTCTGCGATGGCTACATGGCTTGGATAGATAAGTTGCCAAGAATGGTGTTAGGACCCGGGTTCTCTCATTCGTGACCATATAGAAATATTCTTGACCTTGAACTGGAATAAATGCATCTATGGCTGGGTTAATCCTGAGAAAGTACATATGGGTTAATGGAGGCAGTGAAGGAGAAAATAAATCTTGTTAATAGAATATAGATGCATGAATAACTACTGTGGAGGTCTCGGGGAAATCTTGCCAAAGAGGTAGCGTTTAAGGCAGGTCTTAAAGTTTAGGTAGGAATTCGCTTGGTAGAAAAAAAAAAATTAGGGGAAGCATGACAGGCTGGAAGAGGGATGTAAACAGAGGCTGGGGTTTTTCTTTCTGTCCAGTGAGTTAGCTAGCTTGACATTTGAGTTCTAAGACTATTTCACTCTGGTGCAGAAGCCACTCTTTGACTCATCTTTTCATTTAGGCAGATTCGCTCCTCCCTTTATGGGGTACATACTAATGTAAATACACGAGCACTTATGAGGTGTATTGTTTCCCGTTCCAATTATTTTTGTTTCTTTTCCACATGCAGGAGACAATAACTTGGCCTGGCAATTCTGAAAAGTTCCTTAAAGTAGCTGCAAATTACATTATGAGTATATTGTAAGTGTGATTCAAATGATTAGAATTTGAGTTAAGGTTGTTTTTTGAATCAATATCCAAGAAGTGTCTACAACACTTGAGGGAGGAAGTCCTTCAAATGTACCTGGGGTGAGGCTTTAGAAATATTTAATTCAGGAGAAAGTGGTATATATAGTTTGGAGAACTGCTGCTGAGTTGGCAGGGCAAAATAATTAGTAATATGCAGCTCCAACAACTCTATGAATCAAAATAAATCAGAAAAATTGGATCTCCTACACCAATGTGGGCGAATATGAAATATCCGCTAAGACCATTTTTTTCAATCCCAATATGGCCTATAATTCTTAGCCATTCCATTCCACAGCTAAAGCTTTAAATAATATCTAGGTATAAATAATAATTATTCATCACAAATAAACTTTCCTGTTATGGAATTATCAGACATTGGGCTTTTGTGCAGTTTTTTTTTCTAACTTTTGTTTTTATTTTATACTTGGCTCGTCTCCCTGGCCCTTAAAAAGTACATGTATAGTAAAATAAATGAATTTTCTCTGCGACCTACAGAACACAAACTGATCTTCCACTTTTGACAAGTAGGTAATTCAAACACTTGTGGAAATTACTAGTAATAATTCCTAGGCATTTTAAGCAGATTAATTTCCCATAATTTAAGCTAAATTAGCCTTGGCCTCATTCTCTTTGTTTCTCCACTCCATAACAAGGAATCGCATTCCCAGGTGACTTCTAAGTCAATAACTAATGTGGCAGAACGAAGAGGGAGGCTGAGGAAATGAAAACTGAGGTTCTGCTTTACCAGTCTCAAGAGTCTAACCAGAAGATAAGCGTGAGCTACGTAGCCAATGAGTATAAGGTGAAGTTCTTTTCAAGCAATGTGTTCTGGGAACATGGAGGAAGGAGCACCAAGTCTGAGGATTAAGCATCAAGAAATGCTTCATGGAAGAGATATTTTTGAGTCGAACTTCTCAAACTCAATACACGAAAAACAAATAATCAAATCAAAAAATGGGCAGAAGATACGAACAGAAACTTTTCCAATGAAGACATACAAATGGCTAACAGAAACATGAAAAAAAGTTCAAAATCATTAGCCATCAGGGAAATTCAAATCAAAACCACACTGAGATACTACCTTACGCCAGTTAGAATGGCAAAAATTGACAACGCAAGAAACAACAAATGTTGAAGAGAATGTGGAGAAAGCAGAGCCCTCTTACACTGTTGGTGGGAATGCAAGTTGGTACAGCCACTTTGGAAAACAGTGTGGAGGTTCCTCAAAAAGTTAAAAATAGAGCTACCCTATGATCCAGCCATTGCACTACTGGGTATTTACCCCAAAGATACAGACGTAGTGAAGAGTAGGGCCATATGCACCCCAATGTTCATAGCAGCATTGTCCACAATAGCTAAATTGTGGAAGGAGCCAAGATGCCCTTCAACAGATGAATGGATAAAGAAGATGTGGTCCATATATACAATGGAATATTACTCAGCCATCAGAAAGAACGATTACCCAACATTTGCAGCAACATGGATGGGACTGGAGGAGATTATGCTAAGTGAAATAAGTCAAGCAGAGAAAGACAATTATCATATGGTTTCACTCATTTATGGAACATATGAAATAGTGAGGAGATCGGTAGGAGAAGGAAGGGAAGAATGAAGGGGGGGTAAACAGAAGGGGGAATGAACCACGAGAGACTATGGAGTCTGGGAAACAAACTGAGGGCTTCAGAGGGGAGGGGAGTGGGGGATTGGGCTAGGCCGGTGATGGATATTAAGGAGGGCACATATTGCATGGAGCACTGGGTGCTATATGCAAACAATGAATCATGGAACACTACATCAAAAACTAAGGATGTACTGTATGGTGACTAACATAATGTAATAAAAAATTTCAAAAAAAAAGAAAGTTGGGAAATATAAAAAAATAAAAGAAATACACTCTAAAAAACAAAAAACTTGAAGACAGATGTATTTTCAGCAGATGAAAAAGATAAGAGAATAATCCAAGCAGCCAGGACAGCCTGATCTAAGGAAAGAGGTCTGAATGTATAGGCAATATTAAGAAAAGAGTAGGTGGTCCAATCTCAGTTTAAGAATCTATGCAACTAAAAAGATGGAGATATTCATATACATGAATAATTATGGAAATTTAGCTTGATAATATATCAAGAAGGACCTTGAATAAATTTCTAAGGAGTTTGGACTTTAATGTGAAAGTTCCCATATAAACTGAGATGCACTGATGATTTGGCAGCTGGTGACTTATCTTCTATGAAAAAGTTTTGTGCTTTATTATTGAGAAGGTGATTTAAGCAAGAGAGCAAAACCTGAAAACGAATTCAGTGTTTTAATAACTGCTTAAAACAAACTGTATTTTATGACAAACAACAATAATCGCAAGTCAGAGTCAATCCTCCATTGAAGGAATTTAAAATGAGTCATGTGTTAAAAGTAACAATAATAAAAACAAAATATAAATTCAGCTCAACTACTGACTATATAATTCCCACATTAATGGCCTGAGAAAAGAAGCATTTCTGAGCAAAATTATAAATTCCCTCAGGCTCTAGTATTCTTTTACCAGAATTTTTGCTAAAACTATTGTCAAGAGATAAGTAATGGAATTAGACACAGAAACATCACAGATGGTGGAACTATCATGGTTTGCAAACCTGCACTGTCAGAAAAGCTAAACAAAGTTCTTCAGACAGAAGGAGTATGATACACATAGAAATTTTAATTTATTGAAATGAATAAATGTCAAAATTGTAAAAATTGGGGTAAATATAAAAGCTTCCTATTCTTAATTCCCTTAAAATAAAAAATACTTAACCAAAAAATGAAAATAAAAAAACACAAAAAAATATAATTGTTTAAGGCAAAAAAAAAGTAACAACTGTCTTTTGGGATTCATAATATACGTAGAAGTAAAATGTACGAAAACAAAAGACAAGAGGAGAATATGGAAGCATACAGTTTGAGGTTCTTTCACTATTCACAAAGTGATAAAATATTTTTAAAGCATATTTTGATAAATTAACAACTTATAAAACATAAAGAAACTAGTAAAAAAATAAAACAGAAGCCTATATAATTATCACTAAGAAGCCATTTGTGGTAATAAAATGGAATGATTCCGAAATAGTTAATCCAAAAGAGAGGAAAAGAGAAGAAAAGAAGCATAGATGGGACAAATAGAAAACAAAGAGCAAAAAAAGAGATAGGATCTCAAGTATATCAGTAACTACATTAAATAAATAATCTAAGAATTCCATTAAAGGCAAGATTGTCAGGCTGGATTTTTAAAAATACCAACTATATTCTCTAATAAACAATCTACTATAAACTTTAAGATATAGATAGATTAAAGTAGAAGGAGGAGAAAGAGCAAGAAAACACAAATGAAAGAAAACTGTAGAGGTTATATAACAATATAACCTCAGATAAGGAGACTTCAGAACAATGAATATTACCAGAGATACAGAAAAATATTACATAAAGGGGGGAAACTAATTTTTCATCTCTTTAAAAGTGTGTATGTATGCACCCATCTAATAGCAAACCTTCAAAATATATAAAGGAAAAACTGAGTGAAGTAAAAAAGAAACAAATTCATAATTATAGTTGGAGAATTTTTTGCTGTAAGTTACCGATACAATAAGTAGATGAAAATAGTCGGTAATAATATAGGAGAGAGCAGTGAGCAGAATCCACATTATTTTTAAGTCCCCACAGAATATTCATCAACATAGAGCATAAAGGAAACTTTTAATAAATATAGAAAGATTAAAACAGTACATCTTCTGGTAACAATAGAATCAAATCAAATGAAAAACAGAAAAACGTTCTCAAGGAAACATCATACTTCTAGATAATTAATGCATCAAAGAAGAAATTATGAGTGAAATGGAAAATATTTTGAATTGAATGAAAATAAAAACAACATATAAAAATTTTGTGAGTTGTGGCTACATTTATGTTTAAATTTATAACCTTAAATATTTATAAAGAAAAAATTCTCAAAATAATGATACAAGAATCCCACCATAGAAACTAGAAAAAGAAGACCAAAATTAAGAAGAAAATCATAGAGATAAAAGAAAAGAGAAAATATAAAGTAATGGAGAAAAATTAATGAAAACGAAAACAGATTCTTTGGAAAGATTAATACAATTCATAAACTTCTAGTCAGAATGAGATGAAGGAGGAGGAGGAAGGACACTAGAGACCAGTATCAGGAATGAAAGACTGAACATCACTAGAGGAATACAAATAAATGTGATCAAAAACATTTACCAATAAATTTTTCAACTTTAGTGAAATACAAAATTTGTTTAGAAAACATAAGTTACCAAGCTCGCTCAGTAGCCATAAAGGACCTGAACAGCCCTAACTCGATTAAAGAAAATAATTTTGTAATTAGGGACCTTCCCACAAAGAAAATTCTAGGGTAAGATGACCTCACTGGTGAATTTTACCAACATTTGAGAAAGTAATAATATCAATTCTACAAACTCTTCCAAGAAATAGAGAGGAGGAATACATCATTTATTTTATAAGGGCAGTATTATCCTTATACCCAAACCATCCAAAGACACTATAAGAAAAAAAAAAAAAAAACACCCTACAGCATCTGTCATGAACACATAGAAAACTCAAAATATTTAGCAAAAATAATCAGTAGTATACAAAAAATATAATACACCATGATCAAATAAAGTTCATCCCAGCTATGCAAGTTGTTCCAATATTCAAAAATCAATATAATTGACATATCAACAGCTAAAAACAAAATTCATATGATTATCTCAAGATATGCTGCAAAGGCATTAGAAAAAATTGAATGTCATTTGAACCACAACTCTTAATAAACAAGGAACATAAAAGACCTCCTTATTGTGATGGAAAGAATCAATGAAGATTTCACATATAGTTTTATACTTCTCAGTAAAATAATGTAAGTTGTTCCCCAAAGATCAGGGGCAAGGCAAGGATGTCTCTGAATGTACCACTTAACATTCAACAATGTACTGACAGTTTCAGCCAGTTCAATAAGGTAAAGAAATTATACAAAAAGCATATAGATAGTAAAGGACAAAGTAAAATCATCATTATTTACAAATGGTATGACTAGTTTCTATGTAGAAAAATTTAATGAATCTACCATGCTATGAAATTCAAACTCTGGGACTGAATGCTTCAGCCTACAAAACCTAGTGTCAGACAAAAGCAATTTCATTTAGTCAGGGGATATACATGATAGCTGAAGGTAGGAAAAGCAAAACAGTATCTGTACCACTGAGAACAATGGATTTAGAAGGACAGAAGTGCTAAACTTGTTGAAGGGTTTATTGTTACCAAAATTTGCTACAAAGCCTCTTATAACAGATTTTTTTTTAACTTGCTGAAGGATCTTTTTTTTTTTTTTTTTAAGATTTTATTTATTTATTTGACAGAAAGAGAGACAGCCAGAGAGAGAAGGAACACAAGCAGGGGGAGTGGGAGAGGAAGAAGCAGGCTCCCAGCAGAGCAGGGAGCCTGATGTGGGGCTCAATTCCAGGACCCTGGGATCATGACCTGAGCCGAAGACAGATACTTAAGGACTGAGCCACCCAGGCGCCACTGCTGAAGGATCTTTATACCTCTCATTTCTAAACTACTTAAGATTCTGTTCACTCCATTCTATTTTATCTTTTCCCCCCTCAATTATCCTAAAAACTCAAGGATTTAAGAATCCTAGTAAGTAGTACTATAATGACAGATAATTTCCCTCTTCCTTAGACATACATTGCTATCTTTTTCTAACTGCTTAAAATGGATGCTTAGCTCAGCCTTTCTTCTTTAGACATAAGATTTTACACTGTATATTTCTGTCTATATTCCATATTTCAAAAGTAATGATATGGAGCATATGTTTATCATTCTGTTAATATTTTTATATTTTTGACATACATTTTTATAAATATGTTTTACTTTTATTTTTATTTTAATAGCAGAGCACTAAGATAATGTACATTTTATATTAATTCTTTGGAATTTATTATGGCTTGCTTTCTTGCTTAATTTTTGGTCAGTTTTCTGTGTGTGCTGGTAAGGAATGTATGTTTTGCAACTGTTGAATATTATAACACGTATGTCCATTACATCAACTTCATTGATTTTTAACAAATCTGGGTCTGGATTTTTTTTTTTTTTTTTGCCTGCTTTTTCTATCACATACTGATCTAGATATTTTTAAATACGCATCTCCATGATAGATTTATTTTCCCCTATAGGGGAAACTATAGTTTGATTACATTTTGCTTTATATATTTTCAGTCTTTGTTTTTGAACGCATACAACTTTAGAATTATCAGTATGAAGTGATATTAATTCTTGTAATTCTTCTGCCTCTCAAGTCTATTCTGTATGACATTAAAAGGCTACAATTGATTTTCTGTTGCTATCAGTAGCAATGATTTACTTTTTCTAAACTTTTACTTTCAAAACTTGTCATTGTTTTAAATGTGTCTCTTCTAGATGGCAAGAGGTGAGATTTTAGTTTTTTAATCCAGTCAAAAATCTTTATTCTTTACACTGTAACATTTTATCCTTTTGTATTTATTGTAATTACAGATAATTTTGGATTTATCTTCTTATGTTATGCTTATATTTGTTCTACCAGTTCTTTGGTTTCTTTTTTTCTTTTCCTTTTTACCTTCTTTTATATTGATTAACCATTTTTTTCTTTTTTTTTTTTAAGATTTATTTATTTATTTATTTGACAGAGAGAGACAGCCAGCGAGAGAGGGAACACAAGCAGGGGGAATGGGAGAGGAAGAAGCAGGCTCCCAGCGGAGGAGCCTGATGTGGGGCTCGATCCCAGAACGCCGGGATCACGCCCTGAGCCGAAGGCAGACGCTTAACGACTGAGCCACCCAGGCGCCCCTGATTAACCATTTTTTTCTCATTCAACTTTTTTCTCTACTAGTTTATATTATACACTAGTATAACACACTACTATAATTGTAACACAATACACACTATTATAATAAATATTTTTATTCCTTTGATAAATGTTTTGTTTATCCTATCATTCAGATATTAGAGGAAAAAGGGTAAGACTAATCTGCAAGGGAGATTTATTTACATGATTTAGGAAACTCCTAGAAATAAACTCATCCTAAGGGGAAGAAGACTGGTTTATAGAAAAACATCAGACTATTAAAACAATTTGATAGAAATTCAGTGAAAGATCTGAGTAATATGTTAGGGTCCTAGTTTTCAAGAAGTATTCATTGAGAAATCTTTGTGAATATGCAAATTCACAAATAATTTGAGCATACAGTTTATTTTTATAAAATGTGACTAGATATAAACACAGAATACGAACTCCAGCCTACTCTGTTCCCCAGAGTGTGGACCTTTATTGAGTTCATCGAAAGTTGTCCTCACCCTTTGGCTTCAATTAAGGCTCAACCAATAACAGGCCTCATCAGGAAACCAGATGGTAGGGTAGGTATTTCCCTGGTTCCATCAAAATTACCATGGGTTGGCCACACCTCTTCCCTGAAGGCCGCCATTCCTGTTCGTTAGCCACCGTCCTCTTCAAGTACCCACTCCCATCCCTTGGCACTTGGACTTATGAGGGGTAACAGTCCCCACTTTTGCTTGCCCTGGGGTCCCAAACCATTGCTTGCTTGTTTCTTGTAAACTTGTCTTCACCTTTGCAAATATTTTTTTTCTTTCTCTCCCTTCAATTAAGTTGAATGTACAATCTTCTTCTTGCTCAGACTCTACCTCTTACAAAGACTAAATTCATGAAGAGATTACAATACATGTGATTTGAGCATCTACTGAAACAGTTTCATGAGTTATCTGGTCTTGATTCTCTAAAGAGAGTTGGTAGATTCAAAAAAAGAAATTGACTGGCACTCAGTCTGATATGCCATGACTTAATTTAATTGAAGCTCCTATTTTCTAGCTGAGATCCATTTAGTTTTTAGACCAAGGTATGTTCTCTTCATTGCAATAATCCATGTTTTAGAGCCATTTTTCACACATAAACATACAGTCCAAAAAATTCTGTTGTTATTGTTTTATCACTTTGTAAGAGCTGTTGCCAACATAGTGATAAGAAGGAACAATAAAGCTGAGTTGAGAGGTGAGTACCTAAACACTCCCACACACTAGCCTCTCTATACCTCTTAAGACTTCTAGCTCAGCAATATTACACATTATTACATGTCACAGACCTTCAGAGTTGCTCACAAACAGGCTAAACTATGAATATATTGGTCATAAATTCAAAGGGCCTTTTTGTGTACTATTCTGTGTTGTACTTTTTGTACTATTTTGTGAATCAATTTGTAATCTCCTGGCTGGTATGGCCTATAAGATAGGTTCACGGGATGAATTAGCAAAGTATTATATCTCTTAATAATAACAACAAATTACCGAGGCAGGTACTGTTTTTATCCCCATTTTCAGATAAGGAAACAGAAATGCAGTTAAGTATATGACCCACGTTCACAGAGTTATTAAGTGCTACAGCTGGGATTCAAATAAGGGGTCTGGTGGCTCCAGCGTTCATGCTCTTAACTCCAAACTTTGAAGTAATTAAATGGAAGTATAGACCAATGGTTATTAGTTGTAAGCTAATATACAGTGAGATTAGTCTTCCACTGTACCCTTGATAAAGATTAAATGACTCATCATATGTCCTCTTCAGACACCATTTTCGCATCTGTAAAACAGAGATAATAAAAGTGCCAACTCATGAGTTGTTGTAACTGATCAAATCAAATAAGAAAATGAATGTAAAGTAAATTTTACATTCAGTAAATTTTAAACAACAGTATTTCTTTAAGTTTCTGGAAATATCTATCAAATGTAATTGTTTTCATTAGAGAGTTAACATACGTTTTTTTATGTTATGTTATGTTGTTATGTTATGTTATGTTATGTTAGTCAACATACAGTACTTCATTAGTTTTTGATGTAGTGTTCCATGATTCATTGTTTGCATATAACACCCAGTACTCCATGCAGTATGTGCCCTTCTTAATACCCACCACTGGGCTAACCCATCACTCCACCCCCTCCCCTCTGAAACCCTCAGTTTGTTTCCCAGAGTCCATAGTCTCTCATGGTTTGCCTCCCCCTCTGATTTCCTCCCTTCATTTTCCCTTCCTTCTCCTAATGTCCTCCATGCTATTCCTTATGTTCCATATATAAGTGAAACCATATGATAATTGTCTTTCTCTGCTTGACTTATTTCACTTAGCATAATCCCCTCCACTTTCATCCATGTTGTTGCAAATTGTGGGTATTCATTCTTTCTGATGGCTGAGCAATATTCCATTGTATATATGGACCACATCTTCTTTATCCATTCGTCTGTTGAAGGGAATCTCAGCTTCTTCCACAGTTTGGCTATTGTGGACATTGCTGCTATGAACACTGGGGTGCAGGTGCCCCTTCTTTTCACTACCTCTATATCTTCGGGGTAAATACCCAGTAGTGCAATTGCTGGATCATAGGGTAGCTCTATTTTTAACTTTTTGAGGCAACTCCATACCGTTTTCCAAAGTGTCTGTACCACCTTGCATTCCACCAACAGTGTAAGAGGGTTCTCCTTTCTTCACATCCTCTCCAACACTTGTTGTTTCCTGCCTTGTTAATTTTTGCGATTCTAACTGGTGTAAGGTTGTATCTCAGTGTGGTTTTGATTCGAATTTCCCTGATGGCTAATGATGTTGAACATTTTTTCATGTGTCTGTTAACCATTCATATATCTTCTTTGGAGAAGTGTCTGTTCATGACTTCTGCTCATTTTTTTACTTGATTATTTGTTTTTTGGGAATTGAGTTTGAGAAGTTCTTTATAGATCTTGAATATCAGCCCTTTATCTGTAATGTCGTTTGCAAATATCTTCTCCCATTCTGTGGACTGCCTTTTTGTTTTGTTGACTGTTTCCTTTGCTGTGCAGAAGCTTTTTATCTTGATGAAGTCCCAAAAGTTCATTTTTGCTTTTGTTTCCCTTGCCTTTGAGGATGTGCCTTGAAAGAAGTTGTGGTGCCCAATGTCAAAGAGTTAATGTATCTTAGTTATTGTTTCCAAATACTATTTCTGAGACAGTAAAATAAATCATCTCTTTCTTCACATTGTAATTATAAACTATATAATTCACATGTAAGAGACTATTTTTAATCTCTCCAATTTTTAAAGCAATATATATATATATATATATATATATATATATATATATATTAAAACCCAAATATCAAACAGGGCCAGATGGAAAAATATCTTTCCCAGACTCCCCAGAGGTGGAAAAGCAAGTTTTCCTGATTTGTCTGGTGGAAAATTTGAATACCACTTCACGAATTCCAATGTGTTGGGTGGTATTCTCATGACAGTTCCTCCATGGTCAGACTCTTCTCAAAAGACTAGGGGCTCAAGAAGTCTGTAACATTATAGGAAATCTAATATCTTTTTTGCAACATATTCTTTCCTATTCCATTTTATGTGGTAGGCAAGATTTAGGGTGAAATCCAGGATCTTACTGGAGTACAGTGATGGCAAATATGATGAATTCCCATGGATAAAGGCTGAGGAAATTCACAGGGCAAAAAAAGTTAATGTTCTACTTTACTTCCAACAGTTGTTGCTTAGATTCTCCAATAGTTAGTATGGGTTGTCTGGGAGAGTAACAAGAGCATGCAACAGCAATGGCTCTCTTTGTGGCTCTGCACTGATCAAAACATATCTTGTACCGGCCGTTAGCCCAGTAAATGATTCCAATGTTCTTGCAATCACACAACTACGTATGTTTTAATTCCTATCTTTCAAGAGAGTTTAAGAATACAGAATAAATATGGTACATATTTTAGAATATCAACTTATTTGATGGTCAATTAAAAAACAATTTTCTTTCTTAAAACCAGCCTGGAGAATTTTTTAAGCCTTTGAAACCTGAAAAGTGACATCTCTTTATTATCATCATTAACAACATTGTAATTTCTAGGTGAGAATATTCTCTAAGTGGTCTTTCAGCACTTGTAACATTAGTTAATGAGATTGGTCAATTTATTTAATTTACCTCTGTCACAGTATTCTTCTAACTCAGAATCTATGACCAAACAATTACAGAAGCCTGAAAGTTTCTCGTTTTTGTTTCGTTGTTTTCTGTGAAACACACACACACACACACACACACACACACACACACACACGCACACACACTTCTTCCTATTATCAAGCTCTTCTTGTCCTATTCTGCTCATAATGGAATTCAAACCACATTGAGATACCACCTTACACCAGTTAGAATAGCAAAAATTGACAAGGCGAGAAAGAACAAATGTTGGAGAGGATGTGGGGAAAGGGGATCCCTCTTACACTGTTGGTGGGAATGCAAGTTGGTGCAGCCACTTTGGAAAACAGTGTGGAGGTTCCTCAAAAAGTTAAAAATAGAGCTACCCTATGATCCAGCCATTGCACTACTGGGTATTTACCCCAAAGATACAGACATAGTGAAGAGAAGGGCCATATGCACCCCAATGTTCATAGCAGCATTGTCCACAATAGCTAAATTGTGGAAGGAGCCAAGATGCCCTTCAATAGATGACTGGATTAAGAAGATGTGGTCCATATATACAATGGAATATTACTCAGCCATCAGAAAGAACGATTACCCAACATTTGCAGCAACATGGATGGGACTGGAGGAGATTATGCTAAGTGAAATAAGTCAAGCAGAGAAAGACAATTATCATATGGTTTCACTCATTTATGGAATATAAGAAATAGAGGGGAGATCGGTAGGAGAAGGAAGGGAAGAATGAAGGGGGGGTAAACAGAAGGGAGAATGAACCATGAGAGACTATGGACTCTGGGAAACAAACTGAGGGCTTCAGAGGGGAGGGAGGTGAGGGGTTGGGATAGGCCAGTGATGGGTATTAAGGAGGGCACATATTGCATGGAGCACTGGCTGTTATACGCAAATAATGAATCACGGAACACTACATCAAAAACTAAGGATGTACTGTATGGTGACTAACATAGCATAATACAAAATTATTATTTAAAAAAACTCTATTCAAAGTAATCACTCTTTAGCATGAGAATTTCTAAGTGGGAACTAACCTCAAAATCTTAACTTTGCTATTATTTCTAACTTTGCTATTATTTCCAAGACACTATCAGATTCAATTTATTTAATTATGCCTTCTCCAACGCACTAAAACATTAAGACCTCTAACACAAAGTACAGGTTGGATTTTTCCAAAGTGGACCTTTAGACACGAGACTGTTGGATGTCAAGACTGTTAAGTAGCTTTCCTTTCAAGGTTAAAACTTGCTGTTCTTGCTCATGTAACATTTTATGAGCTATTTTCTTTTATCTAACTTTTAAACACATACTCAACATGTGCATGCTGTTATTAAAGAGCTTTAGGCTCAGAAGCAATATAATATTTAACATTCTAAGTTAGCTATATAATTTGCAAATAAATAATTTCAGATAATTAGTGCTAAGAAGAAAATCAAATTAAATGATATACTAGTGAGTGATAGAGTACGAACTAGTTAGGGAAGGTCTTTCTGAGAAACTGACATTTGAGCTGAGATCCAAACAAGGATTCAACCATGCAAGGATCTTGAGGGACCTCCACACTGTTTTCCATGTGGTCTAGGCAGAAAGAAAAGAAAGAGCAGTAAGAACGAAATTGGCATGGCCAAGGAATAGAAAAAAAAAAGCTAGTCAGTGAAAAGCAAGACTGGTAAGACACTGGAGAAGTAACCCCAGGCCACAGAACATTTAGGACTTGGATTTTATCCTATGTGCTAAGATAAGTCACTGGAAAATTCTAGGCAGGGGAATGTCATAATTTTTTTTTCAAAGAAATTACCCTGGCTTTTAAAATTTCCCTCATTTGAAAATGTACTCAAAAGGGCAAGAGTTGAAGGAGCAACAGGCTTCCATGTGGGAAAAAAAAAATGTGGTGGGCTCTAGCAGGACCACCATCTAAGATCACGCTTTCCAAAGCCAATGCCACATTATACAATTTAAGGAATTTTTAGGCCTTTTAAAAATACAGATTTTCAGGCCTCACTTTCTAAAGTTTCTGATTCAGGGGCCTATGGTTGACAAGAGGAATCTATATTTTAAAAATCTCCCCAGATGTTTCTAATGTACATCCCTGCTTAAAAACTCCTGAACCAACTAAACCATACAGATCTGAAAATAAAGTTGAGAAAATGATCTTAAGTAGCAAATAAAATTTCAATATAAGAAAACTGTGATGAATAGGTATTAAAAATAATTTTTTTCTCATAATTATTTCTTACCATACTGAAGGGAATCAGCATTTTTTAACAGATGAGAACACAGGTACTTAAATATCCCCTTTGATATTCCTTCTGTTCACTGACCTGCCGACCTCTCTTATGGCCCACAGTCTCTCTTAATGCTAGTCAATGTATTTGCAGCTTAGCACACACAATCTGTACAGAAAAGTACCAAACAATTTAGGATTCTGTTGGCTTCTAACCTAATGTTCAATCTCAATGCTATTGCATTTCTGACAGATTTTCTTTGATCTTCCTTTATACAATCCTTTAGCATGTGCGTTCTAACCATGGTCTCTCTTGGTTACTATAGCAGCTAATAACTTTTCTGCTCCTGTAATTAATTCTGGAGCACAGCAATGGGATTTGCCTAATGTGCCTGATCTGGCCAATTGTGTTTAATATTCCTTCCTCTTCTGAAAATCTCAGCAGTGTAACTATGAGCTTGCCTCAACCTAACCTATATTCACCCTCCTTAGTGGACCAGACGTCCAAGTAAATTGAAAGGATTATGTCAGAGATTATAACCCAAATAGATAAGTTCTAAATTGGCTGTTTTCTCTGAGCCTGAGTAATGACCCTCATCAGCACCCCAGGAGCTTAAGGCAACATTATTTTTAGATGTGACAAAGTAGTAAGAACCACCTGACTCTACATGTCCCCCTTTATATCCCCTTACTCTAATTCACCAGCCTAGGCATAGTTCTATTGTTGAGATTCCAGAACTGATTTTGCGCAGCTTTTGCAATAGTTTTTCCAGTTTTTCATATTGACTAAGTTTATTAGATGTTGTTCCAGTGGATGGATCTGCTCCATGAACAATGGTGCTTCTCTAACTCAGTCTAGCACCTATTGATGGCCACTCCATTGTTGATGACCACCACTTTTCACACTGGAGTTGAAAGTCTGTGTGAGTCTAAAGAGAGATTTTAATTTAGCTGGGCACTGCATAGCAGTGACTTTTTTAAAAAAATAATATTAATTTTGTTATGTTAGTCACCATACAGTACATCCCCAGTTCTTGATGCAGTGTTCCATGATTCATTACTTGCATATAACACCCAGTGCACCATGCAATATGTGCCCTCCTTAATACCCATCACCAGCCTATCCCAATCCCCCACCCCCCTCCCCTCTGAAGCCCTCAGTTTGTTTCCCAGAGTCCACAGTCTCTCATGTTTCATTCCCCCTTCTGTTTACCCCCTCTTCTTTCTTCCCTTCCTTCTCCTATCGATCTTCCTATTTCTTATGTTCCATAAATGAGTGAAACCATGCAGTGACTTTGACTCTGTAAGCTCTCCTTGAAATAATACTGAGGTTTGACCTGAGCAGAGACACTTCATCTCTCTCAGTATACCCAAGAAAAATGTTGTTCAGTTTAGTGTGAACAGTGGGTTGCTTACGGTGCCTGGTACAGTTCTAAAGCATGGGTAAGTGCTGCTTTCTTCAGGCACGTCCCAAGACCCCAAGACCACGGAGACCTTTCTAAAAATAGGAGTTAGTGAAACTTCCTCCTCAGAAAGCAGCAGTTTTCCACTGGGATTGTATTACCTCATAATAGACATTTTGGAAATGTGTAAGAGTGTTTTTGATTATTGCAAAGGTCAGAGGGTACTGTGGCACTTAGTGGGAAGACAGGGGAAAGAGGCAAGGATTTTCCATGACCTGCAATATTAAGAATTCTCTAGCACAATGAAAAATTGTTCCATGTCCTGCACTACTCTTGACTGTCCTTCAGAACAATTAGTATAAGTAAAAAAATCTCTTTGTAAGTTTCTGAGGATTTTCTTGCACAGTTTCAATATAAACTGAATTATGTAAAATAAGGAAAATGTTAACTTTGATTTGTTGGAAACTCTGAGAAGTATTCATTATTTCATAAAATCATGTCACTATTAACTGTGACATACCACTTCTGGTATTTCAATCAACTCTATCAATCTCACCTTGCAGCTGTACCTTTCACAACGATTCTATGTGTGGGGAATATCATGTGGCTACTTTACAGTGCTTTCTAGAGTGGCACGCCTATGCATTTGCATATTAAAATATGCATTGCATTATGAATATCTTTCCTTGGATTTTCCTTTTACATAATATTAATTTTTAGGAATATTTCATATGTGAGTAAGCTATATCATCAATGGATTTTATTTCAGGAGGAGTCAACAGTAGTGCCATAAAATACTATAAAAAGAACTTTTTGTCTGATAAAATCAGTAACCTCTTCCAAGGTGTAAGGCTTTCTTCAGATAGGCTTTACTTATAATAACCTGCCTAAGGATACCACACTCGAAGCCCAGTTGGCCCCATACCAAACACTAGTAGCAAAAAAACCTATTTGTAACATAACTTTCTTATTCCAAGCATAATAACAACTCTTATTAACTGAACACCTATTATGTACCAGGCACTGTGCTATACCTTTCATTTATTACATCTAGCCTTCAACTCTCAGGGGAAGTAATATTTATCATTAACACTGTTTTACCGGCAAGAAAACTGATGCAGAGAAAAGGTTAAATAACTTGACTGAGGTCACATCATTTGTAAGTACTTTGACTCAAATCAATCAAATTCTAGGGCCAATGACTTTACCAAAGATAGAGATGGACAGAATTCAAAACTGGAAATATATATGTATGTACATATGTGGCTCACATCACATTGGACAGAGCTGAGATGGATGGTTTCCCTATAATTGAGTATCTTTCCCCTGCACAACAGAAATCTGCAGAAGCTTGGGGCCTTGGCCAAGTGTTACCTGGAATGACTGTTCAGGTTGCTAGAAGCAGCAGGAGAAAACAGTGTGGGTGTGTGGTGAGGGGAGGGTCAGCAGATGTTCCCACACATTTCATCATGTCATTTGGGTCACTTGGATAGTGAGAACCACATGCTCATTTACTATTTATTACCATTATTTTTATCCCATATGCTTCACACAACTTCCAACACATGAGAGCAGTAGGCAAAATCTGGAACAGAAGCTGTTTGAATACACGTATAAAAAACAGTCAAAATATTTAATGTGTTACCTAAATATGATATTGTTTATATTTACTAGCAGTGAAGAAGAAAATAGGTGGCTTGTAGGTCTACCAAAACTCAGACAAGTAGTATTAGTGCTTTATAGATGGAAAACACTAGAATTAGGTTAAATATAAACTCATTCAAGGCAGAGGAGTCAAGTCCATGACCTCTCAAGATCAGTGCCAACAATCAGACCCCCAACTTCTGTACTAGAATAGTTAAAAAAAAAAAAAAAACGGAGTTCAATGAGGTTGACTATAGTGACCAATCACATTGATTTTTACCTCACCCTTATTAACTGAACAAAATGTCACACACAGAAAAACTTACAGACAAAGCATATGTATCACTTCAAGGTCTATTAATGGAAGAATTATTCATTACTTGTGATGTACCTTACTATGAAATATTACACATTTTGGAAAGGAAGAAAGGAAGGAAGCTAGATTTAGTTCTAATTGTCCAAAAAGTATTATTGCCTGTGATAGTTTCCTCCCATCTCATTTCAGAGCCCTTAGAGGAAATCAACACACTTTGATTAACAAGATCTGGCCATGCCAGAAAGAGCAAAGAAGAGTTTCTAATTATTTTGTGGATGACAGTGTGAAGCAACTGTTGTAACAACTTGGCTCAGGTCTCTGAGCTCATTACTGGGCACGTGCCTCTGAGGACCATTTGAGCGTATTCTCGGCTAAGCTAGCCAAATTGCAGAGGAACTGCAAAGTCTTATGCATCATTTTTTCTGGAAGAAACTAAGCACGATGCAAACACAGTTTGGAGATTGTTTTGTTTCCAATTCAAATGTGATCTAATCTGAAAAATTGTTTCTGGAGCCCACACAGAAAGGGGAGTTTGTCACTCACTTCCCTCTTCTCCTTCACTAATGACATTTACCTCTTTCTGTCTGTCATATAATTAGGCACATACGGCTGTCTTACCAATCAGACTATAAACTCTGTGATGGCAAGGAATACATACATCTTCATCTCTGTAGCTTCCCTAATCCCTGACATATGTGGGCAGGTTTTTATAGTATTGGATTTAATCTTTCAACTGTTCCAAAGAACAGCAGCAAAGAGGATGCCTGAGCAGAAGTACATTGGACTGAACAACTGGTAGAGCTGATTTACAATATGAACTCCACCACTTAGTCTCTCCTTGGTTCAGCCTCTGTAAAGCAAGAGGACAAAGGTCCATTTCCAAGGTCCATTTCCCTTCCAACCCTTTGTGGTTCTGCTCATCTTTGCTTTAAAAAGTCTGAAAATGATTTTGAACATTTTTCATGTGTCTGTTAGCCATTTGTATGTCTTCATCGGAAAAGTGTCTGTTCATATCTTCTGCCCATTTTTTCATTTGATCATTTGTTTCACGTGTATTGAGTTTCAGAAGTTCTTTATAGATCCTGGATACTAATCTTTTATCTGTAGTGTCATTTGCAAATATCTTCTCCCCTTCCGTGGGCTGCCTCAGTTTTTTTTGACTGTTTCCTTGGCTGTGCAGAAGCTTTTTATCTTGATGAAGTCCCACAAGTTCATTTTTTCTTTTGTTTCTCTTGCCTTTGGAGATGTGTCATGAAAAAAGTTGCTGTGGCCGATGTCAAAGAGGTTGCTGGAGGAGATAATGCTAAGCAAAATAAGTCAAGCAGAGAAAGACAATTATCATATGGTTTCACTCATTTATGGAACATAAGAAGTAGGAAGATCGGTAGGAGGAGAAAGGGAAGAAGAAAGGGGGAATGAACAGAAGGGGGAATGAACCATGAGAGACTGTGGACTCTGGGAAACAAACTGAGGGCTTCAGAGGGGAGAGGGTTGGGGGAGTGGAATAGGCTGGTGATGGGTATTAAGGAAGGCACATATTGCATGGTGCACTGGGTGTTGTATGCAAGTAATGAATCATGGAACTTTACATCAAAAACTAGGGATGTACTGTATGGTGGCTAACATATAATAAAAATTATTATAAAAAAAGAAAATAATGACATATACAGACAAAAAATTAGCAGCAAAATGTTTATTATGGTGTTGTATAATAAAAGAAAAAAGGAAAATATCTTCAATTAGAACTAGTGTTAAGTAAAATATGTATATTTTTATAGTGAAATATGATATTTATATAAAATCCTGAAAGTAAATATCCGATCAAAAATTAAAAGAGGTTGTTTCTGAGTGGAATGATTATGTGCTGATTTTTGATTGATGTCTTTCTACTTCTTACATTCTCCTTTCTTTCAAAATCCTCAATAAGTGTTTTTTATAAAGCAATTTAAAAAGTCTGAAAATGTTTCCATTTTGTTATCTAAGATAGAGCAGATTTTTCTAATAAGGATCTAAAATACGAATGTTGCTTACCATGTTTTCATTATTTCCTGGAAAGCCCAGATCAGATTTTTAACCACCTCCAGGAAGTGTACATCAAATTCTATCAACTTGATTTGAAATTTCATCTAGTAAATTGTAGACTGACTTTTATTTTTATTAAGGAACACTCCAGGTTAAGCTCCTCTGTATGATAGTTTATTGAGTCTAGGTACATGTGACAGAAATAGAGTAAAGAGAGAGGGTAAGGCAGACAGGAAGGAAAGGAAAGGAAAGGAAAGGAAAGGAAAGGAAAGGAAAGGAAAGGAAAGGAAAGGAAAGGAGGGAGATGTCTCTTAAAAAAAGTGTAATCTCCTCTTAAACAGGTGCCATATCTTTTTTTTTTTCCTTTTGAATGGCTGATTATCCAGGCCCTCTTGCATTTAGGATGGTTCTTAACACATAATACATGCTTAATAAATGTTTGAGAAATAAATGTGAGAATAAAGAAATGAATGATTAAGTAAATATACGATTAGAGTTTTTGAAAACTATTCCCAAAATATCTTTCAGAATTGCATGGAAACAGTATGAATTTGTGTATATCCTGGCTTTTGACTTTTTTCTAGAAAGCCTAGATACCTAGGCCAAAAAAAGGGTGGGGGGAACTGCCACTAAATATAAAAGGAATGAATAACTGCACAACCAGTGAAGCCAGGGAAAACTGAAGTGCCATCTTTATCCGGAGGTACCACAGAGACTGATCTGAAAGAGGTAGAGCAGGCATGCCAAACACCCCCAGATTAATTCTTAGCAGAGAACACCCAGACCTCAGAATCCACCTTCAGCATCTCACTATGAAATGCAAAATTATATTTGATTGACCTCTAATGCCAACTGACAGTTACCCCTAAAACTTATTAAAAAACAGTTGGGGATTATGGTTTCATGACTTTCTAAAATTACTGGTACCTTCCTGACTTACCCTTAATTGTTGGTGACTGCAATATATTTTTCTTTAATAATTTGATTTTGAAAAAAAAAAAACAAGTGGACACAAATTTCTTTTATTAAGACAAAATAAGTAGAAAACAATCCTTGGGGAAAGAGGAACTTCAGTAAATAGTGTGGGAAATGACAAATGTAACACAGGAAGAAGACTGAGCCCAATCCTGTTCCAGGAAAAAAACAAGATGGTGTAAAGGATAGTCTGGGACTGAGAAGGAGCCCTAGAGTTTAACTGGCAATAAATCCCCTTGGCTCCTCTAGCACCCAGCTGAAATACAGAGAAAGAGCTCAAAAACTATAGAGAGCAATACTCTCTATAAAGAAGTATGAATGCTTAAAGTAACCGATGATGTGTTGTGGAAATAATGGTGACACAAGCCATCAGCATATAAACAAAAAGGAAAAAAGGTTCTAATACTTTCACCCACTTTTCCATTCATCTTGTTAAAAGCTTGGCAAACAAGGAGGAATTAAAACAATAATAACACTAACTTAGAAGTATGAAGTTGTTCCAGTGATTTTCAAGACTTGCTATTGAAAAGATAATCTTATATATTGATTAAAGTTTTGATTTTGGAAAATAATGAAGTATTAACTGGTGTTAAAATGGAAATATAAATGATCAAAAATAACCCCCTGCCCCCCCCCAAAAAAAACTTCCCTTCCATCAAAATCTTTCTTATGGTAGGCAGCCTCCAAAATGACTCCCAATTATTCTTGCCACCTGGTATGCCTGTTCCTGTGAACTCCCCTGACACACTGAATAAAGGTGATCTGTGTACCCATAGGATATTGCAGAAATAATGAGAGTGACTTTTGAGGGTGAAGAACAAGAAGACCCTCTCCATGGTGCAAGTATACAGAGATCTGAGAATGGGACAGAAATAAGGGGAAAAAATAGCAGCACAGTCCCCACACTAAGTACAAAGTAACACAAAAGGAATTTGAAGCTGATATACACTGAAATCCAACAAAATCCAAAGCCAGCCAAATTTCTGACACAAACAGCCAGCAGAAAAAGTATGCACACTGCTAGACATAAATACCCTTAGTATCTATTGTTCTATACACATTGTCCAGCACTCAATCGAAAGTAACTAGCAAGATGATGGATTTAAATCCATCCATATCAAAGATTACATTAATTGTAAATGGTGGAAACATAACAATAAAAATAAAGAAATGATCATACTGAATAAAGACTTAAGACACAATTATATGTTATCTACAATAAATCCATTTTTAAGTATATAAACATAGATTAAAAGTAAAAGAACAGAAAAATACACATCTTGTAAACACTAATTAAAAGAAAGCTATATTAATATGAGAAGAAGTAGACTTCAGAAGAAGAAAGGGATAAAAAGGACATTGCAAAGAAAACATTATATAATGATTAAGAAGTCAATTCATCAAGAACAAATAAACATCCTAAATTTGTAGACACCTAAAAACAGAGTATCACTATACATTAAAAATAATTTGAAAGAACTAGATAATAGAGAAATCCACAATTGAAATGGATGATTCAACAACCCCTTAGGTAAACAACAGAACAGGTAGACAGAAAATAGGTAAGCATATGGAAGATCTGAATAATACTATTAACCAACTTAACCTGATACTTTTAGAATACTCCACCCAACAATGACAGAATGTAAATTATTTTCAGGCACACATAAAACATTCACCAATATAAACTATATTCAGGACCATAAACCAAGCATCAAGAAACTTAAAATAATTGAAAAACAAATTTAAAATAATTGAAATCATACAAGATGTGTTCTCTAGATCACATGGAACCAAACTAGAAATCAGTATCAGAAAGATATATGAAATTTCCCCTAATATTTGGAAATTAAGCAACATGTTTTTAAATAACTATGTCAAAGCAACAGAAGTCACAAAGGATATTTGAAAATATTTCGAATTGAATGAAAATGAAAACACACTATATCAAAATTTGTGAAATGCAGCCAAAGCAGAGCTTAAAGAGAAATCTATAGTGGTAAGTGTTTTTATTAAAGAAAAATGTCCTGGGGTCCCTGGGTGGTTCAGTTGGTTAAGTGTTGGACTCTTGATTTCAGTTCAGGTCATGATCTCAGGTCGTGGGATCAAGTCCCACATGGGCTCCTCACTCAGTGGGGGGTCTGCTTGAGATTTTTCTCCCTCTCCCTATTGCCCCTCCCCCCACCCATATGTGCATGGTCTCCAAAAAAAATCTTTTAAAAAAAGAAAAAATTCTTAAATTAATAATGTCAACCTCTTATATAAAGATTTTAAGAGAAGGGTCCAAAATGATGGCATAGGAAGTCTCTAAACTCATCTTCTCCCACAAATCTACACCTACATACAGAGTAGTTCCTCCTGAGGAAGAGCTGAGGGCTGACTGAGCTTCTGCACAACAAAAGATAAAAGGGCCACAAAGAAAACATGAGAGATGGAGCTCTTGCAATAACAAGAACCCCATCCCTGATGTTACAGACTGCAGTAGGAAGGGATATCACTGAGGGGTCCATGTGCAGATTCACCCAATTTGGGGCACAGAAAAAAAAAGCAGGGTTTTTTTTCCTCCAATTTTTATTTAAATTCTATTTAGTTAGCAATATACTGCAACATTGGTTTCAGAAATAGAATTCAGTGATTCATCACTTTTATACAACACCTAGTCCTCATTATATCAAGTGCCTTCCTTAATATCCATCACCCATCTAGCCCAACCCATCCACCACCCTTCATCACCCCTCAGTTTGTTCTCTAAGAGCCTCTTAGGGTTTGTTTCATTCTTTTTTTCCCCCAAAAAGCAGCAGTTTAAAAGACAACTAGACTATAAGTGAAGGAAACCCTATAGTTAACCCTAGAGTATTTACCAAATAGTGGGGAATCTGCTGGAATTCTTTCCAGGGTTGGAACTGCTGGTGAGAGTGATTTTTTATGTTCCCCCTTCACCTTGATAGGACAGAAGGACGTAGGATCTGAGCACTCCACCTGGCTTGCTGGCTTGGGGAGCCCTGGGTCCCTAGCACACCCGAGCACCAGATGTTCCCCCATGACAGCTCTTCCCACCTGTGCCCATTTCAGCTGACCCCACAAGGTAACCCCAGTATGGAGCAACCTGGGAGTTCCTGGCCTGCACCTACTTCATCTCCAGCCATCCCACCAGGACAGTCTTGATGCAGAGTACCCTGGGACCTCCAGCCCATGCCCATTATAACTGTACCCAGCCAACCTAAGCCACACAAGTCTATCTAGGGAACATTCCTATACAAGGTCACTCCTCCAAGCCTGGGATAGGTAATTCTTTCACCTAGTTCATAAAAGCAAACACAGAAAATCAAACAAAATTAGGAGACAGAGGAATATGCATCAAACAAACAAACAAACAAAAAGACAAAACATCAGAAAAGAACTCAATGAAACAGATTAGCAATTTACCTAATAAAGAGTTTGAATAATGGTCATTACTAATTTACTAATGGTAAAGATGCTTACCAGCCTAGAAAGAGTGTATAAACTCAATGAGAACTTCAACCAAGAGACAGAAAATATTTTAAAAAGAACCAATCAGAGTTGAAGAATACAATCACTGAAATGAAAAACACACTAGAAGAAATCAACAGCAAGTTAGAGGATACAGAAGAACAGATCAGAAATATGGCAGACAGGGTGGTAGAAAAGACCCAAGCTGAATAGCAAAATTAAAAAAAAAAAAAATTTTTTTAATGGGAGTAGGTTTTAGGACCTCTGAGACAACATCAAGCCTACTAACATTTGCATTATAGAGATCCTAGAGAGAAAAAAGGGCAGAAACTAATTTAAAGGAAATAATAGCTGAAAACTTTCTACCTGAAGAGGGAAACAGACATCAAGGCCCAGGAAACACAGAGAACCTCAAACAAGATGAACCCAGAGAGATCCACACCAAGACACATAATAATTAAAATGGCAAAAGTTAAAGATAAGGAGAGAATCTTAAAAGCAGCAAGAGAAAAATAACTAGTTACACACAAGGGAAACCACGTATTGCTATCAGTTGATTTTCAGCAGAAACTTTTCAGGCCAGAAGAGCGAGGCAATAATACAGTCAAAGTGCTAAAAGATAAAAACCTACAACCAAAAACACTCTACCCAGCAAGGTTATCATTGAGAATTAAAGAAGAGATAAAAAGTTTCCCAGGCAAACAAAAGTTAAAGGGGCTCTTCACCACTAATCCAGCCTTAGAAGAAATGTTAAAGGAACTTCCTTAAGTGGAAAAGAAAAGGCCAGAACTGGAAGAGAAAAAAAAAAAAAAAGAAAAAGTTTCACTGGTAAAAGCAAATAAAGATAGTGCATCAATCACCTATAATGGTAGTGTGAAGGTTAAAGTATAAAAGTAGTAAAGTCAATTTTATCTAAAAAAATAGTTAAGGGTTTCACAAAATAAAAAGATGCAAAATATGACATCATACATAAAATGTGGAGTAGGGTAATAAAAAAAGTAGTGCTTTTAGAATGTGTTTAAAATTAAGTGGACATCAACCTAATAGAGTACTATATACTTAGGCTATTATATATGAACCTCATGATAATCACAAACCAAAATCTGGCAATAGATACACCAAAAGCAAAAAAATAAAGGAATCCAAACATAACAACACTAAGAAAAATCATCAATCAAAAGGGAAGAGAGCAAAAGAAAAAGGTGCAGAGAACTATGAAAACAACCTGAAAACAATTAACAAAATAGCAATAAGTACATATCTACTGATTTCTTTAAATGTAAATGGTTTAAATGCTCAATCAAAAGACAAAAGGTGACTGGATAAAAAAGCAAGACCCATCTATATGCTGCCTACAAGAAATTCACCTCAGACTAAAGACATATACAGACTGAAAGTGAAGGGATGGAAAAAGATAATTCAGGCAAATAGAAGTGAAACAAAGAAAAACAAGTCAGGGTAGCAATACTTATATCAGACAAAATAGTTTTTAAAGCAAATACTATAACAAGAGACAAAGTAGGGTGTTATATAATAGTAAAGTGATCAATCCAACAAGATGATATAACAATTATAAATATCTATGTACCCAACACAGGAACACCTAAATATAAAAAGCAAATATTAACAGACATAAAGGGAGAAATTGACAATAACACAATAATAGTAGGGGACTTTAGCATTCCACTTACATCAATGGATAGATCATCTGGACAGAAAAGCAGGGAACAGTGGTTTAGAATGACACATTAGATCACCTTCCTCTTAAATCTTCATCACTAAATCTTCCATGTTAAACTAACCTTTTTATATCCTTACTACAAGTTCAATGCCAAAGAATCGTGAAATGCATTCCTAAATATTTCTGATAATTTACATTTTGGTCTAAATCCTCATTTTGAAATTTTATTTATATATATATATATTGATGGCTCAGCCAAAATTTCTAAATTCAAATCACATTACATGAACATGAAACCTTGGTCAATTATTTTTTTTCTACTTAATCTTTCTGATTCTGATTGTACTCCTGTACCATCCTTCTAAAGAATGAGAATTTTTTCACCGAAGAGCCTTCATTAGTTCTGCTTGCCATAATGTGGCTGATGTTTGAACTTTCTGGTTTTGATTTCACAATTTAGGAAGCAAATGGTTCCTAATTTGGGAAATGTGGGTTTAATATATCTGCTATGCATCAATTGGACTGGCCTGAATTTAGCTGATATTGTGGGAGTTCCTTAATAATTCAGCATTTCTATAAATGTATCATCCTGCCAAATGATGTTCTCACACATTTGCACAGCACTTTTGGCCTCTACAGTAAATTGAAGATAATAAAACTGGTAGTGTTAGAAATTGTCTCTTTGTGGTGATACATGGAGGAATTGTCCATAAATTGTGATCTATTATCTATAACAAGTTCTTTTGAAATCTCTTTATGAGAAAAACAGATTGTTCAATTCTCAAATGACTCCAACCTGGATAAAGAGTGATATTTTCCCCCCATAGAGTGCAGCATCTGCTTAACATGAAGAAGTATACATAAACTGGTGACTAATATCCCCAAAATGTGCTGTCATTTCACATTGCTAGCACTGTTTATTTTCCCAAAACCCAAGTTTAAACTAGGAAAGACCTTAAGAGATCTTTAGTATCACTGCAGGAGAAACAGCCCAGACTGGCAGTAGGAGCTTTTCCATCAACTATCTAATAGAGAGTACCAATTCTTAAGAGTCCAAATGATTCTGTAGACTAACCAGTATCTTGACAAAAGGGCAAGTCTTCATCATCTGCAGCAGACAATTTCATGCATCAGAGGGAGGGTTTCCCTGCCTAAAAATCTTCCCATTTAAGTTCAGCAAACTTGTTCCATTCAGGGCCAAATAGTAAGTATTTTAGTCTTTGTGGGCCATGTAGTTTCTGCCACAACTGTTTAACTTTGCCACTATAGTACAATATGGAAACTGGTCATAGCTGTGTTACAATAAAACTTTATTCACAAAAACAGAGAGTGGGTATGACCTGACTCAGCATCCATACTTTGCCAATATCTGTTCTATATAGTCTTGAACTTGAATCTTAAATTCACTTTTGCATTAAAAATTGTCCTTCTCGGGGCACTTGGGTGGCTTGGTCAGTTGAGTGTCTGCCTTTGGCTCAGGTCATGATCTCAGTGTTCTGGGATCAAGTCCCACATTGGGCTCTCTGCTCAGGAGGGAGTCTGCTTCTTCCTTTCCCTCTGTGGGCTCTCTCTCTCTCTCTCAAATAAATAGCATCTTCTAAAAAATTGTCCTTCTCATTATAAGGTAACTATGTCTGTAAAGAGTAACACATCAAAAATTCCTTAGTGTGTATGGTAGACCCCATCCCATATCTACTTCAGGTGCTGGTAGGCTGATAGCATCCTGCTTCAAGAGCCTGCATTTCCCTTCTTCTCTGAATAAGGGTTTTCTCCAGAACACTGAAACCCATGTATGTAGGTATTAATCCATCCAGAATAATCTTCAGCCATGGGAAGATAAGAGTCAGTGGATAAATGACAGCCTACTCTTTTGTCTCCAGAGAGATGATTCTGAGATACATTTTTCATGGTCTCTCAGAAAATCCCAAGGGGAACTGAGTTCCAATTGCCTAAAGAATAATTTGCTCATTACAGACAATGTATTGGCATTTTTCCTGTCTCTATCTCACTTCCTCCCTAGAGCCTCCCGGAATCACTTCCTAAATAACTTTATGAGCTTAACATTCTTGTCTCAAAGATTATTTTGAAGACAACCCAAATCAATACAAATGGATTCATGTGTTTTCTGTTATTTCTCCGTAGCAGAAGAGACTGGAGTACATGAAAACACTGGAAGCCCTGTGAGTAAGTAGGAATGCCAGTCAGATAAAGTGTGCTGAAATGGACTGTGGAAAAATAAGAGGAGATATGAGATGATGAAATAAGCCATATAGTTCAAAGACGTAGGTCTAACTCCCCAATTCACCACTTGCTGTTTGATTGCCTGGCTTTGGACAAGTTAGTTAAGCTCTGAAGCACTGGGGTTGTTGTTGTTGTTGTTGTTGTTGTTGTTGTTGAATAAAATAATGTCACTTTATTAGGGTTAGCAAATTCTCCAGTCCACAAAAAAGGGCTTTCAATTTAATGTAGTTTGTAATAATTATAATATTAAAGAGGTCTTACCAGTGATTATTGGTCTACAGCAAAAAGTAGGTTAAGAGAAATACAACCCCAATATTTTCTAGTTGGTACTTTAATTAGAAATTTAGACTAATGGTCCTATGCTTAAATGTTGTTGTGCTGTGTGCTGGCCTCTGTAAAACATAACTAGTCATAAGGAACTCCTCAATATATATACACCAGACAGAAGTAAAAAGGTAAAAACGGAAATGACTAACAAGACATAATTACATACATAATTCTTTTATAATTAATATTTGCTAGAAAATGGAGTTTGACATTACTTACAATTATATCAACTTTCACAGAGGCTATCATAGGTGTATGGGCATACTGTCACCACAAAGTGGTGGTGACTCAGTTACCAGAGTCAAACTTACTCTTAACAAGTAGAATTTTTATGTCCATTCAGTCACACAGTCTCTTACATCTTTCCCGGCCTATTCATTTGCAGATAGGAATGGAAACTGTAACTGGGTTCCTCATATCATGCATTCACATGTAATGCCCATCTTCATATGTTGTCCAATTTCTTGAGGATAAAAAGAAGTGACTGCAGGACCATGCAAACAAGGAAGTTTCATATGGAGGAGACCACAGCCTTGCACATATTCTGTTTCATCTCCTTGGGTTCCAGCTTTGGCAGGAGGCACTCGATCTGGAACATCCCAGCTTTGCTTTCCTACCACGCTGGGCTTTTCGCAGCAGCTGCCTGGCACCCATGAAGCTCTGTTTACTCATCTGAAATAGGGGGAAAGTCACCTCCCTGTTTTTTTTAACTTTAACAGTTTTAAATTCACAGAAAAATTGTGAAGATAATTCAGAGTTTCTATAAGCTCCTTACCTAGTATCCTCTATTATTAACATCTTATAGTAGTATGCTACATTTCTTACAATTCATATATCAACACTGATGAATTATTTTGTTAGTCACCATACATCATTAGTTCTTGATGTGGTGTTCCATGATTCATTATTTGCGTATAACACCCAGGGCTCCATGCAATATGTGCCCTCCTTAATATCCTTCACTGGGCTAGCCCATCCCCCCCACCCCTCTCCCCTCTGAAACCCTCAGTTTGTTTCCCAGAGTCCATAGTCTCTCATGGTTTGTCTCCCCCTCTGATTTCCTCCCTTCATTTTTCCCTTCCTTCTCCTAATGTCCTCCATGCTATTCCTTATGTTCCACATGTAAATGAAACCATATGATAATTGTCTTTCTCTGCTTGACTTATTTCACTTAGCATAACCCCCTTCGGTTCCATCCATGTTGATGCAAATTGTCGGTATTCATCCTTTCTGATGGCTGAGTAATATTCCATTGTATATATGGACCACATCTTCTTTATCCATTTGTCTGTTGAAGGACATCTCAGCTTCTTCCACAGTTGACTATTGTGGGCATTGCTGCTATGAACATTGGGGTGCAGATGCCCCTTCTTTTCACTACCTCTGTATCTTTGGGGTAAATATCCAGTAGTGCAATTGCTGGGTCATAGGGTAGCTCTATTTTTAACTTCTTGAGGCAACTCCATACTGTTTTCCAAAGCGGCTGTTCCAACTTGCATTCCACCAACAGTGTAAGAGGGTTCTCCTTTCTCCACAATCTCTCCAACACTTGTTGTTTCCTGCCTTGTTAATTTTTGCGATTCTAACTGTGTAAGGTTGTGTCTCATTGTGACTTTGATTTGTGTTTCCCTGATGGCTAGTGATGTTGAGCATTTTTTCATGTGTCTGTTAGCCATTTGTATGTCTTTTCTGGAGAAGTGTCTGTTCATGTTTTCTGCCCATTTTTTTGACTGGGTTATTAGTTTTTTGAGTGTTGAGTTTGAGAAATTCTTTATAGATTTTGGATACCAACACTTTATCTTTACCAAATGTCATTTGCAAATATCTCCTCCATTCCATGGGCTGCCTCTTAGTATTTTTGACTCTTTCCTTTGCTGTGCAGAAGCTTTTCATCTTGATGAAGTACCAAAAGTTCATTTTTGCTTTTGTTTCACTTGCCTTTGGAGACATGTCTTGAAAGAAGTTACTGTGGCTGATGTGGAAGAGGTTACTGCCTATGTTCTCCTCTAGGATTTTGATGGATTCCTGTCTCACATTGAGGTCTTTCATCCATTTTGAATTTAACTTTGTGTATGGTGTAAGAGAATGGTTCAGCTGCATTCTTCTATATGTAGCTGTCCAATTTTCCCATCACCACTTATTGAAGAGACCGTCTTTTTTCCATTGGATATTTTTTCCTGATTTGTCAAAGATTAGTTGACCATACAGTTGAGGGTCCATTTCTGGAGTCTCTGTTCTTTTCCATTGGTCTATGTGACTGTTTTGTGCCAATACCATGCTGTCTTGGAGATCACAACTTTGTAACAGTGCTTGAAATCAGGTAACATGATGCCCCCAATTTATTTTTTTCTTTTTTTTTTAAATATTATACAGCCATTATTTTTAAAAACATTTTATTTATTTATTTGACAGAGAGAGACAGCAAGAGAGGGAACACAAGCAAGGGGAGTGTGAGAGGGAGAAGCAGGCTTCCCGCCGAGCAGGGAGCCCGATGCAGGGCTCAATCCCAGGACGCTGGGATCATGACCTGAGCCGAAGGCAAATGCTTAATGGCTGAGCCACCCACACGACCCCCCCCCTCAGCTTTATTTTTCTTTTTCATCATTCCCTTGGCAATTCGGGGTCTTTTCCAATTCCATACAAATTTTAGGATTTTTTGTTCCAGCTCTTTGGAAAATGCCAATGGTATTTTAATAGGGATGGCATTGAAAGTGTAGATTGCTCTGAGCAGCATAAACATTTTAACAATGTTTATTCTTCCATCCATGAGCTTGGAGTATTTTTCCATCTTTTTGTGTCTTCCTCAATTTCTTTTATAGTTGTTCTGTAGCTTCTAGAGTATAGATCCTTTACCTCTTTGGTTAGGTTTATTCCTGCGTATGTTATGGTTTTTGGTGCTATTGTAAATGGAATTGAGTCCTTAATTTCTCTTTCTACAGTTACGTTGTTAGTGTATAGAAAAGCAACTGAGTTCTGTGCATTGATTTTGTATCCTGCTAGATTGCTGAAATGCTATATGAGTTATAATTTGGAGGTAGAGTCTTTTGGGTTTTCCACATAAAGTATCATGTCATCTGCGAAGAGGGAGAGTTTGACTTCTTCTTTGCCAGTTGGGATGCCTTTTATTTCTTTTTGTTGCCTGATCGCTGTGGTTAGGACTTCTAGTACTATGTTGAACAATAGTGGTGAAAGTGGGCATCCCTGTCATATTCCTGATCTTAAGAAAAAAGCTCTAAGCTTTTCCCCATTGAGAATGATATTCACTGTAGGCTTTTTATAGATGGTTTTTATGATATTAAGGAATGTTCCCTCTATCCCTATACTCTGAAGAGTTTTAATCAGGAATGGATGTTTTATTTTGTCAAATGAGAGGGTCATATGGTTCTTGTCTTTTCTTTTATTAATGTGCTCTACCACATTGACTGATTTGCAAATGTTGAACCACCCTTGCATCCCGGGCATAAAACCCATTTGGTCATGGTGAATAATCCATTTAATGTACTGTTGGATCCTATTGGCTAGGATCTTGTTGAGTATTTTGGCATTGATGTTCATCAGAGATATTGATTTTTAATTCTCCTTTTTGATGGGGTCTTTGCCTGGTTTTGGAATCAGGGTAATGCTGGCCTCATAGAACGAGTTTGGAAGTTTTACTTCTGTTTCTCTTTTTTGGAAACAGCTTCGGTAGAATAGGTATTATTTCTTCTTTAAATGTTTGGTAGAACTCCCCTGGGAAGCCACCTGGTCCTAGACTTTTGGTTTTTGGGACGTTTTTGATTACTGCTTCAATTTCCTTACTGGTAATTGGTCTATTCAGATTATCTATTTCTTCCTGTTTCAGTCCTGGTAGTTTGTAAGTTTCCAGGAAGGCATCATTTCTTCCAGGTTGCTTAATTTGTTAGCATATAGTTGCTGGTAATAATTTCTAATAATCGTTTCTACTTCCTTGGTGTTAGTCATGATCTCTCCCCTTTCATTCATGATTTTATTAGCTTGGGTCCTTTCTCTTTTCTTTTGGATAATTTTGGCCAGTAGTTTATCAATCTTATTAATTCTTTCAAAGAACCAGCTTCTATTTTCGTTGATCTGTTCTACTGTTTTTCTGGTTTCTATTTCATTGATCTCTACTCTAATCTTAATTATTTCTCTTCTCCTGCTTGGTTTAGGCTTTATCTGCTGTTATTTCGCCAGCTCCCTTAGGTGTAGGGTTAGCATGTGCATTTGGGATTTTTCTCATTTTTTGAGAGAGGCTTGGATAGCAATTTATTTCCCCCTTAAGATTGCCTTTGCAGTATCCCATAGGTTTTGGACTGATGTGTTTTCGTTCTCATTGGTTTCCATGAATTGTTTAAGTTCTTTAATTTCCTGGTTGACCCATTCATTCCTTAGCAGGGAGCTCTTTAACTTCCAAGTGTTTGAATTCCTTCGAAAATTTTTCTTGTGATTGACTTCCAGTTTCAAGGCACTGTGGTCTGCTATCATGCAGGGAATAATCTCAATCTTTTGGGATTGGCTGAGACCTGATTTATGGCCCAGTATGTGGTCTATTTTGGAGAAAGTTCCATGTGCATTTGAGAACAATGAGTATTCTGTTGTTTTAGGGTGGAATGTTCTGTATAGATCTACGAAGTCCATCTGGTCCAATGTGTCATTCAAAGCTCTTGTTTCTTTGTTGATCTTCTGTTTAGATGATCTGTCCAGTACCGAGAGTGGAGTGTTAAAATCTCCTCCTATTAATATATTATTGTTGATCTGATTCTTTATTTTGTTTAACAGCTGGCTTATATAGTTGGCTGCTCCCATGTTGGGGGCACAGATATTTACAATTGTTAGATTGTCTTGCTGGATAGACCCTTTAAGAATGATATAGTGTCCCTCTGGATCTCTTAGTACAGTCTTTGGTTTAAATTCTAATTTGTGTGATATAAGAATTGCTACCTCAGCTTTCTTTTGAGGTCCATTGGCATGAAAAATGGTTCTCCATCCCCTCACTTTCAGTCTGGAGGTGTCTTTATGTTCAAAATGAGTCTCTTGTAGACAGCATATGGATGGGTCCTGTCTTTGTATCCAAGCTGCAACCCTGTGCCGTTTCATGGGAGCATTTAGGCCATTCACACTGAGGGTTACTACTGAAAGATATGTGTTTATTGTCCTCCTATTGTCTGTACACTCCCTGTTTCTATGGATTGACTCTGTAAATTTCTGGTCCATATTATTCTTGGGGTCTTTCTTCTTTTATAGAATCCCCCTTAGTATTTCTTGCAGGGCTGGCTTGTGTCTGCTGGTCCTGGAAGCTCTTTATCTCTACATCTGTTCTGAATGACAGCCTTGCTGGATAAAGTATTCCTGGCTGCATGTTCTTCTCATTTAGTACCCTGAATGTGTCTTGCCAGCCCTTTCTGGTTTGCCAGGTCTCTGTGGACAGGTCTGACATTATTCTGATGTTCCTCCCTCAGTACGTAAGGAATCTCTTCCCCCTAAATGCCCTTAGGCTGGCTTCCTTGGTTCTAAGATTTGCGAGTTTTACTATTACATGCTGATCATGTTCTCCTTGATCTTGGGAGGGGTCCTCTCTGCCTCTAGGACATGAATATTTGTTTCATTCCCCAGATTAGGGAAGTTCTCAGCTACAATTTGCTCAAATATATCTTCTAGTCCTCTCTCTCCACCCCCTCAGGGATCCCAATGATTCTGACATCAGAATGTTTCATGGTGTCATTGACTTCCCTAAGTCTGTTCTCAAGGATTTTAAGCTGTTTGTTCCAGGACTTCTCCTGTTCCTTCCTCTCTATCAGTTTATCTTTCAGATCACTAATTCATTCTTCTGCCTCATTTACCCTAGCTGTTAGAGTATCTAGTTTAGACTGCATTTCATTCATATCATTTTTAAGTTCAGCCTGATTAGCTCTCATTTCTGTCCTTAGGGATTCTATGTTGCCATTAATGGTTTTCTCAAGTCTAGCTATTGTCTTCATAATTGTTACCCTGAAGTCTATTTCTGACATCTTGGTTATATCCATATCCATTAGGTCTACGGGAGAGGCCATTGTCTCTGGGTCTTTTCATTGTTGGGAGTTCCTCTTCCTAGTCATTCTGTTGAGGAGTGGTTGAGAGAATGTATAGAGTCAAAAATATCAACCACAATCCAGGCAAGGTGCACCCTAGGAAAGTTTGAAGTGATCAGAAGACACCACCGAAAAAAAACCAGCCAAAATGAACCCCAAGAATAAGATTTATAATGTTAAAGAAAGGGGGGATGAGAGCAGGGGGGCTACAATCTCTCAGTGTGGGCAAGGTAGGGTGTTTCAGTACTTCCTGGGTGTATTTTATTCTCTTTGTTAGAGAACACTACTTCCCAGAGTTACAGGGAAATTAAAACTGACATATTATATATATATATATGGTAGTATTAAACAGGGGAAAAAGGACTACATTGAAGCTTGTATCTATATATATTTTTTTAAAAAGAAAAAATATAGCTGTGAAAAAGTACAAGTTAAAAAGTTACTATGGAATATGTTGTATTAAGCATCTAGTTGAAATAAGTAGGTAAAAGAGAGAGAGAGAGAGAAGAAACATAATAAAAAAAAAGTTGTATCTACAAAATACACAGTCTGTGAGGCTACACCAGGAGCTCAATATACTATATTCCTCTAGTGGTGTTGGGGTTTTATAGTTTTATGGGGGCCCTCCAGTTGTCATCCTTTTGTTCTTCCAGCTGGTCTTCTGGGGGAGGGACCTGTCATGCTGTTTCTCAGGCAACCCTGCTTGGGTGGAGTTCCCCTCCCCCCTAACAAGGGTCTGGGCTCTGTGGAAACCAATTTTTTGGGCTTTTGTTCTCTGGTGCCTTTTTGGGCCTTTTCAGAGGGTCAGAGTGAAGGAAAATATCTACTCCCAGACCTCCAACCCCGGGGAGAGAAGCCACAGTCTGCTCTGCTCTGAGCCCTCCAGAACACACAGTCTCCCCCTCTGTAAGTGCCACTGAAAACTACTGTCTCCCACAGGTGGTGCATGCCCCCAGTCATCCTTTCAGCAGTGGACTCAGGCCCCCACTTGTCTCTGCACCCTATGCCTCCAAAACCCTGAGCGATCCTCGTCTGAATGGGCAGGGGCGCAGGCCTCAGTGGCCAGACCCACAGGTCCATGGGCACAGGCCCGCACAAGCCATCACCCAGATCCTGGCGTTTGCCCCTTGAGCTCCTGGATTCTGTGTGAGCACAGTTATTAGGCCCTTCCTGATCCACCCCACTGCTCTGCAAGCTATTGCTGGTCCCCAGACACAGGATGCTTTTTCACTGGGGTATCACGTTACTTTGCAGTGGCTAGCTTTTGGTGGTGCCCTCCCTCTTCTGTTTATCCTCCTTTATCAGTCCACACAATCACAGCTCCATCCTTTGTACCTCTCGACTAATGATCCTCTGCCCCCATAGAGATCCGGATGTATAATTTTACATCTCAGGTTGATTTCATGGGTGTTCAGACTGGCTTGGTAGATATCCAGTTAAATTCAGGGGACTGGTTGAAATGGAGTCCCCCACCCCTCTGCCATCTTGCCCCTCCCTCCAATATTGATGAATATTAACTGAAGTCCACACTTTACTCAGATTTCCTTAGTTTTTACCTACTGTCCTTTTTTCTGTTTTAGGATACAATCTAGGGTATTATATCACATTTATTTGTCATGTCTCCTTAGCTCCTCTTGACCATGGTAGTTTCTCAGACTTTCCTTAATTTTAATTACCGCGAGTGTTTTGAGTACTGATCAAGAATTTTATAGAATATCCTTCAGTTTGGATTTATTCAGTATTTTCTTCATGGTTAGACTGGAGTTATGGGTCATGGGGAGGAAGATCACAGAGGAAAGTATCATTTTCAACACATGACAAGGGGAGATACTACCAACGAGATTTTTTTCATTGTTGATGTTGACCTTGATCACCTAGCTGAGGTAGTGTTTTTCAGATTTTAACACTATAAAATTAATTTTTCCTTTTTCCAAATTGTACTTTGGAAGAAAGTCACTAGGTACAGCCCACGCTTAAAGAGTGGAGAATTATGTTCCACCTCCTTGAGAGAGGAATACATACATAAATTTTTTGGAAATTTTGCCTGAAAGATTTTTCTCTTCTCCCATATATTAATGTATTTCTTAATTTATATTTACATTATATGTTGACAGAGTTAAAATCCAATTCCACTTTATTCATTTTGTTGCCTATATTGTTCCAATTTGGTCATTAGGAACTCTTTCCATCAGTACTTGTATCTTTTGATAAACCCCCATTTAGAGTGGATCTTTTTTCATCACTTCCTTACTTTCTAGTGCCACAAGATGCTCCTGCCCCAGTCCAGTCAGTCATTAGTTCTCCAAGGATCCCTGGTTCCCTTTATTGGGAGTATTATTAGAGACCAAGATCTAGGTGCCAGGTGTTCTCACTATGTTCTTTTAAGGCCTGAAGGAAAATAAACTAGAGTCCCAATATGATACTCCGAAAGTGGTTCAACAAACATAAGTTAAATGTGAATTTTGTCTAGTTCCAGCTCTGATAAGGATAGTCCTTGATAAATTCTCACTGTATTTTTGAAACAATAGTGAATAATATTGTGACAGTCTTCATTTATTTCAAGGATAGAGAAGCTAAAAGGCAACTTGGGAGGCCACACTTGTGTAGATTTGGCTTCCTCCCAAGAGGGCATGTGGTCCTTGGATCCTCCGTGTCATTCTTGATTATTCAAGTTTCACAAAATCATTTTCTTCACCTCAAGATTATAATTATATTAACTCCATATAAACTTTGAATCTCCATGTTATCATGAGTTATTATTTCCATATGCTCAGAGAAGAAGTAAGTTTTAAAATCTCATGACCTAACTTTCTACCTTAAGTAGGAAAAGAAATTAAAGCCAAAGCAAGCAGAAATAAGGAAGTAATTAAGATTAGAACAGAAGTAAATGGAATGAAAAACGGACAAAAAACAGAGAAAATTAACATATCATAAGTTGGGTTCTTTGAAAAGATTGATAAAAATAAAATCTTATTAAGACTAGCCAAGAAAAAAGGGAAAAATCACAGATTACGAGTATCAAGAATGAAAGAACGATTATCGTCACAGATAATACAAACAAAAATAATAAAGAAATATTTAAAACAACATCCTGCCAACAAATTCAACAACTTAGATTAAATGGGCAAACTCCTTGCCAATTACAACTCATAAAAATTGGCATGAGAAGAAACAGAAAATATGACTAATCCTGTATGTGGTAAATAACTGAAACCTTCCTACAAAGAAAACTCCATCCCCAGATGGCTTCACTGGTGAATTCTACCAAATGTTTAAGGAAAAAGTAAGACACAAATTTATATTATCTCTTAGAATACACAAACTCTTTCTCTTATACAAATCCTTTAGAGTAACAGAAAGGAAACACTTCGCAACTCTTTTTACGAGGCCAGAATAACCCTTCCAGTAAAATCTGACATGATATTATAAAAAAGAACAATTATGGGCCAATACCCCAAATGGATATAAGCAAATTAACCTATCAAATTCAGCATATTGCATTACAATATGAACAAGTGGTACATATCTAAGAATGCAAGTTTTGCAAGAATACAATTCGCCACATTAAAAAAAAGCAATCATATATTCACTACATTAAAAGAACAAATACCCATCAAAGAACACGTACACTAACATTACACTTAATGGGAAAATATGAATTTTTTTTCACCTAAAAATCAGGAACAAGGCAAGAATGTCCCCTCGTTGGAGGTCCTCGTCTGTGCAATGAGGCAAGGCCCAAAACATGGAAGCAGAAAGATTGAAGAGGAAAAAGTAAATCTGTCTTTATTCACAAACATCATTTCTTATGTAGAAAATCCTAAGGAATCTATAAAAAAAAACTACTAGAACTAATAAGTAAATTTTGCAAGGTTTAGGGTTACAAGGTCATTATACAAAAAGCAATTGTATATATATATATATATATTAAAACCAAAAATTGAAAATAAAATGTAAAAGGCAATGCCATTTATAGTAACATCAGAAAACCTAAAACTTAGTAATGAATTTAATAAAAAGTGTATAAGATCTCTACACTGGAAACTGCCATATAGTCCTAAAAGAAAACTTTACTAAGTGAAGAGATATACCATGTTTATAAGATATGATTTTGTTAAGATGTTTAGAACAAGGGGAAAAGTATTTCCTTAAAGGGTCAAATAATGAATATTTTAAGTTTTGTGGGACATACAGTCTCTGTTTCATCTACTCAACACTGTTGTTTTAGGGCCATTCAGTAATGCACAATGCATAAACAGATCAGCCTTGTGGTGTTTCAGTAATACTGTATTTACAAAAACAGGTGGCAGGCTATATATGGCCTACAAGCTATAACTTGTCAAACACTGATCTAGAATGTTAATTTTGTTAGCATGTTAATTTAGAATATATACAAGGAATGTTTGTAAATCAATAATAAAAGATAACCCTTTAATAAAATGGGCAGGCTTTTACAGACACATTACTAAAGAAGATCTAAAAATGGTCAACACACAAACACACACACACACACACACACACACGGGAAAGAAATGACATACACGAGGTTTTTCACAACTCTTTATTTCAACACAAATCAATTATTTACATGTTGACCGTTTAGAATAAGCACTATAAACTAGCTTTGCCCACAGAGAGAAACACTCTCACTTACAGATGCATTCTCTCTTCTTGCCACAGAGCTATTTTTAGTAATACTGGCTGGGAGAGGGTGGGAAGCCCCTGGGTTAGTGAGGGTTTACATGGCCAGGACTGTTGCAACATGTTTAGGATTCAAAGAACCACAAATGCTTCCTTTGAAATCCAGTCATCAGTTTTGTTAAATCCACCTGTGATTTTTTTTTAATTCTGAAACTCTCACAAGACCTGCAGGGTTATTTACTTCTCTACATTCCCTCCACATTACTTTTCATTATGTATTTATTTTGTGTTGCTTTGTGAGGGGTGAAAAGAAAAAAACAATCAGATTTTGTTCTTTAAGATGAAGCATCATGTAAATAGAAACAAAGTTTAATTATGGAAACAAACTGTAATATTTGACAAGATTCAATCATTTTCTCTAGATATATGCCATACTCATTTGACAAGTATTTGACATGTAATATATGAAAGGCATCCTGGAGTGAATATGTAGAATTGCTTTTTGGAATATTACGTTTAGTGTAGCATAGGGTGAGGAATCAGACCAATTTGAATTCAAATCCTTACTCTGTCTCTTAACTATTTATGTGAGCCTGGATGAGGTACATCAACTCTTTTCGTTTTTTTTTTTTTTTAATTTGAGGAATAGGAGCAGTGTTACCTATTCATGTGTCTCCATGAAGATCATGTATACAAAACACCTGCACTGTACTCGAACACAGCAGACATCCAGATGTTAGTTCCCATTCCCATTGCCTTCACAGCTTACAAGTTCAGCTGTAAAGAGCTAGTACATGACCAAGAACACGATGCATTCAGTTTCAGATACAGATTAAAACCCAGAGTACACATGGTCTTTCTCCTTCTGGGTTAAAGAAGGAGAAAGGTATGGACTGATCAGAATAACTGTGTACAGAGCATAGAGCATCCTCATTAAACCAAGAACAGAGAGCCTCTGACTTGTAGAAACAGCAAGTAAAAAATGCCCTCTGCTTTCCTAGAAGTAAAGATATTCTGGAACCTACATTTTCAAAAATTATTTTCCCATTTGCCTATCTACATTCAAGAAATGTTGAGTTTCATTTTTTTGTTATTAAGTTGGATAAATTGGTTGAGATTGTGAGTATTTGTTATTGTGCCCATTCCCCAAAGCAGATTTCATTACCAATATCTGGGGCCTGAGAGACTCAGATGGAAGCTAGGGTCTCTTTATTTTCCTATGCTCTAAACTCTCTTGCATCACTGCACAGGGTTTCCCTTATCATAAGCCAAGGAAGAGATCACTGTTGAATCAGAACAATGTATAACCTGTATTACACAGTCGGTGCAGTGTTGCCTACCCCAAAGTACCCTCTGATGTTGCTCAAATGTCCACAGTGATTATGTTTCTTCTTCCTTTACATCAGAGAACACAGTTGTAATTCCACCCTTTAGAAAATTATAACTTGTTTTATCTCTTACCATGCCACGATATCATCCTTGTTGCTTCCTCTTCAAGCCTTGCCTTTATCTCTTAAGACTTCAATATCAATATAACTATTATAGAATCATGTGCACACACGCTCATGTTGGTGGATGTGCTTCCAGGATCTCTCCTTACCAATCTAATGTGCAAAAAGTGACCTATTCTATCTAAATTACCAGAGTCAAAAATACCCTAATGATTGTCTGAAGAATTCCATCAGTCTATGAAAATGTGTTTTCAATTTTAGAATAACTAAAGCAATTTTTTAATAGAATCCAGTTTCCAACTAAGGAGAAGCCAGCAGATTGGTAAGGCGTAAATATAAGTAATCTGAATAAAGATTCATTTCAAACAAAGATTCATTTCTAAGGGCTTAAATTTGGAGAGGAAAAATGGGTGCTAGAGAAAAAACATATATTCTAATTGGAAAATAGCCATTATTGAGTTTTACAAAACTCTGAAAACTTCATACAACAGTATAGCAAGTTGCTTAAAAACAGGGGCCTGTTCTGTGACTCACTAGCTAGGTGACCTGAGGACATTGCTTCATCTCTCTAAGTCCTAGTTACCCTGACAACAAAATAGAAATTGTAATAACATTATTTACCTCATACAGTCACTGTAAGAATTGAGTTAATGCCTTTGTAACTTGTTTAAGTGACAAGAATAAAAAGGTATCCTTGTATGAGTTCTCCCATGTTTCCTCCCACCCAATCCTTTAAAAGAAAATGGAACTTGTCTCTTTCTCTTTTTTTTTTCTCTTCTTCCCCCCACTTACCGTTGAAAGAATTCTGTCTTTGCTGACTACATTCCCAGACTTTTGAGATATAGATTCAGAATAAAGGTGGGGGCAGGAGGTTGGGGAGTAACAGAGGTAGAGAAAAATAGGAGAAATAAATAGAAAAACCTTGCACAAACTTCAGGGAGAGTGAGAGGCAGTTGTGTAAAAGACATCAGAGCAGGTGGAACATTGGATATTTTAGGAGAGGAACGGGGCTTTTGAGATGTGTTGAGATTTGTGTTGCTGTGGGTTATGGATTGAATGCCCTTAATGATATTGACATTTCATTTCAATTACTTTGTGATGCTATTTAGTATTTCCTTGAATGTGACTTGATACAGAGACTGGACCACATGGAACTGCAGCTTACATATAAGTTACTACTGTGGTGGTGACAATGACAATGATGATGATGATTGTATGGTCCTTTTCCTATATGAAAGTGTGTGTCGTGTCAAGATGCAATCACTAATTTTCCACAGGAACAGGATACTGTTTTGAAGTCAAAGTATACTCAAGGAAGATAGCATGAAAGAGGCTATTTGGGGTTCTAAATGGGAAATTGATGCTGTCTCTTTGAGGAATTATAAGCTAAATTTAAAGGAACTTTAAGAAATATTTACCACAATAACTTCTTTAAAGTCCCCAAACCAGACAACAAAAGTTAGCTAGAAGCTAATAAAATATTTGACATATAAGAAAATATACTAGGAAGGAGAGAATAGGAAAAGTCAAAATCAGATTAAGTATGTATATATAACAATTAACGTTTAACAAAAAGAAAACTTTGGTTTCCAGTTTCCACATCTCTAAAATAAAATGGGGGGAAAGAAATCACATTATGTCTGAAGAAGCATTAAGGTCCCATGGAGTTGCCCTTGAGATTAAAATGGTTAAGTAAAAGCCAGAGAACTAGTTTGTCAGAGCTCTGAGTCCTTCACCCCAGCTCGAATGAGAGACATACTCTTATAACTTTTATTAACTGAGGATAATTACATTTGGATTTTTTTAAGGAATTCTTTGGTTTTAAAAATGTGTTTCAGTATTAAATTAGCAGGTCTATTCTTTGTTATCTCTAAAGTGCTCCCAGATCCAGATATGTTTTCAATATTACTTTAAACGGTATTTTCCATTTAAAGTATACACAACTATATCTTATCAGTGACTCAATGTTTACATAATGTAATTTACTAAGGAGTTATATTTTATGGAAAAGATCATTTTAAACAAATTAAGAATTCAACTTTAAAATTTAAAAAGAGAAGAGTAGAGAATACCCAATGAAATCAATGGATAGAAATGAATTAATATGTTAAATGTAAAATCCTTAGCACAATGCCTGGCAGAGTCAGTAATTTCACCCTCCAGCTAAATAAAGAAAAAAAATTTAATAAAGTAGAAAGCAGAAATATTAATAAAAGCAGTAATTAATAAATCAAGGGCAATATCACTAGAGTAGATGTATGGGGTGGAGAGCAGTAGGGTGAGACATAAAACAGACCAAACATCAGCAAATCAGGTCAAAGAAAAATAAAATCACAAGCCAAATCAATATTATCAGAAATAAAATAAGACACAAGTGATGCCGAAGGTATGTAGAATTAAAATCGTTTTTTTTAAAGATTTTATTTATTTGTTTATTTGAGAGAGAGCACACACGTGCATGCAAGTGGGGGAGGGACAGAGAGAGAAGGCAAGGCGGAGAATTACAAGCAGACTTCACACTGAGCGTGGAGCCAGATGTGGGGCTCGATATCACGACCCTGAGATCATGACCTGAGCCAAAACCAAGAGTTGGGCACACAATGGACTGAGGCACCCAAGCACCCAGGAACTTCTGGGTGGCTCAGAACTAAAATTGTCTTTAAACAAGTGGGGAGCACTAATGCATGACTAGGAAAATTTCCCAGAACCTCAGGGATTCAGTGTTTTTGAATGCTTCTTATCACCAGTACCTGGGAGGGAAAATGTTAGTAGATTCTGAAGGGACCTGAGTAATCTTGCCAGGCAGAAGTGTCTATGTTGTCTTCAAAGAAGGTGGGAGAGCTAGCCTTCAAATGGAAAGAGTGATAGCTCTTACTTCTGCAGGCTTAGAGAGTCCAGGAAATTCAAGATATTTGAGTGCATCAACTCAAATGTCTAGATCCCAAGTGTTAATATTCTATTCCTACCAAATCAGGACCCTGATGTTGGCATAACAGATTTGTCAAGGTTAAAAATTCAAATTTTTCTGGATTTCTACAACTCTTAGAATTAAAGCACATGTGTCTGTATACACACACATATTTATACATACATATATGCATATATAATTAAAATATATAATAATTAAGAAATAAATCTAAAAATAAACCTGATGGAATGAATTATATCATTTCTTCTATGTGCACAAATTATTTCTAAAATGAATACATGAATAAATGAATAAATTATTTTTTCTCATTTACCTGTGCCTGAAGAAAACTTAGCTGATCATCTGTCCTACACTTCCTCAACAAAAGAAATTTTAAAAAACGAATAGGGCTGAGGCAAAGGAAGATGGCAGAGGAGTAGGAGGACATAAGCTCACCTCATTCCACGAACACAACTAGATAATTATCAGATCATTCTAAATACTGTAGAAATTTACCTGAAGACTGAAAGAGCAAATTCCACAAAAAAAGGAAGAGAGGAGGCCACATCAAGGAAGGTAGGGAATACAGAGATGTGGTTCAGGGGAGAAACAGATCATACGTGCTGTGGAGGAGAGGGAGCTGTGGTCTTGGAGAAGGGCAAGAAAAAGAGGAGCACACAGGGGAATGAACCAGGACAATGTTTCCCTAAAGCCATTGGCTTAGAAAACAACAGGGGCTGAATTCTGTGAATTCTTAGAATAAGCAAGGCTTAAAGCCTGAAATTTTAAAGGCCAGTGGGTTTGGCTGGGAGGGCACTGTACTGCTCCTGAAGATAAGACAGGCAAACAACCTGGGGGCAGACAGCTTGGAAACAGTAATCTGAAGAGTGTCTGGGGGCACACAGTGGGGAGATTATTTACTTCTCACAGCACCTCCCTGAGAGGCAGCATTCACAGAAACGCCTCTCCAGGAAAAAAGGAGCTGGAAGGAACTATTTCCCTCCCCCACCCCTCAGTATAAACACAGAGCCAGCTACAAGAAGTGACATAGTTATAACACTGGCTGCCTAACTTGCATACACAAAGCCCCACTCCCTGTGCTCTGTTGGGACTGCTCTTTGCAGCCAAGGATGCCTCAATCCCAGCATGGTGGGTCCTTCCTCCAGGAGACCAGCCAAACCCCTGCCTAACTATATCTCCTGACCAGAGAGTTCTGCAGGGCCTCAGTTCTAGTAGAGGTAGTGACATGTCTCATTTTACAAACAGACCAGACCACACCTAGTTAACATGTGCCACTTTCAAGCCAGGGACCAAACACTGCTCACAGAAGGCAAGGAAAGTCTTTTAGGACCACCGGCCTGAAGGCCAGAGCAGCCAAAACACAACAGCAGAGTACATGCAGCATACATCAGAGACTCTCCTTGAAGTGCCAGGCCCTGGGGACCAATGACCTCTTTTTCATAAGACCATTACTTCAAGAGCAGGAGACATAACTGGCTTTTCTAACACAGAGAAGAAGGCAAAGACTTAGACAAAATATGAAGACGGAGGAACTTACCCAAATGCCAGAATAAGATAAGGCCACAGTCAGAGATCTCAGTGAAATAGATATAAATAACATGACTCATGGAGAATTCAGAACAGCAATCAAGGATACTCACTGGGATTGAGAAAAGAATGGAAGACACCAGTAAGACCCTTACCACAGAGATAAAAGAGTTAAAAAGGAATCAGAGATGAAGTGTATAATAAACAGATTAGAAACATGTTTGATGCAATGAACAGCAGGCTGGAAAAGAGCAGAGGAACAAATTAATTATATAGAAGACAAAATAATGGAAAATAATGAAGCTGAACAAAAGAGAAAGAAGAATTATGGAACACAAGAATAGACTTAGGAAACTAAGGGACTTCATCAAATGTAATATCATTTATATTATAGGAGCCCCAGAAGAAGAAGAGAGAGAAAAGGACACAGAAAATTTATTTGAAGAAATAATAGCTGAAATTTTCCCTACTCTGGGGAAAGAAACAGACATCCATATCAAGGAGGCAAAGAGAGCTCCCATCAAAATCAACAAAAGCAGGCCAACACCAAGACATATTGTAATTCAATTTGCAAAATACAATGATAAAAAAAATTTTTAAGCAGCAAGACCAAAAAAAAGTCCTTAACTTGTAAGGGTAACCCCATAAGGCCAGCTGGAGATTTCTCAACAGAAACTTGGCTAGCCAGAAGAGAATGGCATGATGTATTCAGAGTGCTGAATGGGAAAAATCTGCACCCAAGAAAATTCTATCCAGCAAGGCTAAAATTCAGAATAGAAAGAGAGATGAAGAGTTCCCCAAGCAAAAACTAAAGGAATTTGTGACCACTAAACAAGCCTTGCAAGTAATTTTTAAGAGGATTCTTTGAGAAGCCAAAAGTGACAAATTCAAGAAAGAATCAGAGGAAATTTCCAGAAACAATGAAAAACCATGTAATAAAATGGCAATAAATACATATCTAGCAATACTTACCTTGGGAGCATCTGGCTGGCTCAGTCAGTATAGCATGTGACTCTTAATCTCAGGGCCATGAGTTCAAGTACTATATTAGGTATGAACTTACTTAAAAAATAATTACTTTAAATGTAAATGGACTAAAAGCTCCAATCAAAAGATGCAGGATGTCAGAATGGGAAAGAAAGGAAAGGAAAGGAAAGGAAAGGAAAGGAAAGGAAGGAAGGAAGGAAGGAAGGAAGGAAGGAAGGAAGGAAGGAAGGAAGAAAGAAAGAAAGAAAGAAAGAAAGAAAGAAAGAAAGAAAGAAAGAAAGAAAGAAAGAAAGAAAGAAAAGAAGGAAAAAAAAAAAAGACCCATCTATATGCTGCCTACAGGAGATGCATTTTAGACCTAAAGACACCTGCAGATTGAAAGTGAGAGGATGGAGGAATACCTATCATGCAAAAATGTCAAAAGAAAGACAAAACAGCAGTACTTATATTGGACAAACAAGACTTTAAAAACAAAGACTTTAACAAGAGACAAAGAAGGGCACTGTATAACCATAAAGGGGACAATCCAATAAGAAGATTTAACAGTTGTAAATAATTATGCACCCAACATGGGAGCACCCAATACACAAAACAGTTAATAACAAACATAAAGGAACTAATTGATAATAATACAAGAAGAGTAGGGGTATTTAACACCCCACTTACATCAATGGACAGATCATCTAAACAGAAAATCAGCAAGGAAACAATGGCTTTGAATGGCACAATGGACCAGATGGACTTAACAGATATATTCAGAACATTCCATCCTAATGCAGCAGAAAACCCATGCTTTTCAAGAACACAAGGGAAATTCTCCAGAAGAGATCACATATTAGGTCACAAAACAGGCCTCAACAAATACAAAAAGACTGAAGTCGTACCATGCATCTTTTCTGATGACAACACTATGAAACTGGAAATCAACCACAAGAAAAAATCTGGAAAGACCACAAATACATGGAGGTTAAACAACATGCTAATTAAACCAGGAAACCGAATAAGAAAGAAAAAAATACGTGGAAACAAATGAAAACACATTAGTCCAAAACTTTTGGGATGCACCAAAAGCGGTCCTAAGAGGGAAGTATATAGCAATACAGGCCTACCTCAAGAAGAAAGAAGAGTCTCAAATAAGCAACCTAATCTTACACCTAAAGAGCTAGAAAAAGAACAACAAATGAAACCTACAGCCAGCAGAAGGAAAAAAATAATAAAGATTAGAGCAGAAATAAATGACATAGAAACTAAAATTTAACAGAACAGATCAGTGAAACCAGAAATTGGTTATTGGGAAAAATAAAATTCATAAACCTTTAGCCAGACTTATCAAAAAGAAAAAGGACGAAAGAAAATCACAAATGAGAGAAGAGAAATAACAGCCAACACTGCAGAAATACAAATAATTATAAGAGAATATTATGAAAACTATATGTCAACAAATTGGACAATCTGGAAGAAATGGATAAATTCCCAGAAACATATAAATTACTGAAACTGAAACAGGAGGAAATAGAAAACTTGAACAGGCTGTTAACAAGCAAAAAAAATTGAATCCGTATTTTAAAAACTCCCAACAAACAAAAGCCCAGGACCAGATGGCTTCACAGGTGAACTCTAACAAACATTTAAAGAAGAGTTAATATCCATTCTTCCCAAATTATTTCAAAAAATATAAAAGGAAAGACGACTTCCAAATGCATTCTATAAGGCCAGCATTACCCTGATACCAAAACCAGGTAGAGACACCACTGAAAAAGAGAACAACAGGCCAATCTTCTGGATAAACATAGTTGCAAAAAATCTCAGCAAAATACTAGGAAACCAAGTCCAAAAGTACATTAAGAGAATCATTCACCACAATCTAGTGGGATTTATTCCTGAGCTGCAAGGGTGATTCAATATTCCAAAATCAATCAATGCATTACATCACATTAATAAAAGGAAGGATAAGAACCATACGATCCGGGGCGCCTGGGTAGCGCAGTCGTTAAGTGTCTGCCTTCGACTCAGGGCGTGATCCTGGTGATCTGGGATCGAGCCCCACATCAGGCTCCTCCGCTATGAGCCTGCTTCTTCCTCTCCCACTCCCCCTGCTGTGTTCCCTCTCTCGCTGGCTGTCTCTATCGCTGTCAAATAAATAAATAAAATCTTTAAAAAAAATAAAGAACCATACGATCCTTTCAATAGATGCAGAAAAAGTATTTGACAAAGTACAACATCCATTCATGATAAAATCCCTCAACAAAGTATGATTAGAGGGAACATAACATAATAAATGCCATGTATGAAAACCCCCAATGGACATCATAGTGCTGGAAGTCCTAGCCACAACAATCAGAAAACAAAAAGAAATAAAAGGCATCCAAATCAGCAAGGAAGAAGTAAAACTTCACTATTTGCAGATGACATATTATATACAGAAAATCAGAAAGGCTCCACCAAGAAACTGCTAGAATGGATATACTAATTCAGTAAAGTGACAAGATACAAAATCAATATACAGAAATCTGTTGCATTTCTATACACCAATAATGAAGCAGCAGAAAGAGAAACTAAGGAATCAATTCCATTTTCAATCACACCAAAAGCAGTAAGACACTTACGAATAAACTTAATCAGAGACAAAAGACCTGTAATCTGAAAACTATAAAACACTGATGAAAGAAACTGAAGATGACACAAAGAAATGGAAAGACATTCCATGTCCATGGATTGGAAGAACAAATACTGTTAAAATGTCTATATTACCCAAAGCAATCTATACATTTAATGCAATCCCTATCAATATGCCAACAACACTTTTTTGGAGCTGGAACAAAGAATCCTAATGTTCATATGGAACCACAAAAGACCCCAAATAACCAAAGAAATTTTGAAAAAAGAAAAGCAAAACTGCAGGTATCGCAATTCCAGACTTGAACTTATATTACAAAGCTGTAATAATCAAAACAGTATGGTGCTGGCACAAAAATAGATGCATACATCAATAGAACCAAACAGAAAACCCAGAAATAAACCCACAACTATACAGTCAATTAATTTTCCACAAAGCAGGAAAGAATATCCAATAGGTAAAAGAATGTCTCTTCAACAAATGGTGTTGTGAAAACTGGATAGCAACATGCAAAAGAAAGAAACTGGACTACTTTTTATACTATTCACAAAAACAAATTCAAAATGGATTACAGACCTAAATGTGAGACCTGAACCCATCAAAATCCTAGAAGAGAACACAGGCAGTAATTTCTATGACTTAGGCCATAGCAACTTTTTTCTAGATATGTCTCTTATTAAGGCAAGGGAAACAAAAGCAAAAATAAACTATTGGGACTACATTCAAATAAAAAGCTTCTGCACAGCAGAAGAAATAATGAACAAAATTAAAAGACAACCTATATCATGGGAGAAGATACTTGCAAATGACATATTTAATAAAGGATTAGTATCCAAAATAAAACTCAACACCCCAAAAAACAAATAATCCAATTAAAACATGGGCAGGAGACACAAACAGACATTTTTCCAAAGAAAACATCCAGATGGCCAACAGACACATGAAAAGACACTCAACATCAGTCATCATCAGGGAAATAGAAATCAAAACTACAATGAGATATCACCTCACACCTGTCAGAATGGCTAAAATCAACAACACACGAAACAACAGGTGTTGGCAAATATGTGAAGAAAGGGGAACCTCCTGTAGTGTTGATGGGAATGCAAACTGGTACAGCCACTCTGATAAAAAGTATGGAGATTCCTCAAAAAGTTAAAAATAGAACTATCCTATAATCCAGCAATTGCACTACTAAGTATATACCCAATGAATACAAAAAATATTAATTCATAGGGATATATGAACTCTGATGTTTATAAAAGCGTTATCTACAATAGCCAAATTACGGAAACAGCCCAAGGTGTCCATTGACTGATAAATGGATACATACACACACATACACACAATAGAATATTACTCAGCCATAAAAAAGAATGAAATCTTGCCATTTGCAATGACATGGGTGGAGCTATTATGTTAAGCAAAATAAATCAATCAGAAAAAGACAAATACCATATGATTTCACTCACAGGTAGAATTTAAGAAACAAAACAAATGAGCAAAGGGACAAAAAGAGAGAGAGAGAGAGAAAACAAGAAACAGACTCTAAACTATAGACAGATGGGAGGTGCATGGGAGGATGGGTTAAATAGGTGATGGGGATTAAGGAGTGCACTTAGGATGAACCCAAGTGTTGTACAGTAGTGTCAATTCACTACATTGTACACCTGAAACTAGTATATTACACTGCATGTTAATGAATTCAAATAAAAACTAAAATAAAATAAAATAAACTATCAGGGTTAATCTAGCAAATCCATACATAGAAAATTTTTCTTTATAATTTTTCAATATACACTACTCTTCTATGGTACAGAAGAATGTAATTAAACTCCAATTTTTATTGAGTATTTTGATTCCATGTATGGAGAGAAATCACTATATAATTATATTAAAACATAGATGAAAACATTTTATACATGTCCATTCTTCTGCCCATGTGTTCTTGCACATATTTTTAGAATAGGCTTTGCCAATAATCCTTGCTTTTCACTGTCCTTTCTTTAACCTTGAGATTAGAAGTGTGTTCTTTTCATGAGAATCATTTGATGTACAGAAGACTCAAATGGCCCTGTGAAGAGACTTTGAAAACCTCCTGATATCTTTCATGTTACATTAAGGCAGCTCTTCCTACCAATAAAAATTTGAAGTCTGCAAATTACCATTTTCCTTGGTTCACAAATCCAACCTGCAAGTTTAAAATGGGTCAGGGATTTGAAAAACCCAAAGTAAAATCCCGATAGAAAGCTGTGTGATCAAATTGAAAGACTTGAGATTCTAATCATATTTGATGCCTAGATGAACCATGACCTTCAGCAATTTAGTTAAACCTTTGACAACTGTATTATATAGAGCAAAGAGAAGCAAATACTTGGATGCCAACTTTGCAAGAGAAATGATACTGTGAGAAGCGATGTTTGTCAGAAACGCACACCTCAAAAGATGACCTAGAAGTCCGTAATTTCTAGTTTGCTTTGCCAATCCAAGAGTATTTCCTTGGTCTCTGTGGCCCCATAGCAACTTAATATCATTTGTAAAGGTTTGAGTGGCACACATTAAGGCTTAGCGGCATGTAGCTCCAAGCTAACTACCAATACTTTTCCTGGGATGTTTTCCCTGCAAAACCCAGCTTAGATGTGATGGAGGAGACATTTAGTTTGAGCAGAAAACATTATTGGGTCCCCTTCTCAATACTATACCTACTCTTTCCCTTACCAAATTCCGTGAATTAAGGTTAATTTGGATAAAAAGTTCCTCTTTGGGACTACAAATAGGTACTAAATACAGTAGTCATTTACTCCATGTTGAAAATCACTACATTAATTCAAGCTCAATATTTGGAATTTTTTATATCAAGGTGAAAGGAGGAGGAAAAGCAATCACGGAAAATCAACTAAGAGAGGGAGGAGTAGAGCAAACCACATCTGGGTGAGAATTTGGGAGCATGTTGGCACTATGTGAATACTGTGTGCCTGGAGGATGGAGTGGGCTATGGAAGTGGAGAGAGAATAGGAGGTAAGTGGCCCCAGTTTGCCAGATAAATGCCCCAACATTCATTTGTGGGAAACCTTATTGGAAGCTATCTTACTGATGTCTTGACTGGAGCGAGTTGGAGTTGCTTTGAAAACTGCAATCTTCCACTTGCATAATTCATTCCAGATTCCCTCTAAATCCATATCTAAGGTACCAGTTCCTGTCTTCTCAGGGATAAAAGTGAGAAAGAAGAAAATGGAGAAAAGAAGGCAAAAAGCTATCTGCCATTTGCCTGTGGACACAGGAAAACGGAGGGCATTCCTGATTTCAGGATCCCTACTCTTTCTCATTTTATTCCATTAAGACCTCTCCTACATAAGTGAGCAACTAGAAATTATTCTCCATACATGAGTTAGATCTCCAAGAATTACATAATTTAGAATAAAGCTGCTTTACCATGGGTCTTTTTCAAGTGGTTAGGGCCTATTCGGATGAAGGAAACATTATTAAGTAGACTGCAACATCTATAGAAAAACCAGATGGCCACTGATAGAGGGTTAAACAAAATGAGTGTGTTGCAAAGGTCAACATCTGTATTAGTTAGGCTCCAGTCAGGAGACAGAAACCACATGGTGATGTGAATGAGAAAATTTTAAAGAATTATTAGCATGGAATTGGAATAATGGAGGATTAGCTAATGAAAGTTAAAGAGAATTCTTAAGAACACAGGAGTATCAGATATATGGAGCAAGCAGTATCCCTAAAGCTGAAGTGGGACACCCACAGAAGGACCCTTCTCTCCAGGGCTAACATGCAATCCACATGGGAAAAGGCAAACTCATGACTCTGACTGATGGAGAAATTGCTGAGGTGCCTTATGAGTGGGACTTGCTGAAAATCTGCCCTTTAGAGCAGGCACCAAGGGAACCTGGTGGGGTCTGAAAATGGCTGAAATTAGGAGCTGGAGGAAGTGTCCCTAGGAGTTCAGTGCAAAAAAAAAGCCATGCCTCCACGGACTCTCAGACCTAGAGATTGCCATAGCAAGAGTTGAGTACTGAAAAAGTGCTCCATGAAGGAGCCCAGGTTAGAAAAACCAGGCTGCTGCAGGAGATGAGCGCTGAAGAAATCACACTCTGCAGGAGTCCAGCACTGGAGAAACTGTGCACTGGAAACGCTCTCCAAGACTGGCAGGTAAATGTACAAAGCAAAAGACCCCCTCACCAGCAGGGCATGAGGAGGTCTTGGGTGTGTGATGTCCATATAAGGTGGTCAGGCAGCCAGAATCAGGGCTGAGATCTTTCAAAATGACTATGTACTCTGGACACAGAGCTAGAACAAGTACCCCTGAATGCTCCCCACCAGCTGCACCCCCTGCACACACAAATATACTGCTGATAATCCATGAAAAAGAAACAAGCCAGCATCTGCAGAGCAAGGAGGCACAATCCTCCTACGATATTCCTCCATCTCCCTCTACTGGCAAAGCTTAATAGAAGTGCGACAAAGGAAAAATGCTCCATTATGGCAGAGAAGGTAATGAAGGGTGAATGTGTGGGTGAGAAACAATATATTGATAACTGGCATAATGTCTAGGAAAGATCACAAAACTCAATTAAATGTACCAATAAATAATAATACCAATACCAGTTATGTAGTCCTGAAATAACTTGGAAAGCCCCAATTAAAGTATAAACTTGGTAGGTAATAACTAATAGTAGCCTCTGTTTTATCTTTTTGTTGACATATAGTTAATATATAATATTATACTAGTTTCACATGTACAACATAACGATTCAACATTTGTATATATTGAGAAATGATAACTACAGTAAGTCTAGTTAACACTCATCATTGTACATAGTTACATTTTTTGTGTAATGATAATCTTAAGATGTACTCTCTTAGCAAATTTCTTTTTAAGATTTTATATATCTATTTGTTTATCTATTTATTTATTTGGAGAGTAGGGGGAGGGGCAGAGGGAGAAGGAAAGAGAATTTCAAGCAAACTCCACGCTGAGCATGGAGCCTGACATGAGGCTTAATCTTACAACCCCAAGATCATGACCTCAGCCAAAATTAAGGGTCAGGCTCTCAACTGAATAAGCCACCCACATGCCCCTCTTTCAGCAAATTTAAAATGTGCAGTACAGTATTATTAACTATGGTCACAATGCTGTATATTACATTCCCAGGACTTATTTTTTCTTCAATAATAATTTTTTATTATTTTAGTCACCATGCAGTACATCCCTAGTTTTTGATGTAAAGTTCCATGATTCATTCCTTGCATATGAAACCCAGGGAACCATGCAATACGTGCCCTCCTTACTACCCATCACCAGTCTATCCCATTCCCATACCCCCTTCCCCTCTGAAGCCCTCAGTTTGTTTCCCAGAGTCCATAGTCTCTCATGGTTCATTCCCTCTTCTGTTTACCCCCCCTTTCTTCTTCCCTTTCTCCTACCAATCTTCCTACTTCTTATGTTCCATAAATGAGTGAAACCATATGATAATTGTCTTTCTCTCCTTGACTTATTTCACTTAGCATTATCTCCTCCAGTGCCGTCCATGTTGCAGCAAATGTTGAGAAATTGTTCTTTTTGATGGCTGAGTAATATTCTATTGTATATATGGACCACATCTTCTTAATCCAGTCATCTATTGAAGGGCATCTTGGCTCCTTCCACAATTTAGCTATTGTGGACAATGCTGCTATGAACATTGGGGTGCATATGGCCCTTCTCTTCACTACGTCTGTATCTTTGGGGTAAATACCCAGTAGTGCAATTGCTGGATCATAGGGTAGCTCTATTTTTAACTTTTTAAGGGACCTCCACATTGTTTTCCACAGTGGCTGTACCAACTTGCATTCCCACCAACAATGTAAGAGGGATCCCCTTTCTCCACAACCTCTCCAACTATTGTTGTTTCCTGCCTTGTCAATTTTTGCCATTCGAACTGGTGCAAGGTGGTATCTCAATGTGGTTTTGAATTTCCCTGATGGCTAATGATTTTGAACATTTTTTCATGTGTCTGTTAGCCATTTGTATGTCTACATTGGAAAAGTGTTCATATCTTCTGCCCATTTTTTGATTTGATTATTTGTTTCTCATTATTGAGTTTGAGAAGTTCTTTGTAGATCTTGGATACCAGTCTTTTATCTGTAGTGTCACTTGCAAATATCTTCTCCCATTCCGTGGGCTGCCTCTTAGTTTTTTTGACTGTTTCCTTGGCTGTGCAAAAGCTTTTTATCTGATTTATTTTATAATCTGAAATTTGTACCTTTTGATCCCCATCCCACATTTAGTCCACCACCCGCCCTCCAACTCTGGCAACCACCAATCTGTTTTTGTTTAGAGATTTCATATATAAATTAGATCATACAGAATTTGTCTTTCTTTTACTTATTCCACATAGTATAAAGCCCTTAACATCCATCTGTGTTCTCACAAATGGCAAGATTTCATTCTTTTTTGTATGACTGAATAATATTCCAGATAGATAGATAGATAGATAGATAGATAGATAGATAGATCACATTTTCTTTACTCATTTATCAATTGATGGACACCTAGGTTGTTTCCAAATCATGGCTATTGTAAATAATGCTGCCATGAACACAGGGGTGCATATATCTTTTTGGGTTAGTGTTTTCATTTTCTTCAGATAAATACCCAGAAGGGAATTGCTGGATCATATAATAGTCCTATTTTAATTTTTTGAGGAACTTCCATACTGTTTTCCACAGTGGCTGCACCAGTTTACATTCCCACCAACAGTGCTCAAAGGTTCCCTTTTCTCTGTGTTCTCACCAACACTTATGATTTGTCTTTTTGATTATAGCCATTCTAACAGGTGTGAGGTAATATCTCATTGGTTAGATTTGTATTCCCCTGTTTATTAGCAATGTTGAGGACATTTCCATATACCTGTTGGCCTTCTGAATGCCTTCTTTAGAAAAACGCCTACTTAGATCCTCTGCCCATTTTTAATATTATTTTTTGGTTTTTGTTGTTGACTTGCATGAGTTCTTTATATATTTTGGATATCTTCCCCTTGATTTGCAAATATTTTCTTCCACTGGTAGGTTTATTTTTATATTTTGTTGATGGTTTCCTTCGCTGTGCAGAAGATTTTTAATTTGATGTAGTCCACTTATTTTTGCTATTGTTGCCTTCATTTTTGGTGTCAAATCCAAAAAATCATCACCAGGAATGATGTCAAGGAACTTACTTCTCTGTATTCTCCAGGAGTTTTATGGTTTTAGATCTCATATTCAGGTTTAAACTCATTTTGAACTAGTTTTTCTGTATGGTGTAAGATAGTTGCTCCATTTCATTCTTTCACATGTGGTTATCCAGTTTTCCCAACACCACTTATGGAAGAGACTGTCCTTTCTCCATTGTGTGTTCTTGGCTTGTCATTAGCCTCTGTCTTATTAATTACAAAATATGTGTTGCTCATCCCAATTCACCAGTTGAATTTAGCAAATGAAAATGACAAAATTAAAACTCGTTATTGGTCACAACCCCAACAGCTTTCTTCCTCATTTCTTCAATCCTCATCCTCCAAAGGCCTAAGCTTTGTAGGTGAACATGATTCTTCTCATTTGGTAGCCCTCCTGCTGCCAGCATTCAATGAGTCACCACTATAGTTGTTTATCTTAATTTTTTACAGAAAAATGACTGGGGAAGTTAGCACCTAACACCATGATTTTTATAATTGCTTTCTGGTTCATGTTTCTAAATCCTTTCCACTTTTACTATTCTAATATATTGTATTGTAATTGTCACACTTTACCTAAATAGTTCGGTTATTTCACATTTGTTTCAAAAAGTAAATAACAATGTCTGCTTGCTAAATTAGATTTTTTAGATTTACATAAAATATTCTCTATCCATTGACCCCAAATGAGCTTTCCAAGTTATTTTATTGGGCAATTTTTCTGCCTTGTATAAGCAAGATGCATCTAGCTATCAGGTAGAGCTTTTCTACTCCTTTCAGCATCTCTGCCCTGTCTCACAAAGCAAGAAACCGGCAGTTTACTCCCCTGAAGGAAATAGTCTCTATGAACCACTCATTTATCTTTTCTGGTGCACTTGAGATAAAGAATGAAAAACACTTGATCCAGTACCTTCTGGATACTCTTTTTGGAAGTTTTCCCTCAGAATGCATATTTTCTTTATTTCTCCAGGCAGTAAGCTTATAGAGGCATAAATTTTCAGTTCCAGTGAACGTATCAAGGCACCATGCAGAGAAGCAGTATAAAGAAGTGTAAGGAAATACATGTGGCTAAAGATCGAAACCATACTCTCTGATCCAGTTTTTGCAAAATTGAAATTTGGTCTCCATCTGTTTTACTCACATATTTTACTTTCATGTGACTCCAAATTCTTGAGAGGAAGAATAATGCTACTTAATTCTCTCCCTAAGCCCCATCCCTGTGCATGGTATAGGATAACTGGCTCAATTATATGGTGGTTAGTGAAAAAAATGATTTATGAAGTCCAGATTTCAGAAGTCCAAATATAATATAACTGATAATAAACCATGGGTTCTTTCTATGTGGGTCCCTTTGAAAATCTAGTGAAAGTGAAGAATTCTCTCTTCTGAAAAATGCACATTATAATAATAGCATCTGCAGCAATTTCAGGAGGTTTACAGACTCCCAAAGGCCTAAAACTGACCCTTAGGTGTTCTATGGATCCCAGGGTAAGGACTTCAAATTAACTCTTATTCTGCTTATTCCTTTTTTAATTTATACTTATACTCTTCCTCGCACCCTAATTTCATCTTCCTTCCTATAAATCTCACTCTTTCTCTAATGTCCACTGGTTTTTGGTCATTTACTGTTAAATTTTAAATTATTAGAAGGCATGTTTCCCAGGTCCATGCTCTTAGTTCTAACTGGTATTTATCTGTAGAAACAACAAATATCCGCTCCAAGAGAGCATGACACAACTATTGTAATATGTAAAAAAAAATATTACCTCTATACACAGATTTCTGAAACTAGGTTTTGACACAGTTGAACTGAATTGAATTTTCAAAGTTGGAGTAATGCCTTTAATTCATACACACATGCACTCAAATTTAAAAATGGGTTGGTTTAATAAATTTGGGGCATTTAGGTTTGGTCAGTACCATCCAGTTGCCTTGATTTGCCCAAGCATTTTAGGTTAAATTAACATATAAACTTGATTAATAATGAACAGTTGGCATAATCCTAATATTCACTGATTCTCAGATCATGCCAACTCGTGTAGAATTAAACACGAAAATTAAAATTATTCATATTATGCAACATGAACATAATAGCATCTGTCATCCTCTTAGTGTAACAGGATGTTAAATACAAGTTTCACCCGAAGACCTAAGGGACAACACTTCCTTCCTTCCAAAGGAAGTGCTAGATCATATGCAGAGTTCATAAAATAGATGTCGGGAAACAGTTTGTAAGCCTCATTCCCCACTCACATTAAGTATATTAAAAAATTATCCAATTTGGATTATCAAATAATCCAATAAAATTTGGATAATGAAGAAGGATGGATTGGGGGGAATCTTTAAAGATAGTTCTTCCTTTAAGAGTGACGAGAAGGGATGTATTTCCTCTTCACTTCCAGTCATGAGAAAGGGTCCTCATATGTCCCCTAAGTTAGAGGACATGGTCAACTGGTATCTTTTTCCTGACTAGAAGATCTAAGAGATTAGCTCTGATGGCACAAAGAAAAATTACTGGATCACGGATGCCCTGCATTAAATGAGTTTTTCAGAGAAAAAAAAAAGTGTGAGTGTTTGGGATGGATCAGATATGGGGCACTCATGGGAGAACCAATATTCAACCCTGGTCTTATCTAAGAGGGCTGGCTGACTTGGCTTTAAACACTTGCCAAGCACATAGAGTGCTGATGCCAGGTCATGGGCTAGTCATCAAATAAGAACTTTTTTGACCCCCTTTCCTTAACTTTCTCCTTGCATGAAACCCTAGTGGAGGAGGAACAAACATGAGGGAAGAGACAAGAAACTGAGCAAGTCCCCCTAACCAAACAGACACCTTGCACACATAATAGGTCCAAGTGGGGGCAGAAAGAAGATTTACCTTTCAGTAATGGGTACAGTTATGTGTCCAATGTGGGACTGGGCATTTTGCTAATTGGAATGAAGCCATTGCTATTTGCTGGGAGAGAACAGAACACCCAGCAAACATGACTTACATTTAATCCTGAGCAAAAGAGAAACAAGGGATAGTGGTAGCCAAAAATAAAGTTGTTTATGATTAAATCCCTCAGGAAATGTTCAACATTTATTTAATATTGTGGAACCAAAGGAAAGAAAATTTATTTTTGAAAATGGAGATTAAATTAAGATATAAAACTTGTCTCAGTGCTCTGGAAACATGTAAACATAAATAAACATGTGCCTTACAGAGGGGAAAAAAGTACACAGATAGTGAAAAAGAGACTGGTCAGTTTACACTAAGTGATAGCAATGAGATAAAATTATCTCATTCTTAGATGGTTTTAAACACAGAAGCATAATATAGCATGCATGAATTCAGAAAATAATTAGCTAGCATTATGGTTATCACCAAGAAAATCCTCCCAAGGCACCAAAGTAGACTGAGACACCAAACCAAACCCTATGTTTAATAATATAATGATAAAAAATAAGTGCATTATGAACTTAATGTCAACAGGTAGATGTTACTGAAAGTTAACTCCAAGGAAGGCACCAAGCAGGGTAAAGAAAACGCACACAAGAGGATGAGGTGTTTTGGTTTGATTTGTATATAAAGATGCTAGAACCAGTTTTCTCCTTGGGAATTTTGTTAGGAGTGGTCCAGCGGTGTGCTGGTAAACATTTTACGCCAGTTCTCCCAGAAAGAAAAGAGGCTCCAGTTTCTACCATTTACTGATTTCTTTGGTGTAAATACTGTCACCATGGATGATTTCTACCAAAATGAAGTCGCTGAGCACAGAGATGCACGATATCTCTCTTTGAATTTCCGCTTTATGGACAACAGGAGGAAATTATCAGAGATAATAGTAAATGTAGTAAATAATTAGGAAGTCATAAGTTTTTGAGAATTTATTGCCTTTGTTTTTAATATTTAATTATAAGTTTATATAGTTTAATTTTAATGATGGCTGTGTTTAACAACCAGCACAAAGTTTTGGACATTTTTATAATAAGTCTTGGTGAGCCAGTCTGAGCTCCTACATATCCCTGAGCTCGTATGTCTTGTTTCTCCTGCTGACTCTGGGCAAGGATGGTGGAAGTAAAAAAGAAAAAAAAATCTGAATGTTTTTGACAAAAGTTCAAAGACTTGACAATATGCTCTATATGTTATGCTATGGGTGAATACTTTTATATGTTGTTGGTAAGAGTACAAAATGTTTTGACCTTAGTAAAGGGAGACTGGCAATACATAGCATAATAATATATGTATTTGCCCTTTGTCTGAGAAATTACACTTTGGGGCACATTCTCTGAAGATATACCTCCACAAGAATGAAGCATTTGTACAGACTTATTCATTGCGGCATTAGTTATAATAGCAAGTGTTAGAAATACCCAGATTTCCATTAGTAGGGAACTGGTTGGATAATCTGTGGGGCATCCAAACAATGAAGTACTATGCAGCCCTTAAAAGGAGGAAAGATTTCTTTGTACCTATTGAACTGATCTCCAAGACAGATCATTATTTTTTAAAAAGAAAGATGCAGAACAGCATGTATAATACATTTTTCTTTGTATAAGAAAGAACAATAAGAATACACATACATGTATTTCTTTCCAAAGAAAAACACTGAAAGGATAAACAAAAATTATTTTTAGGGGCTTTGGTTGAAGCACAATAGGATGGAAAGAATAAGAATGGAAATGGAACCTCTCTGAGAAGACCTTTTAAAAACACTTTTACTATGAATCATATAAATGTTTTATATATTCAAAATATCAGTGCAAAGGTTTTTCAAAAGCAAATCCCGAAACTGTAAACAGACTAACACAAAAAGCCTAACAGAGATTTTTGTAGGTGACTTTCAAACCCTGTGCTCTGATCATATTTCCTTTATTAGACAGATCCTACAGACAAAGAGCTTCAAAGAAATTCTCATCTTCACTCAGTAGTAAAATATCGTTAAATGAAGCATGGAGCACTACATCAAAACTAATGATGACTGTATGGTGACTAACATAATAAAAAAATAGCAAGAACAAAGAAAAGTACTATTAGAATTGCAATTTTCAAATGTTTCATGTATGTTGCAAAGTAAAGCATATAAGAAAACCACTAAATATTACATTTGAATTGGAAATGCCAATACTAATATAAACTTGTGGCATTAAAAGACATATTTCCTAGCTCCGTGTAAGAACCTAAGATGTAATGTCCCTGAGCTGTACACTTAAAAATACTTAAAATCATAAATTTTGTTACGTAAATTTTACAATATTTTAAAAATTTTTTAATATTTTTTGTTAGTCACCATTCAGTACATCCCTAGTTTTTGATGTAAAGTTCCATGATTCGTTAGTTGCCTATAACACCCAGTGCACCATGCAATACGTGCCCTCCTTAATACCCATCACCAGCCCATCCCATTCCACCATCCCTCTCCCCTCTGAAGTCCTCAGTTTGTTTCCCAGAGTCCCTAGTCTCTCATGGTTCATTCCCCCTTCTCTTTACCCTCCCCTTTCTACTTCCCTTTCTTCTCCTACCAATCTTTCTACTTCTTATGTTCCATAAATGAGTGAAACCATATGATAATTTAAAGGGCCTTAGGGTATAGGAAGGGAGGATTAATTCTTGTTCAGCATGTGGTTGAGATCAGAAATCCCTCTGGACTCGGCTACCCTCACCTGAAGGTCATATTGGAACAATGACTGGATAAATGGGCTCTAGAATTGGAGTCCACACCAGGGATACCCCACCCACCTAAGTAGGGCTCTTTCCGAAAAGACTTTCCAGAAAATAGTCAATAAACACCACCGGACTGTGCTGCCCCTCTGTTCAAGGACACCTGAATAGCTGCTCTTTTGCTAATTTCTTCCACCTATGGTGTTTGGATGGACTAACCTACAGAAGCCCCCTGTGTTTTAAACAGCAGGGGTGCAGGGGAGTCTCAAAAAATGCCAGACTTTCTCCTCCTAAAGACAGATGTGGGTTCAGGCAATCTTTTTAACAATAAGAAAGAAGTATATGCTTTGCCTGTGTGGCCTCTCTTCACTTTTGACATTTGATTATGTTTGATTTGATTGGGTGACTGCAGCACATAAGACAGCATCAAATCTGACTGTTCATTTCGGCATCCATGAACAACAAAAATCACTCAGCTTAATTACTCCATTTTTAAATCTTGTGTGCCTGTGTGTGACCCTGCTAGCCAAAGAACATGTTGACACACACACGCTTGCTGTAGACTCAGATTAAGCAGGATTCAATAAACCATAAAGAAGTCTTTTCAGTCTTGAGCTGGGACAAACAGCAGATTCCAGGGAGCAAATCAACGCTCCCATAGTGATTTTAATTATTCATTATACTTCAAATCCACGTTACTTTGAGAGAACAAGGAAGCACTGATGTCTATCTATTGAGGTAGAATTTGGAGGGCTGAGTGGTTCAGTCCCATAAATTACTTAATCTCCCACTCTAAGCATAATTATCTTGTTTCCTATCCTCTTACCTCATGTGTCAAAGAGAATGAATTTCCAAAATAAAGGAAGTCATCTAAAATACCAATCTTTCATTTAAAAAATACTCATCTGTTTTGAGACTTTCCTGTAATTTGTAAGGGCAAATCTATACTAAATATTAATAGAATTTGGCTTTGCTTGGCAGAAATTTGGACAGCTGAAATAAAACTGACTGACAGTGGATAAAAAACAGCTAGGCAAATTCCATCAATCTCCTGTTTGAATCTGCATCTTCACAGAAACTCTTGATAATACATCTTCAGCCACAGAAATAAGCTGCTAAGAATGGTACCTTCCATCACAGAAAAGGCTGGCTATACCAGGAAATTACTCCTTATTCATTTGGTTTATGACATCTGACAATGCCAGTGACAGGCATGTCATAGGGTGGCAGCCACAGCTGTGGGAACTGCCATGACACTGTGTCCTATCTCTCATCTGGCTGTTCCTTCAGCTGAGCAGGCCCCAGCCATGAGTTCTAGAATGGGATCACCTTGAATTAAAAGTGATGTAATGTCTCCACCAATACCAACCTCTCCAAAAACTTCCTTTGGCCCAGCTTATTAATCTTCTTGAAATTTCTGGCAACAGGGATTTCCTAAGGTATTTGTACATGGAGGCTTAAGGGTGTATGCTTGTGTTATTTGATCAGGATTGATGTTATCCTTGTGGAGAAATGCAGGACCATGGAAAGAAATCAAAAATCATTCAGTTCAAAGGAACTCTAGAGATGCTCTCATCTGTTTTTCGCCCTGCTGTGTCTTTGCAGGAAGGGATTCTAGAAAAGGAAAAATTTACATTGGGAGTGAGTGGAGGTATAAGCATTTTTTTTAACTTTATTTAGAAAAACTTCATACATACAGGAAAGCTTTGAGTACAGCTGTATTTCTTACCTAGACTTGACAATTGCTACCATTTGTTTTATCACATATATGTTATTATTATTACAAAACTATGAAAGTTACAGGCAACATGACCTTTTCCTTCTAAAAAATGTCCTAAATATTTCACCATATATCTCCTAAGAATAAGGGCATTGTCTTGCATAGTCACAGTAAAGTAATCAAATTCAGGAAATATAGTGATTTTACTGAATCTGTAGACCACCTTGAGGAGTACAGTCATTGCAACAATAACTAGCTTTTCCGCAACACCACTACCTCTTTCATACACTCTTTGGCATATGCACTATAGAGTTAATTCTACATAAGGATGTAGTTTTATGTTCTGTTCCTGAAGGTATTTCTTTTTAAAATATGTATTGATTATTCATGACACAACCAATCACAAGTGATTCATATAAACATCTCTCGTGACATGGAAATTCATTTTCTGAAAATGAAAGTCACCCTATTGTCCAAGATGAATATCTATAAAACCGAATGACCTGGTATAATGAAAACAAGACATCCAAACTGTGAACCATTTAAGATGTTTAATAGCAACAAAAAAAGTAGCCTGATTTTCTCAACCTAGTAATAATGATTAATCCTACTTTTTTTTTTAAGATTTTATTTATTTATGTGACAGAGAGACAGCCAGCGAGAGAAGGAACACAGCAGGGGAGAGGGAGAGGAAGAAGCAGGCTCCCAGCCGAGGAGCCCGATGTGGGACTCGATTCCGGAACGCCAGGATCACGCCCTGAGCCGAAGGCAGATGCTTAATGACTGCGCTACCCAGGCGCCCCTAATCCTACTTTCTAAACCTAAGTAATTAAATCATAAACCATCCTATGAGAAGGTAAAATTCCTTCTAGGGTTAATTCAGAAGTGGCAACATTTCTCTTAATTTTCTAAGTGGACATGGATTGATTTATACTAATTATCAGGAATAAATATTTTCCTACATCATTTGAAACTTTGGTGACTGCATTCTAATACCTAGAATAAAACTTGCCTAATATAACATTGTATGTTAATTATACTTCGGTAAGAAAAAAGAAAGATGGGCTTTAAAAAAAAAAAACTCTTTTTTTAAAGATTTTTTTTATGTTTAAGTAATCTCTACACCCAAGGTAGGGCTTAAACTCACAACCCAAGATTAAGAGTTGCATGCTCTTCCACCTGAGCCAGCCAGGTACCCTGAAAGTTAGCTTTTTAAAATATTGAATAGTTTCTGCCTATTGGGGGGAGGAAAAGTGACAGGAAACAAAGGAAGAGAAGTGGGAGGGTTCCTTTTCCGTCTCTAGTGTTAATTTAGCTTCATCTCTTCAGGTGAGCTGCACTGAGGGTATTATTTAAGAGCTTGAGCTAGTTAGGGAGTCACTCAGACATGGATTCAAAGGGATAACTTAGTAGCTCAAGTCCTCTTGGAGTTTACTTAATTCCACGGAGTACCAGTTTCCTCATCTGTCAAATTCAGATAAAAGCAGCTAGTCTTGACTTTAGAAGCTTTAGACCCATAATCTAAGCTCTTAATATTCAAAATGAAGTAACAGGCATACAGTGCTGGTAGCAGCTGGGAGTTTCTTAGAAATGCAGAATTTAAGGGCCCATTCCAGACATTCTGAAACAGATTCTTTCTTTTATACAGATTCTCTGGTGATTTGCATGTATATTAAAATTGAAGAAGTACTCTCCCAATGGCTCCCCAATCCTAATGATTCCATTTTAGGAGTTAAATATATATGCAAGAGTGTGTGTTTCTCTCACTCCCTCTCTCCCTCTAACTTAAATTAATATTTTTAACCTGAAAGCCTTTTTCAATAAGGAGAAAGTAGAGGGACAAGGGCAAGGAGAGAGATTGCTGGAAGGAAATTTAATTGTCATGTGGAAAGCGGAAGGGTTACAAATGTTCTGAGGTTATGGGCAGCTGACTTGTAGCAGGCATGCCTCTGACTCATACACACCCAGAGCAGAAGCTGACAAGAGCAAGAACTCTTAGCAGGCTACTAACAGTCATGGGGTGCTGAGACATGTGCAGTTAGGACTCTACCGGCTATGATCGGCCCAGTATTAAGTCACACCTGAAAAGGAAAATCTAGGCAGTGCCTTCATAGTAATTCCCATTAAAATCAGCAGCAGGTGCCATCAGTGCCCTTTAGGACAAGTAGGTTCTCATCACATGAAGACCTTCCCAGACCCTCAGAAGAATCCAAACAGATTCTGGGGCCATAGCCTTTGATGACCATGAATTAAAGCTCATCAACAAAAATCATGCCATCCAAGAAAACTGTAACAACCCATCTTCATTTTAAGTTCTTGAGTTTGTTCTTAACGAAACAATCAAGATTTTACATGATTATTTAGAAAATAACACACTGGGCTAAGATTTCAAAATCTGCATTTCTTGTCATCTCCACCACTAGATAATTACATGACACTGGGGAAGACACAATATCTGTATACTCTGACACACCTAAAGCAGGTTAGTATAGAGGTGAAGAGCATCAGCTTTGGAGTTAGGGAAAACTGGGTGTGATTCCGGTTCTGCGAATTAGTAGTGCTGAAAAAGTTTCTTCAAAAGACCTGAAAGAGGTGGTTTCCAACACAGCCGTTCCTAATACTTTAGTGGACTGAGAAGAGGTAAGTAAAAGGGATTGTGGAAAGAGGAAAATGTTCACAACACAGAGAAATTATGTCAATCCCTCAGCAGCTGCAAAACCCACCTGTGGGGATGTGGACTGCCCCAAGAGGTAATGTGAACTAATGTGATAAAGTAACTGTAGCCAAGAACAGAGTGTCTGTCTCACTCAGTTTTATCTACTATTATAAGTATACCATACTGAGTGCATTAAATAACAGAAATTTGAGTTCTGGTTCAAGATGACAACATAAGAAGATCCTGAACTGACCTCCTCCCATGCACATACTGAATCTATAACTATGTATGGAAAAATGTCCTCTGATGGGGGTGGGGGGTTGGGGGGGTATAACCAGCTGAGCAACAACAACACATCAGGCAAATGAGAGAGAGAAAAAAACATGCTGAAGTGGGTGGGTAAGACTGAGACATAATCTCACCATAAACTGCACCCCTAGCATGACAACCCATAATTACAAGGGAACTCAAAACCCAGAGTTTCTCTCAGAGGAGCAAAGAGTTTGAACCTCACATCAGGTCCTTCACCTGAGAAATGAGCCCCCAAAGCATCTAGTTTTGAAAACCAGTGGGGCTATCCATGAGACCACAGGCTATAGCAAACTGAAAAATGTCTCTTTAAGGGCTAACGCACCCGGACTCACTCACCCTGGGGATCAGAATAGAGACAGCTGAATGAAAGGCACCCAGACTTTAATGTGAAAGAGGCTCATTTGTTTATCCTAAGACATCAGCCTGAGAGCATGCGGCTAATTTAACAAACACCTAGGGACCTGCTGGGATATTCTCCAGGGATGTGGTTGGTGGGTACCATCTTTATTTTAGGTTCTCCATTGGCCTTGCTTCTGCTCACTGGTATCTGCCCAAAAAGAGCTTATACCTGCTCTGGCACCCCAATTTTTGCAGCTGCCACAAAATCTAGAAGTTGTAGGACTCTGGCAGCCAGTGGGGCTTAGACCAGAGCATCCTACAGGATAGGAACCAATAGAGAAATAGTTCTTAAATGGTTACTCTCCCCAGGGCACAGCGAGAGGCAATAATCCTAAAAGCCAATCTTTTTTCGGAAGAGGCCTATTAGCTTATCTTCATAGCTGTGGCCTGAAGGGCAGGCTTCCAATTAAACATAGATCTAAGGGCCTACTTTAATCTTTTCCAGAGACCTTAGAGGGCACATGCTCTCCCTTTGCTGCACTCCAGAGAGCCAGTATCTGCTGGAGGAGATTTTTACATTTGTTTGGTGCCCTGGTTTCTATGTCCAGTACTCCCATTTCTTCACCTGCTACTCAGGTGTTACCCCTGATCACCTGGTTGGGGGTTAGGGAGGAGCTTGTGTTCCTGTGTCTCATGAGGCTGTAACAATGAGACAGCTTTTGGCAGGATACCACCCCCAGGGCACTGCACAGATAGGAGACTGAAACGCACACCTAATCTATCTGAGAAATAGGCCTATTGCTCATGCTGGGGCTTTAGCCAGAGGAGCAGGTACCTGATTTAGCACACACCTGGAGGCTCACCGAGGTTCTCTTAGGGGACGACAGATGGTAGCTACCATCTTTGCATGTTCCTTCTGCCTTGCTTCAGCTTGCTTGTATCTCCCAGAAAGGAGCTCTTACATGTGTCTGGTGCCCTGTTTTTTGTGGCTGCTGCCCAGGGATGCCCCTGAATTACCTACCCTAGTGGCCAGCATAGCTTGATTCCTGGGTTCCATGGAAGCATAACAAATGAAGAGACAATTCTTGGCTGGCTGCCACCCAGCACTGCACAGACAGCAAACTGAAACACACCCCTAGCCTTTCTGTGCAAGAGGCCTGTTTGCTTCTACTGGAGCTTTGGTCTCAGAAGCAGGCTTCAGGTGTGACACACATCTAGGAGCCTATGGAGGTATATTCTGAAAACAGAGTCTGGTGTATGTCATCTTTGTGTTCTCCCTCTGCCTTGCTCCAGACCACTAATATCCCCTGGAAAGGAACTTATACACGAATCTGGCCGACTGCCAGCTACGGGGCCCCTCTAGATTGCTTGGCTCTGGTGGCCAGTGACCCGACCCTTGCAGTCCCACAGGAATGTGTATATTTGCACACCATCAAACCTGCTGCCTGAGGATCTACATTCTAACCAGCCTGAACCTAGGTGCCGATTGACATCCTCTCCTTTGGACGTTGATGGGTCTTGGCATACTTTCAACTAATGAGAGTCACTAAAAATAAAATAGGCTGCTTGGACAATCACAAAGGTATGAATCAACCAAGAGCAAGGGCATATTTGAATAAGTTTCATCTCCAACTCCAAGCCACTCTTTCAAGACTGGAAGAGGTGGCTATTTTATCTAATGTACAGAAACCAACACAGAGAGTCAAGAAAAATGAATAAACAGAGGAATATATTCCAAATGAAAGAACAAGATGAAACTTCAGAAAAAAATGGGGGGAAGTGACTTATCTGATAAAGAGGTCAAAATAATACTCATGAAGTTGCTCACTGATTGCAAGAGAAGAATGAATGAACACAGTGTTTAACAGGGAAAAATATATAAGAAAGTAACAAATAGGAGTCATGAAGCTGAAGAATATAATAGCTGAGCTGAAAAATACACTAGAAGTGTCCAATATCAGACTAGATGAAGCAGAAGAAACGATCAGTGAACGCAAAGACAACATTCACATTATAGGGGTCCCAGAAGGAGAAAAGAGAGAAAATGGCAGTATAATTATTTGAAGAAATAAGGGGTGAAAACTTTCTTAACCTGAGGAAGGAAACAGCTATCCAGGTCCAGGAAAAGCAGAGAGTTCCAAATAAGATGACCCAAAGATACCGACACAAAGACACATTATAATTAAAATGTCAAAAGTTAAAAAGACAATCTTAAAAGCAGCAAGAAAAAAGCAACTTGTTATGTATAGGGGAAACCCCATAAGGCCATCAGCAGATTTTTTTTTAGCAGAAACTTTACAGCCAACAGAGGGTGGCAAGATATATTCAAAGTGCTGAGAGAAAAAAACAAACAAAAAATTTCCAGAATACTCTATCCAGAAAAGTTGTCATTTAGAAATGAAGAAGAGATATAGAGCTTTCCAGACAACAAAAGCTAAAATATTTCATTACCATTTAACTGGCCTTCCAAGAAATATTAAAGGACTTCTAAAGCTTTAAATAGAAAGTGCTAATTTCTAATAGGAAAACATATGAAAGTATAAAATTCATTAATAATGGTAAATACACAGTAAAATGTACAATAATCTAACATCAAAAAGGTGATGGATTAATCACATAAAGCTAGCATACAGGTTGTAAGACAAAAGTAGTAAAGATAACTACAATAATTAGTTAAGGGATACACAAGATAAATGTAAAATGTCACACTAAAAGCATAAATGTGTTGGGGGAATAATTAAAAATGTAGAGTTTCAGAATGCATTCAAACTTAAGTTGTTGTCACTTAAATAGACAGTTATAAGTTGTTATATGTAAACCTTATGATAACCACAAGGCAAAAACCTATAGATACACAAAAGATAAAGAAATCTAAGCACACCATAAAAAAATCATCAAATCACCAAGGAAGAGAACAAGAGAAGAAAGGAACTGAGGAATTACCAAACAGCTAGGACACAATTAACAAAATGGCAATAAGTACATACCTATCAATAACTTTAAATGTAGACAAAATTCTCCAATCAAAATACATAAAGTTACCAAATAGATTTAAAAAATAAAAATAACAACAAAGAAAAACAAGGTCTATCTATATGTTGCCTACAAGAGGGTCACTTCAGTTGTAAGGATACACAAAGACTGAACGCAAAGGAATGGAAAAATGTATTCTATGTAAATGGAAACCAAAAGAAAGCTAGGGTAGCTATACTAACTTTAGGCAAAATAGACTTTAAAACAAAGACATTATGTAATGACACAAAGAAGGGTATTACATAATGATAAAGGGATCGATCCAACAAGAGAATATATCATTCGTAAATATTTATTCATCCAACATAGGAACACCTAAATATATAAAGTGAATTGTAACATACCTAAAAGGAGGAATAGACAGCAATTCATTAATAATAGGGGACTTTATTACCCCAGTTTCATCAATGCAAATAGAAAACAAATAAGCCTTAAATTGCACAATACACCAGATGAACTTTACAGATATATACAGATCGTTCCATATTAAAAGCAACAGAATGCACATTCTTCTTACTTGCACATGGAACATTCTCCAGTATAGATCTTATGTTATACCACAAAACAAGTACTTATAAATTTTAAAAGATGGAAATCATAACAAGCATCTTTTCAAACCACACTTGTATGAAACCAAACATCAATTCCAAAAGATAGCTGGAAAATTTGCAAATGCTTGGAGATTAAACAACATGCTACTAAACATCCAATGGGTTGGGGGCATCTGGGTGTCTCAGTTGGTTAAGCGTCTGCCTTTGGCTCAGGTCATGATCTCAGGGGCATGGGATGCAGTGGGGAGTCTGCTTCTTCCTCTCCTTCTAACTGCTGTTCCCCCAGATTCTTGCTCTCTAATAAATAAATAAAATCTTTTTAAAAAAATTTAAAAATAAGCATCCAGTGGGTTAAAGAAGAATCAAAATAGAAATCAAAAAACACCTTGAGACAAATAAGAACAGAAATACAACATAACAAACCTTATGGGATGCAATGAAAGCAGCTCTAAAAGGGAAGTTCATAGGGACAAATGCTTACCTCAAAATACAGAAAAATCTCACATAAACAACAAAACTTAACATCCCAAGGAACTATTAAAAAATAACAAAGCCAGAAGTTAGTAAAAGGAATAAAACAACAAAGATCACAGCGGAAATAAATGAAATTGAGATTAAAAAGACAATTTAAAAAATCAATGAAAGTACTATCTGGTTCTTTGAAAAGATAAACAAAACTGACAAACCCTTATTTAGACTCACCAAGAAAAAAGAGGAAGGATTCAAATAAATAAAATCCGAAATGAAAGAGGTTACAAATGATACCATAGTAATACAAAAGATCGTAAGAGTCTACTATGAGCACTTACATGACTACGAACTGACAACCTGGAAGAAACGAATATACTCCTACATAGAAATTGAAAAATTAAGCAGACAAATTACTAGTAAAGAGATTGGATCAATAATCAAAAATATTTCAAAGAACAAAAGTCCTGGACCAGATAGGTTCACTAGGGAATTCTACCAAACATTTAAAGAAAAATTAATGCAAATCTTTCACAAACTCTTCCGAAAAAAAAAAAAAAAATAGAAGAGGCAGGAACATTTCCAAACTCATTTTAAGAGGCTGGCATTACTTGATACCAAAACCATACAAGGACACCACAAGAAAAGAAAATTATAGGCTAATACCTCTGATGAACACAGATGCAAAAATCCTCAACAAAATATTAGCTAACTGAGGGGCACCTGGGTGGTGCAGGGGGTTAAGCGTCCAACTCGTGATTTTGACTCAGGTCATGATCTCGGAGTCCTGGGATCAAGCCCCACATCGGGCTCTGTGCTCGGCATGGAGTCTACTTGAGGATTCTTTCCTTCTTCCTCTGCCCCTCCCCCTTCTCATGCTCTCTGCCTCTAAAAATAAATAATCTTTAAAAAAAATAGCAAACCGAATTCAGCAACACATTAAAAGATTCATACACCATGATCAAGTGGAATGAAGGATAATTCAATTTCCACAAATCAACTCATGTGACACACATTAACAAAATGAAGGTAAATGTCATATGATCATCTCCATAGGCACAGAAAAATCATTAGAGCAAAATTTAGCATCTATTTATGGTAAGAATTCTCCAAAAAATGGGTAAGAGGAAAATTACTTTAACATAATAAGAGCTGTATATGGGAAACCCACATTGAATATCATACCCAATGGTGAAAAGCTAGTTTTTCCTTTAAGATCAGGAACAAGGGAAAGATGTGCACTGTCTCTACTTTTATTCAACAGAGTATTGGAAGATCTAGCCAGAGCAATCAGGCAGGGAAAAACACCCAAATTGGAAAAAAAAAAAAAAAAGTAAAACTGTCACTCTTTGAAAAAACCCTAAAGATTCCACCAAAAATCGTTAGAATAAATGAATTCAGTAAAGTTGCAGGATACAAGATAAATATACATAAAACCTGTTGCATTACTATACACTAATAACAAGCTAGCAGAGAAATTAAGAAAAAATTCAATTTATAATTGAATAAAAAGAAAATACCTAGGGATAAACTTATCAAGGAAGTGAAAGACCAATTCACTGAAAACTGTTAAGATGCAAGCGAAAGAAATTGAAGAGGACACAAATAAACGGAAACATATTCTGTACTAGTGGGTTGGAAAAATATTGTTAAAATGTCCATACTACCCAAAGAAATCTACAGATCAATGCAATCTCTATTAAAATTCCAACAGAATTTTTCACAGAAATAGAATAAGCAATCCTAACATTTGTGTGGAAACAGAAAAGACCCTGAAAAGCCAAAGTGTCTTGAGAAAGAACAAAGTGACAAGTGTTGTGCTTTCTGTCTTTAAATTGTACTATGAAGCCATAGTAATTACAACAATATGTTACTAGCACACGTAAAAAAAGACACATAGATCAATGGAACAGAAGAGAAAGTCCAGAAGTAAACCCACACTTAGACAGTCAATCTATGACAAAGGAAGGAAGAATATATAATGGGGAAAAGACCATCTCTTCAATAATGGTATTGGGAAAACTGGACAAGTACATGCAAAAGAATAAAACCAGACCACTTTCTTACACTATATACAAAAATAAACTCAAATGGATTAAAGATTTAAATATAAGACTGGAAATCAAAACTCCTATAAGAAAACATAGGCAATAAACTTGGTGCATCAGTCTGGGTAGTAATTTTTTTTTTTTTTGGATCTGTATCTTCCACAAAAAAAATAAATAAACAAATGAGAATGCATCAAACTAAAAAGCTTTACCCAGCAAAGGAAACCATTAACCAAACAAAAAGGCAACCTACTAAATAGGAGAATGTATTTGCAAATTATATATCTAGTAAGGGGTAAATATAAAAATATATAAAGAACCCACATGATTCAATATCAAAAAAAAAAAAAACAAAAACAAAAAATCCAATTTAAAAATGGGCAGAGGACCTGAAAAGACATTTCTCCAAAGAATACCCTGAAAACACATGAAAAGATGCTCAACATTATGAATCCTCAGGAAAATGCAAATTAAAAACACAATGAGATACCACCTCACACCTGTCAGAATGGCTATTATCAAAAACACAAGAAATAGCAAACATTGGTGAGGATAAAAGAAAATGGAAACCTTATGCACTGTTGGTGGACATGCAAAATGATGCAGCCATTATACAAAACAGTACAGAGATTCCTCAAAATATTAAATATAGAATTACCACATGATATAGCAATTCCACTTACAGGTATTTATCTGAAGGAAATTAAACACTGATTTGAAAATATATATGCATCCCTATGTTCATTGCAGCATTAATTACAATAGACAAGACATGGAAGCAACCTAGGTACCCACTGATAGACAAATACATAAAGATGTGGTACGTATATACAATGGAATATTACTCAGCCATAAAAAATGAAAACATGGATGGACCTAGAGGTATTAAGGTAAGTGAAATAAGTCAGACAAAAAAAAGGCAAATGCTGTTAAGATTCATTTATATGAGATTAAAAAAGCAAAATGAAAGAACACAGCAGAAACAAACTTATAGATACAGAGAACAATGAAGTGGTTGCCCAGGAAGGGTGGAGGGAGGATGGGAAAAATAGGGGAAGGGGATTAAAATGTACAAACTTCCAGTTATAAAATAAGTAAGATATAGGGATAAAATGTACAATATAGGAAATATAGTTATTAATATGTAATAACTTTGTATGGTGAGAGAAGGTAACTATCATGGTATAATGGTAACATTATAGTGATCACCTTGTAATGTATGTGTTAAATCACTATATTGTACACCCAAAACTAGTACAATATTGTATGTCAGCTACACCTCAAATAAAAAAAAGAAAAGCCTTACTGATTTCTCACCAAAGAGAATACCTTTTGCCTTTAAACCCAATATATCCTTTAGGCTGAGTCAGTTCTATAATGGTTTCTGTTGGAAACATGAAAGTAAAAATGTAATTCAGTTCTCAAATTTATCTCTGTGCTTTATGGATAATGTATCTATCTAAATGAGCTTCTTAGTGCCCACAGTGAAGATATTAATAGGATCCCCTGATATTCTTCATAATGACCAATATCAACATTATACTGGTGACTTCAAATGCCAGCCACGGTGGAATAAGCCCACTACACCCACTGATCACAACTAAAACCTCTGGACAACACAGAAAAAGCAGCAACATGCTGATTCAGGAAAGTAATAAATAGCAGAAGAATTGAAGAAGAGAGTCACACTTGAAGTCCTTTCTATGTGATCAAAGTCTCAACTTTGAACAGAGGGTAACCCCACTCATGAAACTGCCCAGCAGAGGCAGCAGCTAAACTTTCAGCCCATCTTTCTGGCCCAGAAAACAAGCAAAGGAGACCCTGTGATCAAAAGAGTATTAAAAGGGAAATTGCTTTCCTCCTGCTACTTTTTATCAGGGTAAATGCAATTAAACTGAACTGCAAAACAGCAGTGTGGGCAGCTTAAACTCAGAGGAACCCTGACATCTTGGCCAGGGAACTGAGGAAGGGACCACTAGGAAGCAGAGTGTGGGAGTAATCCCAGACAGAAGGGAAGTGAAGAACCACATTCCTATGTGCATAAAGTGGCACAGTTACTAGACTCACGCCTGAGATGCACATGTGAAAAAGACCCAAAGTAACGTAACAAAGGCTGTTAAAATAGAACTACAATATAAACCACATCTGGGCTTATATCCAAGGAAATTGAAATCAGTATCTCAAAGAGGTATCTGCACACCCACGTTCACCACATTATTCATAATAGCCAAGAAATGGAGACAACATACATGTCCTTTGATAGATGAATAAAGAAAATGTTACACACACACACACACACACACACACACACACACACACACACTGGAATGTTTTCCAGCCATAGAAAAAGAAGGACATCCTGCCATTTGTGACAATATGGATGAAACTTGAGGACAGTATGCTAAGTGAAATAAGCCAGTCACAGAATGAGAATGACCATACAGGATCACTTACATGTGGAATCTTAAAAAAAAAAAAAAAAGTGAATTTTAGAATGATAGTTGCCAGGGGGCTGGGGAAGGGTAAAATGGTGGTGATGTAGGTCAAAGGGCACAAATTTTCAATTATAAGAAGAAGTTTGAAGATCTAATGTACGGCGTAGTGACTATAGTTAATAATATGGCACTGTATACTGGAAAGTCGCTGAGAACAATTCTGAGATCATAAGCACTTTCACCACACACACACAAACTATATGTAATAAACCTGTGTTAATTACCTTGATCTTGGTAATCGCTCCACAATGTATAGTATATCAAATCATCATATTGTACACTTTAAACATATACAATTATAGTTTTCAATTTTGCTCAATAAAATTTAAAAATAAAAGTAATAAACAGAGTTAAATAAATAAATAAATAAATAAATAAATAAATAAATAAATAAATAAATCACCACCCAAGTCCAGGCCACCCCCTTAGTACACCAAGCATTCACAGCAAAAGGCTTGGAAAACCGAACTGTTATTGGAAATGCCATCCACAGAAGAGTGGACAGAACATATAGGCTGACCTAAACTGGTTTGATTACCTATTAAAATAACAACAAAAATTCAACATTTTTCAGAGGATTATATTAGAATTAAGAGTTTTAGAACATAATACTGAAAATGTCTGGGATACCATCCAAAACGATCAACATATAAAGGCTAAGGGAAACATGACAAATTCACAAGTAAAAAGACAATTCGTTGATGGCAACCCTAGCTAGCCCAGATGTTATAATTACTAGATACATTAAAGCAGATATTATAACTACACTCCATGAGGTAAACAGTCTTGAATGAAAGATGTTCTCACAGGGCAATGGGAACTGTAGAAAAGAACCAAATGGACAATTTAAAACCAAAAAATGCAATACTTGAAATGAAAAATTTGCTAAATGGGTTCAATATAAGTATGGAGGAGCACTTGGGTGGCTCAGTCAGTTAAGCATCTGCCTTCGGCTCAGATCATGATCCCAGGGTCCTGGGATCGAGTCCCGCCTTGGGCTTCCTGCTCAGTGGGGAGCCTGCTTCTCCTTCTCCCTCTGCCTGTGCGCGCTCTCTCTCTCTCTCTCACTCACTCTGTCAAATAAATAAATAAATAAATAAAATCTTTTAAAAATTTAAAAAATAAAAAAAATAGAAGAATGGAGATGACATGGGGAAAATTAGTGAACGTAAATATAGACCAAAAGAAATTTTTCAATCAGAAGAACAGAGAGAAAAATGGGAAAAAATTAACAGAGCTTTGTGGTTCTAGAATATATCAAAATGAAAACCTTTACATCATTGGAGTCCAAGAGAGAAAAAAAAATAGGTGACTGGTGCAGAAAGTTATATGTATTTGTATGTATTATATATAGTACTATTAGTATATTTTATTATATAATATGTATTTTATATAGTTATATATATATATATATATATATATATATATATAACCCTTGAAAAACACAGGTTTGAACTGCATGTGTCCACTTACACATGGATTTTTTTTTTGATAAATACGGTAGAGTACTGTCATGTATTTTCTTTTCCTTATGATTTTAATATTTTCTTTTCTCTAACTTACTTTGTTGTAAGAATACAGTATTTAATACATATACAAAACATGTGTTTTGTATTGACTTAATGTAAAATATATGTTAATTGATTGTTTATGCTACTGGTAAGGCTTCCTGTCAACAGTAAGCTATTAGTAGTTAAGTTTTGGAGGAGTTAAAAGTTATACATGGATATTCAACTGTTTGGCACCCCTATTTCCTGTGTTGTTCAAAGGTCAACTATACTGAAGCCAGGAGAGAAGTCTGTAAACTAAATATATCTTCTGAGGTCATGTGTACTTTCTACAAGTATTTCACTGATCTGCATTTGAAATTTTCTCGCAGCCAACCAGAAGGTGGAAAGCAGGTCAGATAAGGGAGTTACAGTAGTTATTCAATGCAAATAAACCAATTGCCTAGAAATAACTATTATTCCTGGAAATAAGACCAATAAGACCAAAAAGAAATTTCTCCCATTAGTTCTCATAAAGAGAACACAATACATCTTCTACACCTTTCCAACGGTGAAACGGCAATGAATCTCAAAAGGCTGCTTCTCATAACACTCCTCTGATATATTATCACCTTTAGACATGAGCAAGAGGGGTCCCTACAATAGACTGAATGTGTCTCCCTAGAAGTCATACATTAAAGCTCTAACCCCCAGCATGAGGATATTTGGAGATGGAGTCTTTGGGACGTAATTAGGATTAGATAAGGTCATAAGAATGGGGTTCTATTCCGACGGGATTAATGCCCCTGTAAGAAGAAACACAAAAGAGGGGCACCTGGGTAGCGCAGTTGTTAAAGCGTCTGCCTTCGGCTCAGGGCGTGATCCCGGCGTACCGGGATCGAGTCCCACATCAGGCTCCTCCGCTGTGAGCCTGCTTCTTCCTCTCCCACTCCCCCTGCTGTGTTCCCTCTCTCTCTGGCTGTCTCTCTGTCACATAAATAAATAAAATCTTTAAAAAAAAAAAAAAAAGAAACACAAAAGAACTTGTGTTTGTCTTTTTAAAAAAAGAACACAAAAGAACTTGTGTTTGTCTTTTTAAAAAAAGAACATGCACAGGCATGTGCATGAAGAAGTCATATGAGCACACAGTGAGAAGTCTACAATGTGCCACCCCTGCAGGAAGAGTGATCTCAACAACCAACTATGCTGGCACTCTGATTTTGGACTTCCAATCTCCATAACTGTGAGAAATTTCTGTTGCTTAAGCTGCTCAGTCTATGGTATGTTATTATGGCAGCCTGAGCTGACTAAAACAGCCCCACTCTAGAAAACCCTGCTCTGGTCCTTCTCCCTCTGTGCTTTTCCCCAGCACAGAGTCCTCAAAGGCCTTCCAAAGAGAACCTCTACTATTCATTCTGGGTCATACTCCACGTACTCAGCATTCCAGACATACCTGCCATGTGGCCCTATGCTTCACCACCCACATCCCATTCAGGACTGAGGACTGATTTCCCCAGCAACTGCAAGTCCTGACTGCATACAGCCTTGAGCTCTCAGCTCCTTTTGAAATTACCTCCACTGGAAAAAATCATCCCCTTCCTGGAGTAGTCCCTTCCTGGAGTAGTCCATATCCAGGACTGGTCAACACAGGAGTAAGAAGGCCCAGCTCCTGTGTCCGACTGGAACAATTTCAGAGTGTCCCTTAGGGTCAGCTGAGACCTCAGTTGAGACTGCACTGCAGCCCACATTCTTGCTGTGCCAAACCTGCTTCTTCCCCTTCATTTCCATCAGTGGTTAGCCCCAAATAAGTCGTTAGAAAATCTCATCCATGCCAATCTTCACCTCAGAGTCAGTTCCTAGAAAACACAACCTGCAACACCTACCCAAACTCCTGGGGGCCTGGTGCTGAGGTGTGAAAGCACATTCCCAGGTACAAGAGGCAGTCGTGTGAATGCCTGACTGTGACAGAGCTTGGATGAAGCTGTGATGTGTGAGCTGGGTGTCCACATATACTCATACAAGACTCTTGGCAGTCAAGAGATGGAACAGAAGATGGAAGGAAAGGGGCCGGGCAGCATGAGAACTCTCCCCCCAGTGCCATACTGCAGCACAGAAATGCAGAGCCCAAGAATTTCAAAATAGAACCTGGTTGCCCAGTTGAAGATCTGTTTGTTAAGGTAGGAGGAATACATACATCTCTCTCTATCAATAGGTATATGTATGTATATATATGTATATAAATATTTTATTTAAAAGGTTGTTAGCTCAGTTTGTAACTTGTAAATATTCAGACATATGTTATGTGGCCCCACAAATTGTTGGGGCAGAACTACTTGGGTTAGATTTAATTCTACCTCATCATTTTCTCAAATATATGTCTGAGTTCTGAAATATTTAATTAAGCACTTCTTTTTTTTTAGGATTTTATTTATTTGACAGAGAGAGAGACAGCCAGTGAGAAAGGAAACACAAGCAGGGGGAGTGGGAGAGGAAGAAGCAGGCTCCCAGCAGAGCAGGGAGCCCAATGCGGGGCTTGATCCCAGGACTCCAGGGTCATGCCCTGAGCCGAAGGCAGACGCTTAAGGACTGAGCCATCCAGGCATCCCTAATTAAGCACTTCTAAGGACCTTTATGGTCACTACATTAGGAATGTTCCCCTTGAGTATATGATTCCATTGGATCCTCTAAGATTAAAGTCCTTAGTCCCCCGCCTCAGGATCACAGTGACTTCCTTGATCTTGGTAATCATTCCACAATGTGTATGTACCATAAATGATCACATTGTACACTTTAAACATTATATATATATGTTTGTGTGTGTGTGTGTGTGTGTGTATATATATATATATATATATATATATATATATATATATATATATATATAATTATATCTGTCAACAATTCTTCAACAAGATTTAAAAAATAAAAATACATTTAAAATAACTATAAAAACTTCACCCAAGCCCAGGCCCCCTTGGTGGACCATGCAGTTACAACAAAGAGTTAGAAACCAAACTGACGCTGGAACTACTACCAACAGGAAGGTATGGCCAACTCCTTTGATTGCCTGATTTAAAAAAAAAAAAAAAAGAACTCTTGATTTTGGCTCAAGTCATGATCTCAGGGTTGAGGGATCAAGCTCCATGTCGCTTGAGATTCTCTCTCTCCCTCTCCCTCCCCTCCTCCCCCTGCTTGTGCTCTCTCCCTCCCCCTCAAATACATAAATAAAATATTTTTTTAAAAAGACAATGACTTTATGGCAAGCCCAGAGAGATCAGAGGTTTCCAGTTTACTGTTTACTATGCCTTTGGGTGATGACAAGTAAGGCTTATCTTGAACAAATGTCTTGGGTAGGTTTAATAGATAACAATTGACTTCTAAGTATTAGAGGCAGGTGAGGGTCAGCTCCTTTGCCACAACTTTGCTAATAGGTTTTAATGAAAGCAAGCCTTGGAGCACATATCACAACACTTATTAAGCAATATTTATAAGTCAGCATGTTCATACATATTTTGTAAGCTCAGTGAGTATTGCTTTAGGGGATCCAGCCACACAGGCTCACTCAAGGCAATTGCTACATACTCTACAGAAAATGTTCTGTTGGCTTCACACTTAGTATCTGACCACCTGATTCCTCCCAGCATCTGCACTCAGATCCATATAAGGAGAGACACTTGGATGAACCCTCACTGTATTCTTGTACCCAGATAATGCAAGAGGTAAGGAGTATCTTCATAATCATTTAGCAAAGCCACATGATCTAGCATAGCAAGGGAAACCTATTTCTAACACCCATTATGCTAATTCACAAGTCACTTATTTTAGCAACAAAAATTTATTTATGGCATCATTGTATTATGAAGAAAAGGCTCCAGTGTTGATGTAGATAAAAGAGCTCAAGCCCTTTTAGCAGTCACCTCAGGAGTGTGGTCTTTCTAACAAAATGCTGGTCTACTGGAGTCAGTTAAACTAACTAATGCACCATTACATCATACTGTCTCTGAGGTTTTTGAAATGAATTACAGACATCCTAAAATCATTTTTTGGTGGCATGTGGGTCACATATACTATGGCTTTTTAAATGTCCTTCCCTGAGATGTCACTTTGAATAGGATCCTGATGTCATCTTGTGGCAAATCTTTATTATTGCTCTATTTGTGATGTTCAGGAAATCAATACTTGAAAGACAACTTGTAATATAACACATGTATAACTTACCTACCAATTATAGTAATATCCAGATAAGAAATGTGAAAGCTTTGGGAGATCTGTCATTCTCAACCCTGAATAAATCATTGTAGGTCTGAAGTTTAGTGTGGAACATGATGTCAATATTCTGTGTTCTGACAAACTTTTTGCTATTAAAATGTGACATTTCATTGAATAATATGTATCTACTGTCAATCATTAGATTAGGATGATCCATCAATGTCTCTACCATTTAATGTGGCAAATGAACACCATATATATATTCAACAGAGGACTCAAAGTCAAGGTAGAGACATAAAAAGCACCAATGGCACAGAGATTAGCAGACATTCATGAGACCTAACATAAAAGAAATATGCTCAGTAGTTCCTTTGACGAATCCTTGTGCACATCCCCACACAGACCCTCCAAACAAAGAACCCTACAAGTAGAAAATACGGTGGAATTTTCCGCACAGTTCGACAAAGTGAAAAGTAATGCAGGAAAGCACTGTTTTTGGACAACAGGCAGTCTAACAGCAGAATTAACTGCTAGCTTTCAGCTCTTTATGGCTCTATTTAAGCATCTCTGGTTATCAATAGTCCGTGCAACACCTAGCCCAGACCATTTACATGTGTTTGAGGATAATTAGATTGTGTGTAAACTTAATATAACTGCTAAATGACCATCTCTAAGTAGTCAATTAAAAGAGAAGCAATGACCTAAAAGCCAAACTAACCAAGCCACAAAAATCTATTTACTTCCTTGAGTAAAATATGAAAAGTAATGATTTAAAAACTGGTTTCATTATTCAGCTATTTGAAACTTCACCTCAGCACATTCAAGCAATGTCTCTTGATCCCAGACCTGAAGGTAGTCATTGCACTTGGCTCCGAATCAGGCTGGGTGGTCTGCTGTGCCCACATCCTGCACCCGGCTCATCTTAGCTGCACGGTCAGAAGACAAGTGGTTGAAGACCCAGGCATACTCACAGACACTACCTTCTTGTTGTTAACTTTGCCACTGTTCTGCTAAAACCTATCTCAGAGTAGCTATCAGAGATAGAACCTTCTGATGGAAGCAGCCCGGTTAAAAGTCACAGGGATGACACATAAGTGTTTCAATATTATATCTCTAATAGTTAATTGTATGTGTCAATTTGGTCAAACATTTTTCTGCATGTTTCTGTAAAGGTGTTTTTTGGGGTAACATTAAGAGTTTTGTCAGTGGGCTTTGAGTAAAACAGATTGACTTCCACAATGTGGTTGGACTCATCTAATTAGATGAAGGTCTAAATAGAACAAAGACTGACCTCCACCAGTAAGAAGGAATTCTGTGAGCAGATGCCCAGGGGACTGAAACAACAATATCAGGGTTTTCAGGACCTCCAGCCTGCTGGTCTGCCCTGCCCATTTTGAACTTGCACATCCACAATTATATGAGTCAATTCCTTAAGAGAAATTTTACATATATAAATATAGATAGATAAACTATTTATTTACACAAACACACACACACCCTACTGGTTCTGTTACTCTGGAGAACTCTCATTACTAGAATAGTAATCTAGGCCCCCATCCCTTACTTCTAAAAGTACTCCTGATGGGGACAGCACAGATGTTCCCTGTGGACAGTGAATCCAGCTATATAAATCCTGCAATCTCTGGAACATCCAAACAAGGGTGGGGTAAAAAGGATAGTCTTTTTCTTGGTCCACTCATTCTACCCACTAAAAGAAATCTGCAAGTGCCATGAATTTAATTATTCTGTAGATAAATCCATGGCTTCTGTGACTGTAGCCACAGGTATCATTTTCTCTCAGGAAAGCAGGAAAAGACTACACTAAAAACAACCTTATCTCTCAGCAGGGACATAATGGATGTCTATTCCATCTAAAAAAATATTGTTGGTCATATTATATCATGGCATAAAATAAATATGAATACAAAATTTTAAAAAAATTATTCATCTGAGAACAACAAAGATCAGTAAGTAACAATAAACTAAAGCCTTTTTGAAGACTAAATAATTTACATCTTGGGCTTAGGACACAAAGCATGAAACTCACTGGTCTACCAGAACTCCAAGCAGGCCAAGGTGTAAACATGTACAACAGGAAATTTCTGGGAGCCTTGTTGCATCATTACAGTCAATGTGGGCATGAGAGATATTTTCAGGTGCTATTTTTGAAACATGAATGGACAATTTTGTTGATTTATGTAATTTTTTAATGTTCTAAAAATGAACTTAAAATCATAGAAGGTAGAAGAGAGGCACACTGTTATATCATCCAACTTAGCTGCCAGTGCCAATGCCAATGACTTTACACTTAGATAACATTTTACAATTTAGCGAAACCTCTTTACACAAATTTCTCTTTATCCTTGTCAAAATTTTATGGTGCCATGCAGGTAGCTAATATCCTCATATTATAACTAAACTAAGGTTAAGGCTAATTAGGTGATTTGTATAACATGCACCCTACTAATAAAAAGTGCATCCAGTATAAGAATTGAGGTAACCTGACTTCTAATACCCTACAACTAGTTAATATATTCTTCTTGACTAAGTATTCCTAAACTCAGCAAACTTCATGAAATTTCATTTAATAAGAAAAACACTAAATTAAGAAATTTATTTGTGGGTAGTCAAATATTTGTTTTAATTGCACAATAAATGAACAAAAGATATTCAAGGAAAAGCAACTACTGTTTTCAAATACACACAGCAACTGGATCTAAACTAGCAAAAGACGGTTGGTAGAGATCTTTAGGAATCTCCCACAATAAACAGACAAATAGTTCTTTATTATTAGCACTTGTCAATCATCAATAAATGACTTGCTAGTAAACTACCTTGAGCCTCTGTTAACCCTGAATGGGTTTGCTTAAGCAAATTGATGAAGTAAAAGTACCTCAGCCAACTCTTATGGGTATTATCACAAAATTAGAATCAATGTATCCTAAGTCTAAAATTTTACCGTGCTAGGAATGTTCCTTATCAGCTTTCCTGTAGCTAAATTATTAGTATGCTTTCCCAAGATTTAATCTTTGTTTTTCTTTTAAGTACCATTAAAACATCTTCATGGTAATTAATTAAGATTATAAAAATAAATGAGCAATGCCCAGTTTTATGACACTGAACATTGTTGCTCTTCATACTCTTTCTTGGCAACACCATAGAGACAACCATCCAGCCCTAACCTCCTTCTCTGCTACGGACATCCCAGAAGAAAAGTATAATGTCAGCAAAGTTAAAACAGAAAAAAGTAGGGATTTCACAGCCACTAGAAAGGCTGTGACAGAGTAATTACCATGACAAAACATCACTCTCTTGGACTGATCCAAAATTTGGTCTTCAGATAAACTTTTCTACTTATTTCTATTTTTTAACTTTGAAACAGACTTGTCATGATTTACCTATACCTTTATTTTGCCTGTAATTAGATATGAAGGAAAGGATCTCTTTTGCTAAGAGGGAAAAAACTGCAAACATAATCCCTGGAATTGAATATCAAGCAAGATATGAAAAGCCTTGGAGAAGACAAAAGTCAGAATGAATTGCAGCCCACAGCTCAGTGGAAAGGGGGCTAGTATGAAAACACATATGCTAATAGAATCGCAAGAATGTGGAAGAAATTTTAAGAGCTAACAAGAGAAAACCTCAAAGGGACACAGAAATTACAATAAAGATGAAGCAGAGAATTCAAAGCATGAAAAAGGAGCTCAATTTCTAGAAGAATGAAGATATTCCACTGATAGAAAAATCAATTTTGATGGCTTAGTAATATTCCATTGTATATACGGTCCACATCTTCTTAATCCAGTCATCTGTTGAAGGACATCTTGGCTCCTTCCACGATTTAGCTATTGTGGACAATGATGCTATGAACATTGGGGTACATATGGCCCTTCTCTTCACGATGTCTGTATCTTTGGGGAATATACCCAGTAGTGCAATGGCTGAATCATAGGGTAGCTCTATTTTTAACTTTTAAAGGGACATCCACACTGTTTTCCAAAGTAGCTGTAACAACTTGCATTCCCACCAACGTGTAAGAGGGATCCCCTTTCTCCACATCCTCTCCAACATTTGTTGTTTCCTGTCTTGTCAATTTTTGCCATTCTAACTGGTGTAAGGTGGTATCTCAATGTGGTTTCAATTTGAATTTCCCTGATGGCTAATGATTTTGAACATTTTTTCATGTGTCTGTTAGCCATTTGTATGTCTTCATTGGAAAAGTGTCTGTTCATATCTTCTGCCCATTTTTTGATTTGATTATTTGTTTCTCGTGTATTGAGTTTGAGAAGTTCTTTGTAGATCTTGGATACCAGTCTTTCATCTGTAGTGTCATTTGCAAATATCCTCTCCCATTCTGTGGGCTGCCTCTTAGTTTTTTTTGACTGTTTCCTTGGCTGTGCAGAAGCTTTTTATCTTGATGTAGTCCCACAACTTCATTTTTTATTTCTCTTGCCTTTAGAAGTGTGTCATGAAAAAAGTTGCTGTGGCCGATGTCAAAGAGGTTACAGCCTATGTTCTCCTCTACGATTTTGATGGATACCTGTCTCACATTGAGGTCTTTCATCCATTTGGAGTTTATCTTTGTGTATGGTGTGAGAGAGTGGTCAAGTTTCATTCTTTTGCATGTAGCTGTCCAATTTTCCCAGCACCATTTATTGAAGAGACTGTCTTTTTTCCACCGGATGTTTTTTCCTGCTTTGTCAAAGATTAGTTGCCCATAGAGCCCAGGGTCCATTTCTGGGTTCTCTATTCTGTTCCATTGGTCTATGTGTCTGTTTTTGTGCCAGTACCATGCTGTCTTTGTGATCACAGCTTTGTAGTATAGCTTTAAATCCGGCAATGTGATGCCCCCAGCTTTGTTTTTCCTTTTCAACAATTCCTTGGCGATTTGGGAACTTTTCTGGTTCCACACAAATTTAAGGGCTGTTTGTTCCAGCTCTTTGAAAAATGTCATTGGTATTTTGATAGGGATGGCACTGAAAGTGTAGATTGCTCTGGGTAGCATAGACATTTTAACTATGTTTATTGTTCTGATCCATGAGCATGGATGTTTTTCCAACTTTTTGTGTCTTCTTCAATGTCTATCAACAGTGATCTGTAGTTTCTAGAATATAGATCCTTTACCAGTCTGGTTAAGTTAATTCCAAGATATCATATGATTTTAGGTGCTATTGTAAATGGAATGGATTCCCTAATTTCTCTTTCTTCAGTCTCCTTGTTCATGTATAGAAATGCAACTGATTTCTGAGCATTGATTTTGTATCCTGCCACATTACTGAATTGTTCTATAAGTTCTAGTAATTTGGGGGTGGAGTCTTTTGGGTTTCCCATATAGAGTATCATGGCATCTGCGAAGAGAGACAGTTTGACTTCTTCTTTGTTGATTTGAATACCTTTTATCCCTTTTTGTTGTCTGATTGCTGTTGCAAGGACTTCTAGTACTATGGTGAATAATAACAGCGAGAGTGGGCATCCTTGTCGTGTTCCTGATCTTAAGGGAAAGGCTTTCAGCTTTTCCCCATTGAGAATGATATTCGCCATAGACTTTCATGGATGGTTTTTATGAAATTGATGAATGTACCATCTATCCCTACACTCTGAAGGGTTTTAATCAGGAAAGGATGCTGTATTTTTCAAATGCTTTTTCTGCATCAATTGTGAGGATCATATGGTTCTTGACTCTTTTCTTGTTGATATGATGTATCACACTGATGGATCTGTGAATGTTGAATCACCCTTGCATCCCACGGATGAATCCCACTTGGTCATGATGGATAATCCTTTTAATTTACTGTTGTATCTTATTAGCTAGGATCTTGTTGAGAATTTTGGCATCCATATTCATCAGGGATATCGGTCTGTCATTCTTCTTTTTGATGGGGTCTTTGCCTGGTTTGGGGATCAAGGTAATACTGGCCTCATAGAATGAGTTTGGTAATTTTCCTTCTGTCTCTATTTTTTGAAACAGCTTCAGAAGAATAGGTATTATTTCTTCTTTGAATGTTTGGCAGAATTCCCCTGGGAATCCATCAGGCCCTGGACTCTTGTTTTCGGGGAGGTTTTTGATCATTGCTTCAATCTCTTCATAATTAATCGGTCTGCTTAAATAATCAATTTCTTCCTGTTTCAGTCTTGGTAGTTTATAAATTTCCAGGAAGGCATCCATCTCTTCCAGGTTGTTTAATTTATTGGCATAAAGTTGTTGAGAAAAGTTTCTAATGATCCTTCCTATTTCATTGGTGTTGGTTGTGATCTCTCCCCTTTCACTCATAATTTTATTAATTTGGGTCCTTTCTCTATTCTTTTGAATAAGTCTGGCTAGTGGCTTATTGATCTTATTTATTCTTTCAAAGAACCAGCTTCTAATTTTGTTGATCTGCTCTACTGCACTCCTGGTTTCTAATTCATTGATCTCTGCTCTGACCTTGATCAACTGCCTTCTCGTGTGTGGGTTAGACCTGTTCTTCTGTTCCAGCTCCAGCTTCTTGAGGTGAGAATTTAAAAACTGCATTTTAGATATTTCTATTCTTTTGAGCAAGGCTTGGATGACTATGTGTTTTCCCTTCAGGACTGATTTTCCAGTGTCCCATAGGTTTTGGACCAATGTGTTTTCATTCTCATTGGTCTCCAAAAATTTCTTAATCTCCTTTTTAATTCCCTGGATTACCCAATCATTCTTGAGCAGGATGGTTCTTAGTTTCCAAGGATTTGAATTTCTTCCAAATTTTTCCTTGTGATTGAGTTCCAGTTTCAAAGCATGTGGTCTGAGAATATGCAGGGAATAATCTCAGTCTTTTGGTATCAGTTGAGACCTGTTTTGTGACCCAGTGTATGTCTATTCTGGAGAAAGTTCCATGTGCATTCGAAAAGAATGAATATTCTGTTGTTCTGGGGTGTAGTGTTTTGTATATATCTATGAGGTCCATCTGGTCTAGTATGTCATTCAAAGCTCTTATTTCTTTGTTGATTTTTTTTTTGCTTAGGTGATCTGTCTATTGCTAAGAGTGGAGTGTTGAGGTCTCCTACTATTAATGTATTATTACCTATATGTCTCTTTATTCTGGTTAAGAGTTGGCTTATGTATATAGCTGCTCCCCTGTTAGGGGCATAGATATTTATAATTGTCATATCCACTTGTTAGATACATCCTTTAAGAATAATATAGTGTCCTTCTGTATCTCTAACTACAGTCTTTAGTTTAAAATCTAATCTATCTGATATGAGAATTGCTACCCCAGCTTTCTTTTGAGGTCCACTGGCATGAAACATGGTTCTCCATCCCTTTACTTTCAGTCTGGATGTATCTTTAGGTTCAAAATGAGTCTCTTGTAGACAGAAAATGGATGGGTCATGTCTTTTTATCCAATCTGCAACCCTGTGGCATTTTATGGGAGCATCTAAGCCATTCACATTGAGAGTGATTATTGAGAGATATGATTTTAATGATGTCATGTTTCCTGTGAAGTCTTTGTTTCTATAGATTGTGACTTTCTATTCTGTATCACTCTTGGGGTCTTTTTACTTTTATAGAACCCCCCTTAATATTTCTTGTAGGGCTGGCTTGGTGGTCACATATTCTTTCAGTTTCTGCCGGTCTTGGAAGGTCCTTGTCTCTCCATCAATTCTGAATGTCAGCCTTGCTGGATAAAGGATCCTTGGCTGCATGTTCTTCTCAGTTTGAGCTCTGAATATGTCTTGCCAACCTTTCTTGGCTTGCCAGGTCTCTGTAGACAGGTCTGACATTATTCTGATGTTTCTCCCTCTGTACGTGAGGATTCTCTTCCCCCTGGCCACTTTCAAGATTGTATCCTTTGATCTAATATTTGCGAATTGCACTTTGATGTGACGTCCTGTAGATCTGTTGTCATTGATCTTGGGAGGGGTCCTCTCTGCCTCTTGGGCATGAATGCTTGTTTCCTTTGCCAGATTAGGGAAGTTCTCAGCTACAATTTGTTCAAATATCTCTTCTAGACCTCTCTCTTTCTCCACCCCCTCAGGGATGCCGATGATTCTGACATTGGAATGTTTCATTGAGTCAGTAATCTCCTATAATCTACATTCTTGAGATTGGATTTTTTTGAGCCAAGTTTCCGTTTTTTCCTTCCTTTCTACCATCCCATCTTCCAATTCACTAATCGTTCTTCTGCTTCTTTTACCCTGGCCATCAGAGCATCTAGTTTAGACTGCATTTGATTCATAGCATTTTTAATTTCTGCCAGATTCACTCTCATTTCTGCCCTTAGGGATTCTATATTCTCGTTAATATTTTCATTAGTATTTTTTTCAAGCCTACACATCATCTTGACCATTGTTACTCTGAACTCCATTTATGACAATTTGGTTATATCCCTATCCATCAGTTCTGTGGCAGAGGCCACAGACTCTGTATCTTTTCCCTATTTTGGGGAGGGGGGTTCCTCCTCCTTGTCATTCTGATGAGGAGAGGTTGCGGGGATGTACAGACCCCAAATTACTGACCAGGACCCAGGCAGTGTGCACTTGTTTTATAGGGACCTTAGGGATGTGGGCTTCTTGATTTTTCAGCCTGCCTTCTGGGGGAGGGGCCTGCCGTGCTGATACTCAGGCAATCCTGTTTGGGTAGAGTTGCCCCGTCCCCTGCAAGGGGGGATGGGGATGCGCACAATGTGAACCGGTATTTCCTGGCTTTTGTTCTCTGGCGGCTTCTACTGGTGGCTTTCCGTGACTCTTCTGAGAGTCAGAGCAGCAGTGGCCGTATCCCAGCCTCTGTCTCAGAACAGAGAGATCACAGTCCACTCTCCACTGAGCTCTCTTGGCCACTTTAACTCTGTTTCTGTTGGTGCTGCTCAACCCTGCAGCGTCCCGGGTTGTACGTCCCACAGCTGCTCTCCCAGTGCTCACTTCCAGGGCTGGCACGTTTCTGTCCTTTGTGCTTCTAACGCCAGCAGCCCCAGATCCCACATAAGCTCCCGAGCTCTCTGTTTCAGTGTGGTTCATGTGCGCTCCTGAGAACCGGTTTTCAGTCTGGTTGCACGTGCGCTCCAAGGTCCTGGTTTTAGTCCGGTTCCAGTGAGCGCTCTGGGGCTCCAGTTTTCAGACTGTTCGCACGCGTGTTCCTGGGCTCATGGTCTCAGTCTACTCTCTCGCCCGCTCCCCAGTGCAGGTGGCTACTGCTTCCCCGGCGCCCGAGCGCATCGTCTCCCTCCCCCTTCTGTTTATCTTCCAATATCTGTGCGCAGATTCACGGCTCCCTGCTTCGTACCTCAATACTCAGCACTGGAGATGTTCATTCGTAGAGATCCAGATGTATATTCCTGCGTCTCTGGATGATTCCATAGGTGTTCAGGATGGTCTGGTACCTATCCAGCTTGACTCAGGGGACCAGCTGAAACAGGGGTCCCCTACTCCTCCGCCATCTTTTTCCAACCGACAATGAGTATTTCAAAATCCTACCCAACTGCATGTATTGAAATTGGGGGCTACAGTGGAATGAGGTAGACAAGAAAGTACATGAAAAACTGTTCTTCAACTGCTGGAGAGTAGGACTCTATTATTGTATATTTTCATCTTTAAACACGATCAGGGAACCTAAGCAAAATCATTTATTTTTTTCTTCTAAGCATATTACAATTTGCAACTTTATGTATTTATAAATATGGTTCAAAAAAGACTGGATTTTGAACACCACATTCTGTGTGGAACTGACACTAAAGGCCAAGAATATGCTTCTTAACTGTCAAATTATAGTCTCCCAATTTTGTTTTAATTGGGGCAGGAGACAAAAGAATCCTTATAAATACATTGGGAAGGATATTTATTTTTCTTAAGACATTTTTTAACTGCATTGGGTGTGTCCACATGAGTCCTTTTTGAATACAAAATGAACATAGCGAAATATTAGTCATATTTTTTTGATGTTTATTGTTTGGATTGTGACTTGTGCACCATGTCTATAACCCGAAAAATGTGTGAATGGTACAGCTATGCTTCCAGGCACTAAAGACAGACAATGACAAGCAGGACACCCCTGCTTCTATAGGATCTAGTCTGTGTATTCACAATTTAATTGTGGAATGGACCAAACCAAATGACTGAGCATTGTCAAGACTGAGTCAGGAACAGCCCAGTGTAGTCTAAACTTTATTGTATTGAAACGACTTTTTTGGACAAAGTAATAAATCACGTTTATCTACTGATTTAGTCAATTGCTTACTATTTTTAAATTCCTTAGTCCACATGTCAAAATACCTGTGTTCTTGTTCTTTATGCCCACAACCAAAAACCAGTCCTCTTTTTGGTCTATGTGCATCATGTCAGTATCTAGATATCAGACCCAGGTTGCTATCACATCCAAGTCTCCCACCCAGTAGATATGCACCCTTAGGTAAGCCAGAGCATTTGTAAGGAGCTGGACTACTCTAGATTATCTCAGAGGTGACTTAGATATTTAATATCCTGCTTATTTTAAATGCTTTAATAAAACTATGTACTGATGACCTTTTATAACTCTGAAAATGGCTATGGCTAGCCTGCCCCACCCCTAATCCATATTGGTAATTACTTAAAAGAGAGAAACATGATGGAAATGCTTTTGATTTGGAAAGATATTAATTCTGTTTCACAATGTTTGTATGCAGATTCATTCCATGGAAATAATCTTCACTCTGTTTATTTCAGTGAAGTTTAAACTCAAGATTCTGAAGAGAATGGAAACAAAAACTACAACAAATATTGGAATTCCTGGGTCTGTGGATTTCCTGGATCTCTGTGTGTCCAAAGAAGTCAAAACCTTTTCCATTGTAAGAGGGACTTGGCAGAATGTGTAAAAAAACCATAGTTACAGTTTAAAACCAGACTTTAAAAGTCTCTATCAAAGATGGCAGTAAAACTTGAGACTTGAGGAGAATGCAAGGGAAGTTCTGCCTAATGCTTTTGTTTTAGCACATTCTTAAAGTGGCACAGGGGCGGAAGGAGGTAGCTGGCAGGGGTGGGTCATGCTCCGAGTTGGGACAGGACTCTTCTATACCTATTTTTATCAGGGATAAGTTACAGACAGATATGTAAGATGTCTGGGGGATTCTGATGATGCAAATATTTCTAAATTACATTGAAATCCTGAAGACAGCCAAGATCATGTAGATACTCCTGAAGGTTTGGTTATAAAGTAAAACCAATAAAACTTTAGGTGAGATAGTTATACCCATGCCTCAGAAAAAACCAATGGTAAAAAAAAAAAATAGTTAAGTGAAAGGAAAATATCTAAATATGTCTAGGTGTTAGCATTTCTTTAACTCTTGCTCTAAGCTTATGAAATCTAATTATATATATAATACTGTGTGTGTGTGTGTGTTTTAATAGTTCTACTTAAAATCAGTATAAAAACACTTGTAAGCTTTTTATGCTATTACACGTAAGCCATTCATCCCTTTAACATTTTCCCCTTCCTTTCAAATATCATTACCATGAGGAACTCTTAATTCTTTTTCTCTAAATTATTTTCATAGTTTTGTAACCACTCTCACCACCTCAGATCACTCACTGTCCTTCAGATCAATTTTTTAAAGATTTATGTATTTTAGAGAGAGAGACAGAGCACATGGTGGGGAGGGGCAGAGGGAGAGGGAGAGAGTCTCAAGCAGACTCCCCGCTGAGCACGGAACCCAGCGTGGAACTTGATCCTGAGATCATGACCTGAGCCAAAATCAAGTCTGACATTTAACTAAGCCACCCGGCACTCCTTTCAAACCAATTTTATATTCAGCTTCAAATTGGTCTTTCCAAAACACCAGAAAATATTTTTTCTAATTTAAAAATTGTCTAATGATTGCCTCCTTTCTATTCCATTCAGTAGTCCACACCACTTCGTTGAGCACTCAGAGATTCTCCTGGACCTGGCACATGCCAGTTTTACAAACTCCTCTCCTGGCGCCTTTCCACAAAACTCTGCTCCAGCCCATCACTGTACTGCCATTCCCTGAACTGGCTGTGAAATTGGCTCATTCTGCCTCCCCTGTCCTCTGCTCCTCCTTCAAGATCCAGTAAGGTAGAATCCATCCTAGCAGCCATCTCTCTTGGAAACACCAAGGGACATGGGCAGGAGTCCAGGGTTAGCTATGTGAACTATGGACGCAACTTTTCTAGTTGCCCCTGACATACTCCTCTTTTTCCTACCTCCCCTGGACCCTGCTGCCTGGCTTATCTCTCAGCCTTTCCCCCATTTTACATAATATTCTCACCTCTTTTACGTTTCTCTAGGCTTGTCCTCCATGCCTCACCTCCTTATCAAAACAACCCTATCTCCCCTCTCCAGATTTTTTTCTTAAATTTGGTTATCTCGTTCCTCCTCTCCCCGTGAGTGCCTTTCAGCTATTTCATTGTCCTCTAAGTTTATCTTTCTACCTACTCATAAGGAAGCGCTTTCTTGGAACCTCAGACTTCCAGCCACCTTCCACTAACACCTCTAGAGACCTCACCAATTGGCCAGAGCTGAAGACTGACATCCAGTGGTAATTGCTGTAGGCTCTTCCTGGACATGCCTGCCATCTTGTGTACAGCGATAGTAACTACATGGGGGCCGGTCATCTACCTAAGGACCCAAGAAGACTTTGTTCCCATCCTGAAAAAGAAAATATACCTTAAATATTCCCATATGCACAATGCCTTCATGGGTTGTTCCAGTCAAATGAAAGTTCTGGGTCTGTTTACATGCTGCTCTTGGCAGAGGCACTGGGGTACCATAAAATATCTTACAGGAAACATTCTATCCTGCAGAGCACTTAGCTCCAAGCTTTTTCATAAGCATTTAATAAATGTTCTGGAAAAGTCCAAACCTAAGTGTTCAAACTATGGACCAGTAATTAACTAGGAGACAACTTCTCTTAATTGCAAGTCAAATGCCAGAGCACTTTGCCTACCAATAGATTAAATTCCAAAAGCCATTTTTATATTCATGCCTTTTATGAGAAATAAAGGCTTTCAGTCTTTAGATACCATTTCCACTAAGTAAGAGTATGAATTGGTCCTTTGAAGTTTTAAAACAAGGCACGTTCTCATTTTCCTTGTGAGTTTATGTTCTGCAGATGATGATGATGATGATGGTGATGATGATTTTGCACTTATCCTTCATTCCAGTAGTTCTCAGTTTGCCTCCCTCCCTCCCACCCCACCACATCCCATCCATATCATCTCTCTTCCTCTTCCCCACTCTGACCAGGAGACTGTTCAATGCAGACAGAATCCTCTGGGCTCTCTGTCCTCTGGCTTCCTGGTGGGTTGAGCCCATAGAGGCAGAAACACTTTCAGGAGATGAGAAGTATATTGGTCTGCTGGGGCTACCGTAACAAAGTACCACACACAGGCTTCAACAACAGAAATTTAATTTCTCACAGTTCTGAAGGCTGTAAGTCAGAGGTTAATGTATTGGCAGATTGGTTCCTTATGATCTCTCTCCTTTGCCTACAGAGGACTTTCTTCTCCTTTTGAACTCAATTGGTATTCCCTGTGTGTGTGTGTCTGTCCTAATCTCCTCTTTTTATGAGGACACCAGTCATATTGGATTAGGACCCATTTAAGCCACATTTTATCTCCCTTACATCTTTGAAGTCCCTGTCTCCAAATACAGTCACATTCTGAGGTGCTGTGGGTGAGGCCTTCAACATACGAATACTGGGGAACACAATTAAACCCATAACAAAGGGTGAAGAAAGCGAGGTATGTATTTCTCTCTCCTCTTCCCTGCCTCATCTCAGTTCTGACAGGATATGGCCCCTCTCCCATGGCTGCAGCTCCCTGGCCCCGGTAATGCCATTTCCTCCCCAGGCCCTTCAGGACTAGGAGCAGTAACTGTATCCAATAGTCATCAGTCTCTGGACACCCCACAATCCTTCATGGCTCTCTTGGGCCTGTCTACACCCATATAAACAATTCCATTGTTGAATAATTTTCATTAAACCCTTTGGAGTGTGCCTTTTGTTTCCTTCTGAGACAGGGGTCAGTAAGATTTTTTTTCTGCAGGGGGCCAGATAGTAACCATTTTAGGCTTTGCCAGCCATATCATCTTTGCTACAATTACTCTACTCTGCCTCTATAACCCAAAAGCAGCTACAGACAATATGTAAATGAATGAACATGGCTGTGTACCAACAAAACTTGACTTACAAAAATAGACGGGCTGCCAGACTTGGCTAAAGGACCATTTCTCAAGCCCTACTGAAGAACCCTAACTGATACACCCACTTACCATTCACTTGAAGCATAATAGAAATGTTTTAAACCAGAAGAGCCATTCCTGGTTTCCAAGTTTGCAACAAAAACAGCAATGGTTCTTTTGGCATGATTAAAATTCTGAAATATACTCCTAGCCTTGCCTTGAATTAACATTGGGCAAATAAGCATCCCACATTAGTAATGATTCCCTGGATGAGTCAAGCCAAGCTTGCGAAAGTAATCTGTTTCACGGATCACCTTTCCTCATTTCTTGCTCTACTGTTGATTACATAAGCACACACTTTTCATGTCTTGCGTGATTTGCACTTTGTCTTAGAATCATCCTTCATGTCAACTGATTGTCCCACATGCGTGGGCAATCAGAGGTGGGTTTACCTTGAAGCTAATGACTCTTCCATTTGCACTTATCCCTTTCAGTGTCCTGAGAGGGGCCCAGACAATGTTGTATGCTTTCATACAATTTACGAAAGTAAAATATTTTAGCCAAAGTTTGTGAAGACTTATGTATCTTTCCACTCCTACCCATTCCACCACCCCACACACACATAGGAAAACACTAAAGTGGCCATGAGAATTTGGGGGCTCCAAGGAGAAGGTGAGTGGGGCACCCATTTGTGTAGGGTGTAATGGTCATCGGTGAGTGTAGTTATTTCTGGCTGTTTCAATTTTAAAATGGTTTTTGGTAATACTCCTGTCACTCACTTTCAAATATTTTATATTTGTAATTTTGTATTATTTTTCTGAAAGAGAACCTCAATCTTTTAAAATAAATTTCAGGCCCCCAAAACCCTGAATCTACTCCCAGGGGTAAATATCATCATTTCTGCACTATCTTTATATAAATATATATATATATATAAATATATATGTATATTTCTACTCCAAGGGGTAAAAATCATCATTTCTGGACTACCTTTTATAAATATATAAATATAAATAAATATATATATTTAGATATAAATAAATACATATATGAATAAATATAAATAAATAGATATATATAGATAAATATATATAAATATATTTATAGATATATATAAATATATTTAGATATAAATATATCTATATTTATAAAATTTAAATTTTATATAATTTTATATAATTTATATATAATATTTTTATATATTATATATATAAAATATATAAATATATATTATATAAATAAATATATATAAATATATAAATAAATATATATAAATTACATTTATATAAATAAATATATATAAATGAAATATAAAATTATATTTATTAAAAATACAGATATAAATATATATATTTATATAAAAAATAAATATAAATAGATATAAATAAATATATATAAATATATATAAATTATATATAAATATATATTTAAATATATATAAATATATATAAATTATATATAAATATATAAATATAAATATATATTTATGTATAAATATATAAATATGTAAATATTTAATAAATATATAATATATTTATATTAATAAATATATTTATATTAATATATTTATATTTATTTATTTAAAGATTTACTTATTTTATTTTAGAGAGAGAGAGAAAGCATGGGGAGAGAGAGGGAAAGGGAGAGGGAGAGAGAGTGTTTCAAGCAGGCTCCATGCTCAGTGCAGAGCCCAATGCAGGGCTTGATCTCACCACCCTGAGATGACCAACTGAGCCACCCAGGCGCCCCTTTTTATATTTTTGAACAAGCATTTCTTCTCTAGTTTCTATCTTAACCATAAGCATCATTTAGATCAGGACATTCAACATTAACATTATGATTGCACTACTGGACATAATAAGATAATACATATGCCAACTGTCTCAAAACTGAACAACTACAGTTGTCAGTCATGTTCATGAACAACGTATTGGCCAAGAAAAGCTACAGGTAACCAGTTGTTACCACCAGTTCGTGTCCGGCAGTGTTAATGTGCTCATATTAAGAAAATACTTTGAGATAATAACCAGGCTCTACTTTTCCACATTTTTCATATATAGTGAGCCCCTACTAACTGTGAATTGGTGGCATTTATACCCACAGGGAAGAGCTAATCCAGCTAGGACAGAATAGGCAATTTCTACATGGATCATTTAGCTGTATGGAAAAAACAAAAGTCTGAAAGAACAAGGAGGATTTGAAAAAGCCAGGAACTTTAAAAAACATTTAGAATTCTACAAACTTGCTTTTGCTGTCAATCGAGAACAAAATATGGAGAACTGAAGACATATAGTACATTGGGAAAGAGAAGCTGGTAAAGAAGAACACCACCCACCACCCAGAGCTCGTGCAAAACCTTTCTAGATTCAAGAGGGAAGCAAAGTAAATTAGAAATGAGGGTTGGGCACTCTCTCTCACTCCCTTTTTCTGGGGTGGGGGGGGGATAGTATACAGTCATAAAAAAGAAAGAAATACTGCCATTTGTGACAACATTGAGGGACCTTGAGGGCATTATGTTAAGTGAAATAAGTCAGACAGTGAAAGACAAATACTATGTGGTCTCACTTATATGTGGACTCTTTAAAAAAAATTAAAATAAAAAACCTCATAGAAAGAGAGATTAGATTTGTCATTTCCAGAGCAGGGGATAGGTGTTGGGGAAATTGGGTGAAGGTGGTCAAAAGGTACACACCCAGTTACAAGATAAATAACTACTAGGGATGTAATGTGTAACATGATGATTATAGTTAAAACTGCTTTGTGGTATATTTAAACATTGCTGAGAGAGTAGATCCTAAAAGTACTCATTACGCAGAAAAAAAAAAAAAAAGCTTTTTACCTATATGAGGTGGTAGATGTTAATTTACCGTGGTAATTACTTCACAATATATACATATGTCAAGTTATTATGTTATACGACTCAAACTTATACAATGCTGCTGCATTTAATTATATCTCAAAAAAACTGAAACAAAAGAGTTCCCACATGAAGCGTGAGAAATGAGATTTAGTCAAGACCCAGTTGCAAAGCCATGTGAGAGGACCCATGGTAAATGCCATGGAAACCCAAGATCTAGACCAGATGGCAGATGTGGCTGTTTCAAAGAGTGAACAGCTAGAGAGAGAGCTGAAATAATTTCCAAGTCAGTAGGGGGAGTCACAGAGCTCTCCAGAACCACAGTCATACCTAAGACAGTGCCAGCATCTGATGTTGTCATAGTTGCACCATGAACCACACACCATACCAACCGTAGGATGGTGCATAAGTTAATCTAGTGAAGACAGGCATGGTGAACAGGAGTGCAATAAATTTGACCATGTACCCAAAAGAGACAGCACTCTAAGTTTTAAAAATGGGTGAACTACCTAAATTAGAAGGTTAAGCTTTCCCTAAATAGAAATAAGGATTCAAGAGCAAAGTTTAATTACAAAAAATAAATTTCCATTTCTACTTACCCAAGCTTGTGAGTGCAAAAAATCACACATTAAAATCTTTGACCACTTCTTTAGAAAAGTTTTTAGAAAAGCACCTCCTGTCCCCTGGAATTAAGAAAGTCTTGGCCATACCAGACACCACTAAAAGGGATGGTGAATATCTCACTTTGTGGTCTCCATGGAGGCTGGGCAGTCTTCACGAGTAATTCAGTGGAATGAGGGAGATTTGGTTGAGTACCCTGTATGTGAAGGAAGGGCGAAGCTGGAGAGAGCACTGGGAGCTAAATTTAGTAAATTTCCAACTCTATTTATCTTTACATCAAAAGCACAGTCTGCAGAAGGTGTGCAAACTACCTGGACCACTGATCAGTCATGGCTCAAGAAAAGCATGTAACTGTTTGGAGTCATGATTAAAAAGTGATGTGTTCAGGCACACAATCAGAAGGACAAGGCAATTGATTTAAAATGTCTTAAAACTGGGGTTTCATGGAAGATAGTGGAGTAGGAGGATTGGATCCTAAACTCACATCATCCCACAGACATAAAGAGATAACAGCCGTATTACTGCAACGACCTCTGAAAACAAACTGAACACTGGCAAAACAGACTTTCCATAGTTAATTGTCCAATGGAGGCCATATTAAAAAGGATAGGAAGGGCAGAGATGTGGTTGGGAACCAAACTCCCAGGGAATCTAACTACAGATGGGAGGGACACCACAAGCATGGAGAAGGGAAAGGAGCAGACCTCAGACCAGGTACCCCAGGCACAAAAAACTTGCCCTGGAAAGATGAGTCTCCATAACGTTTGGCTTTGAAAACCAGTGGGGCCTAACTGTGAGTTTTTATAATCAGCTGTGCTGGGTACTTTAAAAACCTATGGGTTTAGCTCCAGGAGAGCTGGAGAGCAACAGGAAACTGAATCTTGCCCCCAACCCCTTAAAGAATCAAAGTAACTAATAACTCAGCTAAGATAAAGCACAGAAGCAGCAGTTTGAAAAGTGCCTTGAGGTGTATATTAGGAACATTTATTTATTAATCTCAGAGCATGTCATAGAGGGGAAGGGATCTTTAGGAGACTTCTCCAAGAACAAAAGTGGTGGGCACCATTTCTCTCACACTCACTCAGACCCAGATAGCAGGACACTTGTGGACACTAGTGAGAACATTCTCCACCTATCTTGCTAGCACCATATGCTTTGCCTCCATGTTCTCCTGCAGATCCACCCCACTGAACCAACCCAACTCAACAGGTGTCCCTCCAAAGCATCTCCTGCCCCCAGTGTACCCTGTAAGCAGCCCCAGCAAGCACCAGTGCCACTCCAAAGTGACTCTTGCCCTGGGAAAAAAGGAAGATAACTACACACACCAGTGTACACACAGTCCCAGGAACAAAACCTTACAGTGAGCAGCCTGGGCAGAGTGCCCTGCCAATCAGTACAACTATAGCCCCAGCAAACACTCCGTGGGCAGGCATCTGGTCCAACTACTAGGCCAGCCTACCAACAAAAGCCTCTCAGGAGACAAGGCAGAGAGAAAACCCTGCAGTTCATTGTGACTGCATCCCTGGCAGATGGGCTGAGGGCAGGTATCTGGTCTTACTGATGATACCATCCAACTACAAGCCCATGGTGGTCCCAGAGTAGGCCCTTAACAGCACAAGCACCAAACCTTGCCTGATGTGCCCGCAACAGGCAAAGCAGGCCATTTCAGCTGACTGGCCTGAAGGCAAACACTGCTCAGCCACAACGATAAGGCACATGCAGCCCATGTAGGAGAGACTCCTAAAGTGCCTGGTTCTAGTAAAGGGGGGGGTATTATGCTACAGAGCACCACAGGACCACTTCATCATGAGGTCAACTACTTTCAAGATCAGGAGATGTAGCTGATTTTCTTAATACACAGAAACAAACAGCGAGAGACAAAATGAGCAGACGGAGGAATATGTCCCAAATGAAAGAACAGAACAAAACCACAGCAAAAGAGCTAAGTGAAATGGAGGTAAGCAATATGCCTGATAAAGAATCCAAAGTAATGGTCATAAAGATTCTCACTGGACATGAGAAAAGGGTAGAGGATCTCAGTGAGATCTTCAACAAAGAGATAGAAAATAAAAATTATAAAAAAGAACGAGTCAGAGGTGAAGAACTCAACAACTGATATTAAAGATACACTAGAGGGAATCAACAGCAGATTGGAGGAGACAGAAGACCAGATCAGCAGCCTAGAAGAAAGGGTAATGGAAAGCACCCAAGCAGAATAGCAAAAAGGACCAAGAATAATAAAAAGTGACAATAGGATAGGAGAACTCACTGACATCATCAAGCATAATAACATTCATACTATAGGGATCTTAGAAGGAGAGAAAGAGGGGGGCAGAAAATTTATTTGAAGAAATAATAGCTGAAAACTTCCCTAATCTGGGGAAGAAACAGACATCCAGATCCGGGAGACACAGAGATACCCCAACAAAATTAATCCAAGCAGGTTTATATCAAGACACGTAATAATTAAAATGGCAAAAAGTAGTGATAAAGAGAGAATTTTAAAGGCAGTTTTTCAGCAGAAACTTTGTAGGCCGAAAAGGGATTGGCAATACTGAAAGGAAAAAAAAACCTGTAACCAAGAATACTCTACCAGCAAGTTTATCATTCAGAATAGAAGGAGAGAGTTTCCCAAATAAAAGTTAAAGGAGTTCATCACCACTAAACCAGTCTGACAAGAAATGTTAAAGGAAATTTTCTGAGTACAAAGAAAGGCCATAATGAGGAGTAAGAAAGTACAAAAGAAAGAAATTTCACAGGTAAATGCAAACGTATAATAAAAGAAGATTAATCACTTATAAAACCAGTGTGAAGATTAAAACACAAAAGCTGTAAAATCAACTATATCTACAAAAATCAATCAGGGGATTCACAAAATAAAAGGATATAAAGTATGACATCATATATATATATATTGAATCCATTCTAAATATATATATTATATATATTTACATATATATTATATATATTTACATATATATAGAATCCATTCTAAAAGCACTACATTTTTACTACCCCCATTTATATATATATATTTATATAAATAAATATATATATAAATATAATATATATAAATAAATAATATATATATATATATATGCTTAAGTTTGAATCCTTAAGCAGCCATCAACTTAATATAGACTGCTGTACACTTAAGATATTATATATTAACCTCACAGTAATCACAAATCAAATACCTATAAAGGTGGGTGGGGAGATTGGTTAAATCAACTAAGGGGATTAAGAGTACATTTATCTTCATGTACACTAATTAATGTCTAGAACTCTTGAATCATTATATAGTACGCCTGGAACTATTATAACACTGTGTGTTAAACTTTATTTTAAAAACTATAGTAAATACACAAAAAATAAAGTGAAAGGAGTCCAAGCATAACACTAAAGAAAGTGATCAAACCACAAGAGAAGAGAGCAAGAGAAAAAGAAAGGAACTACAAAAACACCCACGAAGCAATGAAAAAAATGGCAAAAGTACATACCTATCAATAGTTACTTTAAATGTAAATGTGTAAATGGTCTAAATGTTCTAATCAAAAAAAACCAGCTGACTGAATGGATAGAAAGAAAAGACCCATCTATATGCTGCCTGCAAGAGACTTACCTCAGACCTAAAGACACAACAGACTGAAAGGGGACGGAAAAAAATATACCATGCAAATGAAAGTGAAAGAAAGAAAGGGTAGCAAGATTTATATCTCACGAGAGACTTTAAAACAGACTGTAGCAAGAGACAAAGAAGGGCATTACCTTATAAGAGATTTGCAAATCAATCAACATGATAGATTACATTATCAAGAGAAAGGATAAAAACTATTTGATTATCTCAATAGATGGAGAAAAATCATTTCCTAAAGTACAATATTCATTCATGATAAAAACTGTCAATTAAGTAGACATAGAGGGAAGATACCTCAACATAATAAAAGCCTTATAGAAAAACCCACAACATCATATTTCATGTTCACCAAAAACAGAAGTTATTCTGTAAGAACAGAAACAAAAGGATGTCCATTCTCACCACTTTTATTTAACATACTACTGGAAGTCCAACTCACAGTAATCAGATGATGAAAAGAAATAAAAGACATCCATATCGGTAAGGAAGAAATAAAGCTGTCACTATTTGCAGATGGCATGATAGCATATATAGAAAACACTAACGACTCCACCAAAAACTACTAGAACTTATAAATGAATTCGGTAAAGTCACAGGATACAAAACCAATACACAGAAATCCATTGTATTTCTATACACTAATAATGAAGTAGCAGAAAGAGAAATTAAGAAAACAATTCCATTTACAATTGCACCAAGAAGAATAAAAATACCTAGGGATAAATTCAACTAAGGAAATGGAAGACCTATATTCTGAAAACTGTAAAACACTGATGAAAGAAATTGAAAGAAGACACAAATGGAAAGACACTGGATGCTCATGGATTGGAAGAATTGATATTGTTAAAATGTCCATATTATCCAAAGCAATCTACAGGTTCAATGCCATCCCTATCAAAATATTAACAACATTTTTTCACAGAACTAGAACAAATAATTCTAAAATTTGTATGGAACCACAAAAAGACCTTGAATAGGCAAAGCAATCCTGAGAAAAAAGAACAAAGCTGGAGGTATCACAAACCCAAATTTCAAGATACACTATAAAGCTGTAGTAATCAAAACAGTATGGTACTGGCACAAAAATAGACACATAGAAGAATGGAACAGAATAGAAAGCCCAGAAATAAACTCACAATTATACAATTAATCTATGACAAAGAGGTAAGAACATACAATGAGGAAAACACAGTCTCTTTGACAAATGGTGCTGTGAAAATGGACAACATGCAAAAGAGTGCAACTGGACCACTTTCTTACAAATAAACTCAAAATGAATTAAAGACCTAAATGTGACACTTGAAATTATAAAATTCCTGGAAGAAAACATAGAAGGTATTAGCAGATGACCTATCTGATAAAGGGCTAGTATCCAAAATATATAATGTATAAAACTCAACACCCAAAAAACAAATAATCCAATTAAAAATGGACAGAAGACTTGAATATTTTTCCAAAGATGACACAGATGGCCAACAGACACATAAAAAGATGCTCAACATCACTGATCATCAGGGAAATGCAAATCAAAACTACAATGATATATCACCTCACACCTGTCTAAATGGCTAAAATCAACAACACAAGAAACAATAAGAGTTGGTGATGATGTATAGAAAGGGGAACCCCTCTTTCTCTGTTGGTAGGAATGCAAACTGGTGCAGCCACTGTGGAAAACAGTATGGAGGTTCCTCAAAAAGTTAAAAATAGAACTACCCTAGGATCCAGTAATCACACTACTAGGTATTTACCCAAAGAATACAAAAATACTAATTCAAAGAGATACATGCACCCTGATATTTATAGCAGTGTTATCTACAATAGCTAAATTATGGAAACAGCCCAAGAGTTCATCAACCAATGAATGGATAAAGAAATGTGGTGTGTGTACATACACAACGGAATATTACTCAGTCATAAAAAAGAATGAAACCTTGCCATCTGTAACTACATGGATGGAGCTAGAGGGTATTGTGCTAAGTGAAATAAGTCAGTCAGAGAAAAGCAAAACCATACGATTTCACTCATATATAGAATTTAAGAAACAAAATAAATGAGTAAAGGGAAAGAAAAGAGAGAGAGGCAAACCAAAAAACAGACTCTTAACTATAGAGAACTGATGATTACTTGAAGGGAGGTGGGTGGGGGATGGGTTAAATAGGTGGTGGGCATTAAGGAGTGCCTTGTGATGAGGACTGAGCATTGTATGGAAGAGCTGAATCACTAGATCTTACACCTGAAATTAATATTACACTGTATGTTAATTAATTGGAATTTGAATAAAAACTTTAAAAAAACATAGGTAGTAATTTCTTTGACATTGGCCCTAGAAATATTTTTCTAGGTATGTCTTGTCAGTTAAGGGAAACAAAAGTAAAATTAAACTACTGGGACTACACCATAAAAAAGCTTTGTACAATAAAACAAAAAGACAACGTAGTGAATGGGATAAAGTATTTGAAAATGATATATCTGATAAGGGATTAATATCCAAAATATATAAAGAACCGACACAACTCAATACCCCCCCAAAAAACCAAATAGTTCAATTTAAAATATGGGCAGACTACTTGAATTGACATTTTTCCAATGAAAATGGAAATGAAAAATGTCCTTGTTGGGCAGATGGCCAACAAACTCATAAAAAGATATTCAACATTATCAATCATCAGAGAAATGCAAATCAGAACAACAATGACATATCACCTTCTACCTGTCATATGGCTAAAATAAAAAACCAGAAGACATAAGTATTGGTGAGGTGAGGAAAACAAACCCTCAGGCGCTGCTGGTGGGAATGCAAACTGGTGCAGGTTTCTCAAAAAATTAAAAATACAATTACCATATGATCCAGTAATTCCACTGCTATATATTTATCCAAAGAAAATGAAAACTAATTCTAAAACATGTATGTGGCCCTACGCTTATTACAGCATTATTTAGAATAGCCAAGATATGGAAACAACCCAAGTGTCTATCTATAGATGAATGGATAAAGAATATGTCACACAAACAGACACACACACACACACACACACACACACACACACACACACACACACACACTGGAATATCACTGAGCCATAAAAAGAATGAAATCTTGTCATTTGCAACAATATGGACAGACCTAGAGGCTATTATGCCAAGTGAAATAAGTCAGAGAAAGACAAATACTGTATGATTTCACTCATATGTGGAATTTAAGAAACAATGCAAATGAACAAAGAAAAAAGAGACAAGCAAAAAAAATAGTCTCTTAAACACAGAGAACAAATTGGTGGTTGCCAGAGGGGAGGTGGGTGGGGAGGAGAGAAGGGTGAAATAGATAAAGGGGATCAAATGTACACTTATCCTGATGAGCACTGAGTAATGTGTAGAATTGTTGAATTATTGTATTGTACACCTGACACTAATATAACACCATGTTAATTATACTTCAATTTTAAAAAATAAAATGAATAAAATGCCCCCACATTGGATGCAACCAAGATTACACTGGCATTTATGGAAAATTTTCAGTGATTCCATTGGGGAAAGGCAAAAGAGTTTTGTTATAGATTTAGTTCCTTTTTTAGTAAGAAAAAAGAAATTGGATTGTGAGAGAAACAGAGAAGAAAGAAAGGCTGGGGTTACCTGCTGCAGATTGTAGTGTACTGGGTACAGACATATTCACAGGTTGGATATTTTCAGTAGAGTCAGGATGCAAAAATTCTAAAAAAAGCTAAGTATTTTTTATGCATCCTCCAGAAGTCACACAACTTAAAAGCCTACGGTTTCTGATGTTAGGAGCACCACTTACCAAAGTCCAGGCTGCCAGCAAAAGCCCACTGTACATATGCTGTTTATCTTCAGCCACCTTTAGAAGGATTTTAGGGGCTCTGGGAAAACAAACTCAGTATCCTTTGTTGTAAGTGGTTTTCCTAGGAGATTAGGTTGTTAAACAGGATTTAGCTTGTTTTAAGAGTATTTATTTCTAAAAGATCTTTTCTTCTACCATAAAGTCTACTTATAAAAGTGTTAAAATGGATGTTGACTTCCATTTCTTTCTAAAATAGCTCTCTAAATACTAATATGTGACAAAATCAAAAAAACATATCTTCCTCTTAAGAAGTTCTTATTTTTCACCTGGTTCTGCAAATACACACTCTTAACTTATGTATGGTTAATTCACTTCTTCCCTGAATTCCCAGTTCCCAAGCTAACCTGATTCTGCAGTGTTTGCAAGAAGGTGAATGATCAATGGTTCAATTTGCCATAAGATCATGACCATAGGTTTTATTAGTGTTTTAAAAAAACTAATCGTGGGGAGGATTAATTTGAGGAAAGCAAAAATTAAAGAAAAGCTGGAAGACCATTAGAGATGTGTTAGTTTCCTTTGCTGTTGTAACAAATTATCACATACTTGGGGGCCTAAGTATGTGATTTATTGTCTTACAGTTCTAGACGTTTCAGCAGCTCTGCATTTCTTCTGGAGGCTTTGTAAGAGGGATCTGTCCACTGAATGTTTCAACTTCTAGAATCCACCTACATTTTACATCTTCTTTGGAGAAATGTCTATTCAAGTCCCTACCCACTTTTTAATTGAGTTAATTTTTCATTGCAGAATTGAGGGAGATCTTTACATATTCTGAATATCAACTCCTTACCACATATATGGGTTGCAAATTTTTTTTCCCATTCTGTAGGCTGATTTTCATTCTGTTGACTGTCTCCTTTGATGTGAAGTGTTAAAATTTGACTAGTCCCCTTTGTCTAATTTGGCTTTTGTTTCCTGTGCTTTTAGTGTCGTAGCCAAGAAATCATTGCCAAACCCGATGTCATGAAGATTGTCCCTTACTTTTTCTTCTAGGAGTTTTATAGCTTTAGATCTTACATTTAGATCTGTAATCCACTTTGAGTTCATTTTTGTATATAGTATAAAGTAAGGGTTCAACTTCATTTTTTTGCATGTGGCTTTCTAGTTTTCCCTGTGTCATTTGTTGATGATAATGTCCCTTCCCCCTTGTGTGGTCTTAGCAACCTTGTTGAAGATCATTTGGCAGTGTACACAGGGTTTATTTCTGGGCTATGTATTCTGTTCTATTGTTCTATAGGTCTATCTTTATGCCAGTACCACATCATTTTCATCACTATAGCTTTGTAATATGTTTTGAAATAAGTGGGTATGAGGCTTCTGTATTTGTTGTTCTTCGAGTTTGCTTTGCCTATTTGGGGTTCCTTGAGATTCCACATGTGTTTTAGAATCTTTTCACTATTCCTGCAAAGATGTCACGGGGATTTTGCTTTGAATCTATAGATTTGTTTTGGGTTGTATGGACATTTTACCAATATTATGTCACCCAATCGATAAATATGAGTCGTCTTTCCATTTATGTACCTTATTTAATCCCTTTTAGCAATGTTTTATAGTCTTCATTGTACAAGTCCTTCTCTTCCTTGGTTAAGTTTATTCCTATTTAATTCTTTTTGTTGCTATTGTAAGTGGCTTTTCTTAATTTCCTTTTGGGACTGTTCATTGTTAGTGTGTAGAAATGCAACTAATTTTTGTGATTTTTGTACCTTGAAACTTTGCTAAATTAGTTCTAACATGTTTTAGGGACTCTTCTGAATTTTTTATATTATGTATAAAAGATCATATCATCTGTAAAGAGAGACCATTTTACTTCCTCCTTTCCAACTTGGTGTCTTTTATTTATTTTTCTTGCCTGACTGCTCTAGCTTTGGCTTCTAGTACTATGTTTAATAGGTGAGGGGAGACCCTGCCTTGTTTCTGATTTTAAGGCAAAGCTTTCAGTCTTTTACCACTGAGTATGTTAGCTGCAAAATTTTCACATGTGGCCTTCATTTTGTTGAAGTAGTTTCCCTCTATTCCTACTTTATTGAATGTGTTTATCATAGAAGGGTATTGAATTTTGTCAAATACTTTTTCTGCATCAATTGAGGTGATCATGTGGTTTTAGTTCTCCATTCTTTTAATGTGGTGTGTTACATTAATTAATTTTGTAATTGATTAATTACATACATTGATTTTTGGATTGCATTCCAGGAATAAATCCTCCTTGGCCGTGTTATATAATCTTTTCCATGTGATGTTGAATTTGGTTTGCCAGTATTTCTTGAGGATTTTTTTGTATCAATATTCATCAAGGATATTGGTCTATAGTTTTCTGGTAATATCTTTGTCTGGCTTTAGTATCAGGGTAATGTGGGACTCATAAATTAAATTTGGAAGTGTTTCCTCCTCCTTGATTTTTTGGAAGAGTTTGAGGATGACTGGTGTTGATTCTTCTTTGAATGTTTGGTACACTTCTCCCGTGAAGTCATCTAGTCCTGAGATTTTTGCTGCTGTTTCTGGAAGGTTTTTTGTTCTGATTCAACCTCCTTACTAGTTACAGGTCTACTGTTTTATTATTACTATTTCTTCATGATTCATTTTTGGTAGGTTACATGTTTTTAGGAATTTATTGTTTTTTTAGATTATCCAATTTGTTCGCATATAATTGTTCATAGTCTTCTCTTATAATCCTTTGTATTTCTGTAGCATCCGTTGTGGTGTCCCTCTTTCATTTCTGATTTTTTTGGTTTCAAGTTTGTACTTAAATTCATTAACATACAGTGTAATATTAATTTCAGGTGCAGAATTTAGTGATTCATTGCTTATACAGCACCCAGTGCTCATCACAATAAGTGCCCTCCTTAGTATCATCACCCATTTAATTCATCTCCCCGCCCACCTCCCCTCCAGCAACCCTCAGTTTGTTATCTATGGTTAAGAGTCTGTTTTAATTATTGAGCCATTTCTCTTTTGCTGTTAACCTAAGGATTTGTGAATTTAATTAATCTTTATAAAAATCCAACTCATTGTTTTATTAGATCTCTATTCTCTACTTTATTTCTGGTCTAATTTTTATTATTTCCTTCCTTCTGCTAACTTTGGGCTTAGTTTGTTCTTTGTTTTCTAGTTTTTTGAGGTGTAAAGTTGGTTGATTTGAGATCTTTCTTCTTTTTTAATACCACAATAAACTTTCTTTTAGTATTGTTTTTCCTGCATCCTGTAAGTTTTGGTATGCAGCGTTTTCATCATTTTCATTTGTCTCAAGGCATTTTCTAGTTTCTCTCATGATTTCTTCTTTGACCCATTGGTTAAGAGTGTGTTGTTTAATTGTCACATGTTGGTGGATTTTCCAACTTTTCTTCATTATTAACTTCTAGTTTCATTCCACAGTGGTCAGAAAAGATATTTTGTATGATTTAAATCTTCTTAAATGTGTCAAGACTTGTTTTGTGTCAGATCTGACTTGTGGTCTATTATGGAGAATGTTCCATGTGTACTTAAGAAGAGAGTGCATTCTGCCATTCTTAGGTTCTATATATGTGTGTTAGGTCCAATTGGTCTATAGTTTTGTTCATTTCTTCTATTACCTTATTGATCTTCTGTCTGGTTGTTCTTTCCATTTTTAAAAGTGGGGTATTATATTCTCCCACTATTATTGTGTTGCTGTCTATTTCTCCCTTCAATTCGGTCAATGTTTGCCTCATATGTTAATGAGTTGTGGTGTTAAGGTGCATATAAATTTGTAATTTTTATAACTTTTATATTTAAATTTATAAATTGTCATTATTTTTATAATTTTCCTTGTGAATTGACCTTTTATGATTATGAAATGTCCTTCTTTGTCTCTTATAACAGTTTTTGAATTAGTCTATTTTATCTAACATAAATATGTCCACCCCCACTTTTTCATTAGCATTTGCATGGAATATCTGTTTCTATTCTTTCATTTTCAGACCATGCGTATTCTTCAACCTAAAGTGGGTCTCTTATAGAGAGTATATAGTTGGATTTTGTTTTTTATCCATTAAGCAATGTTGTTTTTTTGTTTGGGGATTTCAATCTGTTTACATTTAAAGTAATAACTGATAGGGAGGAATTACTATTCCTATTGTGTTCATTGTTTTCTGTGTATGTTGTAGCTATTCTGACCTTCATTTCTTTTCTTATTGCCTTATTTTGTATTTGCTCATTTTTTGTAGTGACACTTTGATTCCTTTCTCATTTCCTTTTGTGTATCTCCTATACATATTTTCTTTGTGTTACCACACGGATTGCATAAAACATCTTGAAGTTATAACAATCTATTTTAAATTGGTAACAACTTCAATCACATAAAAATCTCTATTTTTTATAACTCTGCAAACCTCACGTTATGTTACTGATGTCACAAATTATATCTTTTTATATTGTGTATCCATTAACATAGATTTATATTTTATGTGCTTAGCTTTTAAATTCTGTGCCAGAATTAAAAGTGATTTATGCAGTCACAAAGCTACAGGATTCTATATTTGTCTACATATTTACTTCGACCAGATGGTTTTGTGTTGCTGTCTACTCCTTTCATTTTAACTTGAAGGACTCCCTTAAGTATTTCTTACAGGGAAGGTCTAATGATGCTAAACTATCTCAGCTTTTGTTTATCTGGGAAAGTTTTAATTTCTCCTTCATTTTTTGAAGGACAGTTTTGCCAGATGTAGTATTTTTGGTTGGCAGTATTTTTCTTTCAGCACTTTAAATATATTATCCCATGCTCTTATGGCCTGTAAGGATTCTGATGAGAAATTTATAAAAAGTTACTTTTATCTTTCAGCTTTCAAGATTTTCTCTTTGATGTGACTTTTGACAACTTGTACAATATATCTTGGTATGGGTCTCTTTGGATTTATTCTAGTGGAAGTTTATTGAGCTCCTTGAGCTCTTTTAGTCCCTTAAATTTGAAGAGTTTGGGGCCATTCTTTCTTCAAATAAGCTTTCTATCCCTCCCTTCTCCTTTTGGGACCCCATAATGCATATATTGGTCTTTTTGATGATCTTCCATAAGTCCTTTAAGGTCTCCTCAGCTTTCTTTTTTGTTCCTCTGACTCAATACTTTCAAATGCCTTATCTGCAGCTTCAGCGGTTCTTTCTTCTCCTTCACCAAGTCTTCTATTGAACGCTTTTAGTGAACATCTCAATCCAGAATTAGTTGAGCTTTAGCTCTAGAATTTTCTTGGTCTTTTTTATAACTGTTGTGTCTTTGATAATATTCTCAGTTTGTTCATTCTTTTTTTTTTTCTTTCCAGAGAGAGAGTGTGCGAGAATGGGGTTGGAGGGCGAAAGGGAGAGAAAGAATTTTAAGCAGGCTCCATGCTCAGCTGGAGCCCAATGTGGGGCTCAATCTGATAACACTAAGATCATGACTTGAGCCAAAATCAAGTCAGATGCTTAATTGACTGAGCCACTCAGGGGCCCCCATGCATTCTTTTTCTGATTTTGTTTAGTTGTCTCTATTCTCCTTAAGTGAACATCTTTAAGATGATTATTTTGAATTCTTTGTTAGATAATTCATAGACACCTTTTGCATAAGGATCAGTTCTAGAAATTTGTTTTGTTCCTTTGATTGGGCCATGTTTCCCTTTTTATTTATATGCCTTATGATCTCTTGTTGAGATGTGGACACTTAAAATACCAGCCTCCTCTCCCAATCTTTACGAACTGGTTTCATACAGGTGAAGAACTTCATCAATTAGCTCAACTAGAAATTCCAGGGATTTCTCAAATCTTTTGGGGGATGTGTCTACTCTAGGTTGTCCCTATTTCTTCTTAGGAACCCATAATCTCTTGCTCTCTCTGCTGACTGACTGCAGTATTGCAGTCTCTCTAGTGCTATAACAAGCCACAGTGCTTGTCTTTGTTCTCAGCAACCCCTAACCTGGAATCCAATATATGCCAGAGTTCCCATCAATTTTCAGAGTCAGGCAGGAAAGAAACATGATCTTTGGGCAGCACCTAAAAAGCCAGAATGTTGGACATGCATTCAACTCTTTTCTTCCCCTCTCAAGATAGAAAACAGTAGTTGAGAGTTTTCTTCCCATAGTGCCATGCTATTATGGGAGATGAGCTTGGGCAAGCTAAAAGTTGCTAACAACTTTCCTGCCCATTCTAATGTGGCTGTTTGTGGCTTTGTACTCACTTGGGATACTGAAAAGTCTTAACTGGTTTCTGGAGTTCGAACAAAGAAATTTTGTTCATATTGTATTACTGAGTCCGTGTATCTATCCATGGGGGAATGAGGACCTGGGCCTCAAATTCTACCATCTTTCTGACATCACTCTCCAAATCTCCTCCATTTTATAAGACAGTCCTATTGAATTAGGACTCACCTTAATTCTCTCATTTCCAGTTGATTGTCTCTGTAAAATCCTATTTCCAAATAAGATTATATTCTGAGGTACTTCAGGTTAGGACTTCAACTGAAAATTAGGGAAAATACAATTCAACCATAAAAGATGGGGAGAAATAGAATATTTTAAATTACTTGAACAATATAATCTGCAGGTCTTGTGATGGTAGAAGTAATGAAGGAGAAGATGAGTTGAATGACAGTTATAATGGCATGCCATTAAAAGATGAGAAAAGCACCAAACTATACTACAAAGCTATAGTAATCAAAACAATATGGTGTTGGCATAAAAACAGACACTTAGACCAACGAAACAGAATAGAGAGACCAGAAATAGACCAATGCATATATGGTCAATTACTTTATGACAAAGCCGTCAAGAATATACAATAGACAAGACAATCTTTTCAATAAATAGTGCTAGGAAAGCTGGACAGCGACGTTCAAAAGAATGAAACTGGATCACTATTTTACACCATACACAAAAATTAACTCAAAATGGATTAAAGACTTGAATGTAAGACCTTACACCTTAAAACTCCTAGTAGAGAACATAGTATGCTTGTTGACATCAATTTTGGTAATGAATTTTTTGGATTTGACACCAAAAACAAAGGCAACAAAAGCAAAAGCCAATTACTGGGACTAAACAAAACTAAAAAGCTTCTGCAAAGCAAAGGAAATCATCAACAAAATGAAAAAACAGCCTACCAAGTAGGAGAAAATACTTGTAAACCGTATATCTGATAAGGGATTAATATCTAAATATTTGAAGAACTTATATAACAGCAAAGAAAACCCCCCAAAATCCAATTTAAACATGGGCAGATGGGGCACCTGGGTGGCTCAGTTGGTTAAGTGTCTACCTTCGGCTCAGGGTCCCGGGGTCCTGGGATCAAGCCCCATGTCAGGCCCCCTGCGTGTCGGGAGTCTGCTTCTCCTTCTCCCTCTGCCCTTCTGCCCACTTGTGCTCATGTTCTCTCTATCTCTCAACTAAAAAATAAAATCTTTAAATAAAAAAGTGGGCAGAGGATCTGAAAAAACATTTTTCCAAAGAAGATATACAGATGGCCAACAGACACATGAAAATATATTCAACTTCACTAATCATCAGGGAAATGTTAATCAAAACCATAATGAGATATCACCTCATACCTGTCAGAATGTCTTTTCATCAAAAAAGACAGGAAATAAGTGTGGCAAGGAGGTGGAGAAACAGGAACACATGCAATCTGTTGGTAAAAATGCAGCCACTATGGAAAACAGTATGGAGGTTTCTCAAAAAAATTAAAAATATAACTACCATGTGATCCAACAATTCTACTTTGGGTATTTATCTGAAGGAAACAAAAACACTAACTCAAATATATCTATGTACCCCTATGTTCATTGCAGCATTATGTGCTCTAACTAAGACACGGAAACAACCTAAGGGTCCATCAATGGATGCATGGATAAAAACGATGGGGTGTGTGGGGGTGTATGTGTGTGTGTGTGTGTGTGTGTGTGTGTGTGTGTGTAAATTTGTAGAAAGGGGAAGGAGGGAGGAATACTATTGAGCCATGAAAGAAGAAAATCTTACCATTTGTGGCAACATGGATGGACATTGAGGGTATTATGCTAAGGAAGCAAGACAGAGAAAGACAAATACCATAAATCTCACTTATACATGGAATCAAAAAGATAGTAATAACAGTCACCACCAACAACAATCTCATAGATACAAGGAACAGATTAGTGGTTGCCAGAAGTGGGGAGTGGGGACATGAGTGAAGGTGGTAAAAGAAGAAAAAAGAAAAAGAAGTGCAAGAGATTTGGTGGGAATGTTTCTGAAAAATAAAGGGGAGAGGAAATCTTAATAGGTGAGAAGAGCTGCCAAAAGTGGATATAAGGGCAATAAGGGAAGAGAGGAAGGGAGACAGTGAATACAGGTCCTCACCCACTTAACCCACTGAAAAGCTTAAGTCGGGTATGAAAAGTCTTTCAAAAATACACCTCCACAGAGCCAGTGTATGTTCCTCAGCTCTATCGCTGACAGAGACCAGCAGACCAGTCTTTTCTACACCTCGGAAGGCAGAAGCAAGTTTATATTCATGTACTTTGGAGGACTGGCCTGACCCAGGTAATGGTTTATAGACTCTTGTTTCTGAATTCTCAGTTATATCTACTATTGTTGGCTTCAAGATTGGGAGGTCTAATATTCTGCTCAATCAGGGTGCAAAACAAACAAACAAACAACAAAAAAAAAACACACAAGAAAACAAAACCTCTATCACAGTACTTCTGGAAACTTAAATAGAAAGGAAAGTTAAGGTGGTTCCTTAAGAACACTGCCTGTGGGAATAAAAATGTGATGCTTGGCAATGTGCTGATGTGCAATATGCAGGTAAAGTTATTAGATTTAGCTGAGGAATTTGGCTTTTATTCTGCAAAAGATAGCAGAACTGTAAGTTCTTTCTCCACATGCTGAACGCAGCCCACGGTTAGCTCAGAACTAACCCTCTAGTCTAACTGGATCCCTAGAAGTCTGGACCAGACTTTGGGAGTAGGGGCCAGTTAGTCTGCAGCTGATCCCTCCACCCAGGGATTTCGCTTCTTTTTTAAGACACTAGGAATCATGACTTGTAGTCCTAAAAATTTGGGCTGTAAAGAAATAGCTTCTGGGTAAAAAAACTACTCAAAGACTGCCTATTTGGAAGTAACAGTAAAATTCTGTGAATGTTATTTTTTGTTGAGGTATAATTGACATATAACATTATATTAGTTGCAGATGTATAACATAATGATTCGATATTTGTATACATTGCAAAATGATCACCACAGTAAGTCTAGTTACTATCCATCACCATACAGGTGCAAAAATGTTTTTTTTTTGTGATGAGGACTTTAAGATTACTCTCTTAGAAACTTTCAAGTATACAATATCATATTATTAAGTATAATCACCATGCTGTACATTACATCCCCATGACTTATTTATTTTATAAATAGAAGTTTGTACCTTTTGACCTTCTATGAATTGTAATTACATTCTAAGAGGTGGGATTGCATAATGGCTAGTTTCCAGACCCTGGACACTAACTAGCTTCAAATTTTGTCTTCCTAACTTACTTGTTCTATGACCTTGGGAAAGTTATTTAATTCCCTGTGCTCAATTTATTTATCTGTAAAATGGGTCTGATGCATTAAAATGGATACTATTTAGCCAATACTTAATAAAATGTTATTATGATTATTATCCATTTTAAATATCTCTTGAGAGAGAAAAAATTTTTAAATATATTCATACTTGCTCTCATTTGTATAAAAAAACTCTGGAAGTATATATAAGAGATTCACAAAAGTGTTACCTATGAAGGTGGGGAATGGAGGATGAGAATAGGCTGGAAACAAGCATTCTCAATGAATATATTTATATGTGTATGTATACACACATACGTTGAACCATGTGAAGATAACTCATTTTTAATTTGTCTGTGTTTATCTTATAGAAATTGGAATCCTATCTCTGTATATACCAAAGAATGCCCACAGATTAAAAGGTGGGAGTGGGCACTTTAAAAATTGTAAAACTCCTCTACAACACCACGTAAATGTGGGGTAAAAGCTGCCCCCCTCCAAAATTAGAATTTTCTTGGCACAGTCCAACTTAGAGGTGGGATTCAAACTTCACTCTTCCCCTTCCTTTTCCTGTTCCCTTCCTCTGCCTCCTTTCCCTTTCTCACTGTCCCTAAAGAATGTGCAGAATCAAGAAGACTCATCAATCATGGAGCTAGAGATTTGGTCTAACTCTATATATCCCTTTTCAAATTGCTTCTTTCTCTTGTCCCTGAATTAGATGTAGTAAGATGGCTCTGGGACCTGTTGGGTGTGGACAGCCTACACAATAATGGCTTCCATTACAAGCTTAGAGGCTTGGCTATAAATACCTCCTCTAATCCTCACAGCAGCCCTATGAGGTAGGTATATGGTGAGGAAACAAAGTCACAAACAGTTCAAGATTACAATGTCAATTAGTGCTTAGCTAGAATTAGAATAAGCCTGGCTCCAGAGCCCTAATCAACTATTCTGAGTTCTCTAGGCATTGGGTATGAGGCACCTACCTCACTTGTTTGTCTTGGCCATTCTTCCTTACTGTCAGAGGTATAAAATCTATGGCTTTGTATTAGGGAGAGGGTCTTGAGGGCCCATGGTTTTGTTTTAGTGAGAACCTTGGGTTAGCCTCTCATCTGGATGTCTTCCTCTCTGTGGTCTTTTCTGTATCATCAGGAAATGGCACTGGGTATGAGGCAAAAGTTTTATATACTAAACATAAACATTGCCTACACATTCCCTTTGCCCATCTTCCTCAGGGACCAGTGGCTCAGGCTCCAGAGCTCATAGGTTCCAGCCTAACATAATACCTTTCAACTCGAACACTGATCTGCACAAGGATATCAGCTAGGTGACATATTAGACCTGCTTAAGAGACTCAGGTAAAGATTCAAAAAAAAAAAAATTTGGCTTCTATTTAATTCTTTGCCAGAATTTTTGTATGCCCTGCTCCTGCCAAACTTGGATTTCTAGATTGAGAGGGTTGGGGACTCCCCAAAGGATATGGCGTTGGTATTCTCTCTCCTTGTAGCCCACATTGTTGCAACCCTGACCATACCACCTAGGCACTTACCATTTCCATGCATGCTGATCCAGTCTCAAATTACCAATGCCTGCAATCTCTCCATGAGGGCAAAACTGGGGGAACCAACAGGCCTGGGTTCCACAAGCAACCACTATGGAACTGTGACTGATGGGTGGTGAGATAATTCTAAGGCACATGTTCTGTTTACCCGAGTCCCCCAGCAGAATTAAGCTCTATTTCCCAACAGTAGAAACCTATTTGTTTATACACCCTTTATCAGCTTCCTTCTCCTATCAAATTATCTACTCTCCCTATGCTGTTTCCTGAGATCACCTCCCAAATAAGTGATTTTCAGTCAAATCTTTGTCTCAGGGTCTGCTTCTGTGGGAACACAAACCAAGATACTTTTTCCATCTCAAACTCCACATGGCTGTCACCAGCCACAGCGTCTGCTGTATCCACCGTCAGGTAGTGGATATAATGAACCCAACCCATGTCTAATATGTAGCCCGTGCTCAATAAATGTAGTTGGACTAGGACCAGCCATGCACACACCATTCCTCTACAAATTTTACAGGCATTCATTATCGAGTGAAACAGTTTTCAATTTCAGACATTAGAAGTAACTACAAAAAAGGAACACAAGGGTTTTTTTGTACTTAAAAAAAATTGAATAATCCTGATATACTCCATGGTGCCCTGACAAGTAGAAAAGAGATCAAATGCATTAGACCACTTGATCACTTGCCTGGCCAGCCTTTGAACCAATAAGACCAAAAAAAAAAAAAAAAGAGAGAGACACAGAGAGAGAGAGAGGTGGGGGGAGAGGGAGAGAGGCCAAAAAAAAAAAAAAACCCAAACAAAGAAAAAACTCATTACATGTCAAGCTCAGATGGTTAGATTAGATTTTCCATATTTGACCTCTCCTGCTCCAGGCCATGTATGCCCAGGCTCACAAAGTTTAACACAGGCTGTCATGCCACGCCTGGTTGGACTTGTTATGCCAACATGGCTGAGTGAGCTGCTAACGTCAGCATCTCCAAGTTAACTCTGTCTTGTCACTCCAGGATTCAAAACACTCAGAGATTTCAGTTTAGACAATAGTGACGAGCACACTAGTTACCTTGAAGGGTTGAAACGCTGCAAGAAAATCAACAAAGTGCAGCTTTAGAACTTAGAAGAGAGACGGTAGAATAAAGCAATGAAATGAATCAAGAGCAATTTAGTATCTTCCCAAAGGGAAAGAAGGAAAATGGGGAAATAGTGTCATTTTTTTATTCTACATTATTTGATTTCAACTGACCATGAATCATACCATACCCCCTACATTTGTACAGTTCTGTACATTTTCAAGGCACCCTTGAGTCCATTACCACATTTATTCTGACAACATTCTGTCCTCTGCCAGGCATGTCTCAATCATGTTATATATATTATGTCAAGTAAGTCACATATATTATGCATTCAATTTTCCAATCACCCCATGAGGTATATTCTAACAGAATTCTCATTTTACATGGGAGGAAACAGAGGCTCAGCAGAGATTGATAATTTTCCCAAGACCTCACAGCCAGAAAATTGCAGAACGGCTATTTAAATCCAACTTGACTGGCTTCAAGTGCTCACTTTTACCACTAAATGCACCATCAACTAGGCACATACCCAGCACCACCTTCTGGCGGTGTCACTCTGACTTCTGAAGATCTCGGTTTCCCATCTGAAAGCTGTAGAAGCTACATGTGGTTTGTTCTAATGTTGCTCTAGATCTAAAATTCTGTGACGTCACCTAACATTAGGAATAAGGTACAGCCTTAGAGGATATTAATGTAATTCAGAATGTGGTCACCAGGTGACAGCATCGTACTTCATTTTGACAGGGTCCTCAAGGACATCTTTTGCCACAAGAAATTCCATCCACGCACTTATTAATGAAAACAAGTATCTTTTTCCTACAGGCATTCTGCTTAGCATAAATTATCCAAATTGCAGACTGTCCATAAGCTTGAGGCAAAGTAGTACAACACCCCACCTCTCCCTATTATTTAATTTGATCTTTCAAATTAAAAAAGGACACTTTTAAAAGTCATTTTGGAAAAAAAAAATAGGTCAGAACTTCTTTGACTTCGCTACACTTATTTTACCATTTAAAATAGATTTCCTCTCAATTTGCATGTGTTGGGGCTGAGTGGTAAAATATTTTTACTGCTGGGGCGCCTGGGTGGCACAGCGGTTAAGCGGCTGCCTTCGGCTCAGGGTGTGATCCCAGGGTTGTGGGATCGAGCCCCACGTCAGGCTCCTCCGCTGGGAGCCTGCTTCTTCCTCTCCCACTCCCCCTGCTTGTGTTCCCTCTCTCGCTGGCTGTCTCTATCTCTGTCGAATAAATAAATAAAATCTTTAAAAAAAAAAATTTTTACTGCTGAGGGCCTTCAGAGGCTTCAGTCTGACTTTGCTGTTGGAGTCACTCAAGAGATTTATAAACAATGTGTATTTGCATATTTTTTATATTCATGAATGATCCTTTCTGAAACATATTACTTTAGCAATAAAAATAGTTGGTTTATTATTTCCAAATGGGTAGTTTTCTCAGCCCTCCTTATGTAGACAAAACTGGGAAAATACTTATCACTCAACCTAGATTCTCAAACTGCTCTTTGAAGATCGAAGACTTTCAATCCTATGAAACTTCTCTGAACAGAGATCACTTCTTTGATTCAAACACCAGATTTATTCTTTCTCTGTTTTCAACTAATTCTAGACCTTAAAACCTCTGGGTTCAGGAAATTTCCACAACAGAAGTAGGATTTCAGGGACCCTCTTGCTTGCCATCAGCCTAGAGCACTAAATGCAAAGACAGTCCGCCCCTGCAGCGCTCACTGGATTCTCATTAAGGTTAATAGGCGCTACCCACCCACAGCGACCCCGAGGGACTGCATCCAAGATTAATGCTGCACAGAAATTCCCACTACTAATGTAGGCTCTGAGCTACAGGATTTTTATAATTAGAAGGGAAATAAAACCTTAAATGCATTTTCTCCCACTACAAAATGTTAAGTGACTACACACTGAGAATAAGGAACATATATGCAACAACACAAGGAGTACTAGTAAACAAGAGAAAACTTTACTCCACCTACAAAGAACCATGAGAACAAGTGTCATTTCACAGTCTCAAATTTCATTTCAGTGAGGGAACCTAAGGAAGAAAGAACATAACACCCACACATGCAGGGGGGGAAAAAATGAAATTTCTAGGGAAACTATTTAAAGAAAGAGTGATCATTAAAAATACAAGTGACAGTGGTACATTATTTCTAACATCTCTAAGACTTCCTTTGGATCATGAACATACACTCTGGAAAAATTTATTTATTTGTCATTAGGGGAGAAGGATGCCTGCCCTTTGCATTTTAAAATTCCCTCCAAGCTACCTTGATAAGATTGAGAAGGGCAGGAGGCAAATGAGATCTCAAATCTCCATGACCTCTACAGACCTCTTTGATTCTGTCTTTGGCTTGACCTGAGCTACGGGATATATTTTTATGACCTTAGCACATTCATATTGAATTTATTATTACCTTTTCTCCTGGATTAAAGATAACACAGTTGTTATGTCATTACCTCATTGTCTGCTTTCAAAGTAGATAACCAATTGTCACTCTCCCCTTTTTGGAGAAAATATCACATAACCACAACCTTGACACAATAGTGATTTCAAGTCAGCACCTTAATTCATTTCAGAAGACACAAAACGCAATAATCATAACCAAAGTGTGTACTGTGAACCCATCAAGTAGGTAATTCAGGCACATAAAACAATCCCTAGAGAATTGCTTAAGCCCTAGACAGGCACAGTGTTGTATAACTTGTCATGTTTAACTGAACCACATGTGCTAGAATTTACTAATTCAGAATTTCTGATAATTCAAACTACATAAGAGCTGTCATTATTTTACTCTTTCAAATTTTCATTTAATTTTCAGTGCTTGTCTGGCACTCTGCTACGGATTATGAACAAAGTAGTGAGCAAATCCAGTGCTAATTCATGTGGAAGTTAGAGGCTGCTGTTAGTGCTCTGAAGGAAAACATCTAGTGAGCTGTGTGAGCTTAGGTCCATGCAAAAGAAGAGAGGTGGGAAAGCATGAGGAATATTTAGGAATTCAAATTGACAAGACTCGGCAGTTGGACATGGAATTGAAAAGAATGTGTCAAGAACAAGTCCTAAGTTTCTGGTTTAAGTTTACCTAATTAACTTGCTAGTGTAAAACAGAGAGGTGGTAACTAAAGTCACCATGATTTTTAAGAGAACTTTAAAGGCTATCTATAAACATAGAAATACAGTGGAGGGTTAACTCGACATGTCAGGGAACTGCCTGCTTCCAGGTTAATGATATTTCTGTACTCTGTATATCTTAACATGAAAATAACGTAATACTCTAGAAAGACTCTAGCCTGTAAGCCAGTGGTGTGAAAAAAAAAAAGAGACATAAAGTTTAATTAGAATTCAGATTTACAAAGTCTTTTGTTTAGTACAAATCAATTAAAGAAAGTATTGAGTATCTATAATCAATTCATATCAATTAAAATACCTGGCTACATCTGCAAATGAACAAACCATGTAATATTTCAAATATTTAATACTGTAAACATAATGAATACATTTAACATAATTTTTGCACAAAAACCTAAAATTAATATTATATATTCATTTTAAAAGGTAAAGAAACCCGTAAAATATGTTTGGAAATTTTGTATTTCTGGAGATCTTTTTTGACTTATGAGTAGGTGTGGCAAAAATCACCACAAGAAGTGACCTTTGGAAAGATCCATCAGTGTCTTCTGCTTACTCTAGCTACGTCTTCCTTTACAAATTCTGTTTGGCTATATACCTGGAAAGCTCTTGCTTTAGAGTAAATGACCGTTGTTCCATGTATTTATAAGATTTTCATAATATCGAACCACATCTGACAGGGTCATTTTTCATACATCTATTACAAACACCACCACACCAGCTGGATCATGTAGCTTGGGCCACTGGGACACACTCCCCACCCCCCACTTGCACAGCCTGGCATATTACACTATTGTCGTGCCCCAGAGCAGACTGTCCTTCCATTATTCTAGCAGTGTAATTACAAAATGGATGATCATAACAGAATTCTTTCAGAACTATCCTGGTGTTCAGATGCCTCTGGTGTTTTTCCTCCCAAATAAACAAACTTCTGTAAAGAAACAGGTATTCTATTGAGAGTACATGAGCTCAGCACTGAGAACTCACAATGTATTTGAAAAGCAAAGACTAATGCACATAAAATAGCATTAAGCCTTCTAGATATGCTCAGTGAATCAGCAGGGAGTTCAGGGAAATAAGACTAGTCTCCATGGGTACTTTAGTAAAGGCTAGTTGTGAATAAAAGCAGCAGAAAAACCCATCAAGAATAAAATAGGAGGGAAAAACTCATCCTAATTTTCCCTCTCCAAGTCAAAAAAAAATCCAAGCCACTAAAGAATTGTTTACAAGAGTCCACTGAAAAGAAGTGGAGTAATAATGAGGTGTCAGTGTAGGTTCATCAACCGTAACAAGTACACCACCCAGCAGGGTTACTGATAATGGGGGAGGCTATGCATATGTGGGGCCAGGGAGTAGAAGAGAAATCTCTCTATCTTCCACTCAATTTTGCTATTAACCTAGAAGTGTTCTAAAAATAAAGTTTGTTTTTTTAAAAAAAAATCTTTCTTTACAAACTGTTTCTCTCCATTCCCTGGCCCCACAGACAACTTGGAGTATTATCTGCTGCCACATAGCTGGCCTTCTGGCCGGAGGCAGTGCCCTGACCCATCTTCTGCTCCATTTCCCTGAACATCACAGTGGTAATTCTGTGTGTTCTACTTACAGGAAGTTGGCCTGCATTTCCCAGTCTTCCCCTGTGTTTTTCTCCTGATGGACAGTGGGTGGATTTGTGAGGAAAGCATTCTGTTTCGTTTGCACTCTGTGAAAATGTGCTTGCAGCTAGGCCAACACAAGCAGCTTTAATTGTTCTGAGTGGGTCCATGCCGTATTATCCAGGGGACAACAGCAAGGGTTGTCTATGGGGACTCTGGTAGCTCAAGGGCAAGCCCTCTGTTAGCCAGCACCTTGGGATGTCTGGCAATACTACCGAACCAAAGCATGTGTGCTGCCTCAAGGAGGCCAAGCTGCTAGCTCCTGATGACTTGTTTGCATGCCCAGCTTCCAAAGACAGTCCTTTGGTCCAAAGAGTATGTCATGTTCTGAAAATGGAATCATATCACCAGCCATGGCTCTTTTATCAATTTACCCCATTACACACTGCTTAGCATAACTGATGGAGAAGCAAATCACTTTGGCCTCTGTCCCAAAATAAATAGGACATTCAGCACATTTATAAATGTTTGGAGTGGAGGGAAAATGCCCTGCCAGTGAAGCGAGAATGTTGAAATTTTCAATCCCAATCCAAGAAAGAATTACTGGCCACAGTTTAGACCAGAAGTTTATGGAGATGGCCATTTGGCCACTTCTGTTCAGGTCCCAGCAGTGAAGATGCTAAAACATAAAGAACTGTGTCTACGGAAAAGAGGACAAGAGTTAACGAATCACTCGTGCAGCGCATCTGACCTTGCCTGCTGTGAGGTGCTGCTTTCTACAGGTTTCCATAGCACTCCAAAGCACTAGGGTCCCAAACTAGAGAGCTCATAGACTTTTGGAGATCACAGAATTTGACAGAAATCCACAGAGCCACCCTAAATACTTAATGTTCTAACTCCTGCATAATGGGGATGGAGAACCTCAAGTGGTGGAAAAGCCTTGACAGACCACAAGTCCAGAATTCATCCCTAAGAGGCACACATAAGGGAATGCTTTAGAGGGGAAATAAGAAAAGAGGGTAGAGAAATGTGTCATTTATCCAAAGAACCATCCTTCCTGGTGGTGGTCTGCCCTGGAACAGTGCCCTGGTGGTCTTTCTATACACCCTCATTAGCCAGATATAAAATCCGCTCTGTCGTATCAAGCAGAAAGACCAAGGAATGGAGATTCAGCCTGAACAGTCTTCAATCATTAAAAGGTACTGGAAAAGGACCTGTCATTGTAAGGCCTTTGGGTGTTTAACAAGAAATACTGTATCCACTCAAATAACTAAATGAACAATGTGAGCATGGGTAGAACCCTGTGTCACATTTTGGGAAATGTGAAGCATAGATATGTTGTTTATCATCAAGAAGCATTTGGAATGCATATATGCTAGCACTGAACCAGCCAAGGATAAGGCATGAATCTATGTCCAGTGAAAAAACCTTTGGCTAGAGAGGATAACACTAATGGCTAAGTCAGAATATAATGTGTTTGATGAAATAATAGAGACCACATGTAGGACATAATGGGAGCATAAAATGGGGCATCTAACCCAGGGAGTGGTCATGGATGACAGTTTGGAAGAAGTGGCCCCTGAGTTATGTTCCACGAGCACAGAAGGAAGTGGACTTTGGAAGGGTTCAGACCATGGTAAGAAACCTGCCTCTGCCACATCCAGGTACTACGAGCAAGTCACTTAATCTTTCTGAGCCTTGGTTTTCTATGTAAAATGAGGCTAATAATATCTACCTTTCAGAATTATTATAAATAACATGGGTTGGGCAATTAGCTCATACAGAGAGTACTTAATAAATTGGAGTTAGTATTTTTCAAGGGTTTAGTAAGATAAAGTTTAGAGTGAAAGAAATACAATTTAAATAGAAAAAATAGAAAATGCAATGGCGGGATCTAGCAAGATAAAACTTGAAATGTACATTTGACTTTGGAAATAAAGAAACCTTTGAATATCACTGTAAGAGTGGTTTTAGTCAAGCGTTGCTTGCAGAAGCCAAATGCAATGGATTAGGATGAATGAAAACAGGGAATGGAAACAAGTTTTGAAATATTAATAGAAGAAGAGGGGGATGCGGGGTCAGGAAAACTTAACTGTTTGAGACTGATGAAAATCTTAAGCATTCTTACAGTTTATGAAGAACAAGAGGAGAATCAGAAATAGGACAGAAAAGGAGTGATAAGGCAAGATTCTGAAACAAAGAACTACAAAAGCAATCAAAAACCAATTAACAAAATGACAATAAGCACATACCAATATATTACTTTAAATGAAAATGGTCTAAATCTTCCAACCAAAAGACATAGCATGACTGAATAAAAAGAAATGACCCATCTATATGCTGCCTACGAGAGACTCACTTCAGACCTTAACACACATATACAGACTGAAAGTGAAGCATTCAAATAAGATATACCATGCAAACAGAAGTGAAAAAAACCAGGGTAGCAATACTTGTATCTGACAAAAGAGTTCAAAACAAAGACTGTAGCAAGACACTAAAAAGGGCATTACATAACAATAAAGGTGTCAGTCCAACAGACAATATGATAAATGTAAATATCCAGACAGCCAACATAGGAAACACCTAAATACATAAAGCAAATATTAACAGATGTCAAGGGAGAAATAGACAGTAATACAATAATAGTAGGGGACTTCAATCCACCTCAATGAATAGATCATCTACACAGAAAATCAACAAGGAAACGTTTCAATGATACATTAGACCAGATGGACCTAACAGACATACACAGAACATTCCATCCAAAAACAGCAGAATACATATTATTTTCAAGTACACATGGAATAGTCTCCAAGATAAATCATATTTTAGGCCACAAAACAAGTCTCAATAAATTTAAGAAGATTGGAGTCATATCAAGCATCTTTTCTTACAACAGTATGATACTGGAATTATAAGGGAAAAAGGTAGGAAAAAAAAACCTACAAACAAATAGAAGCTAAACAACAGGCCACTAATCAACCAAAGGGCCAATGAAGAAATCAAATAGAAAAATTTAAAATACATGGAGACAAATTAAAATGAAAATATCACAGTCCAAAACCTTTGGAAAAGTAAAAGCAAAAGTAGTTCTAGGAGGGCCTACCTCAAGAAACAAAAATTTCAAACATCAAACCTTACACCTGAAGACACTAGAAAAAGAAAAACAAAGCCCAAAACCAGGAGGAAGAAATAATAAAGATTAGAGTGGAAATACATGAGTTATAGACTAAGAAAACAATAGTAAAGATCAATGAAACCAAAGCTGGTTCTTGAAAAGATAACCAAATTGATAAAACTTTAGTCAAACTAATCATGAAAAAAAGAGAGGACTCAAATAACTAAAATCAGAAATGAAAAAAGAAATGACAGTTGACACCAAAGAAATATGAAGAATTGTTAGATTATGAAAAATTAAATGCTAATGAACTGGACAACCTAGAAGAGATGGTTAAATTACTAGAAATATACAATCTCCCAAAACTGAAATCAGGGAGAAATAAAAAATTGGAACAGACTGATGACTAACAATGATGTTGAATCTGTATTCAAAAAACTCTTGAGAAATGAAAGTTTAGGACCAGATGGCTTTCTCGGTGAATTGTACCAAATATTTAAAGAAGAGTTAATACTAATTCTCAAACTACTCCAAGAAATGGAAGAGGAAGGAAAGCTTCCAAATTCATTCTGAGGCCAATATACCAAAACCGGACAACGACACTACAAGAAAACTACAGGTCAATATCTCTCATGAACATAGACATAAAAATCATCAACAAAATATTAGCAAACCAAATTCAATAACACATTTTTAAAAAATCATTGACTGTAATCAAGTGGGATTTATTCTGGGATGCACTGGTGGCGTACTATTTGCAAATTAATCAATGTGAACATCACATTAAAAAGAGAGAAGATAAAAACCGTATGATCAATCATCTCAATAGATGCAGAAAAAGCATTTGACAAAATACAACATTCATTTATGATGAAAAATTCTGAAGAAGTAGGATTAGAGTGAACATATTTCAACATAATAACGGCCATATATGAAAAACCTAAAGCGGACATCATACTTCACAGTGAAAAACTGAGCACTTTTCTGCTAAGATCAGGAAGAAGACAAGGATGTCCACTCTCAGCACTTTTATTCAACATTCTGCTAGAAGTCCTAGCCACAGAAATCAGACAAGAAAAAGAAAAGTCCTCTAATTGGTAAGGAAGAAGTAAAACTGTCACTATTTGCAGTTATTTTTATTTATATATATTTTATATATATATGATATATATAAAGCCCTAAAGACTCTACCAAAAAAACAAACAAAACACTGGAACTGATAATTAAAGTCTGTAAAGTCACAGGATACAAAATTAATATACCAATATCTATTATGTTTCTATACACTAATAATGAAGTAGCAGAAAGAGAAATTAAGAAAACAATTCCATTTACAATTGCACCAGAAAGGATAAATACCTAGGAGTAAATTTAATCAAAGAAAGACCTGTACTCTGAAAAATTTAAGACATTGGTGAAAGAAATCAAAGATAACACAAACACATGGAAACATACCATGCTCATGGATTGAAAGAATTAATATCATTAAGATGTCCATATTACCCAAAGCAATCTACATATTCAATGTAATCTCTATAGAAATACCAACAGCATTTTTCACAGAACTGGAATACTAAAATTTGTATAGAACCACAAAAGACCCCAAATAGCCAAAGCAATCTTGAGAAAGAAGAACAAAGTTGAGGTATTGTAATATTAGATTTCAAGATATACTACAAAGCTATAGTAATCAAAACAGTATAGTACCAGCACAGAAATAGACACATAGATCAATGAAACAGGACAGAGAGCCCAGAAATAAACCCATACCTGTATGGCCAGTTAATCTACAAGAAAGGAGGCAAGAATATACAAAGGGGAAAAGGCAGTCTCTTCAATGCTGCTGGAAAAACTAGACAACTAGATGAAGAAAAAAAAAATGAGGAGGAGGAGAAGTCCAGAAAAAGAAACCAAACCACTTTCTTACATCATACACAAAAATAAACTCAAAGTGGGTTAAAGACATAAATGTGAGACCTGAAACCATCAAAGTTCTAAAAGAAAACATAAGGCGTAACCTGTTGAAAGTGGCTTTAGCAACATATTTATGGCTACGTCTCCTCAAGCAAGAGAAACAAAAGCAAAAATCAACTAGTGGGATCACACCAAAATACAAAGCTTTTGCACAGCAAAGAAAACCATCAACAAAACAAAAAAGCAACCTGCTTTAATGGGAGAAGATAATTGCAAATGATGTCTTCCATAAGGAGTTAATATCCAACATATATAAAGAACTTACACAACACCAAAAAAGTGAACAGTCCAATTTGAAAAATAGGCAGAGGACCAGAATAGACATTTCTCCAGAGAAGACATACAGATGGCCAACAGACACATGAAAGGAGGCTCAACATCACTCATCATCAGGGAAATGCAAACCAAAACCACAATGAGGTATCATTTTATACATGTCAGAATGGCTAAAAACAAAAACACAAAGAAATAACAAGTGTTGGTGAGGATATGGAGAAGAGGGAACCCTCCTGCTGCCCTCAGTGCTGTAAGGGCAGTCTGCTCTGAACCCTCTAGTCTACTTCTTTAGATTCCTTTTGCATTTCTAGCTACTGTCACTCTTGTGGTTAGATAATGTCAATCAATCACAATTCTCTTAGCTTTCTTGCCTTATTTTTCTGCCACACACATTTTTCTGGCTCAGTTTTCTGAACTGCACAATTTCTCCAGAGTTTACTTCTGATGCCTGTCCTTTATCTTATGTTCTAGAACTTTGTTCTGATTAGCACATTCCACTCAATGACAAAAACAAAATGAAAAATGCTGTGCCTTTTGTCTAATGTCATAATAGATACTTACATTAAAAAAAAAAAGAAAGAAAACCTCTGGCTTCTCACTCATGTTCCCCTTTACCAACATAACGTTGTCATGAGCTCAGGAGAGAGAGTTCAAGACCAAAAAAAAAAAAAAAATCACTTACCGGAAATGAAAAAATATGACAGATTTGACCATATTAAACAACGTCTTCATTAAGAGAACCACAGAGCTAAGAGGTGGGAAAAGGACCACAAAAGAAATAGGAACACTTGTGTACTGTTGGTGGGAATGTAAATTGGTGAAACTACTATGGAAAGTAGTGTGGAGGTCCCTAAAAAAATTAAAAATAAAAACAACAAATGATCCAGTAATTCCACTACTGGGTATTTGCCCAAAGAAAATAAAAGCACTAATTTGTAAAGATATATGCACCCCTATGTATATCGAAGCATTATTTTTAGTAGTTGAGATATGAAGCAACCCAAGTCTCCATTGACAGATGAATGGATAAAGAAGATGTCGTATATATATGCAACAGAATATTACTCAGCCATAAAAAGAATGAAATCTTGCCATTTGCAACAGCATGGGTGGAGCTAGAGGGTATTATACTTAGTGAAAGAAGCCCAACAGAGAAAGACAAATACCATATGATTTCACTTACATCTGGAATCTCAAAAACAAAACAAATGAACAAAGGAGACTCAAATACAAAGAACAAATGAGTGGTTGCCAGAGGGGAAATGGGAGTCAGTAGGGAAAATAGGTAAAGAGGGTGAAGAGGTACAAACTTCCAGTTATAAAATAAATAAGTCATGGAGATAAAAAGTACAGCATAGGGAATATAGTGAATAATATTGTAATAATATTGTATGGTGACAGAGGGTAATTGCACTTACCGTAAGTGAGCACTAAGTAATGTATACAATAGTCAAATCAATATATTGTACACCTGAAATTAGTATAACATTGTGTCAGTTATATTTCAGTAATAATAATAATAATAATAATAGTACTTCTTCAAGTTTTCCTTTCCATTGAAGGCACAGTTATTTGAAGGAAGTTGATGGACATGTGTATTTGAGATTGCTCATTCATGAGAGTCTGGATTTTGATTGACGGAATAATAAGAATGAAATCCGAATGAAGTAAATAAACATGTGCTTGAGAGGGACACCTAGGAGACAGCCGGCTTAGGAAAAGGATATTAGAAGGGGGTTGATGGTTAATTTTGTGTGTCGGCTTGGCTAGGTTACGGTGGGCAGTTGTTTGTTCCAACACCAGTCTAGATGTCGCCATGGAAGCATTTTGTAAGTGTGAATACTAGTTGCTATCAGTTGACTTTAAGCAGATTGTCCTCAGTGTGGGTGGGCACCGTCTAATTAGTTGAAGGCCTTAGGAGCAAAGACTGAAGTTTCCTTGAGAAAGAATTCTACCTCAAGACTGTGCTATAAAAATCCTCGAGTTTCCTGCCTGCCAGCCAGCCAGCCCTACAGAGTTCAGACTTGCCAGTCCACATAATCCTGTGAGCCAATTCCTAAAAACGAATCAATCATTCTCTCAATCACCCTCTCCCACCCTCTCCTCCGTAGCTGTCATGTCTCTCCCTCCCCCATTGGTTCTATTTCTCTGGAGAACCCCGGCTGATACGGGATTAATTCAATAAAAAGGAAGTAACTAGACGCGTTTTTAAATAATGTAATTTCATAAAACTAAGAGATTAAGGGGGAAAAAATCTAAGGGGTACCTGGCTGCCTCAGTCAATAGAGCATGCAATTCTTGATCTGGAGGTCATGAGTTCAAGCCCCTGTTGGGCATAGAGCTTACTTTAAAAACTCTGTCAAAGAACTGACCTGAACAGGAAAGAGGAGCATCAGGAGGAAGTTTTCCTTGCAGAACAGAAGAGAGCAGCTCACTCGCCAATTGGTTGAACTTCAAGAGTACAGTTTGGGCAAGAAACTTGGGGATATGCTTGTAGTCCGAAATGACAGAAATGAGGAAACCCAAGGCGCAGATCCTACATTTTAATCCTTACCAAGCTAGATTCAGGATTAAGCTGGATACTAGAAAAGAACCACCAGAATAAACGGCAGCTGCGTCGCCCAGCAGAGGCAGTGATGCCCGGTACAAACAGTGGGCACCACGGATCTCCTTGTGGTAGTTGACCTAACCTGTCTGGAACGACTTGGACACCATCTGGAGACACTCAGAAACCCCTGATGTGACTTTGCAGGAGATGAGAAGTCCTGCATGTACTTGCCTGTGGTGTATAAGACCGTTTAACATAGTTTTCATCTAGTTTTGTTACTAAACCAAAATCAGTTGAAGCATTTGGAGGTAAATAGCCGCTGTAGGTAGACTGTAAGCTTAAGCACTGTGTTTTGTATATAATTCCCATGTGCTTATTCATTATTTAAAACATCAATGTCCACAGCAGCTGCACAGGAGCTAGTCACACACACATTAGCCTATAATGAGGTTTCTGACTTGCAGGGTCTTAATACAGGAATATCCAAATAATTTATCCAAAATTTATCTCTTCCATTGCACCCAGAAATCCAGCTATGGAGAATCGGTTTCTTGCTTTAAAACTTAAACAATTTCAAAACCTTCCTGAGAGGTTTTTTTTTAAATGTTTTTCTTTTTTTTTTATTTAAATTCAATTATCCAACATATAGAATATCTTTTGTTTCAGATGTAGAGTTCAGTAATTCATCAGTTGCATATAACACTCAGTGCTTTAAATGCAAACAACCAAAAAAAAGAAGCCTTGTTTCTAAGTGATGACTCATTGTGTCTTCTGTGACTAATTGAGCACAAATTTCACAAACCAGAACACCCTTATGCTTTTAAGTCTGGGCTGGAGAAGGACAATGTTTTGCAAACCACTTTACCTATCAAAGTACTAAGAACTTCAATAAATAATGTATTTTGGAGTCACTATTATTTCAAGTCTTCTCCCATCCCTACCCAAATTGCGCCATTGAAACTCAGATAAAAAATTATAGAAACGGTTGAAAATGGCATTTGACCACAGTGCTGACATATACACATAAGCTAGTATCAACCTCTATAATGCACAAGATTCCTCTTATTTCCTTCCTTCTCTCCTCTCTTCCTCTCTTCAGTCGTCCCTTCTTCACCTTCCCTGTCCCCCCACAATATACTTATCTCACTTTTTAAACCCCCTCTGTCCATGAACTCCACCAAAATAGAAAAACGCATTGACAGGTGATCCACGCCTAAATCCAGGGCAAAAATATCACCCAGATTACCCACTAAAAGAGGTGGAATTCCAATGGCTAGGAAGGGGGAGCAGGTGACATTCACCTTCTGTTTCTGGAGCATTGCTTCCCCTGGTGTTCTCTGGGTAGGAGTTGCAGAGGAATGCCCAGGACTTCATGCTGTAGGAAACTGTGCCCTTGCTGAAAACAGCATGAACATCTGTGGGCCATAAATCTTTGAGGAACAGTTGATAATGAGGATCTGGGATCTTCTGGTGGTAGGTATCCAGCAAGAATCACTTAAATCCATCCAACTGTTTAAACTGTATCTACAATACGCTGGTCGTTCTGTCAAATGTTAGATAAACAGGATGAACAAGACAAACAGGTCCCTGCCCTAAAATATGGCATTTTTGCTTCATCATGGCAAAAAGTTCTACATATAAGTATCTATAATTTGCTGAATATTTTTCTTCATTTTCTTATGTCCTAAATGCCCAAATAATAACTACTGTGGTTTAAAATGTCAGAATGTGAGATAGAAGTTCAAGGATCAGCGGGATGCTTCTATTTCCTCTTATCTAGATTCAGTTTTATCATGTACTTTTAGGCTTTAATTTCTTTAACAGTGCAGAACTTCAGTTTTTCTTCCCTAGAGTTAGCCCCTTGGTCTGCCAGAGACAAGGAAGATTAGCGGTGGGGGACTGGAGAGCGGAACATATGTTTACTGGTGACACCTCATCCCATTTGCTGCTGTTTGGGTCCTGCAGTCAAGATAGCCTACTACCACAGGCTTCCCATCCACAGTCCAGACACATCATGTGAAACCATGTGTTCTTGTGTTCAGGTGCCCATTATGCTTCTGCAAGCTCCTTTCCCCGCCATTTTCTTCTGTAGCTACCTGGAGTAGCTATTATTCTCTCCACCAAGAACACATCCCCTTTCCACTTTTTCCATGTAACACAACCCCTCTAACTTATGGCTAACCCTACTGTGTGCTCTAGGTAACTTGACCTCATCATTGAGTGCAGAGGGAGGCTTGTGACCCAGCTGGAGGATGCTAGTAAACTACTGGCCAGTGTTAGTACAGGGATGGGTACAGGCTCTAAACCTGGCCCATCAGCATCTTCCCCGCAGCCATCGGGAAAGAGTCCCTGTCTTCCCTCTGGGATCACTATGAGCTGGTAAAGCCACTGTTAACCTCGAGCTGCCAGTGGGACCTTGTCTTGTTGGTGATGTTTTGCCACCAGATTAAGACAGCCTTCGGACATGCAGCCTGGACATAGGAAGATAGAAACTAAGGAGAGAGAGAGAAAAAGAGAAATTCTCTCAGGAAATATTCTCTTCCATCAAGAGAATATCATCATTAGATTCCATACCACCATTAGATCCATATTTTTCTGAAACTTCAACCTCCTGACTTTCTATTTATGTGAGCAATACATTTCTGCTGTGCTTGTGTTAGTGTGATTGGGTTTCTCTCAGCTGATAACAAGAGATTCTGGACTAATGCATCTTTTATGTATTTGCTTCAATTCTCACATTTTTATTACAAATATATATTGTTATAGCAGTCAGATATTGATAGCATATTTTCTAAGGTAATTATCTAGGCAAGTCAAAAATTCTGGTTAGAATTCTACTGACTGTAAAAGTATTCCAACTCGTCTACCATCTTTTTCTTACTCCTAGTAGATAGTATCCTGCCAGTCTATCTTTTATAAGTGGCTCAAAAGCATCAAAGGACTAAACCAGATTTTCCCCTATCAGGAGACAGTCCCCTAGCTTTGCCTGCAAGGCAGAGAGCCCAGGCGTATGATTCATAGAGTCCAAGGGATTGTCTGGCTCACCCCAATCCCTTAGTCCTTTAAAGAGATACGATTTTTCAGATATTGTAGATGACAACCCCACAGCTTTATCCAGAAAGATTATCAGGAAGCCAAGAATAATGTCTGCGTCTAAACTTCTACAAAGCAAATAAGGAAAGAAAACAGACTAAATTAAAGATTTGTCCTCTTAGTAATATTTTAAGTCACTTTTTAACGCCTAGAAAACAAGGTCAGAAAAAAACTAGAAAAAAAAAGTCTGCAGGGATGTTTGGAAACTTTGATACGAACAAAGTCAGCAGGTCCATCTGGCACAAATTCCAAGATTAAAAAAAAAAAGAAAGAAACCTAGCAAGTGGGTTTATGAAAACCTTTATAACTTATTACAAATAATCATATTGAATATAATATGGTAAGTTACAAAAAAGAGAGAGAAATCTAATTTTCTCTGAAAGAAAAGAGATGGTCCCATAAATCTGCAGTGAGAGAGAAAAACCTTCAAACTCCTCTGAAATGGTCGTGTCATAAGTAACTGAACCACAACTAAACTAAAAACCTATCAGTGAAGAACAATTTTGTGGCCCTTCTACATTATGAATCAGTTGATCTGTTTTAAAATCAATTATGTAATATGTATTAAGATTTTTTAAAATGTGCATACCTTTTGCCCTGGTAATTTCATTCATAGGACTTTATCCTTGGGAAATAAGCTGAATTTGAAAAAAATAAAACTTTAAGCACAGAGACATTCATTTCCCTGAATAACTGGAGTCAAACTAGTTGTCCCAACAGGAGAGGTAAGCAGGCTGGTTGGGGGAACTCGTATGTCCATCAACGTCAAATTTAAGCTAACTAATACAAAAACCAACTCCCACCATCCTTCTACTCAACCAATAACCAAGAAATTAACTGCCTGTAGGAATCAAAAGGAGTTTAATAGCATGCGCCTTCTTACTGTGTCCCTGAAGCAAGCTGCCTTCTCTGTATATACAAACACACCCCCAGGAGTATAATATTTAACAAGATGATAATAGAACAACTGAGCTGGATTCAAGCCAGCCCCACAGATCCCCAACACATGGATAATTCATAAACGGGGTTTTTGAAAGTTCATATTCATTATTTCATAGAAAACTAAAAGAAAGCTTTACTTACGCGGGATTTTACAACTGAATTGAGACCTCAAATTTAAGATCCTGTAGCTCTTTCAATCCAGGATTTTTGGTTGATGGTTTTTTCTTATTTTAGGTTTTTTGTTTGTTTGTTTGTTTGTGTTGCCTTTTAGTTCAGACTAACAAGGTGTGAGGGAGAGGAATATTACTATTTCAGAGAGTGAAAAAAAATGTAAACAAAGCAGAAATGGACTTATCTGATTATGCCAGCCACACACCGTAGTCAGAGAAGAGAAAACCAAAAAAAATTTATTTTTGAGGTAGAAAAAATATAAGTAATCGCTGTAAAGATTAGGCAGAAATTAAACCTACAGGGGCGCCTGGGTGGCACAGCGGTTAAGCGTCTGCCTTCGGCTCAGGGCGTGATCCCGGCATTCTGGGATCGAGCCCCACATCAGGCTCCTCCACTATGAGCCTGCTTCTTCCTCTCCCACTCCCCCTGCTTGTGTTCCCTCTCTCGCTGGCTGTCTCTATCTCTGTCAAATAAATAAATAAAATCTTTAAAAAAAAAATGAAATTAAACCTAAAGGTCTACTCTGAAGAACTTCCTTTTCTAAAGGGCCTAAAAATCCTTTTCAACAGGCCTAAAAATCCTATTCAACAACTAAAGCGACACCTAGTGTCCAAAAAGAGAAGTGAGGCCGTTCTCAAGTTGAGAGCTACCTGAACGTTTCTTTGCTTCACATTCTTCTGTCAAGGATTAGTTAAAATGGACCATTTTTGGCTCTTGTCATCTCAGAAATATTAATAGAAAGTCACTAGCATGGACAATGGTAAGAATCATGAAGAAACTTAACTCTTTCTTAATAACTGTACAAGGCACATTGGATACTTACTTGCAAATTCAGGTTAAAATTAGAAGATAATGATTACTATTAAGGTCAAGCAATATCCACTGCTGGAAAATGGATTAAATAAATTATGATATATCCTTTCAATAAAATACTCCATAACTCAAAATTAAAATGTTTAGGGGCGCCTGGGTGGCTCAGTCAGTTAAGTGTCCGCCTTCGGCTCAGGTCATGATCCTGGAGTCCTGAGGTTGAGCCCCCAGATCAGGCTCCCTGCTCAGCGGGGAGCCTGCTTCTCCCTCTTGCCCCTCCCCCTACTCATATGTTCTCTCAAGTCAATAAATAAATAAAAATCTTTTTTAAAAAAGTTAAAAAATGTTTAATGATATGGTGAAAACACCTAAGATATCCTAAGGTGGGGGGAGGCTCGGAAACGAGTTACATGACATACAGAGAATGCCCCGACTTTATAAAATAACTTAAAATGCATACACTTGAACATAATAAAACCCCAGAAATTAACAGTAACAGTGTTTGCCTTTGTGCAATAGGATTAAGGTGACCTCTTCTCTTTTCTATAAATGTATATTGCTTTTGCATAAAAAATACAATTAAAATTTTTTACCAAGGGCGAAAATATAAATAAGAAAAGTGGCAGATACGAAAACGTCATAAACTAGATAAATAAAAGGATGGTTGATTTCTGCTAAAATGAGGGGGGAATTAAATATAAAATTGGGTAGGAAGAAAATATCGATAAGTATAACATTGACAAACTACGTCACATTATTTCCCGATGATATTTACATTACGTCACTACAACTGGATCTATCCCAACACCACCCCTCCTGCCTCTGTACTGAAGACTCTGGGGCCAAGCTGCCAACTCAACCATCGTAGGGGTCAGGAGCGTATTGACAATGGGTGAGTGCAGTCACTGCAGGAAGTGGGGAGGACTGTGGGGTCTGAGAAGTGCATATCTCATCAGAAGACATGCAAAATCAAATGCTTTCCCATCTTCTCTGTGCCGTTTGAATGCACTGGGGGTACTTGTCTCACACATCAGACTGAGACCTCCCAGAAGTAAATACTCTGCTTAATTCATGATAGCCCTGGTGCTTAGCACCCTTCCTTAAAGTTCATGGCAGCTGAGTGAATGTTTTGTCAATGTCCCTCCAGCTGTACTCATTCTGTTTAGATATCCTGGATGGTCAGGGTCAACGTCTTGCCTGGACACTTTTATCAAAGGACAGGATAGCCAGGATCTGGCCAAGTTCCTGGATTCTGGAAGCAACAGACTCAGATCTAGATTCCGGCCCTGCCTCTTCACAGGATCTTCAACAAATCCTGAATGTCCCTGAGCCTTAGCTTTCAAATCTGCAGTGAGGATAATGGCCATCTTTCATACAGCTGTGCTGAGAAGGACGTGAAATTATACTTTGGGAAACACTAGGCATAGCAGAAGCGTCGGAAAGGTTACCTATCACTATGGGGCTGTGCTACCTGGAATCAGTGGTTTGCCCTGCATCCCGCTTCACACGAAGCTGGTCCCAATTCCTTGTTGAAACCTGTTTGTTTCCTTTACCCTCCCCCCTTTCACCAGCTCCCTTCGCAGGCTCACCAGGCTGAGGCACCTCCCTGCCTCAACATTTCACAGAGAATACAACTCTCTAGGATACAAAGCTCTTAAGTTTTCTGAAAGAAAGCTTTTCTCCAGGGGTGACCGTCATCAGTAATTAGTATAGTAACAGTGACCCTGCTCAGGGTTACACATGTACGTACTCCAAGCTGCTCGACATGCACTGTATTCCTCTCTAGGCTTCATGTCTTCTCACTAATAAATGTCATTTGAGACTGGCCCCTCCAAATTCTTATTTTATATTGCCAGGCTGTGGGCTCTCTCAGCTCTATAGAGAAGCTTAAGAATTTCCCCCTTGTTGTTGGGGAGTGGGGACACTAATGTGTTCAATGAATTAGGAATTAATACAAATGTATGAGTTAATTTTTCAGGGTAAAGTCTACAAATACTACAGGGTTAAATTCAAATTATGGGTATATCATAAGCAAAAAATATTGAAATATTTGTTTTCTATCTAAAGCTCCAAAAGCTATCATACAAGTATTATATATTAGATTAAATAATACACCATTAATGTTGTTTTATACAACTAGTAATAAACAGAAATAAAACTTATCTTCCATTTCTTTAAGAAGAATTAGAAAAGGCAAAACAATGGTTAAAGTGGAGAAGAAATTAAGATGTATAAGGTAATTATAACGGAGTAATTTGTTGCTTCCGAAGATTCTAAATATCCAAACCAGATGAATCAGATTATGAGACTGGAGTAGGTGTTTACAGAACCACTATCAGTCATCTTTGGGAAACTAAAGCAAATGAAAAAGATATCAGAGGATTGAAAATTGGCAAATATTTCAAGTTTCAGAAAGTATTAATCCCAGATTGATAAACTTAATAACCAGCAACATTTCACGACAGGTTATTAAAGAGATGGTTTGTGAACATTAAAAAAAAAATCACCAATTAGTAACCATATGTTCTCTAAAAATAAACCATAACAACTACATTTTCTGTTCTTGTTGATAAGGAATTAGCTACCTGTAGTAGCTTGGGAATCAAGATCCTTGAGTTTATGTGGCCATGGACAAAGTCACTTGACCTGGGACTAAATATCCCATATGTTTTCCTTTAAGTCGCTAATAACTGTTTATCAAGAAAGGTTCCATGGTAAAGCACACTACAGAAACCTTCAGTTAAACAGAGATCAATATGATTCATTGTTACAGAATTCTCAGTCCTTAGTAAGTTCACTGCATCGTCAATTTCCAAGAAAGAGCAACTGTGTGCACTGTTTCCCAACTTCATTGCACAGAGAACAATTTTTTCCCAGGGCATCTAATAAGACTAGGCTTCTGCAGGACTCGGAGAAATGCTGTGTTCAAAGTCCCCTCCAGTTCTAACAATTTATGGTTAGTTATAAACTATTAAAGTCAATATAGTCACTGTTGCTACACTTAAACCCCATGGTTTAGTAATGTTGTCTCCAATTTTTACACACACACACACACACACACACACACACACAAAATGAAAACTGAAATACATATTTTTGAACTCTGGAACTTGCACATTACGTGATTCAAAATCCAACCTCAAACTAAATTTTAAGGCAACTTTAGATTCACTTAAGCTTATTTTCCTATTAGTTTTTGTTCCGGGAGCTATTAAAGTTTATCTCCTGATAGGCTATCATTCATTCAATTTAAATTGCATGTTAATTCACTTAGAAAAAGAAGCAGGAGGACAGGGGATGAGGGATGGAGAGAGATCAGCCCCTTTATAATTCAGTTAGGTAATCCTGCATCCTTAATTAGATGAGAAAAAACCTTTTAACTCTCTCCCATATTTGAAAGAAACCCTGAGATATGTTCCAGATACAGCATAAAAGGAATAAGCTTTAGCAGACAGCATCATTCCGTAACCAAAAACATTCTCCAATCACATTTAAACTACTAATATGCACTTTAAGACTTAAAAAATACCTTATAGTAGTGATGAAGACCTTCTAAGGTTAATTAGTATCTAGGCTCTGTATATGTATATAGATTCTGCAAATACCAATCTATTAAAAAAAAAAAAAAGATTTCTTTTGGTTCCACATCCTACCCCCAGGGCCCTTGACTGACCCAGGTTTCCAGGGACATCTCAGGCTTCCCCAGCCCTCGGGTCCCTCAGTTTAGTAAACTCCAAGAGAAGGCAACCTCTCCACTCACTCCTGCCTACACTCAGCAATTCCCACTTCTCTGTTTACCAAGCCTTTCAGAAATACCTTTACTTCTCCGCCAGACAGTTCATTATCACCTTGGTCTTAATCTAATCCTCACAATAACCTGTTGTTACCCTCTATATTTACAAGTGAGGGCGCCCAGGCTGGGGAAGATCACATGCAGAGTAGAGGGAAGACTCTTGCCTTCTGGCCACTCCCATGCTGCTTCCCACTCCGCCCCATGGCTCCACAGTAGCCTGGGGTCACAACCTGCAAACTGCACGATGCTTTTCTGTAGATTCTGACCACACCATTTATTAGAGGGTGGCTTGGATCAAATCACTTAGTTTCTCTACATCTCAACTTCCCAAACTGTAAAATGGGCATATTGTGGTACACACTGTATAGAGAGACAAAAATTAAATCAGTTTGTGCATGTAAGGAACTAACCACAGGTTTTGGTTTATAAGAAATGCAAATTCATTGGGACGCCCGGGTGGCTCAGTCAGTTAAGCGTCTGACTTCGGCTCAGGTCATGATCTCAGGGTCCTGGGACTGAGTCCCACATCGGGCTCCCTGCTCAGCAGGGAGCCTGCTTCTCCCTCTGCCTGCTGGTCCCCCTGCTTGTGTGCTCTCTCTCTTTCTCTCTCTCTGACAAATAAATAAAATCTTTAAAAAAAAAAAAAAGAGAAAGAGAAAGAAATGCAAATTCATTACTTACAGAGTGTACTGATGACTTTATTCATTTATCCATTCAAAACACATATATTGTGCCAAGGTAAGGGAGTTATGGCCATCGCCCTCATGGATTTTATAATGATTTTAGTATAATTATTTTTAATTTATAAGAGCACTAAACAGATGAAGAGACCAGAAAGCTGAAGACTAAGGAATAGTAATACCCCATGAAACAAGACTAGTACTCCATGGTAGGGGCGTGGACTGTATCTAGGTAGGACAAAGTATTTTTAAATAATAGAATAAATCAAAAAAATTAAGTTTTTAAGACTTATCTATTCTGGAGAGAGAGTGTGCATGTGCAGGAAGGAGGCGCAGAGGCAGAGGGAGAGAGAGAATCCCAAGCCAACTCCAGGCTGAGCACAGAGGCCCACACAGGGCTCGATCTCACAACCCTGAGAGCATGACCTGAGCTGAAATCAAGAGTCAGAGCTTAACCAACTCAGCCCCCAGTTCCCCCAGAAAAAATTAAGCTTATTAACACTTTGCAAATAGTATTCATACCTCTATTTTCCAAAACTCCCAGTTCTCTCTTCAAACTGATTTCCTGGTAGCAGAATTTCTATCATGCACCTTGATTTAGGGAGGGTCCACTATCTTAGATTCTCATTTACAGAAGAAAAAAAATTCAACAGACATCCACGAGCTTGGAAAAATACCGCACGGAAATCGTAAGTAGTCTTCAGGTCTTGGGTGTGCTGCTACGGCTTATCTGAAGGATTCAACAAATTTGTTTTAATTCAGCCTTGGTTGACCTCTCTCTTGACGGGCCTTGCTCTAAATCTCAGCTGAGATTCTCCCTCCTAAGCACTTTTTACCCTCTGTTCAGCAATCGTGTTCTTCTCTTTGGTTTGGGAATGATTTCAGCACATTGAGGGGGTGACTTTTACCAGTAGCAGAAGTGCTGGGGGTAGGTAAAGCAATATGAGGAGAGCTGACATTATGGAGATAATACAAGGAAGTAGACTCCTTATGAGACCTGAGGATCTTCTAAAAAAACCTCTCAATGTTGAAGAATTGGGAGTCAGGTGGCTCTCCACTGTACTGATACATAAAAATGATTATTCCTTTATAACAGACATTAATATTGGCATGTTTCCGGTGAGTTCTCTGATTCACTGACTTGAGGAATGGCTGCTGTAGAATACCCCTTTGGAATAAGTCATCCCTGACATGAAATAATGTAGATCTTAATCCTCATACACCTCTTAGGAGCCAACAAAGATCATTACGATTAGAGGTAATAAAGATCCCTCATCCATTTCATCACACATACAAAATAAAGACAGTCCACACGGAGCAGAATCCCCCTTCATTTGTGCCCCAAACCTACAACATAGCACAGTTTAGAATATACGTTGGAAAGTCAAAGTACAACTCAATTCCACATCTACTGAGTCCAAACCATATTCAAAGTACTGTACTATATCATAAGGGTATAAGAAGGATTATGACATGGCCCTTGGCCCAGAAATATTTATAATCTACCAGCAGAGATGGGTACCTCCATAGACAATTCCAAGAATATGTGGTAGATACTGAGAGAGAAGCACCCTTGGGACCACTGGACGCACAGGAGACCATGTTTGGACCAGTCTCATTGGCTGAATGAAAGTGTACAGGTGTGAAAAATACTTTGGGGAAGATAATATGCTTGAAATGATTCTGAAAAGTGAGTAAAAGATTCTAAGATAAAAGAGGTTGGGGAAAGTGTTCGAGGCAGAGGGGATTACATGATCACAGACACTAAGGTGTGAAATCAGAGAGAAACTGCAAGTAATTTAGAACAATGAGAGCATAAAGTGTTAGATGACCTTAACAGGTGGAAGACGGCTACAATTTACAAAGTACTTTTTATATATAAAAAATTGTATTTTTGAAATTCAAAAAATTAAAGATAATTTGGAAATTTTATTTAAAACAATGACTTTTCCTTCCCCTTTTTTCCCATTTCTCTAGTCCAGAAATATTTCCACTGAAATAGCCTTTCCTTCATAGACCTGTCCCTGATCGCCTGCACCATTTTGTAACTATCTTAATAAATCTGTTTTTATTCTATATTAATTGCATCCATTTGCACAAATATATTTTATGTCCTTTCTCTTTCCTACACCTTCAAAGCATCTTGCAAATTAGGCTTTTCACATAGTACCTAGTATCACAGGTTTTCAACTAAATGAATTTGTGTGATACTTTGAATATTTTTTTTTAAATATTTTTAATTATGTTAGTCACCATACAGTACATCCCTGGTTTTTGATATAAAGTTCGATGACTCATTAGTTGTGTATAACACCCAGTGCACCATGCAATACGTGCCCTCCTTACTACCCATCACCCATTCCCCCACCCCTCTCCCTTCTGAGGCCCTCAGTTTGTTTCTCAGAGTCCATAGTCTCTCACGCTTCATTCCCCCTTCTGATTACCCCCCCCCTTTCTTTATCCCTTTCTTCCCCAACCGATCTTCCTACTTCTTAGGTTCCATAGATAAGAGAAACCATATGATAATTGTCTTTCTCTGCTTGACTTATTTCACTTAGCATTTATCTCCTCCAGTGCCATCCATGTTGCAGCAAATGTTGAGAAATTGTTCTTTTTGATAGCTAAGTAATATTCCATTGTATATATGGACCACATCTTCTTAATCCAGTCATCTGTTGAAGGGCATCTCGGCTCCTTCCACGATTTAGCTATTATGGACAATGCTGCTATGAACATTGGGGTGCATATGGCCCTTCTCTTCACTACGTCTGTATCTTTGGGGTAAATACCCAGTAGTGCAATGGCTGGGTCATAGGGTAGCTCAATTTTTAACTTTTTGAGGGACCTCCACACTGTTTTCCAGAGTGGCTGTACCAACTTGCATTCCCACCAACAATGTAGGAGGGATCCCCTTTCTCCACATTCTCTCCAGCAATTGTTATTTCTTGCCTTGTCAATTTTTGCCATTCTAACTGGCATAAGGTGGTATCTTAGTGTGGTTTTGATTTGAATGTCCCTGATGGCTAATGATTGTGAACATTTTTTCATGTTTCTGTTAGCCATTTGTATGTCATCATTGGAAAAGTGTCTGCCCATTTTATGATTTATTTGTTTCTCGTGTATTGAGTTGAGAAGTTCTTTGTAGATCTTGGATACCAGTCCTTTATCTGTAGTGTCATTTGCAAATATATTCTCCCATTCCGTGGGCTGCCTCTTAGTTTTTTTTAATGTTTCCTTGGCTGTGCAGAAGCTTTTTATCTTGATGAAGTCCCACAAGTTCATTTTATCTTTTGTTTCTCTTGCCTTTGGAGATGTGTCATGAAAAAGGTTGCTTTGGCCGATGTTGTAGAGGTTGCTGTCTATGTTCTCCTCTAGGATTTTGATGGATTCCTGTCTCACATCGAAGTCTTTCATCCATTTGGAGTTTATCTTTGTGTATGGTGTGAGAGAGTGGTCAAGTTTCATTCTTTTGCATGTAGCTGTCCAAGTTTCCCAGCACCATTTATTGAAGAGACTGTCTTTATTCCACCAGATGTTTTTTCCTGCTTTGTCAAAGATTAGTTGCCCAAAGAGCCGAGGGTCCATTTCTGGGTTCTCTTTTCTGTTCCATTGGTCTATGTGTCTGTTTTTGTGCCAGTACCATGCTGTCTTTGTGATCACAGCTTTGTAGTACAGCTCAAAATCTGGCATTGTGATGCCCCCAGCTTTGTTTTTCCTTTTCAACAGTTCCTTGGCGATTCGGGGCCTTTTCTGGTTCCACACAAATTTAAGGACTATTTGTTCCAGTTCTTTGAAAAATGTCATTGGTATTTTGATCAGAATAGCATTGAAAGTGTAGATTGCTCTGGGTAGCATGGACATTTTAACTATGTTAATTCTTCCGATCCATGAGCATGGAATATTTTTCCATCTTTTTGTGTCTTCTTCAATGTCTTTCAAGAGTGATTTATAGTTTCTAAGTATAGATTCCTTTACATCTCTGGTCAAGTTAATTCCAAGGTAACGTATGGCTTTTGGTGCTATTGTAAAGGAATGGATTCCCTGATTTCTCTTTCTTCAGTCTCATTATTCATGTATAGAAATGCAACTGATTTCTGAGCATTGATTTTGTATCCTGCCACATTACTGAATTGCTCTATAACTTCTAATAGTTTGGGAGTGGATTCTTTTGGGTTTTCCATATAGAGTGTCATGTCATCTGCGAAGAGAGACCGTTGGACTTCTTCTTTGCCAATTTGGATACCTTTTATCCCTTTTTGTTGTCTGATTGCTGTTGCAAGGAATTCTAGTACTATGTTGAATAATAATGGCAAGAATGGGCATCCTTGTCATGTTCCTGATCTTAAAGGAAAGGCTTCCAGCTTATCCCCATTGAGAATGATATTTACTGTAGGCTTCTCATAGATGGTTTTTATGAGATTGAGGAATGTACCATCTATCCCTACACTCTGAAGGGTTTTAAACAGGAAAGGATGCTGTATTTTGTCAAATGCTTTTTCTGCATCTATTGAGAGAATCATATGATTTTTGGCTTTTTCCTTCTGGATAAAATCTATGACACTGATCAATTTGCAAATGTTGAACCACCCTTGTATCCCAGGGATGAAACCCACTTGGTCATGATGGATAATCCTTTTAATGTACTGTTGGATTCTATTAGCCAGGATCTTGTTGAGGATTTTGGCATCCATATTCATTAGGGAAATCGGTCTGTAATTCTCCTTTTTGATGGGGTCTTTGCCTGGTTTGGGGATAAAGGTAATATTGGCCTCATAAAATGAGTTTGGTAGCTTTCCTTCTGTTTCTATTTTTTGAAATAGCTTTAGGAGAATAGGTATTATTTCTTCTTTGAATGTTTGGTAGAATTCCCCAGGAAAACCGTCCGGGCCTGGAGTTTTGTTATTTGGAAGGTTGTTTATCACTGACTCAATCTCTTCATAATTAATTGGCCTGTTTAAAAAATCAATTTCTTCCTGTTTCAGTCTTGGTAGTTTATAGGTTTCCAGGAAGTCCTCCATCTCTTCCAAACTTATTGGCATAAAGCTGTTGATAAAAGTTTCTAATAATCCTTCCAATTTCATTGGTGTTGGATGTGATCTCTCCCTTTTCATTCATAATTTTATTAATTTGGGTCCTTTCTCTATTCTTTTGGATAAGTCTTGCCAGTGGTCTGTCTTTTATTTATTCTTTCAAAGAACCAGCTTCTAGTTCTGTTGATCTGCTCTACTATATTCCTGGTTTCTAATTCATTGATCTCTGCTCTAAACTTGATCAACTGCTTTCTCGTGCATGGATTATGCCTGTCCCTCTGTTGCTATTCCAGCTTCTTGAGGTGAGAATATAAAAACTGCATTTTAGATTTTTCTATTCTTTTGAGTGAGGCTGGGATGGCTATGTATTTTCCCCTTAGGACTGCTTTTGCAGTATCCCATAGGTTTTGGACCGTTGTGTTTTCATTCTCGTTGGTCTCCATAAATTGTTTAAATTGATTTTCGATTTCCTGGTTTATCGAATCATTCTTGAGCAGGATGGTTCTTAGTCTCCAAGTGTTTGAGTTTCTTCCAAATTTTTCCTTGTGGTTGAGTTCCAACTTCAAAGCATTGTGGTCTGAGAATATGCAGGGAATAATTTCGGTCTTTTGATATCGATTGAGACCTGTTTTGTGACGCAGAACATGGTCTATTCTTGAGAATGTTCTATGGGCATTAGAATAGAATGAGTATTCTTTGGTTCTGAGGTGTAGTGTTCTATATGTATCTATGAGGTCCATCTCGTCGAGTATAGCATTCAAAGTTCTAGTTTCTATGTTGGTTTTCTGCTCCGGTGCTCTATTGCTGATAGTGGAGTGTTGAGGTCCCCTACTATTAACGTATTTTTATCTATATATCTCTTTATTCACGTTAAGAGTTAGCTTGTGTATCGTGCTGCTCCCCTGTTGGGGGCATATATATTTATAACTGTCATATCCACTTGTTGGATACATCCTTTAAGAATAATATAGTGCCCTTCTGTGTCTCTAACTATAGTCTTTAGTTTAAAATCCAATCTGTCTGATATGAGAATTGCTACCCCAGCTTTCTTTTGAGGTCCATTGGCGTGAAAGATGGTATTCCGTCCCTTTACTTTCAGTCTGAATGTATCTTTAGGTTCAAAATGAGTCTCTTGTAGACAGCAAATGGATGGGTCATGTCTTTTTATCCAATCTGCAACACTGTGGCATTAATGGGAGCATTTAGGCCATTTACATTGAGACTGATTATTGAGAGATATGATTTTAATGATGCCATATTGCCAGTAAAGTCTTTGTTTCTATAGATTGTGACTTTCTGTTCTGTATCACTCTTGGGGCTTTTACTTTTTTTTTTTTAAGATTTTATTTATTTATTCAACAGAGATAGAGACAGCCAGAGAGAGAAGGAACACAAGCAGGGGGAGTGGGAGAGGAAGAAGCAGGCTCATAGCGGAGGAGCCTGACGTGGGGCTCGATCCCATAACGCCGGGATCATGCCCTGAGCCAAAGGCAGATGCTTAACCGCTGTGCCACCCAGGCGCCCCCCGTTTTACTTTTATAGAACCCCCTTAATATCTCCTGTAGGGCTGGTTTCATGGTTATGAAATTGGTCAATGACTGGCGATTCTGGAAGGTCTTTATTTCTCCATCAATTCTAAATGACAGCCTTGCTGGATAAAGGATCCTTGGCTGCATGTTTTTCTCTGAAAGAGCTTTAAAAATGCCCCCTCAACCCTTTCTCTCATTCCAGGTCTGTATAGACAGGTCTGACGTAATTCTGATAACTTTGCCTTGGTACGTGAGAAATTTCTTTGCCCTGGCCGCTTTCAATACTGTATCCTTGGATCTAATATTTGCGAATTGCACTATGACGTGACGTGGCGTAGGTTTGTCGTGGTTGAGCCTGGGAGGGGTCCTCTCTGCCTCTTGGACACGGATGTTTGTTTCCCTTGCTAGATTAGGGAACTTTTCAGCTATAATTCGTTCAAATAGCTCTTCTAGACCTCTGTTTTTCTCCACCCCCTCAGGGATGCTGATGATTCTGACATTGGAACGTTTCGTTGAGTCAGTAATCTCTCATAACCTACATTCTTGCACGTGGATTTTTTAAGTCCAGATTCTATTTTAGCTTTCTCTTCTACTAACCCATCTTCCAATTCGCCGATACGTTCTTCTGCCTCATTCACCCTGGCCGTCAGAGCCTCTAGTTCTAACTGCATTTGGCTCATAGAATTTTTAATATCTGCCAGATTATCGCTCTCATTTCCGCCCTTAGAGATTCAATATTCTCATTAACATTTTTGTTAATACTTTTTTCAAGTCTACACATCATCTTGACCATTGTTACTCTGAATTCCATTTCTGATAATTTGGTTATATCCATATCCATTAGTTCTGTGGCAGAGGCCACAGACTCATTGTCTTTTCTTTGCTGGGGGGGATTTCTTCTTCTTGTCATTCTATGAGGAGAGGTTGCGGGGTTGTCCAGAGCCCAAATTATTGACCGGGACCCAGGCCTTGTGCACTTGTTTTATAGGGATCTTAGGGATGTGGGCTTCTTGATTTTTCAGCCTGCCTTCTGGGAGAGGGGCCTGCCTCACCGATACTCAGGCAACCCTGTTTGGGTAGCGTCTCCGTGTCCCCTGCGAGGGGGGATGGGGTGGGCACCCTGTGAGCCGGTATTTCCAGGCTTTTGTTCTCAGGCGGCTTTCCCTGGCGGTTTGCTGTGCCTCTTCTGAGAGTCAGAGCAGCAGTGGCCGAATTTCAGCCTCTGTCACAGAACAGAGGGATCGTGGACTGTTCTCTACTAATGTTCTGGCCACTTTAACTCTGTTACTGTTGGTGCTGCTCAACCCTGCAGCGTCCCGGGATGTGCACCCCACACCCGGCGTCCCAGCCCCCACTTCCAGGGCCGACGCGTCTCTGTCCTTTGTGTTTCTAATGCCGCCAGCCACCCCGCGTGCTCCGGAAGCTCCCGGTCTCAGTCTGGATCCACTGAGCGCACCGGGATTCCGGTTTTCAGTCTGGTGGCGCGCGCTCCCGGCTCACCGGTCTCAGTCCGCTGTCTCGCGGGTGCCCTCTGTGAGTCCGCCCGCTCCCCCGTGCAGGTGGCTGCCGCTTCCCGGCGCCCCAACGCGGCGGCTCCCTCCCCCTTCCGTTTATCTTCCGATATCTGTGCACGGTTTCACGGCTCCCCGCTTCGTACCTCAATACTCAGCGCTGGAGATGTTCATTTGTAGAGATCCAGATGCATCTTCCTGCATCTCAGGCTGATTCCGTGGATGTTCAGGCTGGTCTGGTACCTATCCAGCTCGACTCAGGGGACCGGCTGAAAAAGGGGTCCCCTACTCCTCCGCCATCTTAACTCGAACCTACTTTGAACTTTTCTAATGAAGCCTTGTCATTCGTACATTTTCTTGAACTAATCCTCAGAAGTTACGTTAATAGCACACTTTTCCCTCTAGAGGGAGCCAAGGAACTTCCTTTCACTCCACCTCTTAAGAATTCTCTTGTGTGACAAGGACACAAGGGAATCCTCATATACCTAAATCATTAATCATTGGATCTAGCTTATAAAAGACTGGGTATAGCTTTGATGGGTAGTATTAACAGAACTGGATTGTAGAAAAAAATACTTTCTTGTACCTCTTTTCTGCATAGGACCAACCTTTTGATAGCTCTCACCCTCTCACACACATGGTATGAAAAGACCTTGCCAAGGATTACCCCTGCTCTTGGAAGCCACGAAAGAATAAAGAAGACCTTAAGAACACACACACACACACACACACGGTTGGTGTACAGCAAGGTACTTAGGCCCTTTACTAGTCTAGGTAAAAAGATTTATCCTGCTTTTTCTACCAGGTTAAGAAACCACATCATGGTCATGGCCCTGATGTCTGTCTAGTATTAAAGAACTTCCCATTCATTTAGGTCTTGGGATCCTCAGGACTGAATTTAATGATACCAGCATTCAGGAACTGATCACATACCAACATGACTAATAATAAGTGGAATTAGGATAATGATCCTCTTTCTCTGGAATAATAAAAACAAGCACAGGAAGATAAACTCATTTGCTTAAGGTCACAAACCTAATTAGTTTTGAACAAATAACAGCAGCAGAGTGATTTATGATAGTTGAATAATTATTTCAACCTGAATTCTAATTTTCTATAAACTTTCAATTTAATAAAAATAAACATAAGTTATTTAAGACAGATTAGGATATTAAGCTACCCCAAAAGGAAAATAGTTTACAAAATGATGAAGACTAATTTTGTTGTGTGGGGTTTTTGCTTTGTGTTGTTTTTCTAAAACACTCTGAGTTCATCATTCAATTTGAATGAAAGAATTCTCTTTCGAAGTTTGGTTGGCAAGTTTCCAGGAAACCAAGAGGTCATATGTCTGAAGAGGACCGCTTTTATTGTCCCGATGCCACAGAGCTCTAGTCTCTGAAAAAGAGTGAAAGTCCAAGTACCTACTTTCTGTGCAAATTATTTGTTTACTACTTATATGAACTGGTGTTATAAAATAGGCCTATTTTCGTTTAGAACCAAGACCAGCAAATTTTGCTTACTTTCATCCTAAACGTACAGGTTTGGAGTCAGGACACAAGCCTACCCAAACACACACACACACACACACACACACACACACACACACACTTCTACCCTGAGCATAAAGCACACTCCTTTTCTGATTTCTTGTGCCCTTCTTTCCTTTTTTTTAATTCTCCCTCTCACCTCTTCTCCTTTCATAGTTGGATTCAAAATTAAGGGATGGTGATGAGACAGAAGCTGAGTCGAGGTAGGGAGGAGATTATTGTAGAGAGTACAAGCAGGTTTACAGAAAGTTGGACAAAAAAGACAAAAGATGGAAAAAGTTGTTATCTAATAGCACTGGATTTCTGTATTACCCACATCAAGCATAATTTTAAGTGACTACAGCCTATCAAAATTCCCTCACTGTAAAGCCCTGTATATCTGCAAGGATATCAGTAGAGTACGTTACTCCAGGTTGCTTCTAGGGTGTGATTCTAAAACAAAGGAGGGTGAAAACTGGGTGTTCTTTCTTCTATTTGATCCCAGTATTACAAATGTGATCTGTAACTGGTACGACATTACTGGTCCCAACATGTCTGGGTCAGTAATTCACAGATCAGAGGATCTCTGCTTCTGGGAAGGGTATAGCCCAATGTTGCCCCTAGCAGCATCTAGGAAAGAGTGGATGAATGACAAAGAGCATACCTTAGTTAAGACAGAGTGGCATGGATACCATGGGAGCTGGATGAACTGGAATTCCAGATTAGGGGAAATCTTTCCAGGGTGAGCTTTCATCAACTGTCCTCTTTTTGGGGAGACTTTTGGGTTGGCTGGTTCTAGTTGAGGACTGCGGGGGGAAATGAAATCAGCAAGGATTTTGGTAGCCAGATGGATTGAATGGAAACTTGAAGAGTCCAAAATGAGGTCGGTTTCCCACCCTTCAAAGGACTCTTGCTGAATTCTGGAATTGTGAGTGGGAGATTGGGGAACCAGAAGGCTTTGAAAGGCAGAGTTACATTTGCCATAATCTCTTAGAACTCTTAGATACTACTAGTAGGGGGAAAACTTAGTACTACCGCACTGGAAGCCTCTTTGACAGAATCTAGTGAACAAACGCATACCATTACCTAGCAATCCTACTCCTGGGTATTTATCCAAAGGACAAGGTATATACCCCCCCTCAAAGATTTGTACAAGAATATTTATAGTGACTTATGGGGTGCCCGGGTAGCTCAGTCAGTTAAGCGTCCAACTCTTGATTTCGGCTCAGGTCATGATCTCAGGGCATGAGATCAAATCTTGAGATGGGCTCCATACTGGGTGTGGAGTCTACTTAAGATTCTCTCTCTCCCTCTCGCCCTCCCCTCACCTGGCTCACATGCTGTTTCTCTTTCTTTCTCTCAAAAAACAAAAAAATATTTATAGTGATTTTTTTGGAATAGCCAGAATTGAGGGTAAACCCTAGAACTCATAAATAAGCAGTGGTATATTTATACACAGTTATAGACAGCAAATACAAAGAACAAATTACCACTCTTGACACCAACCTGAGTGAATCTCACAAAGTGTGAGGAAAGTAGAGCAAGGAATAATGGATACTGCATGATACCATTTATATGCAGTTCAAAATGAGCAAAACGAATGTATGATTATGTAGGCTGGATGAGTGGTTAGCTTTGGGATGGTATCAACTGGCAGGGGCATAAGGAAACTTGTAAGCATGCTGGTAATTTCCTATATCAATCCAGTGGCACTTCGTTAGCTATATACCCATATAAAAATTCATCAAGCTGTACACTTACATGAATCCTCAATAAAATGTACCAAAAAACCACATAGAATCATTAATTGTTAGAACTAGGAAGAAGCTTAGTGATCACCATGGCCAACTTACTATTTGACATATGAGGAAGCCAAGGCTCAGAAAACCTAAGCTTGTAAATAACCTACAGCTAATGTATTCATTTGTTCAACAGGTAATTAATGGCGCTTACTCTTGCTGAGATTGGATTAAGATAGTTAAACAAGACAGATACACGACCCGCTTTCATAAAGCCTACGCTTTAGCTGTAGAAACAGAAACTAAGCAGATAACCTCAAAAAGTAAGTATATAATTGCATACTGTGCTCAGTGTTGTGAAGGACTGACACCTGGTGTTTTTAGCAATTGCACCTGGAGCTGGCACCCAGCTCACTTGGCTAACGGGTTAGCCCTCTCTTGACCCCAATAACATTGCTTTTTCCATAATCTGAGCTTTTTAAAAACTAGGAGCAAATTATACATCTACAAGAATTTATTTCTCCAGATTTAAAGGGCAACCTTTAATTATAAAGCATAAGCAAAACAATAAATACATTTAAAGGGATGATTTTCTCCCAATTGCCAAAAAAAAAAAAAAAAAAGACCCGATTTCATCAGATGAGGCACTGCCAAAATTATTGGACTTAAAATGTGTTTCCTGTATGTTAAATTTCAGTTCTTTAGATTCAGTTCTTTAGACCATGCCTGGCAGTGGTCTCTCAACCACTTTCCCTTAGCTGAGCAGCCTCTGGTGCTTGTTTATTTGATATTTATCTGGACCCAGTGGTTATAAATTAGCCAACTTAGAAAGCAGAACTGAGATAAATCAATCTCAAGACAACCAAGACATCCGTAATAAAATTAAAATACACAACACATCTGATAGCTTAACCAACTCACGGTCTATTACTTTGGAGAGCTGAGAAACGCCCGCTACTGTTCAGTCCTGGCTGGGAAGGCTGTCTCAGCAGAAAGGCGGCTCTGATTTCCCTGCAACGAAGCAGACGTCGTTAGTAACCTCAGTTTGCTTTGATGAGAAACCACCATACCGCCCCGGTCTGAAGTTTGGTTTCCTGAGACGGAGACCCTGAGACAAAGATGTGGGTGAACGTAGCTCATCTCGGAGCTCACCTTAGGAAGCACCAGCGGGAAGGAAGATGGCGAAGTGAGAGAGAGAAGGCAGGGGCCTGGCACACCTGGGACTCGTCAGGCTGGCAACCGCGAGGAGACTGCGCGCTGCGCCTGGGAGTTGGCCCACCTGAGGGGCGAGGGATATAGAGGCACCGGCTCCCATCTATCACCATGAGAGGGCGCTGCTCCTGGGGCCATGGCCCCCTGGTGCTTCCAGCTGCCCCTTGCGTGGGCCGAACACACAGCTATAGCCAGAAAGAGCCCACAGGCAAAAAGTGACAGCTATTTGCAGTAAGAAGCCATCTGTGCACAGAGAAATGGCAAATGCTGAGAACGTAGGGATGGCCACCAACAGCGTCAGCGGGACACATATCTCAATCAGAGGAGCATGCAAGAATGTCGATTGTGCACACAACTGTGAGCCATTCAAAAGAGCACTGCTTAATTGGTTAAGTAGAAATCAGGTAGGAGTCGGCCGTACAATAAACAGTAACTTGCTTTAAAAATTAAAAAGCACTACAGGAATAAAGCTTTTCTTCACTTATTACTTAGATTGTGGGCCATCTGTGGCCTAAGTCTAATGATTGAAGGAATTCTTTTTCTTAACGGGAAGATCACCCTGGGTCTTCATGAGCTGCCAGAGTCTTTCTGTTCAGCCTCAGTGGAAGGATGAGCCAATAGTGGTCATGTATGGCATTAGGGCATTTAGATAGATGATAGGTAGGTAGGTAGGTAGATGATAGATTAGATAGATAGATAGATAGATAGATAGATAGATAGATAGATAGATAGATGATAAATAGATAGATAGATAGATGATAGATAATAGATGATAGATAGTTATGAGATAAATCATATATATGTAAAAAACATATCCCTTAATACATTTTTTTTATTTAATGAAAGAAAAAGAACCTAAATGAAACTAAAGGTAATGTTAACTTTAAATAAATCTTTCTTTAGCATAATATATTATTTTTCTAATGCATTCCTCTCAGGTTAAGAAAAGGAATTATGGAATCAATTAAGAATGTTGTATCATTGGGTTTTTTAACGAGATGACTCAACTTAAAATCATACCGCTTCTCTTTTCTCTGACAGATGAAGTCAGGAGCATGATGTCATTTCCTTTGTCCCACCTCATGATTTTTGTTAATTATAGTTTTATAATGTCAAGATATAACAATTTACTTTCTTTTTTTTTTTTTGGTCTAACTTTCACGATTATGTGATGTTCACTTGATATTTAAGTGAAGGCGCTGCTTCGCACCAGTCCTTTTACTGTAGCTCCTCCATTGCCAGACACTTTTTTTTAAAGACGTATTTATTTATTTTAGATAGAGAGCAGGGGGAGGGACAGAGTGAGAGGGAGAGAATCTTAAGCAGACTCCGTGCTGAGTGGGAGGCCTGAAGAGGGACTGAAACCCACGACCCTGAGATCATGACCTGAGCCGAAATCAAGAATTGGGATGCTTAACTGACCGCACCACCCAGGCACCCCTTGACTATTTTGATTTATCTTTTAGTTGGCTGAAGTTCGTGGCTAAGCAGGTTTTTAAAGAAGGGCCCTTGAGCACCAATAACCCTTAAGATTTTTTTCTTTCTTTTTTTTTTCCTTTTTTCTTTCTTTCTTTCTTTTTTTCCTTTCCTTTCTTTCTCTTTCTTGCCTTTACTCTCCAGTGATATGTTGGCTGGGAATAACAAGCTTACTTCATACTTTCCTTTTCAGAGCCACTCTGTACCCTTTCCTTCCTCATGGGTAGAGTATTGAATGTTGCTGTGAAGTCGTTTGATGCCAGCCTAAAGTTTTTACCTTGGTAAATGGCTTGCTCTCAGCCTAGAAATTTCTAGGATTTTTCTCTTAGTCTAGAAGTACTGGCATTGAACGTTTTGCATCCATTTTCCTAGAACACGATGAGGGGATTTTTTTAAATATGCATTTATCTTTCTCCCTCTTCATTTCTGTAAGATAAGTTTATCACTTCTGTGCGGGAGGAGCACCTTCTCCAGTCTTGCCTTTTTCTTCCTATGAGCCATTTCTACTACACTATAGCCGACAAATGATAAAATCACCCACTGAATTCATCTAGCTCCACACTGGGGCCAGGAATCCATGGACTTCACATGTGGCTCTGAGGAGGAAAGACACGTGAACCACCATCTGTCGTGACCTATTTTGTTCCCTCTGCGGTTTCCTCTTCCTTCCTTAGCTACCACTTTTTGATGTTAATGGCAATGAACTATTTCTACTGACGATGATTTTTCTAGCTCTTTACTATTTTTGTGACATTTCTTACTAGAAGGCCATGTTATTCTTCCATCCTAACATAGCTATCCCCAGAATTTATTTTTCTTGAGCTCCCTTAGCTAATTCATATGCTCTCAAAGTTCAAGATCGGTGATTCACGTATTCCTGTGCCCAGTAATACTTGCTGTTCATCACTTAGGATATACTCACCCGCTCTGAGACTCAGTGTGACTTTATCTGCAAAAGGAGAATAAGATCTTCCCAGATGTAACACAGCGTGAAGTTGTGACAATGAGAAAAATGAGTTAATGTGTAATAATACATTTCAGAAAACTTTCTCACATTCAGGAGAAAAGATGTTATTACTGTGGTTTCCACATTCTCCTTCCGTGAACTGAAGAATTTGCTCATGTTTAGTCTTGTTCGCCTGTTCGGGCACTATTGTGGCTAAACTACCAGATTTCTCACAGATTTCATTCTCTATTGTATCTTATTGGAATAGCTGTGGATAAATTAAAAATTCCCTTTCCTAAAGTTCATTTTTCATAAAGACCTTAAAACCTTGAAAATAGTCAGTTATTCATTCCTGATTGGCATAAATAACATGGTTCTTTTTAAATGGTTCATTCATTTTTTCTTTTGTAACCTGAAATCCCACCATAAGGGAAGATGAAGCAGTTAAAACAGAGAAGCAGGGGTGGAGGGGAGATGAAGCCCAGGAGGCGGTAAGTTGTTTTGTATCTAGTTACAGTACTGTTCACACTGGATAGATTATTACAGAAAAGCAAAGTAACATGAAAGGATTTCTCTCTTCAGTCTACTCCAGGGCCAGGCAAAGTAAAAGATGAGCAGCTGAACACACAGAGCTGGGAGGCCCATGTATGCTTCACCATGTAGTAAATCAGGAAGATAGAAGACATTAGCGAAATACTCCTGTGAATTCCTAAAACCAACAGCTGTGTGCTGGTTTCTGATGATAGCCAAGTGGCAGCCCACCTTAATCCTATGCCACGTGAAGCTCGATAGACCCCTTTCAAGGCCAATAACTTTATACTGAGAGAGATCAGCAAGAGTTCAACAGATGGATTTATTTTTACGGTTGTGTTTCCTTAGGATTTTGTCGATATGGCCCCAACCTACTGACTGCAGGGGTTGCTCAACTTTCTTCTCTTCTTCCAAGAATTTCTCAAGCTCTCTGTTCCTTGACGTAGATGTTCCGTCTCAGAAAAATCACGGAAGACACTCAACATTCCAGATCCACTCACCTTTACTTCCTGAGATCAAAAGGCCACTTCATAGCACACATCCTTTCCTGTCCAAGCCCCAGGAACCACCATCCCACAGACTTACGGTACAGGCCCAGGGAAGAAGCACTCTCAGGATGATGATATCTAGGGGTTTGGAAAACTTGGGGTGTCTCATGGTGTCAGCTGAATGTAAGATACACAAATGAAATGAGCCAAACAGTAGCGTGTAGAAAACTCGGCTTATAATGACAACATATTTCAAAGCTGAATATGTTTTATTTACAAATAATGTTTAGATACAGAAGTTAACTAGATGTTCTCAAAGATCCCCAGTGAATTAGCACAGACACACCAGAGAAGAAAGAGAGTGCATTTATGTATTTCCGCCACATGATATGACAGCAAGATCTAGGACTGATTGATTATAACCAGACATCTTAGTACACGTGGTGCTAGATCACTTGCAAACTACAAGCATTGGGTTTATTTTTATAGCAGATCCTTCTGAATAATTTCCCTTAATACTTTCATTGCCATTATCTACATACTGTGCAATCATATCATATTGATTATACGATTTCAGATCAACTTAAACTCATTCTTCCATTGTCATAAGTTCTGCTAAAAGACATTTATAAATAAACCACACTTAAATTTTAAATCCCTCTGCTCCCTCTTGTAGCCACTCTTTCCTGTGAATTCATTCCAGCTGTGCATCATGTGAGATAGTCTAACAAAGCTGATAAGAGAGTGTTTTCATTTATCTACTATAATCAAGAGTATCCATTCTGGAAAGTGTAACATACTGGAATTCTAGAAGTATATCATAATATCAGTCATACTATCTATACTGATACCGGCTTTAAAAAAAACGAAACCACCAAACGGAGACATTGATATTCTGAAGCCAAAGGGTTTTTACTAAAGGCCAAATTCTTTCTCTGTCTTCAGTAGCACCAACTCAATAACTGTTGTGAAACCCAGACTATGGGATTGTAATGACTCTAGAAAGATGTGCGTTATCGACACGGGAGTGGAGAGGAGTCATACTATTGCAATAATGATGGCTTTTTTCATATGCACATATGTCTCCATAATAGCATTGTCCAGACCACTGTTACTTTATTGTTCCCACTCTATTTTCATGCTTCAGAGAGTTAAAAAATGGTTTTCCTGTTTTTAGGGTTATTTATTCCTGGTAGGTATGATTTTCATAATCTCAAAAATATAATTTTAATTTGTGGATGGGAAAAGTTCCTACTAGTAAGGTACTAGTGCGGAGGCATAGCCTGATGACAACATAGTATTTATAAAGCCCCACAGCTCCTTCCATGGACACCACGCCCCATAATCAGACCCCAGTGTATCCCCAGAGTGGAATCTATGGTTCTAGCTGCTCTTCATGGGGCTGCTAAAAAACAGAGTCATTGGCAACTCATGCATATAGATCTATCACTTGTCTTATTTTAATTTGTGATGGAAAAAGAAATCCCTATTTCCAAAGGATTTCTGCACAGAGAGTAAAGACCAGCTATCAAGCCATGGAGAGAACATGAGACCAAAAAAACCTGAGTCTTTAAAAAGTTAAACTCCTCCTTTAAAAAAAAAAAAATATATATGCCTCGTAAGATCCTCAGGGACTGAGTCTTAGAATTTGCCTTTGCTCAATTTGATCTTGGACCTGAACAAGTGAAGCCTTCCATTCCATATTTGAAGTTGACAAACTCCATTCCTTCGCCTTTCCGGCATATCTTTTTAAAATATTATAAAGAACACAGTACCGCACTCAGTATTTCAGCAAAAAGGATGCTGGTTAAACTCACAGAAAGGTACATAAAAAGCCAAAGTAAATAAAACAGACAGAATCTTTGGGGGGGGGAAGAAGAACCATAAAAATACACTGTGCTGCAAAACTACTTTTGCAATTACCCTGTCCCGTTTGGCCCCACTCTGTTTCAGAGGCACCACATTAATATAAACAGAATCCTCTAACGTACTTTTTCAAAACAGTGCATCTCAGCCCAAGGCTAGCGCGAATTCGTTCTACTGCTAGGTGCCAATGACCCTTTGGTTTGCTTTACTGGCAACATTTTGGCAACGCATCCTATACTAAGAGGAAGGCTGGAAACCAAGCAGGTGACAAAAGCCAAATCCGTGGCGTTACTTCTTTTCATGCTTCTTGGTTAATTCCCCGACGCCCAGCTGGAGGCTGCCCCGGCTGTCACGGGCTCTCTCGCCCCTCTGCCGGCTCTCCTGGGAGACTTGCTGCACAGCTTGCTGGATGGCATTCTGCACAATCTGTTTGCTGGCTTTCTGCAGCTTCACCTCTTCGGGCTCGCTCCCAGGTTTCTCACCTAGGCAAAAATATGAAAGGGAGGTGAAAAGAACAAAATCAATTTCAGGAACTGCTACAGGAAGGGGCAGACAGGAAAGGTGAGACCTAAAGAAGGTGCTAGAGTGACCCCGTTAATTGTGAGGAGCCCAGCTCCTGTCTCCCTCTCCATTTGTTGGCCCCAGTCGTGTGTCCAACGTACATTCTCACCATCTCAGTATCCTCTGCTGCCAGCCGGTGTTGTGAGAATATAGTCCTGGCCACTGAGGACCTCTGGGAAAGTTCTGGAAAGAGACAGACTCATGCCGCTTTTGGCCTTTGACACCTACCCCTTCTTCCTATGCAGGATGCAGACCTAATGCTTCTAGAGGCTACAGCCAACTTACAATAAGCATGGAGACGAAAGCCAACATTCTGGCCATGGTTGGGGAGACAGCAAGAGTCCAATTTTGAAAGCATCGCTCAGCATCCACACCAGCCCTGGACCATGTGCTTCCGGACTTCTTTGCAGGTGAGGTAAATAAACTCCTTGTTGTCGAATCTGCCATTAGTCAGGTTTTATGTTACTTGCAACTGAATGTATGCCTAATAGATTTAATTTCACTGGGGCTGGAGAAGAATAGATTATTACTAAATCTATATTGGGCTCAACTTTGTTCCTATAATAACATCCCAAGGAATGAAGCCATTTGTTCATCAGAATCTGTCCTCCATAATCTAGAACAAGGGTTGGCAAATTTTTTCAATAGGACCAGACAGGAAATATTTTAGACTTGTGGGCCATACGATCTCTGTGACAATGACTCAGCTCTGCTTGTTGTAGCATTAAATCAGCTATAGACAATACATAAATGAATGCATATGGTTTCGTTTCAATAACTCGTTACTTACAAAAAAACGGGCTGCAGGCCAGATTTGGCCCATGGGCCATAGTTTGCCAACCCCTGGTCTAGAATGGTGGGAATTTTCTAATCAGAAGGCAGGCAGTCTACCCAACAGTGATTCTTCCCCTTCTTCCTTAGTTAAAAACAAGACAAAACCTTGATTTTATTCGGGCAGCTGTGTAAGTAGGTATAGCTAAGTTCTGACCAATGAAGTGAAAGTTCATTTAGTAAACAATCTGGAAAAGCTTTTTAAAAGGAAATAGGTAGACAAAGGCCCTCTGCCCTCTCCCCATCCCAGTGCCTGGGACTTTGACACGATGGCTTTCACTACAGGGGCTTTTGCTAACCATGAGGGAATCTTTAGAACGGAAACCATTTTCAGGGATTTACAAAGAAGAAGTTAGAAGGAACCTGAGAACGCAATGACCAAGAGCCACGTATCAATCCTTGGCTGCCTACCTCCAGGCCTCTTTCATGTTAGGGGAAAAAAAATTAAAATTAAAATTAAAAAATATATGTGTGTGTGTGTGTGTGTGTGTGTGTGTGTGTGTGTGTGTCTGGATGCCTCAGTCAGTTCAGTGTCTGCCTTTGGCTTGGGTCATGATCCCACATCAAGCCCTGGGTCAGGCTCCCAGCTCAGTGGGGAATCTACTTCTCCCTTTTCCTCTGCTCTTCCCCCCACTTGTGCTCTCTCTCTCTCGCTCTCTCACTCTTTCTCACTCACTCTCTCGCTCTCAAATAAATAAATCTTTTTTTTTTAAATTAAAAATATATATCTTGTTTGATGCACTGATGCAAATATACCTTATTTGATGCATTTGGGGCTTTCTTTTATTATGCAGCAAACTTATTCCTAACTCATGCATGGCAGAATGATCACGAATCTAACATTTGACTAAAGCGCAATCGTGAAAATTTTAAATTCCACCTGCTTATATTTAGAATGATGAATAGAATGGGCATTGTTCGTTATTCAAAGCCATCATTTTGGATGCTTCCTCTGTTCAAATATGCGGCTGCCGTGAAAATGTATTTAAAATTGGGGGCTGTTCACCGGGATTGATTCACTGACAATGGAATTTATACACCCGGGAGGAAAACATCACATAAGAGAATATTGAGTCATTCCGGGAGACCAGGCAGCTCTTATCCCTTGAGACAGGGAGTTGTAATTTATTTAGCAGAATTTGTATCACTAGTACGATTTCCCGAGGGATTCACAGTTTAATGAACAAAGTAAAATGAATCTATTCAAAACCAAGGGACAATCCTCACCTCCCTCCCCTCAAAAAAGGCAGAATAAATGAGCAATCTGCCCCAAACTAAGCAGAGAAGGAATCAAAAGCTACAATGTTTAACAAAAACTTTAAATTAGCTGAGAAAAATACTTCAAATATGCTCTGTAAACTAAATTTAAAAAATAAAATAAAATAAATTTTTTTAAAGGGGAACAGTAAAAAGAAGGTATGCTAAGGCACGAAGATTTAGAATCTGTATTTTGAAGCCCTTCAGAGCTGAGTCCCGGTTCTTTCTACCACTTTAAAGCCTTTCGACCTTGGGCAAGTCATTTCACCTCTGGAAGCCTGTGTGCACATCTGTCAAATGAGCAATTAGTATCTATTTTAGGAGAGTTGCTAGAAAATTCAGCGACATGACACTTATTCAGAACTCAGGGTGGCTCCTGTGGACTTAGTGCCCACCACTGTATCTTGGTTGGGGCATCGACTAGGCTGTTGTAACAAAGAAACTCAATAATACACAAGAAAGAGCTGCTTATTGCTCTCCCTTGTATCAGCGCAGAGGCTCTCCGGGGTGCAGGGGCTCTGCTCCACCAGGGCGCTGAGGAGTCTGCTTCCTTCTAGCTTACTGCTCTGCCGGGTCCCACTACTTTGACCTCATCTGCATAGTCGAGCTGATTAACCAATATCCCACCTGGGATGGAAGGTAGTCCAAGGGAAAATGGAGGGTAAGTGATTTCCTTTAAAAAAAATTTATCATATAATTTGCAAACATCACTTTGCTCACATTCCATTGGGGGAAACGGAGTCACAAGGCCACACCTGGCCTCACGGAAGGCTAGGAAATAAGGTGCCAACTGGGCAGCCACACACCCTCCTAAAACTCAGGGAGGTTCTAATGCTAACACGAAGAAGCAATCACAGATTTTTTGAAATTCTGTGCAATGGCCAAGGCTAATTTGAAGAGGAAGAGGATATACTTACAGCAGGTCAATATGAAAATCGGGGAGCTCTGTCGACTATCACTCTAGAGCATACACGTGTAGACAAACAGAAAAGTTGAAAAGGTTCCTGTTTGCTCCTGGAGAGAGTATCTCAGCCAAACTACGTATGTGTTAGCTCTAAAATGTCCCTGCTGTACAGCTATTTTTCTGTCTTTGGATGGAGGAAGGAAGAATGTAAGGATGAGAGTAAGCTGATTCCTTAATAGTGGAGAGAGAGAGAGAGAGAGAGAGAGAGAAGCACTCTAAATTTAGCCATGACCTAATATCTGAGCTAAATCGTCACATTCTCATCTATCCATTATGAAGATAAATTGATTACAGAGTCAAAGGCAGCCTGTGCCAGGCTGCATCTAGAGTGTCCCTTGGTGACTTGCAAGGCTGGTAACCCTCATGGCCCTCATCACCACTTTGCTCTGGGTCACGAATATCTATCTGCAGTGAAGAATATAGGACACAAAGAGTGGCAACTAGCTGGGACAGAGAAAGTGAGGAAAGAAAATGAGGGTAAAAGCCATGCAGAGCCCTGTACAATAACAGCAAAACAAAAACAAAAAATTATATAAAAAACCACAAAAGACCCCAAATAGCCAAAGCAATCCTGAGAAAGAACAAAGCAGGAGGCATCACACTTCCTGATTTCAAGCTATATTATAAAGCTACAATCAACGCAGTATGGTACCGGCATAAAAACAGACACACAGACCAGTGGCACAGACTGAGAGCCCAGACATAAACCCAGGCTTATATGGTCAACTAATATTTGACAAGGGAGCCAAGAATACTCAGTACTTTCCAGGAAAAAAGACAGTATCTTCAAGAAATGGTGCTGAGGAAGTCGAATAATCATATGGAAAATTATGAAACTTGATCCCTATCTCACACCAACACAAAAATTAACTCAAATGGATTAAAGACTTGAACACCTGCAACCATAAAACTCCTAAAAGAAAATATGAAAAAAGCTCATTGGAATGGATCTCGGTGATAAGTTTTGGGATATGGCACCTAGAACACAAGCAACAAAATCAAAAATAACGTGGGACTCCCTCAAACTAAAAAGCTTCTGCACAGCAAAAAGAATGACCAACAAATAAAAAGGCAATCTACGGAAAGGGATACACTATTTACAAATCATATCTCTGGAAAGGGTTAATTTCCACAATATATTTTTAAAGACTTATACAACTCCATTTAAAAAAATCAAATACTCCTATTAAAATGGGCAAAGGACCTACGTAGACATTTTCCCAAAAACGATATACAAATGGCCAACAGGTACATGAAAAGCGTTCATCGTTAATCATCAGGGAAATACAAATCAAAATCACAACGAGATATGGCCTCATGCCTGTCAGAATAGTGAGCATCAAAAAGACAAGAGGTAAATGCTGGTGAGAATGTGGAGGAAAGGGAGCACGGTGTGTGCAGAGTGTGTGTGTGTATGTGTGTAGATTGTAAACTGGTGCAGCCACTGTGGAAAACAGTATGAACATTCCTCCAAAAATTAAAACTAGATCTACCATATAATCCAGCAACCCCACTTCTAGGTTGATATCCAAAGGAAACAAAATCACCATCCTGAAAGATACCTGGATCCCCTCGTTCACTGCAGCATAACTTACAACAGCCAAGGCTTGGAAACAACTTGTGTCCATCAACAGATGAACTGGATGAAGAAAATGTGATATGTGTATACACTATATGAAAAAATATCCTGCTTTGTTTGAGACAACATGGCAGACCTGCGGGCATTGTGTTACGTGAAATAAGACAGAGAAAGACCAATACTGTATGATCTCACTTCTGTGTGAGATCTAAAAAACCAATCAACCAACCAACCAAAGAACAGAAAAAGGAGATCCGAACTGTGGTTTCCAGAGGTGGGGGAGAGAGGGTGGAGCAGCCGGATGAAGGCCATCAAAAGGAACTCAAAAGTAAAGAAATACGGAAAAGTGTTTTCTTGTTTCCCCTTGTGTCTCTATGAGATGATGGATGGTAATCACTTCACAGTATATATGGTGAGTCACTATGCCACACACCTTAAACTTTTACAGTGACCTATGTCAATTATATCTATTGAGATATATAATATATCATATATGACAACTGAAAGAAATAAAAAAGTTCGGTAAACCACAGATACATACTGTGTGTTAGACTCTTTGGCATGCAAGGAAATCCTGATACCCTTCTGTAATTTTAAGTTTGGGGAGTTTCTCGGGGGGGGGGGTGATTACTACGGGGATACATGTGTCCTCGCCGGACATCTTGGAAACTTGGCTGAGTCTCACATTACAATTCAGAAATTGGAATCATCGGGTATAGCTCCAATAATTGGATTACCTACATTATTCTCCGCTGTTAGAGAGTTTCAGCTCTCCCTCAGCAGCACTCCCTTTCTTCCCGAGCCTCCCTGACCTCATGGCATTTACTTACCCTTGTTTCTGCTTATTCACGACCTGAAGTGCTTCACGATTTGACATACTGCTTTCTTCCTGAGGGCATTTTGATTAAGGTTCTGCTTGTAACTGCCTGATTCTGACATATCTTCAGCTGAAATTCCTGAGAGAGAAACTGAAAGATTCAGCATACTACCACGATCCCTGAAAAACACGACTTCCATGCTAGGCCAGCTCCTAGCCAGCCGTGGATTGAATGCCCGTGGCTCCTTCTGGCCTGATCAGCTGTGGCCTCAGAGTCTGGATCAAGAATGGGATAGGCTGGTGATGGGTAGTAAGGAGGGCACGTATTGCATGGTGCACTGGGTGTGATATGCAACTAATGAATCATCGAACTTTACATCAAAAACCAGGGATGTACTGTATGGTGACTAACATAATAAAAAATATTATTATAAAATATAATAAATAAATAAATAAGAGGTGAGAACACATCTGCATAGGAGGAAGGAACCACCTAGGGCCTCCACCTGGGCAAGGTGCCGGGGGCAGGGCAGCCGCTCACAGGACTGGCCTCATGCAATATCATTACTGACGTGCTCCTACAGCATCCGCTCGGAAAGGTAGGGCATTTGAGACCATCCTGGCGAGACCCTTCCTAAAAGTGCAGTGTGAAAAAGGCATTACAGCCCCACAGAAGGCAGAACCAAGCAGAGACATCCTCGGGGTCCTGCCATTTACTTACACGCGTTACATTTACTTGAAATTAATGAATCACCTACATGTTGTAGGTGGCCAGTTGCCTAATTTTAAATGATGCAAATGTCCTCTAGCCTCATTAGCATTTACAAAATCATTCTGGTATTTCACAAAAGATGATGAATCGATTTAATTAGCTTTAAACTCTAAATGCCCAATATAAATACACGCAAATCAAGAATGTGATGTAACTAAATTTATCTTCAGTGTCTTTCTGGCCCAAATCATTACCCACCTACACATGCACGCGTGAGCACACACACACACACACACACACAGGCATCCCCATGGTCATGCTTCCCTATGACACCCAGTCCACTCCAAGGGGACCAGCCTTCCACAGATGACACTGAGCTCGGCAGCCCTCCCCCGCTCCTCAGAGCTGGCTGTTCCACACGGCACCCTCACCCGCCCCAGGAGAAGTTGTCTGGAACCCAATGCAATATGGTTAATAATTGGTCTTAATTCTCTATTTATATCCATTAGCACCATGCATCTAATGACCATAGGAAGATCCTCCTGGTAAAAATTTTCAGTTTTCTCCCCCTAACAACCTAAGCGCCATTGGCCTCTATTACATTAACCCTATTATTCTACTCCAGTGCGGTGTGTTTTAGAAAAGGTCAGTGTTTCCATTGTGAGGCAGAATCTGGTTAATGATTTTCCTTCAATCAGAGAGATCGATTTCCCTCGACACACAGAGAGTGTGGCAGCGGTCGTATCATAAGCAGCATCTCTATCTCTGGTCACTCCCCACAGGGTCACTAAATATGCAGATTACAGACAGCCGTCTCAGGGCAGGAGAGGGCTCTGTCACCACCGCCCACCCACACTCTCCAGTGCACGCGCTGCTCATGATGACCATGGAGCGTACTTTTTATCTTCCCCTGTGATTGCTTGAGACTATCAAGGCAGTGTTATCATTCATCAATGACTAGCATGTGGAACACGGAGAACAAGAACTAATTCTGGTCCCTTTATTAATGGAATGATAGCCTATTTTCCGGCTCTAAGTGCAGGAATTTTCCATGAAGGACCAGATGTTAGCTCTCACTCATTTATGCTAACTGCTAACGAAGCTGTCCTGGCTGCCCTGCTTTGCCACTGAGCAAGCTAAAGTTACAGGACTTCCCAGCGATGGAAAGTCACAGCCCCTGAGTTTCCAGCTTGCTGCTAACGCCACCAAACTGATGCTGCTTTCCTATGCACATAACCAAATCAGGAGCAGCATTTAGGGGTTTGAGAGTCAGGAGGCAAGACAGTATTGGCAGGTATAGGACCCTTGTAAGTCATATTTCAGTGAAGCCCCACTATTACCACCATCACCCACATCACATCGAGTACAGGGCATTAAGAAGCAGCCCTGACTGTGCCTGCAATGGCCAGGCTGGTCATTTTATAACGAGGCAAGCTACTCTCATACCTACACAGAGGTCTTTATTGAAATGCCCTACAGAACAAGAAGAGATGAAAGATATTTATTGAGCATTAATATCTATATGGAGGGTCCTGGGGAAAGTAACAGAGGCCACTAGGCCGAAGCGTGCTGTTCATGCATGCATTCATTTCCAAACGAATTGCTGAGCACTTACTAGGACAAACACTAGGTTAGGAGTAAGAGAGGAAAATGTCCAGAAAAACAGCCTCGGACCCTGCTTTACTGGAGTTTACAGTACAGTGGAAGAGTCAAATGTGGATCAAATAATCAAACAGGCTTATAATTTTGAGCCAGAACCCATGCCGTGAAGCAGCACGGGAGCACAGTACGAGGGAAACTGATCTAGTCTGGGATCAGGGAAGGATGACTGGGCAGGGGACTGAGAGGTTCACAAGGATTAACGGATGAAAGGAAGGTGGCAGGAGCAGGAATGAACGAACAGGTCAGGCACGACGTTCAAACCCACGTGGAAATTCCCCCAGCGTGTGTGGGACAGGGCCCTGCAGGGAGATGACAGCAGCCTCAGTGGCCAGGTTCCCGGTGGGGCGGGGGGGGGGGGGGGAACACTAGAAACAGTGCCTAGGAAAGTGGGCCAGCCAGATGGTACAGGTCCTGGCAGGCTGGGAGGCTTTGGGTCTTTTTGGGAGAGTGAAACTGCAGTGCACTGCCAAAACCATGCCACACGGGGTCGCTGGACAAGCCACAGGAGAGTTACGTAACCCAGGTGGGACCAGCCAGGGTTCGGAGCAGGTCTAGCAAGCCAGATGGAACTTGCAAGGGCGAAGGGGAAGAGAAAGGGAATTCTTTCCCTGGCCTCGGGGGCAGGACAGACACGTGACTCACTGACTCAGGGTCCTAGAAAGCTTTCACCTTGTAGAGCCGCCTCATTCTTTGAGAGCATAATTTAACTTACGTTACTGGGCTGCAATGTGTTATTTTTAGGAAAGCCGTAAGGAATAGTGCCAACAAAACTTGAAAAGGAAAAGCCGATTTTAAACTAGAAATCAAATTTGAGTGTGTTGGCCAAGACAAAGGTAATTTCGAAAAAGAACGACAAATAAGGAGGACCTAATTTACCAGCTATCAATACCAGCTATCAGTAGCAATTCAGAGAGTGTGAGATTGATATAGGCATAGAAAAACTGGCCAGTGAAATAGGACAGGAAGTGCAGAAACAGCCCGACACATACAAGGTCACCTGCTTTATGAAAACTATGACACGGCAACGCAGTGGGGGAACGACAGTGTTCTCAGACACCGGAGGAGAGCCAGGTAGTTACTCACGTGGAAAAATAAGGAGCTTAGGCCATCTCACCCTATACATAAAAGATCCGTTCCAGGGGGACATCATATCTATGCTTGAAATACATGGCGGTCTGGAGTACTGAGGCTTTTTAGCAGGGAAGTTACTCTGTATGGTGCTACAATGGCACATACGAGTTGTTGTACATTCGTCCAAAGCCCCGGAAGGTACAACATCAAGAGTGAACCCTGACGTAAACCACGCACTGTGGGTGATAATGGTGGATTGCTGGAGGTTCGGCAATTGTTTGGCAAATGTACTACCGTGGGTCAGGATATTGGTGGGGTGGGGGGCAGGGAGGCTGTAGCAGGCTGGGGGGACATGGGAAATCTGTTCTTTCCCCTTAATTTTGCTGAGAACCTAAAACTGTCGTAAAAGAAAATAGTGTTTAAAGGACGATCAAGCATTTAGAAGAAAATACCAAAGAGTATCTTTCTGACGTGGGAGCAGGCAAGGATTTGGTAAACAGAACACAGAAAGCCACAGCCATCAAGGAAAACACTGATAAATCAGACTCTAGTAAACTAAGTGGTTTTTGTCGTGGAAACACAGCCGTGGGAGGGGCTTTCCACTTGGGGAAGTTGAGGTGAGGAAAATGTTTGTGAAAAGCCATCTGGGAGATGCTTTAAGTATTTAATTTTCTGAGCACTTGGATAACAAAAAACTCAACCAACACGGAATTATGAATTCAGAGAGACTCATGAGGCTGCTCTGACTACCGCACCGATTTCTGCAAAACTTAGCTACAGGCTTCCCTCCTTTCACCCCAGAACACCAGGAAAATCAAACTTCTCCCCAAGTCCCTAGTTTCCTGCCCTCAGTAGTGCTCTAGAATTTCTATGGAAGGATTTAGGAACAGCAATCCAGAGGAAGGGGAAGCAAAGAATGTGTCCTGAATCTAGGGGTGCATAGCACTTTAACAGGACTGATCCAACGTCCATTTGCCATATCAGACAACAGTGGGTGGGGTGGAGGAGAAGGGGCCCAGCCACCCAGTGACAGGGATCACCTGTCTCCTCACCTTTTCTAACCAGCACACTTCTCCAGAGCGGGCACGTCGCCCAGTGCCCATTCTCCCCTCCCAGAGCCACCAAACAAACCCAGCCCAAACTCCTGGCTCCTGCATGCCTGTCCCAGAGATATGACAGGTAGGTGGGGGCAGCACCTCCCAGAGAGCCACTCTGGAAATATGGGAGGCAGGTGTTAAGGGGCCAGAGGAAGTGAGCACCACGGGAGGCTCCGTATTAAAGAAAGTGACACTACTAGACCCAAATAGAATGCAACATGTACCTTGGAACGCAGGAGATCATGTGCTCTCTTCTCACCCTCAGAACTAGGTCTTTGCCCCTAGACAAGTACTACCCCTCCCCCCACCCCCGCCCCGCCGCCCCGCCGCCCCGCCGCCCCGCCACCCCGCCACCCCTCCACCCCTCCACCCTCGGCTCCCCATCCACCACCTCCCCAGCGGGGCCAGCGCTCAGTTCGGCAGCCTCTGCTGCCCCTTGGTGGCGGCTCCTAGCATTGCCGCAGACTGAGGACAGCTATTCTTCGGCAGAGAGCTGTGTGTGCCCTGGTTCTTGGGAAACTTGTGTGTGTTGGGGGGCAGGGGGGATCCTTGACTCACGAGACAAGATTGTGGTTATTTTATCAAACACAAAGAATAAGGAGCACATCCAAGGTACTTTCTGACCACAAAAACTCTCATGAGCCCATTTATAGATTAGTCCTCCCAAGAGTTCTGGCAGCTGGAAATACAGTCCAGAGCTTTCCTGTCTTCATTCAGATGAAAATTGCATGACTGAATTACCAGATCTCTTAAATAATTGATGAAGATTCTGAGTTCCTAGGCAAAACTAGCCACAAGCTCTCCCTTCCTACCCATCCTGGAAAGGGAGGAAGGGAGAGAAAGATGTGAGCTCTCAGAATGATTTTAAAGGAATCCTTAAGAAACAAAACAAAAACTCTTCTCCCACTATCTCCCCTAATGCGAACAGGATAATCCTCGCAAGCACTTTTCTTCTGCTGAAGAAGGAATCAAACTCCCAGCTGTGACAAGTCATCAGAAGGTACAAGTCTAGAACTTAACTAAATAATCTCTCAAAAGTAATTCTTCACCCCCGGAGGATGTAAGAATCCCAGGGGGCTAACCAGAGGAACAGTATGCTCTGACACAAGGCAAAATCTTGTCTACTCTCCTTGAAGGAGCAGCTCCCCAACCTTTTGAAGATGATTCTTTTGCAATGTCAAAATATTTCACATATCCCCTCGAAACACAAAGACAAAAAGAGGCTATGAATTCAGTAATGCTTTTAGATGAATTTGAATGTTATTAATCACAACAGCCTCCGCATACATTTGAAAAATTGCAGGAGTTATGTGAGACTGTGTATCCCAACCACAGAAAGAGTGTGGTGCAAATGTCCCATCCCTGTCTCTCCAAACAGCTGCTTGGCTCCCAGGGTCTTTCTTGGTCCCACATCAGGTTAGAGCTGTTAGGCGCAGTAACAGGCAGACCCAGGTTACAAACTAATTCCTAGGGATGGAGTGCGGGTAGGGCCCAGAGCATGGTGCGGAACGAGAAGCCTTCCACCAGCTAGCCTCACATTCCACCCTCTCCCAAATAGTCACTCAGGAAACATTTACTCAATGTCTAAATGTGCCAGGTTTGCACAAGACAGACCAAATTTTCACCTTCAGGAAGGAAATGATGTCTACGACTTCTCACAGTTTTTAAGTATCACAAAATATTTTAAGACTTAAAAGATTAATAGAGATCAAGAATCGATTCTTGGGCACCTGGGTGGCTCAGTCAGTTGAGCGTCTGCCTTCGGCTCAGGTCATGATCCCAGGGTCCTGGGATTAAGTCCCACATCAGGCTCCCCGCTCAGCAAGGAGTCTGCTTCTCCCTCTCCCTCTGCTGCTCCCCCTGCTCGTGCTTCCTCTCTCTGTCAAATAAATAAATAAAATATTTTTTAAAAAGAATCAATTCTCAGGGTTTTTTTGGTTTTTTTATCTTTTTTTTTTTTAAGATTTTATTTATTTATTTGACAGAGACAGATAGCCAGCGAGAGAGGGAACACAAGCAGGGGGAGTGGGAGAGAAAGAAGCAGGCTCCCGACGGAGCAGGGAGCCCGATGCGGGGCTTGGTCCCAGGGACCTGGGATCACGCCCTGAGCCGAAGGCAGATGCTTAATGACTGAGCCACCCAGGCGCCCCAATTCTCAGTTTTTTAAGTGGACAAGGGAGGCCCAGATATTGTGTGGAGTCAGTCACTTGGGGGTCCCACTCTGTAAGTCCCAGAGGGGGGATTAGAACCGCATGCTCTGGAGACCTCGTCATGACACCTCCCAGCTGCTGTCGGATCTGCAGGAAGGCATGGAATTAGCAGGAAGGAATGGAATCGGCAGCCCCTAAGAGAGCCCAAAGACATATGCCCTCCTTTCCTAATTGTTTTTTTTTCCCCCATATCAGTTGTCACCTTCCGTCTGTCCTTCTACTTTTGCTCTCTAAAGCAGCCAGAATAAATTTGTTGGGTTTTTTTAAGATTTTATTTATTTATTTGACAGAGAGAGACATAGTGAGAGAGGGAACACAAGCAGGGAGAGTGGGAGAGGGAGAAGCAGGCTTCCCACCGAGCAGGGAGCTGGATGAGGGGTTCGATCCCAGGACCCTGGGATCATGACCTGAGCTGAAGGCAGATGCTTAACGACTGACCCACCCAGGGGCCCCCAGAGTAAAGTTTTTAAAAGGAAACCCATTATGTTGTTCAACTGCTCAAAATCTTCCTTGGCTTCCCATTGCCGTTGGAATGAAAACTCGATCTCACCAAGGCCTTCAAGGCCCTGCTGGCTGGGCACCTGTCTCTTGTTCAACATCACACCCTCCCTCCTTCACTCACTTGGCTTTGTATTCAGCTCATCACAGACAAGATCTCGTTTCGAAGTGTGAAGAGCTTGCTAGCCCTTACTGTGTGTCTCGGTCTGCTCAGGCTACCATAACATAAACACCATGGACTGAGTGGCTTAAGCAGCAAACGTGTTTCTCACAGTTCTGGAGGTTAAGAAGTCCAAGATGAATATGCCAGCGGATTGGGTGTCTGGTGGGGGCCAGATTCGTGGTTCACAGGTGACCATCTCCTTGTGTCTTCACAGGGTGGAAGGGCCGAGAGATCTCCCTGGGATCTCATTTCTAAGGAACTAACCCCATTCATGAGGGCTCCGCCCTCCTGACCTGATCACCTCCCAGGAGCCCCGCCTCCTAACACCATCACCTTGGGGGTCCGGATTTCGACATAGGACTTTGGTGAGGACACACGCATTCAGTCCGTAATACTGTGGGAACTTTGGTAAGCTAATTTTTTCCCCTATAAAATGGGGACAATAATAGCTCCTCCAGTACCAGACTGTTCTGATTAAATGAGTGGGTATTGGTAAAGTGCTTGGAGCCGTGACCTAAGGCGGGCAGTATCTAAGTGCCTCTTAAAGAAATAAAAAAAATTAAAACTTCGGGCCCACATGATTTCCAAGCAGCCTTTGTCTAAAACGCAAACTTTTTACACAGGATTCGACCACTGCGGCCATATTGCATTTAGCTTCCTGACGTCAGTACTCAGAGGAAAGCCTTACAAAGGCAACAGTTCCGCAGAAGTCTCTCCTTAAGAATGGGCCACGGCCAGAAACCCAACCCGGCAGGTCCCGTCTGCCGATCCCACACCTGTGCTTGGTGTCCACCTTCCCGCCGGGGCATAGGCTCCCTGAGGCACCAGCCCTGTCTGTGTAGCTCAGCAGTCTGTCCCCACGACCGAGCACAGCACTGGCTCTGAGCAGACACTCAGTATTGGTGCAAGGAGTGAGGGTTGCACTAGTTTTCCAGCTTCTGTTTCCCAATCTGTTCTGGCTTTCTTTCCCTTTGCTCTCTGCTCCCATTAATTTCCTGCTCTTGGCCTCCTTCGCTCCTATCGCAGCTTTCCTGCAATGAGAGTTCAAGCTCGGGAGGAAAGAGCTGAAGAGATGCTCTTTTGGCACCAGCTCAGCCCCTCCGTGCGAACAACGGTGCAGAAAGCAGCCTGGAGTGAGAATATCAGAAAGTCTGCTCCAATTCCCAGGCCACATATAAATAGGCCAATGAGCATTTAGAAATTTTATAACAAGGTCATATCTCTTTCCCTATCTCCCTGGTCTTCTCCATCGTCTCCTCCTTTTGCATCCCTCCAAGCCCCTCTCAGGGTCAGTTCTCAGCTCCCTCCATTTGATTTCAAGTACTTTTCAGAAGTAGGCAGTGTGCAAACAGGCTCCCTTCAGTGGGGTCCAGTGATGTTCCCAGGTGATTCATCTCCTATTGGCTGACCGTTTGCCACGCAAACACTCTCCACGTTCATAAACTCCCTGAGCCCTGCACACCTTGGATCCAGACTCTTGGAGCTTGTGCAGCCAGCCATTTGTACTGAGGAAGCCCCCGTCCTAGACGTACCAAGTGTGAATCCCGCCTCTGGGCCATTCTGAGATTGCGTGAACAAGCCTCAACTTTGTCCGATTTAAATCACATAATACACAATGAATCATGGAACACTACATCAAAAACTAACGATGTACTGTATGGTGACTAACAGAACATAATAAAAAATTTAATAAATAAATAAATCACATAATACAGGTGAAATGGGTAACACGTGAAAACATTTGATCCATTTCTTTAAATCAGAGGTATGAGAAGGCACGTCGCCATTGTGTCATCTACAAATTGGACAAAGACATACCAAACTCCTTCTTCAACCATGAGTCTCCTTGGGCAAAATTCTACTATATGTGGCTTTTCTTTTATTACACCTTTTTTAACGTAACCATGAGAATCTTGGCTCTCTGTACTGTGTTGGGGTTAATTAGAAAAGAAAGAACAGGTGGCTAGAAATAGAAAAGGAAGTGAAGAACAAGAGCAGATGCTTTATGTCTTTTTTTTTTTTCAGTGATATTTCAGAAGGAAAAAGAAGCTGAAGGAAAATAAACCCAGAGTTCAGGCATGTGTATTAGAGCTATATGACAGGGGGCTAATCTCCTGTGTTCTCCCTGTGTCTCCGGGAGCTCCAAGCCAGAGCGCAGCATAGCTACAGAGCACCGATCTAAGATCCCCTATGGGAAAAAGGAGAAAGGGAAGAAGGTGAGATGGAGGCAGGGGGGAAACAAGAAACAGTTATTTCAAAGGACGCAAATCAGCTACCCCCCAGATAAAACTCAGATTACGTGCATCTAATTGAAATTGTAGATAGTGCCTTTAAAAGTTTCTAGCAAGCAAACTATGGTAAATAAAAATTAATTATACAAGATCCATTATAACCAGTCTAAGATGTAAGGGTTTAGACTGGTAGAGTTTTTAAGAGGTAAGTGCTCTCATTTTTGCTTTACTTCGTGAAAATAATATATCTGCATGGATTGGCACAGATAGATTTATACCCTGCCATTCCTCTCATCTTACTTTCTTCATGAAACCTCAAGTTCCTCAGCCACAAGTTCTCCTGCCCACTTTTATTTTTTAGTTTAACCATCATTCCATGTAAGAACTATATGGGCAGTGTCTCTGAGGCCACAGAGTGCCCTCTCCAATCACACCTTGTCCTTCCGACTGAAGGTAAGCAATCTCCTGAATTTTTTCATAATCATTCTCTTGCTTTTCTCTTTGCTACATTGTTATCTGTAGTTCTAGTTGATCATTTTCTCTGCTATATAACATCCCATTTAATGACCAGATCAAAATGTTTATTTTCCTACTAATAGTACTTGGCTTGATTCCAGTTTTGTTTTGTTTTGTTTTTGTTTTTTTAAAGATTTTATTTATTTATTTGACAGAGAGACAGACAGCCAGCGAGAGAGGGAACACAAGCAGGGGGAGTGGGAGAGGAGGAAGCAGGCTCATAATGGAGGAGCCTGATGCGGGGCTCAATCCCAGAACGCTGGGATCATGCCCTGAGCCGAAGGCAGACGCTTAACCGCTGTGCCACCCTGGTGCCCCATGATTCCAGTTTTAAACTATTGTTAATGATTCTGCTGCAAACATTCTTGATTTTGTCTACTAAGGCACATTCACAAAATTTCCAAGATCTTGAAGCAGGAGTAGACTTCTGGGTTGTAGAGAATAAGCATGCTCAAATTCCCTAAGCGTTGCCAACTTGTTATCCAAAGGACTTGTACATATTTACACTCCCAACAGAGAGGAGGGTTCCCACTGTTCAAATTCCTAGTCAATACCTAGTATGTGTGATTTTTTTTTTAAATTCCCAACCTGGTAAGCATGAAATTTTATCTTCTAAAAAAAATGTTTACCTTCCAGATTTAATTTGCATGTCCCAGATATCCAACGAGGTTGGGCATCTTTTCAGAGATTATCATGATTTCCTCTTTTATGAGGCACTTATTCCCCTATTCACCCATTTTCCCACTGAGTGGTTTTCCTTTTCTTTATTGTCTTATGTATATTCTGAACACAACCCTTTGTCAGTTATATATGCAGGAAATATCTTCTTCCTCTTTGAGACCTTTCTCCTTTTCTTCTTAACTCTGTGGTTCACTTACTGAACAGAAGTTATTTATTTTAACATAGTCAAATCTACCATTTTTTTCTTCATTTCTGTTCTGTGATTTCCTTTGTGGTCTGAACTCACTCCTGAGCTCAGCAAGTTATTTTGGTGAAGGGAAACATGAGGGAGAAGCCAAAGCTTTTTTTCTTTCAATGTGTTTATTATTGCATTAGAGAAAAGAAGGCACAAGCATTCCATTTTGCTTTTGTCATTGAGTGGAATGTACTAATCAGAACAGGGTTCTAGAATATAGGATAAAGGCCTGGTATCAGAAGAAAGCTTTGGAGAAATTGTGCAGCTCAGTCATATCTAAAAAGTGAGCCAGAAAAAGAAGGGTGGCAGAAAAACAAGGCAAGAAAGTAGAGAGAGTGGTCGCTTGGTTGATACTATTTTGACTACAAGAGGGATGATAGCCAGAAATCCCAAAAGGAATCTCATAAAGTAGACTGGAGCATCCAGAGCTGACTGCCCTTACAGCACTGAGGGCTGCCTTGGCATAGGACCCCAATTTATAGTAACCAACTTACAATGGGGATAGTCACGAGCAAATGTAGGAACTAGTGATAAGAGAGGGAGCCCTTCGAGTTTTGGGGAGGTGTTGGAAGGTGTTGTACCATGGACCAAACAAACAAACAAAAACAAAAGCAAAAAACAAACAAACAAACACATGTTATGTTATAACCAGTAAGGAAAGGATTTATATGTAAAAGGCTAACTTGAGTCTATACACTCTAAAGAGATCCTAGGGACTGGGTCAAAGTGAGCGAAAACAACAAATTATGTAGCTTCACAGCTACATTGTCGCACCTGGCCAATTTACCAGCAGCTGCTCCTGGGAAGAAACCCCAGGAATCAGGAACCCAGGGCTGGCAAGTGGGTCTCAGCACCTGGCCCCGTGTGTAAGCAACCAGCACATTAAAAGCAACCCCCTGCTCTGCTTGCTCTCTCTGCCCGTGCCCTGGGGGGTCTGCCAGGGACAGAAATGCTACATGGAGTTATTCAAACATCCATTGAGAATTTCTTATGTCCAGGCAATGTGCGAGGCATTAGGGATATTGAAATAATCTACATTTCCAGGCACTCAATATATTCACAGAAGACATGGGGTATAATCTGGTTCTATGTGCAAGCCTTTCATCCCCTTAGCCTGGTTTAACTCATCTTTCAAATTATAAGAGCAATGCCTTGCCAGGTAGATTTCATTGAATAACTATGAGGCTAAAAATTTATAATATTCAAATGCTATCTAGAGTTGAATGTGATGTATACTATTACATCATTAATATATTTATATATAAGGCTGATGGGCTTCTTTCAAATCCTGCCGTGAGTTTAAAATTCTCATTTTTCAGTGGCGCCTGGGTGGCACAGCGGTTAAGCGTCTGCCTTCGGCTCAGGGCGTGATCCCGGCGTTCTGGGATCGAGCCCCACGTCAGGCTCCTCCGCTATGAGCCTGCTTCTTCCTCTCCCGCTCCCCCTGCTTGTGTTCCCTCTCTCGCTGGCTATCTCTATCTCTGTCGAATAAATAAATAAAATCTTAAAAAAAAATAAAATAAAATTCTCATTTTTCAGTTTTCTCTTTAGAAAGGCCTGAAGAGGGTGTAAAGAAGAAAGGGCTCCCCCATGATGGCACCGGCAGTACAAAGAGAAGGAAGTGATGAAGAGGATGACCTGGTACGGGGAAGGCCAGCCTGCAGGCGGGTCATTGAGCATCTGGTTGGTTTGTGGTTCTCAAACTCTGGCAACAGAAGCACCGCCCAGGGTAGACAGTTACAGCGATGACGATGGGATGCAGCTCAGAAATTTACATAGTTAACTGCAACTGCAGGTAACTCAGATACAGGGTACAGGTGCGCCGCCCTGTTATTTAAAGCTCACCTTCAGCTTATCCCTACAGAGCATAAGGGAATTAAAGCGATAAGTGACCATTTCACTGTTTATTCAATGAAAGGGGACAACTGAGCAGATGACACAGGCCCCAAAGTACAAGACGGCCTTTTCCATTTACTAAAAGCTAACTGCCAAATCGGGGCTATACTTTGGAAAACAAATCAGCCATTAATCTTCAACAAGTTTTTAACCTTAATTTCAAAATTTCAACTATTACTTCATCTACCCGCTCTCTAGGGCTCAAACTGGGGTTTGGGAAATTAGCATCATTTTCAGGGCTTCCTCCTTCATTATAGTTTAATTTGTCAAAGCACTCAGGTTTATTGACAATATGAGAAACCTTGTGCTGAGGGGAAATGGAGCTGCTTCTGTAATTTTTGGCTCATTGAGAGATGGAAATAAATCAAGTGACAAATTCTCAAATTCTACTGTGTTGTGAGGCCAAAGGCATCACTGGCCAGGAGCACCCCCAGATGAGTTCTTATTCATGGAAAATTTACCTCTCGTATATATGCTCTAAATACTTTGTATGTTAAACTAAAGTCATATTGTCTTCTCGGCGGCCTCCAAGGTATTTATTTCAATACTCGATTGGAGTTAAACAGTATGAATTAAAATGGGTTCCAAGAAGTAAGAAAATTAGAAGACACACTTCCAAATCTCATGAAGCCTTCACAAGTAAATCAATGTAGGACATTTGCAAATGATAAAAGAGAAATGCTGGCAGATAATATTATCAATATGTGTGTTCAGAAGGCTGAACAATATGACTTAGTATCTTTTGGATCCATCTGGTAAACTTCTGTGAGTCACATAATGTCCTGGGCAGTTTATTTTAAAAATCCAGTAGTACAACAATTATGCCTTTTTAGGGGGGTTCTGATTCTAACTATCAGACGAACAGAAAAAATCATTACACATTTGAATACATATCATAGGCAGCAATCACACCTACACAGAAGTCCTGGTTTTACTGTCCACAGTTGCCCACAGTCAACCATGGTCTAGGAAGCAGACGATCCTCTTTTTTTTTTTTTTTTTAAGATTTTGTTTTTCAGTAATTGCTACACCCAGCGTGGGATGAACTCACAATCCCAAGATCAAGAATCCCATGTTCTCTTGACTGAGTCAGCCAGGTGCTCCAGATGACCCTCCTTCTGACGTATGCTCAGAAGGTCAATAGTAGCCTAATGCTACATCATAATGCCTGCATCATCCATGTCTCTTCATTTCATTGTGTAAGTATTTTATCATCTCATATCATTATCATCAGAAGAAAGGCAGATACAGTATAATAAGATGTTTCGAGAGAGAGAGCTAGAGAGGAACCACACTCACGTAACGGTACAGTTTATTGTTACAATTGTCCTATTTTATTATGAGTTACTGTTGTTAATCTCTTACTATGTCTAATTTATAAATTAAACTCTATCATAGTTAGGTGTGCACAGGAGAAAACATAATACATATAAAGTTGGGTAATATCCGTGGTTTCAGGCATCCCCTGAGGGTGTTGGAACGTATCCGTGGATAAGGGTGGGGAGGACTCCTGTATTTGGAAAATGTTTTCTAATCATGTGCAGAAAACCTAGACCAAGATGAAAAAGGATGGTGAAAAAAAAACCCAACTCATATTTCAATTTAACATACACATGGAAATGATTTTGTATAAAATCATGTTACCACAAGGGAAGGAGGGATAAGTTAATTCATAGCAAGGTGATAAAAGATGAAAAATATACTCGATTAGTACCTTTCTAGCCCATTAATTGAATAATTTTCAACTCATCATTTCAACTCCTGCATCTCGTACTATATACAGCTGGTGTCTCTGATGTGTTTATTCTACTCCACCACCCTAATAGGTTATCGAGCATGAAAACTAACTGAAGAAATATGGATCAGCGTAAGTGCCCCATAAAAAAGAAAGATGAACCCAGCAAAACATTCTATTGAAATGTTTCAACCTGTGTGTTGTGCTTATCAAGGGGAGATGCCATCCAAGATGTTCACTGGTGCCTAATACAAGCAGGTCAAATGGGTCATCAGCCACTGGCTCCACCCCAAGCTCAGCTCATAACTGGGGAGTGGCAAGGCCCGCCCAGCAGACACCTGCTAGGGCCCCAAGGGTGGTAGGGAGTAGGTTCCAAGAAAGAACAGCAGCCACGACAAAGCACTTTTACTTCCTTGGGCTGTGTCCTCTCTGTAACTAGAGTATGAACTCAAGCTCCTAAAATTAGTATAAGAACAACGACATTCTGGGGGTGCATCCAGTTTTTAGATTTAGCAGAGAGTTTTCAGAGACAGGACCCTAAGTGTTCTGACCCGTGTTCTTGCTCTCCCTGCGTGCCACCCTTAAATCAGATCAGAGGAGCTTCACCCACGCATCCAATGAAATCCTTCACATACAAGCTAAGAATATCTACAAGCTGGTCTCTCTAAGTAAAAGAAAAGTGTGCCATGGGAAGAGAAGATACAGGCTTCGTGTGTCTCCACTCCTCTTTCTATGGCGGGCATTGCCAAACATTCATGTCGCTTGTTACACGTAAGCATGGCTGGAACCTTCCCACTCGATGCTCAGGAAACTTCTCCACTCGGTGCTCCCAACAGCCCTTGCCAATTAACTGACCCTTATAGCAAAGAGCCAGCAGTTCCGAGGCAGCAGAACCCACACGGGGCTGAGCAGCAGCCAGCTTCACCACCAGCCCACCAAGTAACTTTGACAATTCACTTGACTTATCTGGCTTCATGCTTCCTTTGCTAAAAAGGAAAATTCCCCTAATATACAACATTCCAAAATGTGCTGTGCAATTACTGTGATAAACTATTACTTGCATTGCTTTTAAACTATCTGATCTTTTGCAAATTAATTAAAATGTAGACAGTTTCCAGAAAGATCATAAGCATCTATTGGTGAGCAGGGTTTCCTAAACTAAATAAAAAATTACCTAAGTGTCATGTTGTTGGCTATGTGTAAGCCCCTCTCCAATTCATTGTTATATTACTGACTATGGGGAGAAATTAAAATGCTCACAACTTGGTGAGTATTGCATAACATACAGAAATGTCGAATCACTATGTTGTGCATTTGAAACTAATATAACATTGTAGTCAACTAAAATTATAATTTTTAGGGGCACCTGGGTGGCTCAGTTGGTTAAGCGTCTGCCTTTGGCTCAGGTCATGATCCCAGGGTCCTGGGATCGAGCCCCGCATCGGGCTCCCTGCTCAGCAGAGAGTCTGCTTCTCCCTCTCCCTCTGCCTGCCACTCTGCCTACTTGTGCTCTCTCTATCAAATAACTAAATAAAATCTTTTTTAAAAAATTAAATAAATACATAAGATTATAATTTTTTAAAAATAAAATGCTCATGTCTTATAGCAATGCAGTCGGTTTTTGTTCTTGTGCCACCAGAAAATGCTAGAGTTTTGATTTTCCTGAATTAATAAGTTTGGCTCCTCAGGCACTAGTGAGTTGATGTTTCCCCTCCGTTTGCCCTAGGAGGCAGGGACAATGTGTTTGCTATGCTGTTTCTCCCCTACTTTGCTCCCCCACATCAGGCAGATAGAACCGCCATCCAGAGCTGTTGCAAGGAGCACCGTTCTGTGTCCAGTTCTTGGCATCACCACAATCTGTCTGATACTTCATGGAGTACAGACTATATTTAAACCAAATTTCAATGATAAACTTGCAGAAAAGCCAAGAGTTGTTGATAAAAATCAAGTCCAGACAGAAGAGTCTGCTCAACGTGGATAAAATTAAAAAGAAGGTCAGAACTTGACTTTGTTCCTGGCTCCTATTTCACTATTGCTCAAAATGACACTTGCAATTGTTTTCTTAGAAATTGGCAGAGCGTGATTTAAGGTTGCAAGAATGTTGATCACAGTAAGCATCTTGAGTAACTCAAACCAGAGTTCCCAAAAACATGTGAGCATCTGTTTTCTTTTCAATCAGTTACAGGCACTTCTTTTAAATATGTTTCTGCTCTTGGGGCCCCTGGGTGGCTCACTCATTTGAGTGTCTGCCTTTAGCTCAAGTCCTGGGATCAAACCCTGCATTGGCTCCCTGCTCAGTGGAGAGCCTGCTTCTTCCTCTCCTGCTGCTCCCCCTGCTTGTGTTCTCTCTCTCTCTCTCTCTCTCTCTCTGTCAGATAAATAAATAAAATCTTAAAAAAAAAAAATTCTGCTCCTAAAGTCACATCGTCCACAGCGTTTTTCACCATCTGCAAAACATAGCACATGGTTGGCTTAGGTGACAGTGACTAGCAATTTACCATGCCGACATGCATGGACGTCCTCATTATTAAAGAATGGCCCTGCTTCTCTATCATATTAAAAAAGGGAAAAGAATTAAATGATCAGGAAGGACATTGCATGTGATTTTCATTCCCGCTTACTAAAACATTTTAAAAATTGTGTAATAATTAAAGCGGTGTGATCCTTACACCGAAGCAGACAGATGGGTAAATGGAACAGGTTAGAAAGCCTGGTACCTGGAATTTGGCAAAGATGGTAATTCAAATGAACAGAGAAAGGTACTGAGAAAATTGGATAATTTTTTTTTTAATTTAAAACTCTAACTCCAGATGGAGGGAAAAAATGGTGAATTTTTTAAAAAGTGAAGAACAGACACCATATCCACTAGAGAGATTCATGGGGCTGGAGAAATGCAACAGAGAGAAGGAGCTCTGGGGTGGAGGGTGAAAGAACAGAAAATAACAAAATAAAAGAGAGGGGCTCTGCGTGGGCCCATAATGGTGGTGTGTCATGAACCGAAGAAGGTGATCTTAAATCCAGCACGTCTGAGGTCAAAAGGAAAGAAGAAAGGAAGACAAGGAGGAAGTTAGAATCAAAAATAGATAGTGAATATGTATCTGGTCTTGGGAAGAAGTCCTTCTCAGAATAAAAACAAAGAAAGAAACCACAAAGAAGAAGATTGATAAATTTTACTACACCACCGTAAAATATTCTGGATGTCAAGAAAGCCATAATAATTTTAAAAGGCAATACACTGGAGAAAATATTTGCTCTATCTATGAAAAGAGGTTGATATCCTAATATGCAAATCTGTCTTGCCAATCAATAACAACCCCAATTGAAATATGACTTAATTAGAATGACTAATTGACAAAAGAAATCGTCAGATTGTTCAGCTAAGCACAACCATTAGCCTGTGTACCTTCCAATGTATAAAGATACAAAAAGAACGAACCCACAACCATGACAAGAAGGGAGAATGAGACTGAAGGCACCTGTGAAGGGAGGGCTCTACAAATTTCTGGAAGAAGGAAAGCATATGGGTTGAGTAGACATAAAAAATGGGAAAGCCACAGCCTGGAATATACCAGAAGAGGACAGCCAAGAACGTGAGCCACAGTCAGTCCAAGAGAACAGAAAAACTCGGGGATACATATGGGATCAGAAGGCTTAGTGCTGTAGAGGCAGAAATACAAAGTAGGATTCAACAGACAGAACGATGGGAAACAATGACAATAGGCATTCATCCTCCCTCTTCAGCCCAGTCCTTATCCAGAACAAAAACATGACAGTATTTTCTCCCCAGGCAAATGCAAGACAACAACAATAATAATAAAGTGACAGCTATTCTCTCCCTCATGTCCCCAAGATGGCTGCAATAGATCCACCTATCAGATCCTCGTAAAGCCACGGGCAGAGGCAGATGTGGACTCCTTCCTCCGAATGACTATTGTTACAAGTTAGTAATTTTTTTTTACTAGGTGCCTTCCTCCCTTCCCATCGCTCTTCCACACACAACTCAACCAACAGGACTCCTCTGGTCGTATGGCCAAACCAATCACTATCAGCAGACATGGAACCCATCATTATAGCCTAGACCAGTCAGCATTTACCTGAGTCAGATGGGTGAATGTAGATACCAGGACAAAATCAAGACTCTTTTACACAAATGAAGAGGAGTTGCTTATGTGTAGGCAAGCATCAGTGTTTGCCACATCGATGTTGTTAGCTTTGCAGAAATACCAGGCAACATCATCCCATCAAGAGTTTATAACAATTAAATTTACAACAGAAGTGATGTTTACAGATTCTCATAAACTAGTGCTAACAGTGGTACCAATAACCATATAACTAACTGTGTTTTGAGTTTTATGACAGTGTCCTGGCTCTACCTTAACCGTTATATCTTTTACTAATCCCCAGTGCAAACTTGTTCCTCAGTCTGGTTGGTGCCAGAATACACACCACGTTTATTTCCCCACCTACCATTCTCCTATTTGCTCATCCATCTGATCGGCTCTGTGCCAATTTTTGTAATAAAATTACTGCTGCCACTGGGGCTGCGCCTGCTACCATTTCCAGCTAACCTTTACTGAGCACTTGCTAGGTTCCCAGCACAGTTAAGCAGGTCTTATGGAGTATCTCATTTATTCCTCCAAACACCCTCGGGAAGTGGTGCTGTTCTCCCCACAGGCAGACAGAAGGATAGGGTCACGTGCAGAGCTGACTGCAGGAGAGACCATTGTTTCCCTGTCCCCCAACCCAATCTGAACAGGACTTCCTTTGCATTGTGGTTGTTGCCAGAATTTTGTCACTTGGGCTCTTTTTTTTTTCTTTTAGTATTGTTGACACATAATGTTACATTGGTGTCAGGTGTACAATTGAGTAATTTGGCAGGTTTATGCCTTATGGGTGTTCACCGCAAGTGTAGCTATCATCTCCTCCATTCCATTGCTCTTACAATATCACTGACTGTGTTCCTTATGCTGTGCCTTTTATTCCCATGCTTTATTAATTTCATAACTGGAAGCCTGTATCTTCTCAAGCCTCAAATTCACAGCAAGGACACCCAAAACACAGCATGACGTTGCAGCCACCCCCTCTGCATGAGACCATGACAGACACCATTCATCAGCCAAAGTGCCATTTCCAGTGCATTCTACACAGCTCAGCTCCAGGAAGCCAGTCCAAATCGGAATGTGAGATGGAATCTACCGCTACCCATGGCCCAAGAGGCAGTGTAGGTAATATCCTTCCCACAACAGCACCACTGCCACGGGCCACATTTGCATGCCCACTACCAACTCCAGACTCTTCTGAGGTCCCTAGAGGTCTAATGGACAGATTTAGAAAATCCAGATAAACTAAATGTGAGAAAAACACTTTTTCCCCATTAACATATTTCTGAGCAAAAAGATAAAACATTATAACAAACTACCTAGATAATTCCCGAGGAGAGAAATGAGTACAATCTCCTTCATTATACATATTTTATCATCTGTGATGATATCTATCCATCTATCATTACAGCCAATGTCCAGCAATTATAGTTACTCTTCACCTGCCTGTGACCTGTCAGTCCTATACCAGCCTAAAGTTCTAATAATTGTAACAATTTGAAATTTTACATTGAGTACAATTATATTTGTACAATTATATTTGTACCCTCTGTATTACTAATTCACACATTTGGGATATTCAAAAATATTCTGATATTTAACAAAAATAAGGCCTACTGTGAATTATGTGGCAAAATATGTGGTACTAACAACTTTGGCTGAAATTCATCTGATCCTATTAATCACAAAATAAAGCCAAAAAGCCAACTTTGTCACTGAACACAAATATACCAAAATATAGAGAAAATTTGTTCCTTTTATAATCAGGTCTATGTTTGATTCTAAGGATCTCTGGAGACAGAGCATTCAACAGTGGACTTAATTAACTGCGTAGGGGTCTATTTCCAGGATTGCCAGCTCTCTAAGTTTCCAAACCCCGTAGTCTGAACTTAAGTAAGAAGCATTCACTTTGGTCTCATGGCCCTAGTTCTTTCATTGGATGGCTGTGCAACTTAACCTCTGAACTTCAGTTTCCTTATTTTTAAATTAGGAGTTAGATTGGCAGCCCTAGAATTCTGAGTTTCTGCTAACCAAAAGACTTACACAGTCCCCAGCACATATTACATACTTCATAATAACACTAGCACATTTACTATTTAATATGTGCTAAACATTTTATGTATAAATCAACTCATAGAGTCCTCATGAAAACCATATTAAGTAGAAGTTTGTGTTTTCCGAAACTGAACACAGCAATATCTCTGGTCCCCCATGTTCTTCAGAAACTTCCTATCACTCATCAAGAGATGGAATTTATTTCTCTTCCCCTTGAATTTGTGCAAGCATCTGTGACTGCCTCAGTTAATAGATTATGATAGAAGGGACATGACATGACTTCCAAGGATAGGTGATAGAGCTTCTGCCTGGCTTTTTCTCCCTGAGGAGGCTGGTCTTGGAGTCCAGCCACTGTGCTGTAAAGAGACCCAGGCCACATGGAGAAGTCATATATAAGTGTTCCAATCAACAGCACCCAGCTAAGATCTTAGCTGATGGCCAGCATCAACCACCAGTCATGGACATGAATGCACCTTCAGATGATTCCAACCTCTAGAATCAAGTCATCCCAGCTGACGTCCAGTGGAGCAGAAATAAGCTGTCCTTGCTGACCTCCCCACTGACTCCACATTGAAGACTGAAGATTCATGGCCCAGATTGAAGATTCATGGCCAAAAGGAATGGTGTCATGTTGTTAAGCCACTAAATTTTGTGGTGGTTTTTTACACAGTAGTAGCTAACTAGAACAAGGTTGATACCCATCACTGTGTTTTGTCCACATTTTAAATGTGTTTTATCCACATTTTTACAGATGAGGAAACTGAAGCAAGGAGAGACTGTAAATTGCCCAAGGTCACACAGCTTGTGCATGGTATTGAACCCCGGGTAGTCTGCTTCCACAGGCTGGGCTCTTAGGCACTATGCTATCCTTCCACTTAAGTAATTATGAAAAGAAAGGTTAGTCATTGGTTCATAGCCCTACCTATCCCTCGTGATGTTTCACAGTGCATCTCACCTAACCAAATTATTTACTGTTATATATTTTACGTGTTATATAATTGTATTTCCCCCAAGAAATCATGCTACCAATTGAAAACAATATCTTAGGGGAAAAAACTATATCAAGAAAGAGGTTTTTGGAGGTTCCTGGGTGGCTCAGTCAGTAAGCATCCAACTCTTGATTCCGGCTCGGGTCACGATCTCAAGGTTGTGAGACTGAGACCCGCATCAGGCTCCACGTGGAGTCTGCTCAAGATTTTCTCTCTCCCACTCTCCCTATCATTTCTCCCCTGCTCTCTCTCTTAAAAAAAGGAAAGAGAAGGAAGAAAGGAAAGAAGAAAGAAAGAAAGAAAGAAAGAAAGAAAGAAAGAAAGAAAGGAAGGAAGGAAGGAAGGAAGGAAGGAAGGAAGGAAGGAAGGAAGGAAGGAAGGAAGAAAGAAAGAAAGAAAGAAAGAAAGAAAGAAAGAAAGAAAGAAAGAAAGAAAGAAAGAAAGAAAGAAAGAAAGAAAGAAAAGAGAGGGAAGGAAGGAAGGAAGGAAGGAAGGAAGGAAGGAAGGAAGGAAGAGAAAGGAGAGGAGAGAAGAGAGGAAAGGAAAGGAAAGGAAAGGAAAGAAAAGGAAAGGAAAGGAAAGGAAAGGAAAGGAAAGGAAAGGAAAGGAAAGGAAAAAGGAAAAAGGAAAAAGGAAAAGAAAAGGAAAGGCCTTTTCTATTTGTACCTCCCAAGAATACAAGAAATTGAAATTTTACTGTGAGAAGAAGCAATTTCTGTGGAGTCTAACTCCGTTCATTTGTACCATATCTGTAAACCCCTCTGAGGGAAATATTAACATTATAAAGTTCAGAGTCCTTCCAAAGAGGAAAAGAGTTATGATGGAAGAAAAACAGCGTGGTATCTAAATTATACACCTTTTGTTTTCAAAGTTTACAGCGTAATTAGATATCTTGAAGCAAGATAAATGATTTGGTGAAAAGTTGTATTTTAAATATTGTCTGAGTTAGGATGCATGAAAATGTTTCATTTCACACGTAGTTAAAAAGTATTTAATCACTAAAATACTGCAAGTTGATATTGTAATATGTGCAAAATAAAAATGTAATAAACCATTCTAATTACTACTAACCATGAAAATGCTCAAATGCCTTCCCAAGAGAGAACTTGCCTTCACTGACCACAGCACTGGTGCCTAATACATATGAATTTCCTTGATGAACACAATTGCTAAAACCCTTTCTAAGAAATAAACAAAACAAAGTTAAATATCAAATCATGGGGCACTGTACTTGGTATCTTACGTGTGTTGTATTATATTTTATAGCTTTCCCAATTTCTGTATATTATTTGTTTTCCAAATCATTGATTCAAGATACTGACATTTTTCCCATGTCCAAAAAGAGGAACAGCTGTCGGTGACATGAAAGCCCGACAAAGGCAGCTGGCAATGCTACTGTGAGCCAAAAAATGATGGATTGAGTTTTGTTATATTGTACTTGAAATAAAATTATGTACTTTCTTTTGGAAGAGAAAACCCAGTCAAGACTACTGGAAGGTGTTGTTTTTCTAGACTCTGCCTAAACATACTGGCGCCCCTGAGGATAGGGGTCATGTCAGTTTAGCTCTAGCTCAGGTCTGGCACACAAAGCTTGTCTAATAATTAATTAATATGAACCAAACTCTGTTCTACATACTGGGAATTCAGAGATAAGGTTCGAAGAGCAATCCTGAGCTCTAGGAGAACAGAAACATAGTGGGGTTGGTGATCACCAAACACTTGACGACAGTAGTGGTGGAAAGCAGCAAGCACCTGTCCCACCTGAGCCTTCCTTGTCATGGGCCGGCCTCTGCTATCTGCTGTGCATGGTTAAAGACCTAGAAATGGGATTACAGCCAGAAAAGGGGGGTACAGGATGACTCCTGGGCTGTCTGGTATATTTTGTTCACCTACTCCTAGTACTCTTCCTGGTACATGAAGACCAAAATCCAAGAAAGATGCTCTAAACACTTGCCTAGAGCCTCCCCTCACTGATGCATTTATTCCATCCCTGCTTTTTGCTCCCTGTCCTCAGTTTCCTGGCTGCTTAAGACAGCTTTTCTCCCACAAGCTTTTTTTAAACTTTCAGACTTGCAAGGAAGCTGCAATAGTGCTATGGACTCTGGTGTTGAAGGTGGTCCAGCCTGGCTAAGAGAACCCTGGGGACCATAGTGTAAGGAGGTCCAAGCTCTTGAGGGCTACCTCTCCCAATGTCTATCCGTGTAGGAGAGGTAGTGCTCTGAGGATTCCCTTTCAAGGGGGCCCTGCCTACAACACTGAGGTTCATGTACAACATCCAGGAGCAGTCAAAGTCCACCTTGGAGACCTTGTTTGGCCTCAGCCGTAAACTGATAGCAAAGAGCAGTAAGCAAATCTGCTTGATTAGATGAAGCACTGAGGGGCCTGATCATTGCACGGTAAACAGCCCCTCAAAAAGCAGAAAGTGGTTGTCTCCAATGCAAGGACCATGACATTATAAAACACAGAGCAGGCTCCACCATGGGAAAACTCTACCGAAAAGGAGACAACTAGCCTTGTGTGCAGGCCTCAGATGCTTTTCAGAGACAGAATACCAACCTTTCCAGCAGTGCCTTGATGTGGGGGGCTGTGCTGGACACTGTGGGACATATACCAGCATCCCTAGCCTCTAGCAGCTAGATGTCAGTATCCCAGGCCCGCTTCACAGGCATATGACTGGGGCAGTCACACAGAGCTCCACATTCAGAAGAGCTTGGTGCTTGCACTAGTGCTCTGCTATTGCCATCTTGAAATGCTTCATAATCTCATCTTTGAGCCTGTGTTTTGCGAGTGAAGTTCAATGGGACAATGAAGCACATCCCCGTGCAGAGATGCATGCCGTATGTCATTCCTTTGCCACCCCATTTGCACAGACATATCGCTCTAGCAATGTCCTTTGAACACAGAATTCCAGTGGATCATGAAGTCAGCAAAGATCAAAGCCTCAAAGTAAGTACAAGTGTTATGTTTACAACTGAGGGAGGGGTTGGGAGGAGGCCACACTTGCTGTTAGAACCATAACCTCCTTAGGACACAGAAAGAAGGCAAAGGTATTCTAAGAAACATGAATGACCAAGGGACACAACCCTAGTCTTCCTTCCTCTTGTTACTTCCCTATATTAGTCAATCACAGATGCTGGAAATAATGATATAGGGGAAAAAAGGAAAGATGGGTGGTTCTAGTTGACTTTCAGTCCTTCCTGACTCATGGGTAAGCCAAAGTAGAGCATGTTGGCAGACTATGTGCATTTTAGGAAGTGAAATAAAAACCGTAAATTTTGTGCAGAAATAGATACGCATGTACAAGCCATGAAATTTGAATTGTGCACTCTCATTGATTTAGTGTATGAGTTATATTTAATTGAAAACTAGTATTGCACAGTATTAAGATGAGTGGTAAAATTCGTGCTAATAATTAAAAATTTTAATTTTTCTTGGCTTAGAAAAATACTAAGTTGCAAATTAAAAACACTATGAGAAAGGGACAGGAAGAAGGAGGGGGGGGAGACCAAAGAAGAAAGAAAAAGCTTTCTATTTTAGTGCCTTTAATAACATTTTGTGTTGCTTTTTAAATAAGGGGCCCCCCATTTTCATTTTGCATTGTGCCCTGCAAATCATGCAGCCAAACCTGCCAGGAGAAACCCCTCAGTCACAACAAGTAAAACTGTCCCCACAGCTTGCCATATGTCCCCCTGGAAATGGGGGAAGGGGAAAAAAATCACCCCTAGCTGAGAACTCCTGCCCTACACAGCACGTGTTTAGTAGAGGTGGGCGGTGCTAGGAAACCTAGTGTTTTAAATTCTGTAGGCTGTAGGAGCGGAGGGCTGGATAAGAGGCTAAAACTTAAGATCTTTTCCTATTTGATGCCTGCTGGGGGCATGTAGATGCCAGAGGGACCACGTGCCTCTACCTTCTGCCCTGCATTGGAAAGCTGTGCTAACTCAACTTTGACCCCCAGCCTAACTACAGTAGGACTCATCTGCCTGTGGATATACAGACCCTTTGACCCCCAGCCTAACTGCAGTAGGACTCATCTGCCTGTGGATATACAGACCCTCCTGCTAAGTGATATGTGTAATCCTGGCTGGATGGCTGCTATGACCATTGAGTGATTGAGATCTCACCGTGAACAAGTGGAACAAAACCATCAGTTTTTAATCAGTGACAATCCTGCAGTCCTGTCAATGAGGTATGTTCCTTAAACCTGAGCAGCCCTTGGGTGGGAAGGCCCCAGGTGGGCAGGAGAGTTAGAATCTTCTCTTGGTTTTTACTTTAAGGATGACTATAAGGTGAAAAGAAAGATGGCCATTTGTTCATTCACACATTCATCCACTCATTCACTCATCCAATCATTCATTTATCCAACATATACCAAGCACTTGTATGTGCCATGTTCTGAGAAGAGAAGATACGTAAGAAACAGGAGTGTAAGGAACCAGGCAAGCTGCCTACCAGTTTTGCTTGCCCTTTGAAGTTAGATCAGTGTTTCTCAGCCCAAATGCACAATCAACCATCAGGAGAGCTTTTAACAAACACTTATGCTTAAGGCACACCACCTGAGATCTTTATTTTACCATCCTGGATAGGACCCAGAGCATCAGTATATCTTAAAAGCCCCCAGGACTTCCTGGGTGGCTAGTTGGTTAAGCATCTGCCTTTGGCTTAGGTCATGATCCCAGAGTCCTGGGATTGAGTCCCACATCAGGCTCCCTGCTCAGCAGGAAGTCTGCTTCTCCCTCTGCCTCTTACCCCACTCACGCTCTCTCTTTCACTCTCTCTGTCTCTCAAATAAATAAGTAAAATCTTTTAAAAAAAAAAGAGATCCCCAGGTAATGTTAATGTGTAGCTAGCATTGAGAACCCCTGAGCTACAGCACAGAGAGTGATGGAATGGGCAGGAACAGGGACCAAGAAGTAAAATATCTATGACCAGATCAAAATCCTAATCCTTTTAATATGTTTGCATATTAATTTCCTTTGGGTTTTCCCCCAGGGTTTAACAAAAGTCCTCCTTAGCTATGCTTAGAAAACAGGAAAAGACATGTCTACCCATGCTTGAGGCAAGGCTTTAAAGGGAGCACAGCACACCCTCGTCCCATCCTGGTGGTGGCAGTGGTCATTAAAGGGAGATAACCTCAAGCAAAGATAAATTTTGGAGACCAGAGCCAGGCCCAGATCAAATACATCTGCTCCTCTTAGAGAAGAATCTCTTTTCAGGTCTCTAATATGCTCCTACCTTGAGGGTATCCCTATTGTCATTTCATGGTAATAGAGACCATTTCTTTTTTTTTTTTTAAGATTTTATTTATTTATTCAAGAGAGAGAGACCTTGAGAGAGAGAGAAAGAGATCACAAGCAGGGGGAAGGGCAGAGGGAGAGGGAGAAACAGGCTCCCCACTGAGCAGGGAGCCCCATGAAAGACACTCTCTCTTTCTACCTGGTCATGCCTCCCCATCTCACATTCTGGCACTCATAAACAGGGTTCTTATGCATGGCCCAGTGGCACTAAAGAATGGTCCATACAGTATGGTTTCTATATTGGAATAAGGCTTTAACCATTCCAGGGCAGGCTTCCCAGGAGGAATCAGACCAAGGCCAGACAGTCACTTCCTTCCCTACAGAATTGACCCATTCCTCCTCTTCATCCCCTTCTACTCTCTACTCTTCAGTTAAGGGACCTTAACATTTTATTCTTTTGAAAAAGTCTGGCCAGTGGCTTATTGATATTTATTCTGGGACCTTAACATTTTAGTGTACATTTTTATGTTAAAGTCCTAGTGCCCACCACAGAACAGGGCACCTGGCTCAGAAAAGATAGTCTGTGGATATTTCTTGAATGAATGAATGAAAATATCTAAAATATTTATACTGCCTCCCCATTCACTTATTTATGGCCTTTCTTGATATCCTCAGCTCTGCTCCCACAAAGGCTACTACCATCTTTTTCCCCAGGCCAAGCTGCACATGACCTTTACTAAGGGATCTGCTCTGGTCCAAGGTTTTGAGTGGAGAAGGGTCATATTTATTCTTTTTACTGAGTTCCAGTCTAATAAATACCGACTGGCACCACCCAACTAGCATTGTCCTGTAGACACAAGAATGGCAAGATAAATGAAGCTATAAAGTTTATCCTTCTAAACATAAGTTATTTTTAGAGCAAAACAACTATTATTTATTGACTTGTACAGCATGGCCTGATGATGTGGTGAAATAACCTATTCTAAAGCATGAGTCAGTTTGCAATTAAGACTATAGGGAATTTCATTCTAAATTCCCTGGTCAGGGGTGATCAAAAGCTTATTTATGGTGCTGCAAGAAACATTTAATTTCATTTTTCATTCCCACAAAAATGTAAAATAAAAGTGGAGAGGGAGAAATAAGTACACAAGAATGTTAGAAATAAATTCCATGGAGAAAAAAAAATTAACTTCTGCCAGACAACACAAGATGTGGATTCCATGGAGGTTCCCTGTCTAAATACCAAACAGACCCATCATACATGGTTTACGCGAGGTGTCCAGACCAGAGATATTACGTTCCTAATTTGAGTGTATTTCTTGAGTACCATAAACACTATTTCTCTCATTTTAAAGAACTAAAATGTTTAAGGAATGGAAAAAGGCATTGCATTTTTGCTTACTAGTTTCAGCAAGTAGATCATCTGTCACTGTTTGAAACATGAAACGTCATTTTAGGGACAAGTTAAAGAAAAACAATTTGGCATGTACTTTATAAAGTTGTTCCTTGCATTAAGAAAAATGCATGTGATACACGCAGCACACAACGTGTCTTCTACAAATGTAGCTCCCCTACCTTTTCTTACCTCCTCTGCCCAGTAAATGTCTGTACTGGGAACTGAGATGCGAATCCTCCGAGATGTTGAGGGTGACTTCTAGACAACGATTGGGAAAGAGGCACAGGAAGCAGGTCAACTAACTCAAAGTCATATTGCAAGTCAGAAAAACTTTTAGAAGGGAAACTCCAATGTGTCTCCCTATCTCTGGTTAGTGACTGTGTGGTTATTTCACCAACAAAGTATCTTTATAAGAAAAAAAAAAAACTTTTTTCCAAAGAAGATTCATGTAAGACCAAAGATAATAATCAAAAAATAGTGTCTAAGAATGTGCCTGCGGCTATGACACAAGACCACACACACACACACACACACACACACAAAGGGCAAAGAGAATATGACACAAAACTCCAAATTTGTATTTTGGTAGATCCAAAATACAAATCTACCCTAATTAAATAGTTAAGTATTAAAACATAATGCTTTATACCATCACCAGAAAATCATCATTCAGCCTTTAAATTTAGACAATATCAGGATTATTCAGATCAGCAAGATGGCCATCTGCTTTCAAGCATGCAGCTGCTAGCCTTTAAACAGCAACTTTTCATGATTCATAACTTATTCATCCCAGGACGCACTCAGACATCTGCTTTATCATCAATTCAGTTTGTCATAGCATTTGGCTTTAACATTTAATAAACTCTACCCAGGTAACATATTGAACCAGTAAGTCAGTCTTCTTCCACAAAAAGAAAATTAACTCTATAGCTTTCCAAGACTGGTGGTCCAATTTTGAAATCATAACCATGCATATATAAAAACACATTATTATTCATTCCCTTTTAAAACAATAACATCAGTAATAGCTACCATTTAGACAACTGTGGGCCAGACACTTGGTCTTTATCTTCATTAACACTTTGGAAAATAGATACTTTGATCTTCGTTTTACAACTCAGCAAACGGGCAAAATTGGATGGTTTACCCAATTGCCCTAAGTGTGGACATGGCAGAGGAGAGCTCTTTGAACCGAGGCCTATCTGTCCTTAAACCCATGCTTCTGCAGCAACCAACATTGCCTCATCTTTGAATTGCTCTGGAATAACTGAAATATTCTCATGAGTGTACAGAGAAGGAGAGACTATACTTATTCCAATGCCATTTATTTCAACTCAAAGACTATCTTGCATCCTGCCCCTAGTTAATATAAATGCTTTGAAAACTATCAAGCACTGTGTAAATTTGTTAGCTCTTTTTTTTTTTTTTTCCTCCTAGTCAACGTTTGGCAATTTTGTCTGTCCATTCTTTCACTCTATCACTAAGAGCAGCAGCCTGGAGTAGATGAAGAATCCAGGAAGTGTGAAAGGACAGAGCCCATTTCTGTGTGGTTGAGAGAACACTTTGTAAACTCTAATTTGAAAGAAAGGGTTCTCAAAATACAGAAGATTTTCTCCACAGGAGAACAGTTTTATCTCTTTTTCTTTGTCTCTAATCCTAGTGTGCAAATTATTTGTTGCTTGCTATGTATTTAAAAACTATGTTGTATGTAGAAGATAAGTGGATCCAATGTCAAATCTTTGTTCTGTAACCTAAAGTTGGTCAGGCATTCTGAGCCTTTCTTTTATCATTTATAAAAATGGGGATAATGACACCATTTGCTCTATGTCTTTTTTTTAAATGGTATGTGTAAGACAACTGAATGGCATGAAAAGATGATAATAGTACATGTGTTAACAATCATGTCAAAAAGTGGTATGCACGTCAGGGTAACATTTTTGTTTAAAAAAGTGGAAGCTATATTCATAGAGACAAGGTCTGAGAAGTTATATTTAAAATATTAACAGTGGTTACTGTTGGATAATGTTGTGATTTTTTTGCTTTATTTTTGATTATCTATGCTTACTAAAATTTCTAAAACTCTAACAACAAAAATGTTCACATGGTAAAATATTATTTAATTTTAAACAATAATGGGAAATTAGAAAATGCAATATTAATAGGAGAAAAACATATAGGCAGTCAGTTGCTAACTTAAACCTTTAAAACTATGTTATTTGATTAAAAAGCAAGACCTAACAATGTGCTGTCTACAAGAAACCCACATTGCATACAATGAGCAAAGTGACTTAAAATTAAAAGGATGTCTAGGTGGCTCAGTCAGTTAAGCATCTGCCTTCAGCTCAGGTCATGATCCCAAAGTCCTGGGATTGAGTCCCACATCAGGCTCCTTGCTCTGCAGGGGGTCTGCTTCTCCCTCTCCCTCTGCCTGCTGCTCCCCCTGTTCTCTTTCTCTCTGTGTCAGATAAATAAATAATTTAAAAAAAAAAACTAGGGGCACCTGGGTGGCATAGCGGTTGGGCGTCTGCCTTCGGCTCAGGGCGTGATCCCAGTGATCTGGGATCGAGCCCCACATCAGGCTCTTCCGCTATGAGCCTGCTTCTTCGTCTCCCATTCCCCCTGCTTGTGTTCCCTCTCTCTCTGGCTGTCTCTCTCTCTGTCGAATAAATAAATAAAATCTTAAAAAAAAAAAATTAAAAAAAAATAAAAATAAATAAAAAAAATAAAAAAAATAAAAAAAAAACTAAAAGGATGAGAAACAATATACTGTCTATTCTCATTACTCACAAAAGTTATATTCTATACAGTAGCTGCAGTGAATTAGCAAATATGGAGCCCTTGTTCCTAAGGGAAATACAGGGTTGGGTTCCTATGAGCCTCTGGTTGTAACATTTTGGTCAGCTGATCAATACACAACCTTGTTTTATGTGTGTTTCTGCTTAAGGACACTTTATTTAACATATGTTGTTTATTTATTAAAATTTACCTCACAGTCAATGGCACCATAACTCATACCTGAATGGAGCTTATCTAACATTTTCCTCCACAAAGCAGGTCACCACCTTCTTCTACTTAGAAACATTAGACAACCCCTCAGCACTACACTTGAGGGCCACATTAAACAGTGACATCACCAGCAAAAAGTACTAATGTGTGAAAAACGAAACAGACCACAAAAAAGCACACTTGTTTACAGTAGGAGAGCTGAAATAAGAAGGCAAACTGTTGCTTGTTCAACCTTAGCTGGGAACATGCATGTCAAGCAACTCGATTTTTTCTGCCATTCTGTGCATGTCCTTGAACGACAGAGGAAGTGCTGCAAGTAATGATTTTGATTGATCTATTTTACAAATAGATTCTACTGAGCAAGCAAATTTGCAAATATGGAGTCCATGAATAATGAGGATTGACAGTACCATACAAACAGTAATCAAAAGAAAGCTGGTGTAGCTATGTTATTATCAGTCAAAATAGACTACAGAGCAAGAAAAATTGCCAGAGATAAAGATATCATTACTTAATGATAAGAGTCAATTCACAAAGATGTAACAGTCTATTAGATTTTTGTCTCTCTGAGAGCTTCGAGTTACATACAGCAAAAAGTGTTAAACCAAGAGGAAAAATGGAAAAACCCACAATTTTTGGTAGAAGCTTCAGCACTCCTTGCCTAATAATCAATAGACCAAGTAAGCTGAATATGAGCTAAGATATAGAAGAAATGAACGATACTAGCAACCAACTGTAACAAAATGACATTTACAGAGCATTCTACCCAAAAAAAGTAAAATACACATTTTTTAGGGCACATGAAACATTTATGAAGATAGGCCATATTCTGTCTCATAAACATATCTTACCAAATTAAACACAACTAAAATCATAGAAAGCTTATTCTCTGACCATAATGGAATTAAAGTAGAAATCAATAACAGGAATATATGTAGGGAATCCCCAAGTTATTGAAAACTGAACAGTACATTTCTAAATAATCCATGGGAAAAAGAAGAGATATCAAGGGAAATTACAAAATATTTTGTACTGAATGAAAATAAAAATAGAACATTCAAAGTTGTAAGATATGCTAAAGAAATGCTTAGATGGAAATTCATAGCATTAAATGTTTATATGAGAAGAAAGACTTAAAATAAACAATCTAAGTGTAATTTTAAGTCTAGAAAAAGAAGGGCAAAAGAAAGTTAAAGCTAGTAGAAAGAAGGAAATAATAAAGAGCAGAAATCAACATCATTGAAAACAGGAAAAATATTATGGAATATCAGTGAAATCAAAAAGATGTTTCTTTGAAAAGATATTAAAAGCTTAACAAACCTGCAGCCAAACTGACAAAAAATAAATAAACAAAAAAGCCACAAATTACCAGTATCAGAAATGAAAGGGAGATATCACTATAAATCCTATGCATATTGAACAGATAAAAGAGTATTACAAACAAATCTGTTCACGTAAATCCAATAAATTAGATAAAATGGACCAATTTCTGTAAAAACTACCAAAACTAACCCAAAACTAACAGAATAGTCCTGTATCGATTAAATAAATTGAACTGATGTTTAAAGATCTTCCCACAAAGAGAATTCTAGGTCCACATGGTTTCACCAATGAATTCATTTAAGGAAGAAATTACACCAGTCTACACCATCTCTTTCAGAAAAATCAAAGGAGGAAATACTTAGCTTATTTATGAGGATAGCAATTACACTGATATCAAAACCAGACAAAGATAGTGTGTGGAAAGCAAAATATAGATATATCTCATGAACACTGACCAAAAGATCCTTCAAAAAAAATATTAACAAATTGAATCCTTCAGCATATGAAAAGAGTAATGCATCATAATCAAATGAGTGTTATCTCAGGAATGGAAGACTGCTTCAACATTTTAAAATCAATCAATGTAACCCATGAGTCTAACACTCTAAAAAAGAAAACCAACATTATCATTTCATTAGAAGCAGAAAAAACATTTGATGATATTCAATGTCTATTGATGATAAAAATTCACCACAAACTTGGGATAGAAAGGAACTTTCTCAACCTAATAAAGAGCATCTATGAAAAATTCTATGGCTAACATCATACCTAATGGCAAAAGATTGCATGCCTTCCCCTAAGATTAAAAACAAGTCAAGGGGCGCCTGGGTGGCACAGCGGTTAAGCGTCTGCCTTCGGCTCAGGGCGTGATTCCGGCATTCTGGGATCGAGCCCCACATCAGGCTCCTCCGCTATGAGCCTGCTTCTTCCTCTCCCACTCCCCCTGCTTGTGTTCCCTCTCTCGCTGGCTGTCTCTATCTCTGTCAAATAAATAAATAAAATCTTAAAAAAAAATAAAAATAAAAATAAAAACGAGTCAAGAATGTCCACTCTTTTCCTATTTAATAGTGTGCTAGTGCCCTAGGCAATGCAGAGGCTAAAACCTGGAAACAAAATGAAATGGTCCTTATTTACAAACAACATGATTGCCTAAATAAAAACTCCTAAGAAGGGTGCCTGGGTGGCTTAGTTGGTTAAGTGTCTGCCTTGGGCTCAGGTCAGGATACCAAGTCCTAGGATTAAGCCACGCATGGGGTTCCCTGCTCAGCGGGGAGCCTGCTTCTCACTCTCCCTCTGCAGCTCCCCCTCCTTGTGCTGGCTCTCTTTCTCTATCTCTGTCAAATAAATAAATAAAATCTTAAAAAAAAAACTCCTAAGAAATCTACAAGTTAGCTCCTACAACTAATAAGACAGGAAAGCAAGATCATAGGAAAGAAGATTAACATTAAAAAACCAACTATATTTCTATACTAGTAATGAACTTTTGGAAATTGAATTGTTTTTAAATGCTCTTTACAGTAACTTTCCTCCCTCCAAAAAATATTTAGGTATAAATCTATCAAAACATATATAAGATCTATATGCTGAAAACTACAAAATACTGATGAGAGAAATCAAAGAAGAACCAAATAAATGAAGATCATGTTCATGGACTCGAGACTCAACATAGTTAAGATATTAATTTTCCACAAACCGATCAGATTTCATTTTATGTAGATATAGGCAAGCTGATTCTAAAATTTATATGGAAAGTCAAAGGAACCACTACAGCCAAAACAATTTTGAAAGAGAAAAATAAGAAGGATTGCACTACTTAATTTTAAGACTTACTATTAATCTATAGTAAGAAAGATGCCATGGTATTAGTGGAAGGATAGACATATAGATGAAAGAAATAGAATAAAGAGTCCAGAAATAGACCCACAGAAATATAGCCATTTAACTTTTAATAAATTACGAAGATAATTCAACAGAGAGATGTTATCTTGCCAACAGATGTTATTAGAATAATTGAACATTCATAGGGGCACCTGGGTAGCAACTGCCTTTGGCTCAGGGCATGATCTCAGGGTCCTGGGATTGAGCCCTGCATTGTGCTCTCTGTTCAGTGGTGAGTCTGCTTCTCCCTCTGTGCTCTCCCTCTCTCTCTCTCTCTCTCTCAAATACATAAATAAAATCTTTTTTAAAAATAATAATTGAACATTCATATAAAAAAACAAACCTTAAGCTATAATTCACAATATATCTGAAAGTCAACTTGTTACAGTCCATTTAATTGTATGTAATTTTTAGAAATACTAAATTAATAAAAGTAAAAAAAGATTTTATGCTCACAGAAGATAATTTATTTGCCCAAGTTGGCAGATTGTAAACCTTCAAGTTACAACAGTCTGTTATATAATTAATTTTTCATCTATCTCTCAGGAATTGGTAAGAGGTTTATATAAATAAATAAAAGCTGTAACTACCTTGCAATAAATATTTTCTTAGATATTTTAATAGCTCTCTGTAGAACTATTTTGCTTAATGTTTTTCAAACTAATCTTAGATGTCAAGAAGCTGGCTCTTCAATTACACCATTTTTATTTCACCTTAAAATCCTTGTTATCATACCTTGTCTAATTGATGTATGAGAGACGAAAGATCTTTTTCTTGACAATACATCTTACTTGAAGATAATCCAAACAATTCAAGTATATATTAGGTCCATTCACAAAAAGAGGTACATTAATTCTTTGAAGTATATACCAGTCACTGGGGGATGTCGGAGATGGCCCAAGGATAAGGAAAGTTCTGTTCTCACTTTATACCTCACAGTCTATTCTTTATTAGCTCTTCCTCAGGGGAGAAGGAGTTGCTAATCTGATTGCTAAGAGTCTGGAATTCTTTGGATGAAACCAGGGCATTGAAAAAACATTTGAATCTGTGAACACCGTGGAATAGGCCAAGAAATATCCGGAAATTTTCCTGTATTCTTTTTCACTTTCAACACCAATGCCCAACAGTTTTTCCTCTTTCTTCCACTTTGACTTTGTCCACGAATTGGTAATAATGCCTTGTTTTTCCCCCACAAAACCAGCAGCACCACATGTGAAGTCAGACATCCAAAAAATTTTTTTTCCTCCCAAATTGAAGCTTTTTCATATCCACAGACTAAGTAACCTGGGTCAATTTAGTACTATGCACGAGAGCCAAATTATTTTTCCATATTGGTTGTGTTACCCTCTTTCCTGTGGCATTGCTGATATGCTTCTAAATCTTCTCACATTGCTCTGCAAAGATTCCACCTTCAGTTTTGGGGAAAGTAGGGAGGAGGAATAGATAAGAGACTTGGGAAAAGCAAGGGGACTCATTTTGTTTTTTGCCTCAGCCATGTGCCCCAGCTTAGTTTAATCTATATTTAGGGATAGATGGTACTTAAGGAGAAATTAATATATTTATACTTTGTTCCTCATTTAACTATTATTAATTTTGTATCATTCCTTTAGAGGGAAGAAGAAATACATGATAGGTTTTAGATAACTGAATCCTTAAATAATTAGTAGTCATGATCCCTTACTATTAGGGAGTTTAAATATTAAAATGCACAAAATTAAAATCCTCCTAAATTACAAAGTCTATGAATGGTATAAGAAGGAAGAAAAGTATAGAATTGAGTTGTCTGCCCTATGTAAACTGAGAAAACACTCAACCTACCCAACTTAAGCCCTGTTCCTTATAATCTATAGACTAATTGAAACAAGAGAATGCACGGTTGGTTTATACCATGTAATAAGAGTGACTCCTAAGTAGAGTTATATAAATTCCCAATCATTTCTCCCTCATTACATTGTACTTCTGGACTGAAACTTGCTTCCTCAATCTCTGTCACTTTTCACTTTTGCCGTTAAGGTAAGCAAAGAGGCAGCAGAATCATTCAAAGCAGGTCAATCCACAATGGGAAGGCCAGAAGTAGACCTCAGGATTCTTGTTTCACTTTGCTAAAATCCAAAGAGCTACAATGGGTTTAGAAGGGCACAGTACCCACTGACCCAGTTTTATGAACAGCTCAATGTTAATTTATCATTATATGCATTTTGGATTATTACTTTATTTTACTTTATTAATTTTGGAATAATCATAGCACATGTCTCTGTTTCCTCCCTTCCTGGGGGAGTATTTGCCTTGACTAGCACAAAACATCTGGATCCCTGATTATAGAGATTTAGAAAAGCAACAGTCCTGGAAATGAGGCTGTAATGATGAAAATCTGGCAGAGTTCAAAAACAGTTCATTGTTCTGATATTCCTTCAGAATAAAATCAGTATATCAGTTAGAAGACATATGATCAGTAAATGAAAAGGTAAGTTGACACAATATTTTTAGCACCCTATTCTTATTGCCCCAAAATGCTTATAATTTTTTAAGAGAAACTCAAAATTGAAGAAATAACCCAAAAAGTGTTTCCCCACAGGTTTCTGTAACATATCCTATCCAGGTCAATTTATGCCATCTCTGACAGTTATGAATAATTTCTACTTTCCCTGCAGGAGGAAAAAAAAACTAACACAAAACTTAGAAGAAGAATGGAAATGTAAAGCCCTGTCCAAGCAGCAGTCTGCTTAAGCCAGTTCAGTCCGCTCCAGGAATTACTCACTGCTCATTACACAGTCTTTCACCCACAATCATGCCTTTAGAAAATGCTTAGTTAACTTCACTCAACAACCCTAACTCTGGACAACACTAGCCCATCCTCACCTCAGAAGTGGAAGGACATTTCCCTTTGGCTACATCTGACCCTGGACCGAAGAGCAGCTACCCCTGAAACTGAAAAGGCATTTAGTCAAGAAGATAGGTTCTGAGATAGAGGACTCAGAAAACTCCAGCTGAGGCCGGAAAGACTATCTGAAATCAGCCCCCTGGGGCTGGTAAAAGAGAAATGATATTGCTTACCTCAGAGGGTAATTTGAAAATCAAATGAAATAATGGCAAAAAGTGCTTTATGAAGTGGTAAGTAGTTTATCAATGCAGCGAAGAACTGCTGTTTTTCAACTTCACAGATCCTATGCTGATTGAATGTCCTTCACTGTACAGAATGACTTCCCCCCTTGAATTATTTGGGGTGGTCAACAGAAGGGCCTCTAGACTTTCCTCTGAGTCACTGCCTGTGGTGAGTGTCAGAACCGACAGAAACTCACTCCTGCCTCCTCAGCTAACAGCTTGTCTGGGGGTGGGAGGGAATTTCCCCTTCTCAAGTTTTACTATTTGAATTTTTTGCAACCCAGACTCACTTCTTCCCTTTTAAAACTGCATTATAATTTTCCTCCCCAGCTATCTGAAGTACAATGACTACAGCAAATGCAAACGAAACTTTCAAGTGAAAGAACCAAAACAAACTTAGAGTTTTAGTCCCCTCTACTCTTTTCCATACCCCTTTCTTTCACAGAAGTCTTTAATGAAAGCATAGCCTGGAATTGAGAGAAATACCTTGTATCTACCCCTAGAGACAGCTTCGTAGGTTAACAATGACCATGCTTTCCCCCGCTGCTCAACTTACACATCCATTACTCAAATACACACACATGCACACACCAGTAAGCCGGTCAACCGCAGGCAAATCTGACTCTTCCCCAACTTGTAGCCACAGATAGCAGCAAAGGGACCAAAGTCCTTCACTGTCAGCTCCAAAAAGACACTGCACCCGCCAGCGGCGCCGCAGTAGCAGCCTCTGCGCTGCAGCCTCCTGCCAGAGTTTCAGGTCTAATTCCTTGAGGAGTAACGCTCCTCTGCCCTTCGTCCCACTCCCGTGGGCTTCACCCACTTCTTTCCTCAGGACATCGGGAGGAACCGGGTCACTTTGCCACTTTTGCAGAGGCGGAAGCGGTAGGGAAGATTCCCACCGAAGTATCCCGAAGCCCATGACTCCTGGCCCGATCTCCCCACCCTCCCGCCCACGTAGGCGCCTGTGTGTCTGGCAAAGGTCCCAGTCCTCAAGGTGCCTGAGCTCCGATGGGATGTGGAGGAACCAGGCGGCTAGAGCAGCAGCGGCAGGACTAAGACTGGGGATGGTTAGAGGACAGATGAGACGGGACTGGGGAGAGGGGCGACGACTTCGCGTAGAGGCACTCTCCCGCCCCTAGCTTACAGACAGAACTCCAAAACGCGCAGATGGGAAGCAAGGTAAAGGCCTTTTCTCCCTAAGCTCTCCCTTCTCTTCCCCACTCCCCGCCTGGACACCTGGTGAAAAAGCAAGGTGCAGGAATACCTGGAGCGAACACCATGATTTCCTCCAGCCGCTACGCCCCTACGTGAGGAAAATAGACGGTCAGACGGAGGGTTGGGAGAAAGGCCAGGACTTGGAGGGGTCAGACGAGCGCAGATGGGCGCACGGGCCGGGACGGTCAGCACCTCGGACAGCTCCCCGCCGCGAGATCCCGGGGCCGTAGCTCCAGCAGCCGCAGCGCGCTCAGCCTCCACAATGCACTGCTCTGCCGGCCGCTACAGCGGCGGCGGGAGGAGGAGACCGAATCCTGCTCAGTTCATCCTCATTCCTGTGCCAGCTCAGCGTACACTGCTGCTTAGGGAGCAAAACTATCGCTTCCACGGGAGAAGGAAGGACGGAAGAGGAAGAGAGAAAAAGGTAATTGCCCGGCTTCCCGGCAGGGGGACAACTAATTGCTTCTAATTACCTGCTGTCTCTCGCCCCCGTGGATATCGGACTGACATTTAGAATGGGTTTGCCCTTTTTTATATATATATAACTCAAAGAACTTTACTCTTGAGGATGACTCTGAGTTTTCCGGGTTGGTGACTCTGAATAGAGGGGTGGGGCCTCCAAGTTAATGGGCCCTTGGGGTCCATGACTCCTCTCTTACCCTGAGTCTCAGTGTTCTGCTAACGTCAGAAAGAGAGCTAGAGGGAAGGACAGGGTGACTGGAGCACGTGAGAAGGGCGCTCCCTCAGGCCCCGCCCCCAGGCGGACAATCCGGCTCTGAAAGCTCCTAAACTTGGAGGTTCTCAAGGTCATCATTTTAGAGAAAGCAGGGCTGAGACCTCAGTGAGGTATGTCTGCACTGAGAAACTCACTCCATAAACGGTTGAGCCAACAGAGTTCCCTTCAAGTATGAGAATAGCCCTGAGACTGATCAAGAAACATTAGTGATTCCCCTACCTTCATCTGACTGAAAACTGGGCCCCGCATACACACCCAGTTCTAAAGTTACTGGGACATGCCCCACACTCACTTCATGCTTCTAATTCACTGCTCATTTCTAAATCATTATCTAGTTCCCCCAAGAAATGTTTGTGTAGTGTGTATAGCCCAGACTAGATGTTACCCAGCTTGATACAAGTCCATCTGGGTTATATACCAGAGCTAAGAGACACAGGATCCTCCAGCCTCAAAGCAGATGTCAGTTGCTTTGGGGTTTATTCTCTATTTTTGCAGCTGAAAGGAGTTTTCCAAGAACAAAGGGTAATCTGGGTCATTTCCAGTGTTTTATGGGGTTTCTTGCACCTCTCCCTGGAAAATATAGCTGTCCTGAAAATACAATATTTCTTAATAATTTGGTTGGTGGCCATAAGTTCTACACTCTTTTGCCAAATATAAAGCATTCAAATAGGCTTATTGGCACTGGTTTTGTTCAAAACCATCTGATAGATTTAGAATGCAAACAGTTTTACAGCTCTTGAACTGCAGTTTGCATGGAGGCATATGGGCAGCCTCAACATAACAAAATCAGTGCTGCTCTTAGCACCTGGCTCAACACAGGCTTAAACAGATGGAACCTGCCTCAGCAGCAACAAGAGGCAACTCAGCTGATGGACAGGATAAGGTATGTGCATGACAAGATGCAGTCCTTTCACTTCCCCCAAATTACACCAAAAACCAGGGACCGAGGGCACTTCATTCTGTCTTCTTTGCTTTATCACCAGAAGTGTGATACACTCCGAAATAATCTTTGAATGATTGAAAGGCCTCTTTGAAAGGTCTCTTTATAACTTTTACTTTTTAATGGGCTTTATTCTCTTAATGCATAAACAATTATTCATGATTAAGTTCAAGAGAGCGCAGTGTGGTGTAGGAAAAGAGAAAAGATTTGAGAACAAGAGTCAGACTCAAGTCCATCCTTTACTAGCTGTGTGACCTTGGATAAGTTACTTATCTGTCTCATCTGCAGTATAAGGATTAAGGTATTGTGAAGGTTTGTTGTGGGGATTAAATGTGATAATGTATTAACAGATTAATTAAGAGAGACCACAGCCCCAATTACACCCATTCCATGAAATTGCTGACACACTGGGAATAGATGACACCCTACAGGAATGCAAACTAAATATGTTAAATCAGTACTTCTCAAATATTAATGTGCATATAAATCCCATGAAGATCTCCTTAAAATGCAGGTTATGATTCAGTATAGCAGGGTGGGGGAGAGATTCTGAGATTCTGCATTTCTAACAAGCTCCCAGTTAATGTCCAAGCTGCAGAGTGCTGCTGGTCCATAAAATATATTTTGAGTAGCAAGGTATTAGATGTATCAGCATTTAAAAGGAGAGAAACTATTTATGCCACCTCCAACCTCAGAGCATGTTCTTCTAAATGTTAAATAAGGAAGGACTGTAGATGTATTCCCATAGACTTCCAAGCTACACAGAAGCCAAGACAGTAGTAGAAATAAAGAATGCCTGAAAATTGTCCCAAGAGCGTCTTTGATTAGTTTGCTGTGGCAGTAGCAGGTAATACGATCCAGTAAAAACCAACGCAACAGGTCAAAGACAAAAGAAAAAACTCCTCAGCCCATCCTCAGCTCTTCTCTGCCCTTCTTTCTCTGGTGAATTCTTCATTTTCTCTACCCAACACAACATTGCTACTTAGCCAGAGGACAGTATATTCCCAACACAGTTTTTGTTTGTTTATATTTTAGTAAGAGCAATTAATATCATTCCCAGTAAAACCCAAGCATTTTAATATATTTTTATTTACAATTATTTCATCAGTAAATTTTATATTCAAGAATATTATCTCCAATTTTTGCAACTAGAGTTATTATTCTGTTGAATTAATTTAAATACCTTAATAATGCTACTAGATTTTTTATATCTTAGTGTAAATGATAAATTTAAAAACAGACTGTCTGTCTCATGGGAAAATAAAAGTTTCCTTTTATTCTACCACAACAGCCAGATTCTTTGATAGATCCAGTCTAATTCAACAACTGAGTCTTATGTTCGCAGTATAGTCTCATTGTCTCTGCTTAAACACCTCCACCCAAGGCAACTCATTCTCTAGACAAACGATCCACGGCATTTTGAAATAGCTGTCTACAGAGAGGCAGCCACCACCCCCGCCACCTCCACAACCACCATCTACCTCATTCTAGCACCATCATTTCCAGTCAATGACAGGAATACTGACAGGAAGCAAGACAGTGAACAGTTGGACTAGATGCCCCAACTTTCTTGCTCTCATACTGTGCTTATCAAACTCGGCACTCCTACATACAGATACTTGAACAAGGAGCTAGAACTGGAAAGCACAGAAGAAAAAGAGTCCCCTAATAGAATCAACTATTTTACTTGGAAACTTGGGAGACTATTTTATACAAAAATGAACATGGTCACACTATGAAGTAGTGATTTATGTGACATATAAACATTAAATTAGAAACTCCAAAGAAACTACGATAGACAGATTAGAGCTATAACTCTCAGACTTCCCCCAAGTTCTCATCTATTCCCTCTAACATTAATTCATTCTATTCAGTCTTTAGAGCTTTAAAAAATAGAAAAATTTTGAAAACCCATCTTGAGATATTCCCACTGTTTGCATTATTTGCAGCGCACCTTGGCTCTAGCCATACCCTGATTCTTCACACTCCATACTCATTTTAATGCATTATTCAACCAACTATAATTTCAAATAATTTTTAGTATCTCTGAGGACAGTTGAAATAGATTGAAAAGGAGAATTTTCATTATGAAGCGTTGAACCATAATTTTTTTCCAAATGTCTTGGCTTGTAGGTTCAAATGATTACAGAACTGAAATGCTGGAAAAGAACTCTTTTCTTCTAAGAACTGCTAGAAGTTGTTGACTTGGGCCTAGGGAAGGCCATAAAGGTGAATTAAGCAGGAATTTAAAAAAGGAATGAGAAAATGTGGCATAGACATGAAAAAAGAAAAACCAAATGAGGAAGAAGACATTGAAAAACTAACATCTTTGTGTTACCCAATCTGTAAAGACTTAAAGAAAGCGAGGTAAAAATACATCTAGAGAGGGAAATGGCATAAATTGAAAAAAAATGAAGATACAGGATAGAATAAAAGGGAAGGGAAAATAAAATAATGACTACACTGCTGTAAGAAAAGAAATGGGGAATTTTAAAGAATGTTGGAGGCTCAACGAATACAGGACAGTGTCTCTGTAGGTTTGCATTTTATGAAGCAGTTTATGAGTACTGTGAGATGCTTTAAAATGGACTATGACATAGCCACATTTTCTGAAAGGAAACATCAGCAAAACTTCTCTATTGGAAAAAGTAGATTAGAGCAGTTAAAATTTTATAGTGTGCTTATTATACACAGTGAATACTTTCTTGAAAAAGAAATCTAACATTGTTTGAAGACCTTTTTTTCCCCACCAAAAAGCTATGTATCCATGTCCATTTTTGTATAAAAAAATTCTCCCAAGTCACACGCAGAAAAAAAAAGTTGTTTTTATTAGATAACAGGAGAGGGAGAATCAGTGAATCAGTTGAGGAGAACATTCAAATTAAAACTAATTTGGTTAGTTTTTAAAAAGCACAGAGCATTCAACTCAATATCTAACTTCAAAATTGTAAATAGACACTATAAATCTTATTCAACAAATTCTGAATACAAAAATTTATCTGTTTATAAATGAGTGCCACACTAAGTTGGGGCACCTGAGTGGCTCAGTCAGCTAAGCGTTCGACTCTTGACTTTGGCTCAGGTCATGATCTAGGGTCATGAGATCGAGCCCTGTGTCAGGCTCCACACTGAGCTTGAGATTCTCCCTCTCCCTCTCTCCTAAATAAAATAATATAAATAAATGCATAAAATGGATAAGTTCCACGCTAAGTAAATTTCAGAAGGGAAAAATCAATGAGAAAAAGAAGTCTGGAAAGAAGAGGTGAAGAGAAAAGTAATAGATAGGAAAGGGATATGAGAAGGGGAAAGAAAAGAGGCAGGAAACTGAGATAGAGTTTTCTGCTAAGCACATATATAAAGGAAGAAAGATACTAAAGACAGAAAAAAAAATGGCATATTGAGAGATTCAGAAAAGACTTTTTTTTAAAGATTTTATTTATTTATTTGACAGAGAGACAGCCAGCAAGAGAGGGAACACAGCAGGGGAGTGGGAGAGGAAGAAGCAGGCTCCCAGCCGAGGAGCCCGATGTGGAACTCGATCCCCGAACGCCGGGATCACGCCCTGAGCCGAAGGCAGATGCTTAACGACTGAGCCACCCAGGCGCCCCCAGAAAAGACTTTTTAAACAAAACAAGAAAAAGAAAGAATAACAAACTTTTTTAAAAAGTATAATGACAAAGATTATATTCTCAATACAGTCCAAATTGAGAAGTTGGGTGTTCTTCTTATATCTGGCTCACTTGGGCTGTATGTTTGGGAATAAATTTAATCATTACCTTTGGAAATAATAACTTTATTTCTCAGCCATACAAAAAGAATGAAATCTTGCCATTTGTGAAAACATGCATGGCCCTAGAGGAGAAGTGAAAGAAGTCAGACCGAGAGAGCCAAATGATTTCATGTATACGTGGAATCTAAAAAACAAAACAAATGAACGAACAGAAAACAGAAACAGACTCATAAATACAGAGAACAAACTCATAGCTGCCAAAAGGAAGAGGGGTGGGAGGATGGACAAAATAGGTGAAGGGAATTGAGTGATACAAAGTTTCAGTTACAAGATAAGTAAGTCATGGAGATGAAAATTATGCCATAGGGAATATAATCAATAATATTATAATAAGATAGGGTAACAGAGCCTGACTATACTTTATAGTGGTGAGCACTGATAATGTACAGACTTGTCAAATCACTGTGTTGTACACCTAAAATTAATTTAACATTGTATGTCAATATACTTCAATAATTAATATTTTAAAAAGAAACACTTTTTAGTTTTTTAAACAATTGTTCAAAGCTCTGCATCTCTATTCAAAGGCTCAGTTCAGAATTAGAAGGGTCATACTTCACTACACAGGGATTTTGGTATCAGAGAATTATTTTTTAGACCATGGTAGCTAAAAATATAGAAATGCTGACTCTTTGGTTACTTTTTAACCTATTTTAAAAATCAGCTTGTAACAAAAGAGATATCCTTTGCAACCTTAGAGTAGGAAAAAATTTCCTAGATAAGAAGCATGAATCATAAAAGAAAATAATTGATGAATAAGACCTCATCATAATTAAAATTGTCCTCTATCTGAAAACTATTGCTAAGAAAACAAAAATGCAAGCTACAGACTAGGAGAAAATATTTATAATATGTATATCTGCATCTATAATAATAACTCTTGCACCTCAATAAGACAACAACCCAACTAAAACTTGCCAAAATGTTTAAATAGGTGCTTCCTAAGAGAAATGTATTACTAATGGCCAATAAGCATATGAAGACTTCTCAACACAATTAGTCATCAGAGAAATATAAATTAAACCACAGTGAGGTAGCATTACATACCTAGGAGAATGGGGAAAATGAAAAAGACTGGCAATGTCAAATGTTGATGAGATATGGAGCACCTAGAACTCTCATACATTTTTGGTGGGAATGTAAAATGTTACCACCACTTCAGAAAACAGTTTCATGTTTCTTATAATATTAAACATATACTTACCCTAGGACTTGTCTATCCATTCCATTCCTACATGGCTACGCAAGAGAAATGAAAACTGTGTCCATGCAAAGACTTATGTATGAACATTGACAATAGACAATAGCTTTATCATATCCAGAAAATGAAAATAACCTCTAAGTCCATCAACACTGTATGGTTACACAAACTGTGGCATATAGAGACAACAATGTGATAAATCTCAAAAACATACTGAGCAAAAGAAGCCAGACATAACAGAGTACATGCTGTATGATTCCATTTATATGAAATTCTGGAAAGGGCTAAAGAACTATAGTGATAGAAAGGAATTCAGTGGTTATCTGGGGCCTGGGGACATGGGAAGATGAATTGGGACTGACTGAAAAGAAACACAAAAGAAGTTTTGGGAAGGATGGAAATGTGTTATATCTTTACTGTTAGTGGTGATTACATGGGTATATACATGTGTCAAAACCCATAGAACTGTATACCTATAATGAGAGCATTTTACTTTATATAAAGTGTACTGCCATAGAGTTGATCTAAAAGACAGTTTGTAACAATCTGATATTTCTAATAAATAGCAATATGGGAAAGAACATCCTAAAAATGGAACATTTTGAGAACTAGAATTAACTATAAAAATATGCTAACTCAATTTTTCCTAGTTTTTAAAAATGTTTTAAATCTAAGATAATTTCACATTTTCTATTCAACCATTTTGAATTATTGTATTTAGTCAATATGAATGAATGAGTAAATTGATATAAAATGTTGTGATTTATTTTACAAATAGGCATTATTCTCTTCTTCATTCATTTATTCAATAAGCATTTATTGATCAGGGGATCAATACTAAGAACAGTATCAGATACTAAAGATTCAGAAGTATAAGACACAGGTATGCTCTCAAGCAGCTAAGGGTCTGGTAGAAAAAAAAAGACAGGGAAAAGGAAGAGAAGAACACAGATACAGCTGAGGTCTGCAAATATGTATCTACAGAAGTGTCAGGTGGCATGGTTACATGAAGTCAGGGTACAGATGTGTTAAAATATCTACAGTAAGCCTGAAATGGAGTCATGCATGCTAAGTCCCCATGTCAGCAGACCAAAACTTACCTAAGTGACTATGCTTGGCTCTCCCAGAAAAGGAAGGCCTACATCAACCAATCAGCACTTGCCTGCTCAGCGCAAGTTATCTGACCAGGCTCCAAGACTTCCCTTTTCTCCCTGAAAGAAAAGCAGCGCTGCTTTAACTAATCAGCAAATGCCCAGTATGACATCCTTGTTCCTGATCACTCTGGTCTAGAAAAATCTCTCACCTTATATAACTCTTCAGAGCTTTTTTTTTTTTTTTTTTAAGATTTATTTATTTTTGAGAGAAAGAGAGATTGCTCGCATGAGGGGAAGGAAGGGCAGATGGAGAGAGAGAGAGAGAATCTCGAGCAGACTCCTGCTGAGCGGGGAGCCCCATACACATGGGGCCCAATCTTATGACCCTGAGATTATGACCTAAGCTGAAATCAAGTTGGCTGTTCAACCAACAGAGTCATCCAGGCACCCCCTCTTCAGACCTTTCTATTCTGCTAGATTGGATGTTGCCCAACTCATGAATCACTGCATAAAGCTAATATGACCTTTTCAAAATTTATGATTGTTGGATTTTTCCTTTAACACATGAGAATGCCACAAACCAATGGAATCCAATTTGGGGAGGGAAAGAAATTAAGGCATGAGGAACCCTCTAAGGGAGAAGGAAAACAAGAGGTCATTCTGGACTAGAACTTACGAGGTTGAAAGACTAGCACCATGAGAGAACAAAGGCATAAGAAAGCTGGCAGGACCAAGGCAGGATTTCTGAGCTTAAGTTGGAGCTATTCTGCATGACAACAAAGTCTTGAGAGCAGCTCTCTAAGTGACTGCTGACAAATCAGCAGAGAGGAAGTGAAAGAATCTTGAGAGTGAAGTGTCTGGGTTGAAGTCTTCCTGGATGGCAGGTACGCAGAGGGCAGAGAAGATAAAGAACCTCACAGCTTGGCTCCCTCCCCCACAGATTCAGTGGGGGAGGGAGTTGGATAGTTAGAAATACAGTTGACCCTTGAACAACACAGATTTGAACTGCACGGGTCCACTTCGAATGGATTTTTTACAGTACAGTGCTGTAAATGTATGTTCTTATCCTCATGATTTTTCTTAATAGCATTTTCTCTTCTCTGGCTTACTTTATTGTAAGAATACAGTATATAACGCGTATAACACACAAAATACGTGTTAATTGTGTATGTTATGGTGAGGCTTCTGATCAACAGTAGGCTGTTAGTAGTTAAGTTTTGGGGGAGTCAAAAGTTACACACCTATTTTCAACTGTGGAGGAGGGAGGTTGGCACCCCTAACCCCCATTGTTCAAGGATCAACTGCACTGATATGTGACCACATAAATCTAAGGAGAAAATAGTTAAAAGTTCTTTGAATAAGTTAATAATGCTTAAGTAGAATGATAACATTTGTAATTGAAATTGATGGATTTCACAGTCAGTCCTTTTTATACCAATCTAGGTAACAATAGTAGATATTTAAACTGAATCCTTTATTTTTTTTTAAGATTTATTTATTTGAGAGAGAGGAGAGAGAGCTGCCACGTACACGCGTGAGTGAGGGGAGGGGCAGAAGGAGAGAGCGAGGATCTCAAGCAGATTCCCTGCTGAGCACAGAGCTCTTTTCCAGGCTCAATCTCATGACTCTGAGATCATGACCCTGAGATTATAACCTGAGCCAAAGCTGAGTCAGATGCTTAACCCACTAAACCACCAGGGGCTCCTGAATCCTATTGCTTTATAAAGACATTGACATGAGTTCAGAAAATAAACAAGCAAATTCTCCGCATTTGAATTTTAAAGTGAGTGCTTGAAATGCAGAGCGGAGATGAAAATCTTGAAAACCAAGGCTTTCAGTTCGTTGCTGGAGCAGTGGGGGAAAAGGTTTTTTAAGTCTTAGCCTCAAGGCCTCAGGGCTAAAATTGTAAAGTCTATAAAATAAACCGAGTTGGGGTGAGGAAAAAAAAAACCCATAAAAACATAACCAGTTTGAAAATTCATTCTGGGTTTGCAGGCAAGTTTTGTTTCTGGTTTTGGTTTTGGTTTTACAAGAATGGATAAGAAATTATGGATTTATCAGGGTCTCCAAAAAAGGAGATTGTTGTCCCATGTCTGTGTCCCAACCCTGGTCAGCCCATGAAGAGATAGGGCCTCAGAAGGGAAATGACTGGTAGCCCAGATGAATTTGGAGAAATCCAAGACCTCCATTTGACTTTCAAATGAGAGTCTCTGAGCTATGTGTAGCTCAGGAAGAACTCTAGCCTCTTGAAAATTTTCCAGGCCAGTGCTGGAGGAATAAATACTGGTAACAGAGTGAGTTTTCTGGGTAGATGAAATTTAGGGCCCCCTCCCAGGTCCTTCCTAACCCAGGGAACTCTCATATGAATCTGTGAAAAACAAGACAACAGGCCCAAAATGGAGCCGCTTGTGCTAAGCCCCAAGTCACCAAACTCAGATTTAATTACAGGTTTAGCTTTCCCAGTAATGGGATCTTAAACCAGTCAATCATGAATTGCCTGATCAGCACTAGTTAGGTAATGTGTCTGACAGATCCCTGCTATCCCCTAAAGGAAAGGAAACCAGCAAATATTAACCCACTTTTGTCTACTAGAACTTCCTTGCTCCTGCTCCCTTCTGCCTACAAAAGTCTTTCATTTGGTACATCTCCTTTCTATCTGCTAGATTGCTCCCTGATATGAATCAGTTTTTGCTCAAATAAACTCTTAAAATATTTACTATGTCTCAGTTTATCTTTTACACCTGGAAGGATTGAACATGTAGCCAGCAGCAGTCTTGAGGTCAGAATAAGAAAGGCTCCAGAGGGACCAAAGGCCTTGGTGAGACATGGCCATCTAAAATGATGGATCAGAGCTCAAGCCCCACCAGCAAAGGACAAAGTCCCATCTCAGGAACTGCTCCAGAACAGCTGGTGTCTGAAAACTGGATCCCCTATCCCCTTGAGTGTGGACACATCCTCAAGAGAAGTGAACAGTAGAAATCTTTCCTTAGCTATTTAAAATTCTGAGTTTTACTCAGAGGTTTCTGAAATGACAGTAATCAGTCATTTTGACCGAGTCTGACCGGAAGTTACTAGATTAAGTGTTCTGCTATTGAACAACACGAAAAAAAGATTAGCATTAGTTATAGACAAATCTCTTTCTAGTGGCCTGTGCTTTTCTACCAACTTTTCTAACATTTCTGAGTGCTCTCACATAGCATTTCTGGCTACCTAAAGTGTTATTACTTCCGTTCCACACAGCTCCCTCTGTGTCACTGAAGTGTAAATATTACTCCTCTAAGAGGTTTTTCCTGTCTACGCAGCCTTAGTGCGTCCAATACCCACCCCACTACACACACACACACACACACACACACACACACACACACACACACAAGCATGTGTGCACCTGTGCACACACACACTGTTTATTCTCTGTCGGGGTCCTAGATTCATTTCCTTTATATCACTTTCCTCAATTTGCTATTTCATAGTTATTTGTTTGATTACCTGTTTAATGTCTGTTTAATTACCTGTTTAGTGCTACACTGTTATCTCTATAAGAGCAGAAACTGTTCCTGTTTTATTTTCGCAGTACTCACAGTGCCTAGCACGGTCCTCACTGTATAACAGCCATTCAGTAAACACATGTTGAGTGACTGTGCCAAGCTCTAGGCTGTTATTTACTCCTGAGATAGATGCTGTTATTGTCCTCATTCTAAAGAAGGAAAAGGAGCCACGGAGAGATTACATAGCTTTGCAAAGCCAGTTAATGACAGAGCCAGAATTTAAAGCCAAGTAAAAAGGAGGAAAAAACTTGGCATGACTGACTCCAGAGCATGCTCTCTTGTCTCCTACAGAACATTTTCTCTTTTTACAAACACAGAAGGCAATGGTCTGGGCCTCACCATCCCTGTGGTACTGGGGCAACATGACCAGTGACCCCATCCCAAAGCCAAGATACCAGTAGGCCAAACGGTTTCTACTTCATTTCTGGAGGAGTTAATGAATGGAGGAACTGTTCGGTTCAAGGGAAAACAGGAATTCACTGACAGAGTAGAGGTTTCCGATGTTAGCTGGGGCCTACATGGGGAATAGGCTACGTGGGATGAAGATGAGACGGGGCCTTTTTTGGCTCAGGGATATTTTGCCATACCTTAAAAAAAAAAAAAAAACCATTGAATAATCTTTTTTTTTTTTAATTACCATGTTGCAACACCCATCCTATCCCAATCCCAAACTTTAAAACTTACTGACCTTGAGGTTCATGAATGAGGTGACAAGTGGGCTGAGGTAAAGGATTTTCAACTCACTTTATTCAAAACTGAATTCATCAGCTCTCCTTCCATTTTAACACTCTCCTATATTCTCTTTCTCCCTTAGTGGTGGCACCTTAATCTATGCTTGAAGTCTACAAGTGACCCTTAACTTGGCTGACTTAATTTTCTAAATATCTCTTAAATTTGCCAACTACTCTCCGTTCCCATCACTGCATCAGACCCTCTCTTGCCTGGACGATTGCAATTGCATTGTAACTGCTCTCCTGGTCTCATGTTTCCATATTCATCTGCTTATTTATACTCATCTGCTCTGTGTTCATCTCTTTCACGACCACTCAACTCTGTCTTCAGAGTGGGAAAGCAGTCATAGAAGTGAGTAGATGAATGGATGTGGCTGTGTTTCAATAAAGCTTTATTTATAAAAGCAGGTGATGGGCCAGATTTACCTCATAGTTATCAGAGTTATCTGTAGAAAATGCAGTGCCAACCATGTAACTATATCATTTCTCTTCAAAGAAAACCATAAAACACTGGATAATGCCACATTTTCTGTAAAAGATCCAAACTTCTAAATATGGCCTACGAATTTGATTTGGTCCCTGCCTACCATCTTACATTATATCTCACCACTCCTTGCCTTGCTCTTCATATTCCTGTAACACTGAACTATATCTAGTTCCGTGCACAAAAGGTTGTTCCCTGATGTTTCTAGTCTGATATCCTGATCCACACTCTTCCTCCCACCTGGAATGTCCCACTCATGTTTCCTCTTCACTTGGCTAATTCCTGCTTACTCTTCTGACAAGACCCAGGCCTCCTTGGGGAAGCTTACCATAATCCACACAGGAGCAGTGCCCTCCCCTGTCTCCCAGGAATCTCTCTGTTTATCTCTGTCATTTTTAATACTGCACTTGATCATAATTATTTGCCTGTTTCCCACATTAACTATAAGTTCCTCCAGAGAAGGTTTCCTATGTCTCACTTCATTCAATGCCCAGCATTTTCTGACCACACTGTAGAAACTATAAATATTTTTAAATGTTTATTGAATAAATGAATGTTTGAATGAATGCACTAAACTAGTCTGATTTCTTAAAAGAATTTATGTAAATGAAACAGGGCTTGTTGACTACAAGCATTGTGTCTGCCATACACATCTTTAGTTACATTTATATGTGTGCATATATCCTGTTAGAAATTACATTAGATAGATGATAGATAGATAGATAGATAGATAGATAGATAGATAGATAGATGTATAGTTAAAACAATTTTATAATGGAAAATTTCAAACATATACAGAAGTAGAAAAGAACTACTTGTCCTTAATGAACCCCATCCCCACCATCCACCCCCTACCCCTTCACTCTGTGTCAGTATATATTAATTTACAGCAAATCTTATTTTACCATACCTGCACCCATATCCCCAATCCTTCCACCTCCAGATATTTTGAAGCCTATTTCAGATATACCATTTCATGTGAAACTATTTCAATAGGTATCTCTAAAAATTAAAGATTTAAACATTTTAACAGAACCACTGCATTACTGTACCTTTAAGAAATGATTCTTAGCCATAAAGTTCATCAAAATTAACATCTTCATTGTCTTAGCAGCAGTAACATGTCCTTAGATGCCTTAACTCTGATCCCACTCCTTTCAATGTATACATTATGAGCGTCTAATATTTAAGTTCTAGCCATTCTTCCCTAAAATTAGATATTATTGTTTTCTAGACTCTATATTTCCTTATCAAGATATACACAAATAGCTAGTTAACTTTAAAAATCCACTTACTGTGAGATCTTTTTATAATAAACTTTAAAATCGTACTTATCTAAAAATGTCTTTATTTCACTCTTATCCTTGAAGAATAGTTTCATTCCACAAGCTTTTGGATTGATTTGTTGTTATTTTCTCAGTGTACCAACCACTTCTCCATCTTAGTTTTGGAGAAGGCTGGATTAGACTGGGAAAGGAACTCCATCAGTTCTATCAACCATGTATTTCCTATCTGCACCATCTATAGCAGCAAATGTAGAAGAGAGCCTGTTCTCCACTCAGAATGGGCTCAGACTAAGCCTAACGTTCTGGTAAAATCTTGGCTCTTTCAACAATCACCAGAATCTCAGTTCTTACCTAATTTAGATAAAGCTAGTTAAATTAAGCACTTTGAGCACCCAGGCTTTTAAAACAGAAGTCTATATCCAGAGACACAGTGGTAAAGAGAAAAAACTTTCTTCCCTTTCCCCCACATTCTTTCCTCCCCCCCCCCCCCCCCCACCAGCCCTGAGTCCTAGGAATAGAGTTTTCTCTCCAGAAGGGCTCTGGGGTCTGGCTGGACCCTTGATACAGGTAGTATCTGTTCACTGTGGAAAGAGTTGGCAGATAGTCATAGGAGCCTTGCCCTTTGAAGAGCAAGGTCAGACCTCGGGAGCAGTCTCTGTGACTATTGGGAGTCAGCATTTGTACCAGCTCGACTTTCTAATGCTTGCTTCTTTATCTCAGAAATAGCTGAGTCTCAGACTGGTCAGCTGAAATGCAGAGAAGGAGGATGCCCCAAGATAGGTCAGTTCCTAAATTTTCTAACACTTTTACCTCTGTGATGTCTTTGTTTTCAGACTTGTATAAGAAATCCTTACTATGCACATTTTCCTGACAGAACCCATCTGGTACTTTGTCATATTCATTTGACACATTTTGAGGCTTACTGTGCTGCTCTGAAATGGGACAAACTAAGCCATAAGTACACAAGTAAATCGGGGCCTGTGCTTAAAGTGGAGGTATTGTATGATTTCACCCATAACTTGCCTTTAGCTTCAGAAGTTGGGTTGGCATAATCCATTACGGAGGATGAAGCTTTTCTGTGAGCTGCTGTCTATCACACAGGTAGAATTCAGAAGGATGTACAGAATAGTCCTTTAATTCAGGTTCAAGCTGCCCACTGCCAACCAGACAGTGTCAACCCTGAATGGTGTGAAGGAAACAGCTTCTCCACCCTATTATTCCTGAGACACCTGATTCTGAAAACTTTTATCCTCAACTTATGCAATTATACCTCTCCTGAACTTGTCCTTTCCTTTTCTCTAGAATTCTTGAGAAAACAAGTTCCCATCACAAATAGTGACTTACTATAGCTAAAAAATATCCTAGCTCCCAACCAAGGAGATTCACTGTTTACCAAAACTACAATTGAAGTGAAAGAATAAAGAATAATAGTAATAATAGTAATTCTTTCAGGGGCTCCTGGATGGCTCAGTCAGTTAAACATCTGCCTTCGGCTCAGATCATGATCTCAGTGTCCTGGGATTGAGCCCCATGTCAGGCTCCCTGCTCACAGGGAGCCTGCTTCTCCCTCTCCTCCCTGCTCATGCTCTCTCTCGCTATCTGTCTGTCTCCCCAGTAAGTAAATAAAATATTTTTAAAAATAATAATAATAATCTTTTCAAAAGAGAGATGAGATACTACCTTTCTTCTAAATAAGACTTTACTTTTTGTCTCTTCTCCAGGCCCATCAACCACCTAAATAATTTCACACTTCAATTGAACTGAATTTTACACCAGGTGGTTGTCACTGAAAATGAAAGTCTAATGTGCTCTTGGGAATTTCCAGGTAGTGCCCAGAACTGAGCTACTCCTGCCCTCTAGCTTCATTTCCTCTCTCTTTTATATAACCTGCCAAAATTCATTCAGTTCAGTGATATTAGCTGAGTGTATCTATACTAAGCCCTGGAAATACTAATATGAGTGAGGCAATCTCTGCACTCAAGAAAGTCACCCTATACTGGAGGAAAACCATTTTAAAGACATAATGATACCAGCATAAGAAGCACAATAAAGTGGTGACATAATCCACTGCATCCAAAGGCAAGGGCATCACTGTGGGAAAGAACGACTTATTCCATTTGTAAAGTTAGGTGAGGAGCTAAACATGGGTAGCTCCGCTTTTCTCTTTTTGCCTTCAAGTACAAAAGGAGGAGAAAGGGAAACTTCCCAGAATGCCTTAACCAGTGTTCTTTGAACAGGATGACTAGACAGAACTCTAGGTGATTTGTCACCTTGTATCTGGACTTAGCCCCAGTGGCAGCCCCTTTGGATGACCTGATATTCAAATATGATCTCATCCCTGGACACTTGGCTCTCAGGTGTATTCCGACCTAGGACTGGTCTCTCCTCACCCTGGTGCCCAAAAGGATCTCAGTCACTGGGCTGTATGCAGGATCCTATTGTGTTGGAAGAAGGGATGTTTCCTCCCCACTCTTGATGTTTCCTTCCCAGTAGGAGAAGCAACATAACATTCATTCACTCATTTATCCAACCAACAAATATTTATTGACAACTATATACCAGGCACATTCTAGACCCTGCTCTCATAAAACTTACACTACATAGTCACTGCCTGTGGAGAATAGGCAAACAAAATACTAAGCATATGTGATAGGTGAGGGTGATGAGTACTGTGGAGAAAAATAAAGTAGTGTAAAGGGATAAACATTTCTGGGTAGAGAATTCCAGGTGTTTTATATAGGATAGTCAGGAGAAGCTGCATGGAGAAAAGCACATTTGAGTAAAGACCTAAGGACAATGAGGTTCTAGAGTTGAAAGAAGTATTTCAGTCTGGAGATATGAATTTGGGAATAATCGGTAATAGAGCTATGAGACTAGAGGAGACCAAATGGGAAGTGAATAGGATAGGTAGGAGTTTTCAAGAGTCAACCCTGAAAAACTCCACTATTTAAAATTCAGGAAGATGAGGAGACTGAGAAGAAGCCAATTAAGTTTCATACTCCTGGCCCTTTTCTTTGTCCATCTGAATTTCTCCCCCAGGGGGAGTAACTTATGTGATTGGAAAATTCAGGAGAGAACGTGATACTCAATGGCTCCACTCCTTCCTTTTTCCTTACTTTTAGGGAGCTGACTACACAGAAAGCTTGTATTCTGCTCTGTTTCTGTATGTGCTAATATCCTCAGGGACCATATGAAAAGGTCTGCAATTTTCTGTGCTTCCTATGACTCTGGTGGGTAAGCCTGCCTCATTCTTGAATTCAGTATTTTAAAGCCCACATCTATACAGTTCTAAGCCACATTTTCCAATATCAGATACCAGTAATAAAGACAATGTTTTAATTTATGTCTGCCTGCTTCCTTTGCCTTATCTCCTAATTGATTCAAAACTCTGGCCATCAAGAAGGTTTAAGTTCATCAGACCCCCTTGAAAGCCATTATCATGGAACACAAATTCAGACTCAGGTGATCTGTAAGAACACTTTCAACTCCAAAAGAAGTCTGTGATTTACATCCCTGCCTGTCAGTTGGAAGCCAAATCTAGACTCAGAGATTTTAGAAGTAGAAAGAAAATAAGATCATCTGTTCACAGCGTTTTGATGAGAAAACTGACACCCAGAGAGAGAACCTAGCCAGCAGCAGAGCCACAACTGTGAGCCAGGTGTCTTGACTCCCACCCAGTCCAGTGAGAACATTAGACTACTCCATCTTATTCATTCCTGAAGGAGAAATAAAATGAAACAGACCAAGTATTTTCCTGAAAGTTTCTCTCCAAACTATCCATACTTACCCACATGCATATGTTGACTCATTATATTGCAAAAAAAGAAGTGGCTGTTTGGTCACTTAAGATAATGCTATCTCTTAACCGTTTTTCCTTTAGTGATCTTTGTTTGATCAAAGAAAAAGCCTATTATTTCCTGTAATCACCTAGGTAACTGATGAAATGTTCACTGAAGATTCATGATCATCAACCTCGAAAGAGTCCTTAACATTGTTTCCTTAGTCTGTGACTTTCTCACTCTTCAAACTGCTTTAAGCCCCAGACACCTCCCTCATTCCCAGATGGTCTTGCCTCCTTCTCGGAGAAATTGAAGACCTCAGATAGCAATGTTCCCTCCTTCCCTATCCACCTCTACAAACAGAGCTATATATGTGCTCAGCCTTTCCTTCATCCTTGCAGTTCAGCAGAGAGGTATTCCTAAACCTACCTAAAGCCAATCCTTCCGTCCGTCTGCAGATCCAATCCCCTCCCACCTTCTCAGACAAAACACCACCATCAATTTTCTCTTCCCACTCCAGCAGTGTATTCTGCTGGTCCCTCTCATCTGGATCTTTTCTATCAACATCTCAACAAGCCCAAATCTCTTCCAAACAAAAATAGGAAACAGTATTTCTCAACGTCGCATCCACTGGTACCTATAACCATATTCGGGTTACATTGTTCCGAGGACCTAAGTATTGATGTACTGTTTTCCATATGTAGTGCAAACATTAAAATAACCCACAGAAAGCCAATACAATTATGAGCTTTTGATTATAACTCCTTCAATTCCTTGTTTTCAAAATGTCATGTACTAAATTCTCTCCAAATTTGTCTTATTTTGGTGTTCCTGCTTTGCTAAGAGTTTTGCCTGAGGCACATCTGCTAACTGGGTAATCCAGAATTTGCCCATTCTTTTTTTTTTTTAATATTTTATTTATTTATTTGACAGAGAGAGACAGCCAGCAAGAGAGGGAACACAAGCAAGGGAAGTGGGAGAAGAAGAAGCAGGATCCCAGCGGAGGAGCCCGATGTGGGCTCGATCCCAGGACTCTGGGATCACGCCCTGAGCCAAGGCAGATGCTTAACGATTGAGCCACCCAGGCACCCCTAGAATTTGCCCATTCTTTCTCATATTCACAACCAAAATACATGAGTTTTCAATAACTTACTGTCTCTGCTTCCTCATTTTTCCTCCCACCATTTCATCAGTCTGGCTTCTGCCCTAATAACTCAACTGGAAGGTCTATTACTGAGATTGTCATTGACTCCCAAGAACTAACATATGTTTTTACAGTCCTTCTATTTGTTTTCTCAATAGATTTGACTCTATTGACAACCCACTTCCCTTTTAAACTTTTTTCTTTTTTCTCTTAGCTTTTGTGCATTCTTCTGGTTTTTCTCCTCCTTCTCAGACTTCTCTTTCCCAATCTTATTTTCAGACTCTTCTTCTATGAGTCATTCAAAGTTAGAGAACCTAAGGGCTCTTCCTAGGTCCTCTTCTGTTTTCACGTTATAGGCTTTCTCTGAGCAACCCCATCCAGTCCTCCAGTTTCAACTGTCATGTACTTTTAGGAGAACTATATAATTTATCATTCAAACCAGACCATTTTTAAAATTAAAAGAGTGATTACAAAGATGTTATGGAAGGAATGTATATTGAATAAAGTGGTCAGTGATATCACAAAAGGAATGAGAAGCAGTGAAACAGTGACAGCAACGTTGAAGTAGGGTAATTAGAAAGAGTGAGCGGCAAACATAAGAGCTGGGTAAGAGGGTGGTTGAAACTGGGATTAAGGAGTGTTATTGGTAATGGCAGGCTCCAGATATCCCAGATGAAACTGTTATCCTCTTCCAATATTCCCTGACTTAGTAAATGAAATCACAAAGGTGTTCCTTCACCGCATGCAATACATCACTGCATCTGGTCTATGTGGCCCTTTATAGAACTCCCAAACCTGTCCATTTCTCTCCTCTTTCTTGCTACTCTCCTAACCCAAGCTACCTTCATTCCTTGCTAAGACAACTGTAATAGTCTTTTCATTGGTCTCCCCACATCTGCTCTGATCCCAGCTATAATCAGAGTCATCTTTTCAAAGCAAATAAGTAATCATGTCCCCCATTGATTAAAAACCTCAATGGCTTTCTATTGCTCTTAGGATGAAAACCAAAATTTGCAGCATGGCCCACTGTCTAGTCCCTGCATTTTTCTCCTGCCCTACCTTGTACTGCTCTCCCCCTCACTCTCTGTGCTCTAGACATGCTGGGATTTTTTGAATCTTCAAACATACCATACTTACTCTAACAGAGAGTTAGCCTATTACCTTTGTGAAAGTCCCCCATTCCCTCCCTTCCACCCGGTTAATACCTTCATGTACTTCAGAACTCACCTTAAATTCCTTTTCTTCAAGGACCGCTTCTCTGGCTCCACAGTGTAATTTGGGTCCCTTGTCCTGTGCTCTCTCAATGCTCCTTTTCTTTCAGTAGGTTTGCCCCATTTTCCTCAGGTATAGACCATGAGCTCCAGACTAGCAGCAATTCTATCTGCTTTTATTCACTGTTGTGTCCCTAGTACCTAGGACAATGCTGACACATAACTGGCAATCATAAATATTTTTTCATAAATAAATAATGGCATTATTGCATGTATATGTCTAATGCTTTCTTTCTTCACAACCATCTTCCTATCATCTTAAGCCAACCATCCTCATTAACTTTATCTCATGTGTTCTACAATCTGTTTTACTCAACTCAGTAATAATTTATTTAGTATGTACCATGTGCCAGCCATAAAAGATTCAGAAATTAACAGGCATAATCTTCATCTTTAATTTTTATACAATCCAATATGGCAAACAGATACGTACATAAAAAACTAAAATCAATCCATTCAATGGTGATTGAGTGCTTATTAAGTGCCAAGATTTCTTGGCCCTAGAAAGAGAACAAGCCCTTGTAAAACTTAAAATCTGGTGAGAATGTGCTATCTGTTAATCTGGAATATGTAGTACCATCGAGGAAGAAGTATCTAGTTCTTCTAGGGAACAGGGACCATGGAGAAAGGCAATGAGTAAATGCTCACCACTCAGAGGATGAGACATGGAACCAGAATGATACCTTATCGGTTTTTATTTTCTCCTGAGCTTCTTGAAGCTCGTGTGAGCATTAAAGTGACATCATTAGTTTGGTATTACAGAAAGACAACATCGGCAACATGAAGGATGAATTATAGTGATCACAGTCAAGAGTGTTGGTTTGAGAACTATTTCAAAGTCTCAGGAAGAAACGATCATGGTCCACAATAAGATAGTGGCTGTAAGAATAAGGAGAGGACAGATATGTGGGATAGAATTTACTTATTGAATTTGATGGCTACAAAGGGAGGGAGACTCAAAGATGAGACGGTTCTTTCATTTGAATTGGAAGATGAGTTATGGAAGATACTGTTAAATTCCCATTAAACTTATTTCTTCTTACTTTTGAGCACACAACCAGATTAAATATCCCAGCCTCCCCTACAGCTAAGTGTGACTGAATTTTGGTCCAGGGAGTGAGTGGCGATGATGAGCACCACTTTCCATCTTAATCAATAAAAATCACTGCTGGTTTTTCTTCCATTATCTTCTCCTATCAGCTGTATGTCAGTGTGAGGATGATGAAAAGAAGAGCTTCTGTTAGCCTGGATCCCTGAAAGGAGGGCTCATATCCCTTTATCCATTGATTGGACTTTGCATTAGTAAGAAATAAACACAGTGTTAAGCCACTAAGATTTGGGGATTTACCCAGAAGCTAGGTTAACTTAACTAATACAATGGTGATGCCAAAACAGAGATTCCGGAGCAGAAGCTGATGCAGTGGTAGAGTTTAATTTAGGTCATATTTAGTTTGAGATTCTTTTGATACTTCCAAGCAGCTGGAAATAGTGGTCCAGAGATCAGGAGAGAGCAAGAAGCAAAGATATAGAAAATTTTGGGCTGCAGGTGGTCCTGACGGATGTAACAGAGAGGGCATAGAAGTAAAAAAGATGAAGGTGTAGGATGGGGAATATCTGAATATACAGGAATGCAAGAGGGGAAAAAAAGAGGAATCAGAAGAGAACACCTTCTCAAAAAAATTTTTATGATTGTTACTTTATACAATAAGCCAAAATAGTTACTCTTAGAATTCTAAGGATGACTTACCCTTGTTAAACTGATAGTCATATAAGCCATATTATTGCCTCTGCTATTAAAAGACTGAATTCAATGAACTCCTTAATGCTTTGCTTCCCACACTATAAGCTCTAAAATTCAATGAAACCATCCCTCATGCCAAAATGCCAAAATTCATTTAAATATTGTAAAAGCTTTGAAACCAACCAGTGGCCCCTGAGGAATTCTGACATATCTAATAATCTCTTTGGTTCAGACCTTGTCTATCCTGTGTCATCAACTTGCTAATGTTTGATCCCTTTCAAAATGCTTTCACATGTGTTATTCATATGACGCCCCTAACAAATCCGTAAGGTTGAATGCAGCTGACAAATGATCAAAAGAGACTGTTACCTTAGTACGGGGCCCATGTCAAAGCAAAGCCCATTCCAGGAAGCTGAATAACTGTCTCCCAAGGATATCTGTAAGAAAAATATACCCATTTAAAAATGCTATTTCAATCCTATAGGTTATCCATTTATCCAGCCCCTGTAGTTTGTAAGTCTCACAAGTCTTTTTAATGTGACATCAGTGAACATCTTGCTTCCTGCCTCACAGTCTGAGTCACTGTCAATGATCCCCCAGAGAGAGTGAGCAAGTGATGAAGTGTGCATCCTGGACACCAGAAACAACCAGTGGCCTTTGTCATAATGGCCTTCAATAGTTTCAAATATATTCTGATAAACTCCTCACCAGATAGGGGTTATGCATATACTTGCCTAAAGGAAGTGGCTATTTTGAAATATTTCTGATTTAACTTGTCTTCTTCTTTTTTAAACATTTATTTATTTATTTATTTGAGAGAGAGGCAGAGAGAGCACAAGCAGAAGGAGAGGGAGAGGGACAAGCAGACTCCCCAATGAGCATGGAGTACTGAGCCAGGCACGGGCCCCAATCCCAGGACCCCAAGACCATGACCTGAGATGAAGTCAGACAATTAACCAACTGAGCCACCGAGGTGCCCCTCAACTTGTCTTCTAATAGAAGTACTAGTCAAATAAAACCACCATTCAGATGAGTTCTCATAAATTCCCACTTTTGTTTAGACCATCTCTTCTAATACCTTCAAATATTATTCTAAAAAGACCAAATTTCTTTGTTTTTTAAGTAGGCTCCATGCCCAGTGTGAAGCCCAATGCAGGACTTGAACTCATGACCCTGAGAGCACGACCTGAGCCAAGACCAAGAGTCAAACACGTAACTGACTGAGCCACCCAAGTGCCACTAAAATGATCAAATTTCTACACATGATTCTCTGTATCAACTTGGCAAAACTATGGTGACTATTATTTAGTCAAAACACTAGTTTACTGTTGCTGTGAAGGTATTTTTTGATGTGATTAACATTTAAAATCAGTTGACTTTAAGGTGAGCAGATTACCCTCCATGATGTGGGTAGGCTTCATTCAATCGGTTGAAGATCTTAAGAGCAAAATCCAAAGTTTCCCAAACAAAGAATTCTGCCTCCAGACTAAAACATAGAAATTCTGCCAGAGCTTTCAGCCTTTAGACTCAGAACTAAACCATGAACTCATACCTAAATCTTTAGCCCAGCAGCTTGCCTTACAGATTTTGAACTTGGTAGTCCTGAAAATGGCAATTTTCCCACACACTCCTTTTAGTAAACTTAACATCCTCTATTCAAATATTACCCATGTAGTCATGTGGTGTCATTCAATGTATTTTCTCTTAAGCCTTTTATTTTTTATTTTTTTTTAAGATTTTATTTATTTATTTGACAGAGATAGAGAGACAGCCAGCGAGAGAGGGAACACAAGCAGGGGGAGTGGGAGAGGAAGAAGCAGGCTCCCAGCGGAGGAGCCTGATGTGGGGCTCGATCCCAGGACCCCGGGATCACGCCCTGAGCCGAAGGCAGACGCTTAACGACTGAGCCACCCAGGCGCCCCTCTCTTAAGCCTTTTAAAACATCTTGAGAAGGTGGCAGAACCACATCCACAAAAAAGAAATTATTGTCCTTGTTCTCATTTGTTATGAGGAATGTTTTTTGGTAGGAAACACTTGAAAGATACTTTTCTGTAAGAATATATCCATGAATATACCCTTGATTAAAGATTTGGAAATGAATAAAAGCAGAATGTATTAGTCAGGGTGCTCCAGAGAAACAGAACAATATTTATGATCTCATTTATTCTTAATCACCTCCCTAAATGCCTTATCTTCAAATACAACCACATTGAGGGGTTAGGGTTTCAATGTAGGGATTTGGGGGGGGACACAATTCAGTCAATAACACAGTTTAAGAAACTAGAAAAAGAAGAGCAAATTAAACCCAAAGCAAACAGAGGGAAGGAAATAATGAAGATTCGAGGAGAGATAAATGAAATCAAGAATAGAACAAGAGAATCAATAAAACGAAATGTTTGTTTTATGGGGAAAAAAATCAATAAAATTGACAAATTTAGCTAGACTGAGAAAGAAAGAAAAAGGAGAAGATGCAAAGAGCTAAAATCAGAAAGAAAATAGGGACCATACAACCAACTCTACGGAAATTTTTGAAAAATAAGAATAAAAGAATTCTATAAATAATTGTCCATCAATAAACTAGATAACCTAAATGAAATGGACAAAATCCTAGAAACATACAATTACCAAAACTGACTCAAGAGGAATAGAAAATCTGAACAGACCTTTAACAAGTTAAGATATTAAATCAGTGATTTAAAAAAAAGAAAGAAAGAAAAGAAAAGAAAAGAAAAGAAAAGAAAAGAAAAGAAAAGAAAATTCTCCCAATGCAGAAAAGTCCAGGACCAAATGGCTTCACTTGTGAATTCTACCAAACATTTTAAAAAGAATTAAAACCAATACTCCTCAAACTCTTCCAATAAAAAGAACAGAAGGGAACACTCCCTAATTTATTCTATGAGACCAATTTACCCTATTACCAAACACACCTCAAGAAATAAATGTTCCTTATGAATATACGTTAAAAACTCCTCAGGAAAAAAAATACTATCCAACTAAATCCAGCAGCATACTAAAGGAATTATATATCATGACCAAGTGGGCTGTATCTCAGGAATGCATAAGTGATTCAATCTGTGAAAAGCAATGCTATATGAAAGGGAGAAAAACACACGATCAACTCAATTGATGGAGAAAAAGCATATGACAAAATCCAACACTTTTGAATGATTATAAAAAAAAAACCACTTAATACACTAGAAAACAAGGAAACTTCCTTAAGCTGATAAAGGACATATATGGAAAGCCCACAATGATCATCATATTTGATAGTGAAAAACTAAAGTTTTCACCCAAAAATGAGGGCAAGATAAGGATGCCTGCTTTTAGCTCTTCTTCAGCATTGTACTCCAGTACAATTCTGGCCAGAGAAATAGGCAAGGTAAATAAATAAAAGCATATAAGTTGAAAAGTAAAACTATCTGTATTTACAGACGACATGATCCTATATCTAGAAACTCCAAAGAATCCACAGAAAACCTACTACAACTTATCAATTAGCAATTGATTTCACAGACCTGAAAAATACAAGAATCAGTTGTATTTCCATAAGCCAGCAATGAATAACCCAAAAATAAAATTAAGAAAAAAATTCCATTTACAATAACATCCAAAACTATAAAATACCCAGAAATAAGTTTAATCAAGTGTGTAGTATACTAAAAACCACAAAACATTGTTAAAAGAAATTGAAGAAATCTAAATAAATGGAAAGCTTCCCCTTCTCCTGGATTGGAATAGTTAATATTTTTAAGATGATGATCCAAAGCAATCTATATATTCAAAGCACTCTGTACCAAAATTCCAGTGGCCACTTATGAAGAAACAGAAAAGCCAATAATCAGGGGTGCCTGGGTAGCGCAGTCGTTAAGCGTCTGCCTTCAGCTCAGGGCATGATCCCGACGTTCCATGATCGAGTCCCACATCGGGCTCCTCAGGTGGGAGCCTGCTTCTTCCTCTCCCTCTCCCCTGCTATGTTCCCTCTCTCGTTGGCTGTCTCTCTGACATATAAATAAACAAAATCTTTAAAAAAAAAAAAAAAGAAAAGCCAATAATCAAATTATATGGAGTTTTAAGAGGCCACAAATAGCCAAAACTGTATTTAAAAAGAATAGTGCTCACTTCGGCAGCACGTATACAAAATTGGAACAATTCAGAGAAGATGAGCATGGCCCCTGCACAAGGATGACACACAAATTCATGAAGGGTTCCATATTTTTTAAAAAATAAAATAATAAAATAAAATAAAAAGAAGAATAAAGTTAAGAACTCATACATCTTGATTTCAAAAGTTACTACAAAGCTACAGTAATCAAAACAGTGTGATACTGGCATACAGACAGACATATAGATCAATGGAACAATATTGGGGATCCAGAAATAAACCTATACGTTCATGGCCAACTGATTTTCTACAAGCATGCTGAAACCATTCAATATGGGAAGAATAGTCTCTTCAACAAGTGATGCTGAGACAACTGGATATATACATACAAAAAAAATGAAGTTGCACCCCTACATCACAGGGGTCATCAAAATTAAAAACTTTCATGCATCAAAGGACATTAGCAAGAAAGTGAGAAAACAACCTACAGAATGGGGGAAAATATTTGCAAATCATATATCTGACAAAAAGCATAGTATCTTCAATATATAAAGAATTCTTACAACTCAACAACAAAAAGAAAAGTCGACCGAAAAATGGGCAAAGAATCTGAATAGAATCTGAATAGAATCTGAATCATCCCTCCAAGACAATATATAAATTGCCAATATTCACATACATGAGAAGATGCTCAACATCATTAGTCATTAGGGAAATGGAAATGAAAATCACAATCATGTACCACTTGAATATGTACTCACTAGAATAACTGTAAATTATTCTTAATGGAAAATAACACGTGTTGGTGGAGATGTGGAGAAAGAACCCTTGTGCCTTGCTGGTGGGAATGTAAAGTGGTTCAACCACTGTGGAAAACGGTTTGGAACTTCCTCAAAAAGTCAAACATAGATTTAGCATGGACCTAGCGATTTCACTCCTAGGTTAATACCCAAAAGAATTGAAAACAGGTACTCAAACAAATAAACACACACATAGGTTCAAAGCAGTACTATTCACAATAGCCAAAAGGTAGAAATAGTACAAATGTCCATTGACGTAAGAATGGATAAACACATCATGGTATATTCTTACAACAGAATATTATTCAACCATAATAAGGAAAAAAGTGCTGACACATGCTACAATTTGTAAAACTTAAAAACATATACTAAATAAAAGGAACCAAATACAAAAGTCCACATACTCTATGATTCCATTTTGGGAAATACACAGAATAGAAAAATCCATACAGACAGATCACAAATTGGTAGTCACCAGGGGCAGGAGAAGGGGAAAATGGGGAGCAACTACTTAAGAGATATAGGCTTTCCTTTTGGAGTGATGAAAATGCACAGCATTATGACTGTACTAAATGACACTAAATTGTTCACTTTAAAAGGATTAATCTTACAGTATGTGAATTTCACCATAATTTTTTAAAATTATGCACAAAAAGAGAGAGATCCTTGAAATAATACCCTTTATGTAGATTATTAGCTTCCAGGAGGATTGCCTAAATGCTGAATTCCTAAAGTTTTATAATTTCTCCTTGGAGGACCTTAAAATAAGGTAATATTTAACAGTCTTTTTGTATCAAGCATTATGTCAAAAAATTACATATACTTCCTTTAAACTTAATTATAGCCAAAATTACCTTCAATTTAAAGAAGAAAAACTGAGGTATGGAGAGGTTAAATTGTCCAAAGTTACACAGACGGGAGGAAAATGGACCTCAGATGAGCATTTCACTATTAACTGTTCTTTAACAACAGAATTAAAGAAATAGTTATTCAAATTCAAAAAGAGTTTATTGAGAAGCTGTTAAATTGTGTTTTCATCAATGTGGTACACATAACATTGATGGTACAAAAAATATTTGAAGCATATATGGATAAACATTTTAACAGATATGTGCCTTAAACTGCATTAAAATAAAATGTATTAGATATCAACACTATAACGCCACAGATAGTACTATTTGACACAAGACTACATAAATTTGAAAAGTTAATTTCATAAAGAAAAATATTAAAAATAATAGCTAGCATTTATTGAACATATATGATTTGCTGGGCACTGTTTTAAGGGCTTTAAACATATTAATGCATATATTCATGTATTTAATCAACTATTAATACAGTACTTGCATGTAAAAAATTATGAAGGATCTATTCATATACTGAAGGGTAGAAAACATTGGTATAATTAAAAGAAATAGCTTCTATAGTTAGACCTGAATTTAACTCTGGGTTCTACCATTTAACAACTGTGACATGGACCAGGAAATGATGAATTATTAGCTGTTATACCTGTACATCCAAAGACATCAGACTATCAAAATAGTCAGACTTATTTTAAAAATAACTAAACTTCTAGAAATAAAAAATATAATTATATTCCTGATGAACATAGATGTAAGACTCCTCAACAAAATATTAGCAAACCAAAATCAACAATACATTAAATACGTCAAGTAAATTCAACAGTACACTTGATCATTCACCATGATCAAGTAGGATTTATTCCAGGGATGCAAAGGTGTATCAATATTTGCAAATCTATCAGTGTGATACATCACATTAATAAGAGGGAGGATAAAAACCATATGATCAACTCAATAAATGCAAAAAAATCATTTGACAAATACGACATCCATTCATAATAAAAGCACTCAGCAAAGTGGGTTTAGAGGAAACATACCTCAACATAATAAAAGCTACATATAAAACCCCACAGCTAACAACATATTCAGTGATGAAAAATTGAAAGCTTTTCCTCTCAGGAACAAGACAAGGATGTCCACTCTCATCACTTTTATTCAGCATAATACTAGAAGTCCTAGCTGCAGCAATCAGGCAAGAAAAAGAAATAAAAGTTCTCCAAATTGGTAAGGGAGAAGTAAAGCTGTCACTATGTAAATACATATACATACTATATGTATAGTATCATACTATACATAGAAAACCTTAAAGACTCCACCAAAAAACTAGTAGGCTAATGCATGTTTAGTAAAGTTGAAATATACAAAATTAATATACAGAAATCTATCGCATTTCTATACATGAGTAACAGTAGCAGGAAGAGAAATTAAAACAATCTCATTTACAATTGCACCAGAAAGAATTAAACATCTAAGAATAAATTTAACAGAGGAGGTGAAAAACCTATAGTCTGATAACTATAAATGGAAAGGTCTACCAGGCTCATGGATTGGAAGAACCGATATTGTTAAAATGTCTATACTACCCAAAGCAATCTACAGATTCAATGCAACCCCTATCAAAACACCAATAGCATTTTTCACAGAACTAGAAAAAGAATCCTGAAATTTGTATGGAACTACAAAAGATCTTGAATAACCAAAGCAATCTTGAGAAAGAAGAACAAACCTGGAGGCATCACAATCCCAGATTTCCAGATATACTACAAAGCTGTAGAAATCAAAAGAGTATGGTACTGGCACACAAATGGACACATAGATCAGTGGAACAGAATAGAGAGTCCAGAAATAAACCTACAATATATATGGTCAATTAATCTATGACAAAGGAGGCAAGAATACACAATGGGGAGAAAACAGTCTCTTCAACAAACGGTGCTGGGAAAACTGGACATGCAAAAGATTGAAACTGGACCACTTTCTTACACCATACACAAAAATAAACTCAAAATGGATGAAAGACCAAATGTGAGACCTGAAACCATAAAACTCCTAAAAGAAAACATAAGCATCAACTCTTGGACATTGGCCTTAGCAACATATTTATGGATCTGTCCCTCAGTCAAGGGAAACAAAAGCAAAAATAAACAATTGCGACTACACCAAAATAAAAAGCCTTTGCACAGCAAAGGAAACAATCAACAAAACAAAAAGGCACCCTACAGAATGGGAGAAGGTATTTGCAAATCATTCATTCAATAAGGGCTAATATCCAAATATATGAAGAACTCATACAACCTAATATTAAAAAGAAATAATCTGATTTTAAAATGGGCAGAGAACTGGAATAAACATTTTTTGAAGGAAGACATGGATGGCCAACAGGGACTTGAAAAGATGCTCAGCTAATCACTAATCATCAGGGAAGTATAAATCAAAACCGCAATGAGATATCACCTGTTATCTTTCAGATTGGCTATTATCAAAAACAAAAAAATAACAAATGTTGGTGAGGATGTGGAGAAAAGAGAACTATTGATCACTGTTGGTAGGAATGTAAATTGTGCAGCCGCTATGAAAAAACAGTATGGAGATTTCTTAAAAAATTAAAAATAGAACTACCAGATAACCTAGCTATTCCACTTCTGGGTATTTATCTAAAGTAAATGAAAACAACATTTGAAGAGATATATGCACCCCTATGTCCACTATAGCACCATTTACAATAGCCAAGATACGGAAGCAACCTAAGTGTCCACCCATAGATGAATCCGTATATATATACACACAATAAAGTAATAGTCATAAAAAAGAATGAAATCTTGCCATTTCCGATGACCTGGATGGACTTAGAGGGCATTATGCTAGGTTAATAAATAATAAAGAGAAAGACAAATACCATATGATTTCACAAATATATGGAATCTAAAAAAGAAACAGAAACAGATTCATAAAAACAGGATGTAAACTGTTGGTTACCACAGTGGGGAGGGTTTAGAAGTTGGGCAAAATAAGTAAAGGAGATTAAGAGGTACAAACTTCCAGTTATAAAATAATTTGGGGGATGTAATGTACAGCGTAGAGAATATAGACAATAATATTATAATAACTTTGGATGGTGATAGATAATAACTAGACTTATCATGGGGATCATTTCATAATGTATCCAAATATCAAATCACTGTGATATACACCTGAAACTAATAGGATATTGTTGTCAATTACACTTAAAAAGAAAGGAAGGCAAGCAGGAAGGAAAACCTCCCCCAAATGGCTAAAATGCATAAACAAGCATGGTACACAATAAGAAACATAAATGGTCAAAAAACATACCAAAAGCTGCTCAAACATATTCTAAAAATAAAGACAATGCAAATTCAAAGAACCAGTTAGACATAATTTTACTCCTACTACCAGAGTGGCAAATTGAAGAGGTCAGAAAATACCAAGTGTTGGTGAAAATATAACTGGCACAAATATTTTAGAAAACAGTGTAGCATTATCATGTAAAGTTTAATATCCACATGCCCCCTCTAATCTAGCAATTCTACTCCTAAACCTAAATCTAATCCTAAAGCAATTCCTAATATGTGGGTCAGGAGATACACACAAGAATAATAACGTATCATTTATAACAGCAAACGGCCAAAGACAATTCAAATATCCAGTATCAAGAAATTGCACACATGAACTATGGTATATTCACACAGTGGTATATTATGTAGCAATAAAAAGAAAAAAACTAACATTGCATGAATGACACAATTCGAAGGAATTTTAGAAACATAATAAGTGAAGCAAGTTGCAGAAATCTAAAGCAGTCTGATATTATTTTTAAAAATTTCAGAAATAAGCAATACTAAGCAAATAAATCAATAGGTATAGATAGATAAATATAAACCTCTATGTTTCTAAAAGTCAGAGGGCGATTAACAAACTTCAGGATACTGGTTAACTCAGGAAAGATAGGATAAATTCCACAATCTAAGGCTTAATCTTGAGTCACAGATTCAAGAATATTCGCTTTATTATTAGGCTTCATAACTTAAATATATACGTTACATATTTATTAAGCATCCCTATGTTGGCAATGTAGGTTTTTTAAAATGTATTTTGTAACGTATGGTATTTGCAAAAGAAAATATGTATAGTTTTCATTGTTAATAGCAAGCCCATCCTGAGTACTTTTAGCATGATTGCCCAGTCTTGTATTAGGGTTCATAAATCTCATATTGAGGCCAAAGTAAGAGTTCATGCTGACTCTGAAACTTTAAATGACATTTTGATACTATCTGTTGCTCCAGAGAAATTCCATAAATTATAATGACTCAGTAAATGGTTTTCCTTTTTTAGATGAAGAAAATATGATGACATTATCTCTTCCTCAACAAAAAAATCAATTTCTAGCTATAAAAGATTACAAGAATACTACATGTTCTTCAGATGAAGCCTGAGATGTGAAATGCAGTCTAAGTTCTCCATTCATCCTTTATGGTTTCCAAAATTCCTTTTATATAACTAGCATGTTAAAAATTGAAAGCATTTCTTTTATATTTCCAGAATTTCTTTTCATCTTAATAAATTTTACTGTTTTTAACTATAAAATCACTTCAAAAATAGACATATAAACTAAAAATTTTCCATAATAAAGACATATAAAGTAAAAATTTTACCACCCATAGATAACTTTTTTGTTGTATATTTTTCTCTCCCGAGGTACATATATTTTAGGTAATCGATATCAAAATTCATCTAGTTTAGCATTTTGCTTTGGAAAGTATTTTATTTTTGCTTTTGAAAGTATTTTAACACAATTTAATGCCTGCGGTTTCATTAGGAAATGCTCTTTTATTTGAAGCCTTCTTTACCTGCTATATCAACACTGATGGAAAAAACATGAGACTGGTTGGGTAGGAAGTGGGTCAGAGCAGAGCCTTACTACAGGGGAGAAGCAGCGCTTACAACTAGCACTGTCAATAGTGGCTGAATTGAAGCAGATGGTATACATTCCCCTCCATTAACATAAATATAGACAGCATTAATGTAGACACGGTCCTATCTACCAACCCCGCCCACCACCTGAAGTTTAAGTTCGTGTCCAAAGACCTGGCATTCAGGAAGCATTCTCCCAGTGTTCCACCCATTTTGTAGCCGGAGTAAGTTTGGGTACTCTCTGAGCTGCCTTTGACCTCCAGGAAAAACGGCATGGGCTTCACAGAGTCGGGAAGATTGAGGGAGATTCTGTAGGCGCGTAGCAATAAGAGGTAACTCCACAGAACAGAGAGCTGCGGCTCCTTGTCCCGTCCCGCCCCGGGGTAGTCTCTTAAGCAGGCACGGAGGGTTTCATTAGAAATGCCTCCCTGTAGCTGTCAGGCTTTCACATGAAGAACGGGGACCGTGGAACACACTCAATAAACATTAAGACTGCAGTATCCCAGGTACGAGCGGGGGACACCGCAACCCCCTCGGCGCCACATCGGCCGCTTTCCCTTTAAGAACCTGAGCGCCCATCCCGCGGAGGGAGCTGCCCAGGTTCTGCGTGCAAGTACGAACTCAGATCCCTCCGCCGAGCCCCGCTTCGTTTCCCCCGGATTTCCTTCTCTCGCTCCCACCCGCCCGCTTCGGGGCTCCCGGTTCGCACTTCCCCGGCTACTAGTCCGGGCGAGCCTATCCCTCGGTCATCGACCTAGGCCTGGCCTGGTCCGCGGAGCCGCCCCGCGGCGGCCCGCCCCCGATCCCGACACGCACTTCCGGCGAAGCGGCAGCTGGGACGGAGCCCGGCAGGGAGCAGGCGCGTGGGGCGGCAGGCGGTCGCGGGAACGCTGGCGGTACTGTTGCGGGACCTCTTGACACAGAATCATGCCCTGCGCGGGGAGAGCAACGAGCTCGGACCCGGTGCGGCGGCTGCTGTGCGAGAAAGCCAACCTGCTGGCCCGCGTGCGTCTGCCTGCCTGCCCGGTGGCTTTTCCCTCCCAAAACGTTTAATGGTGACTCCGTCCGACTTCCCGAGTTTTGATCCAAACAGCCTCTTACATACGGTTCTTCGAGGCCAGATTCTTCAAGGACACCCCAAAGGTGGCATTTTAATTAGCTGCCGCACTGGGATGGCCAAAGAGTGGGTAGTCCCCTACATGGAGAGGGAGAGCCCCATCCTGGCTCATTTCATGGGCTTCGTGGACGCGCTGAAGTAGGCGTTTGGCTGAAAGGGGTAGAAAAGAAGGCGGCAGGACCCCTCTTATGGGGAGGGACGGCTGGGAGCCACTGCACTTGGCTTTGATTCACAAAGAGCTCTCCAGTTCCCAGCTGCTGGGCCCTGACCCTTGCTTGGAAGCTTGACCGCCGCCTGTTCTTGCCAACCCCACTGCCTTTGTACCCTGCCCAACAGCCCCAGCCACTGGCAGGGGACCTGTGAGAAACTGAACAGACAACCCAGAATCACGCCCCTGCCACCTGCCATCTAGGAAGACTGCTGCCCACTGCCTTTGAAAATCAGGACCAACCTAGGAAGTGCCTGAGTTTGTCACACCCCGATGGAAACTGATTTGGATAGCTCAGGGCAGGAGACAGCTTCTAGGGTTAGTGTGCCGGGCAGCCAAATTGATGTTTCTCCCCCAGGAACCAGTTTTCTGGACTGGTTCCATCCTTCATTTTCTGTTCTGAAACCACGGGTCTCAGATTGTGCCTTTTGGGCAGAGAAAACCAGGCGCTGGACACTACATGGTAAAAGTATTTACTTTTAAGACCTTAAATATATATCTTGCATTACCATATGCACAGTACTAGGTGTTAGAGAAAAAGACAAAAAAGACCAAATATATGACTGCAGGAGCACAATTTTGTTCTGAGAAAAACTTCTAAGTGCATATTCCAATGTCTGGTAAAACATGGTTTTGTGTGTAAAGAATGCATATTGGATTCTTGTTTTAGGGCCTTTTTAACTTTTTACCCCATAGTTTATGCATTAAAAACATCCAGCTTACAAAGGAGACAGAACCCAGCTTGAACAGTTTTTAGGTTTGTTACTGATTCTGTGAAGGTGGTGTTTTGAAAGATGCATATAACTTGTGGCCAAACCTCTAATTATATTTTTGCAAGATGTGATTAAGACCGGTTATAACAATTATCATTGCCAGTTAGCATTACAAGAGTTTATAAGGAAACCGGGCCCCTCAGCGTGATCTCTTATATACTACACTTTTGCAGCACACGAGTTCTAACAAAACAATGAATCTTGGACATATTGACCAAATAGTTCAAAGCAGTGGTTCTCCCACACACACACAAAAAAAAATCTATAAGATACGACACAAAAAATCTTTTCAACAAACCTCACAAGAGCACATATTTGATAGGATACAAAAACTCCCTAATGAAAGATCAGCATCAACGTTTAATAAGTCAAATACAGCTGAAAAATGTAACCCAGAAGTCAAAATATCTCATACTTACTTTTCTATAGTTTTTTTTTTTTTTAAGATTTTATTTATTTATTCGACAGAGATAGAGACAGCCAGCGAGAGAGTGAACACAAGCAGCGGGAGTGGGAGAGGAAGAAGCAGGCTCATAGCAGAAGAGCCTGATGTGGGGCTTGATCCCATAACGCTGGGATCACGCCCTGAGCCGAAGGCAGACGCTTAACCGCTGTGCCACCCAGGCACCCCTGGTTTTTTTTTTTTTTTTTTTTGAGGATCATTGATATTTCCATTAAAAAAAGAGAGAAGAAAGTACATGAGGCTTGCTTACAGTTATTACAGTTACATGGAGAGACAGGAGTGGGGAGAGAAGTTCACAAAGGTCAGTGACGTCCACAGCAGATTTTTCCACCTCTGAAATCAGATCATAACAGATCAGTTCATGATCAATTATGATCAGTTCATCATTTTCTTTAGTCTTCTGCTGAATGGTCTGCAGGGATGGTTCTGCATTTGGCCCCTTACCAATCTCACTTAGAAAGCCAACAGGCCCCTGAGGCCCTCCTACTGACCTGATCAATTTCCTTATCTGCTAGATTGAGATACTCTTCTGTGTGGGCCTTTAATGCTTGGTATCTTTGGCCTTCTATTTCAATTCATAATATGTGTAGCCCTCAATATACTTATTCATTTTAGGGACAGTCTTCAATCACCTTCTGCTTTTCAAATTTCTTGAAAAGTTCAGAGAAAGATGTGTTCATAAAGTTCGTGTCTATAGTAAGTTGATCTTTTTATTTCAGACCTAGATTTCAGTTTTGGCAAGTTCCTTCTGTTTCAGCTTCCTCCATCACCTGGGTTACAGTCCTTAAAATTCCACCCAGAATTTTCCCCATCTCTAGGGATTTTGTATGGAGCTCCTCATATTGCCTTTTCTTTTTTTTTTTTTTTAAGACTTTCTCTATTTATTTGACAGAGAGACAGCCAGTGAGAGAGGGAACACAAGCAGGGGGAGTGGGAGAGGAAGAAGCAGGCTCCCAGTGGAGCAGGAAGCCCAATGCGGGGGCACATCCCAGGACCCTGGGATCACGCCCTGAGCCACAGGCAGACTTAATGACTGAGCCACCCAGGCGCCCCCCCTCGTATTGCTTTTTAATGCCAGATTTTCCACTTACCTGGCTTTAACTGCCATGACCAGGTCCTTCTAGCTAAACTGCAGTACATCTGTGATGGGATCAACAGACAGAGGCAGCTCCATGGCCCAAGGACACATGGGGAAGAATCTATCACAGGCATATCCAGAGCTCCTAAGAAATCAAATGCCAGCAGCCTCACTTTAGATGGACTTCCTCAGGAAGGCTTGGCATAATAAATGTTGTTTGTCTCAGTGGCCACAGAAACCAATTTACTAGGGCTGTCTTTCAGGAGTGGGTCAAATTTGAGATATAAAAGACTGTTCTCAGAAATTGAGTACACGCATTGTGATGAGTACCGAGTAATGTATAGAATTGTTGACTCACTCTATTTTACATCTGAAACTAATATAACACTGTACGTTAATTATACTGGAATTAAATAATAAACATAAGTAAAAAGTAAAAGAACAAAAAGTGGCTACCAAGCAGAAGCCATAGTAAACAGTCTCCAATAAAAACACATGACACGAAGAAAAAGAAGGAAAAAAAAAAGACCCTTCTCAAAATGGACTCCTTAAATGAACACATTTCAAACTGCTCCAAACAATTTACCTCCATCCCTGGACCAGAACTTCAGCTGGGTGTCTGAAGCTCCCTTGTTCTCCTCCCCACCCCCAACAAAAGGTATTTATTCAGTACTTAGGAGGAATTAAGACATACAAGTAACTTCACATACAATATTGAAAGGGAGATTTTTTACACGCGAGCTGGCAGTGCAGGAAATTAGTAAGCAAGAGGGCTCAGACTTGTTCTAATCCCACTAAACTACATGCATCGCAAGTGTTAACTTTCTGCCCACCATTTTTTCCTCTTACGGGAGAGAATTAAACTTCACAGAGCCATAAATCAAAGTTTATACATCTCATATCTTTTACATAAATAACTATGTGAGTGCGGCCCTAAATAGCAATTTGTCAGACTTGCAAAGTCGTCCTATTTGACCATTCAGAACCACAGCACTTTCCCTCTAATAGAGACCAAAGCATTTTAAAGGACAAGAAATTTTACAGTCCTGACTAGCTTCAACAGAAGCAAAGAGGCAAAGCAATCCGTTTTCATTTCATCCATCGGCCCCTCTCGGAAACCTCGCTGAGGAGAGTGAACTTATTGTCCAATTTCCACTGCCACTTAAGAGTTAATAATAGGGGATTAGCTTTAGGAGGTTCTTAATATGATGATTTACCACAAATACACAGCATCAACACAGCAGTAACATTCAACTGGAGAATTTAAAAGATGTTTTGGTGTAAATCACGTAATTATTGGCTTGAAAATCCATTGCAATTTTCTAAAGTTCTCTGAGTAGCAGCAAACTACAAAAAGCTGTAAGCTAAAAAAAAATCTTCACGTAATACATCCAGGAGTTTTTGTCCTTCTGCTCTTCACAATACAGGTTTATATGTCAGAATGCACACTTGACACCGATGAACTTTAATTTAGAGAGAGAGAATTTAAGGCTATAACAAGATAACACATCTGCACATTGCTTTATCATAAAGCAACTAATTAGCTTGCAACTTTGTTACGTGCTCAGTAGTGTTAATACACCCCCCAAAAGCATCTGATGACAGAACTAAAATTATCTTGCCTTTAAGAATTATGATTATTTCCCTAGTACTGTATTCATTAATTCAACAAAAATTAATTCAGCACCAGCAATATGCAAAACACTGCTCTTGACCTTGATAATTCTCCAGAACATAAAGCTAACAGTCTTCACCCTCTTATAGTTTACAGTCTATTTCCAGGTCTTTCAAATAAAGAAACGAGTGCAAATTCTAAGCATGCACAAGTAATGTGACTATGTGTCCTCAGGCCCGAGTTCACTGATAGTTACAGTGGACAGTTTCCAGCATCCGGCAGCCTCCAGCCTCAAGCTCTCCTCATCTGCGTTCATGAGTGAAACTCTCCTCTTTGAGTCCATGTCAGGTTCTAGCCCATGCGGAGAAAGGTGGGCAGAGCTTGCTGCCGCTGCCCGGACTGCTTCTGTGAGCTGATGCACCCCCAACAATCCACTGTTCCTCCCTCACCTGCTGCTTCAGAGACCCTCCTCCACTGACAGTGTGCTGTTTATCCTCAAGTGATTCCAGGTTTACCTCCAAAATTGAGGAATATGATAAAAGAGAGATTTGCCCCACCTCCGCCCCCCATAGAGAGCCAGGTGAACTTAAGAAGGGGTCCATGTGAAAAAAAAAATTGCACAATTGTTTAGTTTCTCTTGAATTTGGCTTCTATAGCTTTACTATTTGGGGCGTTTTGTGAGTTGCCAGAAAATCAGGCAACTCCTTGTGTATTAAATTAGAGAATGCACTCTAGAGCCAAATGAGCATAATTATTTTTGGTAATGCTTTTGCTTTTATTTCCCTCTCTTATGCAAGTTGTTAAGATTTGACTATCTTAGCGAATTTAGGTTCATTTAATAGCTTTATTTCAGACATCTTCATTTCTTGCCAATTAATTGAAGGTGATTCGCTAGCAGAGCAGGTAATGCAAACTGCAGATAAGTATTAATTCAAGTAAAATACAATCCTTCATCTTCCCTAGACCCTTTTCAAATGGCCTGCTGTCAGCAGTCCTCCGCAGTGATTCTCACACGTGAGGGAGCACCACCTGAGGAGATTATTAAAAACCACAGATTGCTGGATCTCATCTCCAGTTTCTGATTGAGTGGGCCTGGGTTGGCATCGGAGAATTTGCATTTCCAGTTAGAGTTCTTAGGTGATGCTGATGCTGTTGGCGTAAGAATAAAACAAATTGGAAAAAAGAAAAGTACTTCATTCTCCCTGGTGCGAAGGAAAAAGGGAGCATTTACTTGAGAAAATCTGTCATTGTACATTCTTCCTCTACCTCAGGAAATGTGCGGGCACCCTTTTAAAGGCTACATAGGCCCTTTGCTCACTCAACTATCCAGGAATTTCTCTTTGAAACGGGACCTGGAGCCATCGCTTTGAAATGTGATCATCAGGGAAGACAGCAGTATCTCCCAGTTTGCTGGGAGAACCAAGCCTAACTTCAGAAGGGACCTGGCTCCGAATCATACACCTACCTTCTGTCATAACGTAGGAGACATTTGTGTTTCCTTTGTATGAAGGCAATTAGTGCTCTAACTTGACAATCAGTTACCGTTTATCTCGAGAACACGGATGTGATGGTTTTATCTGCGTGCCTGGAAATTGGGTGGGATTTTGTTTTCTGTCTTCACAGTCTTTTTACCGGCTTTCGTGGGATCCGCATCACATTCTGATTTAAAGTTTATTCAATAATAAAACTGTTTTCTTTCTCCCTACCTTCATGGACAGCTTTCCGAGGTGAACAAGAGATTTTATTTTTAATTACATGTCCCTGACATCAAACTGTGCCACATTTTGAGTGAGAACCACTGCAGAAGGTGAACCTAAATGTATTATCTATATTTCTCCCTAGAATTTTGCCTCGTTAGTTCCACCCTGTTCTTACAGCCTGTTGACGTCTTTTTGAATCTTTGAATTTTGATTCTATCATCCTCCATACTTTATATCGTATACAAAACGGGTACATTTGTTTTATGTTTTCCATATCATCAGTAAGTTCTGAAAAGAGGCAGTCAGCATCCCTGTAACATGCAGTGCTCACAGTATTAGTCATCAGACAATTATACATCATATAATGTGCTAGGTACCGAAGACATAACTATGAACAAAACAGTCCTGACTCGCGAGGAGCTTTCAATAGGGAAGACAAAGAAACAGACGGTTGTAATGCAGGACTGCAGCGGGGAGGTGGGAAGAGTATGCCTGTAGCAGCACAAAGGTGGCCCCTGACCTCAGCTCTGGAGGGCGTTATGGACTAAATGTCTGTGTCCCTCCAACATTTATGAGTTGAACTCCTAACTCTCAGTGCCCTGGTATCAGGAGGTAATTAGGCCATGAGGGTAGAGCCCTCATACATGAGGTTAGAGCCCTTGTAAAAAGAGGCATACGATCTTGCCTCCTCTCTCTACTCCGTGAGGATACAACACAAAGAAAACCATCTGTAAACCAGGAAGCAGGCCCTCACCAGACCCAGGTTCTGCCGGCACCTTGATCTTGACTTCCCAGCCTTGACAGCTGTGAGAAATAAATGTTTCTTCTCTAAGTCACCCACCAGTCTATGACGTTTGGTAGAGCTTCCCCGAGCTAAGACAGGGAGCCAGAGATGACTTCCTAAGACAGATGCCAAAGCCGATAGGGGAAGAATGAGTAAGAAAGAGGGAAAGAGGAGAAGAATACTGGTCTAGGCAAAGGACTAGTGTTTCCAAAACCCAGAGGTATGAGAATGTGTACATTTAGGAAATTGTAGGTAGTTCAACAAAGCTGGGGGTGATTAGGAACACTATGGGAGAACAGGCAGAGGCCAGATTACTAGGCTTAGGAATGGTGTCAAACACCTGCAAATCCATCTGATTATACTACTGTATCATGTTTCTCCATTTTATCTAGGTCACACCTTATGACTTGGTCAAATGACTTAAAATTGAGATACATTAAGTATCTGTCATTGGTGAAAGCAAATCTCATGGTCAAGCGTAAGGTTAAGGTGGGGGGCAGAGTCAGGGTTGTGCTAGAGCCCCCTCTTACCAGCTCACAAGAATCTATTGTTACATTTTCAGGAATTTGGCAAGCCAGTTGTTAAATATAGCCATTATTTAAAATTAAATTATTATAATTAAATTATATTAAAACAATGATAACTACTAAAAATTTATGACTTCTTAGTTACTTTACTACATTTTACTATTGTCTATGTTCTTAAGATTATTTGCATTTATTGTGTCTGCTAGAAATAGATCATGTTTCAGTTGCCACTAGGAACTTGAAATCAACTGTTGTTAAGAGTGTTTATACCATGGAAACTGATATGACAAACACTACAAATCGGTGGTTGAGTTATTGTTTTGTTGATTGCCTCGCTTAAGAAAGTGATAGAGAAAATAATAATGCAGATTAAATCTTAAAATGTGTCTACAGCTATTACATCGTGAATACAAAAAAAAAAAAAATTACAGAAATATTCTCCCAAAATGTGGAAACTTACCCGGTTCCACAACTGACAAGATGCCACCCCACTGACAAACAATTGAAGATCCAACTTACCTCTACATTGTTTCCCATTCCTTTTACTCATTAGCAATGAATATATCAACAAGCATTCATGTTGGAACTACACTTGGTCATCAATTACAACCATGGGTTGGCTACAGAGGAGAGAGTTACAGCAAAAACAAAGAAAGCATTCTGTCAGAATCGACTGGCTATAAGGAATTTGTAATAAAAAGCATTGCGTATTTTATCATTATTTGTATGTTACACATCCTTTATTTCACTAAAATTTATAATACAATATATGTATATATTTTGCATAGCAGAATATTTTGCCATTAATCCAATTAAAGTACACCAATCCCAAGCCTTTCTCAGGCATTTTCCATTAAGCAATTGCCAGTCAGTAGGACCTAGACCACTGGCAAAGATCAGGTTCTGTCTAATGTTTCAAAATGTCTCAGGATTGGCAACATCTTTTGGAGAGCTGGGGTGCTGTGGGAGGGGAAAAGGCAAATAGGCAGAGCCTAGATGCCAGGACATAAAATTCCTGTCTTCAGGCTTAAAAATTATCTAAGACATTATCCCTGGCTCAATACACTTGGAAGTAACTAAAGCAAATAGATCAGAAGGTTATCAAATTTTAAGGAAACTCTTTCACAAAAGAAATTTCAACCCTGGGGATGTCTGGGTGGCTCATTTGGTTAAGCATCTGCCTTTGGCTCAGGTCATGACTCCAGGGTTCTGGGATGGAGTGCTTGTGTCCCTCTGCCCCTCCCCCTGCTTCTGCGCTTTCTCTTTCTCTATGACAAATAAATAAAATCTTTAAAAAAGAAAGGGAAGGAAGGAAGGAAGGAAGGAAGGAAGGAAGGAAGGAAGGAAGGAAGGAAGGGAGGAAGGAAGGAATTTCAACCCTGGCCTGTAACCATTCAAACTGAAAGAAAGAAAGAAAGAAAGAAAGAAAGAAAGAAAGAAAGAAAGAAAAGAAAGAAAAGAAAAGAAAAGAAAAGAAAAGAAAAGAAAAGAAAAGAAAAGAAAAGAGAGAAAATCCGTGGGTCTGAAAACCCACACCAGCAGGAAGAAGGCTTCCAAAACTGCAATCACCCACCAAAAAGGGCCCCTGCCCCAGTGCTGACTTCAGATGCAGCCACGGAAGATGATGTCCCAGAAAGCAGAGATAGAGACCTAAAAGGACAATGGACAAGAGAGTTTAATCAGGGTCGACCAAATGAGCTAAGCCAAGAATTCACTTCTTCATGACCAGAGAGAGCGCTCACCTTCTGCTCAGAGGTATTGGATAATGAATATGACCGGTAATGGAGGCCAGTTTCTCCTCCTCCCCTTCCCTAACTGGGAATTTTTATTGGATATCTTGTTTCCATATCCATGTACATCTTTTAATTTATATGCTTTCATACCATAAGAAGCAACACGTAACCTAAAGGAAGAGATCGCATGTGATGCAGAGACCCTGGGCTTGGAGTAGGAGGCAGGGACTCAGAGAGATTTGGAGTTGTCTCCCTTGGGGAAGGAGTGACTTTATTCTGTGTGTATATTCTTGATTTGTCTCGAATCATTAGTTCTGGGGGACATCAACTGCCACACAATGAGAACACGGAAGCAGTCCGACGACGTGGGGAAAAAAAGCACTCATAGACATTTTCATAGTCAAAGGAATATTCACCATAGTCAATAGTCATTCTTTCTTCCTTAGCAAGAGAACTCCTGATTTTTTAGCTGAGCATAGGGCAACTTATAAAGACTACATTCACCACATTACCTTATAAATCATATGTCCCCATGTTTTGTACCCTGTGTTTACAAGTAGCTAAGTGCTGACCATTGAGATGGAGGCAGTATTGTAGTTCCCAGGAAGATTCTTAAATGGCTGCTAGCACACTTTTCCTTTCTCCTCTCCTCCATCCCACAGCCTGGATTTCAGCTGTGATAACTAGAACCCTAACAGATATCTCAGACCATGCGGATGAGGACCGGATGAGGACCGTCACCTAGGGATGGTAGAGCCCAGGGCTGTAAGGATGAAGGCACCACCTTACCAGCCTAGGACTGCCTGCTTCCAAGTGTTTTTTTATAGCATGATAGAAATAAACATCTACTGTTGCTTAAGCTGCTGCTATTTTGTACTTTCCTGTTACTACAGCCCAAACCAATTCTAACTGATACAGAAATAGATCGGAAAGTGTGTGTGTGTGTGTGTTTGGGGTGGGTGAGTGAGGAGGTGAGGTTTGGAATGGGCAAAGGAGTTGCACTGGCAAGGAAGGAGCAGAATTCAGAAAGAGAAGATACATTGGTGGGGGTGGATTTAAAAATATGCCCCCAAATTCTTGGACTCTCCTCTCTTCGAAAGGTGAAGTTTAGTTCTCCTTCCCTGATTTGTGAGCCAGAATTAATGATCTGCTTCTAATGAGTAGAATGTGTCTGAGTGATGGTTTGAAAGGCATTCTGGCTTTCATATTGATATCTGTTGGATCCTTAGCTCTGGGCAAAGTCAGACGCCATATAGAGAGCGGTCCATGTGGTGAGCTATGAGACCTTGGATGGCCAACATAAACGTGCCATGAGGAGGCCATCTTGGCAGCACATCGCAAGCCCCGTCAAGCCCTCAGATAACCACAGGCCCAGCCAACATCTTGACTGCAACCTCATGAACACCCTGAGCCAGGAGCAGCGAGCTGAGCTGCTGCTGTATTCCTGACCCACAGAAACTGCAATCATACATTTCTTTTTGTTTTAAGCCACAGGGTGCAGGAATAAATAACTATACATACGTTATCAAGTTGATACATTATGGATGGAGAAAAACATTGCAATGATGGAGTGGGATGGGAAGGTGTTTGCCAGTCTGGGACAGGACATCTGGGCTCTGACTTAATGCTAAGTTTTGCATATGACAGAGGAAGAGGGAGCAACGTTTAGTCATGCTGATCAGATGCAAATGTCTGCTTGGTTGGGGTTCAAGGTGTGAGCCAACTCCCTTCCAAGGGACCAACCTGTTGAAGCATACCCAATAGGGCAGGCTGGGAGGTGGAAACAAGACAGCGTCATTGACTAACTCCTAGGAAAACACCCTGTAATGAAGGCTTCTGATAGACTTGGAGACCCCATGGGCCTTCATACATCCTTCCTTCTGGATTTCAAGCAGCGCAGGCCTGAACTGCAATAATCCCAATGTGATAGGAAAGGGTTTCGGCCTAAGGTGAAAGTGGCAGAGGTGGAAAGAGGGGGATAGATTTGAGGTATGTTTTCAAGATAGAAATGACAGGTCTTACAGATAAGCGGGATGTAGGAAGTGTTTCTTCATCTTTCTCCGGCCAGGAATATTGGAGATTCTGCTTTTCCATTTTTCGACATCCCCTGAGTTGTTTCCTCCCCAAGGGAGGAGAAGGAGATGAAGTGAGAAGTCAGAGATCACTAGTCTTTGGACATCCTTTTCCTTGTGGATGGGATTGGGAGACACACTTCCTGTGCCCAGGCACAGCTGGTCCTCTGATGCTTACCATCACTCCGCAATATGGCACGATGCCACCACCTCCTAACTAAGTCTGTTCTTACTCCCTTCCAGTGCACTGTCCACACTGGCCAGCTTTTGTTTAATTTCCCCAAACAGCTCATTTGATTTACCTAAAGAGATTTGAAAGTCTATGTTGAGCCTACAACAATGGGGATAGAAGTAAGAAGCATTTCCAGTCACATTCACTGTTCCTTTGACACAGGAGTGGCATCGCCATTTTTATGATATAATACAGTCTATGTCTCACATTTCTCTCACTGGACTTTGTTGTTTGAAGTCAAAAATATCTGCATCAAAAAAATACAGCCATGTAGATTTTCCAATTGTCTTAAAAATGGGAAAAGAATCAGTTGATAGAGATATTTTCCATTTTTGAAAGGCCTATTAAGAAATGAAACCAAAGAGGGGCGCCTGGGTGGCACAGCGGTTAATCGTCTGCCTTCGGCTCAGGGCGTGATCCCGGTGTTACCGGATCGAGTCCCACATCAGGCTCTTCCGCTGTGAGCCTGCTTCTTCCTCTCCCACTCCCCCTGCTTGTGTTCCCTCTCTCGCTGGCTGTCTCTCTCTGTCGAATAAATAAATAAAATCTTTAAAAAAAAAAAAAAAAGAAATGAAACCAAAGAAATTCATTACAAGTTATGAAAAATGCATTGACTGACCTTTGAAGTTCATACAAGCTCTAAAAGAGCAGGATAATTAAAGAAGACAAGCAAAAAGCCCAAGAAAATATATGAAGCTTGACTAATGAGCATGTTTAAAATAAATAATGTATCTTCATGAGTTATTGATGATCTTATAATTCATGAATGCTGAGAAAAACATAACAAGAAATGATTTGTAAAAGGCCATCAAAAGCAAGTAAGAACATAATCAGCTCACTGCTTATCTTGTAACTGATTAAAGTTCTAAGAAACAATGAGAAAAAAAAAGGAGTAATGGAGAAGGGTCTTTACTTGGTTGAATAATGTTCCCCCAAAATTCATGTTCACCCAGAAACTCGGAATGTGATCTTCCATAGCAAGGATCTTTGCAGATGTAATTGGTTGCAATGAAGTCACACTGATTAGAATGGGTCCTAAATTCAATATGACTGGTATCCTTATAAGAGGAGAGGACACAGAAACACAGAGGGAAGAAAGCCATATGACAACAAAGGCAGAGATTTAGTGATGTAGCTGGAAGCCAAGAAGGCCAAGGATTGCTAGCAATGACCAGAAATTAGGACAAAGGCATAGGAAGATTCTTTCCTAGAACCTCAGATGGAACATAGCCCTCTGACACCTTGATTGCAGATTTCCCTAACTCAAATACTGAATTCAATGTGTATATTTGCCAAAATGTGTGCGCCACGTATCTTTTAAGTCATAAATAGCCCAATATTTGAGTATCAGCCTTATTCAACAAATATCCAATGATCCATCAAAACCTAAGAATCCTAAAAGCTGGGTTTAGTAAAAAGGGGAAATGTATAAATTATAGGCCTCAAGTAACTTCACTTGTTAGGAAAACAAATAATAACCAAGGAACTTAGTGTAATAAAAGAAAATGAATTATAAAGTACTCATTAGGCTGTAGTTAAGGTCCAAAGGGAAGATACCAATTATAATGGTTACTAAGCATTTTGAAAAAGGAGATAGGCTGAAGTCACTAGGTATGTTCTTCCTGGAAATCAAGAAACTTTGTAGAGCTGGAAACAATATTTGAGATTTGGTAAAGTTGAGTCAAAAAAAACTGGGAGGGGGTAAACATATTTAAACACATCCCTCTTTTGGAGAGCCACTGTAATGGTCTTGGATAACTGAGCCATTGCTCAAGCACTCTGTTTTGCTTTTCCTGATCTGCTCTCTATTTACATCTTCTTTGGAATTGTGACAGTCACAGTGGTCCACTAGTGTGGGGTTGGGATTAATCCTGATTCTGGAATCAATCATTATTAACTCTGAATAGTCTGAAGCCACTTGTGACTGTTAATAGCATCAAGGGATATAGATCAGTAACAAGGTATGAAAAGTGAAAAATGTGAAACAGTTTTGAAGCACATCATTTATGAGTATAGGAGCTCATTTTTTTGCTTCAAATTAATCACTTTACTTAATAACACTATTCTGTACTCTCGTTAAATGTAACAAAACATGGAAATTATATTATTTTAAATTACATACCATCAGTTAAGGCTCAATTACCATTTACTTTAAAAGTCTATTATTTTATTTTATTTTTTAAGATTTTATTTATTTATTTGACAGAGAGACAGTCAGCGAGAGAGGGAACACAAGCAGGGGGAGTGGGAGAAGAAGAAGCAGGCTCCCAGCGGAGGAGCCTGATGTGGGACTCGATCCCGCAACACCGGGATCACGCCCTGAGCCAAAGGCAGACGCTTAACGACTGCGCTACCCAGGCACCCCTAAAAGTCTATTATTTTAAATTCAAAAATCAACCCTGTTCATATCCCAGTACACACCTGATTAAAACTGGTAAACAAATGCTTGGGAAGCTACCCTATGGTTGAATTAAATTATAATTAAGTGTACCTATCCTCAATTGCACAATCTTGTCATTTTTAAATTTTCATATTTCCATAATGCCATTAAAAATCTCATACTTCAGACCACCAGTGCATGTTAAAGTATGTAGATCAACAGGAAATTATCGTGAGTTTTATCTAGGCTCCAATAGCTCATTAAATTTGCTTTTAAAAAGCTAATGGACACCCAATGCTCAAATGTTGATTTCTTATACCATTCTCCAGTAAAAGGAAGCAGAGAGAAATGGCTGATTCCAGGGATGGGGCAGAGAATATACAAGATGACCCTGGAGCATCTTGTAGTGCCAGAAAGTAAGGAAGTATTCAAAATGACTAAAAGATGAGCTTGTCCAAAGGACCTGGGAGCCATCCCAAAAAAACTCAAAATAGTAAAAGCTGGAATATTTGAACAATAAAATAGTGTAGTACTGGGTTATAACCCACAGCATAAAGTGTTCATGAACCCCATGATTGCCGTAGCTTGCTGCCTGGAGAGAATTTCCCGTGACAGAGCAGGAAGGGAGAACACAATCAAAGCCTGGATGTGCCCCAAGTTCAGAATTGGTGGAGGCCAAAGCAGCTGGTGTTCCTAGGACACAGTAACAGAGAAGAGCAAGCTCTGGACACCTGTAGAGGGATCCCCTCAGGTCTTTAGCTGAGTCCTAATCCACGTGTGTGGAGGTTAGGAAAGAGACCAGCAGAAGGAAGGAAGCAGAACAACCCCTGAATCTCACAGAGGGCTAGGGGTAGTGTATTCCCACTGGCCAGGGTAGAAAGACCTACCACTTGGGACATCTAGGAAAATCCACAGAGAGACTGTCTCCCAAAGGGGCCACATGAGCCCTTTGTTGAACCTGCCTAACAAAGTTTCAAATCAGCCTTAAAAATGTCAAACTATTCAAGTAAATTAACTGCATCCCAGAATGAAGGCCAAAACAGTTTAAGAAATTCAAAAGTCTAGCATCCAATAAGGTAAAATTCACAATGCCTCAAATGTGATTTTAAAAAAGATACCAGCACAAGAAACAAGTGTTGTCAAGGATGTGGAGAAAAATAAACCCTCGTGCACTTTTGGTGGGAATGCAAACTGGTGCGGCCACATTGGAAAACAGTATGGAGGTTCCTCGAAAAATTAAAAATAGAACTATCCTACAATCCAGTAATTGCACTACTGGGTATTTACCCAAAGGATACAAAAACACTCATTTGAAAGGATATATGCACCCCTATGATCATTGCAGCAGGATTTACAATAGCCAAGACATGGAAGCAGCCCAAGGGCCCACTGACTGATGGATGGATAAAGAAGATGGGGTGTATATATACAAGAGAATATTGTTCAGCCATAAAAAAGAATGAAACATTGCCATTTGCAACAAGAGGGATGAGCTAGAGAGTATAATGTTAAACAAAATAAATCAGTCAAAGAAAAACAAATACCATATGATTTCACTCATATGTGGAATTCAAGAAATAAAACAAATAAGCAAAGGGAAAAAAAAGACAAAGAGAGGGGCAAACCAAGAAACAGACTCTTAACTATAGAGAACAAACTGGTGGTTACCAGAGAGAAGGTGGGTGAGGGATGGGTGAAAGAAGTGATGGGGATTAAGAGTATACTTATCATGATGAACACTGAGCAATGAATAGAATTGTTGAATCACTACATTGCACACCTGAAACTAATATAACACTGTATGTTAACTATGCTGGAATTAACATAAATACTTAATAAAATAAAAAATTATCAGTCATACAAAGAAGCAAGAAAATATGATTCATAACAAAGAGAAAAACATTTAAAAAAAAAAAACAGACCAAGAAATGACACAGCTGATGGGATTAGTAGACAAGAGTGTTTAAAACAGCTGTTAAAAATTTATGTTTCAGAGGATGGAGAAAAGCATAAGCATACAAGAAAACAAAAGGGAGATATAAAACACCCAAGTCAAACTTCTAGAGGTGAAAATGATAATATTTGAGATGAAAATTGCCCTGGATGAGGTTACCAGCAAATTAGACACTACAGAAAAAAGGTTAGCGAACTTGAAAACACAGTAAATAGAAACTACACAAAATGAAATCAAAGGGAAAAAAAAGACTAAAAAAGTAAGTGGATCTGTAAAACATCAAGCAGGTTAACATATATGTAAGATTGGAGTCCTAGATCGAGAGAAGAGAAATGGAGGAACAAAGAACTTGTGTCTGGCATATATAAAGAACACTTAAAACTAATTAATAAGACAACTCAATCAAAAAAAAATGAGCAATAGATTTGAATATACTCTTTACCAAGGAAAGAAGATACACAGCCCCAAAGCACATGAAAAGATGCTCAAAATCATTAGTCATTAGGAAATTGCAAATTAAAACCACAAAATGATACCACTACACCCATTGGAATGGCTATAATGAAAAAGACCAAGTGTTGGCAAGGATATGAAGCATTAGCGCTGTTATACAGTGCTGATGAAAACTTTAAATAGTGCAGTCACTTTAAAAAACAATTTTGTGGTTTCTTAAAAGGTAAACATACACCCACCAAGCAACAGAGCCAGTCCACTCCTAGGTGATTGTACAAGAGAAGTGAAACCATATGTCCCACAGAGGCTTATATACAAACATTCATTCATAGGAGTTGTAGTTACAATAAAATTTTTGAGTTATAGAAATGTGCATTATCTTTTATGTAGTGATGCTGTCATGAAATATATATGTCAGAATTAATTACATTATACATTTTAATTCTATGCAGTATACTGTATATCAATTGTATTTCAAAAAAACTGTATAACAATTATTAGGAAATAAGCAGAAATTTAAAAACATATAGAAATAGTTCATTTACAATTTCTGAGAAAAAAAAAAAACAAGCGTGTTAGCCAGAATTATAAGATGACCCTCAAGTTTTCTGCCCCCTGGTACACATACCCTGTATAAATCTCACCCTATGAGTGTGGGTAGGATCTGTGAATATGTTGGGATATCACTCTTATGGTTAGGTTACATTCTACGGTAGCAGTGAAGGAATTTCACATATACAATTAGATCTCACATCAGTTAACTTTGAGTCAATCAAAGGGATTATCCTTGGTGGGCCTGACCTAATCAGGTGATCCGTTAAAAAGAGGATCCATAGGTAAGAGACCAAAAGCAGCAAGATGCTCTCCTGTTGGTCTCGAAAGAGTAACCCATCATGTGGCAGGGAATTGCAAGCAGCCTCTAGTTGCTGAGGGCCTCAGTCCTACAGACATAAGACCTGACTTTTTCTTACAACCACTGAGCTTGGAATAGAGCCTGGAGCTTTAGCTGAGACTGCAGCCCTGGCTGATGACTTCATTGCAGCCCTGTGAGATAGTGAGCAGAGAACCCAGTTAGGCTGTGCCCGGACTCTTAACCCTCTGGAACGGAGATAATTAATGTAGTCGACTTAAGCTACTAAGGCTGTGGTAATTTGTTACACAGCAATAGAAAACTAATATACATGAAAACTGCAGCAATGAAATGATGATATAAATGCTAGCCTGGAAATGAATGAATTACTGAATTGGACGAGAATACATAGTAGTTCACTCAGAATGCTGCTTAGAGGGGCGCCTGGGTGGCACAGCGGTTAAGCGTCTGCCTTCGGCTCAGGGCGTGATCCTGGCGTTATGGGATCGAGCCCCACATCAGGCTCCTCCGCTATGAGCCTGCTTCTTCCTCTCCCACTCCCCCTGCTTGTGTTCCCTCTCTCGCTGGCTGTCTCTATCTCTGTCGAATAAATAAATAAAATCTTAAAAAAAAAAAAAAAAAGAATGCTGCTTAGAGAGATAAAGAGGTTAAGCACAATAAGAACAAAACTTGAAAGAGCATTTGTGAAATGTGAAGGATTGAACAGCTAGTGTGTGTGTGTGTGTGTGTGTGTGTGCGTGTGTGTGTCTGAGAGAAGTTACACAAAAACAGAATGTAAAGACTGATGAAGAAGAAATATTTAGGAGATTCTGGATGTAATTTTCCTTTATTAAATAAATATGAGTTTTCCTGCCAAATGTACACTCTAGAGGTAAGAAAAATAGAGTCCACACTGGAATATCAAGAATAAAGAGAAACCCTTAAAATCTAAGAGATAAAAGACAAATTATTTTTGCAGAAAGAAAACAGTGTTGTGAGGAAGGGTAGGATGGAATCAGGTTTGTTTGTGAAAGATAACTGTAGCAAACCTTTAAGAAGAAAGAAAAACCTGGAAACAGTAGAAAGTGCATTATGCAGGAAAGAGGGAAATTAAAACCAGAGAGATCATGTAAAACAAAAACCAAAAACTTTTAATAGTCCAAAGGACAAAAGATAAAAGATGAGCCAGGGCAAAGAAGCATCATAGGCTTAAGAGGAAATTTTGGAACAAAAATACCATGCCTTTAGCAAAAGTAAATAAGATATATTGTGGGTGATAGTAACTTTTTGTTTTAATCTATTTCTGAAAGCCAAACAACAACAACAAACAAGATTTTAAACTACAAATAACAATAACACCTCCAAGATGATTATGCATAAAACTTAATTTTGAGCATCTCCTTATTGGGTTTGCTTTCCATGTGATATCAGACATTTGATCTAAGAAAAACCCTGCACTCAAAAGGATTTTTAAGAACTAAGGAAAGTGTTGAAAGTCCATTTCTATTATTCAGCAATGAAAGGATTTTTGGTACCTGATACATTGTCTTTCTTTAATTTCCAAACTGACAAATATTTTGATTTCATTGTGAGGCATCCCCCCGCCCCAATGTTTAGGACTATAGCAGTAACAGACTCCTTCCTAATATTGGAACAGCAGATTAATCCTCTTTCAAAGATATGTATCTATTTAACTTTTGCAGGACTTTCTTTTAGGAGGAATTGATAGGTGTTTTGAACATAATTTAATTCCTAATGGAATCATTTGTATAAAATTCTATGTAAGAGAAATATAATGTTGGAGATACGAAAGAAAGAACACAAGAGTGAAAATGAGAAAGGTTTATCTCTAGATCTATCAGTCATTACATAAGAAATACAAAGTTCTCTAGGTTTGGGATTTCCACTTTTTTGAACAAGATTGTGGACTGGCTTATTTCTAAAGTTCCTTCCAGAAAAAACATAATTTAGCTTTGATGTTTAAATATAATACATGACATTTGCTTATTTTATGTTTGGGTTTAATTTTAATGCACAATGTTTTAATATTTCACATATAATTATTAACTTTTTATTATAAAATGGCACACATTTATAATGGAAGCTTTATAAAATATAGAAAGGTGAGGAGAAGGAAATATAATCACTTGTCTCCGCCTCTTAGATGGGAAAGAATTTTCCAGTATGCTAAAAGCTGTGGACCTGTCACTTCCCCTTACGAAATCATTAAACTAATCTGACCATCACGAAGGACTAATTCTCAGATTTTTTCTAAGATATTTATGTATTTGAAAGAGAGCAAGAGAGAGCACAAGCAGGGGGGAGAGACAGAGGCAGAGGGAGAAGCAGGCTTCTGGGATCATGGCCAGAGCTGAAGGCAGACACTTAACGGACTGAGCCCCCAGGTGCCCTAATTCCCAGATTCTGACACATTTTCTACTTCCATTTAGGTCTTATCAAAACTTAGTCTCAACTTCTATCTCCCCAAACTCCTAAAGCTGAATCCTGCAGAAGGCTCCCCCTCGAGCCTGGGTGGCCCTCCTCTGACCCTTGGCTGGAGGAGGTCTTAGAGCAAAAGCCCCTGAAGGGCCAAGGGGCCATCTGGTTCCTCAACCCTTTGAATTGGTCCTCAAGACCAAACCCTATTGTTTAGTTTATTTGATGACTCTGCTATTTCCCAAATCAATGTCTCGTACTAGGTTCTGTTCCTACTCAGAAACAACCAGGTTTGGTTAGATCATGTGGAGACTCTGCATATTTTTCCCTGACAGTGGTGAGGAGGGGTGAGGAGAGGATAACAATAACCTACTTTATGTTACAGGGAAGGCTTCAGGTCAACGGAAGTCTATTCCTAGTCAAATTTTGGGGAAGTCAAAAGTTCTATGTGGATTTTTGACTGGGTCAGGGTTATTGACCCCCGCGTTGTTCAAGGGTCATCTGTAATTGCAAACAATAAGGTATAATAAAGGCAAACATTAAATGTGCTAACAACTGAGAATTGAACAATCTGTCATTATTATAGCGGTTTTAGACCATAGAGAGGTGAGTTCAGAATAAAGTGTTCTTGGAGGTATAAATCAGTTTTTTGGGGGTTCGGTTTGTTTGTTTTTAAAGATTATTTATTTATTTGAGAGAGAGAGGGGAGGGAGGAGCACAGGGAGCGAGACTCTCAAGCAGACTCCCTGCTGAGCACAGAGCCCCATGTAGGGCTTGATCATGACCTGAACAGAAATCCAGAGTCAGACGCCCAAATGACAGCCACCCAGGCACCCCTCAAATCACAGTTTTTAATGGTGAAACTCATTGTGCAAAAAAGAAGCTGCAGGAGGCTCAGACCATGCACTGGACTTTGCAAAGTAGCCATGTCTGCTTTTTCATGACACTTATCTTTTTGCTTGTTAACTAGTAACTACTGGCTGAAAGAGTAATTATGTTATGTGTATTTTCTCCTTTCCAGACTGACTTCTTGAAAGCAGGGGTCAAGTTTTACACAACTTTGTATCCACTCTCCCCAAATCCTGTGCCCCAGTACTTGTTGGAGCCTTGCTTGTCTGTTTAATGACTGGGAGTTTATTTGAGCAAGGGTGGGGTGGGGTGCATAAATGGTGAGAGTAGAACAAATGTAAGATATGTTTATTTTACAGATGGATACATGCCATTTTTATATCAATTTTTACCAATACCTTCCTAGCTTATATGGCAGGTGTTTCTCATATTTGATCATTGCACGAATCCCTTTTTCAAATTAAAACCAAAAGTTATCACCTATCCCTGTTGTTGGTGTCAATTGTGTTAGTATGTTACTTAAGCATATAAAAATTAAACCAACTATAAATCCTTACGATCATAATTCTTATACAACTATTAAAATTACAAGTTAAGTACAAACCAAATTTCAAAACCAATGAAATTCAAATGAACAACATGAATTAAAACTAAATTATGAGGTGCTTTACTGAAAATAAATGACTCTTTCACAACATGAATGCGGTACTAACTATAAATGGCATTATATTCCTGGTGTGATGCTTATTGCCCAGTGCGGGCTCACGGCTGTGGGCTACCTTCCAGAACAGTCACAGGTTTCTGCCTCTGTCAGTTGAATTGCATGCCCATCAAGAGTTTGCTCTGTTCCCCCATTCCCACCCTGGAGATGTTTATGCTAGTTGTACTTCTTAATTTTAATATGTATTTTAATCAAATATTTTACAGACTGATAGATAATTATGACAAGAGAAAAAGGTTGCTTCTCTAAAAAGTTCTTCAGATATTTTAAAAATTGAATGGCTAAATTGTTATATTAATACAGATGAGACAAACATAAAATATTGGCCCCAAAAATCTAGGCAATAATTGTTTCACAGTAGTTTTAAGTTCTCTATTTTAAAGAAACTGTGGCATTATGGGTATAAATTATTTAAGACATTGATTATGACAATCTAGTTATTGGACCCATGAGAAAGGTCTTGACCCTGTATTAAAATGCAGGTTAATAAATGTACATTTAAGTGGTTTACACTTAGATGTTTAAGGTACACATTACTTTACCAATGTTTCTAAGTGATCAATCTTTTATTTGCCAATGCCATATGCAAGAGTATAATTCTTGCATATTAAATCTAATTTCATCCTGTTCTTATCATTCTATGACAATACAAGTAGTACGATTTCCTGCTGCCTGTGCATTCCTAAACACAAATTAAAAATAGGGGACCTACATGTTACTGGTAGTTATTTCTTGCTATGGTGTGGCCTTCCAAAAAGTATTGGATATTATTTTTATATTAGTATAAATTTCTTGTAAAAACAAGCAAAGCCCAGTATGAGTGTCAGTATGAGAAAGCCTATAGAAGATAAAGCTAATCTCCAGGAAACCACTGAAAAGTTTATTTCACCATGTTTAAGTGACTTTTGCAAAGTTTTAGAGTGACAGATTAAGCAATAGACTGAAAGTGGATGATTTTTACCTTTAAAGAAAAGGCTCCAATTCTTTCTGGTGTATTAAGTTTCATATTGAAAAACTGGTATTATTCCGTACCTCCTACACTTACTAATGTAAGCGTTAAGAAAAAAGAATTGTAGAACACAGCTGGTAGAAGTATAAATGACATCAACTTCCTGAAATGTCATTTGGCAGCTGGTCACAAAGCTTTATAATTTTCCATATATTTCAACCCAAAAAGTCTACTTCTTCAGATCCATCCCAAGGATATATATTGTGCACAGAGATATGCATAAATATTTTGTTAGAAGGGTGTGTGCTACGCACATAAAAAAATTAACATACAGGGCGCTTGGGTGGCTCAGTTGGTTAAGTGTCAGACCCTTGATCTCAGCTTGGGTCTTGATCTCAAAGTCCTGAGTTCAAGCCCCATGTTGGGCTCTATGCCCAGCTTTAAAAAAGGTTTTTTAAATTAACGTACAAAAAGAGTAAAAGTTAAGACTTGAATAAATTGTGGTGATATCCAAATAATGGACTACTATGCAGGAACAAAAATCCTACTGCATGAGACTAGTGCTGTTACTGAAAAATGTTTCGTGAAAGAAGCATGATAAAAACAGGATGTATGGCATGATCCTATGTGTATTTAAATATATTTGTTTATAGAGAAAAAAGCCTGGAAGGCATACACAAAACTGTTAAGAGAAATGTATACAGTTCTAGGATTATCTAGGAACTACTGGAAGGGACAAAGCAGACTGGATTCTAGTTATTCTGGAGTTCATATCCCAGTAGTAAATTGACCAAGGTAGCATATGGTATGTCATAGCGTGCTGAGTACAGTGGGTAGTGAATGCCCAGGTGGAGGTCGGCAGGGTTGTTGTCCATATAAAGTGGTCCAGGAAGGCTTCCCTGACAAGGTGACATTTGGGCAGTGCCCTATATGACCCCAAGAATGTGATGGAGGAGATGTTAAATGTTCTACTTTAAAAAAATCTTTCAGGGTACCTGGGTGGCTCGGTCGGTTAAAGCGTCTGCCTTCGGCTCAGGTCATGATCCCAGGGTCCTGGGATGGAGCCCGCAGGGAGCCCGCTTCTCCCTCTCCCTCTACCTGCCACTCCCCCTACTTGTGCTCTCTCCCTCTCTCTCTCTGTCAAATAAATAAATAAAATCTTTAAGAAAGAGAAAAATAGTTAAGTTTATTGTTGAGAAACCTTGCAAAAACTAGATTACTGGAGTGAAAAAGTTACACATCACCAGTAATAACACACAGCACATCAGGAACCCCTGATACGATCCAGAGAGAAAGGCACATCACTTCTGTGGAATTCTCACCACAAGATGCACAGCCTCAATGTCGTCATAAGAAATTATCAGACAAACTCAAATTGAGACACAATCTACAAAAATAATGCACCAATACTCTCCAAGAAGCCTCAAGGTCATGAAAAACATGGAAAGGATGAGAAACCATCACAGATTAGAGGAGTTTAAAGAGATAGAGCAAATAATTGCAATGTGAGATCCTAGTTTTGATCCATTAACAGCAAAATAAAATTACTGGAAAATAAACAAGCAACAAAACTGGTGAAATCCAAAATTAAAGTCTGTAGTTTGGTTAGTGGAATTGTTTCAATATTAGTTTCTTTAGTTCTGATAAGCATATTGTAGTTATGTAAGATGTAAATATTAAGGAAAGTTTACTGGGGTGTATGGAAACTCCCTCTTTTCACAACATTTCTGTAAATATAAAATGATTTCAAATAAAAACTCTCTCTTAAACCTTAGTATAAATGTTGAAAATGTAAGGTCAAGGAAATCTCTCAGAAATGAGATCGAGGACAGAGAAGGAAAGTAAGGACAACAAGGATTTTAGAAGATTGGTCTAGGAAAACCGAAGAAAGAGAAAACAAAGATGAAGAAGTTATAAATGAAATAATTCAAAAAAAACTTTCCGGAACTTGAAGAACACAATTTCCAGATAAATGGACTTACCAGTTTCCAGTACAAAGCCCTACGCCAGGAAACATCATATTTCAGAACATGAGGATGAAGAGAAGATTCTTCAAGCTTTAAAGAGAGAAAAATATATATGCTACACATTAAAAAAAAATCAATATGGCTTCAGACTTCTCAAGATATGTTCAAAACTTTGAAGATAGATTCTAACTTCTTAATATCTATGTTTATTCCCATTTTTACCCTGAAAGCAGATGGGAGATTTCTGGAGCAGAGATCAGAGTTGTTATTACTTACAGCAATAACTGCATCAGTGCCCCACGCCCATGGCCTACGGATCACATGTCGGGAGCCCAATGTCACCCTGCACAGAGAGGGTCTGCCTGAAGTTGTGAATCTAGGAGTGTTTACAGGGCCCAAAATTGACCCTTCTTCTCAGAGGAGCTCAGAAGTTTTTGATCCCTAGTTGTTAATAATCCTTTGGGATATAAATGACAGGCTCCAGGGCTCTGCCTGTTCACCCCTTTCAAATGGGAACACATTGGGGGATCAAGCTCCAAGTCTTTCTGGAGGTAACTGGCTATTCAATTATCCTTTAGCCTCCAAGGCTAGTTTCTCAACCCAGCTGCCATTAAAAGTTTGCTCGAAAAGCCCTAACGGTGCAGGAACATGAAATTATTCACCTCCTGACAGGTTATTTTCCGATCTAGAATTCTAGCCCCAGGCCAACCATCAATAAGAGTGAAGGTAAAATGAATCTCCAAAAGTTCACCTTCTGCTCACTCCTCAGATTGCGGATGTGCTTCTCCACCAGAGCAAGAGAGTAAATCAAGAAAAGAGGACAGCATGAGATACAGGAATACTTTTTACAGCAAAATTTGCATCTCTTTTAGATGCATCTCAAAGTCTGAGAATGGCCTTAAGTAAGGCCCAAGTTTAGTTGCATTATGTCAAGTGTGGTTTGAGTGACTTTGCTAGGAGTCACAACAGTGTGTATGGAATCATTCACATTCTCTTCGTTTTGAAAAGTGGCACAAACTTGAGAGATGGTCACCAGTTCCGAACACCCCTTTCCTACTATTTCCTACAGGTATTGAGGAACCCGGATGTTGTGAGCTCCTATGGTGCCCAGGTGGAGTTATTAGGTAGGCAAACCAAGCAATTACATTCAAAATGCCTGGGGTTTTATCCCAACTAATTAAATAATTGCAATAGACTTGAATCCCAAAATAACCTTAAAGACCATCTAATACTCGCCTCCTTTTTAAAATAGGGAGGTGATTCAGGAAGATCAAACCAGTTGCCCAAAGTTTGTACAGGCAATTCAAAGCAAAGAAGAAACTGAAATTCAGGAGTCCCCTCTTTTTGCTGATGGACTTAAAACAATGATAATTGTGTTTCCCATGCGTAAGAACTTTCCAGAGATGATTCACCTAATTCTCCCTTTATTATATCTCATGTTACAGATGAGGGAACCTAGGAAGGTTCAGTAACTTGTCCAAGGCCACAGAGTTCATGATGGAGCGAAGATGCCCATTCAGGCAGTCTGCACACAGAGCCCACACTCTAAGTTACTATGCTGGATTGTGTCACTCAGACAAAGAGTTTCAAAGTTTTTCAGTAGGGAAAATATCCCCACAAAACTAGCTTCAGAGATTTTAGTCAGAAATGCAGTGCCCCAGCTAAAAATTCAGGTACTATAGAACAAGAGCAGAAGGAATACTGGAAGATAACTAATAGATAGTTATGCATAGTAAAAAGAAGAATCAACAGGGACGCCTGGGTGGCTCAGTCGGTTAAGCATCTGCCTTTGGCTCAGGTCATGATCCCAGGGTCCCAGATTGAGTCCTGCATCGGGCTCCCTGCTCGGTGGAGAACCTGTTTCTCCCTCTGCCTGCCGCTCCCCCTTCTTGTGCCCTCTCACTCTTTCTCTATGACAAATAAATAAATAAAATCTTAAAAAAAAGAAAGAAAGAAAGAAACAACAAACATTAGGAACTCAGGAGTTTTAAGTCCAATCTTTCAAATCTTCCTCTTTTATATTAGGAAGTTTTAGAAAAAGCCAAAGCTTTGTATAAACTAAATAGACTATATATATATATAATATATTATATATATATTATATATAATATATTATATATATAATATATTATATAATATATTATATATAATATATTATATATTATATATATAATATATAATATATATATTATATATAATATATATAAATTTTTAATTGAATAAATTTAATTATATATATATATATATATATATATATATATATATATAATTTATTTAATTATTCTACTCCAGGCTGCTTATAGTTTGGAGATTAATCTATCTGCAGTTTGCAGAATCAAAGAACTTAGATTTAATTCTATTTTATTTTTGCCTGTAAATGAGAATGATATTTACCTTTTAATATTGTGAACTAATTACTGTAAACTATAAGGCAGTCTGTAGACGTCAGCTGTATTAATTAGCATAGTCTAGTTCCACCCTATCACCAAAGTTAAACTGTGTTCTCTGCATTAACATATCACTTAAAAAAAATAAGAAAACTCTTATGATCTCATAATTCACACAAGTGACTTTGCGAAAATAATGATTAATTATATAGCACCTAAAATTAACTCATCCCTGCCATTTTTCATTCTTCTTTTCTCAAGCCCACATTTCATTCCAGGGTATCCAGACTGTTAAATATGATCTTGTTGGCACTAATCAGGTCAACTGGTCCAGTAACCTTCCAGTCTGGCTAATATTTCCTGTTTCTTATTGGCTAAAGAGTGTGGGAAGATTTCAGAAACAGAACAGCTGACGCCTTCAAAATTGTAGGAGAAATGGCACTCACACACATACCCATGATTTACATTGAATTATGGAAACAGCATAAGAATGAAGTGTAATTAAGGTTCCCAACGATTAACCTTCTAACCATCTTTGTCACCCTGCTTGAGGTCAGTAATATTTTAAATCAATTATATCTGATCTTCAAACTCATCTTTAAGCTCAATTTCTTATCTATTACTTATGGAAAAGAACAGAACAAATTTATCTTTTGAAATAAGCAAGAGTGCTGTAAACTGCAGGAGCTCACCATTTGTACTTTAGCTGAAGAAATTAAGAAAGATTATGCAACTAGCCCAAGATGGTGACATAGCTTGAAAGACAGATTTAGAATGTGAATTCAAGTTTTCTAGAACTTCTTGGAGAAGGGGTGGGAGGAGGGGCAGGGGAGAGCTCCTAACATAAACATTTTACAGTTAATTTTGGCACCAAACTGGATGGCCTTTGGCCTGATGGGGTTTTTCCAGCTCACCAGATAATGGAACATGTGAAGAAGGCTGATGGGTAGCTTCATGCTGTGCTGCAAGCATCTGCGACCTTCTATCTGCAGGGTTCTAGATTACTCAGGGGCAGCCTCTACATCTGCAGCAAGATAAAACAATGTTGGTGTATTTGGTTCTTTGCATGGGAAATGTCTTGGAGAGGTCAAAATACTGGGACTCATTTATTATAGAAACCTAGGGGCAGCTGTTTGCAAAAATGTCCCTCTCTCCCTTCCAGCCGCCTCCCTAACACTAGCCAAAGTTTGTAAGGGTGCGTGCGTGGCCACTGTTGCTCCTTTCCTGGTTTAAGGGCATATTGACAAAGTGGCTGAGGGCCCAGGATCTGGAGGCAGATGGACCTGATCTGTTCTGACTCTGACAACTTGACATTGGCAGGATTTTTAACTTCTTCGAATCTTGGTGTCTTTGTCGGTTAATAATGCATTCCTTAGAGAGGTCATTAAGCATACAAAGAGATTGTATATATAGTGCCTGAGATCTGGTAGATACTCAACATATGCTAGATTTTATTAAATTCCTGATCCTCTTGACTATCCAATGACGGAGGTTCAACGTGAGATGTGAAAACAAACAAGCAGACCCATCAGAATCACCTACAGAAATCATCTTTTTAAGGCTTCTGCTCTCTGATTGAAAACAGAAAATGATTACATTCCAAATAATTTTAATAGCCTAAGATGCTTTCGCAAATCTCCCATCAGAATGATGGGCTGTCTCACGGCGACCTGAAACCAACAGAAGAAATACCTTTTCTATTCAGGTTTCCGTTAGCTTATTTGCTCTCCTACCCTCTGCACATTGTCATCCTTCTTGTCGGTGGGCTCTAAGAGAATACCTGCGGACTCTCGGCTGTCTTTTCAGAGCTGGTGCTGAGCTGGACTGCTCACCAAGCACCCTCCGTTAGAACCTTCTGAGTTATTAATATACTTGTTAAAAATTGCTGGAAGCCCAGGTTATTGTTCTTTCACACGTATAATTTTCTTTGCATCAGTAACCTTTTGTGATGCCAGGATCTATTATTTTTAAGAAATATACCTTAATCTCATATTACCATTCTTTTTTCCAAAATTACCCATGAGAGACAATGAGAATCATTCCATGGAAATGGTAATATTTAGCAAATACGTTTCCAGCATATATTCAAAAAAGTCATTTGAGAATGTTCATTTTGGTATCACACATTTCATGACCATTTATCTAAACCCCTTACTTTCTGAAGTATGTTCTGTGAACTGGATTAAAAGACATATCACAGCAGATTTTTTTAAAAAGCATTTTGCTTATTTTTGATAATTATTTGTAAATCTTTGTAAAATTTTGTAACACTTAGAAAGGCAATCATTTAACTCCACTCTGAATAGTAAGTTCCATGAGGTGGGACTGGCTTCAGTCTTGTTGCATGCCCAACACCTGGTCCGATGCCTGGCACACACAGGGCATTCGATAAACATTTGTTGACTGATACACTTTAATCTTACTCTGGAGGAAGAATTTTATGTAAGATTAATGGAAATATCCTCAAAAGAAGAGCAAAGTGATTTAGTAAACTGGTATTCTGGAACTAAAAGGAAAACCGAAATTCTTGGGGAATAGTGTTACCTCTTCGGGGAGAAAGCTATAGATCATTTTAGAATTCATATAAAACTAGGAAGGGAAAGGTTGAGTTCGGTCTGAAATACACCCAAATTTAGAAAAGCAAATATAAATGTATCCAAAAAATTAAGTGATTTCCAAGTGCCTGGCTGGTTCAGTCAATAGAGCATATGACTCTTGATCGCAGTCATGAGTTCAAGCCCTACTTGGTTGGTGAGTTTACTTAAAAATAAAATTAAAAAGGGGTGCCTGGTTCACTCAATTGGGTAAGCATCTGACTCTTGGTTTCAGCTCAAGCTGTGATCTCAGGATGGCGAGAGGGAGCCTTGTGTCAGGTTCTGTGCTCAGCGCTAGAGTCTGCTTGGGATTCCCCCCTCAGCCCCTCCCCCCTTGCTCTTAAATAAATAAATAAGTAAGTAAGTAAGTAAGTAAATTTTAAAAAATTAAGAGATTTCATTATGAAACTCAAGAGCCAGCTCTCAAAATTGCAACTGAGACCCTGCCATCAGATAATCCCCCCAGAAAGGAGGGAGCCATCTAGAGGGCAGTGTTTACACTTGACTACATGCCAAGGATCCGTGCAAAAGATGGGAGATTACAAAACCCAAGACAACTCTGAGATGAATGTATGAGTTTGTGAGAACCAAACCATGAATGTGTTGAAGATTACAGAAATGCTAAAATACACGTAGCTTCTGTAGACACTTCCAATCAAGAAGACTCCATGAGGTTCAGGTCTACAGCTTGGGGCTAAGGAGTACAGACCTGACAGATGTCAAAAGAGAACTTTCGCTTCTACTTCTTTAGTGAGAATGTGTTTTGGGAAGAAGGGAACATTTATGGTGTACCTAAAAAGTGGTAGGTTCTGGGCTAAATATTCCATACTGGTTATCGCATTTGATCTTCACAGCAGCCCATGAAGTAGAAATCCCCATCATGATTTTAGAAATGGCAAAACTAAACTAAGGCTCAGGGCAATTAAGAACGTCCCTAAATGTACATGGTAATTGCTAAGCAGAGCCAGAATCCATCCAATTCAAGTTTGCTTCCAGAAGTCTTTCCGCTAAACCACATTTCCTTATTACGCTGAAAATTTTTGCATAAATATTGGTAATGGTGAATATCTCTTGAAGAGTTTATGAAAACACACAACTGCTGAAAGCTGTCAGCCCAGATAAATTATGTCTACCATCCTTGAGAAAAAATTAGTATGGTGACCCTTAAGGAATCATGGATAAGAGGTGACAGGCAAATGGCGTCCTCATTTTGAAAAAGAACACATAAGACCCGGAAAGGAAGCACACTCTTGCTGGGTGCAGCCAAATCTCTTCTACCTTTGTATCTCCAGGATCCAGCCCAGACCTCACACACAATGTTCAACATATGTTCAACAAATGATACACTACCTTAACACATTTCAAGTGTTGTCTAATAGATTAAGTTAAACTTATTTTGAATAGTTCCAAGAGGAAGTTCTCAGTTACAAGGGGGTATGCTAAAACGGAGACAAAATTCTAGAAATAATGAGCAGTTAGGGTTGTCTCAAAATAAATGGCAGTGTATCATCAGGCAGGTAGGGAGCTGCCTATCACTAAGGTGCTCCTTGATTTAAGTACAAGAAAGAAGCAGAATGAATTTAGTCCCTCACCTCTGTTGACGGTTGTCAGTGGTCACCTCGTCTCCAGCCTAATGTCTTGTCTCCCATTCCTGGGGATGGGGAGGAGGTAGAGGGTTTGGGGCAGTGCAGAAAACGAAGCAGATGTTAAAGGTAAATGACAGAAAGGAAAGCGAGAATTCTCCAATCGTTGCCCTGGAAGCCTCAACTCCTTCATTCCCAGGACTTAGACCGTGAGACTAGAACTGTTAGTATACCATTCTATCACACTTACAGGGAAGGCTTTCATCTGCTCTGGGAACTAATCACCACTAACAGCATTACTCAGGAAAATGAATTCCAGGTTCCCAGTGACTGAGTTATAACCTTCCACAACACAATCCAGTAAATTGGAGACGGCATACATTTGCACCATTCTCCTTCACCTCAATTTTTTTTTTCAACAAAAGAGTAGGAATTTGTTAGCATCCAGATCACCTGATGGTGACTTCTGAGACTGCCAACAGTTCCAAATTCATGATCAAGTTAATGAACAGGCAATTACCGAAAATTAAGGCTTCCTAAAATTCTCTTCTTCAATCATTGCCAATACACTGCAAGTTAGAAAAAAGTTAAAATCAAGTCTGTAGACGTTCTCTTTGTACAAAGAGGAAAAAAGTAGGTGATTTTTAAATAATGAAAAGGTAGTAATGCTGAGATTTCTAATTTCCTCTCCTATTACACTACAGATTCGGTGTAAGCATATTTCAGAATTAACTTCCTATGACTGGAGGTCTCACATGGTGGCTTCACCATCCAGGGGACCATTCGCGCTAGCTGGGTGGAGAGACGCTGTCTGAAAGACCAGAAGCCAGGAAAACTACCACGTCATGACTTTGCTGCCACCAAAAAACCAAAGAAAACATGCACACTAACACACACACAAACCCAGTCCTGGTGTTAGACACGGTAAACCACAAATACGTTTCTCATGCAAAACAGGACAGATGATTGATATTTACACAATACAAATCAAGTGCTGACAATGAAGCTTTCTTTTTTGGGGGTGCCACCGTGACTATGTGGTTTCCATGAGGGTCCATACCACAGGTCTAACTTGCAACACCGTAGAACCATGATGGAGAGAGCATAGAAAATGTGCTTTGGTAGAAACCTGGGTATGTGAGAGGTTACTATGAAAAAATGAAAACAGGAATGATAGAAGTATATTTTCTTTTATATACAAAACTGAAGTCCCAAAAAATGGTTTGTTGAAGTAGCTATCAACAAGATGTGAAATCATTTTTCCTTTGCTTTGGTTGAAACAGCCAAGGAACGCCAATCAGTTCCCCTTCCACTAATAGCATATAAACACAGTGACAGGACTACTTTTAGGACAGAATAAACAACTTTTAAGAAAGGAAATTAAATTAATTTTAAACTAAACATTTTACCAATAAATAAGACTCTTTAAAAGGTAGCATCTTCATCCTACAATCTTGGGCATAACATATACATCAGTTTAAAAAATAAAATTTCTCCCACAATAGTAATTACAGGTGTTAATGCAACGAGCTATGAAATGAAATTATTTTAATGTAACTTGAAAAAAAATTCTAGAAATCAAAAATAAAATTTTTTAAAAAATGACATTTTTCTAAAATTGTACATTCTAAAATAATCGACTAATACTTTGTTACAGAAAGTAATTCAAACTATTTTGATATTTCAATATATTCCTAAAGAAATGGTTAAAAAAAGTTGTCATACGCCAAAATTGGAACAGTGTTTATAATTCTGTTTATGGCTATGAAATGGCAATCGAATTCTACTTAAAACTGTAACCACCAATGATGAAATATACTTCAAAAAAATAAACATTTGGTCTTACCATCTTTAATATTGGTTAAAAACAGACTGATGTTTGCTGCTCATGGAAGTTATTTTAATCCAATGTGCAAAAAAAAAAAAAGTGCAGCTGTCTACTTTTACTTGAGATACATAAGACCCACACTTCTACACTATTTACACACTTAAAAAGATTTTCAATTTATTAATTTAAGTAACGATATTACATCTCCTCTATGGATAAATCACGTGCTGCGGAGAGCTCAAAAGCTTGATGACACTCTCTTAAGTGACACGAATGTATCTGAAGAAGCACACCTGTTCTTGTCCTAAGTTTGATCCTAAATAAAAATCCAACTTCAAAATCAATTAAGAATTATTTTGATCTAGAAAATCTTGGAATCGTTGCAAACGTGAAAACCTCGTCCCTGAGAGCCAGGATCCTATCTCCCCTCTGCTGTCCCTCTAACAACTGGTCTACCCCACAAACCCCATCTGCTGCAGAGTGGCAATGCCCCAAAAAAAGAGGAACAAAAAGAACTCAGCCCCCAGACCACCGGCATCCCTGTGGGTTTGCTCAGCCTTTGTTCAGGACTTGTGACTACATCTTTTGGGGTAGGTGTGGGCAATCAAAATGAAGAAACACTTTAGCAAAGCAACCATTATTTGTCCACAAAAACAGTGAAAAACAGTGATAGAAAATTAACAAAGCAAATATAAATCTAATACCGTTCTGCAATGCTGGAACTTGTTTTCACATGTGCGCAGTGCTCTTGGTCAACCACCCACCAGTATTTTCTGCATCTACATGAAGTACTTTTATTAAGTTATTAAAAATGCTGTTTTGACCATAAGTCCCATATAATCGTGATGATTAGGAAATCAAATTACTCAATTATCACTCTGTGCAGTACACTTGCCAGTCAGCAAGTGTAGAGAGGAATTAAAAAAATGGAATAGAAGTCTCTCACTTCTGACTGGACACAGGAGTTCTCAAATTAAAATCATAAAAAAGAGGGGGGGGGTGAGGGCTTACTGGCAACATTACTACTAGACACCAGACAGGACAGTGAGACCGTTTGGTCAGAACCAAGGAACACTACTTCCTTGCAAAGTTTTCAAAATACCTAACCAAGCACTGCCTTAAGTCCAGTGAGTACAATGCTCCGTAAGTTTCCACAAAAATACAGTGACTGGTGTCCATGTGTTCGAACAATGCAGTCTCAGTCTCTGGGGCTCAGGCAAAGTGGTCCTGGCCCAGCACCTCTAGCTGCAGGCGATCGTTTCCAACTGCTGCTCGGCTTCGGCGGCCATGGCTGCGGCCTGCAACTGTTCTGTCTCGCTCTGGATGGCACTGGGGGTAACCTGCTTCCTCTCACTGTGCATATTGTTCTCGTGCCTTTTCAGGTCAGACGCCTTGGCAAACGCCTTGGTGCAAGAGCCACAGACAAAAGGCTTTTCCCCTCTGTGTCTTCGTTCATGATCTTTGAGGTGGGACTTGTGTTTGAAGGCTTTGTCACACATGTGGCACGCAAACGGTCTCTCATTACTGTGCACTCGCTCGTGCTTCTTCAAGTCCGGGGCGCGGATAAAGGATTTCCCACACACCTCACAACTGTACGGCTTATACCCTGTGTGGATTTTTAGGTGTTCTTTCAGGTGGGCCTGTGTGGTAAAACCTTTCGTACACATTTCACAAACAAACGGCCTGTCTGCCGTGTGGAGTTTTTCGTGCTTCCTCAACCTGCCTTCGTCGGAGAATGTCTTCCCGCACGCCTGGCAGGCAATCTGCTCCCGATGGTGGCCATAAAGCAAGTACTCGAACTTCATGTCGCTGGCCGCTGTTGTCCAGCCTGGTGTCTGTTCGTCCTTCACTTCGCTCATTCCATCATTGAATGTTAAGGCTTGAGGGGTCTGGGACCCCAAATCTTTCGATTCTGGGGTCTCCATGGATTCTACTTCCTGGCCGTAACAATTTACTTTCCGAACTTCCTCGCTCCCCAGCTCCTTCAGGATTGCTTCCTGAACCCTGAGCGTCGTCGTGGGCGACTTGCCGTCCTCCTGACTCGGGGGGGTACCTTCTACTGTGTCATCAGAGGGACTGTCATCCTGGTCTCCAATTTCTTCCACATCATCATCCTGAGTGTCAGCAGCATCTCCAATGGGGCGATTTATCTTGAGGCAATACTTACTTTTCGATTGGCCGTTATTTTCGTCGGGACTAGATACATCACGCTTCTGAGAACAGAGTTTATCTAAAAATCGGATACCGAGAATCTGACCTGATGACATCATTAAGTTAACATCTTCTTTTTTCACAGAAATCTTTGCTGTGTACATGTAGTTCAGGACCTCTTCAAATATATCAGAACGAAGAAAATCTATTTCTATTACTGAAGAGCTATCAACCTCAAGCTTCTTGAAAAGCTTTTTAAAGTAAGTGCTGCAGGCGGCAAGAACACACCTGTGTGCTCTGAATTTCACATCTTCAACCACAATGGCAATATCACAGAATTCTCCTTCCAGGCGTTGTTCATTTAGTGTTTTCAGAAACAGAGTTTTATGATCATCGTCATTATATTTAATGGTTTCAGACATACTGATGAAAAACTCCTACAAGAAAATTTTCAAAAAGAGAGTTTGATAATTATGAACAGTACTTTTCCAATACACAAAACACAGCCGGACTTTCATTTCCTGATCAATTTTTAGTACCTAACAATTTCAGAAAATCTATGTTACAGGTGGTTTTAGAAGAGGAGTATAGAACACTGATCCCAGCTTAGGGACTTCCATGTTGTTGTATCTACTTATCTCCAGTTTTAAAAGTACTGGCTTATCGCAATAACAGCGACTTTTACTGGGCACATAATACATGCCAGGCACTGTTCCATGTACTCTGCGTGTCTTCACAAATGTCCTGATCAAACAACCTTAAAATAGGCATTCCTAGCCCCCCTTTTTAGACGAGTTTAGGAACCTGCCCAACAGTCTAGTCATTTACTGGAGAGCCGGGACTCAAATCCAGGCAACCTACCTCTAAAACCTGTGTTTCCTGACAACTAGAGGTAATAACAACAAATAACTTCAAGGCTTAAGAAAGAGGTCCAAGGCAAGGAGGCGCTGCTCCTGTCGTGTCTACTTTAATTCCACGTACAGAAGAGGAGTTTCAGTGAAATAACTAATAATAGTGCTCAGTGTTCTACTTCCTTGACAGAAGAGACAAATCACTGTTGCAGAACCAAAAAGGGAGATCACTGCCAAAATATTCCACTTAGAGTTGTCTTCTGCTTTTTTCCTCACCAGCTTTGGGCCACTTCTGAATGCAGGTTAAAGTTTATTATGACCCTAGGATGGCATTTAGGAAGACAGCGATAAGTGTCTTCATTCCATCTGGATGCTAATCTATCTGCCATCCAGATGAAAGTGTCATCAAGACCGGATGTACTTGACAAGTGCTGTGAGTATTTTATAAGCAAAAGAAATTCTGAACTGGCACGAAAGACTTCTGGCACAAAAGACTGTGTTTAAGAATTACCTTCTCAAAATAATTTATTCTGTGTATTTTCTTTTTGAAACATTGTTTTCCTTTTATTTTACAAAGCATTGCCACCAGAGAAACAGAAGTGCTAAGGCATATATATATATATTTACAAGATTTAATACCCAAAGTTATAGTTACCATGAACAACTCAGGCTATTATCTTAATGCTTTAAACACCAAATTCTTCAGATCAGAATAACTCTGATCAGGGGCACGCCAGTCCTACAAGAGAAAAGGACAAACAAGAATAAGGTAGAATCTTCCTCTGTCCCAAAGTCTAAACAAGAATGTTTTCAAGAATTGATTTTAAAAAATAAAACTTTCCTTTCTTGTCCTGCCACTGGCACATGTACCCATTTTCAGGTTGGGAACAGAGAGGAGGGTGACTGGCAGCATCAGGTCCAGCTCTGAACAGATATGAATGAGAACAGATAAAGGCTGTGGCACCTAGGGCACGCAGGGGCTGTACACCAGGACTGGAGGGACGGGTTGGAGAACCACTAAGGACGTTCTCACTGACAAAGGCCATGCCCATATTTGCACAAATATTGATAGCTACAGAGATACAGGAAAAGCCAGTAAGTCTCCCCTACCCCCACCATCTCCCGCTGGGTATGCAGCCCTCCACATTTCTCTCTAGGCTCATATAAACATATAGCGTGTACATTTTTAAATCAAGTTATACAAGTGTACATCCCCAACAGTTAACACTGGAGAAGGAACAGTAGCCACCTTCTTCTTTTTGTGCTTCTGTGTGCATAGCACATATCACATAGGCTACACTAGTCTTTATGGTTTTATCTGAGAAATCCAGGTGTTTTCACCTCCATCCCCACAGGGAGGCTCAAAAAATTCTCGCTTTGTGGGGACTTTCAACTCTCACCAGAGGGACTCCATCCTGCAGACCAATATCCTGAAAAAACATGTTTCCTCCACTGAACAGTGACCACACAAACTTTGGTGTGGTGGGACCAGGAGACTGAGCTGCAATATTCTTACACAAAAACTGTGGTGCAAGACCTGAACTCCGAGACCAACAGTGTGAAAATTCTCAGAAGTTCCCTCTACGGAAAGACACACACCAATAAGACGCCTACGGTAGCAGGGGTTTCTCATCTGCACAGTGGGAGAGCTGGACAACACTACTTCTAAGGACTCTCTACCTGTCCCCTAGATGCGCCTCGGCCTGCAGTCATCTCCAAGGGACGGGAGCCACGCAAAACCTTCCTACCTAATCACTGCCCCCTATTGTAACTCTCCCTAGGGCTTGTGGGATAAAAGTGCATGGGACTAGGGAGAGGAGTGGCTCTGCAGTACCCATGACAACATACCACTCTGTGGTTTTTGGCTGTGTTGTTTTATTTTTTGGACCAGTGTGATACTTGGCCCCCACTCTCAAGATCGCCGAGGACCATTTCTTTCTACTGAGATGTTCCAGTTATTAAGTTCAGGTGAGTTAAACTGGAAGCTATAGCCCTTGCCAGTATCTGTGTAGGCGGAGGAAAAGATGTAGCCCCAACTACACCTCCATGACAAAGCTGCCCCTTTATTGTGGTTCTCCAAACCGCGGGCGCGCTGGGCCGCCGTTACAGAGCAGGGAGCGGGGGCTCCGGCAAAGTCAAACTTACATAAGCAGCGGCAGCCGCCTCCCCTACCCCGGAGCAGCCGCGACAATGGCGGCGGCACGACTTCCCGGTTGAAAGCTCGCAACTTCGGGATGGGGAGGAAGCAGGGAACGAAGCGCAAGACCCAAGAGAACTTGAAAGCCTCTCACGCCTCGCTCTCATTTCTTTCGGCCCGGGAGGTGGGGGGACGGATGAGGCCGTTTGCATCCCTTCCTAAACAAAAGCTCCCAGCCTCGGAGCCGGGAGGTGAAAGGGCCACCTTCCCTTTCATAAACGGAGTCCAGCGCAGGCTGGGGGCCGCGGCTCCGAACCCAAGCGGGATGGCCCGCGGCGGCGACGGCGGCGAGCGGGAGCGGGCATGCGACCGGGCTCCGCAGCCCCGCGCCGCGCCCCGCGAGCCCGGAGCTCGCGCCCCGCGCACTCCCCGGCCGGCTCGCGCCGGGCCCTCCCCCGCCCTCCCGCGGCCGGGGGCGGGGGCGGCGCGCGGCCGGCTTCCGAGCTCCGCGGGCGCACCCGGGAGTGCGAGCGCGGGGGTCCCGGCCCCCTCCTCGAGCAGGCAGCTGGGGGCGGCGCGGTGGGGCCCGCGGCTCGGAGGGGCGGCGCCCGGCGGGCCGCGCTCCGCGCCGGGCTCGGAGCCGTCCCCACCCCCACCCCCACCGCGGTGCACTGCGGCGGTGCGAGCGGGGGCGGCCATGAACTCCGCCGCCGAGGCTCGGTGAGCGCGCGCGCGGGGCCGCCGCCGCTGCCCGGCCGCTGCCGGAGCCCGCTCGCCGGCCTGCGCGGCCCCCAGGGCACCCCGTCCCCACGCCCGGCCCCGGCCCATGCCCGGCCCCGTTCGCACCGCACCGCGGCCGGTTGCCCGCCCATCCTGGAACTGGCTGGTGCCCCAGAGCTCGGCGAGAACGCGCTTCTTCCGGGCCGCCCCGCCGCGCCGGCGGCCGGCCGCCCCCGCGCCCCCGCGCCCGCCTCGCGGATGGCCCGGGCCCCTTCCGCACCCCCGGCCCGCGCTTACCTGCAGCCTGGCACAGCCACAGACACTCGCCGTGGGCTCCCCGCGCTCACTGCAAGCAGGCCGGGGACGGGTTGGACGCGGGGCGCGGGGGCACGGTGGGTGGCAGTGTATTTTGGAATTTTTTTTTTTTTTTGGAGTTTGGGGAGGGGGCGGGGTGGGAGGGAATCGTGCACGTCCCTGATGGTAGCAGCCCTCCTCCTGCACGAGCACAGAATGTCTAGCCGGCCGTGAACACCCCCACCGGCACCCCCCCTTCCCGTGCATGCGCGGTGCGGGCTGGGGGGAAGGCGCGCCGCCGGCTTGCGCAGGCACGGAACCTGACCGGGCCTCTAAATGGGCGAGCGAGGAAAGGGTTAATCCGGGACCTTGCGACGCTTTCTATGGAGTCTACGGGGCCGCCCCCGGAGGGCTCTGGCCTGCGCACGCGCGCGCACGCGCGCGGCTTGGGGCGCGCGGAGCCCGCGCGCGGGAGAAGAGGTGGGCGGGGCGGGGGCGGGGCTTCGTGAGTAGAGGAGCGTAAGCACGAGCGCCGCTCGCGGGCACCCGCCCTGTCTGGTGCTCCCGCCTTCCGCTCAGACTCCTGGGCTCCCGCCCGCGCCCGCCGCCGGCGCAGCGCCGGTGCGCGGGAGCGCGGCGCTCTCGTGCGTGTGCATGTTCGTGGGGCAGTGCCGCCCTCGGGCGCGCGCAAGCCGGGCGCTGCGGCAGCGGGGCTCGCCCACGGCTACGGGGAGGGGGTTCCAGGCACCCTCGCCCTTCGCGCACACGGGCAGCCCCTGGGACACACGTAGCGGGCGTTGGGTCTTGGCTGGTGGTGCTGCTGTATTATGTATATTGGGAGAATGGTAGGCCATCAATAAACGTTTGCAGAGCAAATGAAAAAAGTGACTTGTTTCATTTGGAATGTGGGGTGACCCCACTCACCCAGAAGAAAGGGAACACCCCCTAAAGCTCTGGATCTAGCCAAACCTGCGCCCGTGCATTTACTTGGACACTCTCAAGGGAAAGTCACGGAGACTGGAGGCCCTACCCTAGCTCATCTGTGGCAGTAGTGAGATTGGACATGATTTCATTTGTAGCTCTCCCTCGAAGAACTCTGATAACAGCACTGTTCCTACATTCCTGTTCAGCAAAAGTAATGGTTCCGTGGGTGTTCAAAGCATGTCGCGTTCCCTGTGATGGCGTGGCTGGGCTTGTGGCAGGCAGGGGGACCAACTAAACATGGATGGAGGGCACTACTGCATCTCCTTAAAGTTCCTTATGCTGCTTTAACAGCGTTTCACGAAAACACGCGTAATTTAATGTAAAAATTAGAGTAGGACTTTTCTCTTGGGCTTGTGTGATGAGTACATAGTAAAGATTTAAGAAATGATATTATGATGGGCTGTATTCTAAAAAAATTCTGTATGGTTGATTGTATAATATTAATTTTGATATTAGTTTCAGTGTTTTGAATGGTACTTGTATACACATCCTTTTTGATGTTCACAAAAGCATGCCGTTTAGTAGGTCTACTGAATGAAACAGAATAGACCAGTTCTAGGGTCAGACGTCAGTTGAAATAATAGATACATTGTTTTGCTTCTCTAAACCTCAGCTTCTTATACTCTAAAATGGAGAAACTGGAAGTACCTAATAGAGCAGTTGTGCAGATTAAATGAAATAATGCTAGGGTAAGTGCTTAGCTCAAATATTAGCTCTGTGATGTTAAATGACCTGCCCACTCTCCATAGATGGTGGGTTTAAGTGGCAGGGGCAGGACTGGAATGGCCAAAGTTCATGCTCATACTTGATAACTATGTAGCCTCATTCCCTCTAAGGCCGTGGCTGGGCTTGTTGATTCTTGTTTACACAGCTTTTAAGATTACATTTCAATCCTGTTTTGTATTTAAAGGGGATAATAATAGTACTATATCAGAGGGTTATGCTATCAAGCAGTAAAGCTGTCACTGCATTTATCTGTGTGTGGACAGGGCTAGCACTTAGTTTATGGTTCATTGTCTGGTGCTGTTCCCCCTTCTTCCATACCGCATAATTGCATAGGTTTATACACTCATTCTACCTATATTTATTATCTACCTGCTATGTGAAGAGAGTCTTTTTACATATGGCTGGGTAAACTCTTGCCAAGATTTGACTAATCTGATGAAGTTAAAATAGTTCAGAAGAGTTCTCAAACACTAGATTGCATTTCCCAAATGACCCATTCCTGACATCTTGGCTTTTGCGTCAACTAACCTTCTTTCCTCATGTGTTTTTTAAGGATCATGGGGATGAGTCTAAATTAAAGGGGCAGCTCTCCGTGGGAAGGAGGAGGGAGGAGATGGGAAACCATACAGGAAGGGCCTGACCCAGACTTTGCCTGGTCACCAGCCTTAACTCAGCACTGGGCAGTACCCATTAGGTCCTCGGTAAATACTGATGACAGATAAGTGACAACCTAGAACTTGATACCAAGGAGAGTTATATGGCCACATTGTGGGATTAACTGGGGGGCTGGGGGTCAGAGCCTTCCTGGTATGCACAGACCTGAGGCTCTTGAAGGAAATCTTCTCTCTTTCCTACTAGGAATGCTGTCACTCTGGATTTCTCTGTCCAGTTACTCTGCTGGGAGCACCTAATTTCTCACCTGGGATGTCTACAGATGCCTCCTGAGTAGAACCTGCTTCCGAGGACTGTGAGGCCTGATGTATGGGGTCTGTGGTATGGAATCTGGAGCACCAGGGCTCAGGGTGGTTATGGAGCAGCTCCCAGCCACATTTGGAAATAAGTCACTTGGGGTTCTCATAGATGGGTGGGGTTGATTTCTTTATCACACTGACTAGGCTCTCTGACTGGTTTTGACCCATGGAATGTGGGCAGACAAGAGGATGGGCAAGTTTGGAGTAGAGGCTTGGAGTAGAGTCTTGGAGAAGCAGCCTGTGTGCTGCTCTCCCTCCCGTGCTTGTGTGGTCCACACTGAGAGGACCATACCCACATTGCTGCTGACTCTTCGATGACAAGCAGGTCTGAGAGAATGAAGCTGACCCAAAACCTGAGCCCAGGCTAGCTTAGATGAGCAACAGCTCATCCACAGGTCTGCAAGTGAGAAATAAATGCTTGCTTTTATAAATCCCCGGGAAGTTGTGTTTTGTGGTTTGTTATCACAGCAAGACCTGATAGGCCGCATAAGGAAAAATGTCCCACCAAAGGCCAATAAGCCACCTCCCCTCACTGCTCTGAAAACATTGGATACGTTAAATGAACAAGAAATACATCCAATCCCTAAAAACACAGAGGTGTGAACACACACAGGCAACAAATAATCACAGAAATCATTATACTAGTGCACATTGTAATACATTTTAATACAAAGTTAAGAAATATAAGATGTGATGGAAAAGAGGAACTAATTTTGATTGAGAAATCGATGCAAGTGTCTCCAAAGACATACATTTAAGATATGAAGGATGAGGGAGAGATAGGAAAAGAGGCGAGATAGCATTTCAGGCACAGGGAGAACAGTATGAACGAAAAGGTGGAAGGAACTTGGTGGGCTTGAGGCTCTGCAGCAGGACAGAGTGACTGGAGCCCCGTGAGCAGGGCGAGGGGAGGCAGGAACAGCAGGGCCCAGCACCTTCAGGGCCTTGGAGCTGCGGTGAGGGCTTTGGCTCTGATGCTAAGCACAGTGACAGCCATCAGAGGGTTTTTCTTTTAAACTAACATTTATGTAGGTAATTCTATTAGTCTCACAATGAGAATAAATTCAGCTGTTGGAACGCAGATAGGGACTTTGAATTTCAAATACCTCCAATGGTGAGACCACTCAAGTAAAACTCTTGTCACAGTTCAGGTTGGGGGAATGTTTTAGACACCATCAGGTGAAATACTGTCCTTACTATATAGAAATAGAAGAAAAGTTAACAATTTACTCATGAAATTTACTTTAAATAAAATACATTTATTAAACACTATCATGAGTAGTATAATTCTAGTCAAACTTCCATTTGAGCTGCTGTATGAGTACTGTTTCTGGGTCAGTAGGAAAAAATTTCTAATTAACAATGAAAATACTATGCACTATCTGAAAACCAAATAAAAAGAGAACAAATTGCTAATAAGATTCACATTTATAGAATACACATTTGTAAAACATCCTAAGAATTATATTCCCATGAAGTTTCATTGGAACTATTCTCTAGTCACTTGAATAATAGCAGTAGAACAAAAAAGGAAAAGCTCACTTATTTTAGAAGAAAGGAAAAAAATATTATTGCTGTGTTTCCGGATTATTTTAGTGGTCTTGCTAAGAATAAAAATACTGTAATTACATTACCTACAAATAGAATAAAATGGAAGCAATTAATTTATAAGAATCACATTCAAATAATCTATGATTATAGAACATTATTCTAAGAAGTATAATCATATCAAACTTCCATTTAAGCCATTGACTAGTCTCTTAATTAATAGCAAAAAAAAACAAAAAAACAGGAGGCAAAAAAACCAAAGGTACTTTAGTAGAAAGTGGGGAAAGCACCTTGTTTTAGTTCTATATCTTCAGAAGTCTGCTTTTTGAAAGGTGGGGTTGGCTTAGAATGTGATTCACTTCCATTTTCTGGTTTTGTGGACAGAAGATTGAATCTAGCACTTGCTGTAGACATTTCTTATTGCCAATTTTCAATGTACTAGACCAGGGAAGTCCCTTGGTGGAGTGAATGTCGGGAGAGGTTTGTTCTCTCTTTCTAGAAGAAGTAAAGAACAGGGTATTCTCTTCTCAGAAACTGCCCCCTAGACTTTTCTGTCACATCTGACCTCTGAAGGAAGAGTCTGGTTCAGCAGCAACTCTTTGAGATGGGGGAGCGAAATCAAGAGAAAGCCCTGAACATCTACCAGGGCAAGGAGCATCAGGACAAGTGTGTCTTATACTTGTGGAGGAATTCCTGCATAAGGATGGAGTTGGCTAAATGCAGGGATCCTTCCTGTGTGGGATTGAACCTCATGGGGTGTCTGGTCTGCCCTGAGCACCAGACCCTGGATCCCCATGCCAAGATGGCCTGTTGCTCCTCCTTTCTCTGGAATCTGGTCATCCAGAGGATTCCTTCATGATCTTCTTGGGTTAACATCAGAAGGAGCTGGGTGAACTCTTTATGGGAACACTCTGTACTATCTTGGCAACTCTCTATAAATATTATTTCAAAACAGTTTCTCTGCATAGGTAATTAGTTTTCTCTGGCTCCTTTCAAGATTTTTTTCTTTGTTTTAGTTCTTAGTGTTTTGATTATGATATATCTGGGTATGGAGTTCACTAAGTTTATCCTACTTGGCATTCGTTGAGCTTCTTGGATCTGTGGGTTCATCTTTCTCCAAATTTGGGTAGTTTTCTGCTAGAACTGATAAATGAATTCAGCGAAGTTGCAGGATACAAAATTAATATAAAAAATCTGTTGATTTCTATACACCAAATGAATGAAGCAGGAGAAAGAGAATTAAGAAAACAATCCCATTTACAGTTGCACTAAAAATAATAAGATACCAAAGAAAAAACATAAAGAGGTGAAAGATCTGTACTCTGAACACCATGAAACACTGATGAAAGAAATTGAAGGTGACACGAAGAAATGGAAAGACATGCCATGCCCATGAATTAGAAGAACAAATATTGTTAAAACGTCTAAATGACCCAAAGCAATCTACACATTTAATGCAATCCATATCAAAATACCAACATTTTTCACAGAGCTAGAACAAACAATCCTAAAATTTGTACAGAAACACAAAGACCCTGAATAGTCAAGGCAATCTTGAAAAAGAAAAGCAAAGCTAGAGGCATCACAGTTCCAGACTTCAAGTTATATTACAAAGCTGTAGTTATCAGAACAATGTGGTACTGATACAAAAATAGATCCACAGATCAGTGGAACTGAATAGAAAACCCAGAAGTAAACCCACAACTATTTAGTCAATTAATCTTCTATAAAGCAGGAAAGAATATCCAATGGGAATAGAGAAGTCTCTTCAACAAATTGTGTTCGGAAAACTGTACAGCAACATGCAAAAGAAAGAAACTAGACCACTTTCTTACATCATACACAAAAATAAATTCAAAATGGATAAAAGATCTAAATGTGAAACCGGAAACCATAAAAATCCTAGAAGAGAACACAAAGGGGCAGTAACCTCTTTGACATCGGCCGTAGCAACTTTTTTCTAGATATGTCTCCTGGGGCGAGGGAAACTAAAGTAAAAATAAACTACCGGGACTACATCAAAACAAAAAGCTTCTGCACAGCAAAGGAAACAATCAGCAAAACTAAAAGGCAAGCTACAGAATGGGAGAAGACATTTGCATATGACATATCTGATAAACGGTTGGTATCCAAAATGTATAAAGAACTTAAAAACTCAAAATCCAAAAAATGGATAATCCAGTTAAAAAATGGGCTGAAGACATAAACAGACATTTCTCCAAAGAAGACATCCAGATGGTCAACAGACACATGAAAACATGTTCATTACCACTTATTATCAGAGAAATGCAAATTAAAACTACAGTGAGATATCGCCTCATACCCGTCAGAATGGCTAAAATCAAAAACACAAGACACAACAAGTGTTGTCAAGGATGTGGAGGAAAAGGAACACTTTTGCCCTCTTGGTGGGAATGCAAACTGGTGCAGCCGTTCTGGAAAATAGAATGGAGGTTCCTCCAAAAGTTAAAAATAGAACTACCCTACAATCCAAGAATCACACTACTGCATATATACCGAAAGAATACAAAAACACTAATTGAAAGGGATACATGCACCCCTATGTTCATAGCAGTATTATTTACAATAGCCAACATATGGAAACAGCCCAATTGTCCATCAACTGATGAATGGATAAAGAAGATGCGGTGTACATACATAATGGAATATCATTCAGTCATAGAAAAAGAATAAAATCTTGCCATTTGCAACAACATGGCTGGAACTAGAGGGTATTATGCTAAGTGAAAGAAGTTAGTCAGAGAAAGACAAATACCACATGATTCTACTCATATGTGGAATTTAAGAAACAAAATTAAGAAACAAAACAAATAAGCAGAGTGAAAAAAAAGAGAGAGAGGCAAACAGACTTTTAATTATAGAGAACAAACTGATGGTTACCAGATGGGAGGTGGGGGGATGGGTGATGGGGACTAAGGAGTGCACTTGTTGTGGTGAGCACTGGGTGATGTATGAAAGTGTTGAAACACTATATTGTACACCTGCAACTAATATAACACTATGTTAACTAACCGGAATTAAAAAGAAACCTAAAAAATTGGGAGGTAGTTTTCAGCCATTAATCTTCACATTTTTTCCAGCTTCACATTCTTTCTCCTCTTCTGAGATTCCAGTGACATGAATGTTGGTGTTCTTTTTCAGTTCTCATAGGATCATGAGACTTTGTTTTTAAAAATCTTTTTCCTCTGTTATTCAGATTGAATAATTTCTATTGATTTATTTTCAAGTTCACTGACTTGTTCTTTTGTCATCTCCATTCTGCTACTTAGTCCATCTGGTAAGTGTTTTCATGTGAGGCGTATTTTTTCAGTTCTAAATTTTCCATTTTGTTTTTCTTTATATCTCTTACTTTTTTTGCTGAGACTTTCTATTTTTTTAATTTGTTTTAAGAGTATTTATAGTTACTTGTCGGAGAATTTTAATAAAATCTGTCTCTAAGTTTTGGTTGCTTAATCCCAACATTAATTGTGAACACAATGTTGTCTTCTTTTGATTGTCTTTTCACAAATGAGTTGAGATTTCCAGGGTCTTTGTATACTGGATAATTATGGATTGTGTATTGGGCATTTGAAATGTTATAAGACTCTGGACTTTGTTAAATCCTATGGAAAATGTTGATAATTTTAACAAACAATCAATCAGGTTAGGTTCTGGTCACCAGTTATAACACATTTTCTGCAGGCTGTGGTTGGGTATATTTGGAGTGCCATCTGGACCTGTCTCAAGTGTTTTCCAGGCATTGGCCAGTCTAGGATGTGGGCTATGATCAGATAGTTCAGTTCTCAAAGTTTTTTATCTGCTGATTTAACAAACAATCAATCAGGTTAGGTTCTGGTCACCAGTTATAACACATTTTCTGCAGGCTGTGGTTGGGTATATTTGGAGTGCCATCTGGACCTGTCTCAAGTGTTTTCCAGGCATTGGCCAGTCTAGGATGTGGGCTATGATCAGATAGTTCAGTTCTCAAAGTTTTTTATCTGCTGATTAGGATCAGATCCATGCCATGTGCAGCTCCAAGGTGAGCCTATGATTTGTAAACAATTTTATGGGGTTGCTTTCTGGACTCCTTCCTCTTTATGTTCTTTTTGGTACTTTCTGCCTTCCTGGAGTCCCCTTTTCCTATTCTTTGGTCAGAAATTTGGGGCACATGCATGAATGAATCTGCATCTAGAACCAAGTGGTAAGAGGACCAGAAGGAAAAAAATGGTAAACTCACTGCTGGTTTGGTGAGAAGCTTGCTTGTTTCCAATACACTTACCTTAAATAGCTATGTTTCCTCCCAAGGACTGGTTTTCCTTTTCAATGTGGTTTTCCATGTAATTTTACTTATGTTCAGTTCTACATATTTCTTAGATTTCTTTACTATTTCCTTTTTTAACTAGTGTTGTTTAATAATCCAAGTGTGATGTAACCATATTATTTTATTTTTGATATGAGATTTTTTTTTGAGTTTTCTTTTTTTGGTAACTTCTTATTTTGAGAGAATACAGTAATAAAGAATTCCTATATGCACTTTACCTTTATCCAGATTTACTATTTATTAACATTTTGCCCTATTGGCTTAGTCATTTGCTGTCTTTCTCTCTCTTCTTCATTATCTACACACGTACACAACACACACAACACACATTTTTTTCCTGAACCATTTTTAAAGGGTAAGTTATGAATATCATGCCCCCTTTCCCTAAATATTTCACTGTGTGTTCCTAAAAATAAGGACGATCTCTTATATAACCACAGTACAATGATAAATTGTTACAATACTATAATCTACAGTCCATATTCAAATTTCACCAATTGTCCCAATAATGCCCATTATATTGCATAGCTTTTTTTTTTTTTTTTTAAACTGGTTCAGGATTCAACCCAGGACGGTCCTGTCACATCTGGCTATCAAGGAGCTGCTTTTTGTCATTTATTTCCTGAGTCTTTTTTATATGCTTCGACACCAATACTGGCCCTTTTTCAAATTCTGTGATTTTTTGTTTGGCTACAACATCTCTGTGAGCTTGTATTGTATCCTTTTCGGTTTAGTAAACCACCAGCAAGACTCCTCTTCCTTTCCGTAGCTTTCCCCGATTACCAAAGAATATTGCTATCTTCTTATAATCCTACATTCCTAAAACCTCAGAATAATTTTAGTTTCCTTTCTTGCTTCTTCTATCTTGTATCAGTTTCACAGCTCAGCAACTTGATTTACCCCAGAGCATTGATCTACCCTCCAGAGTTTTCTTTATTTCTGGAGGATGCACTTGAAGATTTGACTTTTGTCCTTAAAGACTATTTCATCCTCGAGAGTGAAACACATATTCTTATATTAATATTCAAAATATTCCATTCTCTTTGAGCTACCATGTTACTGAAGCCAAAAGTGGCTTCCTCTGGGCTTTTATAAAAATGTGAACACTTTCAATGTATGGAACAGATCTGCCTCTATCATACGGGCTGATGCTTGTCAATTATCCCTCTCCTACTCCATGACAGTGTCTGGACACAAGACACACCAGCCTGTACCATTCCACTTCAAAAGGATGACAGTTTTCTAATTTGCAAATGGATTTCGAGTTAAATCTCCTATAATTAGTACTAAATACAAATATCTACCAAATTCTACTCATGTGCAATTCCTGTTTCTCTGACCCAAACTACTTAGGATCATTTTCCTGCTACTATATGGAAACTGGTGATTTATCATATTGACATTATTTTATGTAAAGTCTGTAAACTCTCTGTTACATTATTTCTGATGTTTTGTAAACTGTTTAGTGTATATATCACACATAGAATCAACTCATCAGTTTGGGTTAGAATTTAATATTTTAATTTACCAAAATTACCATCATGATGCCAAATGTTATTAAAGCTCTTTCAAAAAAAAAAAAAGAAAGAAAGAAAAACCCTACAAAGCATTTATTCTTAGTTTTAGTGAGCTAAAATTATAGTTTCCTCTTTTGTACAATCAGAAAGCAATATTATTTCTGAATCATAAAGACTTCACTCTCAGTATGATAAATAACTCAGTAAAAATTGAAATAAAAATTTCTCTAGCCGTCCTCTGTTCTCTTGGATTTGTGCAGAAGATATATCGCTTCTCTGTATCGTTTCTGCCCTACCCTACTATGTTTTTGCTGTTCCTTAAGCACATCTGGCATGTTCCCCTTTCAGTACCTTGTGTACCTCTGAAGTCTTCAGGCTGAATTGTTCAAATCTCTTTCAGATTCTCATCGTCTAAATCAAATTGTAATAGTTGGTCAAATGGTCATCGAAACAGACCAAGCTGTTTGACCAACCGTTACAATATAATAGTCTTTATTTTCTTACCTACTTCGAAACTCAGCCTTCATTTACAAAGTTAACAGGCGAATCTTGCACTTAACACATGAAAGAAAAGCAGTGTAATTGGTGGGAGATTGCTCAGTCTCTGCTACTGAACTTGGATCCTGCGGCTACCACGGACCAGCCAATGTTTCTAGGCAGGTTACTTTGTGGTTCCAGGGTCAGTTTCCTTATCTGTGCGATCAGAACAAAAATAGAACCTACCTCCTAGGGTTAATGGATTAATTCAGTAGTTATGAGTACCCACTTTGTGCCAGGCATTGTAGGCGCTGTGGATACAGCATAAACAAAACACAAATATTCCTGCCCAGGAGGCAGACAAGAAACAAATAAATAATTGAAATGTATAATATGTCATCTAAGGATAAGTGCTGTAAAGAAGAGTACAGCAGGGGTTGGGACAGAGGAAGGCTGGAGATATGGGTGAGCAATTTTTGATGAAGTCATCAAGAAAACCTCACTGAGAATACAGCATCAACGCAAAGGCCTGAAGGAGGTGGGGAGGCCGGGCAGGTGAAGATCAGAGCAAAGAGCCTTCCAGGGAGAAAAGACCAGGGAGCACAACGGAGCTGAGGTGGAAGTATGCCCTTTGTGTTGAAGAAACAGCAGAGACGGAAACAGAGAAAGGGGCGTGAGAAGAAACATGTCCCAGCCCCCACTCTGCATCAGTCTGGGAGGGACAGATGACAACGCGACAGCTTTTATTTCAGTTTTCTGCTGAGACGCTAGAGTTATGTTTGTTGAACATGAAATGCCCAACACACTCTCATTTAACAACGACTTGGTATATTTCTAGACAAATTCTAGCATGGCTTTAGAGTCTCCAGAACTAAAATCTTCAGAGAATAAGGGGTAGTGGCAGTGATGTGGAGGGGGTGGTAGGTGGAAGGGGACAGCAGCAAGGGGGGGGGGGTAGGTTGGATGGTCAGATGACCTGACAATCATAGCTACAGGCTTTTACAGAGAAGAAAGGGGGAAAGGTTTGGAAAGGGAAGGAGGACACCTGCTCTACTCCAGGCACGTGTATAAACAGGAGGAGTCTCACTTGAGAGAATTAATGCGCACAATGGCCTCTGGTTGCCGCAAGGATTCCAGTAGACCCCTGAGGACAGTCCTTGTCAACCTTGGCTGCTTATGGTAATCACCCGGGGGGCTTTAAAGATACTGGGCGTGGAGACCCGCCCTCAGAGTTTCTGATTAATTGCTTTGGGTGTGGCCTGAGTGATCCGGAGTTACAACGGCTCCCCAGGGGATGATAAGGTTCAGCCACGGTTAAACACCACTTCTTTAGGGGCGCCTGGGTGGCTCAGTCCTTTAGTCACCTGCCTTCGGCTCAGGTCATGATCCCAGGGTCTTGGGATAGAGCCCCGTGTCAGGCTCCCTGCTGAGCAGAGAGTATGCTTCTCCCTCTCTCTCTGCTCCTCCCCCCAGCTCGTGCTTGACTCCCTCTCTCTCTCTCTCTCTCTCTCGCAAATAAATTTAAAATCTTTAAAAAAAAATAAAAAAACACTTCTTTACACCAAAAAAGGATGAGGGGACCATTCAGGGACATTCGGGGTGATGAGGGATTTACATAAGATGGTTCTTTTAAGATATTAACACAGTTCCTGGTACATGTCAGCTATGGACTTCCTTCTCCAGACTCCAGTGCTTAAATTCTGGCAGAAATAAGGTGATGGACGTATATTCTGCAGGATAGGATTGACATTAAATGGAGAAAAACATTACCTCTCAGGAGATTCTTCAGTCCATCCAAGATGGTGTCTTTATAACACTCCCCCATCTTTCCATGGTCAGCCCAAAGCTCTGTGTAGAGGATGGTCATTCCTTACCATCCTACCATCCCTGCTTTACAAATGAGACTACAGACGAGGTCGAACTGAATAAGTGGAATGTTCCTCTTCTCCTCATAATTTGTTTGGAAATCAAGCAGATTTGTCTGCAAAACTAGCTACCCTATTAGATCTAAATTCCAGTTTTTTCTTTGGGATGAATAGGCCAAGTGTGAATTTAAGTCAGTTAATTTATTAGCTGCTACTATATATATTCGAACTGAGGAATAATAAAAATAAAAAATGACCCTAAATATTGCATGACTATCTTTATGGTTAGCGAACAAGCTAATATATTTTTGCATGCTGCTCTTATCTGATATTAATAAAAGTTATGATCTCAATCTTCAGTTAAAAAAGAAACAATTCGACCAAAGTCCTAAGAAATTCATAAAGACCCATAGATCTTTTCAGAGCTAATATTTAAACCATTTGAGTAACTGGAAAAGGAAATGATCAGACAAATTACCTCATCGGCTTCTCATTCTGTCTTCAGTTTCAGAGTGAAACAGCTTATCTTTCTAAGCAGATCTTTTTGGAACAGTCTATATTTCATTTGAAAAAGTTATTTACATAATTTCATTCTACCACTATTTGCAACATATTACTTAGAATAATTTAAACAAATATTCATAGGGAAATGTGCAAGTAATAAATTCTTTAAAAAAAATAGAGCAGTTAGGTATGCTCATACTTCCCATTCAAAGGAGTTATAGATTTACCAATATGTTTGTCTAACCTCTGAACCAGTCCATATATGGTAAGCCAGCACTAGAGTAGTGTTCCACCAAAAAAGCATAACTACTTTAGAAGTTTCTACCTGTATTTTAATACATTTTTATTTTGAAATAATTTTAGACTTACGGAAAAGTTGCAAAAACAGTACAGACCACTCTGGTATACCCCTCCACCTAGTTTCTCCATTGTTAACATTTTATTGTACCATAGTACAGTTTTCCAAACTAAAAAAACTGGCATTGGTGAATTACTATTAATTAAAGTTCAGGTTTATTTGAATTTCACCATTTTTTCCATTAAACTCCTCCTTCTGCTCCAAGATCCAGTCCAGAGGCCCATGAAGTATCTAGTCGACGTGCCTCCCGGTCTCCTCTGGTCTGTGACAGCGTCTCAGTCTTTCCTTCTTTCTCATAAGTTTGGCAAGGAGCACCAGTAGGCAACCTGTAGAATGTTCCCCCAATTTAGGTTTTCTGGTGTTTTTCTCATGATTTCACTGTGGTTGTGGGATTTTGGAACGAATACCACCGAGGTGAAGTGACCTTGCCATCATATCATCCAACTATTTTAAAACTACTAAATTTGGACTAAATACACTCTAAGATCCTTTCCAGTCCTAAAATGCTATGGTCATATATTTTATAGAGGCCACTATTTTTTTTTTTTTAAGATTTTTTATTTATTTATTTGACAGAGATAGAGACAGCCAGCGAGAGAGGGAACACAAGCAGGGGGAGTGGGAGAGGAAGAAGCAGGCGCATAGAGGAGGAGCCTGACGTGGGGCTCGAACCCGGAACGCCGGGATCACGCCCTGAGCCGAAGGCAGACGCTTTAACCGCTGTGCCACCCAGGCGCCCCAGAGGCCACTATTTTTAAGCAAATATGTATATATATTTTTAAAACAGATACCAGTCTTGTCATTTTTGGTCTATAATTTCACTGAAGTGATAAGTAGCAGGGAAGCCCACATGATCGATCTCTCGGCTGGAGCCGATTAATGTTACACTTCTCCCACAGGCCACGCGCTCTGTATGGAACTCACATCTAGATTTATGCCTGATTTTACCAATATACTAAATATCCCCATCCTTGGCTAAAGTGACTCATGTGAGGCAGATATATCAGCAGGCCAAGCATATTTTAGAATAAAAGGAAAAGAATTAAAAATCCAATTAAAAAAAAGGTAGGAATGTATCCAAGTATCCAATTATGGACACATCAAGAATGAGAAAGATGCTTCTAGTTTGAGGAATCCAGGATTCCTTGAATGAGAACAGGAGGAAAAGTTGGAGAGGAGAAATGGGCAAAGAAAAGAGAGAAGATGGAGAGGAAATTGCTGGTCAGCGAACAAACCATTTCATTAAAATGATTTTGTAGTTGCCTTATTTTCTTTTATGACCATTCAGTCTTAAACTTCAGAGCAACTGGGACTTACCGAATTTGGAAATTAATAGTAAAATGTTTTCAGAGTGAATGAATACAGTACTGAGTAGAGCCTATATTGACACTAAAAACTGACATTCCATTTGCTTTGTATTTGTATGTTTCTCATGCAATCATTATTCAATTTGATCATTGAAATGTCCTGTACCCTTCTATTTCAGAAGGGAAGAGACGGAGGGCTGGATACATCGTTACAGCATTTGAAATCCCGAAGCCCTTCCTCGTAGCCTCCACCCTCGTTCTACAGGTGAGACAACAGAAACCTCGAGATGTTACAACCAGCACCCATAGCCAGTTAGTAGTTGGGCAGTCTCTGCTCACCTAACCCTCCAGGCCTGCTTGCTGACTGCTTCCAACTATGGAAGTGATTACGTCACTTCCCAAGTATTAACTCATTTACCCTCACCACATGCTGTGAGGTAGGAAGCCCCATTTATAAGCAATGAAACGAGAACACATCAAAATTAAACCGTTTGCCCAACATCACACACCTAGCAAATGGCAGGCCAAGGATTTGAACTCAGATCACCCAGCTCCAGCATTTCTCAACTGCTGCACCAACTGCCCTAACTCAAATGTTGATTTCCTCGCCTTTTCGTTTCCTTTGCTCTTGCAGGAACGGGGAACTTTGAACTGCCGTGATTGTCTCAAGCATTCGTAGGATGCGGGGAGAGGACCTTGAAAGACGTGACTGCCTGTTGAACCATGAGCTGGACGCCAGTGCTCCAAAGCTCCCGGCCCCGTACCCTGTCCTTAGAATGTGGGTTCCACTTGCCTTTCCTGCTCCCAGAGTCCGCTCCAAGGACACAGCCTCGAGCTAGGGGTGTGGTGTTGAAAACACCTGCACAATGTGACCAAACCCAGTTAAGGCCTCTTTATAAACTTTAAACATGTGGCAGATGGGTACAGGGACCCATTCATGCCCAAGACAAGCCCCCTCCCCCCACACGTTTCCTTTGCTTATTAAAACTTCCACCTACCCACCTGGAGTGACCTGCCTCTTGCAGTCTCTCCTTGGCCTCTACTTAAAAGGGCGGGTTCAGATTACATCCGCAAGCTCCTTAGGAGGTTAGGAGACAGAGTCTCAGGTTACAGATGTGATCAGTGTGCAGGAGAGTCTCCCAAGCTGGGCTGAGATGACAAGGCTTTCTTGTGACAGTTGTTACGTTGCTGAATTTCTCCTTCTGCTGGTCCCTTCCACTTTTGCCTTCAGAGCACACTGAACAATCCAGTCATGCCACACCCTCTCGAATACATACTGAGCACCTGCTACGCTCTGCATGGCTATAGCCATGGACAAGACAGACAGAATCTGCTCTCCGGGAGATAATTTAGCCATGGTGGGAGGTGGGGAATTCAGGATGGTAGGGGTAAAATTTCCTGATAATAGCAGAGGCAAAGGGATCACTTGTTGGAAACAAACAAACAAACAAACCATGTAGCAGATTACCTCTGTGAATAAAGTTGTCCCGAATATAGTAATAAATACACCATTAAGTATGAGGTTTAGAAGGGATAGTCATCATGATTTTGACTGTAATAAGTACAGTAATAGCAGCTAATACAAGACACGATTCTTTGTCAGATTCACTTCGTGTACAATAGCAGGGTGATTTTTAACATTCTTTTTAAAAAAATCTGTCAAAATTTGTTTCATATTTTTCAAAGAGAAAGCACTTTATCTATATATGAGAGGAAGCAAATCGCAAAACATCTGAAATTAATGACTAGATACATTCTCTTCTGACCCCAAACAAGCCCCTTACTCCCAAGACAAAAATTTCCAAATGTACCTTACGATATCCTGGTCATCTCTGGAAGCTGAAAATATTTCAGTACCTGAGATTTAAACCAGAAATAATTCTTCAGTTTTTGTTTGCTGACAAGAGGGAGATTATGATATCTTCGATATAGCATAAGGTCTGTGGAACAGAATATATTGAAAACAACTTCAGAAAGTCTTCATGCAGAATTCGGATTCTATTTCAAACTTCCAATGCAGCTAATCGGCATGCATTCATGCTGTGCGGATTTCATTATTTATGATTTTGATACAACTTTAAGAGTAGGCAGTTAGACCGTAAAGGGAAGCAATTATTTAGTCTTCTACTCAGCATTTTTATTTATTTATGCTGACTCATAAATTCCTTGATGTGGTCACATCAAGCCAACACTTCCTTAATTTGCATGCAGTCGCAAGAAGGAGTTATGACTCTGAAATCACAACAGGAAATCTCTGTTTTAGCTCTGGTGACTCCACAGGGCATCCATTGATGGCTGGGTCGTCATTTGTTCATTTTTGCCTTTGCTATTCTTTTCTCCCCACACAAATTGCTTGCCAAATGTTTCTGGAAGCAGCATGGTTGTTTTCACTTGGAGCAACCCACTGTCGGACACGTATATTTCTTCTGCTGTCAAATTCGGTAACTTAGTCAGAATTGCTATGGCTCTAGTCACAAGTAAATCAATGCTTCATGTGAAATTCCTCATTTTTATTGTCGAGGTGTTAAATGCAATCTAGACTCATAAAATGATTTATTTCCCCACAGAGTAGAAAGGACAATAATCAAGTATATCCAAAATCGTTATAGTCACCATAGCTGCCAGATTGAACTAGAATCCAAATTATCTCTAGAATCCTTTATGCATCCCAATTCCTTCCTTCTCTCATACTTGCTAGTGTTAGAAAAACAAATATTAGTCCCAGGAGACTTTAGTTGAGGTAGTCATTATGATTTTTTGTACAGTGGTGTGAAATTTACATTCTTAGGGATATTTCACGTGGGTCCCCTCCATGTATAAAACACTGTCAGGTTGGGGGAGTTCATATTTTAGAAATGGAGAAACCAAGACTTGGAAGCTAAATGACTCATCTAGGATGCAACGTGTAACAGGTGGCCCTGCTGATGCTAGAATCTTCTGACTCCCCTATCACTCCTACCCACTCCATACTCCCCTGAAGAAACCAAATGAAACAATAAGGCTAGAAGGTAGTTGACAATTCACAAAAGGATCTCAGTGCTGGGATGGACAAGCACATGTAACCTTTTGTTTGGTTCTGTTAAAAAGCCATGAACTTTCATCTTTTATTTGATGTCTCTGGTCCCTTGGGTTTCTTCCACTCCTTTAACCAATTCCATTTGATAAAGATGCCCTTTTATCTAACATCGATTTTATTTCAGACAATGAAAATAGTATGAGCTTTAAAATTGTATCCACCCTGTGTTTGAAGCTCAATTCTGTTACCATTTGTGTGACCTAAGCCATGAAAAATCTCTCCAAAACAGAGGAATTAAAATTCACCTCCTCATGGAATTGCTTCGAGGTTTTTAATGATAATCACATCAGAATATGCACAGTACCTGGCAAGAGAAGGTAATCTACACATGTGAATAACTTTCCTTCAACACGATCGTATTCCATCCTCTGTGTGCATTAAGGTTACTTACTCATCTTGTATTTATAGTGCACTACGATGATGGTCAGGGGAATAAAAAGGGGGAAATGAGGCTGAGATAAATTTACATCCTCTAACTACAATATTCATCTGGCCCAACATCTGCATCAGAAAGACGAATTTGGATTGAAGCATATGGAATCTCCCACTGAAGTAAAGTACTTAGTACTCTATACATGCAAATAGTTTAAACCTTACATTTAGAAAATTATGAAAAATACAGAGATTATTTCAATCCAGTACCACAGGTTCACTCTGAAAGGATGCTTGACCCTACATATACCTAGTTAGTTACCATTCCTTCATTTATTAAATAAACACTTACTGAATCCTCATTGTGTGTCTGGCTTCCTGGAGCCTGGTTAGTTTCTAGGTAGAGAAGCAACCAAAAGTTACAACAGGCATTCTTGAATTGTAATCTGTCTCCAGTTGATGTGGAGAAAGATAGGCTTCAGGTAGACCTGGAATCCACGTAATTCAAAATAGACCGGAAACTGGGAACGCCTGTTACAGTGGAGCTATTTCATGATGGCAGGTGTTAGGAAGGGGGAAAGGGCCCCTTCATTCACATCAGTGGCAACAGTGTTACTTCTGCCTGCTGGGCAGCTGGCCCCAGACTCCTGGGCACCCTTGGGAAAATGGCATAAGAATCTTGCTCTTGTTTTGGACTCTGATTTTAATCATGAATGTCAAAGGTGAAAGAAGGCTTAGCTCATCTAGTCTATGCCTCTATTTTATAGATAAGGACACTGAGGTCATAGAGGCAAAGATGTGCCTAAGATTACCCACCTTGTTCGAAGCAGAGGTGGGACTGGGCTGGTTCTAGGGCAAATACATCAGCCAGCACTCACTGCCTCTTGAGCAGAGTGTCATGATGAAATCAGCATTTGGCTCCTTCAACTGGGCTTTAATTTCCCCTCAGACATTCACATGGTGAGTTAAATACACGAGTGACTGGAGACTGGTAGAGACGCTTCTACGAGAATGCTGCTTTTATGCAGTATTTACAAGTACAAGTTACAAAACCTAAAAAAATACCAAACAGGGCTTTATGAACTCCCATAAAAAATGTTCTTCCAAAAATAACAATGACTGGGAGCGCCTGGGTGGCTCAGTCAGTTAAGCGTCTGCCTTCGGCTCAGGTCATGATCCCTGAGGCCAGGGATGGAGCCCCACATCAGGCTCCCTGCTCAGCGGAGAGTCTGTTTCTCCCTCTCCTTCTGCTCCTCCCCCCGCTTGTGCTCTCTCTCAACTGAATAAATAAAATCTTTATAAAACCAAACCAAACCAAACCAAAAATGACAATGACTTCCTTAACAAGAGTTTGAGGCTACAAGTCTGAGGCACAGGTCATCACTACTGAGAGCAGTTTTCTTTCGTGTAAAGATCATTTGGGAAAGTCTGAGAGATGACAAAATGTCAATACCTGTTTTCTCAATATGTCACACAGAGTCATAAGGCATACCCATCCTCCTCCAAAACAAGGTCTGATGCTGGGAAATAAGAACTCAGTAGTAAATAAGAAAATATGATCTCAACTATGTAAAAAAAAATGTGCGTGAGAAAAACTGAAAGAACACATTTCAAAATACTAGTCGTTGTTATCTCTGGATTGTGGGTGATTTGTTTCCTTTTGAATACCTTTTTGGTATTTGCTAACTTCTCTGCATTGAATATACCTTATATTTATTCTGAACAAGGTATGATATGTATGTATGGGTGTGTGAATGAATATACATATACACACACTTCTACGAATATTTTGGGAATCAGTATCTTCCTGGTAGAGACTTGGTACAATCATAACCTTATCGCAGGCAGTGCATATCACAAAAGGGGTAGAAGGCTGGGGGAGGGGTGGGAGGTTCATAAAATGTTTTCCTAGACTTGCAGGGTCTGCAATTCTAGGTGGATTGCTCCATAATGGTCACTGGTCTATGAATAATCAAATGGTCCTTGGGTGTTATTTAAGATGGGGCAGAGGGTAAAGGAGGGCTCAAGTAGACAGCTACCACCCCACTCCCCACTCCAGGCCCCCCACAGTACTACCCAAAACATTAAAGTTTAAGGAAAACCTTAGGTCCTCCGTTCAACCACTGGATAACTTGTTTCCAATATCCTGACCAACCCTTCCCACCAACTACCACTCACAAGAACAACAAAGAAAAACCTCACAATTAAAGTTGTTGGCTTCCAGTCCAGGAATGTAAAATAAAGATATGGGAGGGCTTGGCAGCAGGCTGAGGAACTTTCATTAATACACAGGCATTAATATTAGTTGGGAATACATTTGGATTAAAGCCTCATTCGCTGACTTGAAAGGAGAGAGTCCCATCTGGGCAGTGTTAAAAGGACGCATTTACATACACTTATCTTGGTGAGCACTTCAAAATGCACGGAATTGTTGAATCCCTAGGTACACCTGAGACTACTATTATACGTCAACTATACTTGAATTAAAACAATTCTAAGATTATGCCTTCCAAAAAAATTAAAAACTAAAAGGATGCAGGTGTGAAATCTTAACGGTTTTGTAGAGGACGTTCTGTAGAAGATGAATTGGCTCTTAGGTCTCTGCCTCCTGCCCCCCAGCCGCCCGGCCACACTCCCCAGGCACTTATTCTGTGGACACCGCGGACCTCCTCCCCCGTCTTCAGCCTGGGTAGCAGACAGACACGGGCCCAACCATAATTGCGTGTAAGCCCAAGGATACAAGGGCAGGGAACGGGGAGACGTGTACACGGAGGACCCACCCAGCTGGCGATGAAGGTAGTTTTCACACCATGCTAGCGTTATGCGGATCCTGAGTAGGGTTGCCAGATAAAATACAGGCCTATGAAATTTGAATTTCAGATAACAAGGCATACATTTGTATGCAAGTGTGCATAATTATACTAAAAATTATCTGTTGTTCATCTGAAATTCAAATTGAACTGAGCATTCTGTATTTTTATTTGCTGAACTTGGTTAATGCCCATCCTGAGTTAGGTGGTGATGTCCAACAAAATAAAATGTTAATCCAATGTAAGCACTTAAACACTGCTGACAGGCCAAGTCTTATACTCATGGTCTTCTTCTAAAAGTCTGTATTTTATAGTATTCCTAATTCATATTATCTGGGGATCTGTAAAGTTCAATGATATCCTTCATTTGTGGGAACGGAAATGATTTTAATACTGATCTGAGATCATTTATATAATTGTGTTTAAGCTTAAATAAAGTCCTTGAAATATATATCCTCCACATTTCAGATTAATTCTAATGGGTAGCAGGCCCTTTTCGTTTTTAGAAGTAGCCTGATAACCCCTGGGAGACAGAGACTGAGACTACATTCAATTCAGAAAATGATTGGATCAGAGGTATGATAATACATTTTCAGTGTGTCATCTATCCAGAAGGTGGCGATTGAAAGATCTGTGACATATCACAAGGAGTCAGTCCCTTGCTATTTCACAAAGATCGCAATCCCAATGATGACAGTTTTTTTCTTGTAACAAAGAAGACAGTAAAATCAAAGGGGAAATATTCAAAGTGGGATGAAAGGAACGGACATTAGGAAAGACCGCATGGAGACTGGAGAAAAATAGGAAAAGATTTTAAAAGTTCTCCATCATGGAACACACTACAATCGCTGGCTTTGTCTCTTATAAAATTTCCTTTCCTATTGTACTTACCCTGTGCTTCCCTCCTGTCTGCTGGAAAACTGCAGAAATAGAAAAGGTTTTCAAATGCTAATGGGTAAATTCAAGCAGCCCAGGACTGCAGGGAGCAACTAGTTACTCAGCAATGCTCAAAAGCAACATCAGAGGCAAAGCAAACTTGCCTTCTCTCACATGCTTGATGACTGCTTCCTAATAACCCACCAAGAAAGTTCGTGCCCAAGGGCAAGTATGGAGCAAAACACCGCTGGGACCGAAACCCCTCAAAAGACACAGGATCAGACGTTTTGAATTTTAGCCACCACTCCGCCAGCAGCGAGTTGTGACTTTGGGTTAGTTCTTCAGTCCCTCCCTTTGTAGAAGGCAGGAAGGTGAATAAAACTAAGCTTGTAAGATCCCCCTCCGGTAAACTCCAAAGAAACTTCATTCAATTAGTTTTCCCCCCAAACCCTCACTTCTGTTGCTCACCTTTTCCTCCTTTTCTACCTGGCAAAGCCCTAACTTTCCTCCTACCCACCTATCCTGATCTCTGCCTCACGAAGCCCGGGCAGCTGAAAAACCCAGGAGCAAATGGCACAACTGAAAAGATTAGAGCTCCCCACACCCCCTTGCAGAGCCAGCATCATCCACCCGCACTCACTCGGCAGAGGTCCTCCCTGAATGTCAAGAAAACAGAAAACTCGCTCCCATCTCTGCTTTCTGCCTGGGCCACAGACCCGGGGCCATAGCACTGTTTTCCTTTTCCCGTCTCAGGAGAAGCCTCTCGCTTTAGATGACACTCCGTTGATCATCATTTCTCTAGGATATAATGTTCTTCCATTTGACTAGAGAATTTCCTCAGCATTAAACATTTATATAATCTATTAAAAAAAAAAAAAAAAACTCCTCCTTGTCTCCCGATTGTGATTTCCTTTCTTAAGAGTGAGGCTCTTTGAAAGAGTGGACTGTAATGACCATATCCGCTTTCCTATTCCAATTCCCTCTTTCATTCGCTTCTCCCTGGCAGCTGCTAGCCCTGCCGCCCCAGCGGACGCCCTCCTGAAATCATCACCTGCCTTACTGCTAGAGCCAGAGGACATGTTTCAGCCCTCAGGCCTAGTAGCGTATGCCCTGAAATGTTCTTTCCCTTGGCTTTTATGAGCTCTCTGTCTCTCTGATCTCCCTCTCAGTCTATCCCTTAAATGTTGACATCCCCTAGGATAGTGTCTCAGGCTCCTCTTCCCCGGTTGGATTCACTTATCAACTTTCTAACACGCTTCATTTTTCCAAAACTGAACCAGTCATCCTGCTTTTGAAATCCTCTATATCCTTCTCAACGTGGGGGACCAGCGGCCATTTTATCACCAGTATCGGAAACCTGAGCCCTATCCTTAAATCCACCATTTCGGACAATATCTTATCAGTTCCACATCTGTAATGTCGCATTCATTATCAGGCAGATCTGATCTTGTCATCACCACCAGCCAGGTCTGTGACGCCACCCTGAAAATCCTTAGAGGTTCTAAAGCCTCAACAGCCCTCACTATGGACCCCAAAGTCTTTTTAAAGCCATCCTTCTCACTTAACCTGCTGACCTCATCTCCAGCCACTCGGTTACAATCTGTATTTTTGTCATAACAAATGCCTGTGGTCTCCAAAATGTGTCCTTCTGGGACTCCTCTAGGGCCTTTGCGCATGCTTCTCCTTCTGCTAGAGTTCTACTTCCTGTCAGCTGACTTACTTCTACACATGCTTCATGACTCAGTTCCTGTGTCCTTCCACTGGAAGTCCTTCTGGTGCCCCAGTCAGGGTTGGTCTAGTCCAGTATCTGGAATACAGCAAAAAAGTAAAATATCCTGGAAAGTTCAATGAACTGCTTCAATGATTTTCTCTTTTCCCAGTTAATTTTACCCTATTTTGATATGCCTGACTGCTTCCATCCCTCAACTTTATTTGTCCTTCTCTTTTTGTTCTTTGGAGCTTACCCCATCTTACATGGATTACTTTTAATTCTTTCTTAAGCAGTTCTTACAAAACATTTTCCAAAGAAAAATGTTCAAGAGAAGCTGATGGAGGTGTGGGGTCAATAGATGGTTGAAAAATGAAAACTAGATGAGAGTGGTGCATAGTTTACGACAGAATATCTGGCCCTCCAGATACTTCCTCAGGGTGATATTGCCAGAGCTGCTTCTGTTTGGACTCTTTCAATTTTAGATATTGTGTAAAGCCTGCAGCCTTGAACATAAGTTTTCAGAGAGGTGCTGCATTAGAATTACTATGTGTTTAAGCATGAGTGGCTTAGTAAAGACACAGGCTAAGCTTCTTTAATAAAGAAACGAGAAAAAAATATTGGCTCCAACAAGGTAGAAATTTACTTTTCACATAATAGGTATAGCCAGTTAGTCCATGGAGGCTGGGAGAGTCTATACCAGGGATCCAACTTCCTTCTGCCTTGTTGCTCTGCCATGCTCTAGAATTGCTCTGTCCAATATGGTAGCCACTACCCAGGCATTCCTATTGAGCCCTTGAAACATGGCCAGTCCAAACTAAGACATGCTGCAAGTATAAAATCCATACCTGTTTTCAAAGACTTTGTATGGAAAAAAAACCCCAACAACTCAAAGTATCTCATTAATAACTTCATTGCTACGGTGTTGAAATAACATTTCAGATGTATTGAGTTAAAGAAAATGTTATTAAATGTAATTTCATCCATCCTTTTTCCTTTTTTGTTTAGAAAATTTTAAATTGTGGGGTGCCTGGGCGGCTCAGTCAGTTGAATATCTGAGTCTTGGTCTCGGCTCAGGTCATGATCTCATGGTTGTTATGTCCAGCCCCATGTCGGGCTCCACACTCAACAGCAAGTCTGCTCGAGATTCTCTCCCTCTCCTCTCCCCCTCCCTCTGCTTGTGCACACATTCTCTCTCTCTCTCTAAAAAAAAAAAAAAAATCCTTGAAATTTTTAAAAAAAATTATGCTTATGGCTCACATATTTCTATTGGACAGAACTGTTCTAGAATGTACTATATTATCTTCATCTATATGGTAAAAGTTGGCCCATAGTACCATATACATAGTCAGAACAAAAAACTGAAAAGAAAATAATAGTAGAGGGAAGGTCATTTCCTTTTAGGGAGATGATGTGTAATTTGTGTACATAGTTCATTCACACTTCATTGATGAAAATAAAGTCACATAGCCCCCAAGCAGCACAGAATACAAAGAAACGTAGTGTGGGGATGGGCAAATGTATGCCATACTGGAAAAAGAGGAAGAAGAATGGATTCTAGGGTAACATGTACTAACCTGTGTCTGTCACAGGTCTGTTTCTAAAAAGAGGTATTCGAGTAGACTTTGAGTAGAAGGGAGTTGAAAGGTATTCCCTGGCAGGGGGAGGACAGGGGAAAATAGATAGAAGGACATTCAGAAACCTAAAGAAAAATAACCACACTAAGATATTTCAATATATGGATTGAGAAAGTAAAACAAGGCAGAAGAGATAAACAAGGGCTCAGGGCATCGGGGTTTGGCCAAGGGAGAAGATGGCCCTATGCCTGAGGCGGTGAACAATACAGGAAGGGCGAGGGGCTATAGAGTCAGCTTTCTGCTTCATAGCTGGGGCCTCAGAAATTTGGATATGGCTTTGCTCCCAAATGTGGGAGGATGATATGGGAAGTCAGTAGTAAACTGTTCCCTAAACAGCTTCAAGATCTCAAGACAGAGGATGATGAGAAAGAGAGAACACAATGGTATATAATAAGTACATGGGTGAATCTCAGATTGAATGTTGAACAACAAAACCAAGGCACAGAAGAATATATACTTTCTGTTCAGTTTGTATAACATTCAAAAAGTGGCAAATCTAATCTATAGTTATAAACATCAAATGCTGATTGCTTTGGGGAAGGGTAATGCATGAGATGGGCCATGAGTAGGCTTCTGAGCTGCAGGTAATGTTCTGTATCTTGATCTGGGTAACGTTTATGTGGGTATGTTGCTTGGTAAAGGTGATTACTGACGTGTGGATACTTTTATGTATTGACATTATACTCGCAATAAAAACTGTATAGAAACCAACAAGCAAACAAGGGAATGAGTTACTAGGACCGATAGAGAGCCTGCATTACAGACCAATTCTGAATCAGTCCCTTGAGGCTTGGGAGTCTGACCTTACCTAAGCACATTGCTGCTCTCTTAATACTTGAATAAAATCAAGGTTCTGTTTGCAGGGAAGGAGAGAATAGTGTCAAGTAGGCAGCAGCTGGTGACTGACACATGCAGTTAGTTTTAAAATGACTTAGCTCCATATTCGTTGACCTGGATTAATATCCACCACAGATTTTCAAATAAGAAAGAGAAGATGCCCAGTAATATTCTCATTCTATTAAAAATGCCTTTCCCTTATAGAGAGAAAGGTGTGGAAGAAGACACCCCAGGCTATCAATATTGGGTGCCCAAGGGGAGGTAGGTGGGGAAAATGGTCAGCTGGAGCTTATCAGGCTTTTCTCATCTCTGCACTGTTCTACTGACTATTAGGAAGCATTTGTACTTCTGAATTTTTTGAACTAGAATGTACAAGGAAAATAAAAAAGGCCAATAATCTAGTAAATTGGAAACTAAGATACTAGGAATGGGTGCATTTCATAAAATAGAGTGAGAAAGAGACTGGAGGAGACCTGAAGGCCAGGTGGTAATATTTTCTCTTGCTCTTGGCATCTTATTCAGAGAAGCACTGCTGTAGCTCCTTTCCCCCTTTAGGAAGCCGCAGAAACAGGGAGGCAAACCATAAGAGACTCTTAACTACAGGAAACAAACTGAGGGTTGCAGGACGGGAGGTGTGTGGAGGGATGGAGTAACTGGGTGATGGGTATTAAGGAGGGCACTTGGTGGGAAGATCACTGGGTGTTATATTCTACCCCTGAAACTAATAACACACTATATGTTAACTAATTTGAATGTAAATTAAAAATGTAAAAAAAGGAAGCCACAGAAACAGATTGTGTGGTTCTTTCTAAGTGCTTTTGTTCCTCAGAACCATTGCTTGAGTAAAGTTTGAAAATGGTTAGCACGGAGTCTCTTGGGAAGCAGACTTCTCAGCAGGATTCAGTTTCTTTCTTTCTTTTCTTCCTTTTCTTCCTTTCCCTTTCCCTTTCTCCTTTCCTTTCCTTTCCTTTCCTTTCCTTTCCTTTCCTTTCCTTTCCTTTCCTTTCCTTTCATGTTTTGGGTATTAACATCTGTGAAGAAGGAGAAAGTGGGAAAAAGTCAGTTTTGTCTGGCAACCTGCACCTGCCAGAGGCATTCTTTTCCTGGGCGGAGAGAAGTCACCCGTTTTGCAGCAATCTGTTCATAGGTCTGAGGATCAGAAGCATTCACACAAAGATTTTCTTTCTTTTTTTGGGGGGAGGAACTTATGTGGCATATTTTCATTATATTGAATGGGATGTTATTTATTTAAATTTTAGTTAGTGAACATATAGTGCCATATTGGTTTTTGGAGTAGAATTTCAGTGATTCATCACTTACATACAACACCCAGTGCTTATCACAAGTGCCCCCCTTGATACCCACCATCCACATAGCCCGCCCCCCACCCACCTCCCTCCATCAACCCTCAGTTTGTTCTCTATTGTTAAGAGTCTCTTATGGTTTGTTTCCCTCTCTCCCCTTCCCATATGTTCACCTGTTTTCTTTCTTAACGTCCACATATGAGTGAGATCATATGGTATTTGTCTTTGACTGACTTATTTCACTTAGCATAATACCCTCTAATTCCATCCATGTCATTGCAAATGGCAAGATTTCATTCTTTTTTATGGCTGAGTAATATTCACACAAACACACACACACACACGTGTGTGTGTGTATGTGTATGTTTGTGTGTATACCTACTCTTTATCCATTCATCAGTTGATGGACATTTATGCTCTCTCCATCGTTTGGCTATTGTTGAAAATGCTGTTATAAACATTGGGGTGCATGGGCCGCTTCAAGTCTGTATTTCACACAAAGATTTTCCATCAGTCATTTGGGTGTCATTACCACTTTCTCTAATAAATGCTAATTCATATTTACGCAACAGTGTCAAATTCACCTTCAGGAGTTTTCTTCATTTATTGAGGTTGCCTTAAAATTTTCTCAGGGTATGAAACCAGTAGCTGTAAAAAAGGTAAACTGCTGTATCATTTATTTGATACTAGAATTACCCATTTTTTCATTCCTTCTTGACTATGAGTTTTATGCATAAAACAGTCATGCAAATACACTTAAGACTTCATTGTCAAAATGGTACTCATTTTGCAAAACATTTTTTCAAAGAAATGCTTCCAGGAATATTGGTTTTATGTTCCTCAAATTAGAGGTGTCCTTTTTCAAGTGGCTAGGCAACACTGGTATGAACCCAATTAAGTTCAGGATTACTATTTAACCCTGAGGATCAAAATAGGTTCTCTCTCTCTCTCTCTCTCTCTCTCTATGTATATGTATAGGTTCTATATAGTTACAAAACTAACCACAAGAAGAAAAACAACAACAAAGTAATAGCAGTACTAAAATTTAGTAGAAGAAGGAGAGACTCAGAGCAAATGAAAAGTAAGTCATTCCTTTACCTTTCAGTATGGGAGCTAAAGGACACTGTTTAAAAGTCAGTAAATCAAGAAATAGCAGTATAAATATACTAGTAAAAATAACAGTGATAAATCATCAGATGAACTAAAAAGAACAGTTAAAAATATTTATCATAGAAATGGGCATTGGGGCACCCGGGTGGCTCAGCCCATTAAGCCTCTGCATTTAGTTGGGGTCATGATCTCAGGGTCCTGGGATGGAGCCCCTGGGCTGGGCTTCCTGCCCAGTGGAGAGTCTGCTTCTCCCTTTGCCTCCTCCCCTTCACGTGCTCTCTCTCTCAAATAAATAAATAAAAACCAAAAAAATAAGAAAGAAAGAAAGAAAGAAAGAAAGAAAGAAAGAAAGAAAGAAAGAAAGAAAAAGAAAAAAAAGAAAGAAAGAAAGAAAGAAAGAAAGAAAGAAAGAAAGAAAGAAAGAAAGAAATGGGCATTGATGAAATGGGGAATGACAGAAATTAGCTTTTACTTTTTTTTTCTTTTTTGTTGTCCCCCCCCCCCCCCGCCAACGCAGTGATCCTGGTGAAAGGATATGTCCTTGGGAGGAAGGCTGGGAGAAAGATTAACAGTGTAAAATTAACAGTGTAGGGGAGTCTTCCTCATAGGGATGCCAACACTCCTTCATTCAAGGGGTTCTGGATCTGTAAACTGGCTCAAGTCTGGAATTTATTGGGAAGCCATGACTGTTTTTATGATTCAGGTTAGACTTTTGTTTACTTGACCTACAACTCTTCCACTGATACAGATCAAATCAGAATTTAGTAGACTCCCCATCTATTTCACTTCTAGGAATACGACAACCGGCCAGCTGATGCCATAGGTCTCTGGGAATGAATAAGATTATTCTGGTTCTGCTCGGACTCTGATGTGCATCATGGTATCCGTGTCCATCTTGCCTGTGGCAGCTGAAGGCACCACTTGGCTCCTGCCACCCTGGGATCCAATTATCTCCACTGCATGAAGGTTTCATAATTCGACAGCAGCAGTTCCCATTGTAACTTCTTTCTCCCCCTGGTTTTTTTGAGACGTAACTGACATCTAACGTTGTGTAAGTCTGAGATATACAATGTAATGTAATGATTTGATATATGTGTATGTATACATGTGAAATGATCACCACAATAAGGTTGGTTAACACATCTATCACCCCACAGTTACAATAATTTGTTTTGGCAGCGACAACATTTAAAATCTTTCAACATTTAGAATACAGTATTGTTAACCATAGTTACATTACATTACATCCCCAGAATTTTTTCACCTTATAACTGGAAGTTTGTATCCTTTGACCACCTTCACTCTTTTCATCTACCCTTGCCACCCTCCTCCGCCACCGCCAGTCCCTGGAGGCCAATCTGTTTTCTTCCCCATATGAATGAGATCATACAGTATTTGTCTCTCTGTCTGACTTACTCGACTTAGCCTAATGCCCTCAAGGTCCATCCATGTTGTCACAAATGGCAGAATTTTCTTCTCTTTGATGGCTGAAAAATATTCCATTATATGTAGTATATGTATTATATATAAACATCACATATAATATAAACATTCCATTATATATAATATATATGTAATATATGTGTGTATACATTTATATGTATATGTATGTGTGTATACACACACACACACACACACACACACACATTTTCTTTATCTATTCATCCATTAAAGCACACTTAGGTTGGCTATTGTAAGTAACACTGCAATGAACATGGGACCCAAATATCTCTTTGAGATTATTTCATTTTCTTCAGATATATACCTAGAAGCCACTATAATTCTGACCTAGAGAGAATAGTGATCACAGAGCTCTTCAGGGATGCTGGGACTCCCTTCACAAATTTATTTCTTACAGTTGGGGGGCGAGATATATCTTCTGGACCCTCCCAGTATGAGTACGTTTTAAGTGATAGAACTATTTTAACATTCCAATCTTTCTAAGCCTTTGGATTTCTCCCACTACCATATACCAAGATTGTTCTGGCATTTCCACTTCATTTAGAGTAGACCACATTTCAGTTCATGTTTCAGTAAACCAACCAACCAAACAGTTAGAGTCCTTTCTAAGAAGGCTCATCAGAATTTAGGGGTTTTGATATCCCAAACGTCATCAAGATCACCCCATATGTCCCCATTCCAATTTTCAGGATTTCATTTCTTCCCTATCAATGTCCTCACTTTAGCAGTAGACACCGTGCAACTTTGGGAATTCAATTTGTGTTGTAATTCAGCTACTCAAAGGATGAGATGCTGGATTTGATTTTCAGCAACCTGAGCTCTGCAGTGACAGGAGATAAGGGACTCTTTCAGGGCAGAGACTTTCTGGTCATATAGGTGGCCCTTGAGCTGGGAATTCAAATCCCTGACCTCATCAGTTCCTTTCCCCATTTTGACCAGTGCAGTTGGAACAACCAGCCAATCTCATTATTAATTGTTAGTTTGACAAAAATGTTGTAAGGTATCAAATACATGGTCATCCAGAACCTTACCGCTTGTTTAAGTATTTGATCAGAAGTATCCAATGTGGATATCTTGTATATCTCTAATGCAACATCATGCCTTGGACAATCAATGATCTCTTTACTACTAGAGATAGTCATTAGTGACTTGAAATCCAATCAGATTAAGAGAACCAATTTCAGAAGCCCAGAACAAATTCTGAAAACTGTTCAGAAACAGACCCAGTAGTGTGTGTGTGTATGTGTGTGTGTGTATTTCCTTAGATATATATCAAAAAGCCAATGTAATTTATATACATATATAAAGAGAGAGAGACACAGAGATATAGAGACAGAGTAAACTCATGAGTATAGCCAAAGATCACCTCTATCCTGACTTTTAACATCACAGATAACTTTTGCATGTTTTTGAAATCTATCTAAATCAATCTAAATCTATCTATTATCTATCATGTACTCTTTTTAAATTTTTAAATTTAAATTCAATTTAACTAACATATAGTGTATTATTAGTTTCAGAGGTGCAATTTAGTGATTCATCAGTTGCATAAACACCCACTGCTCATTCCATCACGGGCCCTCCTTAATGCCCATCACCCAGTCACCCCATCCCCCACCTACCTCCCCTTCCAGGGACCCTCCGTTTGTTCCCTATAGTTAAATATCATCTACTCTTTTGTATATAGCTTTTTCTACCCAAAGCAACATTTCTGATAACCATGTTATTGAATATAACAGTTTTTTCATTTTTATTGCTGTTTGAGTTTATCATTATATGAATATACCAAAATTAGTTTATCCATTCTGTTAATGTCAATAAGGTTTTCAATTTGACACTATTATAAATAATATTGCTATGTATGTTCTTTTTTATATTCTGTATGTATTTCTACATTTCTATGTATATGTTTCTGTATGTATATACCTGATGGTAAATTAGCAGGGCACAGTGAATGTGAACTTCAAAATTTAATAAAAACTGCTAACAGATTTCCAGGGTTATACCATTTTTACACTACTTCTAGTAGTTAATGAGAGTTCCTACTAATTCACCTTCTTGCTAACACTTTGGTTTTTTTCTCCTAAGTTTTAAAAATCAGCCCTTCTGATGTACAGTATAACATATAGCACATTGTAGGTTTTTTTTTTTTAAAGATTTTATTTATTTATTCGACAGAGATAGAGACAGCCAGAGAGAGAGGGAACACAAGCAGGGGGAGCGGGAGAGGAAGAAGCAGGCTCATAGCGGAAGAGCCTGATGTGGGGCTCGATCCCATAACACGGGGATCACACCCTGAGCCGAAGGCAGACGCTTAACCGCTGTGCCGCCCAGGCGCCCCAGGACATTGTAGTTTTAATTTGCATTTTCCATCTTAATAATGGTATTCAACATTTTCATGTATATATTGGCCATTTGGTTAGTCATAGAGTTCCCATACAAATGCCCTTCCTCATTTTCCTTTTGGGTTGTCTTTTTTTTTTTTTTTTTTGACTTGTGGGAGTTTAAAAAAGATGTATATATTCTAAAATCAAGCCCATTGTTACACACATATATTCCTACCTTCTGGCTGTTTTAAAATTCACAGTGGTATATTTCGATGAATAACATTTCTTTTTTTCAAGTTTTTCTTCAAATTCCAGTTAGTTAATATACAGTGTAATGTTAATTTCAGGTGTAGAATTTAGCAATTCAACAGTTCCGTACAACACTCAGTGCTCATCAGAAGTACACTCCAATAAGTAAAAGTTCTTGATTTAAATGCAGCCCCATTTACCCAAATTTTCCTGTATGAGTTTTATTGTCTTGTTGAAGAAGCCTTTCCCTATGTCATATTATAAATTTATATTATATTTTCCTTTCACTTTTAGATCTACAACTCACCCGGAATTGATTTTTTATGTGTATGGTATGTATAGGGGTCAAGATTCATTTTGTATATTTGGATATCCAATTGTCCCACCACCTTTCACTGAACAGGTCATTGTCCTCACAGTGCTGAGCTCTGTGATCTTCTCATAAATTAGTCATCCATATATGTGTACAATGGATTATAGATTCTCTGCTCTATTTCTCTGGTATATTTGGCTACCCTTGCAGAAAAACCATGCTGTCTTAATTCCTGTAGCTTCATAAAAAATCTTGTTATTCACTAGAATAATTCCTCCTGTGTCTTTTTTCCTTTTTAACATCTTCTTCAATATTATTGGCCCTTTGCATTTCCAAATAAAATTTAGAATTAACTTGTACAGAAGAAACTTGGTAACATTTTTTATTGGGATTGTATTGAATCTATAGATCAATTTGGGAAGACTTGACTTCCTTAACTTTAATCTGTTAATAAGAATTGTAAGCTTTGGGGTGCCTGGGTGGCTCAGTTGTTAAGTGTCTGCCTTTGGCTCCAGTCCTGATCCTAGGGTCCTGGGATCCAGCCCCACATCAGGCTCCCTGCTCAGCGGGAAGCCTGCTTCTCCGTCCCCCCCAGCCCCCCTGCTGTGTTCCCTGTCTCTCTGTCAAATAAATAAATAAAATTTAAAAAAAACCTGTAAGTCTTAAATCCATTAATTCAAGTTTGTAACTCCTTAATATGTTACACCCTCCCGTTTACATAGGTTCCTGGGTTTTACTCACTTTTCTTTAGTATTTGATGAAATGGTTTTGCACATTTTTGACTTATTAGTAAAAGTTTGATATATTTGATGCTATTTTGAATTAAATCATTTAAAATGATATCTTTATCTTTAATTGTGGCAGGTATGAAGGAATACATTTGGGTGCCTGATGATTTTGCTAAATTTAAGTTGCTAATAGTTTGTGTATTATTTTGGATTTTCAACTTGCATAATTGTGTCACCTGCAAGTAACACTTCTATTTTTTATTGTAATCATTATAACTTTTCTTTATTTCATTTATTTGCTTGCCTATGTATTGCCTTATTTTGCTGGCTAGGCAACGGTACTATGTTGAATTTAAGTAGTAAGAGTAATAAGAGAACCAGATAAAGTTCCTAATCTCACAGGAAAATCTTGTTTTACCTCAAAGTATGGTGTTTACCACAGAGTTTTTGGTATTCTTCATTAGATTAAGGAAGTTCCCATCTATTACCGGTTTGTAAAAAGCATTGACCTTAGATGTTGAATTTCATCAAATACATTATTCTGTATTTTTCCCAAGACCATATGCATATTTTTCTTTACTGTAATAATGAAATAAATTGAAATCATTACTTCTCAAATGTTGAAACAACTTGTATCCTTGGAATAAACCCAATTGTTTGTGATGAATTATCATTTTCATTTAACTTGAATTTGATTTACTAATTTTTTTGTTTAGAATTTTACATGTAAGTTTATAAGAAATATTGACTATGCAACATGCTTCAGAAGTTTATTTAAACTTCTCTATAATAACAATTTCATGCTTCTTCCCAATAAGATGCTCTTTGTACAAATGAAAATGTTTACTTGCTATGAATTGAACTGTGTCTCCTCTAAATTCGTATATTAAAATGCTAGCTCCCAGTGCAACTACATTTGGTGATAGGATCTTTAGAAGGTAATTAAGGTTAAATAAAATCATAAGAGTGGGGCCCTAATCTGATAGGACTGGCGACCTTTTAAGAAGATAAAGAGATTCTCTCTCCCCATACATGTACCAAGGAAAGGCCATGTGAGGACATAGTGAAAGGCAGCCATCTACAAACCAGAAAGAGAGCATTAACCATAAACGGAATTTCCTGACACCTTGATCATGGACTTCTGGCCTTCAGAACTGCGAGAAAATTAATATTTCCTGTTTAAATCACCCAGTCTGTGGTATTTTGTTACAGCAGTGTGAGCAGACTATGACACCACTTACATCCCAAAGAGAGACATAAAATCCCACCAGCTGCATGTGCATCTCTAAGTGTTGTTAATTGCTTTCCTAGCTCATTTACAACCCCACCTGAATATTCTATCACAAAAAGACTAAATTGTAAAGTTAACAACCATGAAAATGCTTTATACCAAGTAATACAGAAAAGAAGGATGATGGAAAAAAATATTTAAAATATGCAAATTCATACATAACAAGCAAGAAAAAAATATGCTATAATCCTCATTTCTATTACTGGTTGCAAAGCTGTAGTCGATAATGTGTAACTTCATTTTTCTACTTCCAACCCCACGGTTTCTGGGCCCTCAGCCACCTAGTTGGGAATTTTTGTTTGACAGAGTAATCTGATGTTTCATTACTGAAGGGCCTGAGTTCTTAATGGTTTTGTCTTTGCTGGGTTGCAGTTTTGTGTTAACTTTTATTTATGGAGAGGGAAATAGTCAGAGATGCCCCAGAAAATTCTTCTCACTCCCATATATTATTCTCTGATGCCATTTTATAATAGAAACCAACTTTTCACATGCATGGTTATCAGAATCAATTTCCCCAACTAGTTGCTGTTGGTTCAGGGACATGAAGATCCTGAAATGGCCAGACAGTAGTTTCTACTTCTTATCCAATGTATTCTTTATTATGTCTCCTGGTGGAAGCATCCCTTCCTTGGGAAGTGAAACCTTTAAACCAGAGCCAAATGTATAAGAAATAGAAGCAAAAATCCTGGGAGTGGGTTATTAAGTTTAATAATAAGAGGAGCTAATCTTACATCTACCTCTTTATTTCCAGACCCATATATTATGGCAATTAGAGAAATGCATCATATATTGAGTGCTGCCTCAAAGCATGTTCTGTATGATAATGTCCCAACTCATAGAATGTTGTCTTTTCACTGCATCATAGTGAATCTTTAGGAAGCTCTCCAATGGCTCTGTCAGACTAGATGCTTCTCGGTAATAGGGTACATTGTAAGACCAGTGAATTCCATCATTGCCCTTCTCATGCTGCAAATTGCTTTTTCTGACCAGAAGCAATGTTGTGTGGGATTCTTTGATGATGAATAAGGGGTCTCTTAGTTTCATAAGAAATATTATAGTAGTGAGGGCTGTCAGTGGAGACTGGAAGGAGTGACTACTATTTCAAATGCAAGGACAGCAATGCAAGACTTCAAGGAACGTGACAAATCTAGGTAATGTGACACCACCAAAGGACCGTAACAATTTTCCAGTAGACAACCCAGACATAAGATCTGTGATTTACCCAATGAAGAATTCAAAATAGCTATTTTAAAGACACTCAATGACATGCAAGAAAACACAGACAATTCAATGAAATCCAGAATATGCAAAATAAAAAGTTTAACAAACAAATAGGAATTATAAAGCAACCAAACAAATTCTGGAGCTGAAGAATACAATGAATGAAATGAAAAATGCAATAGTGAGGATCAATATCCCAATGGAGCAAGTGGAAGAAAGAGTCAGTGAAGTTGAAGACAGGACCTTTGAAATTATCCAGTCAGAGGAAAAAAAATGAAAAAGAATGAAGAAAGCCTATGTAAACTATGGGATACCATGAAGGGACACAATCTGTGAATTACTGAAGACTCAGAAGAAGAAGAGAGACAGAGAAGAGAGCAGCAAGCTTATCTAAAGAAATTATGACTGAAAACATTCCAAATGTAGGAGCAGTCTTGGCTATCCCAGTTCTAGATGTTCACGGGTCTCCAAATAATTCAATTCAAAAAGATCCTGAGACACATTATAATAGAACTTTCAAAAATCGAAACAAAGAGAACATCTTAAAAGCAGTAAGAGAAACAAAATCTTGTCACTTATAAAAAACCTCCCCACAAGGTTATCAGTGGATTTCTCAGCAGAAATCTTAGAGGCCAAAAGAAAGTGAGATAATAGGGCTGAAAGAAAGAAACCTTGCCAACCAAGAATACTTTATCCAGCAAATTTGTCTTTCAGAAATGAAAGAGAGAAAAAGACATTTCTAGAGAACAAGCTGAGGGAGTTCATTACCACTAGACTTGCCCTACAAGAAAGGATTCTTCAAGCAGAAGTGAAAGGATGCAAATTAGTAATATGAAAACATATAAAAATACACCACACACACACTGGTAAAGGTAAGTATAAGGTCAAATTCAGAGTAATTTAATACTGTAACATGATGGTGTGTTAACCACTTAACTCCAGGAGAAAAGTTAAAAGACAAAAGCATTAAAAATAACTATAGCTACGATAATTTGTTAATGAATACACAATATAAAAGGAGTCAATTGTCATGTCAAAAACATAAAATATGGGGGGTGGAGTAAAAGAATACAGTTTTTGTGTGTGATCAAAGTTGAGTTATCAGCATAAAATAGACTGTCATAACATGTTTTATATGAGCCTCATGGTAACGACAAAGCAAACACCTATAGTAGATACTTAAAAGATAAAGAGAGTGCAGTCAAAGTATACCGCTATGGAAAATCATCAATTCACAGAATCGTCAATTCCTTTATAAAGGAAGATAGTGAGACAACAAATGGAAGAACTATGAAACATCCAGAAAATAATTAAGAAGAAAGCATTAGTAAGTCCTTACCTATCGATAATTACTCTAAATATAAGTATATTATATTCTCCCATCAAAAAAGCATAAGTGAATGAATAAATTAAAAAAACAAAGACTCAACTATATGATGCCTACAAAAGACTCATGTCAGCTTTGAGGATACACATAGGCGAACAGTAAGGGTTTAGAAAAAAATATTCTATGCAAGTGGAAACCGAAGAGAACAGGGATAGCTATAGTTTTTCCAGGCAAATAGATTTTTTTTAAATATTTTATTTATTTATTCGACAGAGATAGAGACAGCCAGAGAGAGAGGGAACACAAGCAGGGGGAGTGGGAGAGGAAGAAGCAGGCTCATAGCGGAGGAGCCTGATGTGGGGCTCGATCCCATAACACCGGGATCACGCCCTGAGCTGAAGGCAGACGCTTAACCGCTGTGCCACCCAGGCGCCCCTGGGCAAATAGATTTTTAACTCAAAAGCTGTAATAAGAGACAAGGAAGTGGTGCCTGGCTGGCTCAGTCAGTAGAGCATGTGACTTTTGATCTTGGGGTCACAAGCTCAAGCCCCATGTTGGGCACAGAGATTACTAAATATATATAGTATATATGAATTATATATATATATATAAAGAGAGTCATATATATATACTATATCACATATATATATACTATATCATTATATAATGATAAAAAGGCAATTCATCAGGAAGATATAACAACTGCAAATACATACGTAACTAACATTGGAGCATCTAAATATATTAAGCAAATACATATAAAAGAAGAAATAGACAACATTATTAGTAGGGGACTTCAAGACCCTACTTTCACAATGGAAAGATCATCCAGACAGAAAACTATTAAAGAAATGGTGGGTTTGAACTAGACTTTAGGCCAATGGACGTAACAGACATACAGAATATTCTTCCACCAACAGCACAACACACATTCTTCTTGAGTGCACACAGAACATTCTTGAGGATAGACCATATGTTATGTCCAAACAAATCTTAACAGATTTAAGAAGACCGAAATTACACTAAGTATCTTTTCTTACCACAATGGTATGAAACTAGAAATCAATAATGGGAGGAAAACTGGAAAATTCACGAATATATGAAAATTAAACAACAAACTCCTGATCAAAGAAGTAATAAAAAGAGAAATTGAAAATATCTTCAAAGAAATGAAAATGGAAATACAACACACCAAAACTTATGGGATGCAGCAAAGGCGACTACAAGAGGGAAATTTATATATAAGTGACAAATGCCTACATTGAGGAAAACGATGGAAAAGAAAGTAAGAGCTGGTCATTTAAAAATATAAACAGAATTGGCAAAACTTGAAAGACTAAGAAGAGAGAGGACTCAAGTAACATCAGAAATGAAAGAGGCAACATAAAAAATGATACCTCAGAAATACAAAGGATCATAGGAGATTACTATGAAAAATCGCACACCAACAAATTGGATAACCTTGAAGAAATGAATAAATTCCCAGAAATATACAACCCGCCAAGACTGAATCATAAAGAAACACTAAATCTGAACAGACCAATAACAAGGAGATTGAATTCATAATCAAAAACCATCCATGGGGCGCCTGGGTGGCACAGCGGTTAAACGTCTGCCTTCGGCTCAGGGCGTGATCCTGGCGTTATGGGATCGAGCCCCACATCAGGCTCTTCCACTATGAGCCTGCTCTTCCTCTCCCACTCCCCCTGCTTGTGTTCCCTCTCTCGCTGGCTGTCTCTATCTCTGTCGAATAAATAAATAAAAAATCTTAAAAAAAAAAAAAAAAACCATCCAAAAAAAAAAAAAAAAAAGAAAACCCAGGACCAGGTGGTTTCATTGGTGAATTCCACCAAACATTTAAAAATTAACACTAATCCTTCCCAAACTCTTCCCAAAAATAGAAGAGAAGGAAGCGTTCCCAAACTTACTTTGCAAGGCCAGTATTGCGCTGACACCAAAGCCAGACAAAGCCACTGCAAGAAAAGAAAACTACAGGCCAATATCTCTGGTGAATACCAATGCAAAAATTCTCAACAAAATAATAACAAACAGAATTCAACAGCACATTAAAAGGATCATACATCAGGGTCAATTGGGATTTATCTCTGGGATGCAAGGATGATTCAACATCTATCTACAAATCAATCAATGTGATATTCCGTATTAATACACTGAAAGATAAAAGTCACAATCATCTCAACCGACATAGAAAAAGCATTTGATAAAAGTCAACATCCTGGGGCGCCTGGGTGGCATAGCGGTTAAGCGTCTGCCTTTGGCTCAGGGCGTGATCCCGGCATTATGGGTTCGAGCCCCACATCAGGCTCCTCCGCTATGAGCCTGCTTCTTCCTCTCCCGCTCCCCCTGCCTGTGTTCCCTCTCTCGCTGGCTGTCTCTATCTCTGTCAAATAAATAAATAAATAAAATCTTAAAAAAAAAATTCAACATCCTTTCATGATAAAAATTCTCAACAAATTGGTATAGAAGGAAAATACCTCAACGTAATAAAGGCCACATAGACAAGCCCACAGTAAACATCTTACTTAGTGGTGGAAGGTTAAAAAGTTTTCCTCTAAAATCAGAAACAAGACAAGGATGCTCACTCTTAGCACTCCTACTCAAAATAGTACTAGAAGTCCTAGCCTGCGAAGATAAGCAAAAAAAAAAAAAAAAAAAAAAAGGAAGAAGTTAAGTTGTCTCTGTTTGCAGATGGTATGATCATATATATAGAAAATCCTAAGGAATCCACCAAAACAAAACAAAAAAACCCCAAAAAAACTAGAATTAATAAACTAATAAGGTAAAGATGAAAGATACAAAGTCAACATACAAAAATGAGTTGCTTTTCTACTTATTAACAACAAATTACGTGAAAAAGAAATAAAACATAAAAGACTTAGGAATAATTCTAACCAAAGAGTGAAAAAACTCTGTATGCTGAAACTTTATGACTTTGATGAAAGAAATCCAAAATAAAGGGAAAGATATCTCATGTTCATGGATCAGAAAAATTAATATTGTTTCAATATCCATACAGTTGTCTATATGTTCCAACACCCCCAGTTGATGCCTGAAACTGTGGATAATACCAAACCTATATATACTATGTTTTTCCCACATATACAAACCTGTGATAAAGTTTAATTTATAGATTAGGCACAGTAAGAGATTAGAAACAATAACAAATAATAGAACAATTTTAACAATATACTGTAATAAAACTATGTGAACGTAGTCTCTCTCTCTTGTAAAATATCCGAGTGTACTCTACTCACACTTCTTCTGTGATGATGTGAGAGGATAAAATGCCCATGAGGAGATGAGAGGAGGGGAATGAGGTAGGCGCTGTGAGGTAGTGCTGGCTACTATTGGCGTCTAATAAGACATCGGGAGGATTATTTGCTTCAAGACCATGGTTGACTGTGGCCAACTGAAACTGCAGAAAGAGAAATCATGGATAAGAGAGGACTATTGTACCACCCATAAAGCTGTAGGTAGATTCAATGTGATTTCTACCAGAAATCCAAAGGCATTTTTCACAGAAATAGAAGAAACAATCCTAAAATTTGTATGGAACCACAAAAGACCCTGAATAGCCAATGCAATCTTGAGCAAGAACAAAAATGAAAGCAACACACTGCCTGATTTCAAAATGTTACAAAACTATAATAATCAAAACAGTATGGTATCAGCATAAGAATACATACAGACGAAGGAAACAGAATTAAGAATCCAGAAACAAACCCTTGTACGTATGGTCAAATAATATTCACAAGGGACCCAAGGATGCTCAGTGGGGAAAGGACAGTGTCCTCAATGAATGGTATTGGAAAAATTGGATAATTATGTGCAGAAGAATAAAACTGGACCCCTATTTTACACCACTCACATATACTGACTCAAAATGGACTCAAGACTTAAACATTAGACTTGGAAATATAAACTCCTAGAAGAAAACACAGGAAAATCTCCTTGTCAAAGGTGTTGGCAATGATTTTTGCGGATGTGACACTAAAAGCAAAGGCAACAAAAGCAAAAATTAATAAGTGGGACTACCTCAAATTAAAGCTTCTGCCCAGGTTCTACAAAATGTAAAGCCAACCCACAGAATGGAGAAAATATTTGCAAGCCATGTATCTCATGAGAGGTTAAATATCCAACATATAAGAGAAGTTATGCAATAGCAAAAAAAAAAAAAAAAGCAAACAATCTGATTAAAAAATGGGCAGAGGAACTGAAAGACATTTTTCCAAAGAAGACATCAAAAATGATTTCTCAACATTTGCCGCAACATGGACAGGACTGGAGGAGATAAGCGAAATAAGTCAAGCAGAGAAAGACAATTATCATATGGTTTCTCTTATCTATGGAACCTAAGAAGTAGGAAGTTCGGTAGGGGAAGAAAGGGATAAAGAAAGGGGGGGTAATCAGAAGGGGGAATGAAGCATGAGAGACTATGGACTCTGAGAAACAAACTGAGGGCTTCAGAGGGGAGGGGGGTGGGGGAATGGGATAGGCTGGTGATGGGTAGTAAGGAGGGCACGTATTGCATGGTGCACTGGGTGTTACACGCGACTAATGAATCATTGAACTTTACATCAGAAACCAGGGATGTACTGTATGGTGACTAACATAATATAATAAAAAATTATAAAAAACAAAAACAAAATGACCAGAAGGTACATGAATAGAGGCTTGATATCACTCATCATCAGGGAAATACAAATCAAAGCCACAATGAGATATTCCCTTATACCTGTTAGAATGGATATTATAAGAAAGAGAAGAGATAGCAAGAGGTGGTGAGGTTATGGGAAAAATGAACCCTCATGCCTTCCCTTGTGGGAATGTAAATCGATGCAGCCACTATGGAAAAAGAAAAGTCTATGACGTTTCCTCAAAAACTTCAGAATGGAACTGTCAGAAGATCCAACAATCCCACTTCTGGGTAATGAAGGAAATGAAAGGAAATGAAAAGATATCAAAGAGATACCTTCTCTCCCATGTTCATCGCCGCATTATTTACAACAGCCAACACATGGAAATAAACTAAATGTCCACTGACAGATGAATGGATAAAGCAAATATGCTACGTATGTATACAATGGGATACTACTATTCAGACACAAAACCAAGGAAATCCTGCTATTTGTAAGGACATGGATGGGACTTGAAAGCATTATGCTAAGTGAAATAAGTCCAACAGAAAAAGACAAAATATTGTATGATTTCACCTATATGGGGAATCTAAAAAAGCAGAATTCATAGAAACAGAGAGTAGATTGGTGGTTGCCAGTGGCTGGGGACTGGGGGAAATGGGGAGGTATTGGTCAAAATATACAAACATCCAGTTACAAGATGAGTCAGTTCTGGGATGTAAGGTACAGCACAGTGAGCACATACTAGGAAGTTGCCGAGAGAGTAGATCTTCAATGTTCTCAGCACACACTCAAAATGGTAATTATGTGGGATGATGGAGGTGTTAACTAACCTTGTGTAATCATTTCGCAATACATACATGAATCAGAATCAGCACGTGTATACATGTTATAGGTCAATTTTATCTCACTACATCTGGAAAAAGTAAATTTAAAAAATAAGAAAAGAGGCCTAGGATAAACCTTAAGGATCTAGGCAGAGAAAAAGGAGCCTTACAAAGAATTAGGAAAAGCACCCGGAGAGATGGAGGAGAAACCAGAAGAGTGGGTGTTGTGGCAGCTAAGGGAACAAAATGTTTGAAGCGGGGAGATCTCAGCAGGGTCAAGTGCTGCAGGGAGACGCCAGACAGAGAGCAGGATTGCTTTAGCAGGAGGGAGGCCTTCGGTGACCTTGGCAGAAGCAGTGTGGAGGAAGGGTGAGGCGGAGACCAACGGGGCAACAGTGGGCTGAAACGTGAGAGGAGAGGGAGCAGGGGAGCAGCGGGGCTACGTGGGGGTGTGAAAGCCAAGTCAAATTTCCTGGGTTAACCTGCTAGTTCTTCCTCTGCCCACTGCCTTCCAACCCCCCACCCACTCCCACCCGCCCACTCATACACTCCACTGAGACTATTACTGGTGGCAATGGCCTCTTACATCCTGAGATGCGGTGATACGCTTCCTAGACATCTTTCCTCGTTTCTTCCCTCGCTTGTACCCCTATATCCACAAGCCTCCCTGTGGCTCAAATGGGTCCGTCCCTAGTCTCCCAGCTGGCCTCCTTAATGCCAGTCTTGTTTGTTTCCAATTTGCCATTCACACACCACACCACCACTGACTTCCACAACGCAAATGTGATCATTTCCCTCTGCTTAAAACCCTTTAATGACACTCCAGCGCATGCCAGGTCAGGGCAAACTTGTTAGCACAATCTAGAAGGCTTGCCCGTCCCTCTCCTCCTGGCCAATCAAGCTTATGCTCTAGCAACATAGGACTCCTCAGGCCTTTTCAAACTAGCCAGGCTCTGTCGTGGCTTTTCTTTCTCCAGGTGTTTGGAAAAGTTTCTACTTACCTTTCCAGAGCTGCCTCAAGCACGTCTTCCATTATAATGCTTTCCCTCATCCCCTTCCCGTCCACCCCACGATCACTCCTGTCCTTCATTCTTTTTTATTCCTATTTTTGTTCTTTTCACCCTTTATCCAATCCATCCTTTATTGTATTTTGTGCTTAGCTCTCCAGGAGACGACGACTTCTTGGAGCTCAAAAAACGTGGTATTCATCTTTGTATTTCTAGTATTTACGACAGTGCCTGGCATGGGGAGTGAATCTGAAATGGCTATAGCCACTTGGGGAGCATTACTGATATTTCTGATACCAGCATTACTGCTTTACCAGCATCAAAAGGGGAAAGGACACGTGCCTCTGTAGACACATTCAGTCCACCGGTGACCCCAGGCTCCAATGAGCAAGGACCCCGTTAGAAGCTGGAGGAGGGACAGCAAGTATCCTCTGGTCCAAGAAGGCACTTTAAGACCAAAAGACAAAGCAAGACCCTCCACCCTGTCCCAAACACCCTCCAAAACTGTCTACACAGTTTTACTCAGGGTAACTTACTGACAGAGGGATCAGGCAGGCTGGGCTGGCGGGCTGGCCCCCGGGGACCATGCAAGCGCTAGGCAGCTATTCTCCACCGAGTCTGGACCTTAACCCACAGCTGGCATAGAGCGAGGGCAGGGTGGTGAGGTCAAAGGTAGCCTCTAAAGTGGCACCATGTGTGCGCCGGCCATCTTTCCTCGTTATCTAAAGTGGCACCTTCTGTGGAAGCTCAGAACAAGCCTTCCCGCATTTCCGTCAGGGCTCCCAGGAACCTCCAAGGGGCCTGGAACACGGAGCCCCATGGGAGGTCACTGTGCGGGCATGAACAGGATGGAAAGCTGAAGATGGAGTCAGTGTTGTCAGCACTCCTACAGACCCCTTCCTCAGCGGGCCTTCTGTTCCAGTCCCCCTGGCATATCAAATACCTTTCTCCCTTGTAAGGACTCGGTAGCTCTAGTCTCCACCAAAACTGCCCTGAGGAATATGGCCTTAACTGCAAAGCAGACTGGCCCTACCCCAGGGCTTTTCGATCCAAAGAGCCTCCTGAGGATTCTGTGGCAGAGACCCAGAAGGAGGCCCACAGGGTGGGCGTGAAGGGGATGCCAGACTGCTTAGTGCCTGACTCGTCTCCCTGCCGTGGACTCTGGGGCTACATGAGATCACTGAGTCTGGGAAATATGAAAAAAGCTGGAAATAACAAAAGCTCTTGCGGCACCAAGAGACCGGTCTAGGAGAAACTCAAACACAAGAATTACTCCAAATTTACTTCGATTTTACTCTTTGTTCCATCTGATTATACCTCTGCTTTTATCCCGTACCTATCTGCTTTAGACAAATTTACAATTGGCCCAATTTTTTTCTTGGCACAACCTCAAGTAATTCACAGTTTTACCTGGTCGAGAAGTATCTCCATTGCTTGCTATTGTAGTTTAATTCTTGAATTCTGATAGCAAAGAAGAAAATAACTCCAGGCAAGCATCCTCCTTTTGATAAGTTGGGCATGGCTGAATTCCCATTGACTGCTGGAAGTCACCGAAGACCATTCCGAACAGGCCGGCTTGTAGTAGTTGTTCTTGCTATAAAGGGATTTCCACTTCACTTATACAGTACTTAATCTTTAAATGTGTTTTAAGGACTAATCTGACAGGGTCTAATTTGATCATTTTTATAGATCAATTATTTCAAAGACCGTAAGTTACCTTATAAAATGACTTAAATTATCTTCACCTTGATTTGGGTTTCTCAAAATTACACTTTTTTAATGAACCAGAACCATGTACTGGGTACATGGGTCACATACTTCATATTCTTGTGCCGCTCCTCCTTGACAACAGATGAGACCCTAGAAGAAGGTGGTAGGAAAATCACAAGCAGCCACCAATGAGGGGCAGGGGACAATCATGCAAGGCCAGACCCCCTTTCCTCTAATAGCCAGAAAGCATTATGCTTCACCACCCCCATTACACCTAGCAACCTTCTCTCTCCTACCGTGTTTGAAGATAAGAGACATGGAAGCGGCGTCACACCCTGCTGATGTGAAGAAGGTGGCAATCTGCTGGTTTACCTGGCCAATTTCACCCCATGCGAAATCGTGTGGTTCAGGGCTCAGAGTGAACTGCTATTTACCTGTCTATACGTCGGCCTTGTCACTCCCTTCCTTCTTTGTACATCCCAATCTGATTCCGGCAAAGTCATACTTCAAAGTCAAAGTTGCAGTTTACTGAATTATTCAATAGCTCCCAAATGACTTTTGTTAGTCATACTCCTTCCTGAGAGGTAGCAATGAACCTTGTCATAAATGATGTGATTTCTTAAATCCATGTACTGCTCAGGAGCTCCTAAGAGGCCCTTTACTATGGCCACAGGGTACAGGAGGTCTTAAGAACGGCGACACCTTGCAAAGACCTGGGTCATCTGCAGATGTGGTTAAATATCTTTCAGAAAAATATTGCTTTAGGACCCTGGAGCTTTTGAGTTTACTTTGGACAATTCTCATTCAAGCTCTTAGACCTAACGACTTGTGAGATTAGAGGAAAATGAAGAAAATGTAGCGGAGATTTACAAAGCTACCTAAAGCAAGTTAAGCAAATATTTTACTACTTCAGAAAAAAAGGAATGGCCATGTTCTCAGGAAATCTAATTTGTTCAATAAGAAATCGTCCCAGAAAAATGACAACTCATGCTCAAAATGTCACAAGATGAGTTGTGCAATATTCCTGTATGGAATCATTTATTCAGTAATATTGACTGTCACCTAGAGGTTATAGTCCAAAGGAAAATATCAAGTTATACAAGATTTTATCTGTAGTACATATGTCAAGCTCAAAAGAAAACCGTATTAAAGCAAAAACAAAAGTGTTTGAATGTCTTTCCGGACCCTTGAAAATGGCAAGCTGCTTCTGATATTCAGGTTAGCATTCCCAATGATGTCTTTTAGCTTGATGCCCCAGGTGATACCACGACCACTGCATTCAAGTGCTGGGTTTATAGTTTCCAAAGATAGGTGTAAATGAAGAATGTCACATCACGTTGAAGTCTCTAGTTAAGTGAAAAACTACACTCACCTTGACCGCTGCCCTTCATCAAAGGAACAAGAATGCTATTGATAGAAAAAGAATGTGGCACAGGGAGTGAAAATGATTTAGTGGAGGCCAAACTCATGTAAGAAATACTGTTACATTGTCATTTGTATGTAGTCCAATGATGAGGTCACAAAGGCCCAAAGGTACATTTTGATGTCTTGTCTTCATTTCTTCCAATAACAAAAAAGTAAAATATGACATGAAGTGGGGGTTGATAAAAGAAAACAGTCTGTAAAATATGACAGGATTACATTAGAAGAGACTTCCATAGTAAAGGTGTTTTCAACTCTATGGTCTCTCTATGGCATAGCAGACCAGAAGCCCTCAAAGAGAGGGGGTGAGAGGGTGAACTAACCTATTGAACAGAATTTCTTAAAAAACTTCAGGCAAATAGTTTGCATCTCTATATACTGACAATAAATAATCCAAAAAGAAAAGTAAGAAAATAATTCCATTTACAATCATTTAAAAAAAACAACTTAGGAATAAACTTAACCAAGAAGGCAGAAATCTTGTGCCCTGAAAAATATGAAACATTGCTGAAATAAGTTAAAGAAAACAAAAAGAAATGGAAGAACCTCCTGAGTTCATGAATTGGCAAATTTAATATTGTTAAGATGTTAATACCCCCCAAAGTGATCTACAAATTCAAGGCAATCCCGATCAAATTCCTAGTAACACTTTTTGCAGAAATAGAAAAATCCATTCTAAAATTTGTATGAAATCTCAAAGGACTCTGAAGAGACCAAATAATCTTGAAAAAGAACAAAATTGGATGTCCCGTCCTTCTTAATTTCAAAACTTACTACAAAGCTACAATAATCAAAACAGTGTAGTATTGGCATAAAGACAGATGTGACAACAAATGAAATAGATTGGAGAGCTCAGAAATAAATCCTCACATGTATGGTCAAATGATTTTCAACGTGTTTGCCAAGACTACTCAATGTGGAAAAGACTATCTTTTAACAAATATTGGGAAAATGATATCCATATGTAATAGATCAAAGTTGGTCTCTCACTTCATAACGTGTACAAAAATTGACTCAAAATGGATTAAAGACCTAAATGTGGGATCTATAACCATAAAACCTTTGAAATGTCTTAGAAAAAAAGACATAAGGGAAGGCCACGTGTCATTGGATTTGAGAGTGAATTCTTGGATATCCTATCAAAAGCATGGGCAACACACGGAATGGGAGAAAATATTTACAGATCACATCTCTAATAAGGGGTTAATACCCAGAATATATGAAGAATGGATATAATCAACAACAACAAAAAACCAAACAACCAGATTGAAAAATGGGGAAAGGACTCAAATAGACATTTTTCCAAATGCATACAAATGGCCAGTAAGCACGTAAAAAGATGCTCAACATCACTAATCTTTAGGGAAATGCAAATCAACACTACAATCAGATACCACTTTACACCCATTAGGATGACCGTTATTTAAGACAGCAACAAACAAACAGAAAATACCAAGTGTGGTTGAGGACATGGAAAAACTGGAACCCTCGTGCACTATTGGTGGGAAAATGGTGTACCCCCTATGGCAAACTGTATGGTGGTTCCTCAAAAAATTAAAAACAAAGTTATCATATGACCCAACAGTTACACTTTTGGTCATATACTCAAAAGAACTGAAAGCCAGCTCTCAAAGAGATATCTGTAGAACCACGTTTGTAACAGCATTATTCGCAAGAGCCAAAATTTGAAAGTAACCCAAGTCCACATCAATAGATGCTCAGATAAACAAAACTATGGTACAGTGGAGTATTATTCAGCCATTAAAGGGAAGCAAATTTTAACACAGGCTACAACATGGATGAACCTTAAGGACATTATGCAAGTGTAAGAAGCCGGTCACAAAAGGACAAGTCTTGTCTGACTCCACTTACATGAGCTGCCTAAAGTAGTCAAATTTATAGTGAAGAAAGGATAATGGTGGTTGCCACGGGGTGGAGGGCAGGGGAGGGAATGCGGAACTATTTCTCAACGGGCAGTGTTTCTGTTTAGAATGAGGTAAAAGTTCCGGAGATAGAGGATGGTGATGGTGGCATTAAATGTGACTATACTTAATGCCACTGAATTGCACACTTAAAAATGGTTAAAATAGTGTATCTTGTGTTATGTTTATTTTACCACAATACAAAAAATTGCAGATAACCTTATAAGTACAGTTTAGGACATGGTCACTCAGAGACCAGAGGTGGTTGTGCTCCCGCTCTGACGAAGTAACCCAAGACACTGTCTGTAAGTAGGACACGGATCACATTTGATACAGAGGTAGCATATAATCTAAATATGTCGATTTCTAAATCACAACCTAGAGCAATAAAAACAGGAAGTTAAAAATTATCGACTTACTGTTTGATTCTCATAGGTATGTTATGAAAGCATTAGAAGCATGAATGCAAAGTATCCAGAATTACGCATATTTTCAGAATAAGACAATGTAGCAACAGGAAGAAGTAGATTTGCTTCCAGAGAGAATTCTCAGAAACATTTCTAAGCTTCAGATTGTATTGAACTATTTCTGGGAATGTTGCCTTCAAAGATTTATCCAGAAATGCCTCTGGGCCACTGAGGAAATGCAGTCAGGGACAGGAAAGAGAGAAAGCAAATTGACCCATAAAACTTCTTTTGTAAAAGTAATATAGAGTTCCTTCATAGGAATATTTACAATTTGTCATTACTATTTTTATATGTGCTGTTTACCTTTTTACTCTCCGTCATACCAGAATACAAGCTCCATGAAGATAGAGATCTTATCTACCTAAATCACCATAAACCACTCTGTATACAACAGAATCTAGCATATAGTAAATATTTATATACATTTGCTGAATAGATGAACGGATGACTTTTATCTCCAACAGTACCTAACTGGTAACAGTATCTTATGCATGGTAGATAATAATAAATAGTTGTTGATCTGATTATGTATGCAAAAAAACTGATATTGAGTGAGAAGTTTATGATGGTACAATAAAACTCCACTGGGACCTTACACCATTGATTGTAAGATGAATAATTACTTGAGGTAAGTCTAAGAAAGGAAACATTTTGCTGATTAAGCTGCGACCCACTGTTAATTATAATACACATCGTGATTACAGAGATTTTAAGCATGGGAAAAATGTGTTTCTCAGAATTTAAAAAATAGTATATAACATAGACTTTTCCCTAAGACCTATTTTAATAGGTCTTTTTGTTTTCATGGTAGTCTTCAACTGAAAAGAATCCTATCAGGCATTAGTCTAAATTTTCATATAGTATTAAGGCAAATATTTGTTTATAGAATGATGTTATGTTTAAGCAGTGTTTGAGATGAAGAAGAACAGATTCCAAACACACATTCTTATGAGAAGGAAGAAGGAAGGAGCAGCAGAATGGGGGGGGGGATGAAGGGAATAAGGCAAGAATCTTGATCAGATTTAACCTTCTACAGATCACCTTGTATGCTGACATGTGGGTCCCGAAGAGGGCACAGAAACACCAGCTGGGGGGTGACTGCAGATTTCCCAGTGAGCAGTACTGGTAACTTGGATGAGGACGGTGGAGGTGGGATGGGAAGAAGCACACAGATTCAGGAGATATTGTAGAGGCAACACGGACAAGATTTGGTGATGCATTAAATTATTTTCCAACCATCTTTTAAAATTATTTGGCAAAAACTTGTAGTGGTATGTGCCTCTAAGTTTAAACAAGAGCACGTATTAGGAAACACTCCATAATCTTTTAAAATATATATTCGACTTAAAGTTTATTTTAGTTAGCAGAAATTAAAAGATTCCCATATTTCTGAGGATATTTTACACTTATCTAATTCATTTTTAATTAGACTTCTTAGTGCCAGAGTTTCTGGTGTCAGATTGGCATAGAATGATAAGGGTATGCTGTTTCTAGAAGGGCCTGTTTTTAGGGGGCATTGAGAAGTTAGAGGGACACACTTGCACTCCTAAATCCGTCATCCATATCTGACCTGTGTGGAGATCAGGGCCAAATTGGAGAACCTTCTGAATGGAACCATGCAACAAATTCTCATTGTGCTGTAAATTATCAGTCCACCTTTCTGATACTTTCCAAAGTGTGAACGCAGAAAAAATCACGTAAAACTTCACACTAGAGGTTTTATTTAAAACTAGAGGTTCTTTAGGGGCGCCTGGGTGGCACAGCGGTTAAAAGCGTCTGCCTTCGGCTCAGGGCGTGATCCCGGCGTTCCGGGATCGAGCCCCACATCAGGCTCCTCCGCTATGAGCCTGCTTCTTCCTCTCCCACTCCCCCTGCTTGTGTTCCCTCTCTCACTGGCTGTCTCTATCTCTGTCAAATAAATAAATAAATAAATAAATAAATAAATAAATAAATAAATAAAATCTTAAAAAAAAAACCTAGAGGTTCTTTGAACTATTTCTATAAAAGGTAGAGGTAAGTGTAGGGCAGGTGCCTTGAGGGTTTTACTTCCACCACCAGCTGTCTATGCCTTTGTCTTTCTCTTGCATCACACACTCTCCCATTGTATGTTGACCGAGATTATGAATGGATATAAAGATCAAGAGAAGAATAAAGTGAATAAAATTATGTATGTGTGAGTGTAATTTAAGAGCAAGATATTCAAGAAGAAAAAAATTACTAGCATAGTTCCTATTGAGTATAAAATGATGCAGCAAGTTAAAAACAAGGGCAACTTTATATTTTATAATATTCATGTGTATGCATAGTACTTACATAGGAAGTAGGAAATGCTAGAGGCCATGCATTCCTCTCCATTCCCATTGCCAATAACTTCAGTGACATCTGAGGGAGCGCGGTGAACTTTCCAAAACGCAATAGAACCAAGATCTGTAACTGGAGGGTTCTATTGGTGGGACAGAGAGAAAGCTTATTTGGATCCTCCAACTCTTGCTAGAAGCTCATTCCACAGGAGACTTTCCTAGAGATCCATTTCACTGGGATAGTTTACAATTAGATTTTTTACTTTCTTTTTCCCTAATTATACTCTACTTTTAAGATTGAGGAATGTGGCTTCTTACCTCATTCCACTTTGTTTTCTCTCACTTAGTTTTTATTCTTAAAAAGAAAGACCTTAAATACATTTGAACCTTCGATTCTACTTAGGCTGCAGAAAGGTATTTTTTAAAGGGGATTCACTTCTCTGCTCTATAAATATCTGTTATGGATTAAATCATATCCTCAAAAAAGATATGTTGAAATCCTAAGTGCCAGGACACGTGAATGGGACCTTGTTTGGAAATAGGGCTGATACAGATGTAATTCGTTAAGATGGGGTAATGCCAGACTCAGGTGGGCTGGTGTCCTTATAAGAAAAGAGGTGCCCACACAGACATGCAGGGGAAGAACACCCCATGAGGCAGAGACTAGCCAAGGAATGCCAGGGATTGCCAGCAAACCGTCAGAAGCTTAAAGAGACAATGAAAGATTCTCTGCTCTAAGTTTCAGAAGGACCATGGTCCTGCCAACACCTTAAGGTCAGACTTCTGGACTCCAGACTGTGAGACAATACGTTTCTGGGGTTTTAAGCAGCCCAGGTTGTGATTCTTGTTAGGGCAGCGCTAGGAAACAAACAAACTATCCATCTATCCATCTAGCCCTGCGCCCATCCATTCATTCATCAACCTATTCATTCAAACGACATTTATTTAGCACTTGCTGTATACTAGGCACTCTATACAGCACTTCCAAGGAGGCAAAGAGGAGAAAGAAACTATCTCTGCTTCTGAGACATTTTAATTTCAGGGTACAAGATACTTGGGGACGCAGAGAGGAGGGACGTACTCTTCTTGGCGTGTGCAGATGGCGGTGGGTGTTGGTCATGGAGGCCTTAGCAGAAAAGATGACTCTGGTGAAAAAAGTACAGACAGACAAGAGTATCTAACGCAGTGTTGAAAGGGAAGGTACAGGTTTCTCTCTCTAACCTGTTAGCTCTGAAGAATGAAACTGATGCCCTTATAGGTGGTGACTAGCCCCACATCACGCAGCCAGGGGCTGAGCTAGGACGAGTAGTGCTGTGGACAGACCCTGCTGTGGGCCATGCACAGAGCAAGTGCTTTGCCCCAACGAACTCCTTCAATCCTCACCCCAGCGCTCCTTTTACAAATAAGGACGCTTAAGGTGCACAGAGGTAAAGTGATTGGCCCAAGTAAAGTGAATTGTCCATTAACGGCAGACTTCAGATCAGAGCCGGCTTCAAAGCCTTGGGCCCCAGCACTCTGCAACACTGCCCAGGGCTTAGAAATTCTGGATCTTGTTTTCTTTCCACCTTCCCACACTGCCTTACGACAACTTATACAATGTCAAATTAAAACCAGACAGTTCCCTGTAATGTAAATTAAAACTCCTAGAAAGATATTAGAATTAAGAATGTAATTGTGCCTTTAGGCCTCACATACTTTTAGTCTCAACAGAATGTACTATTCATAAATCATGCGAATGATACAGGAATATTCATGCGTTTGTGTAAATATTGTAATTAAATTACCATTTCTATTGTGATTGCAATCATCGCAGATATGGATAAGATTTATTTCTCTTTCACATTTTAGAGGAAGAAAAATCTAATGGAAATTATTGTTATACATTGATGTGCAGTGGTTGTGATACCAAGATGATTGATTCCCATGAATATTTCCAAACAAATTTAGTTCAAATGCATATTGATGGTCTTGGAGTTGGTACATAAAAAAACAATTTATATAGATTGAGAAGAACTTTGAATTATTCAACACACACTGTCATCCTAGGATAAGAGGATATATCCTTTGAAGCTTGAAGAAACAAACTGAGGACGAATAACAGTACGTCTGCCTTACCTAGGGGTAGTAGACTTCAGGTCGCCTGGTCCCAGGAGGCGAAGGAAGTAAACACTGCGATTACAGCGGTGTCACCTTCTCCTGGGACTTTTCATGCGGTGGCCCCACCAGGAGCTTTGCACGGCAGGGACAGGACGGGGATGCTTCCCAAACGCTTGGGGAAACAAACGGGAAGGAGCTGCAGAGAACGTTGGTGCTTCACTATCTTGGTAAATCTCAGTAAATCTGCTTCGTGCATCTTCTGTGGCTGGCTTGGTACTTGAGACCCTCTCAGTTCCGATAACTGAGTCCCTCTTTACCAGGGACCTCAATCTACCAGTAGGACACTTCAAGCGTATCTACACCACTGGACTCTGTAGCCAAGAGTAGAGAACCTCAAAAAAAGAAAAAGAGGTTTTTTCTGACTTCCTTGAGACCTACCTTTCTAGACTTCGTTTCCTGAAGACCAACCACTTTCATGTGTCCCCGATCTAGGAAATGACCTTACCTTCTAGGGTGGATTAGGACTTCCCCACAGGGCTAGGGAGCATTTCTAGGCAGGGGTATCTGTCATAGTCTATAGGGACATGACACAAAAATCCCACATTTACATTTACGTAAAAGAGTCACACATCCAGGTATGCCTATGGTGGGGAGTGCCTTCTCCTGCAAGGAGGGTCCAATTTTCTCACAACTTTCATTGGTTCAGAAGGATCAGGAACTGGAAGAAGTCAACATGCTCCCCTTAGACATCACGTAAGACTTTCGGGTCAAAGAATTTGTCCCGACGTATGTATTTCTTCACTGAGCTCTCATTAAAAATGTTAATAGTTGGTATATTATTTGGCCACAAAATATATAACTGATTTTCATTCTTGGCTTATAGAAATCAGCCTCTTTGCTTACGGCTGCCGCATATAATAAGCCAGTTCTCTTCTCGAGTCGAAAATGATGTTCCTGTTCTATCACTGCTCTCGTGACTTTGTTTATGGGGTCTTTTCTCAGCAAAGGTTTTATATATTCCACAGTCTTTTTTTTTTAATAGCTTCTAGGTTTCCAGTCTTGAATAAGAAGTTCTTCCTTGTTGAATTGCATAGAGTCTCATAGATTTTCTTGTAATATTTTAATTATTTTATTAATTACAGTTATGTCTTTCATGCATCTGGCACAAATTTTTGTCTGCGCCTTAGTTGGAGGCCGCTTTTATTTTCCAGCCATTTCTGCCGGTACTGTTTATTAAATAACCTATTTCTCCCACCGGATTAGACTTCTTTCACATAGTAATTCTCATTTACTGAAGCAATTTTTCCTCCTTGTTCCATCTCACTGACCTCCTTTCCATGCTTGCACTAATATCGTCTTTCTCTCTCTCTCTCTCTTTTTTAAAGATTTTATTTATTTATTTGACAGAGAGAGAGACAGCCAGCGAGAGAGGGAACACAAACAGGGGGAGTGGGAGAGGAAGAAGCAGGCTCCCAGTGGAGCAGGGAGCCCAATGCGGGACTCGATCCCAGGACCCTGGGATCATGACCTGAGCCAAAAGCAGACGCTTACATGACTGCGCCACCAGGCGCCCAGACATCATCTTTCTTGCTCTTGTGGCAGTGGCTTTACTACATGTGGTGGGGCTAGTGCTTGCACAGGACCCCTCAGGACAACTTGCCATTCGGCTGCGAGGGGCTGAGTGAGGACGGAGGGCCCTGCTGGAGTCCAGCAGCTCATGACTGATGCAGCAGGAGCACTGGGACCTGGCCCTTTCTGCCCAGGGAGCGCCCCTACCAATGGCACCATTTTTGCTCTAGACCTCTCCACTGGGCCGGTGGGTCCTCTGTCACATCGGCAGGGCAATGGCGTCAGATCTGATTTGAGGCCTCAGGCTTCCCTCCCCACCCAACACAGCTTCCTCCCCTTTACAGGCAGTCCTCGCCTTCCCCAGATTAACCTCTTGTGCTCCTAACTGGCTCAGCATCTGCTTTGCAAAAGACTCACACTGACACCTAAGGCTGATTCTCCTTATGCCCAGCTGCACCCCATCTCCTTCTCTTGGCTGGCTTCTTCCATGCAGACATGATTAGTATAGGACGCGATTCTCTCCTTCATGAAAAGAATAGTCGGCATTATAGATTGAATTGCATTACATTTATGTATTGATTTGGGGAAAATGGACACGAATTGTAATTAGGACCCTTGCACAATGCGGGTACTGGTGGATCCACTTACACGCAGATTTTTTTTTTTTATAAATACAGTACTGTAACTACATGCTCTCCTTCTCGTGAGTTTCTTAATAACATCCTTTTCTCTAGCTTACTATATCGTAAGAATATAGTATATGGTACGTATAAAATACAAAATATATGTTAATTGTTTATATCATTAGTAGGCTTCTGATCAATAGTAGGCTATTAGTAGTTAAGTTTTCAGGGAGTCAAGAGTTATAAATGGATCTTGGACTGTGCAGGGGTCAGCGCCCCTAATCCCCTCTCATTATTCAAGTTGTATATATTTAAATGGGCATTTGCTTAGTGTTTCCATCTCTCATTATTACACTATAAGATCCGTGTAAGCTACACTGTGAGCTCTCTTGTTTATATTCTTACCCACTGTCCACAGTGCGTGTCACAGTGCCTGGTACAGAGTGGATACACCATAGGTATTTGCTGAATAAACGAAGGAACCAACATCCAAAGCTTATCACTTCAAAATATGAATAAAGACACTTTAAGGTGGACATGATACGATATGGTGATTAGAGTAGCTATTGCTAATCACGTTCTTTGGTAATCAAGCAATACGCAGCACTTGTTTTAACTTCCCTAACCAATTATTCAATACAAATGGATTTTTTTAATTTAAAAAGTCCATTTTAGATCTATTCCTCAGACATGGCCTGTGTTGACCGATTAGACAATATTTATAAATAGAAGTTAGAGTCCTCGCCTGTTCCATGGTGTATGCAACTCTTAAAACTATATTCTGGATTCAAGAGGTTTCTGTGGAATTAAAAGCTACTTGTAAAAGTATGAGAATAAGGATAAAAGCATTAACGAAATCAACTTGGAAGCCAGGCCTCTGCTCTCTCCTGCTCTCCCCACTTACAACAAGAGGAAAGGAAGCAGAGCGTAGGGAAAGAGCAAGTTCAGATCACATTTCCCTCACTTAGTAGCCGAGTGACCTTGCAAAATCCCCCTTTGTGTTTCCAAGCGTCTCTTCCGCAGTATCTGCCGTCACAGCCGTGTGGGCTTTCATGCTTGTTCTTCATCAGGCAAACGTGCATCCAACACACCTGGAGAGGTCTTCTGTTTTGAACCAAAAATGCAGGCGCCCAGGTCCCAACTCGGGAGGGTTGCCCCGGAGATTGTGATGTGGACTCATTTCAGTCAGGAAGGTCTAAGGCTGGAGCAGGGAGAGGATTCCACATTTCTTACGGCTTAACATATCAAAGTTTATTTCTTACGCATGTTATGTGTCCCATGTGGGTCGTAATGGAGAGAGAGGCTCTGCTTCACAGTTGTTCAGGGCTCAGAATCACATGGACCCCGCTGTCTGGAACATTCCCATTACCACGGCAGGGTCTATTACTTTGCTGTGTAATATGGTAACCACGGCACATATAGGGCTATTTAAATGCAAATTAATTAAAGCTAAATACAATTTAAGTCAGTCACCGTAGTCACATTTCAAGTATCTGAAGGCCCATGTGGCTTGTGGCTACTCCATGCGACAGCTCAGATGTGAAAGATTTCCATCACTGCAGAAAGTTCCATCAGGCAAGGCTGGTCCAGTATGCAGTCGATCTCCTTTGCCTTGCATGTCATAATTCTGGTCTTATACGCCTCCACACACCCTCTATGTGCATAGCAGTGCACTGACGATGGCGCTGGCCATTGTTCAGAAGCTTTCCATGGTGAAGGCCATTTGCAAGCTAGCTACTCTTAAGGCCGAGCCTGTACGTATGGTGCCGGAGGAAGATGCAGGATGAATTTCAGGTTAGCAAGGTTAATGAGAAAGGGACAGAGTAGTAAAGAATAGATATACATGAAAAAGGGTCATATGAAAGACTGGTGGGTCAAAAAGAGGACACAAATGGTTGTAAAAGCAAACCTATAAGGATTGTATTATGATTAAATACATGGAGAAAGCAGAGAGGATTGACTTTACATGCTTTAATAAATAGAAATCTTATGCAGAGTAAGTGGGCTAACTAACCTCCATCTCTACTGAAAATAGAATAAGAGGTGATAGGATTAAATTCACAGATGAGGAGGGTGCCTGGGTAGCTCAGTCAGTTAAGCATCTAACTCTTGATTTCGGCTCATGTCATGATCTCAGGGTTGTGAGATCGAGCCCCAAGTCGGGCTACACTTTGGGCATGGAGCTTGCTTGGGATTCTCTCTCTCCCTCTCCCCTCGCCATCCCTCTAAAAAAATTATGGATGAGGAACTTTATTTATATACGTTGTGTATATTAATATTTATTTATATATAAGTTTATGCATTAAGAATGAAAAATAGCTAACTGAAAATACTCATCTATAGTATTATAAAATGGAAGCTGTATTATATTTTTATAGTAAGGAGAATACTGTACTCCATACTCTGTACTATTTGAAAATGTGGGACAAACGTAAAATTCAGAGCATGATCTCTCAATGCCTCTTCAAAAGTTGTGATTCTATTTGGAGAGCCTTTGCATATCTAGTGACCTATGAGTCTGTGATTTCTTCAGAAGTGATTCTCATAGTGTGGCCCACAGATTTCAGGAGGTGTCCAAGAGCTTTCAGTCAAACTATTTTCCTAATAATACTGAGATGTTATTTACCCTCCTAACAGTGTGGACCTTTGCACTGAAGGTGCAAAAACAATAGTGGCTCAAACTGCTGGCCTTTTATTTTTTTATTTTTATTTTTTTTAACTTATTGCTTTTAATTATTTATTTCTCAGTAGTTCTTTCTGATTATATGCTGATTAACCTAAATTTTCTGAGTCTCAGTTTTCTTATCTACCAAACAAGGATAAATAAAATCCAATTCCTGGAGTGTAATTATAATATTCAATTAACAACATGTGGAAAGTACTCAATCCGAAACTGCTGGCCTTTTAGAAGAAGTTCAGGTAGTGGGACAAAGCTGCCCTAGCAGCTGTGTTCTTCAACGCAATGCACTTGTGGGGGAGGGGAGGGGAGGGGAGGGGAGGGGAGGGAAGGGGGAGAAAGGAAGGGAGGAAGGAGGAAAGAAAGAACGACTTGATAGAGCAGTAAAAATTACTAATTTTATTTGATCTCAACCTTAATGTCTTTTAGTATTTTTTTAAAGATTTTATTTATTTGACAGAGACAGACAGAGAGAGAGAGGGAACACAAGCAGGGGGAGTGGGAGAGGGAGAAGCAGGCTTCCTACTGAGCAGGGAGCCAGATCCCAGGACCCTGAGATCATGACCTGAGCTGAAGGCAGACGCTTAAGACTGAGCCACCCAGGTGCCCCATGTCTTTTAGTATTTTGATGGTGAAATTGAAAGTATGTAAAAAGCACTTTTGCTGCCTACCAGTGTATGACAGTTGCCCTGAGGAAAAGCACCTGTGTGGCCATTTGAATTACAAAGCAAACTGGTTTTTGCTTTGGGATATGACTGATCAAGAGACAAACCACACTTATTCAGACTTGGGTTTTGGCAGACATTTTCTCAAAAATAAATGAAAAGCGCCGGTCACTTCAAAGAAAACTACTTTAACTGAAATTATTTTTGCCAATGGTGGAAATTCAAGCTTTCAAGTTAAAATTAGAGTAATAGAAAACTTGTCTTTGCCACTGTAAGCTTTTCAGCTCTGTAACTCTTAAAAATTTTGAGTATTATAGTATTAGTGGTTATACTAATGAATGAGAGTTTTTGGTATTGTATAATGAAATATGTCAACACTTAAAAGACCTGCATAACCCAGTGAACCAATATTTTCCAAATGACCAATGCATGATACTACGATCATAAATTAAGTCATAAGGCAAGCTACGAGTCAATGCACTATGACGCAAAAGAACGTAAGTATGATGACACGGCTTCAGAGTCCACATAAATCACTTGTGGAGTTTGGGTGTCACATTAAGAATGTCCAAATTTTTGTAAAAAGGACCACTAAAATACTCTCCCCTTCCCAACTACCTATCTGTATGAGACTTGATTTTCTTCATGTTCTTCAACCGAAGTAATACATTGCAACAGATTGAATACAAAAGCAGATATAAAAATTCACCTATTTTCCATTAATCTAGACATTAAGGTAAGTTTTTAAAATGTAAAACAATGCCACTGTTGTTATTAAACATTTCAGTTTGGGAAAATAGAGCTATTTTTAACAAAAAATATGCTATTTATGCTAACATATCATAGCTTTATTATTTTTAAATGAATGCAATGCTTTTTAAACATTTCTCCATTTAAATTTCTAATAATATAAATATTGGTAGATGTAACTGTCACCAAATACCTCTCATTGGATTCTCAATTATTTTTAAGAGGATGAAGAGGTCATGAGAAGCAAAACATTTGAGAACAACTGGCTTAGGACCTACTCTGAACTTGATAAAACAGAACACCATGGACAGCTCCAACAGAGGCTCCAACAGCACTGGAAATATTTAAGGTCTGGTACAGTATATAGAATCATAGAATTCCATATATTCACTCTATAGATCTTAAACCATTCCAGGCTGTGAATTTTTTTTTTCACAGAGTTTTAGAAAATATTTCAGACCTGAACCTAGCGAATATTTATTGTTCTTGATCTGTTCTGTAAAAGTACATTAAATTTTTAAATTTAAAAATATCTCATTAAAATGATCTCAAATACACTGCCAGAATGACACATATTATGTGATAATATGTCTTATTCCCCCTAAATATGAATAAAACATAAGAACATCTTGTTTAAAAGGCTAAGTCACTTAGAAGAACAGTTTTACACACAAAAAATAGAATTATATAAGCAGATTCACTAATTGCTCTTTAGCTGCTACAAAAGTGTTTCCAGGGTAAGTTTTCTTGTTATACAAACTCTTCCATCCTACCACTTATAGTAGGTGCTTATTTTTAAAAATGTAAAGTCCCTGTCACTTTGTAAGTGTGTGACACGAAACAACATGCACAGCAATTTGACAGGAAGAGTTGTTAAATATAAAGTCAGGCACAATAATCACAGCATCTAAAAATAGCTACATAAGTGAGCTTTCTTCCAAACTCTGCAGGCTGCTAAGGGTTTGCATTATTTCCAGATTAGAACTGGGTTGTGATCATTCTGTTTTTTTAAAAAGCAATAATAGTCTACTTCAATAAATTTACTACATAATGTTTTAAGGATTTCCCAATACTATTAAATAAGATGCATCTGGGAAATTTCCAGATGTCATTAGATAATTACATCCCAAATTTATACCTATTTCTTTTCTTTGAATTGCTAATTCAATTGATCTTTTGTACCCCAAACCACAGAGAGATAAAAAATGAAATATGGATATTATTAATCAATTTCATTATAAATGATGTTTTCATATGTTGATAACTTTGTTAACTATTAGGGATTGTAATAACCATCAAATTATATTTACATGTGAGCAAGCAGAATGATGCTTACATGGAACATGTAAATATCTAAATATTGGCTTTTTTGACAATCTAACAACGAAGCTTCAAAGAGAAGCTTTTGGAAAAGAATAACCAAATATACTGATGTCATCTCCTTTGGGATTTACTCTGTTATTTTTGTGGGTTTCTCTTTAGGTATTGGAAAGACAGGAATAGAATATGGAATAAAGGTTTTCATAATTAGAATTTGCATTTACACAATTTTATTTTCAATTGAAGTATAGTTAACATGCAATAGTATCTTTGTTTCAGGTGTACAGTATAGTGATTGAGAATGACGTACCCTACAAAATGCTCACTGCAAGTGTAGTTACCCCCTGTCGCCGTACAGAGTTATTACATTATTGACTGTATCCCTACACTGCACTTCTCATCCCCTGACATATTTATTTTATAATTGGAAGTTTGTACCTCTTCATCTCCTTCACCTATTTGTACCTATTTAACCACATTTCATTTAAAGAATCAAATCTTGAATGTTTACTAAGCAATGTTTAAAAGCATTCCCTAAAACAAAGAAGTGAGTCAATTCCTTCCTTTAGTAGAGTAAAAACTAGAGTTTGTGGAAGAGTCTGTGAGTATTTGGCACTTATGGTCTGTGTTGATCGCTGTGCTAGGAATTGCAGGGCATCCGAGCACATACTGAATGCAAGACCCTAATCTGCAAGAAACCTCGATCGAGTTGAGCAGTAGATGAAGAATGTAATTTACAGGATACAGACAACTTACAAAGTCCCTTGGTTCTGAGTAGAATTCAGACAAGGAAGAAATCAGTTTGGACTATTGGAAATTGTTGAATAAGCTTTATAGACAGGGGAAGTCTGAGTTTCACAAACATTTATTCAACGTGGCAGCTCATGGCAATGTAGAAGTAGATAGGATTCCAGCTCTGACCACTAAAAACTTACAGTGGTAGGAAAGGAAGTCACAAAGCAATGCCTTCAATATAATGTTGTGCCTCTAACAGCAGGGGAACGCAAAGGGGCACTTTGTTTGGACTGTTAGCCATGGACAGTTGGCCGTGATGCCTGGATTGAGCTCTGAAGAATGAGTACAAGTTAACCTGCTAAAGAAAGTGGGCAGAGGCTCCAGGCAGAGGGAGCAGCAAGAATAAAGTCACGGAGGGGTGAGGTGGCAATCAGTCTGTAGAGACAATAATTATTTACTATGGAATAAATGTAGGCAAAGGGTGGGGCTGGGTCCAAATCTTGTGCAGATAGGTGGTCATGGGCAGTGGGTCAGTGAGGAACTGGGGTCGAGCTGGACATGCATCTGGGTCAGGGCTGGGGGACCAAGCCTTGGGAGGATGACGGGGACTCTTGGTGTGCTAACCTCTCCTTCACCCAGTCGCACACCACACTCACACCTCTCTAAGATTCTATGTATCTCAGGCTCTTGGTTGAGCAAAACCTAGACTAAGGGTCTTGCTGGGATAGATAGGGAGGACCACCCAGAGAACGACTCCGGAGCAATTTCTCCAGGCGGTATAAGTGCAAATGCAGAGTGAAAAGAGCACTGCCCGAGTTTATGCCTCCCCAGGGATGAGGACATGGCCATGTCAGAGCCTGATGCTGTCACCTGTACTTGAGAATGGGCAGCTGGGGCTAAGGCTGTGACACAAGAAAATCATCTAATCTCAATAATGTCAAGGCTCGGAATTCTGGTTTGATTGTTTAAACCTGGGTCTAGGGTTGTATAAATGTTGTTTCCATGCTCTTGGGATATATGTAAATTAAAATCTGGAACTGAAATACTAAAGGTCCCAATGCACCTTGCTTTGGCTCAGTGTATGGACGCTGCAGAGCAGAGCCTCCCCCCGGCACGCTGCGGCACTAGCGCACTACAGATGGGCCAGAAATTCTCCTAGTCGACCACCTGTGGCCTGCATTATGGCAAAGACCTCCTAACTGTCCTCTCTGTTGTGATCCTTGCCCCTTTGTAGACCGTGACACTTAATTTTGTGTCAATTTGGCGCAAGGGATGCCCAGATAGCATCCTGGGTATATCTGAGCAGGTGTTTCTGGAAGAGACTGGCATTTGATTCAGTGGACTGAGTAAGGAGGTCTGCACTCATCAATGTGGCGGGCATCATCTAATCCACCGGGGGCCCAACTGGAACAAAGGGTGAAAAAGGGTGAATTCCCTCTCTTTCATGAGCTGAAACACCCATCATCTCCTGATTCTTAGACTTTGACCTCAGACCTCAGCGACAGCATCAACTCCCCGGTTCTTAGGCCTTGGGACTTAGAGAATGACACTGCTGGCTCTCCTGGTTCTCCAGCTTGCAGACGGCAGATTGTGGGACTTGTAGGCCTCAATAATTGTGTGAGCCAATTCCCATAATAAATTTCCTCTTATGTATCTCTCTCTCTATCTTCTTGGTTCTATTTCTCTGGAGAACGCTAACACATAGTCTATCCTCAACAGAGAAGAGAAAGTCATCCTTTAAAACTATGGACTCTGGGAAACAAACTGAGGGCTTCAGAGGGGAGGAGAGTGGGGGATTGGGACTGGCCGGTGATGGGTATTAAGGAGGGCACGTACTGCATGGAGCACTGGGTGTTACACGCAAACAATGACTCATGGAACACTACATCAAAAACTAAGGATGTACTGTATGGTGACTAACATAACATAATAAAAAATTATTAAAAAAAAGAAAACATATGTTTTATCTCTCCTCTACTAACCTGCCTTAGCTTTTCAATCTCACTTAGAGAAAGTCCTCACAGTGGCCAATAGAGCTCTCCATCATCGGACCTCTGTTATTTCTCTGGTTTCATATCACACTATTGCCTGCCATTAGTTATTTTGCTCAATCTACAGTGACCACCATCTTGTTTCTTAAAAAAGCCAGATACAGTCTTGTCTCCAATTTGCATATACTTGACTTCTGCCTTGAATGCCCTTCTCCCGCAAAGCCACCTGACTCATTCCCTCATCTTTTCTACATCTTTTTTCAAATATCATCTTCTCGGTGGGGTCTTCCCTGACCACCCTATTCAAAACTGGCCAGCACTACCATTGCTACACAACCCTAATTTTTACTTTATTTTATTTATTGTTTGTCTCCCCTGACCAGGATGTAAACTCCATGAGAGCAGGATTTTTTTTAATTGTTATTAACTGTTGAATCACTACCTAGAAAATTTGACAAAGAATAAAAGATTGATAACATTTTTTTGTATGAATGAATACGTAAATAAATTTTGACATAATTGAATAAAAAGCTAATTGGATTTAAAATCCATTATCATAAGAATTTAAAAATTATATTTGTCAATGTGAGAGCTGTTGTATTTAAATATAATATCAATGCCTTATAAATTTAGAATGATTATAAAATCAATGGCTTATACATTTTTATTACCTAGTTGTTTAAAAAAAGTTTCTCATCAATGGAGACTATCAGAATTTGAATAAATCATCATTAAAATTTCTTGTTCAGGAATAATATGGAAACATTTCAAGCATTAAAAACAGATATTAAAAATATATACTCATAGAAAGACCCTGTAAAACTTATCATGAACATTGAAAATATTTTTAAAATATTATAAAAAATTGGGGCACCTGGGTGGCTCAGCTGGTTAAGCTTCTGCCTTTGGCTCAGATCATGATCCCAAGGTCCTGGGATCGAGCCCCACATCGGGCTCCCTGCTCAGCGGGGAGCCTACTTCTCCCTCTCCCTCTGACACTCTCTCATCCTCTCTCTCTCAAATAAATAAATAAAATATTAAAAAATTATTTAAAAATTAAAATTACTTATCCCAATATGCTGCTTTTGAATTTTATAATTATATATAAACATATATATAAACACAAAAGTATATATATAATATATATTATATATATATTATATATATATTATATGTATACTTTTATATATATATTATATATATTATATTATAAAAAATAAATATAAAATATAAAAAATAAATATATAAATATATATAAAATAATATATATAATATATATAAATATATATATAAATTTATAAAATAATATATATAAATATAATATATATAAATATATATAAAAATAAATATATAAAAATATAAAATAAATATAAAATATAAAAAAAATTATAAAAAATATATTATATATATATACTTTTTTCCCAAAGCCCAACATACATCTCCAAATCCTTCCATTTTACCCCATTTGCCATGCAAAATTATAATATACTATGTATGCTATTGAGTCATAGGATTGGAAAGCACTCATCTAGAGGGCTCACCATCGACCAACATTCCAAAGTGTGAATATAGCTTGAGGGATGAGGACCAATGTGTCTACACTCTAGGCTAGAGGTCATCTGGGAAGTCTCTAGTGCTGCTGCTGAAAAGGTGGGTGGGTTCTCAGCGTGAGCTGCCTTGAGTGCCACATGAAGAGTTTGGCCTTTATTGTATGGGGGTAGAGCAAACTGTGGCAGACGCTGTTCACAAAATACTAGGCCACATCTCTGGCATTTCAAAGGCCAAAGATCAACATATTCACCACAGGCATCATTTTCATAGAGTATGATTTTTTCCTCATTGATCTCACCCTTTCAGATGTAAGCCCTAATCCACTCTCTGCCCCACTCTATACTGCATCGCCTCCCACTTGAGTATCAACTCGATAGAGAGAGTTGTCTCCTTAATTTGTCGAGCAGGCCTTGACCACAGCCTGTTTTAATCTGGAGGGCCAGGCGTACACAGAAAGCCAAAGCTACTTGCTCTTCTTGACTAGAGTGTGGAAGGATTCTGTTTGGGGAGGAAGGTGCTCGCATAAATTCTGCTGTGATTATCAAAGTTCCTGATACTTTGTTTCAGAAAAAAGAAGAGGTCCTTTCAAGTGGAGCTCATGCCTTCATGGTCAGGACATGGTGAAGAAAAGGAGTTGAAAAGAAGCACGGTCTAAATCTCAGCAGCACGGAAGACATTCTGTAATTCCCAGAACTCGTGGGTGACGTGAGTTACCTGCCATGCGTGCAAGGAACCTGCAAGCACCGCCCCACCGAGGAAAACATCAGATTTCAGGTACCGGGAAGGATAATCAGAGGTGGTGTCCCATCCAGAAGACTTGGAAAGTTTCCAGGAAAGAGTAGGAGCTGGTGACGTGTAGGCTGCGCACTCCTGATGAAGGACACCATACCTCAGAGGGGAGCTGGGTGGTCGTATGATCAGGCTGACTGATGAAAAGCTGGCCAAGGGGCCCCTGAAACATGTAGGGTGGTCTCAGAGCATTATGAAATCTCAGTCAAAACATCAGTTTAGAGTAGACAGAGCATGCACTGATCTTGAAAATGGACCTGAAGATTCAGGTCCTAGATCATATGGAAAGATCTGGAAGGAGGATGAGGACTCCACCGGGTGCAGAGCTAGTTGGATTCTCCCCACAGTGCCCCAGTGCCCTTGCTTCAGCACAGGTGGGCCTTTATTTCTGTCCAGGAATCAAGATCAGCTCTCATCCAACTTCTGCATTCATTTCAATGGTTCACTAAACATACATATGTCGGGCATTCTATTAGCTGCTGGGAACATAAAACGTAATGTAGTTTGTATCCTCTCAAAAACTGACCATCTGCTGGGATTCTAGGCTGCTGACAGGGAACCATGGTGGATCTCGCCAGCGGAATGGCAGCAGTGGGGCGAAGACACTTGCTCAGCCTTCACTTTGAAGAGAGGTATTCTGAGCAGCATGCTGGCCTCCCTAATTTGGGCGAGCTTGCCAAGATGTGGATTTGAAGCTTCCCATAAGCACAGCCATGGTGACCGTTCACAGTCTAGGCCTAGGGCCGTGCTCTTAAATTGAACCCTGGTGATTAGAACCATGAGGTTTGCTGATAAATAGATTCTTTCCATTCTTTCCATTTGCTCTTCAAGATGTCATCAGAGTTGAGCCACACTTCTTGAGTAGTTTTCCGGAGCTAATTGTTTAAATATAGCTCAACCACTGAGGCTAATGAAAAAATTCACCTTAAAGTCACCACGAGGTACTCTGAAAGTCTGAGCTCTGTGCAAGGCCAGGCTCGGATCAGAAGCTGGGCACCACGCTCAGGTCTGGTCAGGAGGCCGCTAGCTCGACATTCCGAAACGCCCTGTGCCGCTCCGCTGCTCCCGACTCAAGCACAACTCCTCTGAAATCAAACGAGGTAGCATTCCCCAAAATAAACTCAAGCCTCCTGACAAAACTGTTGAAAGCAGAGAAAATGATCCCCGAAATATAGCCATGTCTTGCAACGTTGCTGCAAATACGCTGTAAAGTGAAATACAAATCTGGGGACATTTAAATTTAGAATGCGTGTGATATTTGCATGGGCTCAACCTGGATCAGAGAGAAGACGTGCTAAGGAGACTCTGAAATGTAGTACTAGTATTTCCTCTTCTCTGACTTAGGAAAAGGAATCACACCATTATTTGGATTACTTTACATAGGCAAAGTTATATACCCTTAAAATAGAATAGTATGCTAAGTGTGCGCATTTAGGATATAGTTTGGAAATGCACACAGCCCTCTGCATAAACAGGAATCAAACTTATAAATATACAATTATCTAGCTGTGTGCAAAATGAAGACGTTGATAGGACAACTAAATTAGTTTTAGTAGACAAGAAAAAAAGTGTAATTGCACGAGTGGTCTTATCAGCCCTGATCTCTTTCCTAGAACCAGCTGGAAATCCTGTTCTTTAGTCCGAATTATGTATGCTGTTCCCCTCCTCCTTCCACCCCACCCAGGAGTGTAGGTGGGGATGGGGGGGGTTACATCTCTTAGCGATGGTGCACAAAAAGTGTTTCCACTTTAAGTTAGTTAATATGCTACATCAATCCAGTGCTTCTCTTGTTATGAGTTAATTCCAACTATATTTTGCTGACGTAGCAGGGAAAGCCCGGATTCGACCGCAACAGCAGGACCTCGGAGGGATGTTTGTGGTACACACTCCGGTCTGCGTAGCGTACGTGGCTCGAGACTGTTCCTTTGGTAAGGGACCTAACAAAAATAAGGCAAATTGCACTACTGGGTATTTACCCCAAAGATACAGACGTAGTGAAGAGAAGGGCCATATGCACCCCAATGTTCATAGCAGCATTGTCCACAATAGCTAAATCGTGGAAGGAGCCGAGATGCCCTTCAACAGATGACTGGATTAAGAAGATGTGGTCCATATATACAATGGAATATTACTCAGCCATCAGAAAGAACGAGTTCTCAACATTTGCTGCAACACGGACGGCACTGGAGGAGATTATGCTAAGTGAGATAAGTCAAGCAGAGAAAGACAATTATCATATGATTTCTCTCATCTATGGAACATAAGAACTAGGAAGATCAGTAGGGGAAGAAAGGGATAAAGAAAGGGGGGGTAATCAGAAGGGGGAATGAAACATGAGAGACCATGGACTATGAGAAACAAACTGAGGGCCTCAGAGGGGAGGGGGTGGGGGAATGGGATAGACTGGTGATGGGTAGTAAGGAGGGCACGTATTGCATGGTGCACTGGGTGTTATACACAACTAATGAAGCATCGAACTTTACATCGGAATCCGGGGATGTACTGTATGGTGACTAACATAATATAATAAAAAATCATTTAAAAAAAAATAAGGCAAGTTTGACCTCATTCATACCATTTAGTTTTTTAAAAATAAAGCATCAAAAAAGGTACCACCTCCTTTGTCTCCTCTGTACTTTCAGAAGGGGAGGGAGCTCTCTTGCCCTTATTATCTTGTCTTAATCCTTCAAAGCTATATGTATGCTTGAGTTCCTTAATATTTTATTTGCATTAACATGTTCTAAATTCAGTGCAAAGATGAAGGGACCTAGGACCTGGCTGCGACCTTGTGTTGAGGAGCAGGTTTTTGGAAAGTTTATGATGAGTCTAGACAGTCAAGAATGACCTTTGAGAAGTTCTGATGTCATTTCAAAGTGACATCTTACAGAGTTAAGCACAGAGCTGGGATAATTGAGCTGCAAAGACAAGGCTGCCATTGGAATGGAGACAGTGGGTGCACACGTACGTTTTAATCTATTTGGAGTATTCTTACCTGGGGCAAATTACCCCCAGACACACCCAGAGACAAGCTAAGCTCTGCTTTAGTCTTGTTTGGGACATATTTCAGCCCATCAGGTAGCTTATCACCACCTCCGTCCCCACCTCACCCAAGCCCCACAAGTTTCTTTCATTTGTAAAAACATCTGATATCCAGAACACGTATGTTCCAGAAAAGCAAAATTACGCAAAAGTTCTTGAGCAACTAGGTAAGCCCACGGAACCTTTAAGGTAATTGCTGTGGAATCAAGTGTCAACAGTGACATTAAGACCTAACCAGCCTGCATGACAGCATTTCTGTGAAAAAATTCTGTTGAAAGAGGCCAGGAGCATACCGTGCCACAGTAGTGAGAGCAGAAGGCCCCCGGTGCCAGACCAGCTGGCCACTGGGAGTGGAAATCCCTTGTGGGGGAGACCAGAAGAGTAGGGCCATGCAGTCGGGAAGCCTTCAAAGGGTTTCAGTTTGCCTCTGGGCTCAGCAAAAAGGAGTCCTACGATGAACTAGCAGTGTCTGCTAGGGCTCAGGGAGAAGAGGGCAGCTCAGATTTGCTATCCTTGGGCAAACATGTAATCCAAAAGTCTGAGTGGCGTCACCAGAAAGGAATAATGGCGTACGATCTGCCAGGTGCTATTGGAATCGCTTTACATTTCACTAGTTCTCATGGCACCTACAAAATTGCCATTTCTGTCAGTCAGAGCTGGTCAAATATTGTCACTTTGACACGGTTCAAGCTGCCACTTTATGGATTCTCCCATCTTCCAGATTTGAAAGACTTGTTAAGAACTTGCCTGATGTCACAAAGTTGGTAAGTAGCTATACAGGTCAAGGCTTCTTGCAGGGACAAATGGTACACTCGCAAGGGGATGACTGAAGAAATTTAATGAAAGATGTTTACAATCAGGGTTAAGGGAAATCAAGAAGGGTGGGGAAACTCCTGGAAAAGCCACCCTAGAAAGTGTGGTGCTGGGCACTGGGACACGGCTGGAGCTGTAAGCAAAGGGTTGAGCTGAGCAAAATATGGAAAGGGTGTGTGTGTATATGCGTAGGAGGGAGAGTTATCAGTCACCATTACTCATGCATGGCCTTATAAATGGTGTTAGCATTTTTCTTTTTTCATATTTAAAAGGGCTGGAGTCAGGTGTTTATTCTTTTAAATATATAGTCCCTGTCAAAAAATTCCGTAGGAGTCATTCTGGGCACAGCAGGGGCATTTCGTGGGCCACTGCAATGAAATGACAGCTAGATATTGGTCATTAGTTCTTAAATAACATCCATTTATCGTCAAGCCTTAATTAATAGGTATCCACCTGGCCAGCACACTCTAGACTTCTGTGTCCACTTCATCTTCTGCTCCCTGCCAGCTCACATTTTGGAGGAAGGCGGGGGGGGGGGGGCTGACAAGCAAACACTAATATTAGAGTTTTTGAAAAGCCATCTATACCCAGAGGAGCGAGTCCTTGGTAAGTGCCTGGGCCCACAGATTCCTCTCTCAAGCCTCTGTCTTCTGACCTGTCTGTTGCCAACCTTCGCTGCTGTTCCCACCTGCGGTTTTCACATGCTCTGACCTGCCACTGTCACCTAACTCTGGCCTCGCCACAGGCTCTGTGGTTCCTGGCAGGGAAGTCCGGCCAAGGTAACTCCTGGCTTTGCCTGCTGCTCCTTCCTGTTCCCTGTGGCCCTTGGATCCCCACCCACTCCCATCTGATATGTGGGAAACTCGTCCTTTCTCAGAAATGACTAGAAGAAACATGAGAAATGATTCCTATAGAAGGAAGCCAGGCTCTGTGAGGATGTCTTCCATCTTAAAGATAATTCCTTCTATTTTAAAATCTCAGAACAATCCCAGGCAACCCTCTCGGGTCCCCTCCTGCCTCGGGAGCTTTGTACTATCACTTTGCTATCACCCAATAAACCTTGCATTGCTACCACCACTCTATCTGGTCTACCTCTTCATTCTTCAAAGTGGCTTGACCGAGAACTGTGGGCACCAATGAACATTTATGGGGGCTCATCCGGGATCTCTACCATCGTTAAGGACAACTAACTATGAGTAGTGGGCAGCAAGTCTCTCTCTCTCTCCCCATTTTGTTTGTTGAAACAATGGGCACCTGTCAGCCATGTAAGTCTCAGCTGCCATTCTCAAGTCTCGGGTGACAGGTTCTCTGGGCTCCTTTCTGACTGATCCCCCAACAGAAGTTGGGAATGTCTGTTTGGTAAGGACTCAGAACTCCTTTTGGGGCAGATCACAGATGTGAGGGACCAGAGAGAGAGAAACCCATGAGAGACTATGGGGTCTGGGAAACAAACTGAGGGTTTCAGAGGGGAGGGGGTGGGGGGATGGGGTAGCCAGATCATGGATATTAAGGAGGGCACGTGTAGGGTTGAGCATTGGGTGTTATATGCAACTAATGAATCATGGAACACTACATCAAAAACTAATGATGTACTATATGGTAGCTAACTGAACATTAAAAAAAAAAAAAAGATGTGAGGGACCTAGGAAAAACTGAGCAGCAATTGAAGGGCCTGACCAAGGCCACTCTTTGGACACCCAAAGGCTCTAGGTGGGACCTGGTTCCTTATTTGCTCATCCAGGCATCCAGAGAGAAACACCTCTACTACTCTTTTCTGGGCAGATTCCTCCCCTGGGAGAAAGAGTGGGGAAGCTCAGAAGGTCCCCTGGACATTCTCTTGTGAGTGGTTTGGGTGGCCTCCAAGGGATCTCACTAACAGTTCCCTGTGACGGTGAGGAACAGTCCCCTGTTTCTGACTCCTTTCCTGGCCGTTACTCGGGCACCCCTCAGACTGGCTACACCACCTATGTGAAGGAATGGCCAAGCAGGGCAAAAGAACTAAGATCTAAGGGAGCTCCCAACTTTTTGGTTTCATCAGGGCTTATCCCAGGTGGATTTCCCCTCCCTGGGTGCCCCATCTTTTCCCTCCATGTGGCTGTGACAGACCGAACAACTCTCCTAAAAGAAGTCTAGTGTATCCATTGATTTCTAAGGGAGTTTTAAGGGTGTGGAAACCAGGGTTGCTCTCTGGAGGTAGCCAAACCTGGGTAAGTGCCACTACTCCCAGCACCTCACAGAGAGGACCGCGTCTCTGGCTGTCAGTCGCATGAGTAGCTAGGGCCACACATTAGGAAAAGATGAGGAGCAACAGAGTAGGGGATGAATTTTCTTGTCTTCCCAAGTCTCCCCGATCAACTATAAGAACTTGAGGTAAGGGATGCCTTTTCCTCTCTTCTTGTAGATGGGTAATTCCCTGACCAAGACCCTTACTTCGGGCATTATAGAGTTCCTTCCGGGCATTACAAGCTATAGAAAGAGCATCAATCGCTCAATATCATTTACTCGGATGCCTTCCTGGTTTTAACTGGATGAAGGCCATTTTCTTTTGTTCTGGGGCATGGCCACCATACAAGTTGGAGGATGAGACATGGCCACCAAAGGGAAATATGAGGGGAAATGGTAGTTAAATGTAGTTTGTGCTTTTGACCGCATAAAACAAACATGGCGTCTGCTCCTCCTCTGTCTGAGCTGACAAGATTTAGAACAGCTCCTTCACTGCCTTCTGGCAGCACTTTGCTGCGCCCCCTCCTGTTTCTGCACCACCTTGGGTGTGGCGTATGTAACCTAAGGGACACCTTTTCTCTCTTCTTGTAGATGGGCCGTTCCCTGACCACAACCTGAACTCCTTTAGAACCTGCAAACTTTGAAGAAAGGACAGCTCGTTTTCTTTTGTTCTGAGGCATGGCTACAATACAAGTTGGAGGGTGAGACATGGCCACCTGAGGCAAGTATCAACTATGATACTATTTTACAGTTGCACTCATTTTGTAAGCAATGAGGAAAAATAGGGAGAAGTACCCTACGAACAATGCTTCTGGGCCTTAAGGGAAAACAAAGATTTATGTCAGCAATGCAAGATAGATGCCAGCCTCCTGGCTGCTCTCTCCCATGGTCCACTGGGGGCAGGGAGAGGAACAAAGGAACCCCACACCCACATCAATAGGCAAAGGAAGTCCACAGAGGAATGTCCACCCCTGGCTCTATCCGTCCTGGGGTAAGATCAGGTCTCCTTACCTGTCCCTGTCCTATCCCACAACCCCTGCCTATGCTTGAGGGCTTTACCCTCTGCAAGAAGGGGGACCAAGGGGGCAGTGCCGACAAGACCTGAGATGAAGGGGGACCTCAAAGTTTTCCAAACTTGGACGTAATGCTTCTGTTAAATCAGACCTTCTCTGAAGCAGGAAAATATGGGGTTCTGGCCGCTGCTGAAAGATACGGGTCTCAAGGGCCAGATGAGCCCATGGGTGGCTTCAGTTTCCAACTGGAGCCTAGGATGTACCACCTCAAGACCCCAACTGGGGTCCTAATGATCCCCCTGGAAACTGGTATCACTGTCCCTTCCAAGCCTGCATCATAGAGGGATTGAGCAGTACGTGGCGGGTTCTCCCACATTCGTTTCCTGGGTTAATGGCTGTAATTGGAGCCAACTGTGGCTAGTCGGCCTTAGGATGGAGACTTTAAGGAATATTCCCAAGCAGCTCCCAAAATTCCCTTTGTTTTGGAGAAATTCCCTGTCTTCTTCCGGCCTGACATGGACAGCATATTTCCACGTTGGTGGAATAAACAGGGCGTCTGCCCATCTGTCCGAGCTAATGAGGTTTAGAACCGGGAATGACTCTACCTAGATTTGCTGAAGTTCAAATAAATTCGCATTAACATGGCGGTTATCTTGTCTGTCTCAAAGTTTTCATGGGTAATTGTTAAGATAGCTTTGAAAGCCTCTGGTAAAGGATATTTGGGTCTGTTGGTAAACAATGCTGTCAACCCAAATGCAGGAAGAAAACACCAACAGTTTTCTTAGAAAGCTAGAGAGAGGCTCTCATTAAATACACAGCCGCCCCTGCCCCACCCCCCGCCGGTTCTCCCGAGGCTGAGATCATTCTTAAGGACCCAATTGGCTCCAGATACTTGGAAAAAACTGCAAAAATTGGCTGTTGGCCCTGAGGGGACCCTAGAAGAGCTCTAATGAGCTGCCAGTGGGTCTTTTACAATCGGGCCCCAGAGGAGGGTAAGGAAGAGAAACTAAAGAGAAGTCTGAGGCCTTGCATGCCGTTGTCAACTTGGCCTCCCAAGGCTCCGGCCTCTGGCAGCCTGGGACACTGGGAGTGAGAATGCCCCCAATGGCAGAAACCAAGGCCCAGCAACCCTTGTCCCGCTTGTGGAGGGGAACAGTGGAAATGTGAATGCCCTCGGGGGCCTCCATCTGTGAGGGCTCAGGTTGCCAGCGCCCCTGATTGGACTGACGGGGCCTGGGGCTCTATGTGGTGGCTCTTCCAGAGGGAACAGCTCACCAGAGGGAACCCAGAGCCTCGGGTAATTTTGGAAATAGAAGGAAAACCAGTTGATTTCCTCCTGGATGCTGGAGCCACCTTTTCTGTGCTACTCCCCGCCCCGGGCCAACTGTTCCACCGGAGTGTTGTCATTAAGGGCATCACAGGGCAACCCATACACCAGATTTTGTTCTCCCCTTCTGGGATGCACCTGGGGAGATCTAATTTTCTTCCACTCTTTCTTAATGCCTGAGAGCCCCCCACCTCTCTTAGAGACATTACTAGCAATTGCCTCCCCATAATAGACGCTGATATGAATCCCAGGTCTGGGCAACTCAGGGAGAAGTGGGTCAGGCCTTAACAGCAGTGCCTGTTCACATACGCCTAAGGATCCCACAACTTTGTCGGATACTCTCGCGCCTGGATCCCAGGGTATGGAAAAATAGCACGCCCCTCTATCGGTTGATCAAGCTGGTACCCATCTATTAATGTGGGATCCAGAGTCAGAAAAAGCTTTTTAAAAACTCAAGAGTTTAGCTCTGGGATAGGAAGAAAGTAAATTTGGGATGGGAAAAGAACAACCTGTTCTCCCATCCGCAAATCCGCAGAGGCACGCAGTGAGCAGGAAGTTACCCTGGGGAAGACTGGCAAATGGACTTCACACAGGCCTAAAATGCATAGGTACAGGGACCTCCCAGTTTGGGTAGATAAATCATTTCATCCCTTGCAAAGAGCTTCCCAACTCTCAGCCCCCAAATAACCAACCTGTATCCCCCCCCCCCTCCCCCGGGGACCAAGTGCTTGTTAGAGACAGTCTGGGAAGGCCCGCATACAGTGATTTTAACCACTCCAACAGCAGTCACAGTGCCTGGATTTGAAGCCTGGACCCACCATTCCAGAGTCAAACCCCGGTCCTAACAACAAGGAAAGAAAATCCCTCTGTGAACCCAGAAAAGACATCAAACTAGTCTTGAAGGGACAAGACACAGATGAGCCTTCTTAAATGTTACTTTCCTTATATCCCAACAAAACCATAACCCTTACTGCATTCCTTTCACCCACCCTCTCCTCACAGTATATGGGGTTCATTAAAACATCCTCTATCTCTTGGGGGACCCCAGGCTGTATTCAGTCTTGCATTATGCTTTGAGCGTTGCCTCCTAAATGCCCTAACCTGCTTTATATCTTCCAGAATAAGGGTCATCAGACTCCAGATGGTGGTGGTTCAGATGGAGCTTCACATGGAGGTCAAACCAGACATCTGCAGGGACCCCTTGATAGATCAGGACAAGAGGAACCCTGACTGCCACCCCATCCAATGCCCTCTGACCGGGAGGAAGTGGCTACGATCAGTCGTCGCCCTTTTTCCATAACAGCATGCTTAGGGATTGCCTCTTCATGAGTTCTCTAAATGCATGCTTAGGATTACTTCTTCAGAGGGGGAAATGGTGAAGGATAGTTGGAAGGCAGACAAGGGGTCCCCGCCCTAAGACGAAACCACCCTTAAGAGGATTTTGTACTGCCCTGGAAGGAGCCCTCCACCCTTTCCCATGTGATAGGCAGGTGACAAACACCTGACTGGGTGACAGGCACAGGGAGGGTTAATCAGATTAAAACAGTCTGCTAACAAGCCCATAAAAACTTCTAGACTTAGAAACTCCAGTGACAACCCCCTCTGGTCCCCTTCCTCCTTGGGAGCTTCGTAGTATCATTTTGCTATTGCTCAATAAACCTTGCTTTGCTGCCCACCAAGAAACAAAACAAAACAAAAAACAAAAAAAAAACCCAACGAATCTTAGAACATCCCAATCCATACGGAAAATACCCAAAGCTGGCCGGATGTGCGCCGATGCCAGTGATAAGCTGGTGTTCTCCAAACATGAGAAGCGACGCCATGCTTCACGCTCCCAATGCATCATCCCTGTTTCCATTCACAGGAAACTCTACACCTTAAATCCAAGTTTTAAAAAATTCAAAGCACCAAATGTTTGTGCATGAAGTGAGTTTTATGTTACATTTTTATGAGAAAGTCACATAAGAAACAGGCTGTTACAAGGAATTTACTCTAAAAAGCAACGTTCAGACTCTGTCCTGAGGTCAGTACATGTCTGTGTCCGTTTCCTCCACCTCCTGTATCCACAACACTGTACAGTGAGAAGAAACATTATAAGAAGACTCTGATATGTGTTTGAATCATCAAAGTAGAAATTATTCATGGTTTCATCAGCATTGAGTATATTACCTGGTACTGGCAGTCTTTACACATCGTTAGGTCATGTAGGAACTATACGGTATAAACTAATCAGATTACTTTTTCCCAACTATTTCTGATAATTGAGAGGTTTTATGCAAACAAACAAACAAACAAAACCCCACTGAATTCTGAGTTCTATCTTTTCCAACAGGTCGGATCATTACCCTTGCACACTTGAAGAATCTGCTCTTCCACTTTTAAACTTCCCTCACGTGTCACTTCCACGATACATATCTGGAATTACAAAGCGGGAAGAACTACTTGATAGGAAATCCAGCCCCTGGCAAACCTGTCGCAGGATGCCATCGGCCTGTCGCCATCAAGCTCACGTTCGCTTGCCATCTTGCTTTTCCTTTACCTTCGAGGGAGAGGAGACGCCCCAGCACCGGCAACGCCCGCTCCTCGTCCTCCCCGTCTTTCCCCAGCCCCGCCCGCCCTCCTCTCTGCAGCCCTGACTTCCCCCTTCAGACCCCGCTCCTCCCGCATTAGGATTTGCGATCAGAAGCTGCAGGGGGCGCCCTTGGGTGACCCTCAGTCATTCATTGGCCCTGGCGTGTTCCTCTCGGGACTCTTCCCTTATACCTCTGCTCCTCTCCTCTGCGTTACCTTGTCCCCTAGGTGGTTAGGTTACCTCTCCCGCAGTTACCAGAGCGGGGGAGAGAACTGGCGGATGGGGCTGTTTGGACCTGTGAAGCATTCCTGGGGGAGACGCTTCTGTTTTCTGAGAGTCCCGCTCCTGGCCCCCACCAGCGGCTTTGTCTGGCGTCTGGTGGACACTGCGCCTCCTTTAGGGAGCGATTCCAGGGTCACTTGCAGTAGCCCAGCGAGGAGACACGCTTTCTCCTCTGGCGTCCTCACTTCCCGGCCCCTCTATGACATCTCCCGTCTCGTTCTATGGCACACTGGCTTTTCTGTCCGCCTGCATGCCTCTTTACGAATGTCTTTGCGTGGCTGTGACTGGTTCTTCTCCAGCGCTGCGAAGTTCAAGGCTCTCGGGAGAGGGCTATCTTGGGTGATGGTGACAAACACATGCTGAAGCACTTTGGGGGGCCTCACTGCGATATTTTTTATTACTGGTGCATCCTTGGAAATCGACTTTCTGTCACTTGGGTTATTCTTAATACGTATTTACAGGGTCATTCCTGCTGTGCCTTTAAGACACAACTCTTTTCCCAGCGCCATTATTTCCATCCCGACAAGTGGCACTGCCAGTTGTTGCTTTTGTCATAGTGTCATCCTTGGTCTCCCAACGTTCCCAGGAATCACTCCACTTTGTCTCCCAGCCTCCTAAAATGTGGGAGGGAACAGTATTGCCCTGGGCTTCCTCAGCACTAGATATGTTCCCTGTGTGACATTCCATGTGGTATCAATAAATCCCCACGGTAATTTTATGGAGATCAGTTAATTTCCTTTTATCGACGATGAATCACAGTAGGTTAAGAGACTTGCTACCCAGCAATCCTTGGTCCTAAGTCATTTCTCTTTCCCCCCAGGCCAGTAGTTCTCAAAGTGTGGTTTCCAGACCATTGATGTTAGCAGGAGCACCTGAGAACTTCCTAGAAACACTACTTCTCAGAGCTTGCCCCAGACCTACCGATTCAGAAACACTGGCGGTGGGGCCCAGGTTTCAACGCGTCCTCCATGTATTCCCATGCATGCTTAGGTTTGAAAGCCATTTTACGAGGCTGGTGATTTTCCACACGTTAGATTTATTTGTGAGGCACTAAAAAACATGCTGGGGTTCTACCTCCAGACCGATTAGCTCAGAATCTTCAGAGGCTCAGACTTCAGTATCATTTAAAAAAAAAAAAAATCCCCAAGGGAGTGTCAGATGCCCCTAGACTAGGTGATGCAGTCTCTGTTGCCTGTGAATTCCTTCTTAGTCCTCAAGAACCATCCCCAGGAAAGGTGTGACATGAACCTAGTCAAGGACACAAATGTTCTTTGGAATTCTGGAATGTGGACACCTATTAACTCTGTGCATTCAGACAGGAAGTGTCCCAGCAGATGTAACACCCAGCAAATAAAAAAGGACATTCACACAGCAAATCCACAAATACGTGCGTGCCTAGATAGATACACATATTACCCAACAAGCAACGCGATATTCATGGGAACCCGCCCGGTGAGGTTTTGGAGTCAATGCACAGTTCCTGTATGCTTAATACTGTTAGGCATTGTGCTAGGCGCGCCCTGTTCGCTGTTTCACTGATGATATTAGCTAAATCCTCCCCACAGAAAAGCACGAACCACCTGCACGACAGTCATCACACGTACACGTTTGTTTTTTGCCACTCTGCACAAAGTGAAAAGTGGCCCTGATATAGGGAAGGATCCTAGCTGTGGTCACTCACATCGCTTGAATTAACAAGAAAAGGATTTTACAGGTTCTGAATTCCTTCCCCAAGCCGAGGGACTCCCCCCCTCCCCCAAACAGAGGCAATTAGCTATTTCTGAGATAGACCAGTTTGGGTTCTCATGTACAGAATAAGCAATGCACAGCGTTGAGGGAAGAAAAGATGGGGAAAAATGAAGTCATCACACCCAACTCCATTTTATATTTACAGAGAACTTTCTCATACGTTCCTCCGTGGTCATATACTTTCTTGTAGAACTAAAAGGTTTTCACCTATAATCTTTATGGTTGGCTTTGGTTCCCTTTATAACCAAGAGTCAACTGAGGCTCACAGTGTCTAAGTCACTGGCTGATGGTGACAAAATTAGTAAGTGAACAGGGCATGGGACTGGGAAGCCCAGGGTCTTTTTTTATTGATTGATTTTTTAGGCCAGGCTTACGTAACGCTGGGGCTAGTGACACCCAGCTTTACGCAGAGGAAGCAAAAGTGAAGCAAACCCAGGGAAGCATTATCTTTCAATTATACCGTGGAACCACTGAAAATTACTTTTATGGTTTACTAACTACTGCCCTTAAAAAGCAAATATGCTGCCTACGCTGCCAATGTGCAGCCAAGGCAAAGCTTATTCATTTGGAAAGATCCAGCAGCAAGTGTTACTATAAATAACCTCATTATCTGTAATAGAAACTCGTCTGTCACCATTTTAATTAGAATGTGACTTAAAGAAGTCAGTATTTAACAAAGGCATTTGTAACATTTAGTGATTGTAATAATGGCTTTGAAGTTCCAGGGAAAAGTCACTTTCCCCAATTTCTTCTCATTTACACATCTCTCACTCCCCATTATTCTCAGCTCTAAATAAAATTATTGGTATTGTTTCATGAACTGTTTTTAAAAATACGTAATACTAGATGACAGACACTCGAAACTGGAAAAACAGAACAGCACAAGGAAGAAAGAAACAGTCGCTCTATGCTCTGCCTTCAGAGACAGAAAGGCACTGCTACCATTTTGGCATACGTCTTTGCATTTTCTGGGTGTAAATATTTTTACCTACTTAACACCATAATGTATAAACTGTTTTATCCACTTTTACACTTAACATATTAGGATTATTTCCTCTGTGAGGTTCGTATTTTATAATTTTGGCTGGTTGCACAGTATTCCATCTTATGTCGTTCCCATTATTTACTCACAAACTTCCCACTGCTGAGTACTTACTGTCTACACTCTTTCATTTTTATGAGCAACACTGAGCTAATCATCCTTGTACAGTAGTTGCTGTACGACTCTGTCTCATGAGGAAAAATCCCCCAAGTGGATTTGCTGGTTCAAAAGCTTCGTAAAAAACTTAGGAATATGTTTTACTGACCCTACTGCGGACAAAGTACCAACTTATGCTCCCACCAGAAGCGGCTGTGCTTCGCATCCTCACCAAACCTGGAATTAAAATGATGCTTGGTCAACTGCTTGTTGCAAAATTATACTGCGTTAAAATATGCATTTCTTTGTCACTGCTTGTCTGCAGAGATCATTTTGACTTCAGTATTATTCAAGGGGAATAAGCCTGAAATTCAGACAAAAAATATTCTAGCTCCTCCTTGTTGCATAGGGTGCTCTAAAAATCCATATACTATCTTGGCTGATAAGCTCTTCCTTGAGCTTGCAATACAAGAAGCTGGCCGATCTCTTAAAAGATTACATTTATCTCAAAGAAACATGATGGACTATTGTGCGTGCGTGCGTGTGCGTGTGTTAGTAACCACACTCGTCAGGCAGCATTAGCTCCTTTTCTCACCCTTCTTCAGAGTTAATCAGTTCTGATAAACTATTTGTCAGAATGCAATGTCATTTTTGAGAATAAATTGTACATGCACCAATGGCCTGTCATAACATGTAGTTTTTAAAAATGGAATAATCCAATTTCACTTAATGAATAAATGCTCATTAAAACATGAGACCACCTCTATGATAATCTAAGACAGACACTCTGACCACTGGTTAATTTACTGTGGTGAGAAAGATAAGAAAGCATTTAATGGAAGGTACGTATAACCCTCATGTGTAATTCAAAAGCAATTTTGGATCCATGTTGCAGAGTCTATGTTAATTTTTGAAAAATTGCTAGGGTTGATATTAATAGCATAATAGCTGTGCTAGAAAGAAGTCAGCAGAATTGAAATGGATTATAGTAATTGTAAAAAAAAAAAAGAAAGAAAAGAAAAGAAAAGAAAAGAAAAGAAAAGAAAAGGGCTCAATTAGCCTACAAGGTGTGTGATCTAACTCATTTTGCCCAAGCAGAAGGGACATGGCGGCTCTGTGTAATTTGAAAGGAATACAGAGAAGGGGATGGAAAGATCTTCTGGGAGAGTGAAACTGCACAAAATCTCCACCTTGCCCTCGGCTCTCTTGCTCGGGCAGTGGACGTGTCACCAACAGCACAAGTCGTTCATCAGTCTTAACACTAAAGAAGGAGCAAGGTGTCCACATAAGCTAAGGACTCACCACCCAGGCTGAGCTCCATTTGAAAGCAGGGAGCATTCTACCTAAAGGAAAGCTATTATCTGGACCTAGCAATTCACCCTATGACTCCAGAGAAAGTATCCTATGGGTGGTTCATTCTGAGCTTGGCAACTCCGTAACTAAGGGTTCTTCAGATCCCTGGGTGATCAGCAGGGAAACGCTGGTTACCAACGGCTGCGCCATACTGCCTTTAGGTTCGCAAGTTGTTTTTCTGCTCATTTGATAGAGGCATAGATTCTTTTCTTACAACCTGACTCTTCAAGCAAATCAAGAAGCAAGTGTTTCTTTTCTGTGGGGCAAATAGCTAAGTGGAATTCTTCAGTTTCTGAAAGTGTAATCTCCAGAGTCTTTTTCACCCCTAATGCAACGCTACATTTTTCTCTATTAGTAGTAATGGCTAAAAAATATTCTGAGATTACCTGAGAGCTTAGCAATGAGCATAAGCCAATTTCATACATTAGTGGAATCTAGCTTTAAAGTGGCTGAGTTAGGGAATGTTAGTGATTAATAATCTCCACATCTAAATTTTAAATTTGTTCGTGCTGTCAACAGAACCCCATGACTTGCTTCTAATCAAAGGCACATGGCAAAAGTAATGAGAAGCCACTTCTTTGATTATGGCACATTATAGAAGACTGTCTTGCTAGCAGACACACTCTATAGTCTCCCCCTTCACTGCTGATTTTGAAAAAGCAAGTTTCCAAGGCTCCCACAACCACAAGAAAATGAATTCTGCAAACAACTACAGAGAGTTCAGAAGTGGATCCTTCCCCAGTTGAGCTAGCAGATGAGACCCCAGTCCTGGCTGACACCTTGACTGCAGCCTTTTAGAGGAACCAGTAGAACCATGCCCAGACTCCTGACCCACAGAAACTGGAAGATAAATGCATGTTGTTTTAAGGTTCTGTTTGCTAATTTGTTATGCAGCAATAATAGCAGATGCTGATTTTGGTACTAGATGTGGGGCACTGCTGTCATAAATACCCAAGTATGTGGGAGTGGTTTTGGAATCCCCACATAACAGTGGGTGCAGGCTGGAAAAATTACAAGGAGCATAACTGAAGGAAAGAAAGCTGAAAATGTGTAACTTCTCTGATAACGTAATTTTATAAATTTTATTCATTTATAAAAATGAATAAGCACTTATTGCTGGGGACAGAGAAACGAAACAGAAAAACGAAAACACTGGGTTTGGTTTAAAACCATGAACATGGACAGCATGTTGACTAGAGTTAACACTGTATTGCATATTTGAAAGTTGCTAAAACAGTAAATCTTAGAAGTTCTCATCACAAGAAAAAAAATTTGTCACTATATATGGTGATGGTTGTTAACAATACTTATTGTGGTGATCATTTCACAACATGGACAAATGTTGAATCATTATGCTGTACACCTGAAACTAACATGATATGTCAATTATACTTAAATGTTCAAAAAATTGAAACAAACATGGGTACAACTTGATGGATATAAACAAAGCAGATAGAGTACAGTCATCCTTGGGAGGTTACTGACCATTTTCATATCAAAAAAGTGTTAATTTTTCTCAAAATTTAATTTCTCAAATTAAAAAAGAAACAGTACAGTTAAAGTGCTGTATTAGTTTCAGGTGTACAATATAGTGATTCCACAATTCTATACATGACTCAGTGCTCCTCCCGTTAAGTGTACTCTTCATCCCCTTCACCTATTTCACCCATCCCTCCACCCACCCCTCTGGCAACACTCTGTTTGTTTTCTACAGTTAAGAGTCTGTTTTTTGGTTTGTCCCTTTTTTGTTAATTTGTTCTGTTTCTTAAATTCTAAACATGTGTGAGAGCATATGATAGTTTTCTGACTTATTGCACTTAGCATTCTACCCTCTAGCTCCATCCATGTTGTTGCAAATGGCAAGATTTCATACTTTTTTATGGCTGAGTAATATTCCATTTTATATTTTATATATATATATATGTATATATGTATATATATAATATTCCATCATATATAATTCCAAATCATTCCATTATACACACACACACACACACACACACACATACACATCATTATCCATTCATCTATCAATGGATACTTGGGCTGCTTCCATAATCTGGCTATTGTAAATAATCCTGCAATAATTATAGGTGTGCATGTATACGTTTAAGTTTAGGTAAATATGCAGTAGTGTGATTACTGAGTCATAGGGTAGTTTTATTTTTAATTTTTTTGAGGAATCTCCAGACTGTTTTCCATAGTGGCTGGACCAGTTTGCATGCCCACCAAGTGCATGAGGGCTCCTTTTCCTCCACATTCTCAACAACACCTGTTGTTTCTTGTGTTGTTTTAGCCATTCTTTTTTTTTTTTTTTTAAGATTTTATTTATTTATGTGACAGAGAGACAGCCAGCGAGAGAGGGAACACAAGCAGGGGGAGTGGGAGAGGAAGAAGCAGGCTCCCAGCGGAGGAGCCTGATGTGGGACTCGATCCCGGAACGCCGGGATCACGCCCTGAGCCGAAGGCAGACGCTCGATGACTGCGCTACCCAGGCGCCCCTGTTTTAGCCATTCTGACAGGTGTGAGGTGATAGCTCGTTATGGTTCTGATTTGCATTTCCCTGATGTTGAGCGACGCTGAGCATCTTCCCTGTGTCTGCTGGCCATCTCTAGGTCCTTGGAGAAATGTCTGTTCCTATCCTCTGCCCATTTTTAAACTGGATTATTTGGGGTTTTCTTGGTGTTGATTTGTATAATTTCTTTATATATTTCAAATACTAGTCCTTTATCAGATATATCATTTGCAAGTATCTTCTCCCATTCAGTAGGTTGTCTTTTAGTTTTGTTGACTGTCTCCTTTGCTGTGCAGAAGCTTTTTATTTTGATGTAGTCCTACTAGTTTATTTTTGCTTTTGTTTCCCTTGCCTCAGGAGAGAGATCTAGAAGAATGCTGCCACAGCCGATGTCAGAGAGATCACCGCCTGTGCTTTCTTTTGGATTTTTAGAGTTTCAGGTCTCACATTTAGGTCTTTAATTCATTTTGAGTTCACTTTTGTGTATGGTCTCAACACATTTTTTGATCGGCTTCGAACACAGAATGGTGCTTCAGTACCTAAAATGAACGCACAGTACTGACAGTAAGAGCAGTGGATAACTTCTTTACAGATAAATGATAAGAACTTGACTCCCCCACTAAGACCAAGGTATGTGTGTGAAACCTAATAATTCTCTGGAAAACATTTAAAAAATATTAGTTTAAGAAAAATCAGCGAGTGAAGCGTGACACGGTAGTGCAGGCCAGCAAGTGCAGTGCAGCTAGGTGTTGGACTGCCTGGCCTGAAGGAGCCTCATGTGGTCGAGCGGCAGGAACACACCGCACCGGCCCTTGTAGAAGGCCGCGGCTAGCCTGCTCAGCTGTGGAGCTGACGTGTGAGAGAGAGGGGTCTCTCCGGTAGATTAAAAGCACTCAGACACACGGGTTTATTGGGGAACCTCTTTTCTTATTAAAAAACCTAACTTTGAAAATGAGATTCGGTGGTAACCAGTTGTACTTTTGAAGGCCTTCCTAGGCAACCAAATATTTATAAGTGTGTTCGGTTTCCAGTCTCCCATACCTTGAAGGGTCCATACACTGTGTCACCAGAGACACATTCTGTCCTGTAAAAAGACAAGCTCTATACAATGCCGATGAATGAGGCCTCTGATATCATGCAAATGCCACCTCTTGGCTAAACACAGACAATACTGAAATTATTACACGCCGAGAATCAGAGCTTTAAATGCATTTACCATTTTTATTTCGCTATGCAGGAACATACATTCACCATGGGCTGTGTGATGCAGTTGACAGTGTAATGGAGAATATATCTTTTTGAAGGCTATTTATAACTCAACACTAAATAGTTTAATTACAGTGGAAATTCTGTACAATTTAAGGCTTGGCTCTGAACTAGATTGTAAATATGGACCAGATTTGGAAATAAAACACTTCTTTTTTTTTTTTCAAGTAAAAGAAGAAAAATCAGCGTAAAAAAACACAAGGAAGAAGCAACGAAGAAAGAAAACAAAGCAACAGAAGCCCAACAGATTCTTCTGGATTGAAATTTCATAATATTGTAAACTAACAAAAACAGGTTTTCTTCCCCAAACAATGACAATTTACGTATTTAGGACTCGTTAGGGAACTCTTGGAAGCTTTCCAGGTTGGACGCAGACCAACGCGAACAAGGAAGAAATCACATTAATATGCTAAAATCAGTACTACCTTATAACGAATTAAATTAGATACACAAAGCAGGATTGTAAGCATTAAATATTTCCGGAGGATTGAGAGTCGTTGCTGTGTATGGGTGAGAGTAATAAAACCAGGTGAAACAAGTACAAGATTCAAGTTGTTTACTGAATAAACTCGGTTATTGGCACATCTAATCTGGGATAAACCTGACACATCGGACCTAGACAGCTCCTAGCATTTTAGGGTAATCTTCATGTGTCTGTAAACAAAAGATCTGTCACCTAAGAAATTGCAATTTTGTTTAGACTTTAATCATAAACTATGAAAGGCATGAATTGTTTATGTGTTACATGAGACCACGGTTTATATTGTCGGTTATGAACGTGCAGGTATAGCGGAAAACTTAGACACTTGGTGGAAATTAAAAATGCTACTCTTTTGTAATTTTATCGTTGCTTCATGCAATATCAGTTTTGTGATGCTGATTCGGATTGCTTTATTATGGGAAGATCTCTCTGCCAGTGTCTTTATTAATGGTCAAGGTCAGTTCTTCTGGATTGAAATTTTCCATGGGCAGATACAAGTCAGTTGGGTTAGAAGAGGGAACTCCATATAGGCTCTGGTTTTCCTAATGGTTTGCATGACTGGATTCGTGTGCAGGCTAAGTTATTCCTGTAGGAAAGAGATGTGATCAGTTACTCCTTGGAAAACACCCGAGAATCTTCCTCAGATTAAGGCCACAGCAAAATGATCTTGCAGGCCATTTCATGCACTTTTTGACAAGATCCCGTCAAACACCAGCGTAAGTCACTGACAGGCGTTCTCTTACGTAACTACAACATCACCCAAGCGGCTGAAGACTTTTTTCTGCTTTCTGTCTTCCAAATTATATGATGAATTTGAACATAATGAGCGACTGTTGTATTTTTTTCTTTAAGGGAGACCGCTATTCAACCTACATGCCCTAAACCAACGTTAGAGAACTTCCTTATTTCATTTATACATGTAAGGCATTTAAGAGACTTCTGTCACATAACCAAGTGTGCAAGTAGCTCAAAGTTTGCATTCAAGGCCCTGTGGGGATCCGCCGGGCCCGTGAGTTCTTGCACGGCAGGGGAGTGTGCATAACAAGTCTGCGTGCACAGAAGACGCTATCTGCTCACGACACCAGCCAAACAGCCGTCGAAAAGGCATGCACACACTTTCTAGAGAAAAGCAGGCGCGCAAGACTGCATTTTTGCCTCCTCCTAAGGCACGATGCTATACTAAGAGGAAAAAAAACACCCCAAGGACTACAGAAAATAGACGACATCCAAAACGAAAGTGAATGTCCAGGTTTCAAATTCAGAAACAAAGCAAAACGAGAGCATAAACAGAAGCATAACCGAACACAGTCGCAGAGAAAGCTTACAGGGAAATGGGATAACGCTGCCATCCGAAGGAGAAAGGGGTACACTTTACTTCCCTGGTATTTGGAACACACAAATTGTACCTTTCAGAACAAAATGGCCTTCGTTCTGATTAGGCCACATGGCAAGGGAAATCAAATCTGACCCTCTGAATTTGGATAATGAAGAGCATGAATGAAAAGGAAACACCAGCAAGACAGTGCAAGCAAAGACTGCTTCTTTCTTGATCCTCTACCTGGCAGAATATGCAAAAAGTCCACAGTATAGAACCCTCAAATCTGAAACAAACCAGCACCCACAAACCAACTCTCCATCCCCTTGGTGAGCAGCCCTGCCCATGCCAGTGAGAGGAGAAAGGAGGAGGGGGGGGGGGAAGGACAGAGGGAAGTGGCCCATGCTACATGCCAGCCAAGGCCAAGCCTAGAGAATCAGCGTCGCCTCTTACCTGGGGTCAATCCTCTCCATCTTCCGGTGTGATCTCTGTCTCTTTATGGACCACTACTTTGGTCACTGACATGTCAGGGTGCTGCTCTTTGGCCTCTTTAATTGCCTGAGCCAGCGCCTATCCCCAGGAAATCACAGAAGGGCAAAGACAAAAAGGAGGTGGAACATGCATGATCAGTAGCAAGCTGGAGACTTCTGGGCTCGATCTGGATACGTAATTTACAAATGAGGGACAATGATTGCAAAAGGAATCGGACATTGCATATTGAAAAGTTACTTCCGAAAACTGTTTAGACTGCATGATGGACTAAACCACCACCACTGGGAAGAGTAGGGCTGACCAGTGTCTGTGTTTCTCTGCCAGGGTATCTACCATCTCACGCACACTACCTGGTCATGGTCAATGTCTGCATCCCCTGTGATGACTATCCGCTTCTCAATCCTCGTCTCTGAAATGCCTCCTTTCACAGTCTGCAAGGGACAGACAAGCGTTACCGATTTACGCACCTGGAGGAACAATCATTGTTCAGTGGGGGAAATGGCTGACAACGCTAACGGAGTTTTAACGAACAGCATTCATTAGGAGTTGAAACAACTCTTTGGCCATTACTTAAAATCGTTAATTTCAGAAGTGAAGCTAGAATGGAGTCCTATGGGTGTGGCTGGCCAGTGTTTCTGGAACACCCACCATATGCTAAGGACTGGAGTTCCCTGTCAAGCAAGGGGTATCAGAATGCATATTCCTGAACAGAAATGAGCACATAGGGGCAACTGCCCCATAAACAGAGTGGGTGTGCAAGCTCTAACGCGGCTAGCTATCTGGGCGTCCCGATCTTCCCAGAACTCTTTGCCAGCCAGGAAGCAGTGCTGTGTAAATGCCTTACTTCTGCGCGTTCCCACTGCACTTACTTTGGTGATGTGGGTGGTGGTCGTGGTACTGGTGGTTTCGGATGTGATCGTCTGCGCGCTCATTAGCACGCCTGGCTCCATATCAGCACCAGCATCAACCTACAGGAGCAAAGGAACAGACACCACACTCAGACACTTATATCAGGGCGTCCCAATGATTCAGGCATCTCCCACCATCACTGTGCTGTTCAAGCAGTGCATGGGAGCTGTCGCGCTCGGGACACACTCGACCGAACTTGGCCACAGTTAACCATTGTTAAAAAACTGGGACTTGAGAAATGTGAGTAGGGTCTGCTTGAGCTAATATTTTTCCTTATCTGTGGCTAGAGAAATAGGTTCCTGAGCCTTGTTCTATGTTTTGAGATATAAGAAGACCTGTTTAAGTCACCCGATGTTCCTGGATCAGTAATAAATTTGTAATTATTACCATTATCACTCCTGATAGACACAGTTTGGCTGCTGGGTCCTCTGAGTCTCACGAATTAAATATCAGGTAGTTATATTTAAATGCAGTAAGCCACTAAAGGGGCAAAACAAAGTGCCAGGGCTCTGGCCTTCACAGACTGTCTTACCTGTGATGATTCATATGTGATGGTTTTTGTTTCTGTATGAACTACCGGCACTTCCTTGGTAGAAATTTCTAGCTTTACTCCTCCTGGTGAAACACTGCCAAAACTGATGGTTTCTGTCTTCACAGTTGATGACTGCACCAATGGGAAGTAGGTAGAGCGGCTATTATAGTTTGCACAAAGGCATGATTTTGGTTTTTTTCCTCCCCTCTTGGTGGGTATGGATAAGCGCAGGTTAGTATGAAATAAATGTTTATGTGTGACATGGGGAGGGTAAGTTGAGGAATGAGGCAGATACCAGGTCGGTCTTTCAGAATTCCATAGACTTTTTTTTTTTTTTTAAACATGGGATGTTCCAGGTAAAGGAAAGCATTTTGAAGGAAATGTTTAAGAAACTCTTTTTATGTTCCCCCTCCTCTATGGCCTAAACTAATAGATAAAAAATCAGCAATTAGCCTTTTATTTAATAAGTTCTTAGAAAGAGGGAACACATAGGAAGATATTTACCAGCCCCCACTCCATATACTTCAGAAATCTCAGTAAAAGAGAAAAAGAACAAAGTTCTGGCATTTGGTACTGGGGCAAGCATGGATTGGGTCCTTCTGGGTAAGTACACTGAGCAAAAATAAATTTATCAAATTTTCTACCATCTTGGCTATCCATGCATTTCCCGGTTTACTGCCAATAGTTACAATGAAGGTAGGAGCCGTTTCCTGGAACCACACATTAATAATCATTAAATATGTTTGCATGTGACCCAAAAATGGAAACGAGCACGGAGACCCTATTGTCATGCAAGAGGGAAATAGGAGGAGAAACAAACTGCACTGGGAAAAGGCAGAAAGTTAAACGTAGCTCCACCTTTTACGCTTCACTAGATTTTGGGGACTCACTGATCGGTTTTACATCAGTGCTGAGAGTAACGTCAACTACTAGTTACCTCAAAATGAGGTTTCTGTTCCCAAGTTTCAGAAACGTGGATTGTTGCGCTCTGCTCCTCCTCTGGCTCGTGGGAAGCAGCGGCCGTCTCCTCTGGCTCGAGGACAGCTCTATCGGCCACCTCCCCCTTCTCCTCCTCGGCCCCCTCCGTCAGAGCAGAGCCTTCCTTCCCTTTCAAGCTAGAAGCGTCAGCAGATGCTGCCTGGGCTGCAGCATCCACGTCATCTCCAGCCACGTAAGAAGCATCCCCACTCGCATGCACATTCATCACATGTCTTTCCTCCACCAACACGGTTTCCTGCACAACCTTCTCGGTGCTAAGCGGCTGGGGGTGCTGGCTTGTTTCTGTCTCTATCTTGCTGGACCCCGTCTTGGTTTCCGTTTTCTGCATGGGAAAAGATGGCGGTGTCAGGGTGACTTTCCACAAACCGAAGGTCAAAACACAAAAATCAAAACAAAAGCAGCCACTCACCAGGGCGCCTAAAGCCAGTGGCACGTGCTATGAGCAGAAATGCTTACAGAAAATATAAATTAGCTTTCATTCCTCCCACCAGGATCTCGGATGTGTGCCCCTGCCCCGACACACACACACACACACACACACACACGCACACACACACACACACATCCGAGCCTTTGTTGCTATGTCGGGATAGCTGCAAATGAAACCAAATGCAGATAAAACGCAATGAAAACCAAACAAAATGAAAGCACTGCAGCGTGTTCCCATCGATTCTGGAAGCTTTCTGAGACCTAACAGATGACATAAAAATGCTTAAAAAATTAAATGCTATGAAACTTTCTCAACATGACTGCCTTTTCAATATCTGAAGTATGTTGTAGTGATGCAGCTAAAGGCACATGACAGCTCCGCTAAGCAGGCGCGAAAGGAAAACAAGCGAGGCTATCTGCGAGGTTTAAGGCAAAGCCACTTGGATGCAAGACACACACACCCACACACCCACCCGCACGCACGCACGTACGCACACACACGCACGCATACGTGCACACATCAAAAAGGCATAAAGAAAGGCAAATAGGCAGAGTCAGGACCACCAAAGAGGAAGCAATTGGCCACCTGAACCCAGCTTTGAGAAGTAGAAGTAACCCCTCCTATGAATTCTGTTGGTTTTCTTGCAGACTCTAATAAACTGAAGATTTCAGAGCCATCCATGAGCTTTTCAGCAGAAGACTGTTTAGTCTGAGTGAACAAAGAAATGGACAGTCAAGCACAGAGACAGGAACACAGGCGGGCACATTCACATTCACAGCCGGTTAGACAAAACTGTAGGGGAGGAAGGTGGGAGGAGGGAGGAGGGAATCTACAAATTTTGGAAACAGAAAAGAATGGGAAATAAAATAGCAAATTGAGGTGACCATGAGCTCTTGTTTGGTAAAGCAAGAGAATTATTAGGATATGGGTGGTGCTGGTTTAAGCAGACCATTCATTCTCCCTTCATTGCAAGCCCCCGCAGTACTACCACATCTCAGGATCAGGGAGCTGGAAATAAAACGGAAAGTGTTTTAATGCTGACACTGGACTGTGCGGTATTGATCTAACCATGAAAAAAATTAAAAAGCTTGGGTCGGCTGCTCTCAACATAAAGCCAAACAGCAAGAGGAACAGAAAAGTTGAGGGTGGAAGGGCACTGCCTCAAAAAAAATCATGCTGGAATCTGAAACGGTGGCCCAAACGAAAGGTTACCGCAACTCGGGACGCAGCCGACTCGGTAACGTAATGAGCAGTGGCCACGGTGACGGCCGGTTCCTGGGAGTATCTCCACTCGGACAGGCTCTTCCGCCTGGGACCAAAGAGCCCCACTTTCAAGACCTCGCCCTGCGGCGGCAGCTCCGTCCTGCCGAGACGCGCGCTGTCCAGCCCTGCGTCGGGCCCCGCGTCCTGGCCCGGCATCGGGGCTTTCTGCAGCTCTTCTTCCTCGGGGCTCGGCCGCCGGGACTCGGCTTCCTTGATGGGAGCCAGGGATTCAGACAATTTCCGTTTGGGGGTGTGGACCTCGGATCTTTTGGATTTCTCATCAGGGACGGCATCCAGGACCTCGTAATCGGCCATGACCGGAATGATCTTCACTGACTCTGACAACTCTCTGTCTGTTTTCTGAAAGGCTTCCGGACTGCAGGGCTGCACTACCTTCTCCCCCTCCTTGGCTTTTCCAGTCATGGTAACGATCTTCCCCGATACGGTGTCATAGGATTTTCCTAGAGCGTATATTTTCTGTTTGCTTTCTCCTCTCAACTGCATTTCCCGGGCCAAGTCCTCGAAGCTCTGCATTTCAAGGGCACCGGATCTTAACAGATCGGCGGGGATGTCACCGCTTCTACTGCTCACGGTCACCACCTTGTAAGTCACAATCTTTTTCGAATCACCATCAACTACCTCAGTGGGTACTTTGTCTACAATAACCCAATCCTCTGTGCCCTATATTTGAAATATAAAAGCTAAATTAGAAATGCTGATGGTCTCATTTCTAAAATAAGAATCCTTTAAGAAAACCAGGGCAAAAGCTACATTGTGATGTGACTGCACAGGGCTGGTGTTAATATCTAATGATGACGGTGGCAAAGCTCTTCTTATCTGAAATTTACTAACTCTAACCTTCAACTTGGAATCTAGTCTGCAGGTAGAGTTGCAATTGCAGATTTCTTTAAACAGGAACAATACCTTGGTGGTAAACGTTTGCAAGACTCTGACCTTACGCTAACCGTCTGATCATTTTATATTTCAAGATCAAATGACATTATTGAAGTTGTTGTACAAGTCATTTAGCTTGTATGGGCACAAAAAGACCGTTTTCCAGGTTAACTATAACACTGCACTTCATATTTGCTGTTTTCACAAAGAACTTGCCAGCATCCCATGAATTTCTGTGAATACCATTTTCCATGTTTGTAAATTATACTTCCTCATATAGGAGGATCGAATCCACTACAGCGCTTACTATCCAATAAACACGGCGCGTGCCGTCCTCAAGGCACCGCAGTGAAGTACCTCCCACTGCTGGGGCACTGTTGGAGCCTCTTATCAATAGCTCATGGTGGTCTGTACCGTGTTCCAATCTTACTTACAAGCGAAGTTCATCATCTGAGTAGTTTCTGTGCCACTTTCCTTAGTACTTAGTTCCAATATGGCAGAAGAAATGAAAGTTAAGAAACTTGTATTTGAGAAGGCTACTAGGATGAGACCAGGCAGCTGACTAGTCTCACAGATCCCAGAGGGAAGAGAAATCAAACTAGGGGCACATGAGCCCCTTGATTTACATTTTAAACTATGGTGTTTTCTACTTGCATATTTATCTTAGTCTAAAAACTGGGATCTAGAAATGTGTGTGCCTTATGAACAAAAATTATAGATCGGTCTCCATGCTGGTGCTGGATTAAAGGAAATGAATTGAAAAATAACCTCTAGGGTTGATGGGACAGTTTTCTGGAAAATGATTTGACGAGAGGTAACCACAGAGCCTGCAGAATCTCCTTCCTGCATTTTCTTTATCAGACTCGGCTAGTGGGAAAACCAATAAAAGTTCAGAACTTTCAAAATCAGGCAAGGTCATCTAAATTAGTATTACTCTATGGGTAAAGCAGATAATAAAAAGTCCAATAATATTAGAAAGCGTCATCACAATGCTTCAATGACCATACACAGATATAATCACCCAGGAGCAAGAGCCATAAAGGAATGATGGCTAATTGATAACTAAAATAGTAAGAAAATGCCCTTTGCCCGTCCCCAGAATCTAAGCAAAAATGACATACCTACCTTAGTTTTAAGCGAGGTCAATTTAAAAAGGAAAATAAAAACTAAAGACATTTTAATGATACTGAAATCTGAAGAGCAACTCCCTTTGGGGGAATTCCTTTATGTTTGTTTTTTACCTGAGACTCAAGGAATGGAGAGCTTCCTTGTTGCAAAAATATAACTTTTTCAGAAATTTCTCTTTCTTCTTTGGTCTGTTTGAATAAAGGGGGTTGGGTTGGAGAAGAGGAAGTAGACAGTTTCCAGAAAAAGGCAAGTTAGGAAGAGAGTTCTTTTACTGTGTTGTACATATAACAGTCATTCATCTCTTTCTGAAGATGTGAACTATTCCTCATGAATTTGAAAAGTGGTCTGAAACCAAATCTCAAAGTTTAATGATCATCTCCCCAAAGTAACAGATTATTTTCTGAAGCTCCAGTGTTTGACTCACACGTTTTCCACTTCTGTAAACACAAAACATGCAAGAGCAATGGAAAAAGTTCCTTGGTATTTGCACAGCGTCTAGGCCAGTCATGTGCAAAACCGTAGAAGTGAGGAGAAGAAGAAAATGTTAAGATTTAAAAAAAAAAAATTAACTGAGAAACAAACCCTCACTCCTACATCTGACGAACACTCGACTGTACTTCCCACTGAAGTGCTGGCTTCATCCCAGGCAAGGAAATACACACGGGCCACTGCATCAGCCACTAGTTAGAGTAAACCCAGTCGGACCTAGATTGATTCCCTTATCATTCCACAAAGTATACTCAAAATGTATAGCTTTATGTGAACTTTTATAAGACGGTGAATAATTTTAAAAAGTCAATTTCAAAATACCTTTGTGAAAAATTAAGTACTTTCAAGTCATGCTTTACCATGTAACATTAAGGAACGTTGAAGTAAATATGCCATGTTAGCAACTAGCTTCTTCCTTTAACCTCCTTTTTATTCCTTCCTTTAGTATCAAGGAGGAATCATTCAAGCGGCAATATATTAGCTATGGAGCCGATCTCTGTGCATAGCCTCTAGCTCCATGGGGTGCTGGCAGAAAGGGTGTTTAGGAAGAGTAATCTAAAAAATCGTAACAGAAAGCCCAAGGTTTCTAGGAGGACAAGCTTTTAAAATAAATCCTATTGTAAACAATCTAATTTAACGAGAGTTATTTACTATTCCTATGTGTATACAAACCTATCATACTACCTTTAATAGTTTGCCTATAAGAGTTTGTAAGGGGACATCTGGAATATTCTCCTGAAGGACCCCCTGGCAAATTTTGATAGCATCGTTCTCCTATGTCCCTTTTCCATGAAGAACAAGTAAGATATTTCTGAAGAGAAAAAAAAAACCCACCCTATCCCTGCCCCATTTTGAAAAGACAAAATGTACCATGTGGAATCATTAAATACAGATTTTTGTTTTGTTTGTTTTGCTTTCAATGGTAGCCTCTTTTTCATAGAGAAATAAGAAACAGGAAGGAAAGGTCAAAATTATACTTTTCAGAATACCACTGCGCCTCTAATTATAATCACTGAGCTAAATATTATTCCTAAGATGAAAGCCTAAAAAAAAAAAAAACAACACAAACCAATAATGGCAGGAAAACAGTGGTTTTTAGCATATCCTGTTATCTGACATCAATTAATTTCAAAATTGTTTTTGTCTATAATGAAAGCATCAACACTGTCTGCATTCCGAACTGTGTATGTCCACTGAGAGAAAGGGGTAACAGAAGGGATAGGTCTTAAGATAAAATCCTATAGATGGTCAACCTCGATTCAGTTAGTTTAGCTAGACAGGTGAAGAGATGCTGATAAAGGCTGACAACTGAAATGTTTACTTTTATCACGTGTTAGAAGAGAGTCAGCTGTATGCTCCAAACATTTTTAGTTGAACACTCATCACTATATCATAATTGGGAAACAAGGCCCTTATACTGGCATGCGAAACGTACGGACGTATTACCCACTCTCAGGAGATTAGGGATTTGTACAGAGCCATGGACAGCCCTTGTTTCTCCCCGGGTCAGGCATTCGCAAAGTGGGCTGGGCATTAGAATTATGTGGGGAGTTTTTAAATAATAGTACTACAAGGGGGTGCAGCTCAGACAAATGAAGTCAGTCTCTGATTTAATAGATCTCAGGCATCAGTATTTTTAAAACTTCCCATAGGTAATTTTAATATGTACCTAGAGTTGCACCCCAAAAGTCACAGCAGTCAGATTCAGAGAATGAAGTTAACTCTCCCTATCCATAAATAGATAGATGGTCACGGTGAATGGGTTTTTGTTTCTTTGTTTGTTTTACCCATGTAAAACCTGACTAGCAAGAGTAGAGCTGGATTAGAAAGCAGACAAATGCACAAAGAGAGTCGATTCCCATTATTCACGGTAATTATGTTCAATAAAATCCCCACGAACAGTGAGTTAGTGAATGCTGAACCACTGATTTTATGGGAAACACACGGTTAAGGCTCCCGTGAGCCTCTGGTCACGATGTTGTCATCAACCGTTCAATACATAACCTTGTTTTGTATGTTTTTGTTTAACGACTCCTTATTTAATACATACTATCGATCCGTGAACATTGAACTCACGGCCAGCAGCACTCTAACTTATTCCCGAATGAGACTTCTCTAACATGTATTTTCCCCGAAGGCACATGACAGCCTTCTTGTGCTTCTACGTTTGGGGGTCATCTGAAACAGCAAAAATCACCCACGGAAACACAAAAGCGTGGCACTAAACTGGCTCCAAAAGCACAATTTGTTTGCAGTATGACAACTGAAAGAGGAAGGCAGAGCCCTGCCTCGTGCAACCAGAACTGGGAAAGTGCGTGGTTGAGATGCAAAGTTTTCACCACTCTGTGTCTGTCTGCAGATGACTGGGAAAGTGCCATGAAGACTGATTTTAGGGTTACAATGAATTTCAGGGAGCAGGGGAATGTGCAGCTATGGAATCTGTGAATCAGGACGGTCACCCGTGCTAAGCTTGGTGCTGTAAGACTGTCACCTGCGCTGATACTGGAACTGCAGAAGTGCTAATGGGTATTGCATTTTGGTTGGGATTTGGAAACATTCAGTATTCAAGCGACCACGAGGGAGTATTCCTCTAACACGGATTCAGCCTAGGGGCATCACTGAAGGCCGTCATGGAGAATATTTGTGGACAGAGACATTCCCAGAGGCCTTCACGGGCCACACACCTATCCTTCCTGTTTGGTGGGCCCTGTATATGGGTTTGTCTATGTTCCAAAGTAAAGTAAGCATTGCTTTGGGGTATCCTTGTTCCTTATCTGCTATTAACTCAATATTTGAAAGTTGAAACCATTGGCGATAAAATTCCCATTTTACAGTAACCATACATGATATTCTTAGAATATAATCACCACTACTAGCTCACTATATATTATGCAAGTAATCTGAATGAAACTGATGTGTAATGCTTCAGGAGTACCTTGGTAACAGTACTTTTCATCTATTCTGCATAAAATGGCCCTTTTAAAGTAATTCAGATGGAATATACCTTGTCACATTTTAGCTGGGATTGGAATTATCAGGAACACAGTGATTGTGGTCACTTTTGATAAACAGCTTTCAAGGGAAGTTTAGAAAATGGTCAAAATGAGTGTCATTATATTCTTTTTCACTGCAAGGACCTACACATTGCATATAGACTGCCACTTAAAGGATTTTTCTCCCATAAAGGCCTAAGTTTTGATTTTCTTCTGTTCTATCTCAGCTTTCTGGACAAATATGTTACGATAAAGCAGTCTTGATAAGAAAGATGTTAATCAGTAGGATGCTAGAAAAATGCAGTTATTTAAAAACTACTTCTTTTGAAAGACAGAAAAAAACAAGATGTCTAATAGCTGACTCAGACAAGCACCACTGATATTTGTGGGTCTCAAAGTGGGAGCCCCGAAGTAGGATCTGCTGAATCCCCACAGTCTGGGTGTACATTTAAAGAGAACTTTCCAATATGGAACACTCTTCCTTAAAAAGACATTCTGGCCTCTACTTTCTCTATTAAAAATCAAATAAGAACTGATTCTAAATCAGTTTAAAAAAAATCAGTTATGTATATTTTTAAAAATCAGTTAAAATCGAATCAAACACGGATTACACCAGTAAAAGCCTGGGGTAGTATTCCCAGAGTAAAACATGTCCTGAAATTCTGTCAACTTCAGATCAATGTTGAGTCAAACATTAGACAATCTCCCTATGCCTCATCTTGCAACCGATGAGAAACATTCATGAGTTTTCAGGGCATTTCTTAATGCAGCAGAAAAAGCATTTATTATTTATTTATTTATTTATTTTTTCCAGAAAAAGTGTCAGTTCATTAAGACAGTATCTCAATCTCTCCCAGCTGTGGAATCGAGGTTCACAGTTAGAACAAACCCAGCTGCATGCACTAGAGTTTCCCTGCGCCTCCTTGTTCACTCTGAGCACCCTGGGATGGGACTACTCCCTCCTTGGCCTCCTCAGTGGCCACACCCCTTTTACTTTGCAGCTTTTATTTGGAGCCCAGAGCGTATCAGCTCAGGGTATACACAGGCAAGTGGTGAGACTGCCTACTTGGAAGCTTGCCAACTCCATCCCCCAGGAGCGGGCCCTGCGGAGAAGCACCACTAGTGAACAGAAGACAATGACAGCCCAAATCCCGAATACCGACCTCTTCAGGGACCAGCGGTTCGATCATGGGCGCGTCCTCCTGCCTGGCAGCTAGTCGCACCGGGGAAGTAGAAAGCCTCTTTTCCCATTCATTCGTGATGGCAGTGTCTGTGGAGGTTTCTAAAAAGGTTCTTTTCAGCTCACTAATATTGGTCTGATGCTTCATCAGGTCATCTTGAGTTTTATCTAGCTCCTATATTCGGAACATAAAGAATCCAACAGTCAGCGTTTTACATTTGCCTTCCTATCTGCGCTTTTTTTTTTTTTTTAAAGTAATGTCAATCTCATTAGTAGTCAAAATAAAATCATTCTGATCAGGGCTCATGACACTACCACAAGCACTTTGGTGAAAATGTGACATTTCTAAGGCAAAGAGAAGAAAAAAAAATCGAGTTCACGCAAGCATAAAAATCAAAAGAGTTTTTAAAGGCAAACTATAAAGAGTGTAATTCACATGTAACCAGAAAAAAATTAAAACACACACAGGAAAAAGGATCTATGTCTAGGAGAGAGGAAGGAGTCAGAGTAGGCTGAGAAGGTATCCCCACTTATTCACAGGTGAGATCACACAGTTCATGCATCATTGTATGAGCCCACAGGTATGCCACTAAAAGAAATGCCAACACACACAAACATGCACTGGTATATACCAATACCAACCTCTAACATAAGATTACTATGTTTGACATACACATTTTCACCCTTTATTCGCTTAATCAGACTATTCTGAAAAAAGTGGAGAAGAAAGGGAAAGGTAAGGGACACGGTAGTCACGGGAACAAATGCCATCCTCCACACTGCACCGACAACACGGGTAACCGCCTACGGAGCATGCTGGAAGACTGGAACACCGGAGACGCACAATGACTTATCACACGCTGGTTTTTGCTTTTGTTTTATTTTTAATTTTCTACCTGTGCCTTGAGCTCTGCATCTTCCTCCTGGTCCGACTGCCAGCATCAAGAAAGAGTGGGAAATAAAGTCTTACCATGTAATTGACTCTATGATTGAAGAACTATGTTCTAAAGAAACTTGCTAAAACGGGGCACTAGTGTGCTCTTGTATATGGATGCTATTTCTTTCCTAGATGCAAGCCACAACATTCTCACACGCAAATTATGATGCATATTAAGACGACGGGAGTAAAAGGTTCTTTGACACTTTAACCTGGGGACTTCTCAGTGTGATGAGCACACTCACATAAGCGGGAGGGGACAGCTAGGGCTTAGCGGGCTGTCCTTAAGGAACACTAGAAATGGTTTAGGAAGTGTGGAGAATCACACCAAAACTAAAATTCATAAGAATGGTTAAGATAACCCAATAATGAGGGCTCCCTTGGAATCCCTTTATAATCCTATGAGGTTATAGCTATTATTATCCCCAACCTGTAGGCCAGAGAACCGAGGCTCAAAGAATTCAACACAGAGGGTCCCACATTTAAGAATTTCTCGGAACCTTGAATTTCTCGAACCCATATACTTAAAAATAAATTTAGGAAGGGAGGAAGCTGATACAGTATAAGTTAAGAAAGTTAAAAAAAAAAAAAAGGAATCAACTATCATCAACATTACCAGCATTTCTTTAAAATGTAGACAGGATCACATTGTTGAGTTCTTAAAAAATACAACAGATATATCTAAAAGCCACTTCATTATTCTGATTTTTCTAATTGCGAGGATCTGTTTAGTCCTTGGACTGGTGTGCGGGTACCAGGAATGAGGCAACCAGGCCAAGCCACACGTGCAGGCAGTAGTAAAGCTACGTGTCTCACCGGTGGTGCTCGGACCCAGGTCCGCAGGGAGGCCCACAATGTAATCACAGGTGAGAAGTGGGAGATACCCGAGCAGGTGGCCTGCAACAAGGCAGTCTATCTTGCTCTCGGCCTCCTTAACTGCTGATGGGGCAAGACTGCCTACCCAGCACGCCTCACCCAGCAGTACCATTGTCCTGGCTCCCGACAGGGCACAAGGGAAAGTGTGTGAAAGTGTGACTCTAACAGTGCTGGCAACACATCAATTCTTAAGTGTGTGGGGCATGCACCGCTCTGTTTTATTTTTAAGCTTCACAAGTACCTATGTTGCATGTGTGTGTTTTCATGCTTCAAATTTTATGTAACAACCTTTAGAACTGCTATAGAAATGTAGAGTATTATTAAAATATTTTTCATTTAAGGCACACATTAAGATTCCATTGAAGTTTACTGAATTAACATGTACCTACATGTAACTAATAATTTTGTCATAATTTGACACAGAAAATTAATTTGTAATAAATTTATCTTGCTTAAAAGAATCTGGATAGCTGTTTCACAATATTATTTTTTAAAATTTCTTTTTAAGTAGGCTCTACGCCCATTGCAGGGCTTGAACTCACAACCCCAAGATCAAGAGTCAGAGTGGCATGCTCTACTGACCGAGCCAGCCAGGTGCTCCTATAACAACAACAATAACAATAATTATAATAAATATTATATATAAAAATGGAGTAATATTATTGTATTTTTCAAAGCCAGTGCTGTTATTTTTAACTTCAAAAAAATTATGATTTCCAAACTTTGAGTTGAACTCTGGCATTTCTCAAGGATGAAAATTCCATTTTAAAAAGTTTTTCTGAAGGTATTTTCAATTAAATATTATACAGATACTATTTACGTTTTTAGTTCTTCCTGAAGTTCCTACCAGAAAAGAGTGTTCTAACTGGGTGATGCAAAAAACTTAGGGTAAACATTATCACAAAGTAAAAAATTCTGTGAGCACTTCAGGAAAGAAACATCTTGGCTTTCATTACTATATTGTTTTTACAGAAATTTTAGTTATCGGTAGAGAAGATTCGCAGAACAGCATAAGCACACAAATGTTTACTTATCCTAAAGAATTCATAAAGGATAAATGATAGCATAGTATGTTTCCTATCACTATTCAGTGTTATCACTTTTTTTTTTTTAATAGAGTACAAATAGTAATTTGCTAATTTTTCTTCAAGACTCCATTTCTTTAGAGTGACCTAGGTTATATCCATCTGGTCTACAAAAATAAGTTGAGAAGTATTATTACTTTAATAATTATTATTTGACCATTTGGGATTTAAAAATATATCTGTATCTAGTAAATACGCTGATTAAATTCATTGTGACCCTCCTCACTCATCAGGACTATCACACATGTAAACAGCCTCTCGTTTGGGAAAGGGGAGTACTTTTTTTTTTTTTTTTTTTAAGTATTATCGGTTTAGCCAAAGGTTCTCAAAATGTGATCCAGGTAAGTCAACATGCCCGGGAACTTGTTAGAAATGCAAACTCTGGAGTCCCACCCCAGATCTTCTTCTTTTGCACAAGAAACATGAGGAGGGGACCCTCCAGAGTTTGAGAGCCACTGGCCTAGGCAACAGAATATATTCACTCCCTCCTTTCAAAGTTAGAATTTCTCTCCACTCTATAAAAGCTAGTATGCAAAGGGCCTAAACGCAGAGCTGCGTTCACGAGGCACTTGCGTTGGGCAGCTGCCAGCCGCCCGCAGTGATGGTACCAACCTCAGTGGCAGTCGTCTCCCCGTCGGCCGCGGTGTCCGTGCGCTCACTGTCGGTCTATGGTCACAGAAGTGACCAGGGTCCGGGAGGAAGGCAGGAATAGAAAACAAACCCATTTGGTCAAATAGGGCATGGCACAGGTCAAACAGCTCACTCTCTTTCTCTGTGCTCTGTATCATACTACCTTCCCACAAGAATGCAGGTTCAAGCAAAAGCAAAAGAAAGGCCAGAGCTAGGTTTCATCATCAGAGCCACTTGGAGGAAGACCAGAGGCACACAGCCTGCGGGAACCGCAGCAACTGCAGTAGCCAAGCTGACTTGTCTGGTTTCATGTCTCGGAAAAACCGAATTGTCGTTCTTTCCCCCCCTTGTAACTAAAACCCCGAGAAAGATCTCTTTTTAAAAAATGTTTAATGCAAATAAAATGCATATTTATCTATGTCTGTTATTCTACTGATACGTCACATTTGAAAGGTAAATTAAAATGTAAATTTAAATAAAAGCTACTAGAATAGTCACTGGACTTTCAGCCCCTCATTTATATCATGTTGATAATTACACCCATTTATGACCATCAGGCTGTCTGCATTACCTATTAATTATAAAAAGCACATGCCAGTGACTCACGGCATATGTTTTATATGTGAAGAATGTAACTTAGTTTTCAAGTAGCAGTGTGAACTAGACTTTTTATAGACCGTTGTTTCTTTTGCCCCACCCTCCAATATAGAGAAGTATATCAAAGTACGTATTTAAACATCTCTTTCCAAAACAACCATTCAAATGAAGCAAATTATAATAATAAAAAAATGAAGAGAGAAAGAGAGACATCTCCTTATAAACAAATAAAACAAAGCACAGCATTTGACAGAGCCTAAGTTTTTAAGGGAGAATTATAATAGTAATTTTAGGACTGGGTTTTAAGCTGTTTCATAGAGGTTTATGGTTTAAAACAGAAACTATTTTCTTTGGAGTACAACAGAACCACAGCCATTGAAGATGGGATGGTTAAATGCCGTTAATAGGATATTAACTGACCTTCCCTCCACGAGTGTCAACTACTCACTAATAAAATTCCCTTGAGCAAAGATATGTGATTAATATTTTGAAAACAAAAATAAAAACTAGGAGCTGTAAGCTTGTGTACCTGCCTCTTCAAATAATCTCTCAATCCTAACAACAAGGAATGCCAAGAAGGACGACTGGGACAGGGCTGTTCCGATCAACCTAACTCTGGCCAGGCGGATTTTGGGCGCTATCCCAAATTTCCATTTTATATATCCCTAAAAGAAAATACATTAAAATTCACGTTTGGCATGTGCGCCTGAGGTGGCCGGCTATCATACCTAAGCAGAACGTAATTTTCAGTAGTTTGGTAAAGAATGTGTGCGGACACATTTTCATGACCTGACCACCTCTGCAATACCTGGTCGGGGGAGGAGTGGCTATTAATTTTCTTAGGAGGGTGATCACTGCTATGCTGTTAGCGTGGCTTCCCCAACTGACAGCCCAGGGAACGGCCAATTTGATGTAGGGGGAGAGAGACAGGTTGTCGTTCAAGTGTATAATAACCTAAAGAAACCTTAGGCTTTCAAGAATAAATAGGAACGACCGGTGCCTGGTATGCTTACTTGTTTTGTGAAACACTTCTGAGGCGCCTGAAAGTATTTCTCTTTTTTTTTTTTTTAATTAAGATTTTTATTTATTTATGTGACAGAGAGACAGCCAGCGAGAGAGGGAACACAAGCAGGGGGAGTGGGAGAGGAAGAAGCAGGCTCCCAGCGGAGGAGCCCGATGTGGGACTCGATCCTGGAACACCAGGATCACGCCCTGAGTCGAAGGCAGCCGCCCAACGACTGCGCTACCCAGGCGCCCCGAAAGTATTTCTCTTCTTACATAATCTCCCTACAGCTTTAAAATCTACTAGAGTATCTTGGCTTTAGATTACGGTCCTGGTTAAGAGTGAGGGCTCTGATGCCAGGCTGACATGAGCTCAAATCCTTGCTATTGAAATCTGTGACATATTGGACATGTTTCATGTTTTAATCCCCGTTTCCTTCCAGCAAAATGGAGGAAAAATAACAGCCCCAACTGTATCAGGTAATAGATACTAAGTGCTTTCATAAGGCCTGACACATGCAGACCCCAAAGTACCTATAATGACTGTTGTGTGATATTAATATATTATTAGTATCACATTATTATATTACATAATTATTCCTCCCATTTTTTCCTAGTTCTATGAAAAAATAGCTTAGTCCATATCTAAATTCCCTTAAATTCTTACTGAGCATGTAGTCAGTTATTTGACAAACGTAGTGCATGATCAATAACCAGTTAATGAAGAAAGGCTGAATAAAGTAGCTTTTATAGCAAAAGTAGCTTTTATATATTATTTATATAATATACTACGACTAAAACGAAACTATGACATGTATAACAGGTCATGAACTATCATATGATTCTATGTCTACACAACTTAAAATGTTAAAAATCGGTGGATCGATTAATTTTTTCTTCCAAATTTGAATCTTTTTTATGAAAAAATTCCTCATAAACTGACACATAAATACTACGGTGATTCTACAGCCTGGCGAGCTAAATTCAGCTTATGTTTCTTGACAGATGACTTAATATCTGTGCCCCTTCTTATGTGACCATTCTTGAAGGCACAAAAGAAAAAAACCTGATTGGACAACAGGTTTGTAGTCTGAAACGATTCTGCCTTTCCACACTGGGTTTCACTCTTGAGAAAGGCTGAAACTAATGAAGCCACTCCAATATGTGAGAAATGTAAGCAGTGATGATAAAACATTCGAAAAGAATTACATTCATTAGTGATTTAGTGATTTTGCAAAATGAACGTGACAGAGCTGAACCGTGTGTTACACGAAGTCACCCCATTTAGCTGTCAAAGTGCTCGAAGCCTAGAGAATAAAACAGGCCATCTCAAAAAATGTTTTTTTGTTTTTTTTAAATGCAATGACCTACATAGGAGTCCTGCAGCTCAGCCTGAACTACAGAGCATAGCTCTTAACTCTGGGGGTTAAGAGACGACATCGAACAGATGGCCACATGCGAAGTCTTGTGTCAGGAGAGCTGTGATGGGGGACTGGGGCTGGAGAGGAAGGCTAAGACTTGCAGCGGCCAGAGCTGGCTCACGGTCTCAGAGGTTTGCAGAGAGTTATCGGCTGGGAAGCTCCAGTCACGCGGTCACCGGCTTGCATCGGGTAACTGCTGTGATTTGTTTTGCTGATGTAATGCAGACATGCCCAAATTTAACATTAATTTTCATGCACTGATTACAACAAGATGTATACCCTGGATTAGGCACAAGATCTGTGTGGTTTGCTACAGAAAAGTTCAGTTATTTAGCATTCAGAAAAGCAGAAAATGGCAATCTTTTTGCTTTATGTTAGCTGGATGACTAATTTCATTGCTAAAGGGAAAATAGGCGTCCAGGTTGGAAACCAGCTACTATTACGGTCTCTGTAGATAATCTTGTGTTCTTCATGTTGTATGTTCTAGTCCTACATTATTTGATCATATTGCCGCTGTGAGAAATAGTGATGTTAAAGCCTAGGATTCGTTCTTTTAAAGTATTTTCCATGTATGAGAATAATTTTATATTAAATATATAAAGTCATGGACTTTGGAGCTAAGTCATACGACCCAAGAAAGGGCCCTTGAAAAGGGTTCTTATGCAATATCAAATTGAAAAGGGCAAACTTTTATTTAAAACATCTGTGAGACCATTCCCATTTTTTTTCCTTCTGCTGCTAAGAAATGGTCATCATGTCACTAAATATAGATACTTACACACCCTCACAATTCTATACACCGACAGGTACAGCTCAAATTATGATTTCTGGCTGAGCTGAAAACTGAATAGACTTTTCTTTTCTTTCTTTTTTTTTTTTAGTGTTGCTTTTGACTTTGTGATTTTTTTTTTTTTAAAGCTGGGAGTACTGGGCTTGTTTCCTGCCACAAAAAGCCTTGTTTTGTGAGAACAGAAGAGCTGGAGGGGCCTGGGGAGGGTGTGGGCAGGAAGGTGGGTGACAGCCAGGCCCTCTGTTGGCAGCTTCTGTTCTTTTCCCCTGCACTCTGTTTGCAGGGAACTGCTGGGCTATTCACACATCTGGGGAGTGGTGTGAAAGGAGAGCAGTTAAAGAGGAAAAGCTACTGGCTACCATGTCAACTCACCCACTGGCTCAGATGGGGACAGGTGACAGACAAGCAGCATGTCTTCTCAGAAAGACGCTGAAGGCCCCATCCTTTCCCCACCGAGCACATGCCTGGCTGAGAGCCACAAGGGCCTATCCAGCTCCCCTGACCTTTCCAGACTGTCCACGTGTGTTCAGATTTTTTGGCTCATGCTGGAATTGAAAGGATCACTGCCATCCAATACACGCGTTGGCAGTTAGGACTGATGAACTTCCAGCCCATTTTTACAGCATGTGGACATCTTAAAGGAGTCTTTTCGAAATGGGTTTTGAAAACCGCAGTTATTTCTGGTCCTCTCTGTGGCCCTTCAGACGACTGAGGTCACGTGGGCCTTTTAATCTACTTAAGCCTTTTTTCTGACCCAACGCAGCCTTGGGATCTGGTCTCCCCTCCGTGAGTAACAAAGACAGTCTGGGGACATTTTGGAATCTCCAGGGAGGAGGGGCACCGATAGTTGGGGGAAGCTACCGAGACAGCGACGACACACCTCCTGTGGCTGTTCACGCCCACCTCGCCGTGAGGATCGTTTATCCGCTGGTGTCACCGCCACGCACGTACCATGATGCCAGGATGCGTTTTGGGAACACTCCATCAATCTGGCTCAAACTTATTTCTCGGTCTTATATGTCCCTTATTTTATGAACCACTAGCTAACCCTGATTTTTAACATAGCTAAGGGGTTCTTTAAAACGGACCTCGGAGTCCTTCCTCACGCGTAGAATTCGGCAGACAGCAGGTTCTGGGCTGGGCGCAGACTGCTCCATCCACATGGTGTTGTGCCTAACCCGGGGGCCGGGTGGGACTCCCCGACACACAAAAACCTCTCACATGTCGGCACAGACAATAAATGAGGCTCTGAAAGTAGGACCACTATCGCAGTAGGCGCCTAACACTGTTTCGGACCGAAGCCCCGACCACGACAGGGAAGTGTGTTCTATGCCGAGGTACACACCTCTTCCTCTGAACTGTCACTCGGGTCATTGTCTAGTGAGGCACTCAAGGAGGCCGCCTTGGGCTCCAGGTAGCAGAGGCACATAGCCAGAGGGAAGGAGAGAGTGAGGGCATATGGCACTGAGAAGGAGGCGGAGAGCAGAAAGAAAAAAATGAAGAGGAAACAGGGCACAAGGGAGGGTGAACGAATCGGGAGGTAATGCTGCAGGCTCTGGGGGAGGAGGTTGGTTTCCGACAGGTTGGGGAAAGAGAGGTACCCATCGTCATCTAGAAGAGAAGGGAACGACTCCGGGAGCTGCAAGGAGAAGGAAAACAGAGTGGTCCCTTTGCCAGTTTGCTGTTTGTAGCTAAAAGCCACATCTTGGTCCCCTAAGGATGGCTTCCCTTTGTGGTCAGAGTCCAAGGCGGGCTCTCCGTGCACACGCATGGTGCCTTTGGCCGGCTCCAAACCTGGGGGTTGGTGCTCATTCTCCTTACACCTCCTACGGAGCTCTGGGGGGGATGCAGGGGAGAGATGGGCTGATGGGGGGGATGGGGGACATGAGTCAGTGCCAAGCCCAGGTGACTGATGTGAAAGAGACAGAGAGAGACAGAAAGCAGCAAACAGAGGTGCAAAAGGACAAAAAGAAAACTGCAATTAGTTAATTTTCTTATGGGTATCAATATAAAATTGTAAAACAAGAATTTTAGCACTAGGGTAGTTCGTACTTAAAGTATTCAAGCTGCATGCCAACGCTGCCATGAATGGCTACCGTTTTCCCATTAGACTGTCAAATGCAGGGTGGGCTTTTTTATAAAGTCAGAACAGAAGATAACAGTAGGCAATCTCAGAGTCTACATGTTTCACATCATCCAAAAAGTTTGTTTAGACCAACAACTCTAGAAAGTTGTAGGATTTTGAGAGCAAATAGAATTCTCGGAGAACTTAAAATCAAGACTTTCAATAACATCTCCTGATCTCCAGCTAACAGATCTGTTACTATAGTTTGGTTGGATCAAAAAAAAAAATCATCCAAATTTTAATTATTAAAAAAAAATTTAGTATTACCTTTCCTCACTTAGTCAATTATATCCAAAACAGGTGGGTTTCCAAATCAAGAAGTTTCTGGCCCCACTCCCATCTGATAAGCAGTGCCACTCAGGGAAGTCAACAATTAGCATTTTAGGAACTCACGCTCCCCGAGGAAGTGAGGTTCCTTCAAAAACGTCTACTTTGGCTTCTTTCTCCATGATGTAAATGTAACTTAAACTCAAAGAAGGGTTTCAACAAGCTAACTAGCAAAAAGAATGTGCTTTCTTGTGATATGACTCATAAGCATTTACTTTGTATTATTTGTGGTCCATAAATAATAGAAAGGTACAATTTCCCAGCCTTCTGGTTTTTCTGAGCCAGTAATCGCCATATTTAACTCCCCTGGTTTGACTCCTTCACAGAATGATAAAGGCTGGCTTCTGGAGGGAAAGAGAGGCTCCTTCCATTCTCTCTGGTCCTGGCAGCCTCTCTGACCACAGCCAGTTTCCTCTGCGGGTGGTGGAGGGCTGCTGAGCACGAGGCGAGGAAGGGAAGCGAGCAAGCGCCAAACAGGACCTGGCAGCGCTCAGACGCTGCCGCAGCCCCAGCAGTTCAATTCAAGGTCACACAGAGCCTGAAGACAGACTCCCGCTGCTCTCTGGGACACCCTGCGTGTGTGAGCGAGTAGTGTGTGTGCACATACACGCGCGGCTTGCCTAGACACTTGCTAGTGTGGGAAAGACCCACACCCTGCTTTGCAGATCCCAATCCTGACTCGGTAAATATAAAGACAGAGGGTCAGAACATGCACAGATAAAGCTGTATCGCTGATATTCTAGAATTCCGAAGTGTCTCTTTTTAGGTCTTAGACAAGCATGTCTCTTCTCAATACTCGCATGTGACATTAAGCACTGTGTTTTAAACATGCCCCTGCACAAATCTCATTCAACGGAGAATCATATGAAAGTGACAAGCTGACTTCTGCATGCAGCTCTTGTTTCCCCGATGGTGGACAGCTGCCCAGTCACCTGGGGGGATCATTAGCCTGGGAAACATGCCTCCTCTCAAAGGAATCCAGGGGACCAGTCTTTTAAGACCTTTTTCAGTGATACACTTTCATTTTGGTTAAAAAATGAGTAGCCTCTTTGTTACTTTTTGAAGATGGAGAAGAATAAAACGAAGGGTTAGTTTTCCAGGCTGCTTATTCAAGCGGTTTTTAAAAGACAGCTACGCACTGTGCAAAACGAAGGCAGCCATCGACCTACCCGAGCTCTAGGTCTGGGCCACAGCCCCTCTGAAGGCATTTGGGTCAAAGTGCTGGCTTCTCGGAGATTCAGACAATGAGAGTCATAGTTTTTTGTCTTTTTATTTTCCCATGCCTTACGTGGCAAAAGTGACGATGGTTTAGTGCTCTATTTTACACAAAGGGTGGGCTTTTCCGATTAAATAAAGACCGTCTGGGTCTATTTTTTGAGCAAACTAAAAGTCATTTCCTTTACTGTGCCCCTTTAATCACAGTTACACATCCATGAGAACCGGCAGCTGGCATGGGGGATCTTAGGAAATCATTTGTTTTTCAGGCATACTACCTTTTCCTTATGTCCTACTTTAAAGCTGCTTTGACTTCATTGGAAAATAAGAATGTAAAAACAAAATTCAGAAGAAAGCATGTTTTCATAGCAAAAATGATCCAAACACCCTGGCTGTCGTTCCCTACCCTGTTCTTATTTGTGTTTGGCAAGTGAATGATCTTATGCTCACAAAATGGTGGACAGCGTTTCATGTGGGATATTCTGACGTAACCACAATATGTCGCGGATCTACCCTTCACTGTGCAACTTTTATCAATAGGAGCATTTTTATTTAGAGCCCCAGGTGAGTCCCTGCCATATAAATCTATATTTAAGAAATAATACAGATATAAGAAAAGAACACTTTTGAGTCAAAACTAGGCAAGGTTTAGTATCACCTGTGAGTTATACGACATTTTCATTCTGCTATTTCTTTTTACTCTGTACATTTCAGGAGCCACTCTGTTTTTCCATTATCATCACATGTAAACCTCCCAATATAGGTTTTTGGTTGTTTTTTTTTTCCTACTTTTAGAGAGCTTCTCTGCTACCTATAAAACCCGGAACCAGAAGTAAGCTATCTACACCTTTTCTGACTTCCACTGTTCTGAAAAGTTGCTTTATAGTGCCAGATTACCAAAAACAAACATACTGTAAAAAATAAATAAATAAATACTGGGATGAAATGAAGTTTAAAAATTTAATGAATAAAACACCTTGGAGAAATTGCTGCCAAATTCACTTTCCGTCTTCCCTTGCAATGTTCTGCGTTAGTATCTCTTTTCAAAACATGTCTGCTCGCTACTTTGATGATTACATTATAATCCTAAGCCTGAGAGAGGAAATAGTGTATAAATACACAGGCTATGGTCACTCAGTTACTTGCAGTCAGAAGAATGGCAATGTGATTACTGTATATCCAGAAAAATATACAGTACTTGGGTCAGAGAATGGGGCCAGAAACAAAGAAAATAGTTTTAGTGATAGTTCTGAAATGTGAGCCCAAAGAGAAAAGTGTCACATGGTACTAAATGTATTTTTCAGATATACAGACAGGACAGCTGTTGAAAGTCTTACATAGCACATTAGTTAACATAAACATTTTCAAGTTAAGAAGGAATCTTTCTGAAGAAAAATGTCAACAGAGGAAATCAGAATTTAAAAATTGATAATATGAGTGACTAATGCTGAAATATGAGCTACCCTGTCTTTTTGTTTTGTTTTGTTTTAAGTAGGCTCCACGCCCAGAGTGGAGCCCAACCTGGGGCCCGAACTCATGACCCTAAGATCGAGACCTGAGCTGAGATCAAGTCAGCCACTCAACCGACTGAGCCACCCGGGTGCCCCGAATTACCCTAAGTCTTAACACATTCCTGGTTTATAGCCTGAGAATTATTAGTTCTTCAAGGTCTAAGCAAGCGCTAGGAGGGAGCCTGGGAGATGTACCTTTCCCTCGTGCCGTACTGCCGCGACCGGCGTGACTTCTTCCGCCTTTTTTCGTCTGTCCTCTTCCTCGTCCCGTTCCTCCTCGGCCTTTTTCTCCGGAGTCACAGTGGTGATCAAGTTGGTCTGAGAGATGCCCTTTGTTGTGGCGTACTGGCCAGTACCAACCTCTGCAGCAGACACAGAATCCTTCATGTATATTTCATGGTTTTCATTCACTGACGCTAAAAGCAAATACAATGGAAGAAAAATGTCTGAAATAGTTAAAGGCAGAAGGCAGAAGAACACCACCAGTGGTCCCATTAGGGAAAAAAGTACCCCTACCCACGCCTGTCCAAAAAGGCAAGTGAGCGCGGCAGGTGCCTGCCTCTAAGCACTAGCAGAGACTCATCTTCTGGAGCTTCTAGACTAGTGTTTTAAAATGATTTCAAGGCTCATCTCTTGAAGCCACCAGAATAACTCCCAGACTGTCTGGTGAAGATGAGCATGATGGCAGAGGCGGCGGGAAGGGGGCCCGGGCTGCTGCCAGCCTGCTACCCTGCAGAGCAGAGTAACTGGCTGGGCTCCGGCACCAAGCACTAGCGGCAAGCCCCACAGCGAACGGCAGTACTTGCAGTCGGCAACTGCTCTCATCCACTTGACTTTGAATGTATCTTTGGAAGTGCCATTCACCAAAGATCACTGAATTGGGTTTTTCAATTACTGTTATTAATAATGGGTAAAGAGTCCATCACTCCTACAATGTTTGAGAAGATGCTACAATCTGGATGGCAACTCTATTCAGCCGGAGTACAGAAATGTTTTAATTTCGACTGCACTTTAAACAGACTACCGGGATACGCATAGACTTATTCATCTCTGATATTTTGGGACAATAAGACAAATGTTGCTAATGAAATTCATGCAAATGTAAAGCATGCAAACATAAAAGATATAAGACACAGCCTTTCATCCCAGCTAAAATGTCTTAGTGAAAGATGCTTAATTCAGTTACATTTTTAAAGTCTGGTACTCATTATTTTTGGTTTTAGATGCATACAACTGATTTAAACTTATAAATGGCAAAATGGCATCAGCTTCATAGTTTAGGAAGCTTAAAATGTAAATGCAAGAAAATATTCCGAAATCCTTTTATAATAGTTAAACTGTTTCACTAACGTATCTTCACTAAGATATTTTTTATTTCTTTAGATTGATGCAAAAGCTCCCAGGAGACGCAACTTCCCAATGGGCCAGTTAGGCTGCCCTACGTAAGATGCAACCTTGCAAAAAGCAGTTGTGTTCCAACATACAGCCATGGCACCCAGCCCAGCGGCACAGAAAACATACTAGAATTGGCAGGACCCCAAAGAGTGAGAGACAGCACATACTAACATCACTTTTGGGCAGGGAGGAAGAGACAGGATGGTATTAGTACATTTATTTCACAACTGTCTTCTGTCTTGTTAACAATCATTATCACACAAAAGGTCATGAGGAAAACCACATTCACGACAAATGTGTTCCCTTGGATACACATCACTGAACAAAGTAGATGATGTTCAGGGGGAAAAGGTGTGATTCTACAAAAGTTCCCCCACCACTGACTTATAGAATACACAAGCAGTTTACAGAGATTCTCTAAAGGAGAAGAAGAATAAATGGAACAAAGCAGTAAGAAAAGCTTCAATATTACAGTGAGTATATCAGCATCTTAATTCAACCCGAAATGGCCCTAATAAACATTTTATTCCAAAAGTTTGGCTCTGGTTAGCTATTCCAAAAAGAGGCAACTATTGGAAGATACAGGATGGTAATTAACTTCCAAGGTCAAAGCTCACAAAAGCCTAGAAGAATAATTATGAGTATATTTATTATTACACCCATAACAAGAATGCTGTCACACCTGTCTCATTTACTCTTTGCAAATGGCCTTACTCCCATTTTAGAGATGATGACTAAAACCGAGAGCTGGGGAGTCTAAGTCATTCACCAGCCACTACACAGATGGACTTCAGTCTGTGTTTACCTACCAGGTGAGTGTTTTTTCACTTTACTAGTAACACACATGATTCAGCACTAATGATACAAATTTGACTTCTTCTATAAACTGTTTAGAAAGTATTTCATTATGAAAAAAAAACAATCTTCTAAATCAGGGGATTCAGGGAGCATGTCACTCCAGCAGCCACGTTGGGGTACGGTGAAAGGAAAGAAAGAACTGGGACTGCGGAGTGGTGGCAAAAAAGGTAAGGACAAAAGCGATCCCACATATTTGTAACTTTTCATTATTTTTCCTTTATTTTCATTATTTTTAATCTTTTTTATTATTAAAATTGTACACACATGCCAGAAACATCTAATTCCTTTTGTATACACAGGATAGGTCTTCTATAAAACAACCAATCTCCAGGTGCTTGGAATGAGAACACAGAGACTGCCCATGGCTCACTTTCTAAGTGAAAAATAATAATAAATTATTTTTATTAATTTATTACTTTGTTATTATTATCATCATCATCACAGCTGCCATGTGTTGTAGCTGGCATGTGCATAACTACGGACGGCAGCACGAAACTGTTGCGTAAGATGAACACCCGCGAGAGACTCACTATTATATCATTCCTCAGAACTGGTATTTCAGTTCAGATTCTCTCCTTGTTGAACTTACACATTTGACTTAACAGTGGAGAATATTTACATAGCAATGCTCTCCCAGTCCATCCAGGGTAGTAATTAACATTGACCAGGAGGATTCAACTTGGAGCCTTCGGGTCTATTATTATTTGAATGCCATTCTTTCTATCAGCTATCATGGACTGACTGATAACAGTCACATTTCATCCATAAAAATTTAAGTTCAGAAACAGATAAATTGTAGAAACAGATAAATGTAACTTACAATCCTCCTTCTGAAACGAATTGACTGAAACAAACCTGATAATCATTTCAGATCCGCCAGCAAGTGAACCAAATTACTTATAGAGTATGTGACAACTGTATTTAGAATGAGAGCATCTTTCTCCAAATTCGGGGTGCTGGCTTATGGGAGCTATGCTCTTCATTCCCTAAGTACCATTCTTTTATGGAATTTTATATAAATCTACCAATAACAGACATGAGATTCACAAAGGCACTTTTTTTCTTGAGGGTGGGGGTTAACCTTGCCACTCGGCCATAGCCCGACGAGTGCTTTTCATTTCATACTGTTCAAGAAGATCTACGTTTACTGAAAGCTTGTGATGGTTTCACACTATTTCTGGGTAGCCAGTCATGATTCTTACTACTAAGGGTTCGTAAGCAATGCCTACCTCCATCCAAGCTGCGAGACATGGTATAGCGTTTGCTGGACGAGCGTTCGAAGTAAGGGGCGGGGCGATCTATCAACGCACTGGCTCTCCTTGTTTGGGCTTGTGTCCTGCCACTATAACGAAACTTGGAGCCCAAGGTCAGGAATTTCTTTGGAGGTGCTTCCGGTAACAACAGTCTAGAGATATTACAGAAAAAATACCAGAGAGACTATTAAGTCAAATATTCAGAATCCTAACTTTTTTAGTCAAAGGTAAAGTGCTTTGTGTGCTGAAGATTTAACACATACCATGTTCAATGAATGTGATTTTATAGGGGAAAAAAATCAATTCCACAGTACATTATCAACCAGGGAGTTGTAGAGAGGCTATAAATACAACGGGGGTTGGGTCGGACTGCACGAACTAAGGGTTGGGTTGGACTGCACGAACTAAAGTTCATCTTGCACAACTAGGAGCCTATGGTTCTATATACCTAAGGAGCAGTTAAAGAGGTGACGTTAGTTACAGTGACGTTAGAAGAACAGTGGTAACTTATTTTGTAGACATAAATCTGATAGTCTGAGTACTGTACATAAGCAAAGGGGTCCAGGGTGTTGAGAAATGACTGAAATAGTAAGGAATGGACTGAATCCTTGAAGTGAACATCCTGTAAAATAATGAAAAGACACTAAAGATAATAAAGAAAGTGGACACAGGGCATATAAGCATAAGACAAATTAAGGAAGATCCTTCAGTCAGAAGTTTTTAGGACTTGTCAAGAAATCTGCTGACCATGAACTTAAAGGAAAAGAAAGGACATGCTTCCACATTCTTCTTCCCAACAGATTTTTGCAATATAAGTGATTCCAATCATTCTAAGGCTTCCTTAGGAAGAAAAAAAAATCATCTTTTCCTACCTGAAAAATGTATGATGTTCAACACATACTTTCCATAAACGCTTGGCGGCTCGATGGTTTGGCAGCTTAAACCCAATGGTGCTTTCAAATTGTTCAAACTAAATTTTAAAAAAATATATATTGAAGAGTAAAGTCAAGTTTGGAATTATAAGTAACATAAAAGCAAATAATTTACAAAATCATGCCCCCCCCCAAAATTTTCCTTTACTCACAAAATCAAGTGCTGTATGTAGAATTCACGCTCTACACCTTCATTCATTAAAAAAACCCAACTTGTATCTACTCTCCTTAAAATGCTGCAGACACAGATAACCACATTACGCGTGTAGTAAATGTTCTATGGACAAGTATGGATTTTATGAAAACTAAAGGCAAAAAAACACCCCCGGATACCTCGATTTCTTCCAGAGACCAATTTGTCCTGATCTCATTTTTAAGCCTTATTTTCATGATGTCTCTGTGACTTCATGACTTCAACTGGAACGTATGTATGGAATGAACAAAATGTCTGTAGCATTCTCAGGATGACATTTTCTCCCAGGATCTGCTCAAAGAATATGTGTGTCTCCTAGGTATTTGATGACTTGGTATCAGATACTGCTGATTTTGTTTGTGCATTCTACTCTGGATTACCACGTTAACTCTGGATTACCACGTTAACTCTGGATTACCACGTTGAACACTAACATCTTTTGATATTATAGGAATGATTGTAGACTGGGAGAACACGATGTCATACTTTCCAACATGTACAACTCAGAGGATAATCTATCAGCCATTTGCTTTCTCAAGGTGAAATATCTGACTTCTTGAGTAATATATTTTAATATTATTATTGCAAGTGTTTGGGATTTTTTATTTTCTGAAGACAGTATGCATCAGGCCACCAGAGGGCAATCATTTTAAACAGTAAAAGCTTTCCAAAAGAGCATAAAACCACCAGCCTACTGATACAGTCAATAGATAAAAAGTAATTTACATAGCAAAGAACCCAGGGGAGGGGCCCTCTGCATGGCATATGAGAGATAACTATGCTTGCCTTCTACTTCTTATTTGAGTGGGACTCAGGGGGATGGGGGAAGAATGGGAATACATCACGAGCTATTCCAACTATAACTGCCTTTCCCAATTTTGTACCCACTCTGGATGTTCACAGGTAGTGGTGGTCATAACAACTGCTATTGGCCAAAAGCCCCAGTCAATAGACAAGCCAGAATATTATGGATTGTGACTCACCCGTCCTCCATTTATTCATCCTGCATCTAATATGTACCACACACTATGCTAAGCCAGGGGTTTTAAAGAACAATCAACTTGCTCTCTGCTGTAAAAAGCTGGGAATATTCCCTTGATGCTATCCTCCTTAGCCCGAAGATGACAGAGGCTCCTAGAATGTTGAACGTTTATCTACCTCTCCAAGCTTTGTAACAATGTCTCGACCTCTTCAGAGCCTTTGTGTCACCAAAATATTTTTTCTCATTCATTCTTCTCAAGCCTATATATATGTGTGTGTATATATACGTGTGATATATATACATATATCATATATATATATGATTCCAAAAAAGGGGGAAAAAAGCCCAACTTTCTTTGAGACTGCTTCTGCCTGAACCACAACCCCACTTTGATCCTTGACAAACGTCAGGAAGGACAGGCCGCGGCTACTTCACTGCCCACCTCACTGCAACCTGGCAGGTGCTCCTACCACCTGCTTGAACTCTTCCTTGTCTCAATGGGATCTGTCAAGTCCAATGCACTTTTCTTAGTTCTTAGCCCACACACCTTCTCTGTAACATTTGGCCCTGCTGGTTCACCACGTACCCAGAATCTTGTCTCCTTGTCATTCGTGACTGTTCTCGCTCCTTTGCTTCTTTCTCTGGCACTTTTGTTCATCTCCCTGTGTTCCTCTTCTGCCTACCCCTCCCTCAAAAAGGCATGTTACCCGGAGTTTCTGCTTTAGGGCCTCTCTTCTCCTCTAACTTGCCTTGTTCTTTGGGTAATCTATTTCATGCCTAAGGCCTTGAAGAGAATGGATGCACTTGATGATCCCTTCAAACCTCTATTTCTTACTATGCAAGAATCACCCTGTGAAAATTTATCTCAAAAGAATTTAATCTTTTATTCTCCTGAAATTCTCCCTGTTTTCTCCCCTCGTCTAATAATATCATGTCCTTCAACTTCACTCATGCCAACCAAAGACCTCTGATTATCCTGGACTCCCTCCTCTCTTCAGCCCTTTCCTCCATCCTGTGTCCAAGACGTACCGGCTCAGTTTCTGAAACCTCTCTCACATTTGCCCCTTCCGTTGTATTCCCATGGCCTCTGCCCTAGTTGAGGTCTTAGCACATCTCATCACTAAGCTGCTGAGTTTCATTCCAAATTATTGGCTTACTATTGTCTCCTGATGCATTTCTCCAACTTTCCCACCTGGGCCCTCACCACAGCATGCTTGCCCTATGTCTGTAGAGTATTATAGGTGCAAAATGTATCATGACGACAGAATTCTAAGTAATGAGACTTTTTTTTGACACGAAGAAGGTCATATTTATCTTTCTATTTCTAATGCCCACCATGGTGCCTGACAATAAAAAGATGTTCACTTGTAAATGTTTGATGAATCAAATATATATTGGTTATAAGTTTAATATGAGATTTTAGGGAATATAAAAAATTAATTTCAGGTATTTACATGAAAAGCTTACAGATTATTTCAGTCTTCAGAGATCAGTTTGACTCTATATTTACATTAAATGTGATTCCTTGCTTTACAGTGTGATTTTTTTTAAACTTTTTTAAAATTGAGGTATAACTGACATATAACATTGTATTAGTTTCCAGTGTAGGACATAATGGGTTGATGTTTATATACATTGTGGAATGATGACAGTAAGTCTAATATCCATCACTACACACAGATTTTTTTCTTGTGATGAGAACTTTTAAGATCTATTCTCTGAGCAACTTTCAGATATACTAGAGTATTATAACTATAGTCATCGTGCTGTATATTACATCCCATATAACCTGATTTTTCAATTACATTTTCCACCAATGGAGAGGCTGATTCTGAAGACAAAAGACAATTCTGTATTGTACGAGAAAATGTTCAGAGACACAGATGAGCTGCAGCCTTAGGGCTCTGACTGCCTCCATTAGACTAACCACACTCATTAGAAATTGGATATATTTATTCATCATCTCTTACACACATAATAGGAGATATTTACCACCTATTATGTGTAAACCACAATGAAGGATATCAGATCAGGATGGTTTTGCCTAGGGAACAAGGATTAGTCAACAATTTTTATTTTTTTCATCCATCTTTCTGATTAAAAGAATAAGGCAGAAATGTACTAGGCTATGAGGCATTTGCATAATTTACCCTTGGTGTCTCTTCCTCTAATCTTTCTTGTACTTTGATCACATTGTCTCAAAGCTATTCATGTTAGGGTGCTAGCGGATTTGGAGTACGAAAAGGGCATGAGCACATAAAACAGGGACAGATGGGAAGAAATCCATTCTTTATTCACAAAAGGTTTAGCACCTCAGAGTTTCTTTTATATCATGATTTGAGATATAGGAAACATTATTCATGTATGTTGCTTGTTCCATTAAAATCTGCAAAATAAAAACTTTTCCATCCATGCAGTGGGACAAAATTGGAACCAAACCATTAAAAAGAAGAGAATACTTTACTTATTGCTGTTTATCAAACAAACCTACAGGAAGTTCTCTGAGGCACGGACACATAACTCACCAGGTCCTATGATGTTCAGAACTTGGGAGCTGGCGACTTACAGTTTTGTTCGCTACCAGGTACCTTTCATTTCCAATGTACATGCAAACTGGGGAGCTACTTACCTCTCCCGGCCGGATCTTAATGTAAAAGTTGTTTCGTTTGTACGAAATTTTTAGAACCTTAGGCCAGGCAAATCTGTTGATTCTCAGTCGGTCACGATATATCAACAGACCACTCGCACAAACTCCTAACATAATTTCTACTCCTTCAGAATCCTGGAAAACAGCATCAAGAAACAACGGGTCAGTATTTCACCGATTTCCACTCGTGGTGGAGTGTGGCATTTAATGCACCAATGTGTTCCGTGAAGGAACCTGTAACTGACTGCCGACAGCTCTACTCTCAATAGGAAAAATACCGCAGCCATTTTTTTTTAAACGTTGCCACTAAATAATCGGCTTTTGGTTAAGATATTTATCACTGTGGAGATTCGTCAGAGCCGAACTGGCTCACCCGATGTCCCACGACGTAAATACTACACAGAGACTGACCAGATGATGTGCTGATGACGGTACAAAATGATAGATGCAGGTCTCATGACTGAGCGCCAGGCACGGCTCTCACCAGTTCACACGTGTAATGTTAATTACATTAATCTTCACTATGAGACTTTGAGATGGCTGCTGTGACTCTTCCTAGTCTACAGATGAGGAAACTTTTAAAGCGTGCAGAGGTTAAGTCTCCACCCCAGCTGAATTCATGGGCAGCCTGGTTCCAGAGGCAGGAGCTTACAGAGGCCCTGTCCTTTCTAATGAGTGTTTTGGAGTTTTTCCATTAAAAAAGAGCCTCCATCTTTTTTATACACCATTAGTGTCAGAGTAGAATTTAAATATAAAACAGGCTTTTAAAGTATGAGCGTACTTCCCCAACATGTCTGTAACAACACTGCCCAGTCATAATCGGGACAACTGGGTCACATACATAAATACACATACATTTTCCATATGTCTCTCGTTTTCTTTTGTAAGTGGGAGCATGCTGTATTTATAACATGCTTGTTTGCTGCTTGCACGTTTCATCTTTAGGTCATTCCCTGGGGATGTGTGATGAGCAGTCTCAGAGGTCATCGGAGAGGTCATATGAAGTTCAGAAGATACTGTGTTTATAGCCTATGCTCCCCAAACGCTGTATTTGGGTGAAACCAGGGGAAAAGGAGCATGTATGGTGGCCCTGAGTGGGGAGGATGAAGGACAGAAGGCAGGACTGTGTGTGAGGTTCAATCTCCACCTCCTCGTCTTACTGGATGTTGGAAGCAGGGGGCACCTAGGAGGTCTTCTGTCACATTAATTGGCAGGACTGTCCCTGGCACCGAGTCACTCTGTAGCAGCGAGAAGGGGAGGGGGAAATGGAAGAATCCAAACAGGAGATTCTGACTCATCCATACTGTGGGAATTCACTTTCTACATCTTGTCAGTGCAAGGCATAAAACAAACATTTCCAGAATCAAAAATAAATATGTCGGTCCGTCTCTGGGAAATATAAGTCCACAAATACAACCTAACTGGATTAAAATGAGATATTTTACCGTGGAAATGGATCACTCCGTTAGATATGAAATTACTCTACAGAAGTGAAAATACTTGATGGCAGGATATTACAACATAATTACATTTGAGGAGAATTCAAAGACCAGAAACTGCCCACCATTTATCAAGGGCTTTCATCTGAAAGAGCAATTGGAAGAGCTATAGCCCAGTGCTGACAAGTAGCTGGCAGTATTGATCCTTTAGAACCGGCCAATCTGCTCCCAGGGCTGCTCAGAGGTGACCCCCTCGCACCACGAGCAGAAGTGCAGGCGTGAGGGAGGACTGTTTCAGCAAAAGCTCCTTGACTCATTTCTATTTGATAAACACAGACTTAAACCCTCTTTCACTATTATCTATTTTAAAATCATCCACTCGTGTCTTTGGATAATGAGAAGACAGAATCCTTCCCCGGGGAGAGCAGGCACCCTCTGCAGACCCCTCCTCTTCGCTCGCCTCCACCACACACTCCTCTGTGTCCCCACATTGTTCTGTCATCACCAGCACACAGCAAGCAAGGGAGCAGTGCAGCAAAGAACACCCACTTCCTCCTCCTCCAGATTGGACGCTACCTGAGAGCAGGAGCTCAGTTTTATCTTCGTAACCACATGCTCCGCACAGCGTCTACTGAACATGCAATCGGCCATTACATGTTTGTTAAGAGAGAGGGCAAATGAAGAAAGAAAATGTCAGGAACGAGGGGGTTTTTAAATCGAATGAACGTGTCCACTTCATTAATTCACAGCAACAACAAAATACTTTGGATATCAACTCTTCTGCCACAGCCCCTAGTCCTGACATTAGCTGGATAAATCTTTTGTATCGAAAGCTGTAATGGCGGTCTTTCTTGGGGACATGTGTGTTTCCCTATGAATAGACACAGTTAAGGCTCCCTTGAGTGGGGAGCATGGAAGGAGGATCTGGGTAGTCTCAGTCTATCATCATTAAAATAAATGAGTATACTAGTCCCTTAATTTAAAATCACTGTTCAAACGTTGCCATCCTTCATTTATCACTTGGTTCATGGGATATCCAGTAGGGATTTAGATCTACATTTCAGAAACTTATATGAAATAAATGACTCTGAGGGTGCCTACTCGGGCTGACAGCAGATGACAAACAAGCAGAGACAGCCTTCCTAAGAAAAAAACAGAGCATTTAGGATAGGTTTTCCAAAATAAGGGACCTTCATCTAATGGTATGTTATTTATTCTTTATACAGAGCCATAGAGTCCAAGATCACAATTCAGATTTTCTAAATAGGCCTTTCATACCACCCACGGAAGAAAATCATCTCACTTACAACCGGAAATTCACTCTGACTTAATTCAGAAAATTTCCTTCTTGAAATGATGGTGCGTGGCTGCACGAGAAAATGGGAGTCCACAACGGAACATTCGTTATACTTAATATTCAGATGAAATCCTGTAATAGGCTGCATTTGCGCTTCCTTAATTCTTTCTTTTTAATTGGCATGATTTCAAATCATATTAGTGAATGGAAAAGCAGCAATCTATTTTAATTTAGTAGCTACAGCAACGTTAAGTGATTTTATTTGTACTGATAGGAACACTGATAAATCCTGAGTTGCACTTCCCAAATGTATGCCTTAATCTTTTGTTTATTTTTCCTGGGCAGTAAGTGAATCATCATATGTAACGTAACTCAAAAACAGCTTTCAATTCACTCAAATTTTCAGGCTATCTTCATTTCCTTCTTGTTTCCTCATCTGTTAGCCACCTAGGGAAAAACTCTAAGAGAAAAACCATCTTCGTGTGTGTCCTTGTTTTCTTTTTTAAATCCTCATCCTACCTTATACAGCATAAAATACAAAGCATTTTCTAATCTGAGTGAAAAATAAGTGAAAAAATATAATAATGAACTGGCAAGTAAATAGAGCTACACCTGCTGTTGTAATTACCCACAAATGTCAAAGAGCTTGGCATTCAGTGTACCAGCACATCCCGAGGATGCCCCCGCCAAGTCTCCAAGATTTTGCTCGTGTTCAGGCCTTCAGGCTTTGGAAGTGCTCACCCAGTGTGAGGTACAGAATGATTCGCAGACAGAACCCACTAAGACTGTACTCGTTTGATGGCCACCATTTTCTTGTCCAAACTCAGCGTGGATCAGGTTGCTCCCCAAGAGCCAACCAGGCAGTGGCTCCACTTACAGCGTCAATGGAGCCTACAGATCATAGATTTCCCTCCCATGGGTCCTCAAGGCTGTCGAGATGTTGGCTTAAGCAGAGTCAGCTGAAACTCTCTTCATTTCTTGGCCCCAACCTTGACTGTGTCAGATACTCACATGCCTGGAAGCCTGTTAACTGTGTGTTCTTATGGGTCCCAAACCACGAAAGCGGGGACTACTCGGTCCATCGGTAGTAAAGGCACGTTGCTATACAGGAGCGAGAGTCTCTTGACAGCCAAAATCAGAAGGACTGCCCTCGAACTTCAAGCACTGATCTTTTTTCATATTACTGAAGTAACAGAAGCCATCCCTAAGATCCTAACAAATTTCATATATGCTTTGGATGGAAGTTTTCAGAAAGCTCGTCTGGGCTTCTACAGTACTTTTATTCACAGCTGCTCAAATAATAGACAAACAGTCCGTATATCCTCATTCTCTCACTGCGGAAAAATACAGAGACTCCGGGAAAAGCGTGACCTGGAGTCAAATGTTTTATGCATCCTCACAACCTCAACCCTCCTACAGTCCAATTCCAACTTCTTCTTCGGAAGACTCTGGGGCCAAGATAGAGCTTTAACATTTCGCCAGTCATCAAATCAACTTGGCAATCCTCAGTTTCGGCGGGGGGCGAAGGTTAATTTAGGTGAACTTCAAAATTACAATTTTATTTCAAAGCAATGACTGTGTGTCAGAGAACCTAAGTTCTAGAGAGAGTGATTTAAATTTAATGTGAATTTGCTGAGCGCCTGGTAAGCATCCAGACCAGAGGCATCAACAGTACTTGGCACCTAGGAGATGCGACAATGGGGTCTTGGACAACTGGCCAAGGTTGGACAGGTAGACAGAAAGGAGGAGGACAGCCCGGACAAAGATGGGCATATTCAGGGAAAAGGCAGAGACAGGATCTGGCAGAAGCAAAGGGCACGTGTTGGCACAAGTGGGAGGTAAAACTGTGACAGGGAAGGGGGCTGAGTTAGGAGCTTGTTATGTGAAGACAAATTTCTAACGGAATCAATGGGCCGTCTGAGGCTTTGCCTACCAAGGGCTTTCGGGAGCTGAGGCAGGAGCAATGGGAGTTCGAGACATGCAGAGCAAACCCTTCAGGAAAATATCAGAGAGCTGAATTTGCCTTATCATTGAGTGGGCCTTAAAGCAAACACAGATTTGAATCCCCGAAGTTTTTAACGATGGAAGAAAAATCACCAGCTTATCGTAATAACAACAGTGAATTAAATTAAATTAAATAGGAAGTCTGGGATTTAAAAAATGCATACCTTGGCATGATGTAAATCAACCCCGTACATGGACAGTTTTTTGGCATTTTCCAAGAAATGCATCTCTGCTTCTGCTGGCGTCATTCCTCTGATAAGAAAAAAAAAATGTTACAATGCTGCTTTTCTTTTACCTGGCAGGGCTGCAATATTTCCCACTTGGCCTTGCTGTCTCATAACCAAGCCCCACAGAGGCACCAGCAGATTCACTCTCTGAAGGGGGTGGTGGAGACTAACAAGAAAAATGGCTTTTATTTTATTTATTTTTTAAAAAGATTTTATTTATTTATTTGACAGAGAGAGGGAGAGACAGAGAGAGAGAGAGAGAGCACAAGCAGGGGGAGCAGCAGAGGGAGAGGGAGAAGCAGGCTCTCTGCTGAGCAGGGAGCCTGACACGGGGCTGGATCCTAAGACCCTGGGATCGTGACCTAAGCCGAATGCAGACACTTAATTGACTGAACCACCCAGGCACCCCAAGAAAAATGGTTTTTAAAGAACAACTGAATGGGGAGCCTGGGAGGCTCAGTCACTTAAGTGTCTGATTCTGGACTTCAGCTCAGGTCATGATCTCAGGGTCGTGAGGTTGAGCCCCATGTCAGGCTCCACACTGAGCATGGAGCCTGCTTAAGATTCTCGTCCACTCTCCATCTACCCGCCCTCTTCCTCCCTTCTTTTTCTCTTCCTCTCTAAACAACAACAACAACAACAAGAACAACTGAGGGAGAATGTAACTACCCCGGAACCATACCAAGTACAGAACCTCACTCTGCTATGGTCCTGGCCTTAATGCCACTGCAACTCATCCTGGAAAAAGCAGGCAGTAAAAGTGACACTCAGCCATCAAGGCACAAGTAAAGCGGAATGTTCTCAGGGTTTCTGCCACTAACCTGTGGCTCTTGTGCAGCTCGATCACTTTATCTTCCAGTTCTTTCGTGTGGTTTGGCGCAAAGCGGAACTCACTAATGTAATCATTCCCACATTCATCTGGGTCATAGTCTCCAAGTTCAGACTGGACAGTGTAGGAGCCCAGCAGGGCCAGGGTGACAAAGGAGCAGGGCAGCCTTCCAGACACGATGTCATCTCGCAACTGGAGGCAGAGGTAGTACCTTCCAGGAGCCAAAAGACAAAGTAAAAAGCCAGCATTAGGACATGTGAAGAGCAGGCCACTTGGTACAAACCGTGCCGTAAGCCATTCCTTCCTGTAGAATAACCTCACGAGGACAAATCTTCTAGCATCGATATTTTGCTTTAGGTGAAAGGGGAAAATACTTGGCTATAAAATACAATATTTAAGGGCATCTTGAGGCAAGTCGATGTTCATAATACAACGAGGTTTTATTAATAAAGCACCGAGTAGAAGAAACCTCAAGCCCTATTTCTTGGACATCTTTTAAAATAACTAACATTTAAACCCAAATCAACGATCCCCCCAAAACACTCCCTGAAATCTCTGGTTGGGGGAATTAGAACACAAAAATTATTTTATAGCCATGGCAAACCCAGGCTAGCCTCCTAAAGGGATCTCCTCGCACACCCAAAGTGCAGTTAAATGCAATTATTAAGTCTCTACCGGCCTTAAAGAAGGGTCATTTTGACGTGTCAGTTAAACGTCCTGCCATATAAGCAAGGTCGATTTCAGGTAACTCACCAGCTGTACCATCATAAACTGCTTTCAACTGCCTGCTTTCCTGACGCAATGGTCTCTTTAGAATAACAAACAATTTCTCCCATTTCCAGTCCTCATTTTCTTTATTTAGAGAACTTCCTAGAATCCAATTGATATGAAGACTTACTCTGAAGAATTACTATGTTAAAATCTGAGAACCTCATCACTACAAGTAAACAGCTTTATACTCAAGGAACAGAAGACATTTTCCATATAAATGTGGCCAAAATGTCATACAGACATCTCCACTGCTAGCTGGCTTACCTTCTCTGCTTTTTGCTTTTCGAGATTTACAGATATAATACTAACTGCAGAAGACTTCAAGGTAAGTGTTAACATTGATGATTTGTACTGTATGGTGACAACATAACATAATAAAAAAAACATTAAAAAAAAAACATTGATGATTTTTAATAATACTCTTCATGGCCCAGCATATAGGTATAACAATAAAATATCCTTGCACCTTTCATATAAGAAATAAATTGTTAGTTTGTTGAAGAGGAAGACAATGATTAAAGTCTTAAGGTCCCCTCTAAATGTGATTTTAAGCTGATGATATAAATGAACTCTATGTAACACAGATAGAGAAGTTTCTACACATTCCGCAGGCTCTACAAACATTGCACAGATAGAAAGGAACCAGGCACTCCATTTCAAATCCCGGTATATGTGACTAGCCACAATTAAGTGGTTCTTCAATATTATTAAAAAGCATCTTTAAATAGCAGGTCATAAATTTTCCTTGATTTAATACAAATATAAAAGAAATCCTTTGTAACTATTTTTTACCCTTCTCCTAATACGTCTGGTGAAATTATTTTTACTCATAGCCAGTGACTGGAGCTTTTCTGAGTAATTCCCCTTTTCTGAAAAGCCCTCCAAGAAGCATGTGCGGCTTACACAGAAAATTCAGCACGTACTGCACAATGTCACTCTGATTGGCTGTAAACTTACTACCACACAGGGCGAGTCAGTTAGCGGTTCAAAAGCAGGATGTGGAGAAGCCTAGAAGAACACATGGCAAACCCAGGCTAGCCTCCTAAAGGGATCTCCTCGCACACCCAAAGCTCAGTCAACCGCACCAGAATATTTTAACGTTAGTTTCCTTTTTTCATGTCTTCCTTCCCCAGAATGAATGAATCATTCTCCCTGTACAGACAGGGCAGAGAAAGTAAACTCTTAAAGGCCTCCATGTTTATGTGTATCTGTGAGCATTTTGTGTCTGATTTTTTAAATAGCTGTCGTGCATCAGACTGATTATATAAAAGGCATAAGCATCCAAAGACACATTTTTACTCTGAGTTTTAGGGCAGGAGCACTAGGAATTGCCGTATCATTTAAGGCTGAATCCCGTCCAATTTGACGGTGGTGGGTGGATGACAGTATCTCAATTCTGCATGTTTTCCCGCCAAGGTCAGACAGACGGAAGTATCAGCTTAGCACCAAAGATTCAACTGTGAACAGATACGATTTGGCAAATCTTCTCATCAGATGTTTGCTCTCACTCAGTTGCCTTTGGTTTACCATTTGTGGCGTGGATGACTGAAAGGTTACCAGATGTAAGCCTGCTCTTCCCCGGAGAGGGAAGGGAAGCCTGCCTTTCTCACAGCCAACTTTCAAATACCTGGTGATATCTTCAGAGAGCTGGGCGGGGTCTGGTGGGTAAAATTTCACATTAAATGAAAAGTGCCAAGCACCACCTGCAGAGATGAGAGAAAAATTAGGATCCAATCTTAGAAAACCCCTTTATACTTATTATTCTGATAGTGAGAACTGCCTTAACTCCAAATACTAATACCCGGGCAACATATGCTCCTCAGTGGAAAACGGGAAAGTCTCAAGTTCAATGAAATGCAGATAATGTCTGAAACTTCATCTAGTCTTTAATGTTTTGCCCAAATCCTTTATTGGTACTTCCAACTAGCCTCGAAATTGACTAAATTTCCTTTCTCAGGGACAAAGGGTAAACCTTTGGAAGAGGAGGGAGAAATCGTGAATGACAGGGATAATCCTCAATCAGACAAGTCTGGAATTGACTGGCTCTACTGCTCTGAAATTCTGGATAGCTCACATTCCAACAGGACAGATATAATCCCATTTCTTTTGTCCTTTCTGCTTTGCTATTACAGGTCAGATCCCATTACAATACACGTCAAGGAAATTTTCAAGACATTTTCATTTTATGGGAAGGTTTGTTGTAGTGAATAGTTAAGTGAGGTGCTCTGTAGGCTGCTGGAAATTCTTTTCTTATTTGGTGAAATTGTTGATTCAGGAGATGCCTGACGACCTGTGCTTTACAAAATCCCACAGCTCCTTATGAGCCCACGACTTGGACGGGTGCTCTTTCCACATTGCTGTTCTGTATCCCTTGGCCTCTCCACACGCCCTTCGCACCAGCAATGAGAACAATTGAGCAGGGGGCAGCTCACAGTCACCTCCTCTCTGTACTGCCCACGCTTACACTTGAAACATCATCAAGCCTTCCTAAGCTCTCCATTTTATGAACACGGTCTCTACTGGTGTACGGCTGATCATTATAAACACGGAGAAACAGTTTCTTCTTTTCTACATTTACTCTCTCTCTACCTGATCACTCCTTTAAGTCATATTCACTTCGTTCTTTTCTTCTGGCCTTTTCATGCAGTAACGTATTAAGGTCTGGGTGTTCCTTCACGGGACGTTTGTTCTCCCCAAGCAATAACCACCCACGTGCCATAGTGTCGACCCCACTTGTGTCCTGAATGTGCTACTGAAAAATTCTTCCCTGTCTCCTCGGCTTCTATACTGGAAGGCTTTCATCTACACCACAAGTTGTAGCCACTTCCTTTCACTGTGTGATTCTGCGACCTCACAGTGCAGCCCTTATTCCTCAAATATCCCCCAAGATGCCCAAACACCTCCCTCCTCCCCATTAAATGACTTCTGGAAACTCCATTGTCTCCACGAGTCCTTTGCAAACATTCAGAAGAAAGGGGGAGTATTCTAAGTACCAGCTCCTTTCTTGGGGCTCTTCTCTGGAGTATGAGGCAAATACTTAGTGGCGTACGTTACCTGTATTTCCGTAATAAGCGGCACAGGTACACTTACTAGTTCTAGTTTATTCTCAACATTACCATCCGTAATACACTGAAAATTCCACACGGCAGGATCACCGCCTGAGGTGCCTTACAAAGAACTGGCATAGAGCCAGGTATCCCTGGTTGCTTACTACCATTTTTAAATCACTCAGAAAATATTCCTGAAACATAGTAAGAATTATAAGCTCTCAATCCAATATATCTCCAGTGATTATTTTTCTAAGTCCTTTTGTTATTAAAAAAATGGTCTGATCTGGTTTTACTTTCTTATTGATTCCTACTCACTTTCTGCTAAAATGGATCCCTTCACCGCTTGCCAGCAGTGAGGTTCATGAATGAGAGCTGGCTTTCCCCCAAGCAAAAGGAATGAAAACTAAAGGATTAGTTATGGGAAATGGATTTATTGCTCTTTTTATCCATTTCAAAGTATGCCTTGAACCCCATGAGTAGTTTATCAATGTAATTAAACAATTTCATAATAAATTCAAGATAAACTTAGACATAATAAAGGTGTAAGAAAGAGGGGCACCCAGGTGGCTCCGTGGGTGAAGTGTCCGACTCTCGGTTTTGGCTCAGGTCTCGAGCCCCACGTCCAGATCCGTGCTTAGTGCCGAATCTGCTTCTCCCTCTCTCCCTCCCCCCTCTGTTCTTCCACTCGTCCGCAAAAGCACACATTCTCTGTCTCTAAAATAAATTAATAAAATCTTAAAAGTATAAGAAAGATATTTCAAAGCAAAAATCCTCAAGGCAGGAAAAGGAATTTCAAACACAGTTGGCGTAAGCATCTGAGGTACTTGCTAAAAATGCCAATTTCTAGGCTCCATCCAGAGATTTTTATTCCAGAGATTTGGAATATGGCCTAGGAACTTGTGGTTTTAACAAACCCCCTTGTGGTTTGAGTACAGGTGGGGTTGGGGACCATACTATGAAAATCACTAATCCCAAGGAATCCATTTTCATGAGGTTATAACCCAAATAACTGCACGGTTTTGGGGGGTATTATTTTTAAAGAGTGGGAAGTTTAAGAAACTACAATCTACACCCTAATCAAGAAAATGAAATCTAGTTAAATAAGGCATAAGATTTGAAATTAATGAGAGGCCGATTAAAGCTCAAATATATATCCCCTAAAGAATCTGATGGAAACAAAATGAGTGGGAAGCCATGATTATGTAATGAATGGGCTTGCAAGCCCAAATCTGCTCAGATGATGGCCCTGGTTAGACACAGGAAATGAAACCACTTGAAAGCTTTAAAATGATATTCTTATAATGTTGATACAGGATTTCAAATTGCAAATTTATGATGGAAAGCTATGAAGCTGAAGAGATTCATTCTTAGAAAAAATTCTAATTTTAGTGTTGTATGGCTGCCAAATCTTAAAAACTTTAAGTATGCTGCATTCACAGCACCAAATTACTATAGATTACTATATACATTATAGAGATCATATACTCTATATCATGAAATTATTATATCATAAATATAATATACCTATGTCACAAAATACAGTATATTTAGAAATTTAAACATTTGAGTCTGCATAAAAATGACTAGAATTAGAATGATTTTCATAAGACAAACTCTTTAGTTTGAGAATTTTTTTATTTCTCATCAATTTGTAACTTAAAAGTTTTATCAGGTTGATTGCCATTCTCTTCAAGATCTCATTCTAGAGACATTCTATGCACCTACAGCATGAAAAGAAGGGAAACATCCTTTAATCATTTATATATATGTGTGTATATATACACACACATACACACACACATATTAATCGAAGCACAGCTGACATTCAATGTTATACTAGTTTCAGATGTACAACATAGTGATTGGACAACTCTGGACATTATGCTATGCTCACAAGTGCAGCTGCCATCTGTCACCATACTACACTATTACAATGCCATTGACTATACTCCTTAAGCTCTATCTTTCATCCCTGTGACTTATTCATTCCATAACTGGAAGTCTTGTATCTCCCACTCCCCTTCACCCATCTTTGCCCATTCTTCTCCCACCCCAGCATCCACAAGTTGGTTCTCTGTATTTGTGGATCCGTTTCTGCTTTGTTTGTTTTGTTTTTTAGATTCTACACATACGTGAAATCATATGGTATTTGTCTTTCTCTGTCTGCCTTATTTCACTCAGCACAGTACACTCTAGATCTGTCCATGCTGTTGCAAATGGCAAGATCTCATTCTTTTTTATGGCTGAGTAATATTCCACTATATATACCACATCTTCTTTACCCATTCATCTATTGATACTTGGGTTGTTTCCATTACCTTGGTTTTTGTAAATAATGCCACAATAAACACAGGGGTGCATATATCTTTTTAACTTAGTATTTTGATTTTCTTTGGGTAAATACCCAGTGATGGAATTACTAGATCATATGATATTTCTATTTTTAATTTTTTGAGGAATCTCCATACTGTTTTCTATAGTGGGTGCACCGACTTACATTCCCACCAACAGTGCACAAGTGTTCCTTTTCTCCACATCCTAACACTTGTTTGTTGGTGGTAGGGGAGGGGCAGGGGGGGAGTGAGAGACTCTTAAGCAGACTCCGCGCCTAGGGTGGAGTCCAACTTGGGACTCGATCTCATGACCCTGAGATTGTGACCTGAGCCAAAATCAAGAGTTGGACACTTAACAGACTGAGCCACCCAGGCGCTTCTGTTGTCTTTTTGATATTAGCCTTTCTGACAGGGGTGAGGTGATATTTCATTGTGGTTTTGATCTGCATTTCCCCGTTATCGTTTATATTTAGGAAAAGGAGGTGATGGTATAATAACTCATTAGATATGATAATAGTTCTCTGCCTTGGTAGAATGTAAATTTTGTGGAAAGGGCATTTGGATATATGGGAAACAATAAGGAATACAGATAAAAACACCAAAATCAATTAAAAAATTCCAATTGTCCTTGTTTCCTCCTTTATCTGCAGGATTGTCACTTAGTTCTCTTTATGTTGCAGTCACAAATCGTGCCTAGTCTACATGATGAAAATATCCTTTAAATCTCATGTTCTGATTGTCCTCTTTCTTCTCTTAGAAAGGAAAGTAGGACAGGTGCCTAGGTGGCTCAGCTGGTTAAGCGTTCAATCTTGGTTTCAGCTCAGGTCATGATCTCAGGGTCATGAGATTAGGCCCGCAGAAGGCAGGAGATAGGATAAATGGGAAGTTAAGGGGGAAAAAAAGAATTCCATTAACAACAGATAAGAAAATTGACATTTATATAGCTTTTCTTCCACCAATATCGTGATTTATCCCTGAATATTTAATGTTTTTTCAAAGGGCTTCCCAATTATAAATCACCCAAGAAAGAAACAGCATTTCGTTAATTAGATGAATACAGAGGACTTTATGCACACAACACGTTAGGATATATATTCAACACATCTACTTTCAGTAACTCCATAGACGGATTCTTAGAATGTATTCATCACCCTACATTTTTTATTACGACTCTTGGAACAAAAAAAAAAAGGAGTGTTTTCACAACTGGAGCTGTCCCTGGTTTCAATCCCAATTTATTTCTATCAAACCTGGTTATCAGATTTCTCTCAAAAATATGGTAAAGATGTTTAGTTGTATACATAATCATCAGTCTCTGTAATATCTAGAAGAAGAGTGGCTTTTTTTTGAGATATTATCTACTGTTAAACCGTTTCGAACTGCTCACCACTAATTACTTTTTATTAGTACTTGATGTCTTTTGATATCTGAGCACATTCAAAGGCAATGGAAATACTTGCTCTTTTTTAATAGGAAATTGTTGAAAACTTCCATGGGCAAGACATTCTTATTAATGAACTGGTCTTAAATTTATTCTTCAACTAGAATTAGTTCTTTGAAAAACTTTATCAATTTTATTGACAAAAAATAAGTTGCTTTAAAAATTTAACCAGTTATTTACAACTATAAAAATTATCCATGTCTATGGTAAAAGAGCTAGAGAAAAGGGTTAAAAATAAAAATAATTCCTTTTTCTCGACTCCTTACACTATGGTGCTACTTCTGGAGGTATTTACTATTGACAGCTTTTATGCTCTTCCAAAATTTACTATGTATTATTATTATGTATGTATATGTGTATATGTGTGTGTGTGTGTGCGCGCGCATAACTTCTTTTAAACAAATGTCACTTGTCTCACTAATGAGAACTAAGACACTTTCTACCTCATTCTATTAATAGTTGCTTAGTATTTCAAGGTATGGTTATTCCATGACTGATTTAATCGGTTCTTTATAAATGGATATTTAAGTTGCTTCTAGTTTTCTACTACTGCAAACAATATTCTAACAAACTTTCATACACGTACACACATATACATTTTCCCCTCTTATACATATGCTGGATTGAATCTGTACCCGTAAAATTCAGGGTCAGAGAATAAGCACATTTTAAATTTTAATAAATACTGACAGAGTACCCTCTTAAAGGGTTGTGCCAATTCATACTTCTACCAGCTGTGTCCACGGTTGCTACTGCAGTGCATTAATAGACTTTTAAATCTCTGTTAACCTGAATAAGCGAAAAATGATGTCTTGTTTTAATTTGCATTTAATGGTTAGTAAGATTTAGCAACTTGTCTCGTACTCACTAACTACCTGTATTTCAGTTTGCGGGTTGCCCTTGCAATTGTTAGGGCACATGGATTTCTCAACTTGCCTTTAGGGGCCAAGGAAAGAGGTTGTTACCAGACAGTAAACATCAATCTGACTTGTTATTCCATTTCTAAACCATTCAGTAATTATTACCTTTAGCTTGACTTTTCTACTTCTGTGGCAATTAGGCTTAATTTAACATTAATAATTAAGTTGGGAACTTTTAAATGGTTAATCGCCAATTGGAGCATCACCTGATTAAATCACATTGCACATTCTGTGTGCAAGCAGGGGAATAGGTCAAATGTCATGGCCATTTCATTCCCGAGCAGTGATGATTAAAAATGGGTATTTAAGCTAGACCAACCCATCGGAGACAAAATTTGAGATTTTAATCTGTCTTTTAAAAAAAACTGTATTCACACTAGCCATGTGGGTATGGGCCACCAATTCGGACAACCGTGCCTTCTGAAAATCTTCACATTACCATGTAAAAGAATCCAAAAGAACTTACTTCGAATCTGTTTTTTTATTTCCTTAGCGGGGTCCAGCCAATTCTGAAAAGGAAATGACAGTTTGAATTTGCACCAGAGAAGAATAAAAATAACTTGGTGATGATCACGCAGTAAGCGTGTTTGAAAGTGCATGGTCGCTAGCAGGCCCCCCACTGGGTCCTTCCCCCAAATCCGGTGCCCTTCACCAGGCCCTGCGAGGGCCCAGGCATGAGTCTAATGAGAAACTGGGTGTGCATGCACAATTCACGTGTGACAAAATTCTCTTCTTTTACAAAACTACCTTCAAAGATTCGAGCTAGTACAGCAACAGAGGAGGGAAAAAAAAAAAAGTGGATTCTATGTTCAAAGAAGTTCCTAGAATAAATTGAAGACACATGATGTCCACTGATGTCCTAGCCATTCAGTCCCACAAAGTGACTTCTGTGATTATAGATTCTTAGGCACTTTCCTAACAAATGAACACCTGCATGAGATTTATTATTTTCCTCATCAGAAAACTGAAGATGTTTAATAATGAAGTCAGACATTGTTCAGTGAATTGGGTAGGTATTAAGTATGATTCATTGCACAACATCAAAACAAATAATATCTACGAGCAAAATTTCTGTGGCTTAGTTCCTAGCGCGAGCACAATGGAAAGTTTCCTCTTCTTTATTTTTCAGGTAGTTGTGGGAACTAGTGAGGCAAAGCCCCAAATAGACTGCATTACTCAGGTGCAAGAGTTTACAGATGTATTAAACATTAAAAAGCTGCTGAATACATTAGACAAGGGTCTGGTCAGCAAACGACCCATGTCAGATTCTGATTCTGTAAGAATATGAAAGCATACTAAGCTGAATTAAGAATAGGAGAGCAGTCAGGGAACATGTTTTCTATGTGAGTATCAAGGTATTTGATTTTCATAGGCTCAAATCCACTGAAATATATCATCCAAGACAAGAACCATATATAATGCTTTCCTAGAACCATAAATGACTCACATGTGAAAAACAGAACTACTCTTTCCAGAATATTCAAGATTAAAAGAAGTCATCAATAATATCTTTCATAAAGAAATAAGGTGATTAACAGCATTTAGTGACTCAAAGGAGTAAATATGGGAGTGGAAGCAGAGAAAATGACTTACCAATTCAGTTTTCATTCTCTTTCTTAGAGTAATGAGCAGCTTGAGACATACGTTTTGTATTACTTTTAATCACTCACCTTCTGGTTTTCAGCATCTCGATATGTAAGCCCAAAATAGTCTTTTTCTAGCAAATTCAGGTGTTCACATACTTTATCAAACAGCACCTGGCCTCTGGAGCGTTTCTATGGGAAACAAAACAGAACAAGTCAACGCACATAAAGTTCTCTCAATTACCACGGATAAAAACGGGTCAAATTTAACACACTGCTTGCTGCAACTTCTGTGACGCCCAAGTGTGATCACTTTGCCATCTCCTCTTTAGTGAAAAGGTTCAATAAAGTGGGCGAACACCTACAACACCTTGTCCCTACAACCAACAGACAAAACCAAAACTCACCTGTGCCACTGAGTAAGTATAGGCAACCCATGCATGATTTTTTAAAAAAATTATTTTTAAAGATTTTATGTATTTTAGAGAGAGAAAGAGAGAGAGTGAGAACGAGCAGGGGGAAGAGGCAGCCGGAGAGGGAGAAGCAGACTTCCTGCTGAGCAGGGAGCCCGATGTGGGACTCGATCCCAGGACCCTGAGATCATGACCTGAGCCAAAGGCAGACACTTATCCGACTGAGACACCTAGGCGCCCGCATGGATGACTTCTAAACAGAAGTAGCTGGGGAAATGATGTGGGGCTTGGAAGTCTGAAACATCTTGTGAAATATAAAAATCTTGAGAGTCAAAGAAGACAACGGACCAACAAAGGCCATGTTTCAGAATGCCCTAGCTCAGTCCCCATGCGACCAGATTCGGAGCCTGGAAAAGAAATCAAGCCTATTCCTTATCTTAGTCAGACTTTCTATTCCAACCCTTACTTAGAAATTCTAGCAATGGATCACTTTCTAAAGCCCATTAATTTTATTAGTTTATTTTTGTGGATTTTTCTTTTGTCACAAATTTTAGTTTTGTATTACAGTGTTCAATTTTCTCTTAATTTCTTTTTGAGAAATCCTTCGTATTAGACATAAAATGTCCATTAAGTTTAAAGATTTTAGTTATCATTTATAAATATAAGTACAGATATTTATGCTACATTTTTTACCATAATACAGTCATTTACAGCAAGGAAAAAGGTAGTCATCTGAGGAACAAAAATCTATCAGCTTAATTTACTGTGATACCCAGTATCACATTTTCATGGAATCCTTCGAAGGTCTTTCATTCTGGCCTTGGAGACTGAGAAGGATGAACTGGCAACAATTAAACTAAACCACATTTTGTTTGTATCGTACCAACACTTCACACCTAATACATTAAGCATATTTGCCTTTAAGATTTAATGTAATAACAATGAGAGATGCAAAAATTGATAGACATTGTGCATGCCAAAATAATAAGTATTCAGAAACCTATAAGTGTTGTATATTACTGTGTAACTGTAATTACATTGGAAGTTAATTGCTCAGCCCCCTGAAGCATGACTATTTAGGAAAAAAGATAAATCTATGATAGAAAAGTAAAGCCTAAATTGTAGCTAGCTAAATAATCAATGATGTGTTTCAAAAAGTTTAATAATGCATGAAAATAAATTACATATTAGCAAAACTACATAATAACGTTGTTCAATGGATATGAACAAGTGGTAGGACAATGAAATGCTGCTCACTGGTTTATATCTTTTATTTATAAATAACAGCTTCTCATCTCTGAATAATGTTTAACAGATTATAAAGTTTTCATAAAAAAAATTGGTTTCTTCCGATGCTTCTACTGGTATTATCTTCAGTTTACGGAGAAGAACACAGAGGTTCAGAGACGTCAGATGAGAGAGGCAGATCAATCTGGGTTTGAATCTTCATTATATTCTCTGCAGCTATGTGAACCTCTCTGTTTTTCCCTCTGTAAAATGGGTATGCTACTACCTTCTTCTTTGGAATGGCTGACATTAAAATAAAACAAAGTATTTAAACTTGGTCCAGTGATGGCATATATCAAGCACTCCATAAACATTAGCTATTATAGCCCAAGTGACCAACAAGTAGCAGGATCTGTAATGCAGAACTTTCTATGTATGTATTTTTGCTTTCGGAACAGATATATAGCTCCTCGTGGTGCCAATAAGCAGTTCACTATTAACATGTCCTGCTCTTTCTTTAGATGTTAATTACCTGCTTGCTACCCAACTGCTTTAGCTAGACCAGAATATTTACACACACGTACACTTCCCCCCCCCCCCATACACACCCAAACACACACCAGTGTTTGGCCCAAGTACTTTCTCAATGTGTAAAAGTAAAACAAAGCAAATACAAATAAATAGAGTCTCCTCTACAGAGCCTTCTATATTCTCTGACCCAACAGCCCCTCAACTGTAGAATTATTTCTGAATATGCTGCAGGCTGCCTTGGGCATTGTTTTAATTAGCTGTCTTCTGGCTGCTGTGTTCTTCCTTTTGTCTAACAGGTGGCATGGATTAGCTCAAGCACAGACCGCTATACTAACTAGATCTTACTTTTCTGGCTTCTCACAATTTGATTTCTATTAATGATTCATAGCTCCCTCTTGAATAGACTAGATTTTTCCTTACTGAGTATTCTGAACATATTTTGAACACGACAAACAGTTCTTAAGACAATTACATAGTGGTCCATTCTTCACACTGGAGTTTGTTTGTTTTTCCCAAGAACCAAGATCAGGAGTCTAGGCTCTACTATAGATGGTTATACGTAAACAATAAAATTCCTACCTGCTAAATATCACCGCAACCACCAGCTAGCTGGATGACACTGGAAAAACCTTCTAAATTACTTGGGTCTTCATTTTCTCATCCTGAAGAGAGGATGTAAAATTCTATGGAGCAAGGCTGTCATGGGCTTGAGGCTATGAGTGGGTCCCCGAGTCTAAATGCCTGCAAGCAAACCCCCCATGATCTGGTAACGAACAGAAGCCGGGTGACGGAGCGAAGTGATTGGTCAAGATCTACGTCACACAACCAGGGAATCCAAACTATGAACAAGATGGTGGAATAGCTAAGGCTCAGAGGCTTTGCTTTCTTTGGGCGCTAAGGTCAAGAGGATACATCCACTGTCACCACTCGAGCACAGCAAATGAAATAAGCTTTTCCGTAGCATCCATGAAACTTCCCACGAATCAAAGGTCATTCAATATCTTTACCAACACCATCTGTAAAACACTGGTTTTCAACGCACTGCTCATCAACCAGTATCACCTGGCAAGTCTGCAATAAAATTTGCTACTTTTATTTGTCCCTTAGAAGAGTAATTTTAAAAGATTAATTTAGAACGCTTTAGTATGAGGGATTTCAAACAAATGCAAAAGTAGAGAGGACAGTATAGTGAAGCTCTGCAAACCTGTCACCCAGTTTCAACAAATGCCTTCTGAGGACCATGACCTTGGGTCGTCTAGAGTTCCACTCAATTCACCCTTCACCTGGTTATTCTGAAGCATTTCAGCAAATAATTTTATCTCTTTGTGTCTTAGTATGTAATTCTACTCTTTTTAAAAATGTAATCTCAGGGCGCCTGGGTGGCTCAGTTGGTTGAGGGCCCGACTCTTGGGTTCGGCTCAGGTCATGATCTCAGGGTCCTGAGCTCGAGCAGTGTTGGACTCCACGCTCAGTGTGGAGTCCACTTGTCCCTTTCCCTCCCTCTCCCTCTGCTCCTGCCCACTCTCTCTCCTTTTTTTCTCTCTCTCAAATAAATAAAATCATTAAAAAAATGTAATCTCAATACCTTTATCATACCTAAACAAAATTAGTGATCAGTCTTTGTATCATCAAATATCCAGTCAGTATAGATCTTCCTCAGTTTACAGTGGGGTTGCATCCCATAAGCTAAGTGTAAGTTGAAAATACCCTAAGTTAAAAAAGGAAAAAGAACTATCCTAAGTTAAAAAAAAAAAAAAAAGGGAAAGAAAATATCCTAAGTTAAAAATGCGCCTAACCTACCAAACATCATAGCTCAGCCTAGCTATCTTACACGTGCTCAGAACACTCACATTAGCCCAGAGTTGGGCAAAATCAGCTAGCACACAGCTGATTCTACAATCGAGTATTGCATATCTCAGGTAGTTCCGTGAATAGGGTACAAGCGGCACGGCTGCTGGACACAGAATGGCTGTAAGTGTATCGGTTGCTTACCCTCATGCTGGCACGGCCGCCTGCGCTCAGCATCATGGGTGAGTATCTACCATAAAACGCTAGCCTAGGAGAAGATCCAAACTCAAAATCTGAAGTACGGTTTCTACTGAATGCGTGTCACACCATCATGAAGTCAAAGACTTGCTAAGTTAAATTAACCACTGTAAGTCAGGGACTGTACTTTAATTGCCCCAACTGTTTCAAAGATTTGTGTTTCTTTTTCAGTTTGAGAAATCCACACACTATAACTGGCTGACGTATCTCTTTAGCCTCAGGCTGCAAGTTCTCCATTTATCTTGGTTTTATCCTTAAAATTAATTTAAAAGACCAGGTCAATTCCCGGCAGAGGTCTCTCAGTCTAGACCTTACTGTCTGCATCTCCACGGTATAATTTAATGTGTTCCTCTGTCTCCTGTATTTCCTGAAACCTGGCAGTTACAGCTAGAAGATTGATGTGATCCTGGTTTGACTGTTTCCCACGGAGTGAGGCTGCACAATTTCATCAGGAGGCATCAAATGACTCTTGCCTTGTTTTTGTGATATTGGCAGTCCTGATGATCACTGCCCTAGATCCATTAATCTGAAGTTGCCCGATGAGCATATCTGAATCCTCATCATGCCTCCTGCACTTTTTAGTTGGAGTATGTCTATGAGGGGATACTTCTCTTCGTCAGTATTATTTGTTGCAGAAACACCGTTTGATGATGGAAGTCAGGATCAATGCTCACTCCTCTTCTCCTTTATCTAATTTTAAGATAATGAGGTCTTCTCAGCATCATCCATCCAAAGCCACCAAATAGAAATTTTGTTTTACATGATCACTATGAACTCACGGATGTAAACAGGTTTGATGTGTTTCAATCCATTTCAGCCACTCCCTGTTTTGAGGCTCTCAATGTCCCCATCTACTCTACCTGGCCTCCTGCCTGTCGAGCCTCTCTCATCTTCATGAGGCTTCTCCACTGCCACTTCTTTAAAGCATTTCCTGTCCTCCCGGCCACACGTGATTTCTCTCTCTCTCCTTTGGGCATTACGGCATTATAGAGCAAGAAGAGGGCACTTTCCATATTCTGCCTTATATCACGGCTGTCTCTCTGTACATGTACCTTACATCCCTACTGACTATAAAGACATTCCCTAGAGGCATCACGCCTCCTATATGTATCTTTTATGGAGCCTCATTTTGGTCAAATACCGTTAAGAGATTAAAAAGGTAACTTGATAAAACTTCATGAAAAAATTTTTTTTCACTAGCGTATCATAACCAATGTTGTAGAAGATTTTAAACTCGTGGTTTTCAACCATGGATCCTGGGAGTATTTAAAAAAATGCCAATGCCCAGAAACCCAAGTCATCAAACCAGAATTTCTGAAGCTGGGCCCAAGGCATTTACATGTTTTCAAGATTCCCAGGTGATTCACATAAGCGTAGTTGAAATGTTCACTTTAAGTTATTTTTATGACTTGAAACTCAAATACGAGGACTCTAAAGCAATTTTTCTTTTTTTTTGAGAAAATGTGTAACTTTTTCAGATTGAGTTTAGCCCCCAAGCAGTTTCTTCTAGGCCTCTCATACCAACACTCACAGCTACATTGTGATAAAATGTACGTATATACACACACGATTAAAACCTAATCTGGCACATTTTAAGAAATGTAAGTTCTCAAGAAATAAAAAATCAGAAAAAAAAAGAAAAAAGAAATGACAAACCAGCCCAATGCCGAAATAAAATGATGCAAATGAGAAATGATACACCACAAAACTATTAAGAAAACAAACTTGCATTTTAAGCCATGAATAAAATATGCAAAATAGAAATGTTTGAGTTTTTTCGTTTTTTAAGGGATGGCATTTTCTCTTTGTAGAGCTAAATATAGACTTTTACTCAAGAACTTGCTCCATGACTGAAGGATAAGCCTAGGTATAAAGGTCTTGGTTTTCCCTTTTGCAATAGAGCAGAGGCACTACTGGCTTCTCTAGCAGGTGAGGGCGGTGACTAGGAGCACCAAACACACAGCCCTGAGCCCGGGGAGAGGCCAGGTGAGGAGCTCCTTACACATGACCTTCAGGTGACCTGGACACAGCTACTCCTGCAGGTGTTCCCTGAAATAAGCACGGCCACGATGCTCCGGTCTCCAGAAGTCAGTTCTTAACCTGTGCTTAAGACCACGTGAGCCCAGGCAGGAAGCCCGGACTAAGTCTCTGCACGAGACTTAACAATAGCATTTGGTTTTTGCTTCAGTCTCACAAAGCTATGACTCAGCCCGAGCGAAGCTCTCCTCCAGCAAAGGCTAAACGCTGAAATTAGAGAAATTTGTGAAGTCAGATATAATCTCCTCGCTCGGGAAGATGGTTATAGTTATTATCTCTCCGAAGCTGCACAATCATGAAGAAAATGGGGCAGAGCGCGTTGCTTTGCCTGCGAACAGGAGCTCGTCATCTGTCCGTCTTTCTCAGGAAGGGGACAGCGACCAAACTGGCACCAGGGCGTGCGCGGACGTGAAGTCTCCTCGGAATTTATATATGCATTTCTTTAAACTACCACACTGGAAAATGGGGGGGAAAAGCCTGTTGTTATATTGGCTTAGGCTTCAAACCACTTGTGCTAACATAAGGGAAAATGTATGATATTGAGAACTTTTAGGAAAACGGACACTTTTGTACCTCATTTTAGCTATCTTGAAACTTGAAGGTGTGCCAGTGCTAGAAGTACTTTATTCTTTCTACCATGTACCTTCCTCAAATAGACTATCTTCTGGAAATTAAATTCTTCCATGTATTGTTACATGTTGTGAACTTGTATTTCCGACAGAACAGCAAACTGTCTTTTTAATGCTCCTGACACCCGGTTCCCCGATACAGTAGGCATTCAACATATGTGCCTGATAAGTGCTAATGGCATGAGTTTGAATAATTTTCCCTCACATTATCTTGGATTAATCTTGAAGCAAAATGCCATCATTTTTTTTTCCATGCTTCCTTCCCTAATTGCATTTTTCTGCACTGAATGCTTTTCTATTTCCCTACTTTCCAAAGGTCAATTAGAATTCTCTTTATTTCTAACTGATTGCATCACAACTTCCGCAGAGTTCAGGAACATCTGAAATGCTCAGCCGACCAGGCCAGATCTTGAGCCCAAATCACACACCTGGACTCCATGTAAATCAGCTTTTCCTGGGTTTTCCTTTTTCTCTTTTGGACTCTTGATAGAAAAACACTCTAACACTGTCTGCCCTGAAATTTAAGTGGAGGATGGATTTTATTTTTTTTTAAACCCACACCTGGAAAATATCAAGCGGCTGCAGTCAACGCAGGAATAAAAGATTATGGGGTCTGGACGGTGACGACAGTCCATAAACCCTTTTGAGAGCTCTGTGGCTGGGAAGGTCCAAGAACAAGATTCGGCACCAGCTCCCTTATGCGCATCTCACTTCCTTTTTGGGCTTCCTGGCTTATATGTACCTTCCATGCCCAGTTTAGTAATTAGTACAGTATTATCCACATTGCCGCTGCCAGAACCTATTCCCACAGGGGCAGGATTTAATGGGATCTTCCAGCCTTTGTTCTGATCCCACATGTGATCCAGGCAGTATTCTCAGAGAGGGCGGACACGAGAGGCAGACACAAAATTTCTTCTGTCCAGATGTTGCATATATCGCCAGCCTTTCTTTAAATCCATGAGCAGTCGGCTTTTTCAGCAAGCCATGATGGTTATCTCGTTCAGAACGACATTTCTCAAAGACCGTACCACAATCACCCCATCAGTAGTTATTCTGTTAGCCACGATGACCTGCAGTGCTCTGTTAAAATAGGAATATGAAACTCTTTCCTGGTCTTGGTAAGGTCTTAAACAAAATAGTGATTTCCTTCCCTGTCTCGGTTATCCAGAGATGAGAATTCATCTGGCATTATTGAAACATCTTTGACATGGGCATCCCTACCCTATTCAAGTTTCTTTTCTGTTCTAAGTGAGGAATATAAGTCAGCCCTGAGGCCGGACCCTAGTTCTAGAGAGGCTGGCTCTGTAAGGTTAGACAAGTTATCCAAACTTTCTGAGCTTCACTGCCTTCATCATAAAATGGAAATAATACTGACACTTAAGACAGAACACAGGAAAGCGTATTGCCTAGTTCATGGAGAACAACAGCCAATAAATGCTGGTGACCATGACTAGGCCCTTTTGATAGGGAGCCCAGGACACTTGGAGTTTCTAATGCTGACATTTGGTGCAGAGAGTGACATACTGTTGAAAATCAACTCCTTCTGCAGTGAAATCACCGTTTCTCTTGTGAAAAACAAATCTCATCGTATAGGTAAAACGGAGAAATTGTTGAAAAACAGTATTATCCATAAACTGAGTGTACATTTAATCATCACTTACAAACACGCACAAGATGGTTACGATATATCGGGTACACTGGCGTATGTTGGCACATGGGCCGAAGCATCAGATAGTTATACATCATCATACACGTGACATATTAGTCCTGGCAAAACCAGAATGAATTGTTCCAATGCTCTGACTATGCTTTGACTGAGATCCAGTACACAGATACTTTCAGCACACTGGTGACAAGAGCGTCTTCCTGAACGGGAAGCCTCTCCACTTTTTTAAAAAGAGGTCTTTTTCACTCAGCCACAATCTGTTTCTGCTTTCATTTGTAGAAGCAATTTCGGCCTCTATTTGAAATCAGACTTTTGTGCTCAGACACATGCACTGTGGTAGATAATAGCCTTCCAGTGAAGCATGCTTCTTCTTGGCCAGCAAAAACATCGGGCTCGGTTTTTTACAAAGAGTTTCACATCGCACACATGAGATGTTGGCAGTGAACTATCAGACAACATTTCCTGCTGTTAATCTGCTAAGGATTCAGGTCACTAAGCCAAAGTGTGCAAAAGGAAGGCAGAGAAGGAGGCCTAAGAAAGAGGAATGTCTGAAAGAGAAACAAATCTGAATCATGTAAAATCACCATAGGGTCGAATTCTGAACGGTGTGGAACTTTGAGAGGAAGTACTTAATCTCTTTCCTAAGATGATTCTGGGGGGCGGGCATCGAACAAAAACCCAAATCGTGATTTATAATTCATGTGGTCAAATAAACGGCCATAGGAAATGCAAATGTTGACAATGAAAACAGGCGTTTTAATAATATCAATATAATGAGTATACATTTGCAGCATGGCCACTAACTTTTCAAACCTAGAAGGCATCAATGCTCAAAACAATGTAAGAATAATACTGTCGTTGCTTTCAACAAATAGGTAACGGGTGAACCTGTGTCCTTTCCGTCAACTATTTTAGCCTATTAATAGGGCGAGCCTGGAAGCAGGATGATGAAAGATATCAGGGTTATTATATAAACTACTCACACAATTTTAAGATGTAATCATATCATTTTACCAGTTAAATATTAGTTTACAAATTAAAATGATCTTATGTATGAAAGACATAGTGAAATATGAATAAACTTCTGGAAAAATAGGATAGATGATCTCACTATAAGTGACAGAGCAGTCTTGTCTTCGTAGGAGCATGTAATTTGGATTACTACTTAAAAACCAGCAGATGGGGGGGAGCCTTTTCAATCATTAAATATCTTGATTTTACATACATTTCCTTCAACTTTTTCTGACACGTGTACTACCTCATATGGAGCCCTCTGGGGTATGGCTGGATCTGTGTATCAAAGGTCGGTACTGTTTTCTGACACCCTCTATCGGGGGCATCCTGGTTTAATACTGCCTGAGCTCACAATCCGGAAAAGCCAGCACTAATCCTCTTCGCCTGTCGGTCGCCACTCCTGTGAATGGGGGTGGGGGGGGAGGCTGCTCAACCCAGCTGAGAAGGGAGGCCTGGTCCTAATTCTAGAACCAGACCAGACGGGCCCGCCTCCTCGGGTCTGCAGAGTTAGGAGAAGTTAGAAGGGCAGGAGGTTGCCCTCACTGCAGCAGTTCTCATTGCTCATTTAGCCTCCAAAGAACGCTAGTCACTGCTGTTCATCACTGCATACTCATCTCAGATGATTAAGTTTTCTGATTTAAAAAGAAAGTGTGAGCAGTATTAGCAAATGGTAGTAAATAACAATCACATAAAAATTGAGATGATCTGGCAACTCGAATCAAGAAAACTTGTTTTCAGAGAAGGTACACACAGGCTTTTGCTCTAACCAGCAACTGTAGCATTTTTTTTTTTTTTTACAGGAAAATGAAAAATATTCTATTCAAGCAAAGGGTAAAATACAACAGGCTCGTTCTAATTTTTCTGCTTTTTCTTGAACTCATGAGAAAGCAGCTATCTTTTCTGGAGCTTACCTGCACTGAGGGTTGAACTGGGGGGTCTGGGCCCCAGAGACTTTGAGATGCTCCCAGAGGCTCACATGATGCTGTCCCCCCCCCCCTTCTTTTACTGTTGGGACTACAGACCAGCCCTACCCACTCTCACCTGGTTTAACAGGGATAGACGGGCAGCAAAATGCCTGCGACCCACGATGCATTGTAGGATGTGAAGTCAAATTCCAAGGACGTCACCCTGGAGATGTTATCACATTTATTTCAACTTCTGTTTTTACCCTAAAAATCTGAAGGAGAATGAGTCCATGTGGGAAGACCAGTGTTTGACTATCAGCTTCAGGAGGGAGAGACGCTCTGGGACACAGCCGGCCCAAGTGTGAAGGTGGTAGGACCGCATCACTGCCTGGGATGCCCTGTCGGCCTCTTCAGCTTCCCCACCACAAAGCGCCCCCTCATCTCCACACTCCTTCATACACCCTTTACCTCAGCTCCTTCTCCTCCCAGGCCTCTGCCCACAAGCCATCTTTGTGCCCTGGAACGTTCTACGTGCCCGTCTTCTAGTTCTCCTCTCAAGCAGCCCTTCTCCAGGACTCCATCCCTGACTTCCAGGACTAGCTCAAATCCCAGCAGACATGCTCACACAGCTCCTGCACTGCACGGTCAGGGTGACAGTTGTACACTGGTTTCTCCACGATTTGAGTCGTGTTAATGTTAGCCTCTCAGGTAAGCAGCTTTACCTCATGACTGGATTCCCTGCACATATCACAGCGCTCGGCATGGAGCAGGATTATTTTTTCTTAATAGAAAAGAAAATCAAGTGAAATAAAAGCATCTGGGGTTGATTTCTTGTTTCAAAATTCTTCAAAAACTGCTCTGATCTTTGATATTTGTTCATGACCAATTTATTTATATTTTTCTACCATGTGGGGATCGTCTGCTCTGGCCAGATCTAGAGTATTGGCTTTTTTTTCCTCCTGTTTTCACATGAGGGCAGTGCTTTATTCCTGCAAATGAAAAACCTATTAGTTTTTTAAATCCCCTTCAAATGTTGTAGGTTTACTTGCTATAAATTTCCCAAGTTTTCCTCAAGGAGCTGTGGCTCCAACTCATTCCTTTCATTTGATACACACTCTTCCCCTCACTCTGAAATAGGAAAACACAAGATGGCTCACGGTTTCCAGGGACCTCCCTGACTCCACCTATTAGATCAGCCTGACCTTCCAGCGGTCGACAAGCCTGCATCTCACACCGCGTGCACAGGAGCTATGGTCTCGAGATGAATGGGGACAGCAGTCTATGCACAGTATAGGGATGGGTTTGGGATTCTTTTCTAAAATTTTATTTCACATTCCCAGAAAAGTAGGAAGGATAGTCTCTTCTCCCTCATCTAACGATAGGAGAGGAGAAAGATAAACGTCAAGTAGCAGATCGGAGAGTTTACTCCTAGGTGTGCAATTGGTCCTGCCATCTAAAAACTGTTCTGCAAGTGAAGTCATATTTCTGTAGCAACCACGATAATTAATAGGCTTGCAGTTCATAATCCAATAAAGGAGATGATTAATATTTACATAGCTGGGCACACAGCTGGTGTTGACGTTATCTTGAAGAGTGCACGAGAAACTCCTGAAGCTTTAAAGGTTTTCTGAGCTGCAATCATTGAGCTCATGCACTATGAAGGACAGAGCTGGGGCCTGGAGCATCTTTTTGTCTCCACGATGCCCTAGATCCAATATGAACCTCAAATATTTCCTTAACCTCAGGTACTTCCAGGGCCCATGTCCTTGCAGAGGAGGGTGATATCCTCTTTGTGAACATGTTTATGAAGCTCTCACTTCTCCTGAGAGATGGCAACATCATCCCTAGGTCTGCTCCTCCAAAAACGGACAACATAAAAAGCACTGAATCTAAGGATAATGAAAAGCATAATCTCAAACTGACACATCATTACTCATTGCTTACTGAAGGTGCGGCTGAGGGAAGTAACAATCACTGAGATTTTCCTGACGCCTATTCCTGATCTACTCCTTGGAGAAGCCGGCAGAGAGCTGGAGTAGAGCGTTTCTCTCAAACAACTGGACTCGGAAAAAACACGTTTCTTTGGAAACTTTGGAAACTCGGGTGTTTTTATTGTGCAGACACGGGGCGTCCAGGCTTCCTCCCCAGAGCCTGTTAGAGAGCTTCGTCCATTTTCTCTTGGTGCTGCTTTCTATGAATTTATTTCCTTCTTGTTACATTCTGTGCACTTACACAAAACGCTTTAAATCCTTGTTAGAACATGGCAGGGGATAAATATTAGAAGCCCCAAGTAAAATGTATTTTTGAAAAAAAAAAAAAAAGATTACATTTCCAATTTTGGTGGGTTTTTTCTCCTTGTAATGAATTCTTCACCATTGTACTATTAAAAAAGGTCTGCAGATCATGACATTCTGGATCATTTTTTTCCCTAAAGGAATCACTGGACACATTAACTGAAGCATTCTGCTTGGGGTAATCATTTAAAACCATTCATAAGCTTGACACGCTCAGTCCAATGGCATTTCCCTGAAGAATGCGGTGGCTCTTTAGTGACTTTATTTGCTGTCACCATGGCATTCCATAAGAAATAACAAGTCTCTTTATTCTTTCCAGTTTTCCAAACACCATAATAAGAAGCAATTCCTTGTGCTGACTGTACATCTGCACACCATCACTCATTTCTAGAAGCAGCAGCAGGGAAAATGAGGTGCATTCCTAAGTGGCAATAGGACTGAGAGATAGGATTTTCTTTCACTCTTATTAGAAAATGACTCTAAATGTACATACCAGTTAAACACAGCTGTCTGTTACACTGAAAAAATACATTCCCGCACAGCAAGGACGTCTTATTTGTTGAAAAGAAGAAATCTCTGCTGATCAAAGCATTTCATGAATTAATATCTAATCTGGCCATTTTGATTTGCCATTTGTAGAGATATCCTGGACCAAGATTTCAGGAAACAGTCACCAGGCAACACTAACAAAACAGAGCAGCCTTGGCAGGAGAAGCAAGAGAAAGACCTACATTTCATTTATCTAGAAATCAAATACTCATAATAGTCATTGCATAAGGGAAATCATACCAACAAGCTATAGGAAGCTAACTTTATAGATGGAAATGTTATGTGTTCCAACAAAAAGCTCCCACAACTTGGAATCCATGACCTCTTTTAGAAAAACAAATGAAAGGCTTAAAGTGCACTGGCTGGTCAACACAACCCAGAGGTCGGAGGGGAAAAGAATCCTTTGCTTCTCTGCTGTAAGGAGAGGGAAGCGAATCCAGAGTTCAGCACCAGACACCCTTCTTCCCTGGCCCAGGAGGGAGGGGAGATCGGGGTTGGGGAGTAACAGCAGAATGAGGAGCAGAGCATCACCAAAGTCCCAAACTGGACACCTCCTGGAGACTATGCGCAAGGGGTTGATGTTTTTCTAATTTGAGATACAAATTTTAAGAGAGCTTTCTGAATGACACCACTGCTTCGCGGTTTATAGTATAATTATAGTACCTTAAAAACCACAACTATTCAGTATGCCAGTGTAAAACGACTCCTAATAGTTGTTAAGTTGTTCAAAGAAATCAGGGATCAGTCATTCCTTATAATAAATGTAATGTTATAGTTCTTATCACTTTGTGTTAACGGAAAGTCTAAAGTTTATAAAAGACAGCCAAAAGCCAAATTAAGGAAATAAAAGGCAAATCGACCACAAACTGCAGGGAGGCACAAGAATCAATCACAAGAATGACAATCTGAATCTTCTCTCAAGGGATGGTACTTCAGACAGTCTCCAGCTTCCTGTTTTCCACACTCAGTAGTGCAACCAACGCCTTAAAGGCATTTAGCAAATGACATAGGAAATGCTTTCCTACATAGACTCTCTCTGAAGGATACTCAGTCAACCATAATCACGACTTAAGGCCCCCGTGGGCTCAGGCACACCCAGTGCATAAGCTAAGGGTATGGCTAAAAGGGACCAGGACTGGGTGTAGGGAAGAACATGAGGATGGGGTGAGGGGAGATTTGACAAAGCTCTCCCCACTCCCAACTTCAAATGCTCCCCCGTTTTCCCCAGGGCTCTGCTATTCATGCTCTTCTTATTCATTCACTGACCATCCGCACAATCTCATTCACTCCCATATCTGAATTAGTATAAAAGACAATGGCTCTCACAAAGCCAACCAGTCTGCCTTCTCTTGCAAAGGCTAGATGATAACTTCAATTGCAATAGTAGACCCCTACTTTCATATTCTAGGCACTTTAAATTCAATAGCTCTGAATTAAATTAATTATCTTCCCCTATAAACTTTTCTCCTTGTATTCTGCATCTGTCTATGCGGTCACTCAATCCAGAAATTTGGAAGTCATTATAAGTTACTGTCTCTTATCACTATCCATATCCCCACCCTACATCCAATTAATCAACTCTGCTCATTTTCTGGAGAGTTCTTTAAAATCTATTCTCTCCCCTCTATCCCACTGCCACTGCCTTGGTTCTGGTCCTTAGGATCTCTTGTCTGGTTTGCTGCCAAGAGCTGACTAGTGTCCCTGTTTCAAGTCTCTTTCTCTTCAATTACTATTTCCTAGAAGTATGTTTTAAAAACACAAATGGCCAAATAGCTCCCCTATGTAAAGTCCCAGAAATCTCATCACCTCTTGTGAGAGGCAGAATTCTAAATGGCCCCAAGATTCCCTGTCTTTCTGGTGTATACACCTTGCACAATCCCTGGGACCGTGAATAGAGTGGATCTCATTCCCACAATTAGGTTATGCTATATGACACCGATGACCTTAAGATAGGGACATGATCTGGGTGGGCCTGACCTAATTGTGTAAGCCCTTAAAAGCAGAGTTTTCTCAGGCTGTAACATAAGGGGAGGCAGACAGATTTGAAGGTCCAGGATTCAAAGCTGAGACAGAGGGGGCCTCATAGCAAGGACCCAAGATCAGATTCTGTAGCCAAGAGTGGTCCCCAACTGACAGCCAGCAAGACAATGGGGACTCCAGGCCTACAACCCACAGAAAATGAATTCTGCCAAGAGCTCAAAGGAGCATGAAGGTGGCTCTTCCCTCATTCAGCCTCCAGCTGAAGATGCAATCAGTGAATAACCTGATTTCTGCTTCATGAGACCCAGGGAGGAGGACCAGCCGAAAAATGTGAGATGAAAAATATGTGTTAAGTTGCTAAGTTTATAGTTATTTGTTACTCAGCAAGAGAAAATCAAAATATCTAAATAATACCCAAGCCAGTTATCACATCAAACCCATCCACCCTCATGGGTCCTTGGCCTTCCTTTCCAGCCTCATCTGTCTCATGTGCCCTTGATGTTTCAACTATATTCGATGCTCGTTCTTTGCATTTCCTTACCTGCTCAAGCTCTAACCAGAATTATGTAAATATCCTGAGCATATTTAGAATTACCCTGGAAATTCAAAAATAAATAAGATAAAATATGTGAATGCCATTGGTCTTTCAGTTGCCTTACAATACCACTGCAGGGCAGTCAGCCAATGTTCTCTTATAATAATTAGTATCTACCTGCCAAATAGCGACGCACGTGCTTACCATTTGTAACAATATGAACCAGCATTCAGAACAACTTAACTCCTAAGGAGGTATTTACAATCAGCTAAAGGTTTGCAGTTTTGCTTTTTATCATTAGCCCCGTTTCAGAACCTAGATCCTGAAAGAGAAAGAATAATACAGGAAACACGCCTCAAATAGCCACTCCCAATTTCATCAAGCAAGAGAGAAGTTCTCAACGGTAGAAAAGGATCTGTTCCAACATGAAAAGGAACTGACCTGGGTAAGCTCCCATCTCTCTCCTTCTTCCGGGCTACTTCTATTGTGTCCTTAGTTTTAATTAAAACCCAGCATACCATAGAATTCCTAATATGGTAAGAAGCAAACAAACAAACACCCCCTCCCATATCCTATACTTGCTCCAGAAGGGCAAGGAAAGGATGACCTGAATTTTTAAAGACACTGAAAATAAAACTGAACAGTGAAGAAGCCTCTTGAAATACATTACTCGAGTCACTAGGTAGGAAATCAGAAAACACAGTGAGTTGACGCTTAGTCGAACTAGAAAGAATGTTCTGTCCCAACTTCCAAAAGGGACTAGAGATAAAGGAAGAACAGGGTGCTGTTGTCAGGCCCCTTCCATAATAGACTTTCCTGCATAGTTTGAGGGAGTTCATTACTGAAGCCAAGGAACACTACCTCCTTGCTCGCCATAAAATGTGAGTCAGTTCAGGGTAAGAGACTAGCACTGAAAGCCAGAAATGGAGTGTGTGTAATTATTTTCAGGACATATTCAGGCTTGTTAAACACCTACTGATTTCTGACACCACCGTAATAGCACCTTAGCTGTGTCTTCTGTCTATTCTCAGCAGGTTCAAGCTGGGCAGTGGGAGAAAAAGCAAATTTCCTGTTTTCCAGGTCGTTTCTCATCCGCACAAGCTTCTAGGTAACTGGTTTAGTTGTTCTTGTTGTTATTTAAGACACATTTTCTAGAGCCGTTCCAGGTTTCCCACATACTCCCTGCCCCAGACAAACACAGCCACCCCCACTAGTAATATCCCCCACAAGAATGGCTAGTTTGTCACAATCAATGAACCTACACTGATTCGTTATCATCACCCCGTCCAGAGCTTACACTGGGGTTCACGCTTGGTGGTGTACCTCCTGTGGGTTTGGAGAAATGCACAGTGACGTATCATGAGGAATACTTTCACCCCAAAAGTCCTCTGTGCTCTTCCTGTTCATCTCTCTGAGTGCCCCCCACCCCACCCTCTGGCAACCACTAATCTTTTACTCTCTCATAATTTTGCCTTTTCCAGAACCTCATATAATTGGAATCATACTGTCTGTAGCTCTTCTGACTGGCTCCTTCCACTTAGCAAAAGGCATTTAAGGTTCCTCTATGTCTTTTCATAGCTTGATAGCTTATTTCCATAGCACTGAATAATATTCCATTGTCTGGATTACAACACAGTGTTGTATCCATTCACCTACAAAAGCAAATCTCTGAACAGTATGGAGGCTAGGATCCCATTTTTATATTAAAATAACTACCACTCTAAGAGTATTTTCATTTATATTCTTATAGACAAGGCCTAGAAGGATATACTTGATGCTTTAGGGGGTGGCAGTTGCAAAAAGCTAGGGAAGCGTTCGGATCTGCTGGCCACTATAGGCCCGACAGGGACCCTGAATTCCGCAAGCAGTCAACATCCACTCGTTACCACTCCCAACCACCCCGAGAGTTCTGGTTTGCAGATGAGAAAATGGAGGACTTGAGGGGATGAGTAACTTACACAGAAATGCCAAAGCCAAGATGTCACAGCCTATTGCTAGCTAGCTACTATGATATGGTGCTTCCCAAAGTTTAATATCCTTAGGCTCCAAATTCAATTCTTCATAGAGTTGGTTGTGAAAGCTTATTCTATGGTACCACAATCCTGCAGTCTGATTTGATTCATGATACTTCCATAGATATTCATATGTTCAATATGCAGGGCATCTACACATTATGCATTTCACAAATATACTCAAAAAGCCTGCGTGAAAGTGATCCTTTTAACTGACCTGCTGGTTCCACTACTCAGTGAATGGATTCAAAGGAAAATTATAGTTCAACACTTCTACTGCTCTGTCTTTAATGAACCCTCATGTTTTGAGTAGCACAGCATAAAAACTGACAGGGCAAGTTTCTCAGCAAAAATCCCCAGCTATTTAAGCAAGGTAAAATTTGTCAAAGCTGAATCTAATTTTTCAATTTACATAAGAATTTTTATTTATCTTTCTTAAAGGGAGGTTTCTTTTTTTAAAAGATTTTATTTATTTGACAGAAAGAGAGAGAGAGAGAACACAAGCAGGGGAAGTGGGAGAGGAAGAAGCAGGCTTCCCGCTGAGCAGGGCGCCCAATGCGGGACTCGATCCCAGGACCCTGGGATCATGACCTGAGCCAAAGGCAGACGCTTAACGACTGAGCCACCCAGACGCCCTCAATTCACATAAGAATTTTTAAATGGCCCTCTATTTATTGGTGTGACTTCTACTAGACACACTGAGCACGTCTGTCTGATATGGAAAACTTGAGAGAATAAGTAAATGTGAGAAAAATATAAAACCTTGGCAAGAATGATGAACAATTTGTTTTTCACGTATTGGTAGCCCCGAGTGGGGCTTACGTTCAAAGCTAAATGCACTATTAGCCTTGAAATAAGTGCCCAAATTGGCTGCTGTAATTTATTAACTGTGGCTGCAATGAAGATGAGCCACAGTGTATGTCACTAACAAAAAAAAAAAAAAAAAAAAAAAGGCATGTATTCAATATCACTATGAAACATCTTAGCAGAGCTTTCTCCCCTAACTCATTATTTTTCCCATCTCCTACTGAATTATTTAATTGCCATAGCCAAACAGCAAACATGACTGAGCTGAAATCCTACTGTGAGATTTTCCCTTTTCCCTCTGCTATAAAAATTAACAAGATCACAGCAGTAATAAAACCACAAAAAGGTATTATTCACAAATACAACTTAATATTTCCTTTTGAGTTAAAAATATTCTTCAAAGTAATATGGCACCATATTGACCTCCCTTCATACGCTCATCGGACCCTGGACCATAACACATACGTACCAGCCAAACCCTGAAACCAAGTACTGCCTGACCATGTGCTTCGTTTTTTGACTGGATCAGCCAGTGTGTAGATACCAGGAGTCATGTGAAAACTAGTTCATTGTAAATATTTAACCCTGTCCCTACAAAAGGGCCTTCATTTTCATAGTGTACTCCAGTCTTCCCTGAACCTACTTCTATATTTTGTTGGAAACGTGGACAGGCACACACACACACATGCACACACTTCTATTTGGGGGCACTGAACTAGAGTTCATGTTCCCCTACTCTAAGAACCTAAGATTCTACTGGACTTCAATTCTGGATTCAGAAAGAGGTCACAGGTGCTGTTCTTAGGCCTCTGACCTAGGAGACAAGGTCAAAAGATAACTGCCTCTGAAATGGAAGATAATCTAGAGAAGTGGCATCAAACTCAGGAGACTATCACACCAAGTAGAAATGGCCCCAGGTGATCATCTATCTATGAAAAGATTTTCTAATCTTGTGGCTAATACCAGTAGTCTCCCTCTTAAACTTCCTTTAGGGCCAAGACTATTTCCATGAAAAGAAAGGCATCAATTTAAATGCTAACTAAGGGGAGATGAGCTATAATCTTGAAAATTATAACCTGTCTTTCATGGGGGAAATGCTGTAATTATAAAATGAACTGGCAATTGATCAGGAAAATTGAAACAAAAATCACAGTAGAATGAAAACCGCTTCTCTCCAGAAGGGAGGGCTAGGGTCTTCAGTTTCAACTGGCCTTTTCACTTTGAGCTGGACTGTGGTAACTGCAGAACTTGCCTAAAATTATTCTATATTAAGGCAAAGAGCTGAGCCAGGCCTGAACTTTGTTCCATATACCAATTTGAAGAGGCTCTGCATTTTATCTCTAGCTCCTTTCCTCAAAATGAAACAATGTTGCTTTTAAGTCCTACTCTTCACATAGTATCTTATCTCATGATAGTATAACCAGAAGCAAAGGCTTGGCAATCACTTTCAGAAATTAGGTTTAAGAAGTTTTGAGAGACTGATATTCTTCCCATCGACGTGACCTGTCTCTCTCGGACAGGATCTGCTCACAGCCTCAGACCCCTTTTGTTCCCAGGGAGGCCTAATTAATCCACTCCAGGCCTACAGTCAAGCTGCCTGTTTATTAAGAGGAGAAACCTATTAGAGTGTCTATGGCAGATGTGTTTCAAGGAGGTTTCAAAGCCTTCCAGCCAACACCAGAGGGGAGGGAAGGAGAAAGAGAAAGAAAGGAGACAGGAAAGTAAACAGAAGAGACACTTTGGTGGTCTTGTTTCCTTACTTCCCCCCCAAACCACATGCATTAACTACAAAATCTAGAAAAATCAATTTTGGTGTCAAAAGTTTACAGAATTACAAATTAAAGAGATATTCAAGAATCTGACATATTATTAAATAATTTGAAAAGTACATCTTTCTCCTTTTTTTCTCTTTTCACCCCACTATTTCACAAGCCCAAGCTGGAGGTAAATGCTGTTTTGGTTTGTTCCTCCTGCAGCTACAGACTTGGAATGTTTTTGAAGCCGCAGTAAAGAGACCTCTGGAGCAGAGGGCAGGAGATCTGGGTTCTAGGCCCTCTCTCTCCGTTCCAGGCTGTGGGTCCTCAGGCACACCATTAACTGCTCTGGGCCTATTTCCTCATCAGTGAAATGAGGCAGAAGACAAAGTCATTTCCAAGGTCCCTTTCAGATTTAAGATTGTGTGACTCTATGAGTAAGACAATCCCGTGTCTAAGCTCGAAGTCTGACTCATTTGGTTTCCAGTGCCTGGAACATAATAGGCCCTCAAGAAATACTTTATATGAAAGCCTCTGCAAAATTAATAAAAGCTCCCTGGGGGCTTTTGCACATAGTGTGATGTTAGTTGTACAGATTGAAATGGTTATAAACAAACAGAAAAAAGAATTTGCATAGGCAAATAATAATTAAAACTCAAATGATTCACTTTCTCGTTAAAAAAAAATACTTCAGTGCCTACTCTGTACACACTGATCAATGTATTCTGGAAAATACAAGGATTTTAATGAGGTGTCTAAGTGATATGTTGAAGCTGTAATATAAGTCCACGGCTAGGAAGGAGCCTGGGACAGCTGGGACAGCTCAACCTGTGTGAATGGGAGGCTGTGGTCACCACACAAGGGACCGGTGGTCCGCCATGTCGGGAGACTCTTCCTGAGGAGGGAAATGAGGAATTTCTTGGTCTAACGTAGGGAAGCACTTCCTTGGCTTTCCGGGGCAGGGCTGAGTTACAGGGGGCGTGAGCTGCACTCAGTATGTAAAGCGGAATGGGTGCTAGGTGGGATGGTTGTCCGTCTGTCACACCCAAGAATGGCACTTGGAGTAACAAGTGTTCTTTCTTCTACATGGTCTTTCCCTAAACGTCAAATTGAGCCTAAACCTAGTGTGCTAAGGGGAATTATTTTTGGAGAAGCAGCCGAGAGAGCAAACCTCCCCCTGAGCTCAGAGAAAGGTGTCAGTGGCTGACTCACCATCTCATAAAGGTCTGTGGCCTGATGGCCACAGATTCCAAGCACGTGTGACAACTCTCATCTCAGAGCTAAAACAGGGGAAGATTCTGAAGGTGACATTTAAGCAAGTAAACTAGATACAAAAAACATGATATATAACCTGAAATTTTAATCACGGGCTGGTGAGAAGTAGAAAACGGATCATTTTTCCACCTGAAAGACTGTTTCCTTCATTAAATGCACAGGGAACGAAGATCTTTGTGAAAATCAAGCCCGGTGCGGTACGCAGCACAGCTACCCGAGGCCGCACGCCGGCGCGGGGAAGACCTTGCGCAGAGCCGAGCGCCTTTTGCTCGTGACCCCGCCTGCGCGTGCGCGGAGCACGCGGCTCACTGCATCCAATCAGCAGCACGAGGGGCCGCAGAACAGTGGGAACGTGGAGAGCGAGAGGAACAGGCACGTCACCAAGCCAAGCTAGCGTTTCAGCATCACAACATTAGACTACGGACATGCGCAAAACCAATCTCCCGTCAGGCCTTAACTCCACGTGACAAGGGGCAGTAAAAGCCAAAAGAATTCCTCAGGGATTTTTGTCTTTGCCACGGCTTCAATCACGAAATGTGCACAGACGCTCAGGTTCCCAAATTCACTCAGCTTCCGAACCCCCACCCGGTCCAGTGACGTACCGGAGGGTTTGACCGCTTCGATTTCCTCCCAGTCACCCTCCTAATTTTAACCTTACTATTATTTAGAGGGTTTAACAGACCATGTGTACACTCATGGTGGACTAGAATTTATTACTTTTTAAAAATGAAAACCAGGAGAAAAGATTTAACAATCTGAGTCAGAAGTGTTTGTTTTTCTTACCCAGCCTTAATGAGGACAAATCTGAACACCGTGGAAACATTTCTACCAGTTCTGTCAGGTAAATGAGAAGGTGTGTGTTAACAGCCCCTGTACGTAAGCGCTCCTACAGCTGCACCCAAGAGTCATCTCACAAGCAAAGCAAGTTAATTAAAGTCCTTCCATCCTCAGGAGCCCCCAGGGGCATCGGTCTTCAAGCAGGAGAGCTGCTGCCCCTGGACTAAAGGCCTTCAGTTACGCTCATGACAGATGGTACCATGTGGTAAGCTGTTCAGTCGAGCAGAGACCCACTGAGAGGTTACAGCGGAATTCACACGATTACACAGACTCAAAAACTCTGTGATTTAATGCAGCGTTGAATGGCCGATAGTTGTACTGGTTTGAAAAAAAAATCCTTATTTTCTACGTTTTCCAATTCATTATCATTTCTTACAATCTGTGAAAAGTAACAGGCACTCTAATCAACTTGGTTGATTATGGCAATTCTACCTGCTGTCCAGTCAAGGACTTCCAAACCAACCGTCGGGTATTTTCATCACATAACCTACACAAATTGGAAAATTCAGACTCTGAATTTGTTTTTCCAACCAAATCCTAGTAAGTGGAAATATGAAACAGAAAAGTGAATTGGACAGTTCACTGAATCATGGGCAAGACAGAGTATTTGGCAAGTTTTTAAACAGTCCCTTCCTGACAAAAAGAGCACATTTAGGACAGGGTGCCATACATTTCCTACCCTCTCTGGTTCCTTAGAAGCATCACTAGATAGCATCAAGAAATGCTTGTTTGTTGGTGCGAACTGCCCCATTTCTGTGCTTGCTTGGGACTCTGAACCATCCTGGAGTGACCTGAATGATACTCCGTCATGGAGCCCATTCAACCAGTGGGCCTCTGGATACGGTCAGCCCTGGGGGAGGGGCAGGTTTTATAGTTTCAGTGTTGCATCCAAGTAGGCCATTTGATTTGCCTCAATCTGGATAGAAATCTCTCTCCAGTGTGGCTGATTCACTGGCATTTGCCCTGGAGGTACTAGTCCTGTGTGGATTTAACTGGGCCCATAAGAACTAAGTCTCCCTCACCGTTGGATCAGCAATATTTAGGGGCTACATGGAGTGAGGTGAGGTTTCACACGCATAGAGAAACACAGCAAGTTCCTCGTAAGTCCCACCTGCAAGGTAAACCCTCTATAGCTTTTACAGTGACGCACTCCCCCAATCGGGTTTCTTGGGGAGAACAAAGCAAACTATGCCATAAAAGGTCTTAGACATTTTACATAAAGCAGCAACAAACTTGTATTATGAAATATGGACTCAAATTTCAGATCATGTCTGACTTATTTTCCTAAAACCAAATCAGACTAGATTAGAATGGTGCCCAAACAAGAGAAAACATTTCTAATTGGATGGTCATTAGGAAATACATTGTGTGCTAATCAGTCAGACTGAAGTGAGTCGGCAGAACACAGAAGCAATGTGACTAAGATGTGGTGAGCACGATTTCCTTCACTGCATGCGACTGGGATATTTTTCTTTATTTTTGCTTTTAAAATTTATGTCCGAGAAATAAACAGCAACCAGGATAGGAAACGGGCTACAGGAAGTCACTGGTGTTCTCTAATGGTCCAATAGAAAGAAGAAGGGAATGGCAGTATTAGTAATTCTGCTGGCATGCATGAAAATACGGTAGTGTGTGAACATTTGCCAAACATACATAATCAAGATGCTTAAAAGATGGTCTTCTATTATAAGATCTTTTCTTCTATCTTACTCATAATGTAATTTTCTTATAGTTTATTTAGATGATCAAGATTTAAGAGTGTGAAAAAATAATTAAGGAAATAGTCAAATGGAAAAACACTGAATGCTACAATGATCTAAGCCTACTGCTGGAGGGAAGTATGAAAAAGCCAGCATGATTAGAAAAGGCTTCCATCTAAACACGAGGAGGCAGGAATTGAAGACTTAAGGGTTCAGTCATTGTGCTCAGAGAGCAACCTAATCCTGTATCTCGCTTTTTCAGAACGCTGGCTCTGTCCCACTGCAGCACTGTGGGGCAGGGGGAATGCTACCTTGTGGTTTCAAAAGAAAAGAGAACTGGGCTGTGCTAGTCCGAGGTAGGAGTGTGTGTGTGTGTGTGTGTGTGTGTGTGTGTGTGTGTGTGTTGACAGGGGTACTTTATGTATGACTATAAATTCTCATGATGAAGTCATGGCAGAGGTGAACCTCCGTTGATTTTGATGGTGAAGTCACGAAGGCATTAAATAAGTCATGGGGGAAAACACTTAAGCATAGAGATTCATTAAAATGCCTTTTTTGATGCCTTATTAAATGCAAAAAAAAAAGTTACACCTCTCACTGTCTCCTGCGTTCTCTTCTTAATTCACTTATAACTGTAGTTGTTGGGAACTGAATTAGGGAGGCAATTCTGCTTTTTCAATTCAGACTTCTGTGTGTCTCTTTTCTCCATCAATCTTAGAGTAGGAAGGGGCATTGGAAGTTGTCTGGTCTGAGACTGCATCTGATGGTTTCCATAAGTGTACCTACAGTTCCTGCTGGAATCCTCCTACAGAACACATATGACAAGGTTGACAGCAATAATTTAAAACCTTTGTTTTCTGTTTGCTTAAAAATCGGACCTCCCATAACTTCTACCTTAGTTTTACTTTCTCTCCCTCAAACTATGTATGTTATGACAGTCATTCAATGCCAACTTTTCCAAGTTACTGGAAGAAGCAATTCTGTCCCCTCCAAATCTAGAAGGGGACATGTGGAAATGTTTTCTTTATTCAACACACTCTATTTCTCTAATCATTCTTCATAAGAGATTTCCAGATCACTCACCATCCTATAACTCTCTGCTGAAAAAGCTCAAGTCAGAGTTCACTGTCACTCCCATTATCAAATAGCTACCGTTTATTAAGAATATGCTATGTTGCAGAAAGTGTTCAAATTAAGCATCTGCTTTAATCTTCTCGATAACGGCTTTTTGAGGCAAGCATTTTCACCCCCTATTTTTCTGGTCAGGAAACCGAGGTTCAGAAAGCTAAACTTCCTTGAAATCCCATGGGTTACAAGTAGATAAATCTATTTTCACACCTGGGTCTGGTGGCTCTGAAGAGTGCTATCCTATAGGAACTAATGAACAAAACACGGCAGACGGGATCTCTCTGGCCCAGGACCCGGGGGGGGGGGTTGGGGAGGGGGTTGGGCGCTGGCCACATTCGGGAAACCACACGCTACACTTCCACAGAAGCCACTGTGACCGCATGGAAGTTTCTGACAGCTACACCACACGGCTGGTTAAGGCTGAGTTTGTAATTGACTTAAACCCAAGGATTAGTTTCACCCAAACTGTTATTAAATCTGACCACCCCTTCCCCCAACACATTTCTATTTTGCATCTGATCCTTACAGAGTGAAGTCTGGGCTCCATTTCTGCTAAACACTATCTTGCTAGTTTGCTTCCATGTCACACACTGTCCGCTTCATGAGAAACCTGGGTTCTGGCACATGGGCTGTTAGTCACATTTAAAGGTCTATATTACTTAAAAATATTGTTCAGCTATTCGTTGTGTGTGTGCCTTCATCCAAGATGTTGATAAAAACTCTGTGTAGAGGAGGGCAAAACCAAAGGACACCTTCCCTAGGGCAATGTTTTTCAACCACCGTTTACCTACTATACCCCATGCACCCCACCAGTCAAGATTTATGTTCTGCAGTGCGTATCTAAAATCAACAGTCACTCTGAACATGTGTTTTCGGCTGTATCTTGTTGTCGCCTTCAGAACCACGTCTCTGATTCACAATCCATTTTTCTTATTCAACCAGTCAGCTACAAATGAATCCATTTCACTTTACTATGCCCAAATTTCTCTATTTTCTCCACAAGTATGTCAATCAGTAGTGACCACATTTTCTTCAACTACCAATGTCTGTTGTAAAACTGAAAATATTCTGCTGGCCAAGGACTTTATGTCTCAGAAAAAGAGAATTACTCTTAATCCTTAAGAATCCATCAACTTTGGGGGCACCTGGGTGGCTCAGGCAGTTAAACATCTGCCTTCGGCTCAGGTCATGATCCCAGGGTCATGGGGTCAAGCCCCACATTGGGCTCCCTGCTCAGTGGGGAGCCTGTTTCTCCTTCTCCCTCTGCCCCCTGCTCCTGTTTGTGTGCTTGCTCTCTCTCTCTCTCTAATAAATAAAATCTTAAAAAAAAAGAATCTGTCAACTTTATAAAAACAGTATTACAAAAGAAAATAACTGACCAAAATTGCCATGTCACTCAAAATGTTCAGTGACATTAAAAGTAACACTGAATAATATCCAAATTTAATTACAACATAAAAATTCTGAACTCAAAAACACAGATTATATAACACATTTGAAGCATGGGATATAAATTAAGTTTAACAACATGATCAACACTTACATGTACCTCAGTTAGCCCTGAAGCACTTATCCCCCCTACACACAAGGCACTATAAACTTTCTTCTAGATTCTTCTTTAAAAAGCTCTGGTAGCCATGACTAGACAACGACTGCCAGGTAACCCTGTTTATTCCATTAATAATACAAACAACAAAAAGACTCTCCTCAAAATTAAGAAAAAGGTTCACTTAGATCAATTTTTCCAGAAAGTGGATCCACCCTAGAAAAATACAATCTCTCTCATGGTTACAAAAGTCTTTAAGCTTCAGAGTAAAACCCAGGTAGGAGTACATTATCAGATCTCCCAATTTCCAGAATAAATCTCTAAGTCAGTAACTGGATACTCTGAGCTCAGAAATTAGCCAAAATCAAAGCCAGAAAAATGTAAAAGAGGGATCTGTGCATGGCACGCCATAGGTAGGACCCTTGGAACGTGCCTTGCACTCCCTGCAGCAGCCCATCGTAGGTGTCAGGTGACAGGGTCACAGAAATTCTATCAATATATGATGCAGTAATTTTTGATCTAAGAATTTTTCAAAAACTCCTTTTTTCCTCTATGTTCCTGCAAATCTAAAATTAGTACACCAACCCCATCCCCACCATAAATGACATTATCAACATGAAATGGATTTGAATCTTATGACCCAAGAAAAGGACTGGGTGCAGGACTGCATCATGCAACACAGAAGAGGAAAGATGTGGGGCTGTAGACAGAGAAAGCAGAGAGGAGTGAATGAGGAACCCAGGAAATCAGGTGGGCTTGGAGCTGGCGGGGTCTTCGGATGACTAGAAGTGCGTGACAACACACAGACACTGCTTGTGGGGCCCGGGAGAGCCTCGCAGCACACAGAGCAGAAGAGGCGAACTGTGTAGACCTGTGATGGGAGGGGCGGGTGGGGAGGGCGGCGTGATGTCTCCGCCGGACCAAGGGCAGGCGGCTGAGGTGGGAGGAATAAGCTCTTGGGAAGAAAACGTTCAATCTGAAACTGAATGGCCTTGCTGAAAGAGCGAGCTGCCCCCTCCCCGCTGTGGGGAGCCGGCGCTGTGGCTAGTGCCCACCCGGACCCGCTCCTGTGCTTTCAGTTCACGCCCTGTGTGTGTGTTCTCCGTGACACATGGAGAATCCCCCCATCTCCACTGCTATGGACAGTGGTGTTCTCATCTGTTAACTTGGCCTTGTTAAATGTCTCTGACAAAAGTCACTCAACTGCTCCTTCTCTGAGAGGGATTTTAGTTTTCTTCACAAAAAGAACCAAGGAGAGTAGGCCCTTTTACACGCAGGCTGCAATGCCCACCGCGATGTACATTTAAAAATTACTCCAAGAGGAGGACATTCACAGTTCAAATGATCCTACCAATGCTATATACAGAAATTTACAAGTTCATACCGATTAAAAGTTGCAATCATTCCAATACAAAAGATATTACTAATTTAAAATAGAAAAAGTAAAATTATTCAAATAGAAAAAGTACTCAAGGAGAAAAAGGGAATTCATTTAAATGATAGCTCATAAGATATTAAAGAAAAACTTGATTTTTAAGGCCCCCATTTTTTTCCCACCATGGAAAGTGCTGGAGATTTTTTTTTTTTAATTAAGATCACTTTTTTCTTTTGACATTTTTCTTTTGATTGTAACATTTTGGAGACATTATAAGTACTTTTAGTAATCTGATCTCCTGTTGGAGGCTTTGAAAAGAATTTTGTATCTAGAAACTCAGTCTGAATAACCTTCCAGAGTTCTGAAAACAAGAACGTGTCTTGTATGTTTCATACCAACATTCTCCAGTTCTCATTATCTGCGCTAAAAAAGGTTTAAAACATGCACTCACCTCCACATCACAGGTATATTCTGATCCATCCAGAAGTATCACTTTGCACTGCATGCTCTTAGGCTTTTTGACAATCTTTAATGGAGATCGAGATAGTTTACTGCTAGATGATTTCTGAGAAAGTTTATCGTCTTCCAATTGCTGATATTCGAGCTGTTTTGCAGCCCCAGCAGCGAACTCCCGTTCCTTGTCAGTGACCTGTGAAGAGCAAACAATGAACAGTTTTCAGTGCAAGGCAGGAAATAAATATTGCATTGCTCAGGCAAGAGCAGAACCCTTTAGACATAAGCTTTCCTATTTCCCAGAGCAGGAGAGATGTCAGGATCAGGATACTGTGAATGGATATGTATGCCTACATGGATATTTATAATGCTAATGGTTTCACCTAAATAACTTTTGCCATTTAAATGTACCAACGAGCTTCATTTCAGTTTGACTTGAGAATTTAATTTAGAAGCACAGAGTTAGCAAACGCCATCAAGACTTCACTAAGCAAAGGAGGATACAAATGGACTCCTGACTTTTTAAAAAGGCATTAGACAGTACAGGTCTTTAAAAATAAATCATTTAGATTTTATTTACTGTACTCTGTTTTCTTCATTCACTGGCTCCTTCTATGACTCACAATGCCTTACATACATATAAGGTATCTTATAAACTTTAAGGCCTAGAGAGCTTCAAGTATTAATCTTCTCAGTAATTTTACATCTGTTAAAATATTTGATTCAGCTCTAAATCAATTCCACGAAGCCAGCAGCACTGAATTTCATCACAAAGTAATCCCCTTTAGTCTGTTCCCTCCCTCACTGTAATGAGCCAGTGTAAGAGCAGATCACATCTGTCCAAAAGCTTTAATCTGCTTTCAGAGCACAACAGTGTAGTCCAGGCTACACTCAGAACGGCAGAGGATGTCCTAACGGTTAAATTCTCCCTTCCATCAATAAATACCCTTGGAAATCTCTATGTGCAACTATTTTCTTTACATCCCCCTTCTTTATATATGTGTGTTTGCATACATATGTTTCATTGAAGTACAGTTGAAACAATATCACAAGTAGTTTCACCTGTACAAAATAGTGATCAAACAACTCTATGCTGTGCTCACCACAAGTGCAGCTAGCATCTGTCACCGTACAATGCCCTCTTCTATTAAATGATCACCAATGGTATTAATGTGCAAATTCAATTCATGGGCCAGACTATCATTTCCACCAGTCTGCAAATGCACACTGACAGACCAAAGACAGACATGTTGCAAAATTCAGGTTAGGCCCCTTGGCTGAGCATGAAATTTCTTCTCTCACAAACATACTATTATCCTAGTAGCTAAAAGCACATGACCTTGACTATAAAGGTTTATTGAGGTTTATCACTTCAACTTTTCTTTCTTATTAGTGGCTACAATTTTATGACACTCTAATCACAAAGTTATCTTGTGGTTTATTTATTTTGGATTTTAGGTATGGATTTCTGCTTTTATAAAGTCATTTTCTACCTAATTCCCTCCAGATTATAAATACAGTCCTTTCCTCCACTACTTTACACAGGAATTCAGGGCAAAGTTGTGAGAAGTTCTTCAGAATAAAAAGACCAATTTGCTGAGTGAAGGGACCATGAAAAAACTGAAAAAACAACTTCAAAGGCCAAAACAGTTGAGAAGGCTAGAGGTAGCTAAAAGACGTAAATAAAAGAAAATCTGCGCTCGCAACTTGGTCCAACTTTTTTTTTTTTTTTGGACTATTAGTCTTTCATATCAAAGCATTAAAATAGTGCTGCAAAAAAGCTCAAACATGAATTTTGGCCTTAAACTAGTTGAAGAAGTTTGGTAACCTTGGAATTTTTTTTAAGATTTCTTTATTTTACTGAGAGAGAGTGCGCGTGCACACGCGTGTGCACACACACACACACACGTATGAACAAGCATGGGGGGAAGGGCAGAGGGAGAGAGAGGATCTCAAGCAGATTCCCCGCTGAGCACAGAACCAGACACAGGGCTCGATCTCACGACCCTGAGATCATGTCCTGAGCCAAAATCTAGAGTCAGCCACTTACCCGACTGAGCTACCCAGGCACCCCAGTAACCTTAGAATTTTATATCATATATTTGCTAAGTGCTTATAACTTATATAAGACTTTCACACTTTTAAGATTTTTTATTTGAGAGAGAGAGAAAGAGAGAGCACAAGCGGGGTGGGGGAAGGGCAGAAGGAGAGGGAGTGAGAGAATTTCAAGCCCCAAGCCTGCGGTTGGGGGGCACTCAATCTCAGGACTCTAAGAGCATGACCTGAGCCGAAACCAAGAGTCGGATGCTTAACCAACTGCGTCACCCAGGCGCCCCAAGACTTTTGTACTTTTAATTCACATTTTCATCTCATCACAGGCAAAGTCAACAGAAGCTACATTTTTATTTAAATCTCACCACCTGGAATCAACTTTTTCTCTGTATTGGGGAAGACGAAATTTCATTTTTCCTCTGATAAAATGAAAGTATCTGTATGAGGGGCGCCTGGGTGGCACAGCGGTTAAGCGTCTGCCTTCGGCTCAGGGCGTGATCCCGGCGTTCTGGGATCGAGCCCCACATTGGGCTCCTCTGCTATGAGCCTGCTTCTTCCTCTCCCACTCCCCCTGCTTGTGTTCCCTCTCTCGCTGGCTGTCTCTGTCTCTGTGGAATAAATAAATAAAATCTTAAAAAAAAAAAAAAAAAAGAAAGTATCTGTATGAGACTGTGCTTTCTGGGCTACTTATAGGTTAACTCCAGACACCCCTGAAACCACGAGCGTTCAAAGGGAGGTGTTGTTTCCAAAACACTTCAAGCACGAACCCATCACTGAGCCTCTCATGCACGTTTTCAACAACTTCATAACAGCAGACAAGGACCTCAACGAAACGTCCATTGTAGTCACATACACAATTCAAAAATATCAGTATCAGTGTCAACCCTTTTTGCATTCCTCCATTTCACTGAATCCTCATGACAGCTCTGGAAGGTAGGTATCTAGGTCTCCTTACCCTCATTTATACACAGGAGAGAAAAGGGTAAAGGGCACGGTCTCCACAAACTTCCTCCATAAAACTAGCAGCCTGGAATTCAAACCCGGCCATGCCCATGTTTTCATCACCACAGACTACCAAAATGTACTTCATTTCACCTCCAACATAACTGGGCTCCTAGCACGAATCAAAGAAGCGGAGAGCAGAAGAACCTGAGAAAACAACCTTTTCTGATCTCTTCATCTTGTTAATGAGGAAGCAGAGGCTCAGAGGCTGAATGCGTTCTCTGAGATCCCTAAAATAACTAGGGAAGAGGCAGGATTAACTAGTTCTCCTGACTCGGCAGCCAGTTACCTTTCCCTCAAAGGGCTTTAGCATCATTTCTCTCATCTTGTTTCAGACATCTGACTTCCGGAAGATAAAATACATGTATCACATCTCGGCACAGAAACTCTTTCTTCTGTACAATTATTTCCCACTCTCACATTTATTTCCTTTCAGAGTTAAGAGGGAAGAATGGATAAAAAAAAAAAAAATCCAGTCTGTAATTTTAAATTTCTGAAGGTTTAAAAACAATCTAAACACCACCATCCTCACATCTCCAAAGAAAGAAACGGTAAAGGAAAACCATGATGACAACAATGGCTCCTTACGTTTTGTTTAATAAGTTGGAAGGATAACCTCCAGCTCCCCATCATGAAACATTTTAGATCAGACACAGCATCTATGTACAGAACATGGAAATAAATGTTATTTTTAATACTGCTTAAAAGCAGAACATAAATACCATGGGAAAAGAAATAATTAGGTTGTAAACATAGTTTAATGTCATAATAATGTGTTGTGCCTTCCAAAGAATTTTACTAACATGCTGATTTCGTGTCTCTTCTCTCAACATCTTGTACAATTTCTAGCTTGACACATATGCTTCCAACCTAGAAAAAGGTCAGTCGTTTGCAGGGACACCCAGATTTGCTTACCATAGCATGAACTGGTACCCTAACACAGGTTGATTTCAGGTTTGAAGTTTCAAGCCAAAATAATTTAAACATGGATTCATTCAAAGCCCAAGCATTAACCATCCTTTATATTTTGTATGAAAACTTTTAAAAGAAATAGTCGCATTACGTAGGACAACTTAAGTATGTCTAGATAATATGGTTGAACATACACGCACATAAAGGGGTAAAGACACCCACGTGAACGTTCACTAAACGTAGCTGGCAACATCAGCATCACAGTGACCCCTGAGAAGAATCAAAATAGCTCTAACTGCTAAGCCTGAATAAAAATTAGGAGCCTAATTAAAGCTGGTGTGGTGTCTAGCCTCCCTGTAAACCCAGATAAAACCAATAACCCGCAGTCCAGATTCCAGTGTAGGTTGAAGTGCTTTGTCAAGTGAAGGAGTTACCAAGTGAGGTTGTGGAATGTCATTCACTGAAAGTCTTAAAATAGCATCAATTTCCATCTGCCTGGGACCAGAAGGGGGAAACAGATGACCCCTCATAGTTCCCTCTAGTGCTAAGAGACCAAGGTCGGCCCAGACCCTGGAAAAAGGTCAGTACACATTCCTGACTTGGTTTTCTGGGTGATGCTAGCAGGTGCGGGGCAGCCAGTGGCGGCCTGTGTCCCGGGGCTCACCTCCTTCCTCACAGGGGTGCTGTGCGCCGCGGCCTCGAACTGTTCTAGGGCCTGGTGCTGTTCCTCGCCGCTGGGTTCGGGTTCGGGCCCCGGCCCCTGCGGCGCCCCCGCGGGCCCCTGCGCCGCCGCGGCCTCCTGGGGCTCGGCCTCCTGCTCCGGCTTGGATTCCGAGTCTGAGCCAGATTCGGTCGTCATGGTTGATTGTTCTGCAAACAGAAAATGGCAAGGTCCCGTCACTTGGTGTAATTACGTTCGCTAGGCACAAAAACTAGGATGCTTTCGGTGAAAGGCTGCGTAGAACCACAGTAAAAAAAGGGAAACATGTATGCAATGCAAACACGATGCTGCTGCACACCCCTAACAGATGACTTCCGTTTACCACAAAGATGGTTCAGAACGAACTGAACTCGAAGTCAAAATTATTTGTAATGATCACAGGTTTTCTTCCTATTAGGTTTTTGCCACAGATGGCCATAAAATGACATTAAAGTAACGTCCTACAAATTACATAACTCAGGCACACTTAATTTCAGAAAAATGAACCTTCTGCATCCGCTGGATCTACATTTTAATCTCTGGGAAGGATGATCTAATAATGGAAGCAGATATTCTTTCTCCTTCCCTCTCCCTTCCTATCTCTACCCAATGCCCCAGCTCTGCCTCTGGAACCCCTGAATCTATCCATTCTTCACCGAGCAAGTGCCCTTCCTGTGCTTTCTCAGAACCCTGTTGGCCGCTTTTGAGTGAACAGTGACCACGACACCAGAGGCTTCGTTGGCAACGTGGAACGGGTCCCACACTGGACAAGCCCTGGGTACGGCTGGAGGGAGCCTGGGAGCCCCATCTCTCCCTCCTTCACCAGCGAAAATTCACAGCTTCTTCCTGGCTTCCTCCTGTTTCCCCTGACAGTTGAAAGAGGAGTTTGTCTCGGCTCATAAGGGACTCACATGATGGTTCTTAATATCTAATAATCTTCTTTTTTTTTTTAAAGATTTTATTTATTCAATTGACAGAGAGAGAGACAGCCAGCGAGAGAAGGAACACAAGCAGGGGGAGCGGGAGAGGAAGAAGCAGGCTCCCAGCAGAGGAGCCTAATGCGGGCTCAATCCCAGGACTCTGGGATCACGCCGTGAGCTGAAGGCAGACGCTTAACGACCAAGCCCCCCAGGTGCCCCTAATAATCTTCTCTTACACCTAAAAACACCTTCTAAAATAGAGCCACCATCTTGTAACGGTTCACCAGTCAAGACACGTAAGTACTTTGTGCCTTAGTTTTCCCATCTGCCAAATGAGGGAATTGACCTGACCATATCCAAAGAACTTATTTTCTGGGGGTTCCTTCTAATGGGCATGCCACTATGCTTAAGGCAGTTTTTTTGCTTGAAACAGCAAGAGAGCAGCTGTGCCAGCAGCTACCATGTCATTTTAAGTAATTTCTTATCTTAGCTATATGGTAAATATCTCAAAAATAAATATCCCAGACTGTCACATGATTTCCCTTCCTAATTCTAATTTTATGGTAAAAATATCAGGAACAAAGGGTTAGTGTAATACTCTAAGCAAATGATACACCCGTTAGTATAATACAGAATTATCAAAATACTACTCCATAGTAAAATCACCATTTAGTTCCTATCTTCACAACACGCACTGGAATATGTTTAATAACTTGAAGAGGGAACACACAAATACCAATCCATGTTATAAACTAAATGCTACATCCATGTTTTGTATCTAAGATTCCTTTTTATAATCACCAGCTATTCTTTCTGTTGAATAAAAGATATATCAACTTGCCATGTGCTCAGTTGCCCAAAGCATATGTAAATATCAAGACCAAACACTGAACGAGATAGTGATCCAAATAAGATGAACACATTTTCTTTTTTCCTCTTACAGTTTAGATTTTTAGGCAAATCTTGAAAGTAAATATTATATTCTTCTTTGTATGCTTTTACTAGAAAGTGTGAAGTCCACAGAAAAGATAGAAAGGAGGAAAGGTGGTGGTATGGTGTAATCCAGAGCCTGTGATCAAATTCGACCTTTTAGAAGGGAGAGGGTCAATTTTAATAGTTCAGTTTGCTGAACTCTCAACTAAGTGCCAAATATAAGTCAAGCACTGCCCATGGTTTAGAAACAGAAATATATATGTTGCAACCCTCCTCACCCCAAGGAGTGGAAGAAATGGACTCTTCTCAGAATCCATTTTTTCCATCTCCCTTTCAGTAATTAAACTTTGTTTTAGCTGGTATTCCTCCATCCAGCTTGAGACCACCACGAGTTGAGGCCAGGTGATGAAGTCTGGACCAATGAGAAAAGAGAGACTATGTGTCCAGCGTTGAGGACATCTTCATAAAGGCAAGGGCACTTGCCCTAGGCTTCCTTTTTTCACTGGCTAGGGAAGAATAATCAACATTATCACCATAGACTCAGTCATGGAGGCCCCAAATTCAGGAGGATGCCGGGGCTGCCCCTTCCAACCTGGGCCCCTGGATGAACTCCCGGAGCACAGCTCAGCCGCTCTGGATTGTTTCATGCTGCAGAAATTCATTTCTGTCTTCCCTGAACCTCGCTACGCTTACTCAGGGCCAATCTAATACATATCCTTCAGACTAAAATTCTACCAAAATATAGTCATGCTCTAGTGGCTTCCATCTCAGCAAAACAAAGTAGCCTTCCCTCAATCTCACACCCTCCATCAGCTACGACCATACTTCTCTGCTTTCCACTCATAGCTTCTCAAAAAATTGTGTTAACCCTCACTGTCTTCTACTTCCTCCTTTCCCCTCTCCCTGCAAGGACCGCAGTCTGACTCCCACTGAGGTGGACAGTGGCACGGACTACCCACGCTCTTCTGTCCTGATCTCATTTCACCTCTTGGCAACCCCAGCCCAGGTGACGAGACTCTCCCTGCCAGCATGTTTCCCTCCCTTGGGGTTCAGAACACACCACACCCTCCTGCTTTTCTCCTATCTTTCAGGCTACACCTTCTTATTCTCTTTTACAGTCTACTTCTTATCCAACCTCTACATGTGGGAATCTCCTGGAAATCGCGGTTCAGGCTCTCTCCTCTTCTCATTGACATTTTCTCCCACTTAATGCTATGCTTTCCCAGGGCTTTAAACACTTCCCAGAAGCCAACTGCTTATAGACTCATATCTCTGGTCTGAACCTCTGTTCTGAGGTTTAAAACCCAACTGCCCACTTGACATTCCTCACTGATAGCTCACAAGTACCTCTAGATTTTTCTCTCTCAAGTCCGTTCCTCCCCTCCCTCTTCTTCCTCACCCCAAAAAATAGCAATGTCATTCCTTCAAGCCAGAATTCCAGAAATCAGCCCTGACAGTTCCTTTTCCTTACTTTCTCTAACTAATATAGGAAAGTTTTGCAAAATATGTTTTGCAAAATATATAATTTTTCACATACATATACAAATACCTATATAAATATTTCCAAAATATATCTTGAATTGGCCCCCTGCCACCATGCAAGCTATCATTTCTTTCCTGAACTCCTTAATAAACCTTCTCTTCCCTGTCTCTTCCTGCCCACCTCTATTCTGATCTTCATAAAACAGAAATCTAGTCACAGCACTCGTGTTAATAGCTTCCCGATGTGCTTAAAGGAAATCCAAACTCTTAACTGCCATGGCCTTCCAGCACAAGCCTAGGCCTCAACACCCAATCCATGCCCAGTGACACTGCCTACCCCTCTCTCCCACGATGATCTGGACACATGATCTCCTTTTGGTTGGCAAAGCCCAGCAAGGTTTTCTGCCTCCAGCCTTTTTAGACACTCTGCTCTCTGTGAGAACATTCTTTCCTCTGCTCTTCAAGTGGCCACCTCTGCATTCCTCAAGTGTCAGCCTGAGAGAGCCATTCCCTTTTTACATCATTACCCTACATGTGGTGCCAGTACCAACGCAGTACCTGGACCACAGTAGGCATGTGAATAATTTGAAGAACAACGAATAAAATCAACCCCATTACTATCATATCCACCTACATACGTGAATGTGTAATAACTGTTCCTCATAGCCTTTAGCCATTGTAAAATTTCTCAAGTGAGGAAAAAGTAGGTATTTCTACGTTTAACGGAAAACAGAACTCAGTTACAACTTTCAGAGCTGAAATCTCCCTACAGGTAATAGATGCTGTTGCTGATTATTTTACCAGTAGGGCAAAGGGTTTTCCAAAAACTCAAAAAGAAAACGTTTAAGTGGTTTAGAGAATCTCTGTAAGAGTAACCAAAGAGTCACTAGATCATAAAATTTAAAAATAAAATGCAAACGACTAAGAAAGAGTACATTTTAAAAAGATGCTTACTTTTCTTCCCAGACAGGGCAGTTCTTACGTATAAATCATATTTAAAAAATGCTGGATATCTTCAAGGTCTTCTATTTTCTATGAATATCATATTTAAGAGTCTCTATTTTGTGTGTTTCGGCAAATAGCTCTAACTTAATAATTAGATGTGAAAATGGTCACTGAAGCAAAACCAGAATCATATCTCAAAATAGAAACATTTTAGTTCATTTCACTTTAAAATGTATGTACAATCTTTATAGATCTAATACATGAAAATAATTAGCAGCAAATAAGTTGTCGTGTGTGCCTGGATGACAGACTTAATTTCTTTGGTCTCCTGCTTCCTCTTCCATGAAACAAGGGGTTCCGCCTAGAAATTAGTGATGACTGAGTGAGGCTGGTGTGGGGAAGGGAGTGAAAGATGCCAAACTTCTGATCTTCTTACAGTTTGCCTTCTTACAGAAGTCTCTCACCTCTTTTACCACGTTCTTTCAGCCTCCTTGTCTTCGTAAACATAAGGAGTTTTTATACAAATGTAGTTTTAGCGTAGACGCCATTGGAGTGGACATACCAACACACTCTAACTTTAAGAAGTTGTCCAATGCGTGTTAAAATAGGAATCTTTCTAAACACATGACGTTAGCCCCTTGATAAACATGAACTAAAAGAGAAAAATTAGTACAAGAACATCTCAATTTTGAGTTTCAGTGTTATTATTCTGATCATGAAACCATTTTGTGACCTGCTTTTCTCTTTGATTTCATGACTTGTCCCTAAGGCAGAAAGCCAGCTCTGCAAAAGCCAAGCAAAAATGCAAAACAGAACCCAGCAACCACCTATCAACTATCTAAATAATAAAATAACCTACCATTAGTTTCTACCTACAAATATCCCATATGATACCTTACCTGTCATAGATCACATAAATCACAGAACCTCAAACCTTGAATAAACTCCTATGCACTTGTCAAATATTTCTGAAGCATATTATTTCCCCCAGCACTACATGCATATAATGAATGAAAATCACTGCTGTTTCTTGACTAATTGTAATAAAATAAAACTTTCATTGCGGCTGAGAGATAGTAGAGCAATAAACCTTAAAAATGTAAGGCTTTTTAGTTCTGGAGTCTCACTAGAATCAATACTATAATTCCACCTATCTGAAAGGGCACGAGTTCATACTGTACCGATCAGTAAGCGGCATCGACAGCCTACATCAATAAATCCAGTGTCAAAACCTTTAAGTCTTCTTCCCTACCCACCTGCTGTGATGAACTAATTTTTAAATGGCAAACAATTAAAAGCACAAGCACCTAAATACAGTACTTCTAACTTTAACTCATTATTTTCATAATTTTAGAGTGTGCACTTCCGGTCTTATACCCAAATGCCAAAACATTTTCTTAAAGCAGATTTGTAGGATATTTGCATTGCTTTGGTTTTTCTTTTTTCTTATGCTCACTCCTTGCTTTCCTGGATGACCCTTGCCACTTAAAGTCGCACACTTCCCTTTCCAGCTCACTGAAGTCTCTTATTGTCCAATGCTCCCTCCTCCTCTGATATACTCACTTTGGTCTCAACAAAGCTGTCAATGATTTCAGTTACTGGAAGTGAACGCCATCACTTGCAATTCCAAACAGAAAGCAACACAAAATGTTTTGGCTTAAACTCTGCCCTTTCTTGAAACTAAGTTTACCCGATCAGCTGTGTTCTGCTCCAGCTAAAAAAAGAAAAAAGAAAAAAAAGAAAAATCCTGAATCACTAGAAACCCTGAATCCTAAAAGTTGAGGTAAAGACTTTCATTGAGTGTTCCGGTGGGATGGCAAGAGGAATCCTCTGTCTTTTCAAGAAACAGTAACTATTCATTACTCCTCTCCCAGGGAGAGATTTAGTAAATGACTAAGAAATTAAGAGATAGTGATGAGCTTCCAAGGAGGCCCCGTGCAGGTATAAATGAAGTCACAGTCCCAATCCCCAGTCTGTTTCACCTACAAAAACTGGTCTTGGCTTTGTTCCTTTTCAGCTCCAGTTTTCTATTCCATAGAAGACAAAAAGTCAATTCATCGTCATCTTTTCCACTTTTAGAAGTAGCATTTTAAAATCTCTATCTCCTAACTAAATGACTGCTTTCTATTCAAATGTACCTGCCTCCTTGCTGATATTAAAATTCAATCATATTAAAAGACACCAACCTATCAAGGACTTAGTGCAGGAAAATGCTCAACTTAAATCTCTGTCATTTACGCATAGAACAGGATTTCTACTGAATAACCAAGCACTTTGTTAAAAACAAAAACAAAAAACAAAGTACTTTATACTGTTTACCTGACTTCAGGGATATAAGACTAAAATGGACATTTTTTTTAAAGCAAGTTTTTTTCCTCTATTTCAAATATAAATTCATAGAAGAGAGCCTAGTATATAAATGTCAATATTTGTGACTAAGGAATAGTATCCACCATCAATTGTGAGCAAACTATAAAATGGTAATATCACCTGGCACTTCTACTAGCTTCTGCCTATTTGCATCAGAAGAAGGGGGAAAAAAGCCCTAGTGCCATCCATCTTAAAAAAAACAAAAACAAAAACAAAAACAAACAAACAAACAAAACAACCAAAACCAAAACAACAACACAGGAAACCAAGTCAGCCTGCTCTTGGGCTCACTCACACTCTACTCTTCCACACCCACCATCCTTCCCCTCCAGTATGGTCCTACCTCTTTAGAGCCATGCTTATGGAAGGAACCATCTTCCCATGTGGTCACCACACCATCCCACACTCACTCTTTAGTGTCCCCCGTTATTCTAGTACACCTCACCAAGGTTACCAATGACCTCCCTACAAACCAATAAATCCCAGGTGACATCCCTTCTCATCTTTGAATTCTCTGCTTTGGATACTCTTGATTTTCCTATCTGTTCTGGCTACTCTAATTTCCCTTGGCCTCTTCATGGCCTGCTTCCCATTTTTCTCTTTCTAAACTTGCTAGCTCTCTAGGAGTCTGTCACATTCTCCAAACCCTCTTTCTTGGAGAGCTCTTCCACTTCATTTCAAATAAAACGACAGCTCCAAGATAGAAGTTTCTCAATTTGGAACCTCTCTGAGCTACAGATCCATATATACAATTTGACTTCCCACCTCGCTCACCTGGATATCTCAGAGGCACCTGAACTGAACACTTCTCCCTCCAAACCCTTGATGCCCCCACGCTCCCAGCCTGTCTGCTCTACTGCGGTCTTCCCCATTTCAGTAGGTGGGCTTCCGTCTGTTCAGCTGCTCATGCTAGGGATCAGAACAGCACCCTCTCCTTACTCCCATCTCAATCTGTGTCATGTCAGTCTACCGCACCTCTTGAGTTGTGTGCAAAGAAGGAAGACAGCAGAGTTTTCTACCCAGAGATTACTAATCAGACAAGGGCAGAGCAGTGTGAAAAATCAGCTGCACTTACTTGTGTGAGAGCATGCGGTCTGCTGCAGCTGGAACATAAGGGGTGTGTGGGCAGTGACGAGGGGCGATGAGACGAGCCAAGCAGAAGTCAGGTCCTGCGAGGCTGTCTGATCAGGCCAAGGAGACTTCGTGACATTGCACAGAGACCACCACACTGGCGGCCACAAGGACGGCTAACATCAGAAGGGGTCAGCTGGACTGTTTCATTGTTTCAGTTCAAAACTAGACCAACTTGATAAAGCAAGGAGGCCCCGATGGGGCAGCGGTAGACCAGTTACTCCTCAAAGCACAAAACAGTGGGATTCGGGACCGGTCATTACCAAATATCTTTTGAAAACTTGACAACAGAGCGTTGAGATGCTAAGTGTTTCTGACTAGCAGCAGGGACGATGGATAGTTTTGTTTTCTTTTTTTCAAATAAGCTTTTTGGCCATACTAACTTCAACTCTTATAAGCCAATATACCAACTCCTATTGGCTGACTTTAAGATTATAGAAGCAAAAAGCTGGAATTTCTATGAAGATGACATGATCATTCAAAAATTACTTTCACCATGACGACTGTAAACCTGCCGGATTACCAAGATCCATCTTTATGGAGACAAAGATTTCATGACAGCACAGCACATCTACAATTCAGAGTTGGGACATTAAAAAACAAGATCAAGAAAAAAAAAAAAAGGCCACAGTCCCCTGCTTCAAGGAGTGTACATTCTGACAGGTGACCCCGAGAAGAAAACCAACTACGGCGCCCAGGCTGTGAGAAGCAAGCCCAGAGAAGGGGGCTTTCAACAAGTCTGCAGGGACAGAGAGGGCTTCCGTGGGAAATAACCCTCGTTTGACAGAAAAATAATCGCGAACCTTCTGTCCCCAGTGAAATGACTCGTTTTAAGCGTGAGGTGCAAGTAAAAAATCGCAGGCTACTTCAGGAGGATAAAGGGAAGTCAGGGATCCATCAAAGCACGGGAGAGGCACCCTGCTGGACCAGAAGGACACAAACCAGCCTCAAGTGGGCCATGTGCTCTGTGACCTCAATGGAATGCGTCTTCTCTTCTGTTCTAAAATTCTGAAATTCTAGGATTCCTGACGGCCAGAGATACTGTTGTATTAACAGCATGAAATCTACAGAAATTCTGTCCTTTAAGATAAAAGATGACAGATACCGATCTCACCCACTGGCCCCCAGGGCAAAACGCAACTAGGGCAGGCAATCATGGCGCCCTAGAGAGAAAGCCGGCCTCCCACCACCGCACGGTCAGCTGAAGGCTTCATTAACTGACTCAATTAAGGTTTTCTTTCACTGAAGCAATACTTTACCCAGATCATCTGAAAAAGCTGAAGGAAACACTCTTAGTTTATGTAATACATTGGAAAAACCTGGCTTATTTTTGGTAAGCTTTTAGCTTTTCAAGCTCCCAACTGTGTACAGCTCTGTGTGAAAACATTAACAAATGCAGTTCAGAAGACAGAGATGATGATTTTGAGCATGTCCATCTTGTCAATATGTATTCATATCCTAATCCAATGGGTACCAAACACCGGGGCATAAAATCTCACGTATCTTCGAAATACCAAGAATATTTGGTTGTTCCCACAAGCCCCCTAAATACTTTTCAATAAACCAAGGAAGCCGCTGACTGCTATATATACGGGGGCTTGTGTTAGTGAAGAACAGAGTCCAGTGAGAGCACTAATCCTGACCTCCAGAGGCTGGGGAAGAGGACCTCGTAGGCCTGAGCGTTTGTTCTGATATTTTATAGGAAAGTGGACATACACAGCAATGACACAGCCGCACACACTCACCAAGTTTCTTTACTTTTGGTTGGAAATTTATCAGTTAAGGTTAGAAACACTGGCTACATCATTTCTCCATGCATTAATACATTCCTTCGACAAACGTTTCCTAAATTACTGTTCTGAGGCCTGGGGATACATCATATAAAGACAAATGGGTCTCTGCGCCAGTGGAGCCTACGTTCTAATTGAAGGGGGAAAACCCTGTCAGCTACAGATAGATGTTATTAGATAATCCAATCTAAAGTAGATGGCGGCTGCTTACATCGGGTGGTTAGGGAGGGCTTCTCCAAGGAGGGGGTATTTAAGGCAACATTCCGACATCCAGAAGCTTCTGCCGGTGAAGACACGGCATGGGGATAATACCTTCCAGGAAGACTCGTGTCCAGGTCCGATGAACAAAATGAGCTTGGTGTGGTCAAGAAATGAAAAGAAAGTGGAGGTAGCTGGGACCCAGCAAGTGCAGGGAAGAATGTTGTAGAAGATGTGAGCGGGGGCCAGACTGCGAGGGTCTTGGTAAGTCTTATGTAGCTGGATTTTATTTTAAATGCAACGGAGCATTTCAAGGTGAGGAATGATCAGGTCTTACTGATACATTTAGGAGACCACTCTGAGTAAGGGTGGGGGCCGGGAGAGCAGTTAGCGCTCTGGCAACAGTCTAGGCAAGAGAACCTGGAGCAGGAGAGGAGATGGTGAGGAGGGGAGCCCTCCTAGTGCCAGCCGAAGCTCTGACTGGAACTTTGAGAAGACCGGGGAAATGGACTATGCAGGCAGGCAAACACTCTCAGAAGCCTTAGGTCTCTTAGAAACACGGGGATCCCTAAAGGTGAAAAAATGGCACAGAATACACTCCCCAACAGGGAGGGAGCCTGCCCACCATCACGTCAGGTTTCCATCATGATTCCTCCAGGTGGTGCTCCCTCACCTTCAACAAGGGAAATCATCTGTGCACACTATGCCATCAGCAATCATTTTTTTATAATAATTTTTTATATTATGTTAGTCACCATACAGTACATCCCCAGTTTTTGATGTAAAGTTCCATGATTCATTACTTGCGTATAACACCCAGTGCACCATGCAATACGTGCCCCCCTTAATACCTATCACCAGCCTATGCCATTCCCCTACCCTCCTCCCCTCTGAAGCCCTCAGTTTGTTCCCCAGAGTCCATAGTCTCTCATGCTTCATTCCCCCTCCTGTTTAGCCCCCTTTCTTCTCCTACTGATCTTCCTACTTCTTATGTTCCATAAATGAATGAAACCATATGATAATTGTCTTTCTCTGCTTGACTTATTTCACTTAGCATTATCTCCTCCAGTTCTGTCCATGTTGCTGCAAATGTTGAGAAATCGTTCTTTCTGATAGCTGAGTAATATTCCACTGTATATATGGACCACATCTTAATCCAGTCATCTGTTGAAGGGCATCTTGGCTCCTTCCATGATTTAGCTATTGTGGACAATGCTGATATGAACACTGGGGTGCATATGCCCCTTCTCTTCACTACGTCTATATCTTTGGGGTAAATACCCAGTAGTGCAATGGCTGGGTCGTAGAGTAGCTCAATTTTTAACTTTTTAAGGGACCTCCACACTGTTTTCACAGTGGCTGTACCAACTTGCATTCCCACCAACAGTGTAGGAGGGATCCCCTTTCTCCACATCCTCTCCAGCAATTGTTGTTCCCTGCCTTGTCAATTTTTGCCATTCTAACTGGCGTAAGGTGGTATCTCAATGTGGTTTTGATTTGAATTTCCCTGATGGCTAATGATTTTGAACATTAGCAATCAGCAATCATTTTTAAAAACATCTCATTCAGGTGAGAAGCAATGCCTGGCTTTACTTACAACTGAATGTATTCTAGTGGTCTAAGTGACGGCTCCAGTTTCAAAAAAAGAAAGAAAGAAAGGGGGGGGAGGGAGGAAAGAAGAGGGAAAAAAAGAAAGCAAACAGAAGAAGAAGAAAAGCTTTGGCCTTTACGGGTACATAATACGTTTCTAGACTTGATCTGAGAACCTACTAATGGCTAAACGGCATTTGTACCTATACGCTCCTTTCACACACAATCTGGCAGAGAATTTCAGTCTCCATGAGACTTGAACGTGATCACCACTGAGATGCTGTCATTATCAGGAACCTGAAGACATGCCAGTAGAGTTTTTACAGGCTTTACACAAGAATCCTGCTGATGCTATGAAAAGGTTTTATTTGAATTTTGAAATTGTCCATCCATGAATTGTATCTTGGTCTGGGTTATATGTAGAAAACAACCACCTTACAAAACACTGGGCAGTGTTTCCCCACAACATATTTACATGTTTGTCACTTTGACAAGCATTTTATTTTTTTAAAGATCTTATTTATTTGAGAGAGAGCATGCGCACACAAGTGGGGAGTGGCAGAGGGAAAGAGAGAGGACCCCAGGATCATGACCTGAGCTGAAAGCAGATGCTTAACTGACCGAGCCACCCAGGTGCCCTTTGACAAGCATTTTAATGTATGATTTGATATCCACCAAAAACACTCTATAGAGCTGTCCCTGGGATAGGAAACTGCCAAATATGTATTTATTTTCAGGAGTTAAGATGAATACTTGTAGTAGTTCATTAGTGTTCCCTATCACTGAACTAGAGTTCAGAATGGATTATGACTTCATTTCCCTTAGCCAAAGGCATTCCCATAGTATTCTTGAGGTTTTAAGCAAAAAATTAAATCCAAACTGAACGACTACCAATGAAATACAAAAGAGCATAGTGTTTAGCCTTTATGGCAAACTGAATCCTAGAAAGTCGGAGGGAATACGATAAGCATAGCAACTCTTCTCTCCAGTTTCTGTTAAACATAAATCACTCTTTAGGGGCACCTGGATGACTCAGTTAAGCATTGACCTTCGGCTCTGGTCATGATCTCAGGGTCCTGGAATAAAGCCCCATGTCAGGCTCTCTGCTGAGCACGTAGTCTGCCTGTCCATCTCCCTCTGTGCTCGCTCTCTCCCTCTAATAAATAAATAAAAATCTTTAAAAACATAAATCAGGGGCGCTTGGGTGGCTCAGTCTTAAGCATCTGCCTTCGGCTCAGGGCGTGATCCCAGGTCCTGGGATCGAGCCCCACATTGGGCTCCTCTGCTGAGAGCCTGCTTCTTCCTCTCCCACTCCCCCTGCTTGTGTTCCCTCTCTCGCCGGCTGTCTCTCTCTCTCTCTCTCTCTCAAATAAATAAATAAAATCTTAAAAATAAGTAAATAAAATAAAATAAAAACATAAATCACTCTTTCTTAGGAAGAAACTGTCATTACGTCCTTAACATGTATAATTCAAACACAGTATTTTGCTTCTCAACTGAACACTCTACAAATATTATAAAATACTGCCTTATATGGCTTCCTAAAAGCAGTTTATTTTCTAAAATGCATAGGATCTTCATGAGTTTGACAGCTGACATAATTTCTCATAAATCTTTGGTGACTGCACTTGTTTTTTTAAATTAACAGGGTATGGTGCTTGAGAAAGTAAGGAAACTTGGTCACGAGTCACCCACAGTTGCACAGTACTAAGCTCCTCCCTTGTATTCTCTTCCACAAACTCACCTCTGACCACAGGATAGGTGGGCACAGTGCGGTTAGTGCACACCTTGCCCAAAGTCACAAAACAATAAACACAGAGCCAAGCATTAAATCTGAGTTTCTGCCACTAAGAGCAAAAGCTCTTTCTTTCACACAAGTTTATTAGGTATACCAATAAAATCTGCTATTAACTTCTTATTCCAGAACTGGACAACTTTTCAAAGTTATTGTTCTTTATGATCTAGAATTCCATATTGCTAATATGCTATTTTACTTCTACTTAACATAAGTCAAACAATAATAAACTATAAAATTATATTTTGTTTTAAAGACTATTTTTACTACTACTTATTTTTGTATTTATACACACACACACACACACACACATAATGACAGTACTGGTTTCTTCCTTAATAAAAAGAGGTTTCTAATCTAGTATAAGCCTTCAGGATTCTGTCCAAGGGTGCCATTTTATTCCTGGAAAACCAAAAGTAAATGATCATTGTCACTTCTAGAGAAAATGTGAATGGTACTGACTCTGCTTCTCTAGATTCCTAACTATAACTTTCCACTGATGGTGGCTAAATTTAAGCCTTAAATGGACAAGCCTAAGTTTTAATCAGTTTCGACTTTGCAAGTGTTGTTGGTGGAAGGCCTCAAATTGACAAGAAGCCAGTAACATACGTTTCAAGTGTATAAACGTCCAACGCCACTGTTTAAAATTTTCAAGAATTTCACAGCTAAAATCAAAAGAGAGTAAAGGAGAGAGTGTATTTCTTCTGCACTGTTGGCCAATTCTATCTCTGGAGAGAATGTATTAGCCAAAAGAGATCTTTGGCACCTTAAAGCAGGAGCATATTTTTCTATTACCCAACATCTGACTCTGCATCTGTGAGAAATGAGGTGTGAACCATATAGACAGTGAATAAATTAAAACAGAGTCAGATTCCATACAGTCATCTACGAGCAAACAGCTCTCTGACTCCTTCTGAAATGGGTCTCTCTCCCATAGAACCATTCGTTTTAAAAAATAAGGGAAAGGTTAGGGCAAAAACTTTCAACCTTTCACCTCAGTGAGGGGCAAGAGAGCCCCTGACATCTGGGGCTCCTGGCCAGGAATCCACACTTCAGGTTTCTCTTCACAGGCGTCCATGCCAGAGAGTTGAGGACAGCTAGAGCAAGAAGAATGGCGGTCTCAAAATGACCCAGGAACAAATAACCTGTCCTCCAATGCCCTGTCTGTCCAGACAAATGTCACATACAAACGGACGGCAAATAGCGAATGAACAAACCGTTGGGGCTTCTGAGTTTCACAAATACAGGACAGAACAGTGCGTCTCACTTCTATCTAGGGGCCCTGTAAATTCAGAGGAATGGCAGCACATGCATCCAGCCTGTCCATTTTCTGTAACTGCGTGCAGGACTCAAGGCTTTTCTCCCCGCGGTTCACTCCTTACTGCAAACTCCATGCAGGCACCCAAAACTCATCACAGAAGGACATGCGGTGAGTATGAGAAAGAAAACAAAGGGGGAAACAGACTTTTCAAAAAACCCAGAAAGGTAGGCTGCCTATAAATATTTGTGTCTTTACAAACACGCATCTTCACATGAGCCCTGAAGACTCACACAACAGGAATCACATGTGAGCAAATCAATAAAGAAATATGGGGTGAAAAAAAAGCATTTCTACTGCTAAGAAAAAGAAATCAAATACATGGGAAAATTCTAGGCTTTCTATTATTGTTCCCATTTAGTACTCATAAAATCATACAAAGTAACCATTATCGGCATCCTAGTGGTCATTAAACGTATAAATGAATGAATGGTTGAAAACATCAGCGTCGTTTAACATAAATGCCCCGAGTCACAAATCTACAAGTGAGGTCTTGGAAGATCAAACCCAATTCAGCCTGAGCCCTCAAGCCCTTGGCTGTTTTGTGGTGCCCTATCTACTGCACTGAGCAGAAATGACCCTAAGTTACTAGTTCTCAGCTTCTCCACACAGAAGATGCTAAACTTTATCAGTTTCCCTTTTTAATCTTGACATTTTCTAGGACATTTCTGTACTCCAAAACCAAACGAACAGAATTTGGTTTTTCCCAAGTTAGATAGCACGGCACCTCCGCCATCCCACAGTTAACTAAGCATTCAGAGACTCTTATCACAAGTCCTACAGCGAGGGGACATGGGAGCTCCTCTAGCAGTCCGGATCCCCCTATACTTTGGGGTTTTGACAGACTGAATTTTTTCATCCTTCAATAAAATGTGTGAGGACAAGTATTTAATTATTCTGTTTTTACTGTAGTGCATCATGGACTTTTATCTCTAGGCTGGTAATGGATGAAGACTACAAAGAATGTTCTTAAAAGATCTCACTGGCACACGAAAGAGCCGGCTGAGAACAGCGCCTCACCACGTTCTCTGAGGGTGCCGATAAGAGGCTTCCTTATTCCAGAGCTGTTCACTGGGTGCCTGAAGCACTGAAAGGTTCCCCATTTGCTACTCAAGTTCTTTGTAAGGAAAGCTTTCGGGCCCAGCCCAGCCACCATCTTGCCTCCTGCCTCCGAGGTGACTCAGCAGATAAAAATGCCGCGGGGGCTGGAGCTGCCTTGGATATTCTGATTACCAGGGTTGAATTTCCCACACAGTGTGCTAAAAATGACTGAACGGCTACAGGTGTGATGTTCCATTTATATTCTTTTTCTCTAATGGGCAACTAAGCCAATAAACAGCTCTTTCAATTTTTAAATCCACATATTTCCAGTTCAATGGAGATTAACTTAAAACCCTACAGACAAAAATAAACTTGAAGAAAAACTGAAAGGCTGAAATGCAGTTCATCTTTAGAAAATTTTTACAGGTTCTTTACGGTCTTTTTTTTTTTAAGGTTTAACTACAGCAATACCTGCTTCACTTCCTATGTTGACAATTTTTTTTTAATTACTAACCTTTTCACAATGAAATTCATTTTATTTACTTTTTTTAAAGATTTTATTTATTTATTTGACAGAGATAGAGACAGCCAGCGAGAGAGGGAACACAAGCAGGGGGAGTGGGAGAGGGAGAAGCAGGCTCATAACGGAGGAGCCTGATGTGGGGCTCGATCCCAGAACGCCGGGATCACGCCCTGAGCCGAAGGCAGACGCTTAACCGCTGTGCCACCCAGGCGCCCCATGAAATTCATTTTAAATCCTTTAACCTGTCCATTTGAAATGGAAGCAAAATAACTCTGTCTAGGTGAAAGCTTTCTCTGTAAAGAAGCCACACGAATTCCTTGCTTTCAAACTCTTCTGCTCAGAGGGGTCCTCAAACAGTCTGGGAGAGGGGCAACTGCTCCCCCAAAGCGGATTTGACCAGAGTCAGGTGGAGAAGATGAGAACAAGCTGCAAAAGCAAAATTCGGACCGATAAGAAGAGAGGATGACATTGGTCCTGACACGTTTACCAGGGGAACTCCTCTTGGAAGGGATCACAAAGATACAGGGCAGATGGCTTCCCGGACACTTACGGCTGTTTCTGATCTAGAGGAAGACAGCCGAGGACCAGATTAAACTATGCCCTGAAGCAGGGAGGCCATTCTTCCTGATGGAAGGGATGGGTGACTACCAACAGGGGCCATGTAGTTGGAGAGAGGAGCGCTAACTACGACCTCTGAAAAGGCTGTGGATTCAACGTCCAAACTCACCATGAGCAGACAAAATTTAAGTGAGAAACCAAAATATTAAGAGTGATCATTTCTGGATGCTTAACTCTCTTTTTCGGATTTTCTACAAAAGTATGTCGTGCAAGCAGAAGACAACAAATCAACAAAATACCTCTTCATAAAAACATATTTATCACTTCTTTAAAATACTTTTTTAGTTGGGTGACTAAATTTTTGACTTAAATTTTTTTTTTAATTTTTTTAAATTTTTTACAGAAAAAAGGATTAATTCTAATATTACACTTCCGAAGTGCACTTATTTATACTCCACTAACATAATTTGGTGCCTCCATGCAGCGGATGGGACAAACCAGGGAAGGTTGAAGGCTGCAGAGAATGACACTCGGGCCACTTGGATCAGAATCCCCTGGGGCTCTGGTAAAACTGCATACTCCCCAGACCTAGCTGCAGGTGTGGAGAACCTCTGGCATAGGGACGCCTGGGCTCCACCTCCACCAATTCAACCAGAATCCCTGGGGGCAGGTCACCAGCACAGCTAATTGTTAAAAGTGACTCAGGGATTCTAAAATGCAGGCTGGCTTGAGAACAGTATGGAACAGCATTTCTACACTCTTAATAAGCACCCAGGGGATTCTTCCTCTAAAGGTTGCTAACCACTGCTCTGTAAGGAAATTGGAAGTCCCAGGGCTATGGATCGCCTGCATCTGGAGACAAAAATGACAAGTAGATAACAACCAATCACTGACACTGGTCAAGGCTTCTATCCATTTGTGCTTATTTTGGTTACTGCCACCAAATCGAGTCAGCGGTTCTGCTGCCTTTTGCATTTCATGGGTATATATGCACTATTTTGCGTTTTTGCTGGTTTATGCAAAACATGTAGGCAGACTCTATGTTTTTGCATTTCAAGGTCTTCGCTTTAATAATATGTAATACTCATTACCAGCCATGTTTCGAAATATATTCCTCTGCCTCAGTCCTGCTCAATCTTCTTCCCAACAGAATATTCAGTAATAACTGGTAGAAAGAGTATTATCCACCTCTGTCAGTGATGATTATTAGGAAGTGAGGTTGCGAACGTTGTGTTTCCTCAAAGTTGAAAAGAAAATCTTATTTGCTCTTCTATCCAAGAAGTACCTCTTTTAGAACGAAACGGGTTTCCCTTGAGGAGAGGACAACTGGGGAGGGAGAGGAAGAACAGCGGAAGAGAGGAAGAAAGGAGGGACAATAAAACCCTGCTAATTATAAGTCACAGGCCACCTTCAGGTTTTGCCTTAGTAACAGCTCCCTTCTGGACAACCCAACTAGCCCTCACCCAACACTTTCAACTCCAGTCCACAAAAACTGCTGAGTGCTTGCCGACGTCAGTCAGGGTCTTGGTCACCCAACAGAAGAGGTAACAGATACACCAAAATCTTCTTTAAAAAAAAAAAAAGCCCCCATGGCCAAACGTCTTATTTACCCAACCCTGGATGTCAAGCAAACAGCCATATCCTTTTCTGATAACATCGTGACTATATTCTTTTCATCCTGGCAGCCCTGTTGAGCTGAGTAAGGACGGGACTGGAGCCAGCACTGGGTCCAAGGAGATTTCAAGCACTTTTCATCAAATTCAGTCTGTGATCAAATATCCCAGCTAAGAACTAGGAACATGGCATTTTTATAGCTTGAGAAACACTGCTTATGGAAAGAGTATAAAATAGTAACAAAATAAGGCCACAGATTATAACCTACTTGCTATTGTTTTCTACCGGTATTTGTCCCTAGCTGAGTTCTTACAAGTTTGGAATTGAGAGGCTATTTCTTTCTATGATATAAAGTATTTTCCATACTCCCCATCCCTTTCTTCTCCCTCATGCCTCACTAAGGGCAGCCACATCCTGAGCCTTCCTGACCCTCAAGCTTCACTTTCAACCTCACAACATGAGCTTCTGCAATCATGACCTACTGAATGGCTTGTCGTTCTTCAAGGGCTCCAGGCCCTTGAATGTGCTGCCCTTGAATGTGCTGCCCCTAGAAGCTTCCAATCACCCACTTTCCCGAGCACTTATGAACCTTCTGCTTTGGCTGTGACCCCACCCCCAACTCGGATGCTGTTTCCGTCCCCAGAAACAGTCTCGGCTGGGCGACCACTGGGGTGCGCACGTTCCCACCGTTATGTGTACCTCCCTGTATTTGTAGCAACATTTGCTTCTGAGAGTCTCTGCTACCAGACACGCGAGTCTGAAAGGCAAGGAATGGTTTTTGTTCTCATTCCGTACTAGAAGTCGATCTCAAACCGAAGGTGTCTAAGAGTGAACTCCGGAGTTTTGTCCCCTAAACCACGTTGTCCCTGACTCTTAGCCCCACCAGCCAATCCATCTTTCAAGAAGTCTCAGGCCAAAAAAAAAAATACAATTGCAAAAACTAACAAAAATGTCTACATTAAGTCCTTTCAGTAACTCCTGTGGCTCCACCTCCATGGCCACCCCACCCCTCCACCACTATGGCCACACCTTCCCCTCCACCACTGGCACTCCGTCCAGCCCACCATCTCTGCTTGCTAGTTACTCCACTGTCCTCCTAACTGGTCTCCCTACCTCTGTGCTTGCCAAGAGCCAGGTTGATCCCCTTGGAAAATAAAGCCAATTGTGTCACTTCTCCACTCAAACTCCTCCAATGACTCCCCATTTCATGAAGAATACATTGTAGTCATTGCGTCCCACCTAAAAAATGATCCACAAGTGCTCCCTTGTGTTCTCCTTCTCTCCCGATTACCTGCTCTGGCCAGGCTGGCTGACCTCTCCATCATTCCTCTGTAACGGCGGGACCCTCCCCTCCAAGGCCTGCTAGTCCACCTGGAATGTTCTCCCTTGGCTCATTCCCCCACCTCATTCAAGTCTTTGCTCAAATTTACGACCTCAGTGAGGCCTTCCTTATTAACCCCCTCCACTACCTCTCCCCCTTTCTTCTCCATAACATTTATCATTAAACTAATGTATGAAATAGTTCACTGATTTACGTTGCTCTTTATCTGCTCTTCCTCTCACTGGAGGCTCCAAGCCCCAGTGACCCCACCGTCTAGAAGAGTGTCTGGCACACAGCAAGTGCTCAATGAATATCTGTTGAATGTATGGACTCCGCTTTGGATCTCCAGGCCCTTGAACAGTGAGTGTCAGGCACTTAACAGGCACTCGTTAGATGACACTGGCTGAGTTAGGACACCCATCTGCTAAATTCCTGAAATGCTATTTGAAATTGTGCTGTTATAGTCATCCTAGACAAAATGGCACTACAATCAACATGCTTATTGAAATTCTTAGAACCATTTCTCAGAAAAAGACAGTGTGACCTAGTGAAAGGGGCTTGGGCGTTGATTTCAGACCGGTGTGAGCTAGACTTCTAGCTCTACGACCAATTAACTGAACAGCGTGACCTTGCCAATCTCAGGTTTTTCATCTTTAAGTGAGCTAACAGCTACCTCAGAACGCTACCTCCCCCATGCGGCAGCTCCCCAGTAAATGACGGCTATTGCTATCACTGTGATCATTATTGTTTCCCTTATTAATTTCTCAGAATGCTCTTGAGAAATTGCCCAACGTGGAGTATTCTTTCAGGGAACAGGAGACAGGACAAAAGCCTAGAGGGCTTGGTCCACTATGGGAGAAAGGCACATCCAGGTCCTTGACCAGAAAAAGCAGTCACTGTTAATCTCTCGTGCTGATACCTTGGAAATCAGAGCATTAGTGCCTGAGCCTCTGGACATACTCAGTCACAGATGTTTCCTCAACTGGGATGGATTCGTTTAAGGTCTCTCCAGAACAGAGCTGACAGCATACGGGTCAGCAGGTCCTGGGCCCTAAGAACTAGAGCAAACCACTCTCCTCAGGTACACCGCTAAGGATGGCTCTGAAATGCACGGAAACTGCAGGGCAGTTTGGATGCTGGGGCTGAGTGAAGCCAGACCACAAGCACACCCCAGAAGCGGGGCCAGAATTCAAAGTACTTATACACTACTACTTTATCCCCTATCTCATGCAGAACACATCTACTCCACATGGATCTAAGAGGAGCACTCCATTAGGTGTCAAATCAAAAAGGCAAAAGTGTCGATTACCCAGAAAAGCACTTAAGAATGACCCATCCATCCCCTCTCCTGACCCTGACGTGCCTGATCGTGTCTCCCTTACGATGAGGCTCTGCTATGGCTTGTCCAAGCTTGTCAAATAACAGAGCGACCAAGGGGCAGGGGAAATATCAGTGTAACATCCAAGAGGCCTAAGTTAACCTCTCTAGCTTATGTTTAGCATTCACAATTTGGCAGGAGACTTGTCTCTTTCAAAGGGGATTAACAATACGAGCCAAAAGGACATTATTTATAAAGATATTATGAGAGACATTAATAAGAGCTACTAATCATTTTTGTCAGTTGGTATCAGTCACTGATCTCCTCCGAAGTGCTAAACTTTAGCTGTCACTTGCCAGCTCTATGAATTGAAGTTACTCAAACTCTCTGAAAATAAATTTTTACCGATTGTAAATCGATGCAGTTAAACTACCTCTTGCGATAGTTGAGAATTGAGTAAAATGCACGTAGGGTAGCACTTAATGGATTATAGCACACAGGAGGCATTCAAGAAATGGACCATGATTATTTTTAAACCAGTGGAGCAATTCCTCTCCTTACTATCTCCAGGCTAGAATTTATTCTGATGTTAGTGAGGGGAAAAAATGAACATTATGTTAAAATCCAATGATGATTTGGGCAAAGTTCCTAAAGCTTATGAAATATTATCTCCTCCTTTAGAGCTTTATGGGCCTTGAGGACTGCCCGTGTGAAGATAATCGTGTTTAATAAACCAAATCAAGGGGCAGGTTGAACTCAGTCCTTGCCAGCCTGTCAGAACACTCACAGCAGCAGCTACCGCGTCTGTGGACCTGCCATTTCCCGTAACGCGCTTACGCGAACTCTGTTGAAAATCAGAGCTTGTGAGGTAATTATCTTATTCCAGGGCTCTCTCAGGAGGGAGATAAGGAAAAAAGAGTTCAAAGGTTACATGGAACAATGATGCCTTTGGTTAGTCAGGAAGATGATGAAAATAAATTTTCTGGGCATCAAGGAACCACAAGTATAAAATCATAATTACTATAGTCTAATCCTTATCTGATCCTATACATATTTTGCATTCTTCATTTAGCTTCCAAAAGGCATGATAAAACAAACAAACAAAAAACAGACTCCACTTTCCAAACTGTTCTTCCCCTGGTGATGGGGGAAAAGACAATTAACTACAGTAGGATTTCTATATTAACATTACCCAGTACAGAAGATCTACCTCCCACTGGAATATCTTCTATTTATTCTAAAACTTTTGCAACGTATTCATTCCTGTTTCCATTTTTGTATTTTCTCCACATATTCCCTTATTCCCCATCACCATGTATGTGCTTCTTACGCAAAACAGCATCGAATCAGAATTGCAGCCATTTGATCTGTTTATTACTTAAGTCTGATGCCAACACCCAGAGCCCCACAAGGGGCTCGATCTCCCAACCTGAGATCACAACCTGAGCGGAAACCAAGAGTCAGATGCCCAACCAACTGAGCCCCCAAGCACACTGTGTTTAATCGTGAGAACAAAGATGGCGGACACACCTGAAGGTAATAAAAGCAACAGTTTCGCAATCAGACCCTGGACATCAGACACTGGGAAATTCTTCATGAGCACTTATACTGGTTTTGCATTTGCCTGGGAAGATGCTTTAATTCTGAGATGAGAAAATAAACCCAAGGGGACTTAGGAGTAACCTCTAAGGAGGCTGGCCCTGGTGGCACTGGCAGGCTCAGGTCCTCATCTGGACCAAATCAGCCCCCTCATGACCACCCCTGGTGAGCATTCATCTCGTTGAGTTGAGGACAGCCTTAAAGGGCTACCATGCCCATTCCCGGTGAATCCGTCAGCCGGTGGCAGCTGTTGAGGGAAGAGAGTTAAATGTGGTAGGAAGCAAGAAACGGTTGGAAATTTAAACCAGAGTGAAGACATTAATCTTCCTATTTCACGGTTTGCCACCTTAGAATCACACTAATCTAAAAGGTTAAATTGAAGGAGATCAAAAAGTTAAGTCTGCAGGCCTCTAACCGGATGTGCTTAAACCAAAGGTACCGGCTCTCACAAAGAAACCGGAATCCTCCTCAAATTGTTCTGCTTTGCTTTTTCCAAAGCACTGTAAGTAAATTTCTCTTATAGGATTTTTGTTGTTTGTCATTATTCTGCTTTGTTTTGGTATGTAAGAGAATTATTCTGATCTTTCTCTTTATAATCACCCTTGATTCATAACCACTCACTCACTTGATCATTCAATAACATTTATATGCTATATGCTGAGTCCTCGGGATGTGAGCCTCTGATAGCTCACTTTTGATTTGGCCACTTTGTATTTTTACCACTGAACAACACGTTATACACTGTAATTACTGAAATACCTAAATACATACAAATGAGTGACTTACAGCTAACACCAACCTAGACGGCGGTCAGGAGGTATCTGCCCTCCTAGAACACACGTATTCACCCCACACTGCAGGTGCATTAGTTCAGTATGGAAATCGGGGAAAACTAGCATTGTAACTCGGTTTTCAAACACTACCTGAAGGCTTGTACTTCTGCAAAAGAACTCTTCGGCACGTTTGGAAAGTCATTAAAGTGATATGACTACACATGTACTGAATAACTTTGTTACGGAACTAGGATTGTGGACCTAGAGAACTACTATCTGTACGATATCTGGTCTATCAATGGGCCCCATATCATGCAGTCTAAGGGGGTGTGATCTGATACTCTGAGCCTGGTCATGGTGACAAGAGTACCCAGACGTGCCAATTCTCTTCCTTAAGGACCCAGGTGGAACATCATCCCTTACATAAAGCCAAGACCAATTCTCAGGCAGTTGGGGAGCCCCAGCTGAGCATCTGTGCTCAGGAACAGTCTTGCATTCTTAGACACAAGCCACACTGCGTTGTATTACCCAACCAAACTGACCATAGGTTCTCTTTCAGCAGGGAGCAAATAGTTTTCTAGCTTTTTATTCCAGTGCCTAGCACACAGATCACATATTTCTTCAACAAATGTACACTGAATGAATTAATCTAGTAGTTATAATTTAAAGTTATATTGTAATGCTATGCCCCATTACCTTCAAATTTTATCTGATAAAGATTACTAAATTTATAACAGTATTTTTAACCTAAATGCTAGTTCCATTCATTTAGGAGAGGAATGAATAAGGAATAAAAAATTCATTGGAGGCATCATTTCCCCCAAAAAGAAAGAGTATTTGAAATAACCATACTTGTATGTTGTCCTTTCACTCAAGTAAAACCAGTCAGCATTTCAGAAGTTTTGGGATACTGGTTACACGATGAAAGTATAAAGAATGGAATAATCTATGTTGATCAAAGACCTTCATAGGCAGTGGATTACCATCCACCACGTGCGTCCCACTTCTTGCCTGCTGTGAGCCTTTTGTTAAGTTTGATACACTTTAGAACTTCCATTATAAGGGAAGGAAAAACAGGAAAAGCATGTGAAATTCAAGTGAATTAATCTGACTTCCTTCCAATATCTCCTTAGAAAAACGGAGTTGAAAAAAAGTACTAAGAGATAGTTAAAGGATCTGAATCCCACTCTTTCTTTTAATAGCTGTGGCTTTTTGTCTGTATACCCAACGTTCCCTTATCTGCAAAGGTAATCAAAGGCTCCAATTTTGTGTTCTCCCATCTTTGAAGAAAGGAGACTTGGCTTTGGCCCAGATTAATATGGTCTTTTTTTTCAATAGTGATTCAAACAAGGTAATTTTTGGTCAAATATGTAATCTCTATTTCATGATACTAAACTGAAGCTTTTTCAGGTTTCTTTTCTACATTTACCACATAAAACATTTAGAGTTCTGTTCAAAGTGGTGATTCCCAGTGCTTACTTTCCAAAGGTCCTCAACATCCCAACCTTCCAGACACACACAGAACACCTCCTGGGTAGAAATGTATGCCAGGGATAGGGCTGAAAAATCATAGAGGGCCACCTTGCTAGAGATTAAGACTGTGTAAGCGATAACCTGTATCCTAAATCATTCCAAAAGGTTTTCTGAACAAAGCAATATTTGAGGATAGATTTCAATAAGACAAAGAGATGAGGTAGAGTTAGAACAAACTTTCTGGTCAAATTCAGCAACACACGAAAATAGGTACAGATTTGGAAGAAAAATCCTAGGGCCATTAGTGTGGATTCTACTGCCTTGTTGGTTGCTCCTTAAACTAACACGGCACAGTGTGTTAGTGCTAGGGATGTAATGACACACACACGGAGTCATGGATACAAACTCCCACCCTCAAAGATCTCATGGTCTAGAGAGACCACAGACAAGCAACCAGTTCTGAAACAGCTGAGAAATGCTAGGAGGTGTGAAGTCCTGGATGTTAGGAGACAGAGAGAAGGGGCACTCAGCCTCGACTGGGCAGACCAGGAATTCTTTTCAAGAGAAAGAAACATCTGAGGCCTAAAGAAGATAGCAAGGTGGAGAGAAGAGTGCCTGGGTTTGGGTAGGGGGTTGGGGACGGTAAGACAGAGGAGGCTAATGAGGCGAGTAGGGATCCAATCACAAAGGGAACTCAATACATGTCAGGAGCACCAAAGGACAATTTAGAGGTTTTAAGACTTGCAGTAGTAAGGTATTTTAGACACGTTGCAGCGGCCAGAGAGGAGACAGTGAGTTAGGGACTAGACCTGGGATTGAAAGACAGGGAGAATAGGGAGCTGGAGCTCGCCCCCATTATCTCCGTGAGTTATAACTTCCACCATAAAGCACTTCTTCCCATGCCAAAAAATAATTAAGTTAAAAGTGGCCGGCTATGCAAGTGCAGGTCCCAGATGGATCTTCTGGTTCCCCATTCCCAAACAGCCCACAGGGTGAAACCTCAGCTAAATAAGAATGCTGGAGCCACCAGCAAAGGAACAAGAGTGAGCTCCGCAGGGAGGGCACCCACTGAAGGCAGTGGGTCGAGCGCGAGGGCACGGAGCAGGGTGCCTGGGTGTCGGTGGATAGTGTAGGACGTTCTCCTGGTCAGGGAACATGTCTAGTGATTGAAGTAGTTAACAGTGGTCTCTCCCAAGTATTTCTGGTTCCCTTTGTTCTAGGCCCATAGTAGGTTCACATGTCCTTGATAATCTGGGTCCCTCAGTTAGTACCATGAGTAAAGACCCCTTGCCAATCCACAGAGCACATATGGCTCAAGCAAGAAGTGAAGCTTTGCTGTTTTAAGCCAGAGAGATTTGGAGTTTATAGCAGCATAACCTCATCTATCCTAATTGACTGAGCTGGAGAAGGCCACATGTCTAGTGTAATGAGAGAAGAGAAAGCCTGGTATGTTTGTGCTGTATTTGAAGGACCTAGAAAAAAAATAAGGGAAGGATGACTAGATTAAACTGAAGGTGGCAACCCAGAAAACGGACAGACTTTTCTCTCATTTATATATTTATAGGGTATCTCTTCTGCGACTATGTCAGGAAACTGCTCACACCATTCATTGGTCTCCCTCTATCAGAGACACAGGACAACAGACAGGGTAAGAGCATAAGCCCTATGTAGGAATCAGAGCTTAGGTTCAACTGGTCATGATTAATCAGCTGTGTAACTCTGGATAAGTTACTTAACTTCTCTGAGTCTTCTCACCAGGTTATGAAGATTAAATAAAATAATCCATATAATTTATAGTCTGGCACATACAAACACATATTAAGTACTCAAACATTACATTATTCACATATATTCAGATCTCTAGACCCAAAGTGTACAGGATATAGCAACTTATAGTAATAACAGCTTATCCAAAGTAGAAAATCATGATAATTTTAATGTATTACCTAACAGAAATCTGATGATAAAAATGACATAGCAAAGCTAAAGTTGTATTTTATTTTTTTTAATTAAAACAATTTTTTAAGTTGCATTTTAAACTTGAAATTCAATTCAATAAAAAATAATGACTTTGGTTAATACAGAGGCAAAAGCATAATTATAAGGTTACAAAAGTAGAAGAAAATGAGCATTTTCCTCAGTATGTCTTATGTATTAAATTACAACTCTCACCAGCAACATAGCTGACATCAACCCTATGCAATGATTATTTCAGTATGGAACACTTCTTCCTTCCGGCCCCCACCTAACTGAAACAGAATGCCAGAACAGCTGTTAATATCGTATAATCCTCACCATTGATTATGCTGTGAGGTCCATTTTCCCTTTACAGGATAAAGCAACAAAAAAGTTGACATACATTTTTATATCCAATGCCAATCACGAATGGCATACGTGTTTTGCTTTCTTTAGGAGAGTAATTTGAAAATACCACCAAAATAAAGCAACACGTTATGTGAATGGTGAAAATCTAGGTTATAGGATTAATCTTAAAATAGATTTTTTTCCCTCCATTTATACATAAGCATTATAGTCCATCTGTAAATACTTATTATTTTTTATTTCTCAAGTTGTTTCTGCCTCTTTCAAAGCCAAGCACACAGACCTAGATTTATTTGCATTGAATGTTATTAATGTATGTAGTCATAAAACACATTACTAATGTATTTTATCAAGAAATGTCAAAATATTAATGAAAATTAAAAGGAAACAATATATTTTCAAATGAACTTATGAAAAACGCTGTCTGAGAAGTATATTCAGAGGAATCATTAGCACTTTCTTGGTATTACTTTGGTGTTTGAGGGTTGTTTTTTTTAAAAACAGACGGAATATTTCTCATGCCATTTGTTTCTGACAAGAAGGTAGGAGGATTTCCTTGGTCCTAGAATCCATTAGTCCAGACAGGGCACAGCTGCACCCACAATATTCTGACAGTCCAAATTACAGGTATATAACATTTAATTTCTGTGCTATCTTTCAAGTCAACATGCACCAAGTAGTCAGGTTTTTTTCAAACACACAATTGTGATCTACAAAAGGAATGTACGTATTCTCTTCCTCACAGGGCTTTTTAAGCCAACACTATTACAGTGATTGGCCAACAATTTATTATTACTAACACTAAGTAGGGTGATTTTCACAAGTATCTAAAACCAACATATGCTGGACGGGACACTCTATTTTTATTCTATATGCACTTTGCCTCCCTGGTGCCCAAGGCAAACAGCTGTCATTTATATGCAGTCCTTCTGCTAACACTTTATGTAATTCCTAAGGGGCTTCCCAGCCTATAATTAGACTTTCCAGCTGCCACAGTGTACACTGCTGGGTGGAATTGAGAGTTTTTTGCTTTATGGCACTCCCTGAAAAGTCCTCTTCGAGATGGTACCGCTGGAAGAGCACTGTTCGGAATGCAGCTTGGAGAGCAAACAGAGGAGTTCTTCAACCACTTGCTGGGACTACATCTGTTCGACACAAGGTTTGCTTTAGAACGAGCTCTCCAGCTAACCACATGAGGAGGAAACTGAGACTAAGCATAAAAAAATGGGGAAGTTCAAAACGATACTAGAAACTTCCTAATTCAAAGCTGCAGAGAACATCAGTATTGAACCAGTTACAACCACTCTCCTAGGCTTTTACGTAATTCTCCTTTCCAGGCACTATCAGCAGGGTGAACCCAAATGACACAGCAACAAGGAACTAAGAGCAGGCAACAATGTCACCGTTTCAAAATCCTCAAGGCGAACGGTCTCTGGAAAGATGGCGCAAGTCAAAGACAGTAGCACGTGAAAACGTAAAAGAGAAGCAAGCTTTAAATTGGAGTCTTTTGGATTAAGAAGTTGTGGTCCACATATACAATGGAATATTACTCAGCTATCAGAAAGAACGAGTTCTCAACATTTGCTACAACATGGACGGCACTGGAGGAGATAATGCTAAGTGAAATAAGCCAAGCAGAGAAAGACAACGATCATATGATTTCTCTCATCTATGGAACATAAGAACTAGAATGATCAGTAGGGGAAGAAAGGGATAAAGAAAGGGGGGTAATCAGAAGGGGGAATGAAACATGAGAGACTATGGACTATGAGAAACAAACTGAGGGCTTCAGAGGGGAGGGGGGTGGGGGAATGGGATAGGCCGGTGATGGGTAGTAAGGAGGGCACATATTGCATGGTGCACTGGGTGTTATACACAACTAATGAATCATCGAGCCTTGCATCGAAAACCGGGGATGTACTGTATGGTGACTAACATAATATAATAAAAAATCATTATAAAAAAATAATAATAAAAAAAAATAAATTGGAGTCTTTTTTTTTAAAGATTTTATTTATTTGAGAGAGAGAGAGAATCTGAAGCAGATTCCCCGCTGAGTGTGAAGCCCAACACGGGGCTCGATCTCACAACCCAGAGATCACAGCCTGAGCGGAAACCAAGAGTGGGAGGCTTAACCAACTGAGCCACCCAGGAGCCCCTAAATTGATATAAGTCTTTAAAACAAAAAGAAGTCTGATTTTTAAGAAAATGAAAACGTTTTCAAAACACAGAGCACTGGCCACCCCCCCCCCCCGATTCCGGTCCCGGTATTCACAAGACATGGACGTGCCAAAGCAGGTTTTTTCTGCGGGAAAGGACCTGCTGCAATTGCAGTGGGAGGTCATCCTCAACCTCAGGAAATCACTTCTCTGACTCGAAAAGTGATTCTTCTAAGAAACTAGACCTCAAGTGCCCCTAAAAGTCAGATACCCCAAGAGCTAGTAATTGGTACAGGCTCCTCGGGATGGTAAGATGGTTTTCACTAATAAATGTTCCAGGAACTACAGATGCCTTTGGTCTATGGATCACACCCAGAGCCCCAGTCTGGGGCACGTGCACAGACACCTGGCCCCATCTGGGAACACGTTCTTCTACTTGAAAGAACGTGGTAAAACAACTAAGACCAAGGGCTCATCCACTTTGTGGGTTTGGAAGTGCCAAAATTAAGACAAGATTAAGAGGATACTTTAAAGAAATATTTAAGGAATGGATGTGAAGAACAGCTCTCCCAAACGAGGGCTCCCCACCATGTCTGTTGTATGAAGCAAGAATCTGGGAATTTTTGTTCCTCTTACTCATTCTACTGACGAGTGAGAATTTCTCAAGCCGGAAATCACATGGTCAACAGGGGACCAGCATGTCTCATGCTAGTTCCTGACGTTATCAGTTGTTTCCCATGTGACTTTTTCATTAAACTGGTTTATTTCTTCTAGTACCAAAAAAGGGCTTTAAAACCATCTCTGATGGAGGGGTGCCTGGGTGGCTTGGTCAGTTAAGCTTCCACCTCTTGATTTCTCAGGTCATGATCCTAGGGTCATGAGATCGAGCCCTGCATAGGGCTCAGTGTGAAGTCGGCTTGAGATTCTCTTTCCACCCCTCCCCTCCAACATTCTCTTAAAAAAAAAAAAAGAAAAGAAAAAGAAATAAAAGCAAAACCATCTCTGATAAGAGATGTCACTGTTTCTTGCACTCCCAGGACTCCTTAAACCAAAAATGCTTAACACTGTGAACTTCCAGCATTTCCGTTTCACTGCACGTGGCTAGATTATATCGTCCTGGGTGTCAGTACACATTCGAGGAATGTAAACTCATTTGAAGATTAGCCTAAGCAAAACAATTAGTAAGACAAGTAGGACTTTTTTTATCTCAGCAGTCCAAATGTATATGTTTACTACATATTGCTATTAGCAGAGATCACCAAGAGTAGATTATTACACAAAATCTGATCAGAAGTATGGGAAGTTTCCAATTGCCAATTATTTCCAAAATGCTACTTGTAAAATGGTTGTCAAGAGCCCCCAATCCTGTTTTTCACAGAAATAATGTCATAAATTATAGTTAGGCTTCAAGGAGGACTTAAGCCAGACGCATGTGAACAACATTTTAGTAGAATCCCTAAGATGCACTGGACTCCTTAAACCCAGCTGGGAGTAGTTGTGGGGGAGGAGGGCGGGGCATTGCTCAAAGACAAGAAGTATCACTTTGTCTATTTGGTTCATGGCGCTGTCACCAAACATTTCAAGCCATCCTTGGCACAATTAAGCACTCACTATGTGTGAGGGAGGGAGGGAGTGGAGGGAGAGGGTGCACCGGCTGTAGTCGGAGAGTGTGCCAGGGTGAGTCTGCCATGATCCCACAGGAAGAACTACTCAGAGTGCCAAGGAAAGAAAAAAGAAGGGACAGGAAGTGGTTGCTCTCAACTGAAATGTTCTTACGTGGAAACAGCTTATAGGGACTTAAAAACTAACCACAATTCCTAAACTTCGGAAGCCTCCCTATCACCTTACTAGAGCCCCATTGTGCCTCCACAGAGGACACACGGTCAAGGTTTTTGAGCATTCCCCCAGAAATGTTCCGGGCATAGTGAAGCACACCTATGTACATAAACTCCTGTTTTCAACAAAAGGGAAGCGTCTTTACGCACATGGTCTCACACCCTGCTTTTTCTATCAGCAACACGGGGCACAGGCGCCACCGCCTCCCCCTTCAAATGCTTTCTCCTTTAGGGTTCCTGACCCCAGGCTCCTGGTTTTCCCCCAGCAAACCCCCCAGTGTCTGCTTTACTGGGGGAAAGATGGCTCTTGGGTCTGTAGACACTGAAGTATGACAGGGCTCAATCCTTAAAGCTCTGCTCTTCTCTCCCTACACTGAGTCTTGAAGACTTAACCAACTTTGTAGCTCTAGACATTGTCACCATCATCCCCACCCGGATCACTGGACTGAGCTCCTACAGGTTCTCTCTGGCCTTCCCTCCTCCCCACCACAGTCTCTTCTTTACCCATCTGCTAGAGTTCCTCTCTTAAAATAGAAGGTGAGATCAGGGGATTGCTCTGCTCACAAGCCCCCAGTCACTTCTCATCACACTAGGGGAAGCCAAGGCTGTGCCATTCGTGTTCCCATGTCTTCTCTGACCTCCCCTCTTATTACCCTCCCTCTCTCCACTCCAGCCACATTTGCATTCTTGTAGCAAATAGGGCTACCAGGCTGCCGGGCCCATCCCCACCTCACACTCCAGGCTGCAGTGCTCTTCCTGCAGATACCCATGGCCTCCCTTGCGCCCCCTTCAGGGCTCTGCTCAAACGCACCTCCGTCCCTCACGTTGCCCCTAACTGCACTGTCCAAAATTTCAACCTGCCCTTCCCATTCCTCGTCCCTGCTGTATTTGCTCCATAACATTTATCGGGCCTCCCAGATTCTATATTAAGGTATTGCTTCTTTTTGGTTTCTCACTTCTAGAGTATAACTTCCAGGACAGCAGGATTTTTACTGGCTTGTTCACTGCTCAATCTTTAGTTCCCAGAATAATGCCTGGCACTCAGCGGCAGGCACTCAGTAAATATTTGTTGAATGAGCTAATGAATGAGCAGCATATTTTGCATACTATTTCTTAACACTTTCCTTATTGGAAGGATAAAACGATCTCCTTATATTTAACACAGACCAGTTGCCACCGTAGGGATGTAAACACGCAACATGCCGGACATGGAGGGCTTCTCCGTGCTGTCGCCGAGGCCTGAAGACCGCAACAAACTTCCCTCTACACGGACACGTATTTGAAGATGAAGAGGAGGATTAAAAGGGAAAGATTTGAGCTTTTTCTTTTGGTACGAGGATCTCAGAAGTTAAAAAGAATAAGCAGAAGCTCACGAAAAAGTGTCTGAACCCATTTATTTGGCAAATTAGCAGGCAATCTGTTTGCTCGGCAAAGACGTCGGCTCAGATGTGCGTCAAGTGACATCCCACAGCGAATTATTACAATAAAATTATAGGGTTGATAAGAGAGAAAAATTGCAGGGAAAACGACTCACGCTAAGCTCTGAGGAGAGGAAAACATGACTGAAACAGCAACAAATCCTCAACAGTTGTTTTTCACGGAAAAGCGCACATCACGTTCCCAGCAAAGGCCGGCCACGTGGCGCAGAGCCGGGCCGGGCCCGTCGGCGTGGACGGATGCAGACACGTGCGAGGACCTTCTCGGAGACGGTGAAACAGCTCAGCACCTCGGCCAGTAAAGGGAGGGGAGATGGACTATGATGAAACTCATTTTTGTACCCATCCTACGTCCCAGTTACTTCTGATGTGTCCATCTCGGTTCTCGTTGTTCTCCTTTCAGAAATGCTCAGGGAAATAGTCACTCAGCTCTCGCCTGCACCCGAGAACTGCTCTCGCTCAATAAATCAAGTGCCAAGTAGGTTTTAAGAGCACAGGTTGGCTCCTAGGGAACTGGAGAATGCCTTTCTCAAAAGACGGTGCTGAAGCCACGGGCTCTATGGCCCCCACCCCCATGGTCGCGAAGAGGGCTCTCAGAGCGATGCTGAGGACACCTTTGCAGCGTCTCCTCACTGAGTCAGTCAAACCTCCACGAGAGGTGACAACAGGATCATCTTACTTTCAAGGCAGGTCCATCCAACACACAGACAGGCTTTGTTTTTCCAAAGAAAGGCTTTACCTTCCCTGTCCCTGCTTTGAGGTACATTTAGCTGCATAATTACTCGAACTTATCCTCCAGTAGCTGGCTATTCGACAACTTTACACTGGTCTGTTTTCATGGAAATCACTAGAAAGACAAGTATCAGCATCTACAGCACTAGACAAATGCCGGTCAGGACGACCAAAACCCAAAACATCTGTGGGGATCGACGCAGCAAATGCTGCTTGGCAGTGAGATTGTTCCGTCCTCTGAGGCAAGTCAAAGATCTTGTTGATGACACATGGCTGCCTCTCCGCCTTCATTGCTGGGCTCCAGGACACAGGGACTAATAGCAATACCCAGTACCTGACAACATTTCAAAGGTGTCAAACCAGATGTGCCCCCAAAAGAAAGATGCTTCAAATCATGGAGAAAATAATCAAGGCCAAATAAACTAGGTCAGTAGATTTATTTCTGAGTCGTGTAAGTTGGACATGTTTCTGAGTCATAGAGTATTAATCTAGGAGAGACAATTAAACTGCCTGCCTCATATTAGAAGGGAAGGGAGCCAGGTCAGAGTGGCTAAGCACCTCCCCACGAGCTAAAATGTTCTGGTTAGAAAAGGCCAAAGTATAATAATCTATCTTCTGCATGAATATTATTTTGTTGCTAAGGTTGCTGCCAATCAAATAAGAAATTGAAGATAAATTATAAACTTGTCCTCCACTTAAAATATTTTCCAAGAATTTAAATGAAATGTTTCCACAGTTAAAATTCTACTTAAAGAAAAAGTATCTAAAAACTAGCATGTGAAATCTGATTAATAGTAAAATAGGTAGTAACACTTTAGTTTCTCTCCACCTCTATTACACAGCATAACACTTTTGATGTACATTATTGAGGGGAACAAAATCAGAAAATGCAACACTTTTATTTCTCCTCCAGGTAACATCACCCATGCACCCCCCCCCCTCCCCGTTCAAAGAGTATAAAGCTCAAACTTGCACTCAGAACCTACGGACTGGGCATAATACCTACCTAACAAAGATGCTGCAGGCTTAGAGATAGCAGAAGATCAGACCAGAACATAAGCTCCATGTGGCAGAAATTTTCTGGTTCCCACTCACCACTATGGAGTAAAGTGTCTGGCACATAATAGATTCTCAAGAAAAATTTGGTCAATAAGTAAATGAATATAAATAACTAATTTAGCTGGCATTCAAAAACATTATTGGATTAACTTAATCATAAGATGTTGAAACACTGACAAGTAGGCTCAACATTAGCCATTAAAAGCCTTAATCCTACTATAAAATATTAACAATTAAAAATTTACTTGTAGCAAGAATGGCAATTAAACAGTATCAGACAATGCATACCAGGAGTTTGTTTACCACAAGTTATCTTTGCAGAACAGAAACATTTACTCCTTTCAATGCCAAACATATTTATAGTTACAGGATAATAATAATATAACCAATATATTTCTGTAGACATAAATGGTGATCTGGATAAGAGAAGGTATTTGTCAGGGAACGCATGCGCCATATACTATCTTTTAGAGACTACATGTTTCATTGTTTTGTGCTCTACTTCAAAAATACACAAGTGCATTTATCAGCCTGTTCACCATAAAATGTCATTAGAGTTTAAAGCCTTTAGAATGCATATCTATTCCCTTGGTTATTGACCCATGTCTACATTCAAGGAGCTGAAACAATGAACAACTAACATTGTTTCTAAAAGTCATCCTAATAGGAGTCAAATTGTAAACATTGAAACATAACAAAGCATGGCAACAGATAGAAAGTAACAGACATGTTTTCCATTTCGCTACAATGCACCAAAGTCAAATTCTACTGACTGTATTTCAAGATTGAAAGAGAAGAAATATCAAGGACCCAGTATCAAAAACATCATACGTCAAGCAAATGCAAATGGGGATATACAAAAGGAGTAACTCCCACTGAAATTTCCATGAGGACAGACATATACTGTGTACATTATACAAGGGCCACAATGATGGTGAAAAGCACTGGTTTCCATAGTTTAAGATTTCACAAACTGGTAAACTGACATTACTGACCATGAAATGGTGTTAGATTTGGCTACTGAACCAAACGTTATCCACAATGGTTTCTGAATAGAAGGTATTCAGAGTGGATCGCTCAAAGTTTTTGTTTTCCCCCACGTCTTCCTCTCATTCTAGACCACCACAGGCTCCTCCTTATAATTTTTTTTTCCTTCCTCAAACTATTTAAATCAGAATTTTTGTCAATTGAAACAATAAACCAACATTCCAAATCAGAAACAGATTGATACCAACAAACTAAGAGAAATAAAGTTATGGGACGCCTGGGTGGCTCAGTCAGTTAAGTATCTGCCTTCGGTTCAGGTCATGATCTCATGGTCCTGGAACTGAGTCCCACATCGGGCTCCCTGCTCCGTAGGGAGTCTGCTTCTCCCTCTCCCTATGCTGCTCTCCCTACTTGTTCTCTCTCTCTCCCTGTAGAATGAATAAAATCTTTAAAATAAAATAAAATAAATCAATTTATACATAAATGTTTACCTAAAAAGATTAGGGACAATATTTTTGCAAAATAAAATGTGATTCTTCTCCATTTAAATTTTCAAAATATATTCAACTTAAAAAATTTTTAATACCTGTTAGTTATAAGCTTGACCTCTTTGAGAAAGGCTGTCCAAGATCATGTCCTTACTAGGGGGTTTTTTTGGTTTTAAAAACCTTTTGTTTAAAAAAAAGAGATTTAAAAATATGCATATAGCTTTATAATACCCTACAAATAGATATTTAAATACACATTTTAAATATGATTTATATGGATATGTGTACACATATATATCCCTAGAAATATTAATCTACTTAATTCTTACAACAAACCTATAAAGCAGTTACTATTACTATTCCCAATTGAAGAAATTGAAGCATGCAGAGGTTACTGAACTTTCCTCTGGTCATACAGACAGTAATTGGCTGGGCTCTAACTACTATATTATCCTGCTAACAGCTGCTTTCCTACTATCCTTAATTAACAAATATAAACAAGATATTTCCATTGGTCATCTTCAGGAAACAGGGCAGATCAGGGATTCTACGTTGCTAACACATAATGTCATCTCTCCTTTTGACATCATGCTTTACGGGCCAAGCAAGGAGGCCACATTCTTCTATCTCAACCACTCAAAAAGTTAAGGCCCCTTCACGCTATTTTTGGAGGAGTCCCAGGAAGGATCTGCTGAGCTGGCCTGGATCACATGGCTGGGATGCAGAAGCGTGACTGACAAGGCCTGGGTACCTAGCCTACCACTGTAGCCAGGGAGCAGGCGGCCTGGATTGGCCGCTCCAAATAATCACAAGAAAGGAGTCAGGAGGAATTCTCCGAAGCAACAGGGAGCAGGTGCTGGTCAAACTGAAAGATGCACACAAGTGTTAGCACTGTGAGATCACTCGTCTAGCTTACTTCAATCGTTCACTTTTAATCATGCATTGCAGAAAACCCAGTCTTAGCACAGATATGCCACGCTTCATTTCATTCCATTTAAAATGATATGCAAAAGTGAGAGCAGCCAAGTAACAGAAGTTCCCCTTCTTCTGTGCCCTTTCAACATTTGTTCCTCGCCGGGCCCAAGAAGAGCAGGGCTGGACAGCCCAGGGTCCTGAGTGGTCAGCATAAGGCCCAGACAACCAAAGCAATGAGGATTTTGTCCAAGAGCAACTGCATGGCCTAGGAAAGCTCTCACGTGGATCAGCACTACTCTATGGGCTCCAGCTCTAGCTGAACCCAACTCGATGCTGTATTAGTAATATTAATAACCTGTATAGCAACACCATGAGGTCAGCTTTACTACAATTCCCATTTGGATATGCACTTAGCATGGCGTCTTACCATCCACACTTTGCAGGTGAAGAAACTCTAAAGAACTTGCCCATGACTGCACTGTTAGGGAAAAGTGCCTGAGCTGGGATTAAACATACAGACTGTATAATATATAAGGACAACTAACCGCCTGTCACAAATCCGATCCAAACTCCCACAATGATTATAACCCACATAAATGTTATGTATATAATATAATCACAATATGTATGCATGATTATATAGATATTATGTATATAATACAGGACATGAAGACCTGTATCTATCTTCTTAGGACTTAAAGGTGTGAGGAGAATGATCTTAGACCATACAGGCCTTCTAAATCTGCCATTATTAGAGAATATCTAAACTGACATCTTCTTTACCACTCAATCAACTTCTCTTTATCAGGCAGATGCGTTAAAATCATTGCAGTGTCCCTAGTACCTCTTCCAAAAAGCTACTTTCTATCGGAGAAACAGCCAATGCATATTTAATGCTTGTAAGGGTCATAATGAAGCCGCTTTTTCTACTAACATGTTTTCAACTTCACCCTCTTTTCGTATAAAAGAACACCAAGAAATAAGTCTGTTCCATCAGGCAATTCCATTTCACCAGAAAGCCATAAAAACAATTACCTATGTCATCACAGTTTCTTTAAAGAAAGCTGCAAAATATCAGATTTGCTGATCCAGGTCTGAGACAGAATCCTGACTGCTTGTGCTAAAGAATAATAGCTTCAAACTGAGTCATGGTTGTTATCAGACATTCTAGAATCTGTGAAGCCAACTACAGATGGATCTTAAGACGTGCAGCACCTGTAGGCCTTGAGCAAACCTATTCCTGTGGGCCATCAACTGAAGTATTTCATGAGGAATGATCATGCAGGGTGTGGGTCTCCCACATCTTTAGTTATTAGAGAACATCTAATCTGGTATCTTCTTTATCAGTCAACTCCCCTTTATCAACCCGACATGCCCAGCTCACGCTGATCTTAGAGCCTCATGCAGGAATAAGTCACTGTTAAGATCAAGAAAAAAGGAATATACAGTTTATACTTAAACAACGTAGGGGTCCTGGGCACTAACCACTCTCTACAATCAAATATCTGTGTAAAACTTTTGACTCCCCCAAAACTTAACTGCTAATGGCCTACTGTTGACTGGAGGCCTTTCCAACAACATAAGCAGTCATTTAACACATATTTTGTAATACGTACTGTATACTGCATTCTTATAATAAAACCAGAAAAAAGAAAATGTGAAGAAAATCAGAAGAGAAAATATATTTACAGTACTCTACTGTATTTATCAGAAAAAAAATCTGCATTAAGTGGACCTTCACAGTGTTGTTCAAAGTTCAACTATAATTGAAAACAAATTTAAGAATGAAGAGAGACCATTCAACTTCACCAACACTGAGTACCTGCAGCCAAATTAGGAGAAATTCTGGATTTTTACCTTGCTGAAGTCTAGACATGATATTCAGATTTAGAGAAAAATGTAATTTCCTATAAAGAAATAGAAATAAGGCAATAATGAAAATTTTCTTTTGGATAAGAAATTCTTTAAAACTAAGATAGATTAGTTTGCCATATATGAAAACAAAAATATCTATCTTTATATCTCAAAATAATTTCCTGCTGTATTCCAAAAGAAAAATTATCATTCCGTTTTCTTTAATTAGAATGCATGCCTAATCAAAACCTCACTTATCTACTTGATATTTCACTGAAGAGCTCAGAATTAAGAACCAACTACTTGATTTTCCCAGCACAAAGAGTGAAAATGAGAGATGTACAAATTATTTTCTAAATTACAAGACAATGGAATATTCATTGGTAAGAAAAAAAAAACCTGTTTACCTTAGACTGTGCTAAAATTGGAAGGGAAAAAAAGGGGGGCAGGCCAGATGGTATGTCTGGGAAGATACTGACAACATGGAAGGTGTTAATTCTTGGGGGAGGGGGTAAATTACTATATTCTAACAAGCATCAAGAATCCCAAGTCCAAGTTAATTGAATATGACTGGAACCCAACTGTCACTCTGGAAGCATGACACCACTCAGTGACGTATGTCTTGACTTGGCACACATATCAATTCTTTTACATCCCAAGAAGATCCCGCAGGCTGTACAGGCAAGCTTTCTCATCGGGGAGTCTCACTTTTTAAGGTTATACTTACAACTTAAAGTTAAATCACTTTGAGTGAAAACAGATCTACTAAATGTTAAGGATTGACTTAGATCTTTCCTTCATAAATTCATGGGATTGTCTCCCATTTTATTTTAAATAACTCCTTCATTTCAATATTTCTTGGGCACCTATCATGTGCTTAGCACTGTTCTAAGAGCAGGGGTCTATCGCAGTGAGCGGAACAAACGTAAGTCCTGTCCTCACAAAGCTGATATTCTCTGGGTGGGGCAGATGGCAATAAACAAGTCAGTAAAATATGTTTGATATGAAGAATTATAAGCAGGGAAGGGGAACAGGTAGTGTTAAATGGGGTGAGAGGTGGTGGGGGCTTATGTGCAAGGAGCAAGCAGTGTAAATATGCTGGTGGAGAATGTTCTAGGCTGAGGGGACAGCAATACCACATCTCTGAGGGGGAACCACGACCCTATTCAAGGATGAGTAAGGAAGCCACGAACCTTGGCTAAAGCATCCAGTCCTCCCTAAGAAATACACCATGGAATCCTACAGATGTCAATATACATGAACCCAAACATCATGCCGAATGAAAACAGCAAGCTGCAGAAGGATACATACGGCACACCATGTAACAGTTTTTAAACACTGAAAACAAGACCACAAACAATATAGTGATAAATAGTAACAAGGAAAAGAATGAAGAGCGGTTACCATGATGAGAAACACAAACCCAGAAGAGCTGCTGCTCACAGGAGGGAGGGAGGCCCCGTTGTGGAGGAGAGCTTGGGGAGAGAGAGCACGTTTGACTCATGTTTTATTTCTTCAGCTGGATGTTGGGTATACAGGTGATCACTACACTATTACTCGACCTTTCTGTGTATCAGAAATATTTTGCACTATTCTTAGAAAAGAATCTTCAAACCTATCTCAGCATCCTCAGCTTCCTTAACCATCTGTGGGTCATCTTGACATGTACCTTTGAGTGACAGACGGGACAGCACCAGTATCTCTGTTCAGCTATGATCAAGAATATTTTAGCCCTGGTAGAATCATTTGTTATCACAAGGAGAAAGGGAGCAAATTAAGGGGATGAAAAAGCTGTCATAACGCTTCTGGCACTCTGTAAGTACACATCAGTACCTTTCATGAAGAAAGGCTGCATAAAAGAATATACAGCAAGTCTATGCTTAGTGCTTTAAACTAAGCTGCCTGCCACAATTTTCAATACAGCCCCATCTCTACATAGGAGGTGAGTATTTTTAGCAATGTCACCTTTGCTTCTCAATATACTTCTTTAAAAAAATGAAACACTGTGGATAGAAATTCATAACTGCATTTCATACCTCACCGCCCGTGCGCGCAGGTATCCCAGCCAGGCACTTGTGCGCACTAGTTCTACTCCCTTCCTTTCCTCTCCTCCTTAACCCACTGCAATTTGCACCACCCTCAGGATGCCCTGGGCCTGCGAGAGAAAGGAGAGCGGGGAAGAGGAAGGCCAGTGCACATGCGGGGAAATGAGCACCTCTCTGAGCTCCTGAGAGCTGGCCAACCTGGAGGCAGCTCAATGCAAAATCGTCTCAGGAACACAATCCCCTGGGGAGTCGGGGGGGGGGGGCAGATACTGGTCCTTCCTGAAACACATTTCCCTAAAGTTCTCTCTCTAGGACCTCATCTTCCCAGCTTCAATGGTCTTCCTATTTTAATGACTTGGTGTCTCGACCCCGAAGCTGGCAGACTCCTGTGTAAAGCCTCCTGGATATTCTCTAATAATGGCAGATTTAGAAGGCCTGTGTGGTCTAAGATCATTCTTCTTGGATGTCCCACAGGACCCTCGGCCCCAAATCTTGACATCTGTGTCCCCGTCACCAACGCCACCATCAACCCAGGCCTCCCCTGGTGGATGTTAAGCTCAGGGGCAGCAAGTGGGGCTACTCCCCTCTCCCCTACCTCCCAAACCAAACACATCACCAAGCCTTGCAATTCCACCTCCTAAACATTTTCCCAATGATTCATTTCTCTCCATCTCTACCACCACTTCTTTACTTCAAACTAACCTGAATTCCCCGCTGGAGAGTAATATTGCTACTGGTTAGTACTTACTCTGTGCAAAGGACTTATACACAGGGTTGCTGGAAGGACTAATTTATTGTGAAGTGTGATTATTTTTAGCTTATAGAAAAAGGAAGTGAAATTTTTAAGGTTAAGTATTTCCTGGAGTTATAAATCTAGATGGCTGTGGAGTCAAGACTTATCAGTAAGTTTACAGATTCATTCATTCACTCAAACAAATGACTCACAGTCACTTTAATAATTGATATACTGTCTCTTAAAAAGGAAATTCCTGAGATTAATACAAGAGCCAAAGTAACTTTTCTGAAAATCACGTTTGATCACATGCTCCAACATGGCAAAACTCCTCATTGCCTTCACACCCCCTCAAGGCGACGTGGTTCGTGGGGCCCTGAGCTCCATCCCAGTGGCCTCCAAGGCTCATCTCATCTTCTCCCCACTGTCCCTGGATCCCATCTTGCTTCTTAGCCAAATGCAGTTTCCTTCAACTCCTCGAAGTGACTTAGCTCCCTCGTTCCTCTCGGCCCTTGTACACGCTGGTCAGTCACCTCAAACACCCCCTGCGGCCTACCCTGGACCCTGTCAGTCCTCCTGTTTCTGTCATATGCCAACGCTAGGCCACTGCTCAGGTCTTAGGTCTGACATCCCACCCTCTCCTTCCAGGACCACACAACCCAAGTCCGAGTAGGGGAGCTTCCTGTGTCTCCTTCACTGCCCCAACTCCCCTGTGGCTGCACCGTTCCTGGCGGATTGTCACTGCCATGCAGGCAATCACTTATCTCTGTGTCCTGGGTGACAAGGAGCCCCAGGAGAGCGGGCACTGATTTTGTTCACCACTCTATTGCCGGTACCGGCGTAGTGCTGACACTTAGTAAGTACTCGAGATACACTCCACTGTGAGGAGAGCAGATGGAGGCACAGGAACTGTGGGAGTAGGGCATGAAAGAAGTCAAACATGCTCCTTCCCCCGACGTATGCCATCTTAACTCCCTACAAAGACTGTCGAGTATTATTGTGCACATCTTTACAGCTCGACAAGTGCTTTCCCGCCAATCCTGCATTTGGTCATCACGACAATTCTATAGGAAGAAGAGTGGGGTTGCTCTGCAAATTTAGATCTCTCCCTCAGAGGGGCTCGGTGACTTCTTTCAGCCAAGTTGCAAACAAACACAAGTCTTTGGTCACGTCTGTCATGGACACCTGCACGATCCTTCAGAAGAACATGAACAAGTTGGGACATAGTCAAGGGTCCGGATTCTGGTTAACTGGAGTTGCAGTCGGACCTCGGAAAAGGGGCAGCTGAAAGTGGAGTAGGCTGGGAGGCAGATGTAGCTTTTGTAAGCGCTAAAGCTTTTACAATTTGGGGAACATTCCTTAAGAAAAAGGATTACAAAATTATGAATTCAAACGTCAGTAACAAGGGTCATCAGTTTCACAGTCCACATCTGAGTGGAACAGTAGGAGAAATTAAACATACATGAGAAAGAAGAGGAGGTGTATTCAAAGTCAAAATAATATCACAAGAAAGGTAAGGCACAGGAAAGGAGGGCAGGAGTAAAGGCTATTTATTCCACAGTGACAGGGGATCACCTGAGGCACTGTACCCCCCCCCCCAAACACACACAATGATTACAGATGGGGTCCCTGCCCCGGACCACTTATAATAATTAGTATCACACCCGGAAAAGAAGGGGTACAAATGAGGACTTCGTAAAATGCTAAAAGTCCTCAAATGGCAGTATCTAAAGTAGCCCACTAAACCCATGGTCACTGTCATCTGGTCCCGCTTCAGGGCGTTCATTGCCCCCCTCCCCGAAATCACATGTATTTGCTTATTGCCTATCCCTCTGCTTAAACTACAGGGCAAACAGCAAAGCAGAGAGGTCAGGTTTGTCCTGTTCACTGCTGCCATCCTAGCACCAAGCAAGGTACCAGATTCACGAGGAGCCTTCCAGAAGTATTTGTGGAATAAACAAATAAACGAGTAAAGGAATGAACAAAGGAACCAAACCTTACAAAGGCTCAAAGTGCCGAGCTTTGGTACATGTCATCGGTCTTTACAGTCTAAATGTGCATTTTGCTGTTAGTGAATCTTTTAAAATTAACTATCACTGTTGCCAAATGAGCATCCTGCTTGGACAAATCATAATTTCAAAGAAGTCTGGCTCATGGCAAAGCAGCCGAGAAGAAACACAGGCAACACGCTGGAAGAGGAAGCAGAGTCAAAAGACGGGGTTGGGGGGCGCCTGGGTGGCTCAGTTGTTAAGCGTCTGCCTACAGCTCAGATCGTGATCCCAGGACTCCCTGCGTCGGGCTCCCTGCTCAGCGGGAAGCCTGCTTCTCCCTCTCCCACTCCCCTTGCTGATGTTCCCTCTCTCGCTGTGTCTTTGTCAAATAAATAAATAAAATCTTTATTTTTTTTTAAAGATTTTATTTATTTATTTGACAGAGATAGAGACAGCCAGCGAGAGAGGGAACACAAGCAGGGGGAGTGGGAGAGGAAGAAGCAGGCTCATAGCAGAGGAGCCTGATGTGGGGCTCGATCCCACAACACCGGGATCACGCCCTGAGCCGAAGGCAGACACTTAACCGCTGTGCCACCCAGGCGCCCCAATAAATAAAATCTTTAAAAACAAAACAAACAAAAAAGATGGGGTCGGTTTGTTTCGCTTCTTTCTTTCAGCTGACAGACACTGGAACCAGAGTCGTCTGGAGAAGGGATAGTTGGGACAGAAGCTGGCCTGGATGGAGAAGGCCTGGATTCATCGTGGGGTAGACAAAACAGTCACTGAGACAGAGGGGGGGGAAGCCAGCCAGGGGCAGGGTGTAGACGCATGTTCGGTGTTCAGCAGGGGGCTACCTTCGAATTGACCAGCAACACGGGCTCCTCAGCACACTAGGAAGACCGCATAAGGTCGTTTTTAATTTTAGCCAGGAGAAGTTGCAGGCAAGGAGATCACCAAGTTGAAATCCAACTCTTAAATAATAACACGTAGAAATAGCGGGTATGACGGTAAACAGATAAAACCAATAAATGTTTCAGAGGAACGCTTTGCTGGAAATTAAGTAGAAAAAGATTATAAAATTTAACGTACTAATATTTGTATAGTCCATCCTTTAGCCTTTACAAATTGTCTGAATGTTAAGGCACTTGTACAGGTGGTTCCAAGATGCAAGTCTGGTGACACCTGGGGACACTGCAGTGAGAGGGAGAAAAGTCACAGTCTGATGATGGTTAAATAACTCATCTCACTTGCGTTCTCCCCATACCAAGAGCCACGCTGTCAGGAAAGCTGCTTCAGACCCGCAAGGCTGCACCGCAGCCATCGCTCCAAGGTCTGGAAGCTCCCTCTGGAATTCATCCTTAGACCCTAAAAATTGATGTAATTCAAGGATGAAATACAAGTGACTTTTGTTTTATTGCCTCTCTACGTAGAGAAGTGAGAAGTGTGTGTCTTTTTTGGATAGGAGAATAGAGAAAATAAAGCTAATTAGCATACATCATAGTGTAATCTGGCCATTCACCATTTCTATAATATCACTAAGAATACTAGTTAAAAATTGAGCTACCCTATGATCCAGCAATTGCACTACCAGGTGTTTACCCCAAAGATACAGACGTAGTGAAGAAGTGCCATATGCACCCCAATGTTCATAGCAGCATTGTCCACAATAGCTAAATCGTGGAAGGAGCCGAGATGCCCTTCACAGATGACTGGATTAAGAAGATGTGGTCCATATATACAATGGAATATTACTCAGCTATCAGAAAGAACGAGTTCTCAACATTTGCTACAACATGGACGGCACTGGAGGAGATAATGCTAAGTGAAATAAGTCAAGCAGAGAAAGACAATTATCATATGATTTCTCTCATCTATGGAACATAAGAAGTAGGAAGATCGGTAGGAGAAGAAAGGGATAAAGAAAGGGGGGTAATCAGAAGGGGGAATGAAGCATGAGAGACTATGGACTCTGAGAAACAAACTGAGGGCTTCAGAGGGGAGGGGGGTGGGGGAATGGGATAGACTGGTGATGGGTAGTAAGGAGGGCACGTATTGCATGGTGCACTGGGTGTTATATGCAACTAATGAATCATCGAACTTTACATTAAAAAAAATACTAACATCTGCAAAGAAAACAAAGGTTTTAATCACTTTCATTTTCTCATATGTAAGAACCTCCTAACAACTTAAGAATATCTGTAAAACTCAAATACCTCGGTAACATTTTGATCAGCAGAATCACCTTTACCCATAGAGGGATTTCCTCTTTACTGATTATACTCCAATTGTGTATTATAGAGAAAACTAACCCCAACTGAAGGCATACCGAGCCACCTATTTTCACTTACTAATTTTTTAAAAGATTTTATTTATTTACTTGCTTGCTTACAGCATGCATGATTGGGGGCGGGGGACAAGGGAGAGGGGGAGAGAGAATCCCCTAGCAACACAGGACCTAATCCCATAACCCTGCGACCATGACCTGAGCCGAAACCAAGAGTCGGATGCTCAAGGACTGCCCGACCCAGGGCCCCTTTCACTCACTAATTGAACACTCCTGACCATTTCCTGCATAATCAGCATCATCCCTATTAACAGATAAGAAAACTAACCTTTAATCCTACTTCCTTAATCTTTTAAATTTTACGTAATTTCCCAGAACAAAGGGGATTACGTGATGGACCAGCCATAGTGAAACCAGGCAGGGCTCTTTACGCTGAGCATTCTCTCAAACATCAGTACTATTTATTGACAGGGTAGTTTCTTTCCCAATTACGTATTTACCAGACGGTAACCAGTAAACTAGAAAGTGGTCGAGATGAGATTCCTCAAGATTGTTATCCAAAATGTGGTCCAGGGACCACACCATCAGCATCCGCTGGAGCACCTGCTGACATACAGACGTCTGAACCCAGCTCCAGACCTGCTGAGAACTATGGATGGGCCCCTAGAAACTGCTTTTTAACAAATTCCCCCAAGAAATTGTGTTACACAAGAAAATGTGAAAACCACTGTGGCTAATTCCTCGCAAACCTCGACTACTGTCATCCGGAGTTTCAAATTTGACAAAATCCTATATTCTCATTGAGGGCTATCTTTTGGATTACGGAGTTTGTGGTGGAATGTCCCAAAATTCCATATTCCCCTTGGGGATTTATCTTTGCAATCTCACAGTTCCTAACAGGTCTCTAGGAACAAGCAAAGCAGGCAAACAATGAAGTAGCTTAATTGGGAAAACATTACTGTGTGCCTACTCTCATTACACATGGCTCTACAGGTCTGCGGATGTATACGTCTCATTTCAACCTTCCAGTTGGCACCATCATTGCCGTTTCACAGCTGGAGGACCTTGACCAGAGAAATGGAGCAACCTGTCCCGAGTTACCGAGCTGAAGGTACGCAGATGTTTCGACCCATATCTACTCTCGCTGTATTTTCTTTATTCTACAGCATAGCTCCTCTCCATTAATTACTGCTATCTAGATTTGAGGATTTAAGGGGAAGAACTTTCCAAATGTCTTGAGCAAGTTGGTCAGCTTCTATACCTTTTCCAACCCCATACTTTGTCCACTAACGATATTCCTCTTAAGCTCAAGTTAATAAAAGTCACCATCTATAGCAGAAAATAATGGCATAAAGTAGACAAAAAACAAGAATTCTCTCAAATGAAATTACCAAACACTGTAATGCCATGATGTGAGTAACTCTAGATACAAATTACATAAAATCAAGCAACTCCCAGGCCCATCCTTGGGCTCAGGCTCCATCATGGCGGCCTAGAAGAAGCCCAGGTCCACCGAGCCAGTTAGCGCCATCTTGGGATCATACAGCTGTTTTCCTCGGCCACATGAATGTAGGGACACAACACGATTTCAAGTAAAACTAGGAGTGAAAACCATAACAGAGTGGCCCATATCCCTGGAGAATCTGCATGAAATCTGTGAACGGAGTCCAACACTCACTAACCCGCTACTGTTGAAGACAAAGGCCAGGTTCGGAAATCAGAACGAGAGCCAGGGCAGCTTATTTTTTTTTCTTTTCTTTCTCTGGAAGCCCCATGCCCCCACACCTCCTAAACTATCCCAGACTCTGAAGCGTCTCAACTCTGAATTCAGAGTCTAGTTCAGTTCCAGGCTGTGGTGTCTGCTGCCTGTTGGGGGATTCCGGGACACACATGGGGAGACGGTAGGTACCTGGGACCTCAAGGTCAGGCTGTGCCAGGGGAGGTCATCTGTCTGTGTGTGAATTAAGAAATCAAAAAAATAAATAAATAAATATGGCTAAAGCCTGGTTGTTTTAGTTTATTAGAACTAAATACACACACATGACACTGAGATGTACACGACTGGCCATTAGATGTTTTAATTTTGCTTAATGTCCTGTGTCACCACAGCCTCCTGATGTGTGTGCTACAAGACAATGCCGAAAAGTACAGGCAGTAAGCAGCAGGAGGAGAAGGGGCTGGAGGGCAAGATTTCAAATAATCACCATCATTAAGGTAATGATCCTTCACCAGTATTGTATGGGACCCAAAGAAAATATTTATTTCTCATTAAAAATAATGTTGTAGATATAGATTTGTATACATGAGAAAGCTTCCCAGGACATACTGCTACATAAAAAAGAAAATGGTTACATATAGTGTTTAAGCTAGAAATCTGTTCTTATAAAATATGTACCTGAGTCTGTATATACACAAAATAAAGCCACTGCTATTTACTAGGCACTTATGAACAAACTGGGTACTGTGTTTAGTGCTTTGCATGCATTGTATCACTTAATCCTCCTACCCTTGAGACTTAAGCATTATGGCCATTTTAGAAATCAGCAAACAGAGTCAAGGAAGTTGAGAGCTGACCCAGGTCACAGAATGATTAAATAGTGAGACTGAGAGCCCAGCCCAAGTCTGTCTGATTCCAGGACCCACTACGGTATATGAGACATTCCAAGAGACAGCTTTGGAAGGATGTTTGCCAAAAATGTTAACAGTAGCTGTCTCTAGAGGAGGGGATTTCTCCTTTTTGTTTTTCAGTATTTTAGAATATATTTTACTTCATTTTATTTTTACTTTTTTAGAGGGGTGGGAGGGGCAGAAGGAGAGGGAAAGAGAGAATCTCAAGCAGGTTCCATGCCCAGTGGGGAGCCCAACGCCGGGTTCAATCTCAGGACCCTGAGATCACAACCTGAGCTGAAATCAAGAGTTGGACACTTAACCGACTCAGCCACCCAGGTGCCCCTACAACGTATTTTTAAGTAAGCACGCAATATTTTTTAATATCTAAAATAACAAAGATGTTTTAATTGGAAGGACAGATAAGCAGCATGAAAATCTTTCCATCTTCCATATATCTAACCTTCCACTCTAAACAGCTTAAAAACAACCACCAACCTCCAACTGAATGTGACCACAAAAAAATATATGGAGTTGCCAAATAGCAATCACGGAGAGAAATCATTACAATCAATTTCTGAAAAATTCTGGATTAGGCCATTAACAAAAGCTCATCTACCTCCAGACTCCTAAAATCCAATACACCCTACATTCATTACCAGATAAACACTCTTCTTCCCTACTCAGTTACCTTCACTAGCTCCCCACTGTCTAGTAAAGTCTGAAATATCCTTTCGTCTCTTATCCAGAAACCTTCCGCAAGCAGGCCCCACACTTCCTCCTTCGACTTGTCTCCTACTGCTCCCTTGTGTAAAGGCTACATTCCAGCTAAATTTAGGCCTGTTGACCTCTGGAGTGTCCTACCAGGACTAATCTCAATCAAAGTCCAACCATCTTCCAAGGACCAAAATAGAATATGAAGACCATTCAATAGATGTGTCCTATAAAGTAATGCACATAAGAAACATAATTATTGGGGCACCTGGGTAGTGCATTTGATTAAGTGTCTGACTCTTGGTTTCAGCTCAGGTCACGATCTCGGGGTTGTGAGATGGAGCCCCTCACCCAGGGGGGTCTGCTGAGATTCTCTCTCTCCCCCCCTTCTCTGCCCCTCTCCCCGCGTGTGTGCACTCTCTCTCTCCCTAAATAAATTTTTTAAAATCTTAAAAAAATAATTACTAATACACAGAATGGGCCATATAAATCAGCACTGAACATTATAAAGCATTTTTTGTTAAAAAAAAAAAAATTAGCACACCCAAGTGACAAACAGTATTCCATAAAATCCATGACACCAATCATCGTAAGAGACACAGCACTCTGCCAATCAAGTTATGACTCATGTATCAGAATATTTCTTTTCTAGTTATTTAAAGAACTCTTAGGTTTATTTAGGTATTCTATGCATAAATAAATACACAGAAACAAAATAGTTTGGCCAAGGTATTCCTAAAAATTCCTTACTCGGTCGGACTCTGACTCCTTTGAATCGCAGGCCGACGCAGTTATCGCTGTCCCTGCTTTCCCACAATGCCAACCCCTGAGCATCTTTATTGGTGAGGCGCCGTTTCTTACCAGTGCCCGTTACTACTCCAAGGTTTTCTTCCAATCAGCTAACATCAATCTTCACTGCTCCAACCAGTGAAATCAGTTGCCTGCTTTCTCTCTGCCACACGGCTGAGAGCAACTGTAAGTCATATCCCAAATTCAGACATGTTAAAACATGAAAATGTAAGTTTGTTGTAGAAATGATGACATTCGGGGCTTGCAAAAGACACAGAGAAACTCACTGTTTGAGAATGCAGACACTATGTACAAAAATGACCAAAGAGGAGAGACCTACAACAGAAAATAGTTTTTGTCTTTATGGGCTGACGTCAGGATCAATATCATCACCCAGCCCTAATCCATTTTCAGCTTTTGTCACACACCAGTCCGGTCCCTCTCCTCGTCTTCTGAGAATTCCCTCTCTACTGATGTCTTCCGTGACACCAGTTAGAGCTGGCAGGAAAGGAAGCAGGCCGCCTGCACATCTTCTCTTAAAGAAGCCATTCTTGTTTCTCTAAGTACCTGCAGTATTTTCTTCTCTGATATGGCAAAACCTCCAGAACCTACCTCATTCAAGCTATGGGCAGAATAGTAAGCTTGTTATGAAGAGGAACATGCCATTAAAAATAATGACTACAGACGAGGGCCAGTAATTCTCATTTTTAAATAAAGCAGCAGTGCCTTTGAAGCCTTTTCAAATATTTTTTTGTAGCGAAGCATAAGTCACAAATGGGCTCATTTTTCATTCAAGTCCATAAATATTTACTCAATGCTGTAAGTGTTTAGACCTGTACTTGGTTTGGGGATGAAACTCCAAGAAAAATAAGTTCCTACTCACATCACGCACTCACACACTCAGTAAAAGTGGAGAGAAAAACAAACACACGAAGCAGGTTAAATATTGCATTTGTTTCCTATGTCCAGTACAGACCTTTCTGCTTTTTTATTTCTAAGTCTGTAAGGAAGGGCTATAAGAACAATGTACCAAAATGTCAGCAATCTAAAAATTAAGTTGTCAGCTTTTTCGCTATACTGCAAATTACAAAAGAATTAGAGGTTTGGTGCTAATAGAAGCTTACAATTCTAGAGTGTGCAATTTAACCAATCACCGCAAGGTCTAAAAATGCAATACTGAAGACATTTCCACCAAGTGATCTGCAATTCTGGTATCTAATTTCAACTTCTCTACTTGTGTCATTCTTCCCCTTTTCTCCCCCTTGCTTTGGAAATTGTTCTTATGCAGAATAGCCACACAGTTAAGAACTGCCCAGAGCCTCTACATACATAATACACTCACATGAAAAAAATGACAGTCATCTTGACCAAGGAGGTATGGAAAAGACAATGAAGATCTGCAGCTATTCTATGAGTCTTCACTTCTTCGTGCTCATGTCACATTACATGCAGAAATCAAAACGTGAAATGTACTTTACAGTTTCAGAATTTCAGACTTCCTTTTATAATTTATTCCATACTAATTTTGGTGAAACATGTCTGTGATCATCTCTGCACTAGAAATCTAAGTTAGGATTAAAATGTTAAATTATAAATTAATCTGTGAAACAATTTAAATGGAAATCAATTATCTGAAATCACTGCAGATATCTTGAAAACTTGTGAGATCTCTAGCTTTTTCCATCATTGCCAATTGCAATCACATCACTCAAAAATAAATCAGAAAGAACACTGCCTACCCAGAAAATACACTATCTTTATAGACAACACATACTTCTAAAAGACAATACTGATTAACTAGACCAAGAATTTAGCAAGAATGCTGTTTTAGTACAAAGAATAGTAAAATATAGACATAGATATATAGTCTCTGTGCATAAACAAAAATATAGACTCATTCTTGCTCTCTGGATAATTTTTTAAATGGCCATTTTTAAAGATTACATATAGTGTTTTCCCCATTAAAAGGGATATTCGATGATGTCTACTATCTCATTAAAAAAAAAAAAAAAAAACCTCTTCTTCCTTGATCTATGTAACACATTTGCCTACATAGCCTTGAATTCACATCTACCTTCCCATCCTCCAAACAGTACCTTATGGTGCAGCTCAACTTGAGAAAGGAGAGTCTCGTTCATTTATCAGGCAAAGTTAAAGCCAGCAAGATGCTTCAGACCGTCTGGTTTTGCCTGCCCCACCCTTGTTTCCTTTGAGCCATAGTGATGTCACAACACCAGGCAGGGCAATGACTTCACTGCTCCAGTCCTTGCTTCTGAGCACACAATTCTTTGCTGCCAAGGCAAATCGAATGACAGCAGAACCCTCCAAGAGTGTCTGACAAATGCCCAACAAATTAGCAGCTAGCAAGCCTTTTGAAAGAAATAGATGCGGCAATTGCACCACTAAAGATCTCTCTAAATGAAGTGGTGCTAAAGATGAATTTGATCCACGGTTTTCAATAGTAAGTCTATATCCCATAATAAAGCTGACATTCAGGGCAGGACTGTGGCTGGATACTTGGAAGACACTATGGGAACCAAAGATGTCCAGGGCAGTCAAGGTAATAAGTAACCTCTCTCTTCATTATAGTCAAATTCTCACAAATTCTCTCTCTCTCAACCGTGTATTTTTCAGCTTACTGCTGAAGTTCTACTTTACCGAAGAGGACACGAATTCTAATTTGTGAATTTTAAGACTTTTTTAAAAGCACTAACTTAAAAGATGAGTATGTATATTACAACACGTAAGACCATACCCTGGACAAAAAGCTCCTGCCATATTTAATCCAACATAGAGTAAATCCAGAAAAGATTCACAAACTGATGACAATATCACATCTCTCAGTACATGAAGGGTTGCTTGTCTTCTATCTGGGCAGCCCCTTAATGCATTTGACCAAACAGTTCTAAAAAACCAATGTATACATAAAATAGTTTCTAATCAAGTAAAAAAAAAAAAAAAATCCCTGGTCTCCTATTTCAACGCAATTCAAAGTTGGCGGAAGTCCAAACCCTGTACAAGAACTGGCAAAAACTGCCTTTAACCTAAATCACATTCATGCAGAAGAAAGAACTTAAAAATTAAACGTAAATACTTCGCAGAGACACTGACCTTTGACCTGTATTTTCTGGAACCTTGGCCTAAAAGGGGTTTACAAATTAAATAATGTGGCTACTCTTTTTATCACTGATAAATCATTCACAAAACATTTTCTTTTTGCAAAAAAAAAAAAAAAAAAAAAGCATTTGCCTGCAGTGGATTAGCTAGCTGAACTTTATGCAGTACGTTGCGCATTGGATATTTTTGCTTTTCTAAACCACCAGAAAATTATAATGCAAATAAGACAGTATTCAGTATTCAGAGATTTTCTTTTCATCAGTGCCTTGTGAAATTAACAAATTAAAGTTACTGCTTCTCAATTCAGAATTTATTTCCCCTCACAACTTTGTTACTTCAACTGAAGTTTTAAAAGTTTGAAACCAAAATTAAGATGCATTTTTAAAAAACCCTGTCAGAGCCAAGATATAAATCACTTCCCATTCCCCAGAGTTTACTCAAGCTTCATGTGCTCCCCCTTCTTAATGGGGCTTTTTTGCTTAATTTGCAGTAATCCACCGGTGCTGAGTCCAGGGCTCCCAGACAGAAGTGGAATTTTATAATTTTGGATTCCTTGAAGCTTTAAATATCAGGGTAACACACACCCCCCCCCCCCGGCCCCCAAAGAATGTTTTCACCACTTAGTGTGATGACTCTTCTACTAGGGACATTCATGCTACCAAGGGAAACTCCAGGACACCTGGCCGCCTCTGAGAGCCTAAAATGGGCCCCCAAAAAGGTCAGGCAGGATATCTGCAAAAGCAATTCTGCAGGACTGCAAGACTAATGTAAAAATACTGAAACACCAACTTAAACACGTAATGGAAGCACTACATTAGCAGGACTGCGTGGCCCTCTCAGGATTTCCCAGCCCAGCCTCCACACGTAATTAATACCACATGTTTTCTTTATCATTCTGTTTGTTCTCCAACAATCTCTTTCCAACTTTAACCCTGGGCTGCAACTGGAGGAGAAAACCCTAGAAAACTTTGGATCCGTAAATATAAAACCCCAAAAGGAAAGCCTGCTCCCACTGCAAGGGACCAGTTACAATTTACTAGGTAACCACACCCACCGCATTGCAGAAGCCATGAACTTGGCGGGGGTGGGAGGGGAGAGGGGAAAGGCGGAGGGGATGAAGTAGGGCGAGATGAGAGGCGAAAGTCGAGAAAGCGAGCCCCCGCGGCAGGGGCCGGGAAACACCCGCCTGGAATTGGCCGAGACCACGACTCCCGCGGTCCGATGCCCCGGCCTCCCCACCCCCACGCGCTGCAAAGCCGCCCTCGCAGACACCTCCCAAGGCAGCTCGCAGCCCCGCGGGGGCCAGGTGAGCAGTGCCGCTCCCCGCCCCTCGGCCTCCCCGCGCTCCGGCTCCTGTGCGGGGGCCAAGGGAGCGCAGGCTGGGGCGAGGGACACCGCAGGTGCGGGGCCAGGAGCAACCTCTCTAGGACGCTCCCTCCTCCTCCCTCAGCGGCCGGGCTGCAGCCCCCGCCGCCGTCCGAGGGACGCCGCCCCAGTTCGGGGAAGGAGACAAGTTACATAAAAGCTGCCGGCCCGCTCCCGAGCGGGGATGCTTTGTGCCGAGCGCACCTTACCGGCCCGGCGCCGCGCCCGCCCGCGCCAGGCACCCGGGACGACCCCGCAGCCGCGGCGCGCTGGGCGCAGGGCCCCTCCCGCCCGCCGGCCACCCGCCCCCGGGCGGCGCCGCAGTGTCGCCCCCGGTCCCCCGCCCCTCCCTGCGCAGCCCGCCTCGCCCTCGCCCCCAACCCGGAGCTAACTTAAAACATGGCGCCCCAAAACGGGGGATTTGGGCAAACTGGCACTGAAGGGACGCGGGGACCGAGCCGCCCCTCCCGGCCAGGGCTCCGGGGAAGGCCCCCAGGCCGGAGGCCGATGCTCAGGCTCCGCGCGCCTGCCCAGCCTATGCTGCAGCGCGGCGGGCGGGCGGAGCGGGCACGTCCCCGGCTGGGGGCGCAGCGCACCGGCTCGGCCCGGCCCCGCGGGGGTCCCGGCCGGAGGGCGGGCGGGTTCCGGGGCCGAGCCGGGCGCTGGGCTCCCGCGGTTCGGGCGGCCGTGCGGCGCCGGGGCACGCGTCAGCCGCGCACCGCGCGCGCCTCGCCCCCGGCCTCACGCTAGTCCTCCGCGTCTCGAAAACCGGAGACCCCCCTCGGATCCCCCCGCTCCGGCTGCCAGAAAAGTTACCTCGGCTGGGCAGGCAGCCCGCGCGCCGCGGCGTGGGGACGAAGCTCGGGCTTGCGTCCTCCCGGCTGTGCGCAGGAGGCTCGGGCGTGGGGAGGAAGCCGCAGACGCGGGCTGCTCGCCGCCGCTCCCCGCCCCCCTTTGCAGGCGGCTCGGAGGCTCCGCGGAGCTGCGGCGGGGGCACACGCCCAGAGCCGGCGCAGAGAAAGCCAACCCCGTCCTGCTTTCGCCTCCCAGCTGCGGGGGAGGGGGCCACCGCAGCACTTCAGGACAGTTAGGTTGTAACAGGCTTCTCCATCCTGGCGCAGGGTCTGGCTCGGCGACAACGCCTTGTGACAGTTGCCAATAGCATTAGCCTTTGGATTTCCACTTTAGGTTACAGCCCAGGCTTTCGGTCCCCCTCCTCATGCCTCCCAGCCACCCACTGTAAGAAGGGGGGGGGGGGGGTTCCTGGCCATCAGGTGAGTAATTTGCTGGCTCAGGGACTGCAGTGGTGGGTTTTGGTTTTGGTTTTGTTTTTTTTTTTTTTCCTTTTTGAAAGAAGAAAAAGCAAATTGTCGGCGTCTTGCACAGGGTGGGTGTTCAAGAAATACGTTAATAGGGAATACGTGAATTAAAGGTTGAAGGAAGAGGTTCCCTGTCTTTTCGGCAGGCCCCTCCTTCCCACTTCCTCCTTCCTCCCCACCATCAAGATCCAAAGTTACAGGTGGTCTCCCAAGCGTCCCAGTCTATCAGGGAAGTAAGTCATTATTGATCAGGCTTTCAGCTGAAATGGAGGAGGGGGAGCTCACGCTCTGATTTACAGGTGAAAGAGATTATTCCAGGTCATCTCACAATAAGCTCTAATCAAGTAACCAACTCATATTAACATGTTTAAGGCCCTCCTTAAATATTCCTGGTCACCCCTTCAGGCGCTCACCTACTCACTTAACGTGGCAGGACGGATTCACAAAAACATTGCATTTACTATGAGGTGCCAAAGATGTGGTGCAGAATACAAGCTGGTGGCAGAGATTAGGAGTCTCGGTCTGTCAGTGAAGCTTCTGGAGGTAGGGAGACTTGGCTTGGGGTTTTAGGACAGGGCAAAGGCAACAGAAAAGGGGAGGGGCGTTTTGGTGGTTGTGTAGGAGAGAAGATTGGAAAATCATGGTTACTGTGTTGCTATGGAGTTTATGAACCTGTATTCAGTAGAAGATGTGCAGCTTTGGGAAATTTTAAGCAAGAAAATGTGAAGTTTTGTTAAAGGAAAAATAATCTGGTAATGCGGAGAATGGATGGGCAAATACAAGGAGTTGATAGGAAGTGATTGTGGCATTGTTCCAGTACTACAGGTAACAAGGACCTGAGCTGTCATGTGACAGATAACGGTGATAGTTCAAATACTGGAAGATATATTTGGGGATTACCTGTATTAAGTTTCTATCAGGCCACAGGAAAATATTATAGACATATATACCCAAGTCACATTTGTACATATACGGCTGTGCTTATGGCATATAAGATCTGTGAATGAAGAAAGGGTTTTTTTCCTTGTTTGTGTGCACACTTAAATGCTCTCCTTTAAAAGTGGACTTGAACAAATTGTATTGTTTACAACAAACACTAAGTTGGCATTATCATTTCAGACACAGATGGCTTCATATTTTCATTCATTTTATTGCCATATTTTTGCTATTTTTTTAATTGAAAGCAAACTGTTTTCTCCCTGATTCACAAATCTTAATCTTTCTGGTGATGGAGAAAATCAGCAAAAATGTACAGATGTCTGTTTTCTTGGGAGAAAATGTTAGCATACTAAATATTATTTTTTTTACAAGTTAGAAGTACCTAGCTAATTATCTGAATATTCCATGAATTCAAAATTTGGAGTAAAAACCATACTGCTTCATAGTTTAATAGTAAATCTGGGAAATAATTACTATGAAACTCTTTGGGCTTGACCAAGGCTCTCACTCTTTTTTTGATTTTCCTGGCACAGATATGGAGAAAAAGAAATGCCAAACAAAAACTTGTGAGCAGCACAGAGCTCTACCAGTAACTTGCTTGCACCTCTGTAATAAATCCTTTTCCTTCTACTTATTAATATCATGCAGGAGCCCCTCAGAGTCATCTCTGTCTCCCCACAGTGCCTCACTGAGAACACTGCAAGCCAAACACTGAACATTTTTGCTAAATGAATGGATGTTGACTAATGAACTAAGTTGTCACTATATTTGAGAGTTGAGTTTCCTCATGTATAAAATAAGAGATTATTTCCAAAATTCCTTATGCTTCAAAAATACCCAGGGTCTATAAAAGACATTATCACATCTCAATACCTGCTGAGTAAAAGCAATAATGAAAACCTTTTTAACTCTTATCAGGAAATTAAATTATGAGCTTTTCTACATGGAAAAGAGAAGGAAAGTAACAAAATTAAGTAGAAGGCAAGGTGATGATCCTGTTACAGCTGGATTTGCTTTCTTTCATAAAGACTAATTTCTCCCTGCATTCCTCTCACTACCAAAATGAAGCGTCCTATAGCGGAGAATTCTTTATTCTTACCAGTATGAAAGCCCTTCTGGTGCTTTTTCATTAAGTTACAGAAAAGTAGTCCTTGGGTCGAGGGAATGCTTTTCACACACAGTCACAGAGCTACTGCAGATTTGTTCTGAGAACCCAGTTCATCAAATTTCTAGTTTATTGTATCTACATGGCAAATACAGAAATAATCCATGAAACATGGGGAAGGATTCCATGACTCCAGGCTAGGTCTCAGGATGCCCACTCTGGTTTCAACCACCGTACTAAGGCTTACCCTACAACAGTATTCTTATTTATGGGCTTTCTGAAATGATTCTGTTGTATACAAAATAGATTACTGAAGGCCAACAAGCCATCTAGAATTCTAGCCATGGTACAGAGAAAGGGGGCATAGCTAACTTCTGGCAAGGTAACACATGTGTGGAACTTTATCCCAAACCATAGAGACAGGATGTCACCCAACCCCAAGTGCCAACAGCATACTGACTCATTGACGCTGGTACCCTGCTAACTGTAGAGCAACGTAACTCCAACCTGAGAGCCAAGGCAAAGGCCGAATTTGCAGATTGTATCACAGTCATATGGTCAGCCCCATCGACAAGACTCCAGAAAGAAATGGTGGAGAATCTGGCCAGTGAATACATTGGAACTTAGCCCTTCAGCATGAGGATTAGAAGACCACGGAAGCCTAACCAAACCCTACAGAGGTGGCCCCTCCAATAGGCCTGCAGCACTCATTTGCCCTCTTCGACAACCTCAGACTACTGTCACATGAAGCACTGTGATCTTTTTAAAACTGTCCATATTCCCCAGGACTTTAAATTGACTGTTTCTCAGCCTAAGATGCCTTAGTAGATGTTAACAACACTTGCAGTAACTAGTTGAGGCGTCTTGCATGCTCACGATCATGGCAGGCACCTCTGTTGCATATCAAGTCCTTGAAAATCAGGACACAAAGTCTCTAGCCACAGCATTGCTGGGGACCATAAATAAGAGAAATATGGGGATGAATGCCTAATTCAAAAGCTGCAAGCTTATTCTTATGAAATAAAAATATGTTTAAGAGTTTCTAGGGTTTGAGAATACTGTCAAGTTTATAGCTCATTAAGGCTTCCAGATGCTCTCTTCATTCAGGGTTTGTATACATCATTTTAGGGGTCTGTATCCATGCAGAGCACAGATGCAAAATGAGTAAAAAACCACCCATAATTATAAATGCAGCATAAAATGTACAAAAATATGTACACATGAGAGGGAGCCAGTTTAGACATGCCTACACATCATTTAAAAAAAAATCATTCCTATTCATCAGAATTTCCTATTTGCCTCCTTTCTCTCTTCAGGTTATACTCTTGTAAAAATACTGGTTGTAAATGTGGGGCCAATACATACTGTATAAATTTCACTGTATTAAAATATACACTTATTAGGTTTTTTAAAAAACTTTTCCCATTTCAAGTAAATTTTAGAAATCTCAGCACTTTTAAATGGAATAATTTTAACAACAAAAAAATTAAGGTTATTCTAATCCTCAGTTCTTTATAAAGTTTAAATGCTCATTCTCTTCTCCCCTTGAGTAAAAATAAAAATCCATTAAGACTATTTTATATTTGGCCAGTTTATATATAATGGCAAAATACAAAGAATGGAAAATTACTAAATTCAACTCCCAAACTCTGAGACCACAGTGATATCCCAAACATGATCAGTATTGGGTTATACTAAGACACTTAACATTTCAATCATTTCCCCCCAAAAGACATAAAATAAATGCCAGCAAGCCTCTCAGTCTCCTATAAAGTTGTAAATAATCCTAACCAGCTATTATATTTTAACAGCAATCAACAAGAAAAAGCTGAAGAAGAAAAACAAAAGAATTAGCTGAAGAAGAAAAAAACGGGTAAATAAGACACATTCAGTTGTCTGGTTTATTAACTTGTTAACTCTCTCTTCAGGCAAACATGCCATAGTTAACTTATAAACTAAGAAATGCACAGCTGTAACTACACCAAAAAAAAAAAAAAAGTCAGCTTTGCATCTTAATTTGATTCTTGCTTTCCAGCACTTTTTTTTCTCTTTCCAATTACCTCACCATACTTGCTCACTTTAACAGCGTGAGTACAATCTGCAAATGTGATTCCACTCTAGTCCACAGCTTCCAGAATGTTCTGGGAATAAATGAAAATACCATCTAGAATATCTGTGTCCCTTGAAATAATTCTGGCATTTAATAAATCAAAGCCATTTTTTAAAAGCTTCCTCTATTGACTCTTTTCCTATTCAAGATGTTTATCAGGACCTTGGAACATTCAAGGTGGGCTTCTTTGCAGATGATACAAATCTGAGAAGGATGCCAGAGCTTCTCAATCCAGATTGTTTGTAAGAGCTTAGATTTTATATTTCCATGTCAACCATAACCTTGGAAAGTGATAGAAGTATTCACACCATTTACATCAGAGTCATGCAGAGTGCTTGTTAATATAACCCATTCTTGGGTCCAGCCCTAGACTAAGCAAATCAGAACCTCTGGGGTCCAGAGAGCAGGCACTTTTAACAGGTCCCCAGGATCTAGGAGACCAGTGTCCAACAATAATCCCACAGGTGACAAAGTTAGTGTCCTCAGACAGATGTTTCGTAGAAGTCAGAACAGAGACAAGTGGTAGGAGGTTAGCCTCAGTCAGCCATATAGGTAGCAGAACTAAAGGGAGTCTACGCTACAAGTCAGCACACATTTTGCAAGAAGAGTTATTGCTTGGATCCTGTCGTATGCATCAATTTGCAACAGCAGTTCATTAGCAGGAAGTATAGTAATAAATAACAATGAAAGATTGTTCTGTACCCAGTTCCAGCAATAATTGGATTAGATGCCCATTTACTGAAGATTGCAGTAAAACTACAACTCTGACCTGAATTTCCAAGTGCACAAAACATCTTTACAAAGTTGCCAAGGGATGTCTCATTCAAACAGGAAATGGAGAACTAATTGCTGGCAGTTTTGGTTAAGTATGAGATTTGACAATCTCAAATCCTGCAAGTAGAGACTTTAAATTATTAATACCTTTGGTATAACTTACATATGCAAACAGACACCCCCTGTACTGATTAGTGAAACCTAATGAACAAAATTAAAGAAATTGACCAGAGGCTGTATCTTTCTACCCTTAGCTATAACATGAGGAATTTTGTTCAGAAAAACAGTATCATCAATCCCACTAAACTAATGATAATTTTATTGTAAGGGTCTTATATTTTTCATATGGATTTGTAAGGTTCTTTTAATTTTATAGTTGATGAGATCTATAAGCATGAAAAATTTTATTCTAGCATTACGTCTACATGTATTTAAGTAGCAAGACAACATGGGGGCATCAGAAATAGTTTCTTTGGTTAAAAGACTGTTAAAGAACGAGATTTCAGCTCAATAAAAGGACTGCTATTGTAACATGGACCAGGTTGTCTTATGGACTCTAGGCTATCTACCTAGAATGTTCAAGGAGATACCATATGTCAGTATGGCCCCAGAAGACAGTCCTCTATCAGGTGGGCACTTAGGCAACGTCATATTTAAAGTTGTGTCCAACTCTGAGATCAAATTGCTTTCCATGTGTTTGCCACTCAGGAACCAGGAATTGTCTACAATTCTTCACTGTTGAGGTAGAAACTCAAGTGTTTACTTCATTAGGATACACTGATAGATGTATATTTACATGTTATGGAATAGCCTACAAAACTTCGTTATAGGTTGAGATTGATTTGTCATTGGTTTAGTGCTTTTTCTCTGTAAATACGACGATAGTATCCAGCACCTGTTCCCCGCCCGCATGTTTCTCTGATCCATCAGTCTAATCTACTTGTCCCACCCTTGCTCATCAGACCTTTCTTAACTCTGAGCCAGGTTTTACTGAGTGGCCTTCGGTGGCTGAGAATGATGTTGAGTCAAGGTATAAAGATTCTAAGTAGGAAACCATTATATTTTAAAGCCTTTTCCTAAATTTTTTCCAGGTGTTCCAATGCCCATTCCCAAATTATTCCACTGTTCAACAAAATCAAGCAGGCATACACCTGCTGTATTACATATACGTTCATGAACACCACTAGAGCTCAATGAACAGAGTACTAGATGATACCTTAAAATCGTTATGTGGCCTTGGGCAAGTTTCAGCTTTTCTTGTTATCAATATCCATTGAAATATTCCTTCCATTTTTTGTTTTATTAGCATAACATGATGATTCTCAACCATGGCTGTACAGAAGAATCACTTAAAGGAACACTTAAAAAAACATTAACTGAAGGTCACTATCATGCCTGGGTGATAGATATATATGGCTTATTATTATAATTCTCTTTACTCTGTGTACATTGGCATATTAAAATAAAATTTTAAAATACTGATGCTTGAGATCTACCCCAACCCAATTAGATCACAACCTTTAGAAAGTGAGGCCCAGGTATCAGAATTTTGTAACCTTTTCCAAGTGGTTTTTATGTGTAGGTAGAGTGGAAGAACAGGAGAACAAATCACAAAACTGAACGTTTAATAATTCCTCAAAAGCAAGATGCCATAAAAGTAAATGTTAGTAGGATTAATATAAATTCTTAATAAAAATTAACCAATTAATTGATATTGACTACCTATTTATAGCCTTAAAAAAACTACCTGAAGTACTTGATAGCAGCCATTGGATTGAACATGTGCGTACCCATCATCGTCTAAAGGTAGCTGAACGTTTGGACACACGTTTGGTTTCCTGGGCAGTGCCCGCCATCTGACATGTTGGTCCGCACAACTCCTTAGGGGAAGCCTACTACTGTAGCTGGCTGCCCACGTCATTGTAATGTGTCAATAAAGTGATGGCATATTTAACAACAGGCATAAAGAACTCATAACACACTAAATATCATGACTAGGATTTCAACAACTCTTCAAACACTCCAGAGGAAAAAATATCATTCATGGTTTTAGTCCAAGTTCTTGGGTGAGATAGAGAAAATACACATACACACTTATGTTTATCTTAGGTGACAAATAGTGGGAGGTTCCAGCAATGTGCTTTTCGATGAAACAGATAAAAATACTTGAAAAAATTAGAGGGGTCTATAGGGAAGCATGTCTAAATAAATATAATCTTCCTGTTTTATGAATGGGAGCTAGCAGTCTTCCCAGGGGTGCTCAGGCATTGGGTACTACATCACGGTGCCCAGCCCAGGGATCATTAGTTCTACTCAGAGTCAAATGTATTGATCATTTACTTTGTGCGAGGAGCTGTTTTACACACTCTCGTTCTATGAGACTATCTCATTTCACCATTGCAAGAGCTTTGTGAGACAGATTCTGTGATCACCCCTATTTTACAGAATGTGGAAATGAGGCAGAAGCAGGTCCAACAGTGTGTCCAAGGAGACACGATGACTGGTAGAGCCAGGATGGTCTGGGGTGATTGGACTCCTCAGCTGGACATGGAAGGTCTCTCACTAGAGAGCCAAACACACACACACACACACACACGCACACGGTTAAATTTCACGAAATCGCCAGTATTCAGTTGTTTTTCTGGCTTTCGAGAATGGTAATTTTACGGTCCGACAGTGCACCGCAGTGAGGAAACACTACCTCAGCTCTGAGGGCAGAGTGGTACTGAGTTAAGGAATGACTTTCCACTACCACGGGCATTTAGAGAACGGAAAGGTCTCTGAGAATACTGATACAGAAAAAATACTCAGGTCATTTATAGTTTAAGAAGCTACTAAAAGAACTTAAGGCAAATGCTAATGAAAATCATTATCACCATTATTAATTTTTATTTAATACAGTATGTGCCACACATTTTTAAGTGCTTCGTATGTATATTTTCTCTTTTTCCTCACAGTTTTATAAGGCAGGAACTCTTAGGATCTGCATCGTAGGGAGGATAAAACTGAGGCCACTGAGCAGCTAACTAACTTGTCCCTGGTCACACATCTAGGACCAATTTTAGTCTGCAACCTGTGCTCTTAACCACGATGCTAAGTTGTTCTTACAGAATTCCATATGTTCAGTTGGAATCTCCTCCACAGAAGAGGAAATATTACATTTAAAAAGTGGTAGTATGCGTGGAATCCTTATATAGAGATGTATCTATCTTACGAAGAAGACCGTTCTACTACCGTGTACAGCTTGAGAAAAAGACCAAAAGGGAATGCTCTGACTCATGGGTAAAGCCTAGTGGCTTCAACATATATCCAGACCCCGACCACTTCTCTTCACAGCAGCCACAGGCCCTCGGGTATAAGCCATCACCAGCCCCCTCCTGGTTCCTGCAACAGCCCCATCATTTCTCTCTTCTGCCACCGTGAGTCCTTTCTAGTCGTTCTCCAGACAGGTGTCATGATCCTAGTAGATCTAGCTAGATCACGTCAATCATATATATTCAAAGTTCCCCAGACCTGCATCATCTGGCTCTGATCCCACTGTTTGGGCCCATCTCCCAACCATACTCCCTGTCTCTCTCACTCTGGCCTGGCAGGTCCTCAGACAAGCCAGGCTTCTCTCACGCTTACATCCTCATCTCTGTCACATCTGCTCATGGGTCATCTTCTCCAAGGGGCCTACTCCGATAACCTTATTAAACCTGTGACCAGGCTACGCCAGCACTCCTACCCCCTTATCACCTAACATACCTATCAATTCCTTATTTATCATGTTTATTGTCTGTCTCCTGCCACTCATTGTGGGACCTAAGTCCACAAAGGCAGGGGTTCTGGGCTCCTATTCACTGGTGACCCAGAGACCTAGAGAGTGCCTGGCAGAGGGAAGGCATTCACTGTACATATGTTGGATGAAAGAATGAAGAAAGCAACAGGGATTATAAAATGTGAGACTCTGGGGAGAAGAGTGATTAGAGGAATCGAAAATACAGAATTGAGGGGTTAGGTGCCCAATATTGGGATGAGACACCAGAAGGAAGAGCTTGAGAAGGGTGGGCCTATGATGAAAGAATGTGCATCGTTCCACGCAGTATACCTCCTCCACACGCACTGGTGGAACTGCTTTGGGCAAAATCTCCCAATCATCCTAAAGGACTCCCCAGCCTCAGCCCTGAACCCACACAGATGACACCAGTTGGGTGCCTCTCCCACCACGTGCTCAGAGATGAAACAATGGTAAATCCACCCCTCCTTAAATGCCACTGGGTCATTTCTTAACATCAGGGCAGATTTAACCAGCACTCATCTTCTTGGGACAAAAGAAAACATGACAGGATCGAAGCAGGACCCTCTTTCCTCATCTGCGCAAACAATGAAATTGACCACAGCGGTGGAAAATGTCAGATCAACCGAAGCGGAAGTGTCCAGGCTAATATTATTTTTCATATCAATGGTTGCCATGGTGATACTTATAAAGATTTAGCAACAATCAGGCAGTGAATTTAAGAGGCTGCTGAAGGAAAAGAAGTTGCAACGTACCCTCTGTCTTCACAAATCACTCTCATCCCACTTGTGCCCAATAAATGGCTCACTTCTTTTGATTGCACTTGGCATGCCCATGAAAGATGAGTTTTCGATTCAGTAATTTCAAGCTTGAAGCCTGTACTGTGTTTTTCCATTTGGTCTGCATTAAGGTTTTATTCAGTGATTCATGGTGCCTTTCCAAGGTCACCAGGCCATTCCCTCATCTGCCAAGAATGTCTCCTCATCCCCAGCCTCTTCCTCTGCCAGAGCACCCAAGTTCCAAGGCCTCCCACCCCCTGGAAGGGTATCTGTGTGTTAATTACCATTGCCAACTTTATGCAACAGCCATAATTTAAACAAATTTTAGGAGATCGAAAACCTAAACCACTCCCTACACCCCCACTGCTAGACTGTGAGCTCTGTGAGGGCAGCAAGTCACCTCTTACTAATATTTGTATGTTCCAGAATGAGCAGCATGGCACATTAATCCTTAAAAAAAATGAAAAAATAACTAGCGCTCAGTACTAGAGAGCTGAGTGAATGACACCACCAATCCTCAGTCATGAAAGTTAGAAACCCTGGGGCGCCTGGGTGGCACAGCGGTTAGGCGTCTGCCTTTGGCTCAGGGCGTGATCCCGGCATTATGGGTTCGAGCCCCACATCAGGCTCCTCCGTTATGAGCCTGCTTCTTCCTTTCCCACTCCCCCTGCTTGTGTTCCCTCTCTCGCTGGCTGTCTCTATCTCTGTCGAATAAATAAATAAAATCTTAAAAAAAAAAGTCAGAAACCCTGGTATCTTCCTGGCACCTTACTCTCCTTCAACCCCCTTTATTAGATCTATTACCAAGTCCTTTGCATTCTACCTTAATCTCCTGGATCTGTCCTCCTCGCCCTCCATTCTATAATAAACTTTTGTCAGGTCTCTAATCCAGCCTCCCCTCCCCCACCTCACTCCACCCCCTGCCTGGACATGGGGACTTGGGACATGCGTAAACTCTCAGAGCTGTAAGACCAATGCTGTGGCCCCCTGCTTAGCACACTCCCTTCTCACTGTTCCCAGGGCAAGGACGACACCTTCTAGTGCAGGATCCTGAACCATACCCCTCCCCCTGCTCTGGGCAGACTGGTCACCTTTCCACCCCCTAACTAGGTCACTTATCCTCATTGGGGGCTCTGGCGGCACCAGTCCCTCTGTTTCCCAGCACCGCCCCCAGTGCAACTATGCACTGTGTGTGCGGGATTATTGGAGGAACCCCCGTCTCCCGTCATGAGACTGAGGACTAGGGTTGCTTCCGCTCACTAGCGTGTCCCCCGCTAGCATACTGCCTGGCACGCAGGAGACACTCAGTGAACATCTATGAAAACTAAAGCCCCGTGGACTGTCATGACGGGCACTAGTACCACCCATACTACTTAGGCGTCTGCCTATGCAGGTGAGGGGCTCTCTACTTCTGCTGGACACAAAGGAAAAGGAAAAGCATAGACCCCAAATCAACAAGGCTCTTCTGCTCTTGGACATTGAGTAAGGCTCACAGAGGGCACTCACATATTTATTTGCTTCATTTTTTGAACCGGGACTGAGGAGAAACCAAAACCTTGCCATTTTCCTAGCGCTGTGGCTGGAGTAGGGACATCTGACACCAGAAATGCTACCAGTATAGGGGGGAGCATGACCCAAATGTCCCCCAGAGCAGAGCATCAGCCTCTGGACTTCACCACTGGGTCCCATTTGGTCTCTGGATGTCAGTGATTAATCCTGTTAGAGAAATTAAAGGGCAGAAAAATGAGACTTCTACATCAGACATCAGGGATGGGCTGAGGGAAGGCCGGGCAGACCGGGAGTCTGTCTGTCTGCCCAAGGCCCCACGTGGGGGACAGAGCGTGAGGCCTCGCGTCAGCCCACTGGCTCCTCGGTGCGCCAGCGCCGAACCTTGGCTTAGGCCCCGTTGCCTCATCTCCATTTACCTGCTTTCTCATTTCTAAACTGAATGACTAAACCTGCTTCAAGGACTATTGAGAGGATTAAATGAAATAATGGACTTAAGAAGCACTTAGTAAGCTAAGTGTCCTATGATGGTGTTGCAGTTAGGCCGGCAGCTCCCAATAATAGGCCACTCTCCTCAGCAGCCGCCCGGCGGGCCCTGAGGCCTCCTCCCTCCCGCAGTCTCACCTCAGGGGACTCCAGGGTGCAGAAGCGGAGCAGGGGTGCCCTTGGAGAATTAGCCCACTTGACAAAGTGAAGGAGGATGCCTTTCAGCCCTGGGGGGGAGGGTGGACTTATAAATCCACTTCACAGATGGGCTGGGAAAGCAGCAGCCAGGAGCCCTTAATGGCTAATCCGTGGGGGCTGCTGACGTGGTTACACTGCCCGATGGAAATGGGGCAAGTGCCGGAACTCGGATCTGCTCGAAGGGAACAGACCTCGTATTTTTAAATAAAGAAGTTCTATGTTAGCATGTGTGCTGGTCCTAATATGTTGTTTTTTCCTTTCCAGTCTTGCAGCCTTTGCTAGAAGCATTTTTAAGGCACTTATTTGAGACGTTCTTTGCAGAGCATATGCCTCATTATTTGGGAATCACTTCCAAACCTGCAAGTCCTCACGTGGTTGAAGATGGATTGGGTTTTTTGAAGGAGACAAGATGATTTCGCACAGGCTAATGAATAAGGGGGTCGGGTGGAGTCAGAGTGTCAAAACCAAACCAAAACAAAACCCTGAGTTTTAACTATGAACACACTCAACAGAATTCTGAGGACAGTTTAATGTGCTAATTTAGAAGGAAGTTCCCAAGTACTTCCAAAAAGATCTTGAGCAACAGAACCACCTCCACCCACAAAAATAACTCATTGGTTGAGTGCTTACTGTCCGCCAGGCGCTCGTCAGTACTTGACACACATTGTCTCACTCCGGATTCAAAATATCCTTAAGTCTATTATACCCATCTTACAGATGACAGGTTAGGGAACTGCCCACGGTCCTAACCAGATAAACAGTAGAACTGTACTTATCTGCATAGAGGTATTTACTTGAATGTCTCTCCTCTCCAGAAAGTCAGCATTCCTTTGAATGAGTGCACTCTGGTATATTTGGGTTTTTTGAAATTTATCATATAATACTCAAACTTCTTTTAATCAATACAAAAACAGAACACTGCAACAGATATGCAGAATCAATGGAGCCTAGGGCCTAAACCGCTAGGAACAGGGTTTTGCAAATGTACAGAAATCCCCAATGCTTAAGAGAACCATTATGAAACCCTTTCAAATAGGAAGGAGAAATGGGCTTAATAAAAACCTGGAAGTGAGCAACAGATAAGGGCCTTTGTATCCACATACCATTATGCCTATGTGGAGAATTTAAGCTGGTGATACATAGAATAATTATGTATTATACTTAACTATAGAAAAGCTGCCCAGCCTAGGTGTTGAAGAGTGGAGTTTAAACCTGGTTCTGGAATCTTCTGGCTGGGTAGTGAGTTATCCTTCAGGGCCTCAGTATCTTAGTTGCAAAGTGGGGATGACCACATCATCCTCTTTATGGAGTCACACAAGAATCAAACACATACGTTAAGCTATTCCAGTTATGCCCAGCACACAGTAAGCACATTATAAATGTTAGCTGCTATGAGGGGCACCTGGGTAGCTCAGTGGGTTAAGCATTTAACTTCGGCTTGGGTCATGATCTCAGGATCCTCGGATTGAGCCCTGCGTTGGGCTCATTTGCTCAATGGGGAGTCTGCTTCTTCCTCTCCCTCTGCCATTCCCCCCACTTGTACTCTCTGGCTCTCTCTCTGTTAAATAAATAAAATCTTTAAAAAAATTTTTAAAATGTTAGCTATTATTAATATTTTTTTATGATTTTATTTATTTATTTGACAGAGATAGAGACAGTCAGCGAGAGAGGGAACACAAGCAGGGGGAGTGGGAGAGGAAGAAGCAGGCTCATAGCGGAGGAGCCTGATGTGGGGCTCGATCCCATAACGCCGGGATCACGCCCTGAGCCGAAGGCAGACGCTTAACCGCTGTGCCACCCAGGCGCCCCTATTATTAATATTTATGTACAAATACATTAATTTTCTAAGGATCGTCATCTGGGAGAGAGCACAACAGGACAGAGACAGTCATATTTTACAAGTGTTCTTACTCTTTGACAGTCGTGCTTTAATTCAATTAGACTACATCAGGTATGAGATTTTTTAAGCTTTAGGAGGGTTTTCCTTGCCAACATTACACAGTGCCTGAAATTAATTAAATGATAGTTGCTAAAGTGGAAAGTTTCCAGGATCATTTCTGTATAATCCCTCAAAAAAGAATAATTTGGCATATACTCCTTATGAAGATGAATAAACATTTTTTTTTCCTGTAGAGAACTCTGCGATCTTCAAAATATTTGCCTTACAGTTTTATTTTTATGACGTTGAGGCAGCCACAGTCAGTCTAAATTTGCAGATCAATAGAATAGATGATAATGTTTTCCACCATGGAATGTTCTTGTATCATTAAGTCTGGACTTATTAACAGCCCTATTTATACAAATTAATGGAGAGGGATATTTTCCCCGGTTTCCTAATTTAGAACGCTGATTTTATACAAAATGAGAGAGACAAAGTGATGGAGACCCTGGAGTATGTACCAAAATGTGAAACCTCTGCTTTTGACACTAGAGCCCTGCCTTTGCCCCTATTTTACAATGAGAAGGAGGCCAGAGAATGTTCCACTGGGGCTTTCTGTAAATTCCTAGCTAACTCAACAGCCACCAGAGGTAGGACCCCGGAGGCAGAGCTTCATAGCACCAATGCAAAACAGTGGCAACTGGGTGTCATTAACATGCTACAGTTTATCTAGACGTGAAGTGTATCGCGGATGAAATAGGCTTTTGTCCAATTACCTGGGAAGCCAACCACTACAACAGTCTTTCCGTGGGACAATGTCTGCTGAGTTCCAAATAATCAATCTGCAAATGAACTTCTGAATGTACATGTTTATAAATTCACGGTTATTTGGTTTAATTTGAAACCCTCTTGCAGTCCATGCCAATCACGCAGCTTTTACTTGGTTACCTCTCCAGGAAAATCTATGAAGACTAAACAGAATTACTGATGCTTTTATGACTCTCTTGGATTCTTCATATGGGATCTAAATAAAATATTTTTCATCTGCCACCTAATTGACAGCTTTTCGAGTAAGACCAGAGAAAATTCATTATACTGCACCTGTATTATGACAACGGTTATTATATTTAAAATTTTGCCTTTATGCACTTTAAAGCACGAGTATGTTATTTAGCCTAACTTTACGTCAGTGTTTCTTTTCATCTTATTTTGATCTTTGGCTCAAACACTCTGATACCATCCCAATGTGAAATTATATGTACCTCCATTGGCCTTCCCCAAAATGCTGCTGCTTTCCCTCCAAATCCTCCCAGAATCTGTGCACTGGGGTAGGTTTTTCTGCACCTCGGAGTTACAGAGATGCTGAAAGTAATCCAAGATATTTGTATAAATGGGTGATAGAAAAATGGAAATAGCACAAGAGCTGATTAAAGCTACATTTAAAATTCGATGGGTTCCTTGATTAATGTCACAGCAACAGTGATGACTGACAGGTGGAGAACATCCCAATCCTCACTAGTCCAGATTCCGGAGCCCTGAGAGGGAAGAACTCTCATTCCTACCTTAAAATTAATTTTGCAGAAAAACCTCCCCCCGAGAAACATTAAGAAAGACTACACAATTCTGGCGGCATGACCTACCTGATAAGAGTAACTTTGTAATTTTAACTTTTTCAAACCTAATTCACTCTGTAGGAAGAGACAGCCGGTTACTGAGTGAAGGCAGAGCCTCAGGTAAAGTCCAAGTTCATCTAAATAGGGGAATTAAGCACACAGATCCTAGAAGTTCTAGAGAACACTGCAGGATGCCCTGCTGCACCATTTCCAAAAATCTACATTTGTTCGGGTACACTGATCAGGAAAAGGAACATTTGCACATTTATTGAAAGGAAATTAAATGGCAGGCGTTGTTATGTGACTTGAATGTTACATTCCATACTTTACATAGTAATTTCCAAGACTTTATATTGGCGGGAAAAGAAAAACAAAGAACTTACTATCTTTCATGGTTCTCTTATGGCCATACAAGGCAAATCCTTCATTAGAAGTGCCAAGCTTCTGAAAGGCCAGTGGTAGACTGAGTGAGATGGCCAATGAGAAATTTTAAATATGATACACAGTTGTAAATAGTTTTTAAAAATTTGCTTCATGTGGTTAGCCTGGAGCATCTGTAGTGCCATAAAGCAAAAAAGCACTAAAGAGGGGGTAGGGGTGCATAGGAAGAACACAGGAGCCAATCCGAAAGAGCTCCTAACAGTCATGGCTGAAACACTTTAAGCAAAAAATTAAATAAGGATAGTATTGGATTACAACCCAAAGAATAAAGTAAATATCCACGAGACCATACTGCTATAAATAAATGACCGGATAAATAAATAAAAGGGAAAGGAACAACTGTGCTTTACAGAAGAATTCCAACGAATGCTTGCAGGATGAATGAAGGAAATAGAAACCTCACCATTACAAAACCACAGGAATAATTGCTACAGCCAAGATTCCCTAGAGAATGTTCGAGTCAGTGGGTGAAAGTTTAAGTCGCATGGTTTCAAAATATCTCCCCCCAAATGTTTCTTAATTACGAAAAAAAAAAAAGTTAAATCTCCAGTGGAGAAACCCAGCAGAAATCACCTTAACCAAGAAAGCAGACATCATCAGTAACAAGTCACATAGCTGTGACCACGCAGAGAGGGCACATCACCTATGTGGATTCTCCCCCCAAATGCATAATCTCAAACCAGTCATAGGGAAACAGGAGACAAACCCAAATCGAGGGACATTCTACATAACACCCGACACATCACTCTTTAAAAGTGTCAGCATCATGAAACACAAGATTAGAAGACATTAAGGAGCTCCCAGCAAGTCAACTAACATGCAAGAGGGGGATCTCAGAATGGATCTTGGAACAAAAAAAGGACATTGGTGGGAAAATTGCTAAATATAAACAAAGCCTGTGGTTTATAGTATTGTGCCAAAGTCAATTTCTTAGTTTTGATCATTAGCCCACGCCCATGTAAGTTGTTAACCCCAGGGGTAGCTGGGTGGGGGCTATCCTCTCTGTATTACTTTTGCAACACCTCTGTTCCGTTGAAGGTCATTTCAAAATAAAAAGTTAAAAACCAAATAAATGATTGAAAAATTGCTTAGCTGCTTGCTGTGTATGTAAACTGAGTTATATCTTGAAGGATGAACAGAAGTTAAACAATGAAAATGAGGCCGCCTTGATCTTCCTAGCCAGCACAGTGATCTTTAACAGGTTTTCTTAAGTTCATTGACTTGCTAACCTTCCTGTGTATCTGGAAATCTTACATTCCTTTCTAGGAGGAGAAAAGAAAGCCCTTGCCCATGACAGAACAGGAATCAGACCTTTTGCACAGCCCTCAAGCACTGAAAGCTGTAAATAGGCACCAGTAAATCTACACACAATCAGCAAATGTTAGAGGCCACTGAGCCCCTTCACCGCTCACTGACCCCCTGGCCCTTTAAAGCCCCCCTTGGCAAGGCAGAAACCACAGTGTTGGCTTTTGGACAAGAGTCAACCTTGCCCCCGGGTGTCCAGCCTCCTGAATAAAGCTCATATTCCTTTCCAGTCAACACTCGTCTCTTGAGTATTGGCCTTCCTGGTGATGGGCCGCTGAACTTGGGATTCAGTAACAAAAATGGGGAACATAGCCAACTTAGATAAAAGAAGAATGAATCGTATGACCTAGTTCCATTTCTCACTCAACCAATTAGGAGCTGTGTGACCTTGGGCAAGTTACTCAATTTCTCTAAAGCTCAGTTTCCTCATCAATAAGTAAGGGGCAAGGCAGAAGACCTACCTCAGGGAGCTGGAAAGAATGACTAAATGAAATAAACCATACGAGGAGAATAACATCCCTGGCATATTATATGAACCCCAATCGGTGTTAGCCACGCTAATGGTGCTGATGGCAACAACACTGGAAATGATGATGATGAAGAGCCTATGACTGGCCACCCGCACAAACCTTCTCCCTCCATAAAGCCCACAGAAGCCGTCAAAGCTCTGGCCTGCATACCACCAATTTGGATTCTTTCGGAGACCCCCTGATAACTTCCTGGCCCTGTTGGTTTTTTTTTTTTTCCAGATTGTTTATTGAGCACTCACTGTGTGACTTAGTACCTTGTTAGGGTAGCAAAAACAGATAAAAGAGAGCTGGTCTCTGGTTTCGGAAGGAAAAATAGACATGCTACTTGTCTAATGGGAGAACAGACAAGAACAAATCATTTAATACAGGGATGCTCTGCTGGAGGCCAGCTAACGTACTATTATAAGAGCACCTAACACAGCCTGAGCGCAGTGTTTCTGGATGGACAGGAGTTTAGACAGCAAAGAACGATGAGATGAGGGTGGGGAAGGGGATTCCAGGCAGAAGGAACAATTGAACTAGAAAAGGCACAGGATCCTCGAAATAGCCACCGAACATGGGGAACTCTGAAGATGGAAAACAACCGAACAGAGGCAGGTAAGGCCTAAGTGATCAATGACTATGTATATCAAGGTAAGTCCTTGAATTTTCACCTGCGGGTGATGGTCATTAGTGAGGGGAGCAACATAGTTAGATTTGTATTTTGGAGCCATTGTTCTGATGACATGTGGGAGAAAGGACCAGAGAGATAGAGGGTGGGTTAGTGTCAGGGCCACCAAGGAGAAGAGTTTTGCTATCCTTTAAACATGAAATAATAACTGTTGATGCTAATAAATCAGTTTTTATTCTTAAGTTATTAGCAGGGCACTAATCATGGGGATGGAAAAAAATGAGAGGGATTTAGAAATATACAGAAAAAAACCTGGCAGGATTTGATGTCCCATTTCTTGACACAGTTTCCACTTGATGCACAAAGTTTGACTGAGTTAACTCACTGTGAAAGGAAGGATCTGTAATGGATCTAGATTTCTAACTTAGGTAATACCTAACTGAGTACTGGAGCCATTTACCTATCAAGGAGGCATGGGGCAAAGAGAGACTGGAAAGAGTGTTAGATAAGTGATAGATTCTGTTGTGTACATGTTGACTCTGTTGTGTACATGTTGACTCTAAGATAAGTGATAGATTCCGTTGTGTACATGTTGACTCTGTTGTGTACATGTTGGCTCTAAGTGATAGATTCTGTTGTGTACATGTTGACTCTAAGATAAGTGATAGATTCTGTTGTGTACATGTTGACTCTGTTGTGTACATGTTGACTCTAAGTGATAGATTCTGTTGTGTACATGTTGACTCTAAGATAAGTGATAGATTCTGTTGTGTACATGTTGACTCTGTTGTGTACATGTTGACTCTAAGTGGTGTACAGGGCATTTAGTACATATTTCTAACAATCAGTGAAATATTTGCTTGAAGCTCAGGGGAGGTCAGAACTATAGAGAAGACCATGAGTCTGTATAAAATCCCCATCCAGAGGCAGCATGGATAAAAACAAGGACTTGGGCCAAAGAGGGAGCCTTTGGTTAGGGTTGGGTACAGAGAGGGTTGCCAAGAGGAAAACCAAGAAGGAGCTGTCAGGGAGAAAGACTGAGTAGAGCTAGCTAAATCGTCCAGAAAATAAGGACTGAGCACTGTCTGCTAGATTTAGAATATAAACATCACAAGTGGCCTTGCCAGAGCAATTTCAGTTGAGTTTTTGGGATAAATAATTCAGTGGATTGAAGAGAGGTCAAAAAATGCAGACATTGAAATATCAATAAATGTGGCCAATGATAATAATTACTAACTTACTGCCAGGGGAAAATAGGCTTTATAACTTGCATGTATCATTCTCTCAGTAACTGTAATGTAGCTATTATTACTGCCATTTTAAAGATGAGGAAATAGATGACAGAAGGAGAGAGTCAAAAATCTAGCAAGAAATGGATAAGGGAAAAGGTTTTTATTAAGAAAGGATGAAACAGACTTGAGTATAATCATACTTAAAGGGGAAAGAATCATAGGGAAGGGGAGGTTGAAATGTGGAACAGATAGTGGGTCTCTGGGCAAAGCTCTGGAGGAGGTGGGATCACGAACATAGGTGAGCCAAGAAGGACTCTCATTCTCAGAAATGAGAAGGAAGGACAGAAGATGAGCTTAGTTACAAATAAGTTTGGGGGCACCTGGGTGGCTCAGTTGGTTAAGCGTCTGACTTTTTTTTTTTTTTTTAAGATTTTATTTATTTGAGAGAGAGAGAAAGCATGAGCAGGAAGGAAGGGCAGAGAGAAAGGGAGAAGCAGGCTCCCCGCTGAGCAGGGAGCCTGACTCTGGGCTCAATCCCAGGACCCTGGAATCATAACCTGAGCCAAAGGCAGATGCTTAACCAACGGAGCCACCCAGGTGCCCCAAGCGTCTGACTCTTGATTTCAGCTCAGGTCATGATCTCAGGGTTGTGAGATCAAGCCCCACATTGGACTCCATGCAGGGCATGGAGCCTGCTTAAGATTCTCTCTCTCCCTCTGCCCCTCACCCCGGCTAAATATATAACAATAAGTTTGGAAATAATGGGCCAGAAAGTAGAGATAGCTCACTTTTATCACCTCAGTTTTTCATCTAAATTCCCAAGGAAATAAAAATTCTCCCTTTCCCCAGCTGCTCCACTCCTACTGAATTTCCTGCCACCAATGGCACCCCAACCCCCTGCAACCACCCACAGCCCCTTTCAAGGCTTGTGTAGTAAGGGAAGAGGGGAGACATCAGACAATGTGGGGTGGGACATGGACATAAGAACTCTACCTAATAGGGTTCCCCCCCACAATAATGGTGACATCTACAGGGCAATTAAATTGATAATCCGAACTTTTCCCTCAAACAAACCATCACATAGCAAAATATTCATTATCTTCAATAATAGCCTTTAAAGTAGAATATGGATACCTCTGGGAGCATACAATTTTTTAAAAGGCATATGCTGGCACTTGTCTAGTTTTAAGGGACTCGGTTTCCAGATTTTCAACTTCTAGATCCTAAACTGATCTGCCTGAGAAAGCAACAGCCATCTGAGGTTCTCTTTCCTTACCTCCCATTTAGCAGCCCCTTCCTCCCATTAGACAGTGCAAAGGCAAACCAGCCCCCAGGACCAATCTCCACAGAGCATTTTTCCAGGATAGCAAACTTTGCAGGTAAAAAAAAAAAGGAGCATTAAAAGATGGACAAGGGAAATTTCTTCAGTGATTGGAATTGCCTTGGTAACAGATCAACAAATATTCTGCAACTCAAGTAAATTCTAATTTTCTCCTTTCAACCAAATTGAAGGACAGAATGAAGTAGCTAATAGATTAACTCCAAGAATTGGGGGATATTTGCCGTAATATGGAGCTTCCTCCATTTGCATCCACTTTTGTACCTCAATAATTTTGTCTGTGCTTATCTAAGAAATGAGATAGACGGATAGAAAGAAAGAAGGAAAGAAGGAAGGAAGAAAGGAAGGGAGGAAGGGGAGAAAGAAAGAAGAAAAGAAAGAAAAAGAAAGAAAGAAAGAAAGAAAGAAAGAAAGAAAGAAAGAAAGAAAGAAAGAAAGAAAGAAAGAAAAAGAAAGAAAAGGAGGGAGGAAAACAGGAAGGAAAAGAGGGAGGAAGGAAGGAAAATGTTGCTGAGCCATGTCTCATTTTAGCAATACATAATATTTACCCACAAATACACAAGCTAATGGGAAATGCTCTCTTTGTTTTACTCAAGATTAATTTCCAATAACAGATTATTTTTTATATTTAGTATTTATCATAATTTGTAAGATATGTGTGTTGTGTACACTAAAGTGTTTACTGCTAATAATTATACTGATTGCTTAGTCCAGAAAATAGTTCTAAGACTTAGAATATTATGGCCACATAAAATGAAAAATGAAGCTCAAATTTCAATTTACGCACCCATTTTATTGCAGAGAATTTTGAGAGGTAATCAAAATACTTCCAAGCATAAAAATAATACATTAGGGTAGGATTCTGTGCAGGAAGTAGAATGGAAATAATAGTCTAAGGAGGAAAAGAAATGATGCAAAATATCTGTAAAAGAAAAGTCTGTTCCTGTACTTCTGAAAAGACGATGATGGATAGCCAACTGCTGCGGCATTTAAAAGGTACATATAGGGGCGCCTGTGTGGCTCAGTCGTTAAGCGTCTGCCTTCAGCCCAGGGCGTGATCCCGGTGTTCTAGGATCGAGCCCCACATCAGGCTCCTCTGCTGGGAGCCTGCTTCTTCCTCTCCCACTCCCCCTGCCTGTGTTCCCTCTCTCGCTGGCTGTCTCTCTCTCTCTGTCAAATAAATAAATAAATAGATAGATAGATAGATAGATAGATAGATAGATAGATAAAATCTTAAAAAAATAAAAAAAATAAAAGGTACGTATAAAAGAGTGATGTATTTGATTAGAAAAAGCACAATATATGCATGATATCTGAAATTACATTGAAACCATGTAAATTTAAGATAAAGATTTTAGATGCGAGCTTAAAGATGTGCAAGGGACACAGAGTTTTCAACTGTTGTAGGTGGTACAGAGCAAAAAGTGTGAAGACCACTGGTCCTTAATGGAGTACCATCCCATCCGTTCCCAAGAGCTTCCCTTTTCTCTCCACTATGGCTTCTGCCAAGTCCCCTGAATAGTTTTAAAAAAAAAAAAAATAAGATATGAGAAAGGAAAGGCTTTATTGACATATCAAAGAATGTTTTTGAAACATTAAACGTGAAATATGGATCCAGATTTCCCAAAGGTACAGCCAGATTTGCAGGTGCCCCCATGCGCAAGCCTTGATTAAATGTGCAACACCTGTGGGCCACACGGATTGTTTGTCAACAGGAGAGACTAACGAACCTGCAACTTTCCCCAAGGCATCTTCTAGCAGTATACCTTCAAATCATTCCCAGGCTCCGCAATGGCGGAAGCATGTTAAATATTTCACTTTTAAAGTCCAAATTTTCACCCCTGCATTTCCAAATTAAGAAGTTGGTTTTGAATGTCGTGTGCTAACCACTTCTTATCAGACACTTCCAAGAGCCCTATCATAGCCCCAACATGCCTTGAACTTAAGGTATTCTCTAAGAAACTTGAACTGAAAAATTAGGAAAGGAAATCCAAACTTTCAGTTATTAAAACTTGAGGAACTGTGTAAAGATTCAGTTCGGGGCTGGCTATGGGATCTCCAAAGCACATTTCCATAAATACAGTTTTACAAAATGTATCTTGATTATAATCTGTAGGTTTGATTCGGCAACATTTCCTTTCAACAAGACTGCATAGCATTTTGGAACAATTTTCAGTAATCTGGAATGGGAATACTCAAAATTAGTCCTGCAGATATAGAAGGTTGCCAGAGGAAGCAATAATGAAACAAAACAGTAACAGCAGGCTCCATTTTGGTAAGCAGAACATTTTTAGTTAGATGGTTGCATCTTAAAGAGGTGGTGGCTGCCTCCAGATATTTTTAGCAAGTATTGGCAATTCCTGTGTGAAGTTAACCCAACGCTTAATACCAATCACTCACCTTTTAATTTGGAATTACTGTCACTGCTGTGTGCATGACCAAAACAGCAATTAAGAATCAGCAGGGCTCGTGAACAATTAGATTAAAATGTTGCTGAGGTGTAATATACAAATTAGTCCTCAGATTAGGGATATTCCCATTGTGAATGAGCAGCCCACGTGAGGGAGGAGAGGGGAAGCATGCTCTTGGCCTCTTTAGGGGCAAATGGGTTTTCTACACAGTTCACAACACCCTGGTGACTAACCTAGAGACGTGTACTTCTCTTACAGAAAGTTGGGAACATTTCTTCTCTTTTCTGTATATTTCCCAAGAGCAGATAGTTTTCTATAGCGAAATTTCAATGCCTCTGAGTGGGGGATGTTTATCTGGTGTCCCTAGCTGGAGTTCATAATATGTTTCTCCATGGCAACATCTCATACATCGTATGTCTAATTAAATTCCTGCATTTCTATAGTGAAGTCGGCTACACAGAAATCTCAGGATTTGGTTACTCTAAACGAGCTTTGCTTAGAGGTTGTACCCCTTCAAAACTTAGAGTCAGTGCCGTTTTCTTGCAAATGTTAGCTATTTATGATTCCAACTTTCTAAAATGCACAGATTCGGGGTGCCTGGGTGGCTCAGTGGTTAAGCGTCTGCCTTCGACTCGGTGTGATCCCACAGTCCTGGGATGGAGCCCCACATTAGGCTCCTCCGATGGGAGCCTGCTTCCTCCTCTCCCACCCCCCCTGCCTGTGTTCCCTCTCTCACTGGCTCTCTCTCTGTCAAATAAATAACTAAAATCTTTAAAAATAAATAAATAAAATGCACAGATTCGTCTTTAAAAGGAGTATGCTTTTGTTGGCGATGGGATGGTTATTGTAATTCTTATAAGGAGGTAAGACACAGTGCAAGATGTCTAATGGTAGATGAGCTTAGGACCTTGTACACGGCAACAGCAACCTAGCTTTGAGTTGTCTCAGATTTTCTGTATCTTCCTCTGCATTCAGGTTGTCAGCAATCACTTCTTAATTTTTGTCCCTGTTCCTCCTTGAATCATCCTTTCTCACTCCTCAAATCAAAGAACAAGATCTGTTAAGGGGCGCCTGGGTAGCGCAGTCGTTAAGCGTCTGCCTTCGGCTCAGGGCATGATCCCGGCATTCTGGGATCGAGCCCCCCATCAGGCTCCTCCGCTATGAGCCTGCTTCTTCCTCTCCCACTCCCCCTGACTGTGTTCCCTCTCTCGCTGGCTGTCTCTCTCTGTCAAATAAATAAATAAAATCTTAAAAAAAAAAAAGATCTGTTAAAACTGTATTTTTAAAAAGAATACATGGTATTCTTGTGTGTGGCTTAGATTCACCTAACTGCTCCTCTGCCCAAGAACACGCACTTTGTAACATCTATTTTGGCTGTTCAGGGGCATTTTCTCATTTCCTCGAATTAGGCATTTTGGAGCCGAGAATCATGAGATTATTCGTTCTGGATAGGAAAGGTGCTGCCTTTCAATACTTCCAGAGCATGGCAAGTAGACTTACAATGGCTGGTCTGGATACTCAACTACCATTTACAATATTTTAACATGAAAAAAATGTATTTAAAATTCTAAATAAGTGGCTCACCAGCTTCTAGAATACAACTCATTCTTATGTTGGGAACTTTCTTTACTCACACAGGTTTTATTGCTCAGCAGTTGCCTGGTAACAGAGATGTGGCAAGCAATGTCAGAGGTTAAGGAGCAGACTAAAGTCATTATGGAAAGGGAGCCTTATCAGCATTTTCCATCTAACTTTGTAATCCTTGAAATAAAATAGGTTTCATTGTATTGAATAGTCTGTATTTTGTTTCTTATCAAATGCCAAGTTTTATAGAGACTTTTCTTTCTGAATATAAGTTCAGTAACAGGGAGAATTTTAATATGTACACTGCTTTGTAATGGGCTTCTCCATGACGCTAGCACACTTTAAAGGTTAAAGTGAAAATTTTCTGGCATTCTTAAGTCATGTACTGTGCAGAAAGTGGTCATGGACACATTTGGAAGCATTCCAAGAGGTATCAGAAATACACTTTGGCGTAACACTTCCTGACTTTGAACCACTGGTTAATGTTGAATAAAATTCCATTTTCAAGTACAGTTGCCTGCCTATTAAAAAATTATTCTTTAGAGATAGGAATGCAAAGTGTCTGTAGCTTTCTTTGTCTCTATTCTGAAAGGAGAAGGAATGTGATCAAAATTTAAGCATCATCTCTAGGGTTTATTTCTTTCAGTCCGTTGTGTACCAAATGCTAGGCCCCTAAGGATTCTTAGCTCGTGGATAGTTAATTACATTTCAGCATGATGCGTTTTAAGATTTCTTTTCCAGTGGGCATAACACATATGCCTTAATGATATTTCCTTTCTAGGCAATGTGGTTATTCCACAATTCCTAGCCCAAATTTTTAATTTTTCCAAATTACTGCTATAAAGGTAAGGCAATTAGAATCACAAGCCATGTTGGTTTGAAATGGATCCAGAATTATTTCTGGAGGAAGATTTTAATCCCTGTTTGTAGGTCCTCCCTCATCTCCCAGTGAAGCCACAGCGGCCATCCATTCAGGGCTACGTTCTTAAATTTCATTAGAGAAAATGAACTCAATCCTTCCTTGATTGAGTCCCAAATACTTTATCAACACTGCACTCTCTGTTTTAGTCAGAGATTATAAACCAAGGGTCTGTGTTAAATAATTCTTAGATCAAAAGCCCAGGTGGAAGAAATACATCCATGAATATAATTGCCTGAAGGATATGGGAAATGCTTAGTCTTCTAAATTTCCTTTTGGACAGGACTGTGTATTTGGAACCCTTGTATTTTAGAACTGCAGCTACTCAATTAGACTTCTGCATCATGTAAATAAGTACATACTGATGAGGTCATTAGCATAGCCATGTGAGTCTTGCTACCTTTGTAACACGGTTGCTGGTGAGATCATTATCTTTTATGTTCCCCTGTAAGAGCGTCCATGGAAGAAACTCCTCTTAAGTTTTAGTATTAGAAAAATTGGGGTTTTTATCTTACGGATGTCTCAAATCTATCACTGACCATGTTTCCCTCTTCACTTTTACTGCTAGGAACTAAGAACCAAATCCGAAGCCTTACCTCTGTCCACTGCACGAGGCCCTGAGCTATGCATCTGTCCCACTCGGCTCGCCCTGGCTTTCTGTTTCTCTCCCATAGTGTCTTTTAACCCTGACTTTCTCCACCATTTATTCTATTTTAATAACAGGGATGCCTACCTCAAGTGTGCTTTAGAGCAATGCAGGATATAGGTTTTAACAATCAACAATACATAAGATAGTCAATGGAAGATAAAGAAGATAATCCTCTTATCATGTCCTTGGTCTTCCATTTTGTGACCCCACAAGGCATGAAGGGTTCCTCCATGCCATCCCCCCACTTGTTGCAGCCGTGAGTCCTGACATCCAGAAGAGATAGCACGAGCTCAGGGGAACAGGGGCAGGTGGGAACTGGGAGGGCACAGACGAGGGAAGGAGAGACACCTTGCCTCTTTGGCAGCGAGGAGCTGAAAACAAGTTTCTGTGGCTACAGGGTCCCTTCTAAGGAAAGTCAGTAAAATGCCAGTCAGGAATTTCTTGCATTAAATCCAAAGGTGACATTTAAAATCCTGACGCATCCAATTTGTGTAACATAAGAATGTCATCTCCACAATACATATTTATGAAGTAGTTATGTTCATATTACTGTAAAAACACCTCATCCCCATTTGTCCCACACACATAAGCAATTTTAAAAATTACCCAGGGGGTACTTGGGTGGTTCAGTCAGTTAAGCGCCTGACTCTTGACCTCAGCTCAGGTCTTGATCTCAGGGTCATGAGTTCAGGCCCTGCATTGGGCTCCACGCAGGGTGTGGAGCCCACTTTTAAAAAAAATACTTCAAACCTTAATAGATTGTCTACCCCCACAAATAAGAGAGAAGCTTTTTTAACACACACACACACACACACACACACACACACACACACGGAATATAGAGAAGCTGCTTTGGCTAAATAAAATGGTGCCAGTTCTGCTCAAAAGCAAAAATCAGGATTTGAATATTTAATAACTACAAGAAGGAAATAGAACTATGGATTCTCAGAAGTCACTACGATATGGCATGGATACTCCTACATGGCTGAAATCTGCCCAGATTGGATAGATAATTAGTGAGAAAGAGATTTTATGTTAGAATGTCTAGAAGCCTGTATACACACAGTGTTTCACTGGTTTGGTACAAAGACTAACAGGCTCCACAGTATTTCACATTACCCTCAAAGACATCATTTCCAAGGTTGTTCTGTTAAATCTATACCCATCAGGACCTTTCTCCTATGGTGTAGGGGGTGGAACTCTAGGGAATTCTTATTATAATTACTATTATTCACATAATACTTACAAACAAATAAGTTAAAATTAGCTACTTATGTGTATTGTTTTGTTTTTTTTAAATCAAGACCAGGTTAGACAACTCGGGTAAAGAATTACTCAATTTCAATGAGTGGTAAGTAGAAGCTAATTCAGGTCCTTAGAAAAATTACCTAACATATATACTTTTTAATAACATTAATAGTATTTTCATGTTAAAATTATGTTTTGTAACAGCATGTCCTTCACAGCTAATACAAAATCAAAACTCCCTCTTAACACTAATTCTTTAATAATGTGATTTACTCCAATTCCATAAGCACGACACAGGAATGTAGCATAGACATGAACGTCATATTAGAATCCGTTTTTTTTAAATGTAGTCTACCAATATCTTGAATGTATTTCATTTGTGATTAAAAAAAAATTCCAATTTCATTCCTCTGTCATCTCAGAGTTAATATATTCAGAATGTAGAATGTTTCCCGTTCCCATCCAGCCTCTCCTTAAATAATGCTCTTCTGTCAGAGGAAAAACACACACACACCAAAAAACCTTCCCATGTAATTCATCTCTCAGACTTGAAAATATCTTCCTGTTCCTTCATTCCTTACCTCCAGCCTGTTTATTCTTCCCGTCAGCTCTCTCTGATGGAATCTGATAAAATCTTTGAAACAATTGTTTTCAATGTTGCTATAGCTATTGAATCACCACCCCAGCTCCCCTGTAACAGAGTTACAACAGCAGGCCGGAGATGCTGTCCTCAGAAAGTCCCCCTTGCAAGGTGGACCCTCGGCTACTGCCTGGAAACTTGGATTTGGGGAGCAATGGGAATGATAAGGGTGGCTCACTGTGCCCAAACTGTTGGTATAAAACGATGTGGTCTATGACAAATGCGTGCTTTTCTTCTGGGAGTCTGGAATTTTGAGAGGTGGGGGACAGAGGCTGTCTATGTGACCAGCCCACGGTAAAACTCCTGGGCACTGAGTCTGTAATCAGCTTCCCAGGTAGACAGCATTTTCCATGTGTTGTCACAGTCTGTTGCTGGAGGAATGAAGCACATCCGATGTGACTCTCCTGGGAAAGGACTCTTGGAAGCTTGCAGCGGGTTTTCCCAGGACGCTGCCCTATGTACCTTTTCCCTTTGCTGATTTTGCCTTCCGTCGTTTCACTGCAATGAATCTTAGCTGTGAGCACAATTGTATGCTGAATCCCGTGAGTCCTCTTAGCAAACCACCGAATCTAGCACCCAAGACACAACTCGTATGGCCTGTTACCTCATTTCTATCCTCCTCTGTCCATCTTGTAAAAGCCCTTCAGAACCTGCCTTTGCCATTACTTCTCCAGGAGCTCCCGCTGATTCCAGTGCAGGCACACTACGTCGGGTAACATCATCACCAGCACAGGAGCAATGCCGGTTCGTAGGGGAAGTTCTCGGGGCTGTGAAAACACCTGGTTTCTCTTCTTAGTTCCCTCTGTTCTGCCATTTCCTATTTAATTTGGAGCAATTCACAACCTCCCTAGGTCTTCATATCCTTACACATAGAGTGTGAATGAAACTACAGATACATATCATATCCAGGTGCAAGATTTGGGCTTTCTGGACAAATAATTTCTTACTGATTTGCAACTAAAAGGTACATTGTATAGAAGTTCATTGTAAAGCAAAACTGCTCTGCTAAGGCGCGTTTATTTTCTCTGTACCTTCCAGTATGAAAAGTCCTTTTTGTAGTTTTGCAAAAACTTCTGGATTCACCAGAAAAAAATGTGAGAAATCTTTCAGAATTAGAGATTTAAAGGAAAATATGCTACAAAAATTGGAACAATGCTCACAATATCACACCATAATCTCCTGGGAAATGGTGTTGTTTTTGAAAGTTACTGTCAGAAAAGAAAAGAATCAAGAGAAATTAGCAACCCAAGAGTTGGCTGGAAAGGGGTGGGATTTCTGTTCAGCCAGGGCCCCATGTCCCTCAGGATGAGACAGCTGACATAGAGAAGAAACAGCCCCTTCTCAAACATTAAGGACTCCTTTGTGAAAAACATCAAGATCAGGAAGTTTCAACAAGAGCCTGCTGAAAACATCTCTCTGAGTTTACTCCTGTGTCTGTATATACTCCTTGCTCATTACTCACTCCCAGTACCAATTACTGAAACTCACTTCGCAAGGATCAACAAAAGGCCTGCAGAAGCCACGGGAGGAGCCATACATAAGAATCTTGAGCCTGAAATAGGTTCCCAGGTTGACTGATGGGCAGCTCCATTCTTCTGAGGTCTCATTCCTGTTCATGTTTTAATGAAGCTGTTTTTGCAATTACTTACAAACTGTATTTAAGTTATATTTCAGTATTCTTCTGTGCAATTCTTGGCACAAAGGAAAACACATTAGCATTTTTGAATTGCCAAGGCTAAGCATAAGTACTGGGCATTCTTGTCTTTGGAGAGCATTCACACTTTTCTCTTAACCACTTCCTAAATTGAAGCTGCCATCACAGCTAAAAGGTGTTTCCAAACTCTTAAGCATGTGTCCTTAGGGCAAAGAATTTCAGAGAAATCAGTTAGTCAGACTGGTGGGTACTAAAGACAGAGGGAAAGGTGAGATGACATTGTAGCTAGCCTGCATCTGCTCTCAATTCCAGATTTTCCTACTAAAAACTGCAAAGCAGAGCTTCCAAACCAGAAAAAACAAAAACAAAAACCAACACACAAGCAAAAGAAAACCCAGAAAACAATTAGCATAGCATCGCATGAACAAACATTTTAAGAAGCATCCTGCACAAAGAATCATTTCCACATTTCCCTGGTTGAAGTTACACATGGCATTGCTTAAATATTTATCAAATGCAGAGTTATAATCACCAAAAACGGTCACTTCTCATAAGTATAATTAATGTCAGGAATACAGAAATGTTACCTCCAAATCCTAAGAGGGACTTTGAACACAGATAGAGACAGATGAAAGATGGCATGCTGCAGTGCAGCAATTTCAAAGGTACTGGAGCACTGACATTCCGGCTTCCATTCCTCCAGGAATATTCTCAATGAGACACAGGAAGATCCAGGACGCTAAAAGCGATTCTTTCACTATTGCATCCAGATACTCTTTCTGAATTCAACACTCAAAAACACAAGGCAGGAACAGGAGGCAATGACTGCCTAGCATCTTACGGTGTCCTTCAGATCCTTCCCCTGGTTCCCAGTGTAGCTTCTCCGCATGACCATGCAGCAGTCTCAAAAGTGCTGTGGAAGGAGCTTCCAGCAGCAGGCAGAAGAAAGCCTAAAGTGGCATAGGGCTTCTTGACCCCTGGCTCCCAAGCATCATCAGAGAACCTTTTGCTTGGTAGAAAATTTTCAGTTTAATGATGCATATGGAGAGTTTCTGAATCCTTAGCTTTCCCGATTGCCCTGCTAGTACACAATTCAAACATCTACAGGCAGAGCTATTGAGATCAACATAATAATTATACTGATATTTTTTTCCTTTATTTTGCCAAGGACCCCAATGAAGTTCTTCCCTTCTACCTTCTCACCTTCTTTTACTGTATTTCCTCCGAAAGAGTCTGAGTTCCTTTAACTTGCTTTATTCCCTAAGGTACAACATTAACAGGACCACACTGGCCACACCAATAAGCAAAGAGTCTCCACTAAGCAAACGGGGCAAAGTCTGACAAAGTCAGTCCACCAAATGGAAGCTTCTGAACACGTGAGGCTGAGTAGGGAGTCAGAACTAACTTTTTTTTTTTTCTTGAGTATCTATTATGTTATGTGCCAGTATTCATGGTACCATACATAAACATTAATTTAATCCTAAAATCGATACCATAAGCACTGCATTATCATCCCCACTTTTACAGATGCAGGAATGATCCCAAAACGATCAAGTAATTTGCTCGACATCTCGAGACTACAAACCACTAAATAAATCACAAGCAACCTAACAGAAAAGTGATCAAAAGATGCAAATACACATTTCATGGTGGAATAAACACATGTGCCAATAAGCATGAGAACAGGCGTTTGGCATCATCAGCAGTCAGAGCAATGCAAATTAAAACCCCGATGAAATAACCATTTTACACTCATTCAACTAGGAAAAATGAAAAATCTAACAATTCCAAGCGTTGAAAGACGGTGGATCCACATTCCAATGAGAGTTAAAATTGGGGCAACCAACTTTGGAGACCAATTTGGAACCATCTCCTAATATTGAACATTCATACACTCTATGATCCACTAATTCTATTCCTACCCAAGAGAGATTCTCGCACGTGTGCGTGAAGAGTTACGTTCAATAAAGCCAAAACAGCTCTTTTCACAACAGTAAAATCCTGAAAATACCCAAATGCCCATCAACGAAATAGGATACAAATATAGTATATTTTACACATTAGAATATTAAATAGAACAGAAGTAGTACAGCACATCACAACATAGATGAATCTTCTCAATAAAAAGTCTCGAAGGGTTACACACATTAGGTTCTTTTAGAAAGTTAAAAACAATTATAATTAAAAGTTTCCTCTTCAGAATACTAATAAATGGAACAAAATTACATATAAAGGAAAGTAAAGGAATAGCAAATATGAGACTCAGGATGAGGTCAACGTAGGTGGAGAGGTGATAAAATGTGGGGGGACCCAAATGGTCATATGAAGTTTACTATCAATATCCTAGCTTTGAGAGATATGGTCCATGATGATGGAGGAGTAGATCTTAGTGTTTTCTGGTCCCAGGATTCAGCCAGATAGCCATCGAATTGTTCTGAACACCTACGAACTCAACAGGAGATCAAAGAAAAGAACTGCTGCAATTCTACAAATAGAAGAGCGACCACTTTCTGCAAGGTAGGAGGTGCGGAGAAATGAATCTGAGGCGATATATGGGAAGATAAACCATGGGCGAAGGAGGAAGCCTCCAGAAGCCAGCAACCAGAAAGTGAGAGAGCAGAGCATAAAATCGGAGCTTTTAGAAGGCGGCTCCATTGAGGGATGTCCCTGCCTGAACGGTGCTCAGGTGATGAAGCAGGGTGGAATCCTAGTTGGCACAGTGTGGTGTCAGGACCCTCGGGGTCACGGTTAGGACGGGGGTGCCTGAGTGCGCAGAGCTCCCGGGCATTGGAGCAGGGAAGCCGGCTGCAATGCGCGAGCCCAGGAGCGGATGCTGGCTCAGGGCTGCCATAAACCACGAGCCGCAGCCGGTGGAGAGACGCTCTCTGAGCAGGGGCCCATCAAGCAGCAGAACCGGCAAGGTCGCCCGCCTCCCCCCGGAGTAGTGGCACGGGTGCACACTACGGGAGTCTGTAGAGCTTGGAGACTCCACATTGGGTCACAAGGTCACATGCCTGAGATAAAACACTCTGTCGCAGGCTGGGTGAGCACGGAGTGTGGACAGAGACCAGAGAAACAGCAGTGGCTGACTGCTTTTCTCTGAGGGCTCACTGAGGAATGGGGGGCCCCCGAGTTCTCAGCATCTCTGGAACCGGAGATTGGGAGGCGGCCATTTTCATTCTCATCCTCTAAAGCTGCGGGGAAAGCCTTCCGGGAACAAAAGCCTCATAGAGCAATCTGGAGCCACTTACTTAGCCCCGCCCCTGGCAAGGGCCGTGCAATTCCTGGGCAAAGACACCTGAGAATCAATGCAACAGGCCCCTCCCTCAGACGACCAGCAAGAATATCCAGCCAAGACCAAGTTGAGTGATCACACAGAACTGCAAAACTCCAGTGCTAGGGGGAAATAGCATATAGAATTCATGGGTTTTTTCCCCATGACTGTTTAGTCTTTCCATTTTAATTTTTTTCCTCTTTCCTTTTTCAGCCAATTTCCTATTTTATCAACTCTTCTTTAAGTTTTTTTTTTAATTTTCATTTTTACAGTTACATTCTACCCTTTCGATGTATTTAATTTTATTTTTGCATATATGTAAGTTTTTCTTTCTTTACAATTTCGGGATGTAGTTTCTTCTAACAAATAGACCAAAAGACACTCAGAATATAGTGTATTGCTCTGTTCTGTTCACCTGTTTACAGTCCTTTTTTTCCCCCTGTCTTTTAATTTTTCATTTTTAAAATTACATTTTATCCTTTCATTGTATTTAACTTTATTTTGTACATATGTAAGTTCTTCTTTCTTTACAATTTTGGGATCTAGTTTTCTAAAAAACAGACCAAGGGGCACCTGGGTGGCTCAGTCGTTAAGCATCTGCCTTCAGCCCAGGGTGTGATCCCGGGGTCTTGGGATCGAGCCCTGCATCGGGCTCCCTTCTCTGCTGGGAGCCTGCTTCCTCCTCTCCCACTCCCCCTGCTTATGTTCCCTCTCTCGCTGGCTGTCTCTCTGTCAAATAAATAAATAAAATCTTAAAAAAAATAAAATAAAAAAATAAAAAACAGACCAAAATACACACAGGATCCAGTGTATTACTCTGTGCTATTCACCCATCTGATTATAGTCTCTCTCTTTTTTTTTCTTTTACTTTTTCCCCCCCCAGTTTCAGGTCTCTTCTGATTTGTTTAGTTATATTTCTCTGGGGTTGTTGTTGTCATTTTAGTATTTTGTTCTCTCATTTATCTATTCTTCTCTGGACAGAAGGACAAGATGGAAAAACTCACCTCAAAAAAGAGAACAAGAGGCACTATTAATTGCCAGGGACCGAATCAGTATGGCTATAAGTAAGATACTGGAACTAGAGTTCAGAATACTGATTATGAAGATACTAGCTGGGCTTGCAAAAAGCATAGAAGACACTACAGAATCCCCTTCTAGAGAAATAAAAGAACTAAATCTAATCAAGTCAAAATTAAAAAGGCTATTAATAAGATGCAATCAAAAGTGGAGGCTCTAACTCCTAGGAAAAATGAGGCAGAAGAGAGAGTTAGTGACATAGAAGACCAAATGATGGAGAATAAAGAAGCTGAGAAAAAGAGAGATAAACAACTACTGGATCACAAGGGGAGAATTCAAGAGACAAGTGATACCAAAAAGTGAAACAATATTAGAATAATTGGGGTCCCAGAAGAAGAGGAAAGAGAGAGAGGAGCAAAAGGCATACTGGAGCAAATTATAGTGGAGAACTTCCCTAATCTGGGAAAGGAAACAGGCATTCAAGTCCAGGAGGCACAGAGAACCCCCCTAAAAATCAATAAAAATAGGTTAACACCTTGACATATAAAAGTGAAACCTGCAAATCTCAGAGACAAAGAGAAAATCCTGAAAGCAGCTCAGGACAAGAGGTCCATAACCTACAAGGGTAGCAAAATTAGACTGGCAAAAGACCTATCCACAGAGACCTGGCAGGCCAGAAAGGACTGGCATGATATATTCAGGGTGCTAATGAGAAAAATATGCACCAAGAATACTTCAACCAGCAAACTGTCATTCAAAATAAAGAGATAAAAAGCTTTCAGGACGAACAGAAACTAAAAGAATTTGTAATCACTAAACCAGCCCTGCGAGAAATATTAAAGGGGATCCTGTAAGCAAAGAGAGAGCCCAAAAGTAACACAGACCAGAAAAGAACAGACACATATATAAAAATAGTGACTTTACAGGTAATACAATGGCACTATAGTCATATCTTTTGATAGTTACTCTGAATGTAAATGGGCTAAACCCCCCAATCAAAAGACACAGGGTATCAGATTAGATAAAAAAAGAAGACCCATCCATATGCTATCTGCAAGAGACTCATTTTATTTTTTTTATTTTTTTATTTAAATTCAATTAGCCAACATATAGTACATCGTTAGTTTCAGATGTAGTGTTCAATAATTTATCAGTTGAGACTCATTTAGATCCAAAGACACCTTCAGATTGAAAGTGAGGGGATGGAAAACCATTTATCATATTAATGGACATCAAAAGAAAGCTAGGGTAGCAATCCTTATATCAGACAAACTGGCTTTTAAACCAGACTATAATAAAAGATGAGGAAGGACACTATATCATAATTAAGGGTTCTACCCAACAAGAAGATATAATAATTGTGAATATTTATGCCCCTAACATGGGAACAGCCAATTATATAAACCAATTAATAACAAAATTAAAGAAACACGGTGATAATAATACAGGGGATATATAATAGTAGGGGACTTTAACACTGCACTCACTGTAATGGAAAAATCATCTAAGCAGAAGATGAAGAACGAAACAACGGCTTTGAATGACACACTGGACCAGATGGACTTCATAAATATACTCAGAGAATTCCATCCTAAAGCAACAGAATACACCACATATTGGGTCACAAATCAGGTCTCAACTGTACCAAAAGACTGGGATGTTCCCTGTATATTTTCAGACCACAATGCTTTCAAACTTGAACTCAGTCACAAGAGGAAATTTGGAAAGAACTCAAATACATGGAAGCTAAAAAGCATCTTACTAAAGAATGAATGGGTCGACCAGGAAATCAAAGAAGAATTTAAAAAAATTCATGGGAACAAAAGAAAATGAAAACACAACTGTTCAAAATCTTTGGGATGCAGCAAAGGCGGTCCTAAGGGGGAAGTATATAGCCACATAAGCCTTTCTCATGAAACAAGAAAGTTCTCAAATGCACAACCTAACCTTACACCTAAAGGACCTGGAGAAAGAACAGCAAGTAAACCCTAAACCCAGCAGGTGAAGAGAAGTAATAAAGATTAGAGCAGAAATCAATGAAATAGAAACCACAAGAACAGTAGAACAGATCAACGAAACTAGGAGCTGGTTCTTTGAAAGAATTAAGAAGATAGATAAACCCCTGGCCAGACATATCAAAATGAAAAGAGAAAGAACCCAAATAAATAAAATTATCAATGAAGAGGAGAGATCACAAGCAACACTGAAGAAATACAAACAATTATAAGAATGTATGATGAGCAACTATATGCCAACAAATTAGGCAATCTGGAAAAAATGGATGCATTCCTAGAGACATATAAACTACCAAAACTGAAACAGGAAGAAATAGAAAACCTGAACAGACCCATAACCAGTAAGGAAATTGAAGTAGTAATCAAAAATCTCCCAACAAACAAGAGCCCAGGGCTGGATGGCTTTCCAGGGGAATTCTACCAAACATTTAAAGAAGAATTAATACCTATTCTTCTGAAGCTGTTTCAAAAAAATTGAAATGGAAGGAAAACTCCCAACCTCTTTCTATGAGGCCAGCATTACCTTGATCTCAAACTCAGACAAAGACCCCATCAAGAAGGAGAATTACAGACCAATATTCCTGATGAATATAGATGCAAAGATTCTCACCATGATACCAGCCAAAAGGATCCAACGGTACATTAAAAGGCTTATTCACCAGAACAAAGTGGGATTTATTCCTGGGCTGCAAGTGTGGTTCAACATCCGCAAATCAATCAATGTGATACACTACATTAATAGAAAGGACAAGAACCATATGATCCTCTCCATAGAAAAAATATTTGACAAAGTACAGCATCCTTTCTTGATTAAAACTCTCCACAGTGTAGGGATAGAGGGAACATACCTCAATATCATAGAAGCCATATACAAAAAGCCCACAGCAAATATCATTCTCAATGGGGAAAAACTGAATGATTTTCCCTAAGGTCAGGAACACGCAGGGATTTTCACTCTCACTACTATTATTCAACATAGTACCAGAAGTCCTAGCCTCAGTAATCAGACAACAAAAAGAAATGAAAGACATACAAATCAGCAAAAAAGTCAAACTCTCACTCTTCGCAGATGACATGATATTCTATGTGGAAAACCCAAAAGACTCCACCCCAAAATAGCTAGAACCATACAGGAATTCAGCAAAGTGGCAGGACAGAAAATCAAGGCACAGAAATCAGTTGCATTTTTATACACTAACAAGGAGACTGAAGAAAGAGAAATTAAGGAACTGATCCCATTTACAACTGCACCAAAAACCATAAGATACTTAGGAATAAACCTAACCAAAGAGGCAAGGATCTGTACACAGAAGACTATAGAACACTCATGAAAGAAATTGAGCAAGATACAAAGAAATGGAAAAACGTTCCATGCTCATGGATTGGAAGAACAAATATTGTTAAAATATCTATGCTACCTAGAGCAATCTACACATTCAGTGCAATCCCTATCAAAATATCGTCAACTTTTTTTTTCACAGAGCTGGAAAAATAATCCTAAAGATTGTATGGAACCACAAAAGACCCCAAATAGCCAAAGGAATGTTGAAAAAGAAAACCAAAGCTGGTGGCATCACAATTGTGGACTTCAAGCTCTTTCATAAAGCTATAATCAACAAGACAGTAAGGTCCTGGTACAAAACCAGACATTTATATATCAATGGAACAGAACAGAGAAACCAGAAATGGACCCTTAACTCTATGGTCAACTAATCTTTGACAAAGCAGGAAAGAATATCCTATGGAAAAAGACAATCTCTTCAACAAGTGGCACTGGGAAAATTGGACAGATAGTGTAGAAAGGCAGAAAAGATATTACCAGCCTCACAGATACTTCTGGGCAATATACAGACTGACCCAGGCTGGAACTCTGGACCTAGTCTGTACTGCCGATGTCCCCAGAGGGGAGCCTCAGGTTCCTTGGTGAATGAGGACTGGAGATGACAGCAAACGTGAGATCATAGTGACTGAGACTTTTAGTTGCTTATAAGCCACAGTGTTACCAACATCATTTAATATGGTCCCCACTATAGTCTATGAGGCATGAATTATTATTATTCCCAATTTAAAGATGAAGTGATTGGACGAAAAAGAGGTTAAGAAATTTCCTCATATATATCCATTATATCTCAATTAAAAAAAAAAAAAAAGAAACTTCCCCAAAGTCATACAACTATGATGGAAGAGCACTTCTAGCTCTCCCTGCTAAGTCGCCTAGGCTCTTAACAGCTAAGATACACACCCATCCACATACATATAGACACTCCATATATATAAACACAAAACTCATACACAAATAAATATGCATAGATATACACACAGATGTACTCATGTGTATGGACATGCATGTATATACATTTATACACACGTGCATCCACACATTCATTACACAGGTATAGACACACACTCCTACACACATCTCTATACAGACGTACATACCGCAACACACAGGTACAGATGCACATATATATATATATAGACACATGCTATAGAGACACACACCGGCACGTATATATGTAGACACACACACACAATGTACAAACACACGTGCACAAAATGTTGCCTAGCTTCTCCAGCACTGCTAGAGAGATTCATTAACTATTGTTAAAAACTTCCTGTCCCTTCTCCCTCCAGCACCTGTTCCATACAGTTGACTGTGTGAGAAGCAGCCTGACTTCCAATAGATGGATTTCCCCTGGAGCACCTGGCCCCGTGACTTTCACCCAGGGGCTCCTAAGTATAGCCCTCGTTCGCATTTTCAGCATCTGCTTCCCAGGATGGCCTGTCCCTCTGCACTGGCAGGCCCAGGAGATGCTGGCTGGACCTCACTTCCTGCTCCCCTCGAGGGAAAGGCCCACATCGAACACTGGCCTCACAGAGACAGCCAGGTGGATGCTTACTTGTCAATATTTGTAATCAGATCTCTTTAAATTTGGAAAAATCCATCAAGTCTTTTTGGTGTGACACAACCAGGGGAACAAAAATCTAGTTTGACTTAGATTGATATATAGTGGATGGAGTCTGGAGCGTAACCAGTGTTTAATGAATGGCAGCAACTGCTACCATAAAAAAAGTAAGGCTCACTCTTATTACTTATAAGGAATCAGGTTTTCCTAAATTTGGCTTTTGATATCTTAATTCTGGGGCTTTTTTAGTGTCTAAATACGAAGCTCTCCAGTGAGTTTAGGTTCAGTTATAAGGACGTTCTCTCAAATTGGATTTTAAGAGGCTAGGGACTCTAGAGAATGATGAGACGGTAAATGTTCAGCATTTTCTGTTGATGTACATAAGTGAAATGGGCGTAAGAGTTGGAAGTGGGATTTAGAACCCACTGGACCTCTCAAATACGTGAGACCCAGGCGTATCTATTACTAGGGGAAAAGCGAACAGGACTCCCTTTCCCCTACTCAAACACACACTCCATGATTTAGTTCTGCCACATCCCATCAAACACCACTCAGGTCTTCCAAGCACAGAAAGTTCACTTTTTAAAAGACGAAGACATTGTGGTTTCACCTATACCTTTCAGATAGAAGGGAGAAAAGGAAAAGAGAAACAGAATAAAGATTTAGAATGCTGAGGTTTATGCCAAACTAGAAAAACTTGCTTTTTGGCGTCTTGGTGGAAAGCCCCCCAGTGATTTCAAATCCAAGGGCCATCAGGGTTGGCTCTCAGATTGAATCCCAAGGCAGTGGGGCTCCAGAGTCACTAAATTTTGCTCATCCATCAGAAAGGGGATGCAGTGGGAGGCTGTAATGTGATACCAGGCTAGAAAAAGTGCTAAACACAGAAGAGACAGAGAGAAGCCAATAGAGCTGGAACAACATCACAAATCTTCAACCCACCAAGAGTAGAAAGCAGGTAGAGGGAAACAGGCGGGGAGGACAGGAACTGGCAGCTGCCTCCAGGCAGCTATGAGATCTATGATTTAAATATATATTTCCACAGAGAACAGAATCACATCTGGAACCCACCATTTAATTTCTCCCAACACTAAACAGATGCTTACTTTTTAGATGCTAAAAGTGTATGCTTAAATACATTCTAAACCCAACGTTTTCTAAATACAACAAATGCAAAGTGGTATTTTTTACAATGGTCAAAATGGTTCTAACAGAGAATATTAGTGCCAGAAAGGACCAAAGAAATGAGCTCTCATTGCCCTCATTTTTAGGAAGGAAGAAACTGAGTCCCAGACAGTTAAGCAACTTATTGATTCGACACAAATAGTCTGTGACTGACACGGAAGGAGGACCTCAGTGGTGATTTTCACTTTAAATATTTTAAGCTCATAAAAATGTACACATCCCATGGGATTACAGGAGCTGTTAAGAAAGTGTAAGTGCCAACTGAAAGCATTTCCTGGGGACCCCTGATGGACATGAGCTTGGGCCGTCCTGATGCTGCAGTTTCAGCAGGGCCAGGAATGCGTTCCTTGCGGAAGTCGCTGGCCTCTCCCTGGAATGGGGAGGCACTGTGGACATCCTGGCAGGGAGTCAGAGCAGCAGAGAGGAAGGCGCAGACCCCACAAGGTAACAAAAAACACCATGCCAACGAGATGCACCTGACATCCTCCAGAGACAAGCTGGTGAACAGAGGAGAACCTGGAAGGCTTCTGGAATTCCTGAGATTCTGCCAGAGAGAAGAGTCAGGGAAATCATATTTTCTGACTATTTTTAGTACATTGTTTAACTCCCAGACAGGATGGCTGAGACCAGCAGGTCATTCAACCATTGAGGCAAACACTTAGCAATAGCCTTGACCATGTGCCTCGACACTGGGCAAGGCAGCCCACACAGGTTAGCTCTTCAGAACTTCCACCAGCCTCTCCTGATAGGCCTTTGTCTACCCACGGCATCAGAGAAGCCCGGAGAAGTTCCGAGGCCCGTGGCAGAGTTACAGTTTTATTCCGGGTCTGCTAACTTGGGAGCCACCCCGGGAGAGTCACTGCCCCCCCCCCCGCCATGACCCATTTTCCCAAATCACTATCTAAATCGGTCATCCAGAATAGCACAGTTCAAAATCAACAGGCATTTTCCTTCCTCCTTGTTTTCAGAACATCATCTGGATACAGCTGACATAGGAGAAAAAAGTTTATTTCAAGAAAATTATGTCCCAAGTAACAACTCCTTATTTCCTCATTTCTAACCCGTGCTTTTCTCTGAACATTTCAACATTTCTGAAATCAGGATGTGAAACCGATTCATATATTCAATGTGATTGTGTTTTCTCCCCTGAAAAGCTGTTCTTAATTTGGTGGGGGTCACTATACAGCATCTGAGAATCGAAGAGAGATCTTATTTATAAAAATAAATGCCTTTGAAAATCTCAGATGAACCATTGTAAGGGGTGTGGTCCTAGAAAGTAATTTTTAAATGCTTACCTAACGTGTTTCTGGTCTGAACCGTGCTTTCTTTACATAGGCTTTCTATCCATAATGCAAGGAAACGAGGGTACAGCATAAGGTGGTGAAAATCTGGAGTCTTTTCTTTCCTAGACTCAGTCGCTAAGGATCAGCTTGGGTCTATCTGTGGCAGATCCAAAATTCCTTGACTGGCTCGTCTGCAGCAGAACGTCATTGCATTTGATATGGGCGCCATCTGAAGGCATCCGATATGGGGTGTGAGCCCGACTTTGTTGTCATGGTATTGAGTTTAAGATTAGCAGATAATCTAATTTTCACTAGGGAGACATCGAAGTTTAACTTAAATATTTGGTTCATTTCATCGTTTTACAAAATCAAGCTATCTGGATCTTCCTCATCTATGAAGTGGAATTAATAGCACCAACAGCAGATAGTGACTATAAAGATTGCTGCCTGTTAATAAAATTATTCCGAACTTCTTTGTGAAATAAAATGAAAAGTAAAAAGATTGTGGCATGTAATAGATGTTTAGTAAGTGTTAGTTACCTTCCCTGAGTAATATTTTATGCTTCTTCCTATCATAAAGAAGAGAATCTCACCACTCTAATCAATACGTATATGAAAATAACTTGCAACCACCAAGGGTGAGACACCCCAAAATACCAAAGTGTTTCATCTGCTTCAAAAGCTGTAAAGCGAACACCTGTAGCGAATTAAAACAAAAGGTACACAGCTTCAAAGAGAAGGCTGACTTGAATGGGGGGAAAAATGAATATAACGCTAAGACCAGCATGAGACGATGACTCACAAAATTGGACGCCACCACCGTGTGACTCTTACTGTACCAGTCAATGGCTGCCTTGTGCAGGGAAGGGTGAGATTTCCCCAAATTAATAGAATGATCCTTTCATGCCTTCAGGAATTGGATGTAACTTTTCAAGAAACAAGACTCACCAACGGAAATTAAAAGAGGAAAATAAGTACATAGGCTAGATGCGGTGATAACATTTTAGTTTTTTTTCTTTCTTTTTGAGCTCCTAATAATTTCGCCGGATTGGAGTCTGCAGTTGTCAGTTACAGAAGGAGAATGTGCATGTTGGTTGTGGTGAAAGTATCACCAACGTGTGATCATCTCTCTACTTGTTCCTGCTACTGAAATCATACAGAAAGATACTGACTATGTGTCTTTGAAACAAATAATGCAAATACAGATCTATTTACAATATAAGTGATTCTGTTGTATACTCTTTCTGACTGTGTTTATCTTCAAAGGGAACCCAAAATTCTATTATGCTAGCTATCGTCCATTAGGAACCCAGATCCATTTCCACTTTGCTTTGCTCTGCTCAGTCCTAGGGAGTTGGATGGGAGGGTCTGTCCCTATGAAGCACATCATTCAGGCTGCCTGACCCTCTCACTCGGGTTGGCTTTGGCCATTAGGAGGGAAGCAGGAGAGGAAAGAGAGGGAGGTGGGGGTGTTTTCCCCAGGCTTCCTCCCTCCTTTCGTGTCTGCCACTGGCTGCATCTGTCTCCAGGACATTCTTGTTGGATGGTCTCCCTCCTCCTATTTCAGCTCACGGTGGGCTCTGTTAACAGTTTCCTCCCCTTACCGTTTCAGCCCAAGGAGTGGTGATGGCTTCCCGCTATTCTGATCCTAGTGACTCAACATTCCTTGTTGGCTTCTATAAAATTCCTTGCCTTACATTTTCCAAAACTCACAGCTGAATGGGCCTCCTGCTTCTTGTGATGGTCCTGATTGATATGTCCACAAACAAGCTAATAGATACTAAAATTCGTTCCTTACTTCCAATAATTCAGTGAAAGCAAAATTCTATATTTTAGCATACACTGTTTTTTTAAATTCATTTATTTGACCAAGCCATACTAGACAGAGAAGCGGAAAGATTGAAGGATCATATAGTATGGGGAAGTCGTCTCCATATTTAAAAAACATCAATGAATTTTATTGCATTATGTTTTTCTGTGTGTGGTAGTGTTTCAGATAAACAGGATGTTGTGTATGGTAATTTAAGTTATTTCCAAAGACAATGATTTGGCAGCTTGGTTATTCAGTGAGCTCCATGAAACCCGACAACATGACACATTTACAGGCAGGTATGGAAAAAGAGCTGATATTCAAACTCTTGGTGTCACAGGTAGCAATAGTCATCGTTTTGTAATCTGTTCAGAACCCTCACAATGATTTTGTCCTTTACCTGCACAAGAAGCAGCAGTAAGACCTTAACTCATTAAAATATCCTGAGTGGATATGAATAAATTACACATTTTGGTTTAGAACACTTAAAAAATTCATTAAAATAGGTTTCGATATATATCTTGGAAATGAAATCTAACCCATATAAGTCACTATCCCTGTCAGAAATTAATTAGTAAGGAGAATGATTTCATGCAACTTTGAGGAAATAGCAATGATCAGGAAGAAGTAGGGAAGGGTAGAAATTAATTACATGACCATGGGCCTTATAATTGGAAAAAGGCCATCCTGGAAAAAGTGCACTGGTGACACAAACCTAGAACAGACACAGTATTCTATTCCTGTCCCTTCCTGCTTCTGTTTCCTCATGAGATCCACAGAAATTTCCATATGATGTAAAAGCAACCAACAAAAGCTTCAAAGGATTAGAGAGAGAGAGAGAGAGAGAGAGAGAGAGAGAATGGGAGAGTTTTAATTCTGGAAGGAGCTAGAGTTTGTCCAGCTCTTATAATCTATTAATGCCCTTAATGTAATGAAATAAATCTCTGAAATAAATTTCCATATGACACGAAAATGAGAACAAAGATGAAAAGAAAAACAGCTGCAATTATCACAATAATTCCCCCATATTCTGAATGCAAGCCTGTTAGAAATACCTGCCTGTAAGAAATACCATAAAAAATACCCACCCTCAGCCTGACAAGAGTAAAATGCAGTTCCCACAAAGGAGCACTAAAATTACACTTTGAAACGATATTCAGCTTTATAGACAATGAATGGAACAGACATTTAAATAAATACAAAGTACCATCTCACACTTACTGACCTAGGAAACACAAATGAAAATAATCTGATGTTGGCAGAAGTTACAAGGTTTCATACAAATTCCTGTAAATGAGTGCAATGAACTTGGAGAACACTCACCCAATAGTCAGCAAGAGTCAAAACACTGATCATAGCCTGAGACCTAATAAGTCCAACTTTAGAATCAGGACCCTCAGATGCAACGCGAAAGGAAAAGAAAGTAGTAGGGGCAAACTGTATGTATGTCTTTTAACATGCCTTCAATAATGTGGAAATGGCCTTTTTCTGGTTATAAGAGAGTAAGCTAAAAATGATACGGTATTATGATCAAATAAAATACTTTGAAATTTGAAATACACAAACTACACACATGCAGGAAAAGTATCTCTAAAGCAATCCTGAGTGAGAAAAATAGAAATAAAATAGTTGATCCATTCACTTACTCAGTAAGTATCTGTTCAATGCTTACTACTTTCTCACATCCCTGAGATTTAAGTACTCATCCCATGTTCATTTGTCATGAACATTTCCAAGTTAAGCACACTGGCCAAGGTCACAAAGGTTTTAGTGGTGAGCAAATGTCAGACATCTGTTACTGATACTAAGCCTCTAACAGCAAAATATTGTCTCTCCTCAAGAATTAAAGTGATAGGTTCTTATTTCCATAAGCTTTGTGATGAGTTGGAAAAAAAAAAAACAATTTAGCCAAATAAAATTTTGAGACTTGCAAAGTAGAATTCATTAACAAATATGACGACTTTATTTTTTGAAGAAAAAGGAAGGCTGGGAAAGTCATTACAAGACGTACTTCTAGGCACCCAAGCATTTATGACCTCTTTATTCAATAAAAAATGTATTACTCTGTAGACAAGAAAGTGTATTTAATTTGAGTGATGGGTATTTAAATACTTGCACTATACTGCACTTAGAGGGATGTAGGCACACTATGTTCCCATAAATAATTAAATGAGTACTATAGCTAAAGACGTAAAAAGCATGGATCATAATTTCCTCTATCCATTGAGGAGAACTCAAAGCTGTCTTTATGGTGTCAACTCATTACACAGTGTACTCTTACAAATGCTAACGATTCTAGGAAACCATTAAAATACTCAGCAATCCATATCGGACTTCCTTCCCCGTCAGACCCTCCCAGCCTCCCCCACCCTTAAAAAAAGTTACTATAAACATACCTGAGTCTCTCGTAAAAGACTAGTAAGAATGCTGTTTGGTTTATAATAATATTGTTATTTATCTCTTATTCAAGGTGATCATGACTTGATAATATAAAATACAGCTATGCAGCAAGTAATGTAATATATCTGTTTTGGTCACATGGCTGTAAAACATACAAAGATACGGAGCTCCATTAGGCACATTTAATTATGTTTAGATGAGTCTTTAGCTCTGTGGAGTCTCATCCGAAGTTGTTATAAAAAGAAAATGTATTTGAATAACAGCAACAGAAACCTTTCTAGAGTTTGTATATTCCCCAGTTTTCTCTGTGTTTTAATGGTCGGTTTCCCAAATCCTAAATTTTGCCAATGTTTTCGCTTTTTTTAGATTATTTATTTATTTATTTATTTGAGAGCAAGACAGCACAAGCAGAGGGCAGGGGCAGAGGGAGAGAGAGAAGCAAACTCCCCACTGAGCAGGGAGCCTGATGCGGGGCTGGATCCCAGGTCCCTGGGATCATGACCTGAGCCAAAGGCAGATGCTTAGCCCCCCAGGCACCCCTCTTCCAAAGTTTTGGGAAAAAAGTTTTTCCAAAATAGGTATATCTCTCCTCAAGTCTACATATGCTTTGCTTGGTTTGGGGCTTTGGGGGGGGGGGACTGCTGCTGTTCTAAATGAGGATTCCTGCCTGAAGAGTGACTCTCTGATGCTTCAAGGACATTAATCAGATTCTCAGCTGGTGGCACAGTGATCTGGATAAAAACATGGAGATCCTTCGATTATTTCCACTTATTTTTGCTAGAATTTTTTCTTCTGTCACTGTTCACTGAAGTAAAATGTGTTTTGTCTTCCTCAGGGCAGGCATCAATTTGAATTAGAAGGAGCAACTTGCAAGACCCATTTATTTTCCACTGCAGAGAAAGGAGGTGGGGGAGTAGTGGGAAGAAGGCACAGAAGAACAGAGAAAGAGGAAGGCTAATGCAAACTGCTCCATTTCTTTGAAGCTGCCTCTCACAGTATCCCTGCCATTGTCTTTCCCATTCTTGGGCTTACAAAGCTTGGCCAGGAGGAGACCAGGGCAGGCATCCCTGATGGAGGGAGAGCAGTTTCCAAGGACATTTCTTGAGGTTCCAATGCATCTCTGACTCTTCATAGTGACGCCGAGCTGAGGTAGTACCAAGGGCCCACTCCTTCCCCCCAGAACCCCACAGCTGGGCCACCTCACACCTATTGGAATGGCTAAATCACAAGTACCCACCATCCGAAGGTTGACAAAGATGTGGAGCAATTGGAACTCTCATGCATTGCTGGTGGGGATGCGAAATGATAGAGCCTCTCTGGAAGTTTGACAGTTTCTTTTTTTATTTATTTATTTATTTATTTATTTTTTAAATGATTTTTTATTATATTATGTTAGTCACCATACAGTACATCCCCGGTTTCCGATGTAAGGCTCGATGATTCATTAGTTGTGTATAACACCCAGTGCACCATGCAATACGTGCCCTCCTTACTACCCATCACCGGTCTATCCCATTCCCCCACCCCCCTCCCCTCTGAAGTCCTCAGTTTGTTTCTCATAGTCCATAGTCTCTCATGTTTCATTCCCCCTTCTGATTACCCCCCCTTTCTTTATCCCTTTCTTCCCCTACCGATCATCCTAGTTCTTATGTTCCATAGATGAGAGAAATCATATGATAGTTGTCTTTCTCTGCTTGACTTATTTCACTTAGCATTATCTCCTCCAGTGCTGTCCATGTTGTAGCAAATGTTGAGAACTCGTTCTTTCTGATAGCTGAGTAATATTCCATTGTATATATGGACCACAACTTCTTAATCCAGTCATCTGTTGAAGGGCATCTCGGCTCCTTCCACAATTTAGCTATTGTGGACATTGCTGCTATGAACATTGGGGTGCATATGGCCCTTCTCTTCACTACATCTGTATCTTTGGGGTAAATACCCAGTAGTGCAATGGCTGGATCATAGGGTAGCTCAATTTTTAACTTTTTGAGGGACCTCCACACTGTTTTCCAGAGTGGCTGTACCAACTTGCATTCCCACCAACAATGTAGGAGGGATCCCCTTTCTCCACATCCTCTCCAACAATTGTTGTTTCTTGCCTTGTCTATTTTTGCCATTCTAACTGGCGTAAGGTGGTATCTCAGTGTGGTTTTGATTTGAATTTCCTTGATGGCTAATGATTTTGAACATTTTTTCATGTGTCTGTTAGCCATTTGTATGAGTTTGACAGTTTCTTACAAAGTTTTTACCATATGACCCAGCAATCTTAGACTCCTGTGCATTTACCCTCAGAAGTGAAAATTTATGTTCACACACCAAAAAAACTATACTCGGATGTTTATAATCACCAACAGCTAGAAACAATTTAAATATCCTTCCAGCAGAAAATGGATAAACACACTGTGGCTTATCTATAAAATGAAATTGTATTGTATGAATTGTATCCACGAAATGAAATAGTACTCAGCAAAAAAAAAAATCCAACAATATGCAACAACTTGGATGAACTTCAAAGACATCGTGCTGAGTGAAAGAAGCCACTCTCATATGGTTACATCTGATGTCATATAAACATTCTAGAAAACACAAAAATAGATGATGGAGAAAAGATCAGAGGTTGCCAGGGCAATGTGTGGGGGAAGAATGCGACCACAAAGGGACGGCACGAGGGAGTTTTTTATAGTGGTGCCACCGTCCCATATTCTGATTGTGGTGTTGGTTATATGAATCTATACATACTCAAAGAGTACATACAGACATTCAGGCTTATGGTATGATAAATTAAAAAATAAAAAATAAAAGGAGCTTTAAAGACAGAGAGAGAGAAACCAAGAGAGAAAGTAAACCCCATGCCTGGAATCAATAGAAAATAAAAAATGAAAACACTATTCATCCATCCTTTCCCTCTCCTTTCCATTCTATAAACATTCATGGCATCTCTATGCTCTAATACCTTAATTTTCAGGCTTAGGAGGGGGAAATATCATTTGCTAGGGTGGGAGGTAGAGGGAAGAAATATTAGGAAAATAAAATTTCCAACAGCATTGCAATGATAGGTAAAATATGGGTGTGTCATTTTTCTTTTGTAAACCTTATGTAGAAACCCACCTTTACTCTGAGCCCTGAATATCGGGTGGAAAAAGAAATGTCAGGAGTGAAAGAAAAGTGAAATCAAACAAAAACTTGCAAAGTATTTCAATATATGGTTTTCAGGAAAGGGAGACCATCATAGAAAGATGTGTGATGTAACCCTTTATAGCCACACCCTTCCCAGAAAAAGAAAATAGTTGTCAAGTAACTGCCAGGTCCACTGCTGTCTGAAGGGCATTCTAGACTTCTTTCCTATGATAGAACACTAAGCTAAGCACACTCTGGACTTAGACAAAAATGCTTTCGACAATGGTGAATTTTCTTAGCGTCTCTCATCTTTGAAAAGCAGGAAAAAACAATGAGCTAATCAACAATTATGATAAATAACTTACCTAAAAACTTATGCCACAAAAAAAAACTAATTAGAAAAATTATTCCAAGCCTTAAAGTAGAAGTTAGATAAACTGCTAATTGGCCTTTGAAGGAACAGTCCTTAGGCAGCTGGGGATCCTGGCTGGGCTGGCTGAGGGATGCCTCCAGTTCCTCCCTTAATCCTGCAATAAACACTTGGGAATGTGTTGGGGTGCAGGGTGGGGTCACACAGGCTACTTGCACCCTGTGAGTAACAAACAAGTAACGAGACTCTGCAGAACACAGTGAGGGGGGCAGGCAGAGGGATGAGGAAGCAGGAGCAGACATAGAGTTCAGGGTGGCCAGTGATGCCACCTGCCACCAGAAGACCCTCATGTCACACGGATGTCATCAACCACACCTGTAAATCACCATGGGGAACTTTGGGGGCCTGGAAAGTCCTGTCTCTGGAAAGATCTATATCTATATCTTCTAGCTGTATCTGTTGGCATCTTTTCATCAATCATGTCACTGCCAAAGGTCACAACAATGCAGGTATCATGAAGGCCAAGGCACCTCAATTCTAATTGCACTTGTGAATCAACACCAGGGCCCATTTTCCAGAGATGTGAACCTGGTTGAGGGGGTCCAGCAGCAGTACTTCTAACTCTCCTGGTGCCTATAATGATAGGAACCACTGCCGACACCACAGACCTTTTACTGTTTAGTTGACATTTCAGCATTGCATAGATATGTCTTTGAGGCATAATTTACCCCCACTACATTTTGAACATCTGTTACCCACTGGTCCGAGTTGGTGCTAATTCTTCACTAGGGAAGGCCTTTCGATTACTTTTTAATGCACACAAAGGAAGATTGTTGGATGTCCTGTGTGCGTTCTGCCTGACCTAGTACCATCAAGCAGAGAGGAAAACACTTTCTCTTAAGGCCTTATACTGTCATAAAATGTACAAAAAGATATAATTTGTATTTTTCATAAAAGTTCATTTCATAGGTGATTTTAACACGGGCTTTCTAACTGTTGATTATGTCATCCTGAACGCTGATCATGGATTGTGTATCTTCTACCTTCAGACTAATAGTCTCACTTCCCTCACCCAACTTTTTAGAAGGTAGCCTCAAAAACCAGCTCGTGAATTGCTGGTTCCCCTCACAGTGAATGGAAGCAACCTCTGTCAGGAGTGATGTCCTGATACGATCTAGCAATGAATACGAAGAAAAGATTCTGTTGGATCAGAAAATGCTTTCACATGGCCTTCTTTCTTCTGAAATTAAACAACCAAGAAAAATGTCAGGCTACATGAAGTGAAGACAGAACTATTGTAATTATAATTGGAAAGGTATAGAAAATAAGTAGAAAATTATCTCTTTTATAAGAATTAATTAAAATCTTGGTAAAACATTAAAAGACAATGTCTTATGATCACCTACTAAGTCTACAGAATTAATCAATTCACACTAGGCACATTGAGAGCAAGCCACCTCGTTACTAGCTCTCTAAAATGACCCATCTCTGGCTTCTTTAGAAGTTGAAGAACAAGTATAGCTCAAACACTAGAAAACGTCTTGTGGGCAAAAAGTTATAACCTGCTCTGTAAGAACAGCCTAATTGTTTAAGATTCAATACCCTTAGGTGGAAGAAATTTTTCATTTCCAAGAGAACCTTGGCAATAAAGCTGACAACTGAGAACTCTGCATGTTAGCGTGAGTGTGGGAGAAAGGGACCCACTTCACCTCCTTCTAAAGACTTCTGTGTGGCTCTTGAAGAAAGCCCGGAGGAAGACACAGGTTCCTCATGGGAAGCTCCTCCATCACCTGGGCTTCCTGAACAGCCTTTCACCTCTAGCTTCCCCAACCACCCTCTTGGCTTGCAAACGCTCCTCCAGCTCATCCCCAAAGACCAATCTCTTTTGAGAATTTTCCCCAAAACATTTTCTGGCAAAAGAAATGTTCTGGCTCATTTGGAACTTGTTCGGTCCATTTTCACAAATAATTGTGTGAAAGCTCACAGAAAGTAGGCTATAGCCCACCCTGGGTCCGAACACAGCACCTTCCCTGACAGTAAGTGTGTGAACAAATGGAAACTGGAGAAAATTTATAGGATGCTTTAGAACTCCTGGAAATGTGCTTACTTTCTTTAACAATTTACCAACAAATTTCTTCGTTTTTCTTAACCAAGTCCATGAGGACCATTACAGAATCTATGAACCCCTGGGAATTGTATATAAATTTAAGGTATGCCCCGCCACACACACACACACACACACACACACACACACACACACACACACAACTACACAGACCCTGGAGAATCTTTACAGCTCTTCTTAAGTCTTTAAGGTAACTGTAATATAAAACTCTGTTTGAAAAAGTCACCACTCTGAGTATATTTTTGTATAAGCAAGAAGGTGTAAGAGCTTCTGGAAATGGTTAAACGGTGACATGAGCCACCTAAGGCAGTCTCTATCCTCTAGATATTTATAAAAGAATAACAATTCTCAGTTCTGATTGCTCCAGATGACAACTTGCCTGAGAGCCAGAATGAGCCACGTGACTCTTAGAATATGAAAGCATTTAAACTAGAAGGTGATCAGAGATCATCTAGTCCAATCAATGGCTCTCCAACTGCAGAATACACAGAAGCACACGGAGGGCATATCAGGACACTGACCGCTGGGTTCCACTCCTACTGTCTGTTTATGCTTCTGTAGGTCTGGGATGGGGCCCAGGAACATATTCCTAAGCAATTCCAGGTGATGCTGATGCTGTTGGTCCACAGACCACACTCTGAGAATCACCGCCCTAATATTATTCCCTCATGTTATAAATGAGTAGACTGACACTTTCAGAAGGTGGGTGTGACCTACTCAAAGCAACACAGCCGAGTCGGAACCCTGGGTTCTAACCACTTGCTGATCAGCAGGGTCCTCTTCAGTGGGTCCTATCTGAGTCTCCAAAACTTGCAGATGACAACCACAGACACAAAAATGTCTCAGCTGGTGACATTCAACTATTTGGCAATACTAGTTTTACCTGATACCTGATAGGAACAGAAAGGAATCTCTCATTCTGCTTATCCCAAGCAGAGAGTTGAGAAAGAGGATTGTTTTTCGTCCCCTTCCTTCATTTAAATGATCAATCTCTTGTGGCAGTTTTATTGTTGTGGCTAAAATGTTCTTTTGAAACAAAAACATTACATCATCCTTCTGACAATGCAATAAGAAGATTCTTTGCATGAGGTCACGTCCATAGTGTTCTAATAAAGACATATTTTTTCATAAACACATTGAGTAAGTTTTCCAAAGTTATTTTGAAAGAGTATATTTTCCAGCATTTTGGAATCTCTCTCCCAGCTAGCTCTATGTAACAAGACCCTACATAAAAGCATGGTCTACAAGATTTGGCCTCAGTTGAAGGCTTTCATACTATTACCTTGCCCCAACCCAGACTGTTAGGGGTCTAGCTTCAGTCTCCTGTCTGTTCCTGACCTCCCTTCTCATGGCATCAGACTCTCCCCAAGAACCTTTAGGTTTTCACACGTTGATCTTCCTGCTTCTCAGATATTCTTCCTGCTTCTCTGACCTATACTCTGGACCTGTCTCATAATCTCCTTTCGGACTCAAAACATGAAAATTCATCACCCTATAGTATGACTTGGCTTCAGGACCCTCCCTTAGGAAGGGCTTCCATTTTCCTAATTCATCCTGACTACAAGCCTTTCGTGTCACATATCAGACTGACCGAGCTGTTGCCAAGGTATTATAGAAAAAGTGAACATGACACATGTTATAGGTGACATGTCCTTTTACTCAGCATCACAATGCATTAAACTACTTAAAATCATTTAGAAAGACTTCCCAGAATTTGTGGGGTTCTTTTTTTCTTTCTTTCAAAATGGAATTAATTTTCTACTTTTTTTAAATGAAAGATCACCTTTATTAATTATACTCTGAACAACAAATTCCATATTAAATACAAATAGAAAATAGAAAACCCCATAGATATTACATTTCTTCCAATAATAACCATCATAACTGGTTCTCTAGTATAGTGTAGTCAAAACTGAGGAAGGCTGTACTCACCCTGCAAACCCACTTCATTCTGGATGGGAAGTACTGAAGACCTGGTGGACCCAAGCCGTGTAACCCAGGAAGGAGATGAATCCCACCTTGCCAACAGTTTTACTCCTAGACACTCTCAAGCTGGATGGGACTTCATTTTCTGACTCTGACCTTCACAACACGCAAGACCAATGGAACAGCAGCATTTTATCACTGACATCACATTGGCATCATAAGCCTTTATTTGAGAACCTTCTCTGTAACAGGTCCTGCATATGCATTCTTTCTAATTTTTGCAACAGTTCTGCCAAAGGTGTAGCAACTTCTCAGGGCTTCACAACCTGGGAAATGAAAGAACTGAGATTTGAAACTGGGTCCCAGATTATAGTCTAGCAGTTCTCAAAGTGAGGTCCAGGAATCCCTGAGTTTCCTCAAACCTCTTTCATGGGTCAGCAAGGTCAAAGAATTATCTGAAAAGGCAACTGAAATGTTTCTCCTTTTTCCAACAGTACTTTGGTATAAAGCCGGATTTTCTTTCTTTTTTTAAAAGTTTTTATTTATTTATTTGTCACAGAGAGAGAAAGAGAGAGCACAAGTAGGGGGAGTGGCAGGCAGAGGGAGAAGTAGGCTCCCCACCGAGCAAGGCACCTGATGTGGGGATCCCTCCAGGACCTTGGGATCATGAACTCAGTTGAAGGCAGATGCTTACTGGCCTGAGACACCCAGGTGCCCCTAAAGCTGGATTTTCTTACTGTATTTTAACCAAAACAATATATGGCCACAAGCTGAAAGCAGACACAGAGGAGAATCCAGTTGTCTTCTATTCAGTCAGACATTAAGAAGATTTGAAAAAAAAATGTAAAGCAATGTTACTCTTCTCACTAAATTGTTTTGTTTTGGATAAGGTGGGTTTTTGTTTTTGTTTTCAAAAAAATATGTCATATGTGTTAACATAAAATGGGTTTACTAATATTATTTTTAAATGGATTAATACACATTTAAAAATATTATTGGTTTTGATTTCTAAAATGGTAAATACCCATAGGAATAGCTTACCTAAACAAAAGCTCTTTGTGGATCCTCAATAATTTTTAAGGGCATAAAGGACTATCAACCTCAACCACTGTTCTTGGGTAATACAACTTCGATTCATTCTATCACTTCCATTCCAGAAGGAAAGTTCTGATTGCTGGACATGGGCAGGTGGAAAGGAACACCCCTTGCTTCTAGAAAGCAGAACTCTTATTGTACCTGTTATTTATACCACACACATGGCACTTAGCTAAATGTACAAGCGAATATACGATCTTAGAAAACACACTTGTGTTCAGTCTCCTCAGTTAAACTGAAAGTTTCTTGCGGACATCAATGGTACTAACTCCCTTGGAATCTAGTACAGATTGAGTCTTGAACACAAATAGTGATTAATCGAAAAGTAAAGCAGAGTTGGGATCATGAAGGATAAGTCTTATGTAGGTGAGTAAAATGATGCAGAGGAAAAAGCACGTATAATGGAGAGACAGACTTAGTTCAGATCCAGACACAATGTTGATAAGCTACTGGATTTCTCTGAGCCTCAGTTTCCTTATCTGGGAGTCCCTAATTCACAGGGTGTTAGGAGGAGCGAATGTATCATGTATGTACAACAGCTGTCACGCAGTTGTCCCACAAGAAATAATTACTACAGCTGGAACGATGTCGGGTCAGTCCCAGAGCAATGGCTGCACATCCAAAAATCCCAATGCTTGAGGGGACACTTTCTCGAGTGAATTTCTCAACGCGCTGCATCTCCTGGCTACTGGTGTCATCATTAAGTTTACTCATTTTCCTGTACATGTCACTTCAGTCTAATGTTTAGTCCTTTAGAGATACACATACATTCTGTTCTTGGAACTCATTGGCAACAGAGATAAGCACTGGAAATACCCCCCCATGAGAAAAAAATAAATTGAATACCATACTACAGTGATATTTTCAAAGTTGTAAAAAAACCCAACAACATTATCAACAGTAGTACGACTCCACTTAGTGGTTGCTGAGTGGAAAACCTGACTCTTCAGGTTGGATGCAATATAAACATTTTCAAAAATGTGATTAGACGATGTTATGAAACATACTAAATAAAAATGTTGATCTAAAATTTAAGCCCCTGTTTAGCAAGACCAAAAGGCAAAAAAAAAAAAAAAAATTAAAAATGCAATTTCAGGCAGTAACTCTAGGTTTACTAACTGTGCAGACATCCCAAACCATTTCCTTTAAAATTCTTGCTTTGTTTTAACACCAGAAAATTGGATCTAAATCCATTTACCATAGGCCGAGAAAACGTTTACAATCTAAAACTGTATTTACACACATATGTAATGTAATTTTGCCTTTTAAAAATAGGTATAAAAGTAGGAACTTGTGGAAGATGAGAGAATGAGAAAGAATGTCTCCATTTCTCTAAGTTCCATGAAGCATCTGAACTACAAAAGAATCTTCTGAAATATCACTCTTTTGCTTTGCATTCTTATCATAAAGGAGTATATTCTCTCTAAAAGGAGTAATTTTTGCCCTTTCTTTAGATCTGTCCTACCTCTTTAACCTAAAACTTACACTAGGTGGAGCCCCTTGTCCAAGATTTGGAGTGATTTTTGAAAAAGGAAAGGAAAAAATTACCAATTGAAAGCAAAACCAAAACCAAAAAGGCATTTTTATCCTTTCATTTCTTTTAGCGATTTTCTTTATTTATTTGAGAGCGAAAGAGAGAGTGAAAGAGAGCGCAAGCACAAGCAGGGGGAGAGGCAGAGACAGAGAATCTCAAGGAAACTCTGTGCGGAGCATGGAGCAGGACACCGTGCTCGATCTGACCACCCTGAGATCATGACCTGAGCCGCACCAAGAGTCCACCGCTTAACCGACGGAGCCATCCAGGTGCCCCTTATCCTTCCATTTTTAAAATGTATCCCCCCAAAATACAGTACCACCAGAAAAGAATGTTTCTAATAATTAAAACCTTGACAATGGATAAGACCATTAACATCTGCTACAGAGAAGCACCAGTTAGTTGCAAAGCTACTGCTACGGGGTCAGCAGCCGTAAGTTTCTGAATTCAATGCAAATATTACATTTCATTTGGAAAGGGGGTATGGAGGGAATGAGGAATCAAATCATTTCTGGATACGTGTAAAGATATTTTTACAAGGTTAATGTTCTCCTGTGTCAAATACTTCATGACATTCCAATTAGAGATACACTGTTATTAAAAGCAAACAAAAGACTTGAAAATGCCAGAAACCTAGCAAAAGACTAAACATCCAAAATACATTCAAACCTTGAAGTTTTCCATGAGGCAGAAATATAGGAAACCCTAATCAGATATTTCAGGGTGCCTGCAGAGGGAGGGGTTTCTGAACTGAACAAACCACATATTTAATTATGGGTTCATAGGACTTGCAGTTAAAAATAGTCTCTAAACTGTACTCTTCAGCCTCACAGTGGACTCTAGCTGGGGGAGATAAGCCTTACGAGATAACCGCCAAACTTCGCGATCACTCTTTGCTGCAAGATAAAAGCACCACTATCTCCCTCCAACTATCTCCCTCCACCGTTGCTAGCTTGGCTCGCTCTGTGCTATCTCAGAGCTGTCCTTCCAACCAAAAATGCTTGAAATGCAAAGTTCAGATCAGCAGCAAGGAGAACCCTTGCCTAATTCCCAAATGCTTGTGCTGACATAGCCGACAGGGATCTGTCCGTTTCCTGGACAATAAATTTTGTGGACTCTTCTTTTTTTCCTCATTTAGATTTATACAAAATCTTGGACCAGGCAAGACGTAGTTCTGCTGACAGCTGAATTATGTGGCAGAGTAACCTTTGAACAAGTACAAATCATTGACCTCACATAAATTCTTCCCCAGAAAGTCCAAGAAACTGGTTGAATCAGGGTCAGATAGGCATGGAAGCAGTTAGTGCTATCTCAAGAATCCAGTTCTAACATAGTCAGATTTACACCTGTCTAACCAAAACCAATTATGAAAAACAAATATTCTTTGATGTTTGCCGCATATTTTCCATAGGCAAACTGATTTTTTTCCCTATGTGAGCTTTTCATTAAATTCAAATTACTGCTCTGCTACCATAAATGATTTCTAGAAACCAAACCAGTAGGGGTAAAGAAGAATAACACTTAGGAGTGGTGGATAATCTTTGATGACAGAGGTAATTTTTAAAAAAGGAAAGACACTGAGCTTTGGGTTCTCAAGCCATTTGGCTAAAACAAGGACCAGGAGAATTGGACAAACTATATGTAAAAGATAGCCTTGGTCAATACCTTCAAAACAGAGGGAAGTTTTCATGTAAAATTAGTCATTAAATTTTATACATTTTCATACAAGTTTTTCATATTGAAGGTAAAGCAGTTTGGCCTTCTGCTATAATATAATGGAGTTTTTCAATTAGTTTTCAAATGGGGGAGCGTGGGGTTGGGGGTAGTATGGTGGGGACTGGCACCTGTCCTGTAACATAGAAAATACACACACATTTTCCCCTCAACACTGCATTTCCTCCATCTGTCCTGCGAACCTCATAGCCAGAATCGATAATATGGTAATAGAGTCTTCCAGAGTAAAGCTTATCTTCAAATTGTTCTCTAATAGATAAAGGGGAGCCAGGTACCACATATCTACTCCTGGCATGATCCAAGAGAGGTGATGTCAATTCTAGTGGGAAGGTTCAGCACAGACCCACCAGATTTACCGTTCTCTGCCCTCCCCTCTTTATCTCCAGAGTAACAACTTCCGAAGAGTCAGAAGAGGAGAATGGGTAAATGAGGTTTTAAAAATTTTTAAAAATAGGACTTTAGGACTGACAGGAAAATGGTTGATAAAGAAAGCGACTGACTAAAATAGATTTTAGAATAACTTTGTCTAGCTAATAATCTCATTCTCTATATGCCAGGGAGAAAAGAACTTGATGAATCAATTGTTTTTCATTTTCTGACACTCAGTATTGGTCCTGAGAACAATTTCTTTCTAAGCAAAGTAATGTTTAACCACTTCCTTATCATCAACACTGCCTCATAAGCATAATTTAGAACTTTGCTATTGTAATTCAGTATGTTGCTTTTTTCCCCCCTTTTTACAAAACCTATAGAGAGAGAGAGAGAGACATAATGTCTTATTCATCAGCACAGTCATCATCCTGGCAATTAAAGATAAGGCAGAGAAAACAAAGGAACTACATATTTATAGAAGCCACTAGAAGGAAGGAGGAGCCCTCCTCAAGGGTGAGGAAAGTGACAAAGGCGCTTTCTTACAGATGCAGTAGAAATGAGCTGAGTGAGGCACACCTCCAGGCTGCCCAGGGCTGAGTCACACAGGGGACAAAGGCCCGTAGAGGGCCGGGGGAAGTGAGGACAAGGCAAGACCTATGGGAGACTGTAAGCCCAATCCTGGAATTGAAATACAGCCCCAAGTTTGGGGACGTTGTTCCCTGGCAGGAACCAAACCTGAAAGACCTGGGGGTCATTTTATTTGGAGTCTGGGAGTGAAACAGAGAAGGAACAGCCATGACTCTGATTTCAGTGGCCACCGCTGGTTTTGCTAAGAGTGCCCCTCCCTCCAGTACATAGAGGTCAGCGTCTGCAGAGCTACAAAAGTTGAATGAGATATTATTTCGGGCAGAAAAGTCAAAGCTAATATTTCCTGGAAGAGTTGGGCTCAGGTCTCTGGAGGTTGCAAAGCTCCGTTCGTATGACCTCTCCTTCCAAAGTTTCCTTCTCCTTTGTATTACCGTCAATTGCCTCCATGTCCCCATCTACCAATGGTTTGAAATCTCCTTGATATCTGACTTTTTAAAAATTTTTCTGATCCCACACCGACTACCACAGGGCTGTGTGCCTTTTGGGGAGTCAATAAATCTTTACAGAAAGAGTACCCGAAGTTGAAATACTTGGAATAGTCACAAACAATGCATTCGCTGCTTTAAGGTTGGAAGGCTTAAAGTTTAAGGGGTCTTTAAAGATAAAGGGTCTTATCTCCTTGTTCAGAAAGAAATCCATTTTTAAAAAATCAGTCGTTTTATTATTTTTTTTACAAACCAATCTTTTGAATATGTTTACCCAGAAGGTGAAATAATAGGCTCACTGAAGTCTAAATCTTGACCAATATCTACGATGGCAAGCTTTTTAGAAAATGAACCCAGGTCACAGCCATACCAATAAGATGACAATAACTAAAAAATACTCTCAAATAACATAATATATAATAAATAAATATGGGTGTGCATTAATTTTATATGAAATATATAAAATAGGTGTTATTGGAAATTATGTATTATCCTGGGTTATTTATATCTCTGTGTCATAAATCCTATCTTTAAAAAATAAATAAATGGAACTAGGTGGCAGGGAAATCAATAGTAATTTTTATTAGACAATTTAAAAATAATATGGATAAAAATATAAAGTGGGGTTTCATATATTTTTATTTTGAAATAGTTTCTGGTTTTTAGAAAATCTGCAAAGATGGTACAGGATTTCACGAGTAGACCAGATCAGTTTCTAATCTTAATACCATCTCTTATTATTATAGTACATCATTGTAATTAATGAACCAATGAGGATACATTGTTATTAACTACAGTCCAGAGAGAAATCCATTTTATTAAACCATTTCTACTAATAGGGCAGATGGAAGTTGTCCACTGTTTCATTGCCTCCTCTCACCCCCATTCCCCTAACTCACAGGGGAATTGCTCTTCAAGTAGGTCACAAAAATAGTTATGATGTCCTATTATTAGGACCTAATTTTAGGATAAACATTTTGTAATATGGTGGACACTATGGTGTACTGCCTAGATCCCCTTCCAGGCATGAAGAATTTAATAATCCTCCAGCCACTGGAAATGCTGCCAGAGGGCAGCCTTCAGCTGTCAGTCCTCTTTGGGGACTGTCTCTGCCAAAGACAATTGCCTTGCCCATGTCACACCTTCTACCAGGAGCAGCCAAAACCCCAAGTGTCCAGTCAATGTGGAGGTAAAAATACTAAGGCCCTCCTGCTCTAACTGGAAACAACCCGAAGGTCACCCCAACTCCAGAGCTCTCCATAGGATGGGCTGATGTCTTTGTGGGAAACACAACCAAGCCCAACTCCTCCCTCTGCCAGTCCTACTTTCTTGCTTGGTGTTGGTCCCAGGAGTACTTGCAAATAAACACGTCGGCCAACCCATATCCATTTCATAGTCTACTTCTCAAGAAACACCACCTGTTACAGCCTACCAGATTGTAGGTGTTAGACATAAAGAAATTATTAAAAGAATGAAGTCCTAGTTCTTTGCGATTTCAGAAAATATCAGGGGAGATATCCATCACGCCCTGACAATATGCAACGATGTGAGGGAGGCACCTGCCGGGTGCTGCCCGAGTCCGAAGGGTTCTTACACCAGTAGAGTGAGGGGAGCGGAAAGTTATCAGCATAGACTTCTTACAGAGCTGTGTGTAAAAGAGAAGCCGGAGGTGCTGGATAAAAATGAGGCGAGGAGTTTGAGTCGGAAAGAGGATATGAGAAAAATCACGGATACCTGAGGGCTTCTGGGATGCTAAAGGCAGCCCACACCAGTGAGCATAGCAGGAGTAGCAACGGTGGGGTCCCAAGTGAAAGAGCAAATGCTGCAGTCATCAGATCAAGGAAGAACTTGCCAGTAATCCTAACTTCAGTTTTGACTTTTCCTTTTCAGACTGAGACATTAAGACAGACGTCTTTTCCATGCCGGCTATACTTCTAGATTTTTTCAACTCCTCACCACTCCCAAAATTATTTAGGAAACTAAAGCAAAAAGCAGCATAGACATTTTGGGAGAATAAGCACAATACCGATAACACCTTGATGTCAATACATAAGTAACAACACTACCTACGATACACTAAATCAGTCACTTTATAAGAAAAATCTTCAATGCACAAAATGTTTCAAAATATTTGTTTTATTTTGAAAACTTTTTTCAGACCTCCATTATATGGGTAACATTATAAAGGTAAATAAATATGGACCACTGAAGAATAAATGTTATTTATTGTTATTAAAACAAATGAACGGTATGTATTTTAACCTTTTATTTATATGACTCATCCAATTGCAAGTTTTACATTTATCATCATTTTGCTGCTTATTTCGTAATCATAAACTATTACCATAATAGGCAAGCGTATTCACAACATCATTACATACGATACAAATGTTGGAGCTTTCCTCATCTGTTCTTGCCTTCTTTCTTACCTAGAAATTACCCATGAGTAAAATTACATAGACAAAGTCAAAAACTATAAAAATCAAAACTCATAAGTGCTACAGAAACTCTTGATAAACAGAATTATTAGCTTTACACTAGGAACCATTTGGCGATGGGACTGATAAGCAAGGCTGATGATTTTACACAATCCCCAGTGCCTAGTCAGCCAGGGCATCCTCCCTCCTCACCAGCCTCCTACCCACAAAAAATAATACAGAATAAGAGCGAGTGAAAACAATATTGCCATAGAGGTAAACTTGAATCCAGTCTATTTAACTTTTAAAAATATATACCTTTTGTGCATTTCTGTACACCAATAATGGAGCAGCAGAAAGAGAAATCAAGGAATCGATCCCATTTGCAATTGCACCAGAAACCATAAGATACCTAGGACTAAACCTAATCAAAAAGGTAAAAGATCTCTACTCTGAAAGCTATAGAATGCTTATGAAATAAATTGAAGATGATACAAAGAAATGGAAAAACATTCCATACTCATGGATTGGAAGAACAAATATTGTTAAAAAGTCTACACTACCCAAAGCAATCTACACACTCAATGCAATCCCTATCAAAATAACACATTTTTCACAGAGCTAGAACAAACAAATTCTAAAATTTGTATAGAACCAGAAAAGACCCTGAATGGCCAAAGTAATGAAATAGAAAACCAAAGCTGGAGGCATCACAATCCCAGACTTCAAGCTGTACTACAAAGCTGTAATCATCAAGACAGGACGGTACTGGGACAAAAACAGACACATAGATCAATGAAAGAGAATAGAAAACCCAGAAATGGACCCTCGACTCTATGGTCAACTAATTGTCAACAAAGCAGGAAGGAATATCCTATGGAAAAAAGGCAGTTTTTCCAGCAAATGGTGTTAGGAAAATTGGACAATCATATGCAAAAGAAGAAACTAGACCATTTTCTTATGCCATACACAAAAATAAATTAAAATGGATGAAAGACCTAAATGTGAGATAGGAAACCATCAAAACCCTAGAGGAGAACACAGGCAATCTCAGCCACAGCAACTTCTTACTAGACATGTCTCTGGAGGCAAGGGAAACAAAAACAGAAATGAGCCATTGGGACTTCATCAAGACAGAAAGCTTCTGCACAGCAAAGGAAACAATCAACAAGACTAAAAGGCAACCTAAGGAATGGGAGAAGGTATCTGCAAATAATATATCAGATAAACGGCTAGTATGCAAAATCTACAAAGAACTCATCAAACTCAACACCCAAAACCCGAACAATCCAGTTAAGAAATGGACAGAAGACATGAACAGACATTTCTTCAAAGAAGGCATATACACAGCTAACAGACACATGAAAAAATGCTCAATATCACTTGGCAATAGGGAAATACAAGTCAGAACTACAATGAGATACCACCTTACACCTGTCAGAATGGCTAAAATTAACAAGTCAGGAAATGACAGATGTTGGCAAGGATGCAGAGAAAGGGGAACCCTCTTACACTGTTGGTGGGAATGCAAACTGGTAGGTATAGCCATTCTGGAAAACAGTATGGAGGTTGCTCAAAAAGTTAAAAATGAACTACTGTATGGCCCAGCAATTACACTACTAGGTATTTATCCAAAGGATACAAACATAGTGATTCGAAGGGGCACATGTACCCCAATGTTTATAGCAGCAATGTCCGCAATAGCCAAACTATGGAAAGAGCCCAGTTGTCCACAGACTGATGAATGGATAAAGACAATGTGGTATATATAATGGAATATTACTCAGCCATCAAAAAGAATGAAATCTTGCCATTTGCAATGTCATTGATGGAACTACAGCATATTATGCTGAGCAAAATAAGTTAGTCAGAGAAAGGCATATGATTTCATTCATATGTGGAAATTAAGAAATAAAACAGAGGAACATAGGGGAAGGGAAGGAAAAATAAAATAAGATAAAAACAAAGAGGGAGGCAAACCATCAGAGACTCAACTACAGGAAACAAACTGAGGGTTGCTGGAGGGGAGGTGGGTGTGGGGATGGGGTAACTGGGTGATGGGCATTAAAGAGGGCACTTGTTGTAATGAGCACCGCATGTTACATATAAGTGAGGAATCACTGAATTCTACCCCTGAAACTAATACTACACTATATGTTAACTAACTTGAATTTAAAGGAAATCTTGAAAAAATATATGTACCTTTTAAACTTTGATACTTGATTTATGAGTCACACCTTACCTGTGTTACCCACACAATACTTAGCAGGGTGTGGCAATCCTATGGAGAAGCTCTATGAGAAGCAATATGGAACCACCGGAAAGTTTCAAGCAAGAGATTTATAGTTTGGATATGTCTCTCTGAAGCCAGATGGAGGATAGAATAAAGATGAAAAGAAGGGCTCAGCAAGCTGTTGCAAAACCCAAGTAAGGTAGGATGGGGATCTACACACCTTCAGCAACTGGAAATATCAGCATCCCAGACAAACACTTCCACAGCTTGGCCCCATTAACTCCTACATTGTCAATGGAGCACCTTGAAAGACGCAAGCGAGGTGAGCTAGCCGACCAAGATAACTTTTGCTTTTCATGTCTCTCTGATTTTGAGAAGGCCTTATTACAGCGACTAATAAAGCAGAAAATTAGCTATTAGAGATGTCCTCGTGATTGGATTAAAGTGTTCAATAACACTCAAAAACAAGAGTTGGAAATCCAATGAAATTTGCAGGTACAAGGTTTATGTGAATTTGGAAAAGTGTTAGCCTCTGATTTTCCTCCAAAATGACTCTTAGTTCTATTAAAATATGATTATCCTGTCAGATGCAAAAATATCAACTTCTCTGGAAAAAGAAATCACTTTCACAGGGCAAATCGCCCTACTAAGATGTCTTTTACTCTAATCACTCTTGCCCCAGACCCTGCCCCCACAGGATTGTCACTTTGGACTCAGGAAAGAGCTTTATATAACTGCCAGTGTCAAAGACACTTTGAGTTGTACATGACAAATTATTGTCTGAGACGCACCAAAATTCCATCTTTGGGGTCACAGAAGAGTCAAGAAGTATATTAAACTGGTTAAAAGACAACATATCTAGCGAAAACATGTTATGAATCAATGACCCTGGTGGTTTTTGGCAGGTTAAGTTGTCTCTCAGTTTGCTCAACCCACAAAATTAGGTGACAGAATGTCCCTGTATCATAAGGTTGTTGGGAAAATTAAATGGGGCTCATGTAAGTCCCGTAACCCAGTGCCTGGGGAGAGGAAGTCAGAATGCGCTGCTCGACGGGAAGCTGGTGCTGATGTGTGATTGCACGCATCACGGAAAGTGAACTGGGTCAGTGTGCAAACCTGCCAGCTGTTTTGTGTGTTTGTTTTTGTTCTGTTTTGTTTTGTTTTAGAGAATGGTCCCTAATTGACCAAATCAATAACTTTTTAGGCTGCAGAGCCAGCCTATCTCCCTCCCTATAAGGGGAATAAAAACAAATAAAAAACCCCGAATGACCCCCCCCCAAGTGAAAAGAGTCCCTCAGTGGAAGAAGGTCTCAGAACAAGGAGAGGGAGAGGCTGGTGGGGAGAACACGCGTGTACTTCTACAGAGTCAGTTGAAAAATAATAGGAAAACAGCCTTGCTTGTTGTAATTTGCAAATTTTAGGATCAGAGATTTCTGCAGTTTTTCTGAGCCTCTCACAAACAAAGCATTATCTTCAGAAGGCTTTCAAAGTCCCAGACAAAAGAATTCACAAGATTTAGCTCATGATCAACTTAAAATAAGGAGGTTCTGGCTACTGATCCTTCATTACGGGAGAGAAAATGAGATTTTAAGGATGACTGTCTAGCTGGTTATTGTTTCTGAGAAGGATAGAGACGAAAAGACCTGGAGAGATACAAAGAGGAAAGCATACAATGTGGATCCTGGAAGGAGATATTTTTTTTAAAGATTTATTTATTTATTTGAGAGATGGGGGTGGGGGGGGTGTGAGTGCAGGGAGGGGCAGAGGGAGAGAATCTCAACCAGACTCCCTGCTGAGAGCAAAGCCCAACTCAGATCATGACCTGCACCAAAACCAAAAGTCAGATGTTTAACTGACTGAGCCACCCAGGCTCCCCTGGAAGGAGATTTTCATATGGAGCAAAGAATCATAACATAACCCAATAGGCAAAACAGCTGATTAGGTGGTAATTGTGTCAAATCAACGACTCACAGCTCACAGATTAAACTCAAATGACACATATTCCTAGGGATATTTATGGGCAACTAAATCATCTAAGATAAAGATTCACAAATTACTTACACCAGAATAGAAAATCCTACAAACCTTGATGCCAAATTTCATGCTAACACTCAATATAATTTTAGAAATTTCAGAAATAACAGATTGCAACAACAAATGTGTTTGCTCCCAGCAAGTGAAATCCTGCTACCTCACTGGCTAAGACAATGACATGGCAGTTTGAAATTTGCTTAGTGGAAGATTCAGTATAAAAGTGGAATTGATAACCAAGACAATGATTTTCCTATGGAGGTATACCTCAACGGATTTATTTTTTCCAGGAATCAGCCATGCTGAATACTTTAAGAAAGGTGTAGAAGCTATTGGACCCAACCACTTCTCTAATATCATGCTAACCAAAGACTTTTCTCAGAAACCTGCTTCCCACATGCTTGAGAAGGAGGAGGAAAAAAAAAAAACACACAAACGTATTTAAGAATCTATTTTTTGTGTTTAAAATCTGCCTGCTTTTTAGTCTCCATTTCATAGCAAGAATAGACTTAAACCCTCTCTCCCAGCCCTGGTCCTACATGGAGAAAAGCTGAGTGCCTGTTATAGTCTCATCACGCAGTTTTGAAACAACGAAGTTAAAGTTTGATATTTAACAGTTTTGCTACCTTGACTTTGTGCATCTAATTACTAAGGACCAACTCAAGTGAGAAGTTTTCACATCAAGATTCATCAATCATTTAATATAAATACATCAACAATGAACAATTCCCACTTTGTTGCTTTCCAATGTGTTTACATTAGAAACAATGTCAGCACCACAAAAATGAATACATTTGTATCTGCCATAATTGGTACCAATGAATATTTGAGGTGTGAGATTTACAGAGACAACCAGACAAGAGCCTTAGAAAATTCCATGTCAAACTCTGTGCAATATTTTTTAATCGCTCTGTTATAAAGAACTATACTTCAGGATATTATTAACCCCACAAAAAAGAATACCAACAACAAAAGTTTAAATATCAACTTTTGTCATTGAATATGGTTCATCTTTGTTTCATTTGAATTTGGGTGCTCCTAATAATGGACATCAGGATTTCTCCCCCTTTAACACAGGAAGACTAACGTTAACTGCAGGCACATGGGGGTACACACACGGGCACTGGGATGTTGAAGGTATTTTCCCATCAAACAATTTCACTTGGCAGTTTTCTTCTTCCACAAACAAAGAGAGAAACCAACAACTTAAACATTAATTTCAGGACTCACCCACATAATCAATGTCCCATGGCGCCAAGATAACATTTTTCCAGATGATGGCCAGATCCACATTCCATGTTCCGAGAGGCAGTGAGACAGGAAGGATGGGCAGAAAAGAGAAGAAAAAATGTTTAGGAATAATTCAAAAACTGCTGGTAACATACCCCCATACTAAGCATGATAATTAGTGTTCCCTCCTTTCCTGAAACTGCCCCACTGCCAAGATGCTGTGGATTAAGGAGAAAGTTGCTGTAGAAAAACAAGGTAGATAATTCATGAGAGAGCCAAAGGGATCTCTCATTAACATTTTCATTTAGCAGTTGCAAATAAGAGAAAACACATGCAAGCCACTTTTGAATATGTAATAGATGTTTCCAGAAAGAGACTATGAAAGAGTTGTATGAACATATAGGGACATAAAAATAATTAAAGCAAGTCTGAACTAGAATGGGGGGGGGGGCTAGGGAGGATTGCTGAAAGGTAAAGACTTAGCTGACTCAAAATCATAATCAGAAAACCCAGTAAAATTATTTACACATCCCAACAAGCATTTGACTAAAATCATTCTGATTACACATTCTCAAAGAATATCACTTATAACCCCATTTTAGACGTGCTACAGGTCAGAGTCATAGACCAGAATTTGAATTCTTTAGAGGAAGGACCAAGAAAATAAGTTCTTCATTTCTTCCCATAAAGGCACAGAAAAAATTTTTTACATGGCATAAAAATTCTAGCATACATTGTTTTTCAGTCCTATAAGCCATGATAGTTGCTGAATTAGGGAAGAAATTTTACAGTATAAAATCACATAAAACATAGTTTCAAGTAGATGGAATTCCGCAAACTGAGCCTTCATTTAAAACAGCTCGTCTGTCACAGGCTTTCCGCATGAGCAGTCACCTTGGAAAACCAGGCTGTGCCAAGGTCATGCTGGAGGAATCCTGTGATCCTTGGGTATTCTGGAGGCTCCTGGGCCACTGCCTTACACTACTAATCCATTCCATCAAAAGCTACTGTTAACTCAAAAGAACTGAAAGCAGGGTCTCAAAGAGTTCTTCGTACACACATGTTCATAGCAGTATCGTACACAATAGCCAAGAAGTGGAAGCAATCCAAAAGTACACTGATGCATGAATGGATAAAGAGAATGTGATATACCCATGGAGTGGAATACTATTCAGCCTTTAAAAAGAATGAAATTCTGACACATGTCACAACATGGATGAATCTAGAGGGCATCGTGCTAAATAAAATAGACCAGACACAAGACAACAAATATTGTTTGATTCCACTAATACGACGTAGTTAGAGTAGTGAAGTTCATAGAGACAGAAAGTAGAAAGGTGGTTGCCAGGCATTGGGGGTGATGGAGAAATCACGGGCTGTTGTTCGGGGAAAAGATGAAAAGAGTTCTGGAGGTTAGTTGAACCACAATGTGAATGTGTGCAACACTACTGAACTCACACTTAAAAATGATTAAGATAGTACATTTTAGGTGATGTGCCTTTTACTACAATTCAAAACAAAAAAGCTAGTGTCAGAATGGCTCTTTGGAACTACTTGACCACCCTGTGTAGACCCAATCTTCAAAGGAAAGAATGAATACCAGCATAGAAGTCAACCCTCGGTGTCAAGTGTTAAGTTAAAAAGATTGCAGTTTGTAATAGAACAAAAGCAGCCTAGCTTGCTGAAGAAATGTTTTCTGAAGAAACGTGGTCTTCCTCTCAGCAGAGGGTAGGGTGAGAGTAGTTACTTCAAGGGCACTGATTTTCTCACGGTGGTAGATGGTAGAAATCATGACAGATAGGCCTGCAAAGACCAGAGACGAGCCAGCCAGTCAGCACTCAGTCCGCAGCCCTCTTCTTTAGCATCCAAGTCCAGGACACCTTGAAAAGAGTCCATGCAAGGTCTTTCTGATGTTCTTTGGATATTTTAAAAGTTTAGTAACTTGGTTTGTGGATAGCATTTGTTTAATCTGCTCTCACTGGTCCTGGTAGCGAACGGTGAATTTTCTTCTCGTTGTAGACACGCACACTTTAATAGTACCGACCAAAGGATCTAGTCGATCCTCTTGCATACGTTAACTATTTTTGTTGGCGAAAGAATCAGAAAATAGAATATAATGGTGCATCTGTGAGTCACTACAATCAAAGTTAGCTTAAATATCTGTTTCCAAGTACTTCTCCATGATTTCTGTCACCAGACTCCTGTGTCCATGGGTTGACCTCGCAATGAATGATGACAACTTGCATAGGGAAAGCCTTAGGGAATCCAGGAGTGAGTTTGGTGGTCCTTGAAGGAACACGGTGACCTTGAGAAGGCCACTAAACATCTCTTTCCCTGAGTGGAAAAGGAGATGAACAGTTGTATTGGTTTCCTCACAGAGTTATGGTAGAGATCAAATGAAACGATGCTTGAAAAAGACCTTTGGGAAATACCAAGCTGTGTAAATTTGGGGGGGAGGGCTTTGGGATGTCCCTAATTGTTGTCTGCCTCTTGGGCAGGAATGCTCAGTTCCTTCCCAGTAGACGGAGAATGTCCAAATAAGGTAGGATATGCTTTAGCCTCAACTTAATTCTTCAACCTTATCTGGCAGTCACCCTATTGACTTATTTCCAACCAAATGAAGGCCGATGAGTCTGCAGTTGTGGTTCTTAAAGTGCAGTCCAGGGTCCCTGGGAGGCCTCTAAGACTCTTAAAAGAGGATGATGAGGTCAAAACTTTTTCCTAGTCATACCAAGACATTATTGGCCTTTTCACTCCCATTCTCTCAGGAGTGAACAGTGGAAGTTTCCAGAAGCTACATGATGTATATCACACCCTCAGTTTCTCACATAGAAGTAGACATAAGAATCCACTCTCTTGTCCTAAGCCAGACATTAAATAGGTTTACAGTGCTACTCTTTACCCTAATTTTTTCATTATTTAAAAAGATTTATTTATTTATTTTAGAGAGAGAGCACATGTGTGAAAACACATGCATGTGAGGAGAGGAAGGGAGAGAATCTCAAACAGACTCCCTGCTGAATGTGGAGCCCTACGTGGGGCTCGATCTCACAACCCATGAGATCATGACCTGAACTGAAATCAAGCGTCAGACGCTTAACTGACTGAGCCACCCAGGTGCCCCTACCTTAAATTATTATTGCTTTGGAAAATATAGTTAACTGTAATAAAAATTATATGTTAACACGGAATGGACTAATTTTATCGTTATTTTTAAGTGAATTAGAATAGGTACTTCAAAGTGTCTCAGTTGTCATTTCTAACGTAATACATGTCAGTTGGTAGAACATGCATAAATAGAAGTTTTTTGCATTCTTCTGTCATTTTAAAGCATGTCCAGAGGTCCTGAGATGGAACTGTTTGAGCATCTCTGTGTCCGGAACGGACAACCTCTTTCCTTACACCCTGTGTAAGCCTGTGGGCTCCAGACTGCAGGAGGGCAAATGATACGAGGTGGGCTGCAGAAGGATGGAGGAGCAGACCAAGGAGCAGGAAGAGACCCCAGTGGCCACGTGCAGGATTCCGGACTTTATGTCAGCGCTCCGTCGGGCTATTGCATACATACTGGCGCTGCAGCTGACGTTCCTTTCTCTGTACGGGATAGCTGTATGGAATTACTCATTGTTCAAATTACTTTTCCACCCTACGAGATTCGCTGTAAAAAATGCATTTATAAAGCTCTATCCCAAAGCTTCATGACCCTATAACAGATCTCCAGATTGCCTTCTGAAAGAATAACTCTTTCTCCTACGTGGTCAGATGCAGCGTCTGCACTGTGCTTACCACTTAAAACCAACTTTATGGTTAATCTGGAAGTGGGAAAGGTTAATAGATGAGTTTACTTTTATCTCCCAACAGTGACAGGTAGCCCACATTCCAGTGGAGAGAGAATCAGGGGCAGAGCTTGTGTTCTGGGGGTGCTCTGTGGAGCCGGGGTAGACGGCCCTTTCTAACATGGTGAGGCCCTCCCGTGCTGCTTGCAACCCTCTCTGCTCTGCCTCGTGGGCTCTTTTGTCCCTCTCCCCTCAGAAGTTGTTGCAAACATTATCCATTGTCAAGTCCCTTCTGCATCCTGTTCACTCTTAGGAAACAGCCTCACAACTCTCTTCACCGAGAAGCTACAGGCAGGACGCTATGGAGTTAATATCCATGCACCATGACTATAAAATTTATGAGCTGTAACTTTAGTGTTGGGAAGATAAAAATAATTGTCTTAATATGCAGTTTCCAGGAATAAATAGCAATGGAAAGCGTGATCATGATTTTCAATAACAAGAAAATAATTGTAGATTAGTAAAATCAGTGAGAAAAGACAGACCTGAGCCATGTCAAGGTAAGGGGATGTGTGTGAAGAGGGACTACGGAATGTAGCCAGGGGACAAGGCTCGTTACAGCAAAACATCTTATCAAAGTACATTCTCCAGGGACCTCCGTTAGAATAGCATGACTGGAGGGACAGCCTGTACCTTAAGGGAAGCAACCGATAAGGTGTTGGAACTTCCATCAAGATTGGGTCAGTAAATCCTCAAGACGGGGGCAAATCTTTAAAAATGCTAGCCATCTGAGCAAAAAATGCATGGGATTAAACTTTGCAGCGTATCTAATTGCAAACATATTTTTAAAGGTGCTTCTTTTTTGTTTTTATTTTCTTTGTTTCCCTCTCTTTTTCTCCCCTTTCTCTTTTTTTTTGGGGGGGGAGGTTGTGAAGAAGGAGAGGAACTATGATTTCACAGAGACAGTCTGTCTTTTTTGAATCGACTTTGGTTTGGGTGAGTCATTCACCCTGTGTAAGCCTTGATTTTGCTGTGTCTTCCCGTTACATACTGCAGAGGTGGGGTGAGAGCCAGAAATGAAGACACTGCCAGCCCTAGAGCAGAACGCTCGGCACACAGTAGGTGCTCAGTAAATGGAAACTCTTTTTCCTCATCTCTTCCCTTCTTTTCTTCCTATCTCAGCTGGCATCCAAGATAACTATGCTGTATATGTATACACAAAGATACTTCCTAGCAGACAGAAAACTAGAAAGAGAGCAAATGTACACACTGGGAAGACGGATGCCTGTAGTTAATGAATGCATTAAAAATAGAATCCTGTATCCACTGGTGTCTGACTCTGGATGTGGCAACTGAATAGGTGTGGATTCTACAGACTTCCTTAATGCTCATGTTTGTCTAGAATCTTTCTGAGATTTCATACACCTTCTTCTTCTTCTTCTTCTTCTTCTTCTTCTTCTTCTTCTTCTTCTTCTTCTTGATTTTATTTATTTATTTGACAGAGAGAGAGCACAAGCAGGGGGAGCAGTAGAGGGAGAGGGAGAAGCAGTCTCCTCGTTGAGCAAGGAGCCTGATGTGGGACTCGATCCCAGAACCCTGAGATCATGACCTGAGCCGAAGGCAGATGCTTAACCGACTGAGCCACCCAGACGCCCCATACACCCCCCTCTTCTGATGGCTTTTCCTTACTCCCTTTTTGCCAAAAGACAACCTCTTTCCTGTGCTATGGAATCCTTCCCTCCATGGGTCAAAATCCCCTTCTGCCTGGGACGACCTGGTTCTGCGAACTCTGGTTTTCCTCCAGCATCTCAATGCTGCCTTCGAGGGGTCTTCCTGGTTTTCTTTACCTGGGTTTCCTGCCTTCTCCACACTACCCTCCCCCATCCCTGGTTCTATCTGTGGCTTCTTTTTTCATTCCAGGCCTGGGTGATCTCACAGGTTCTTGAAGAGGATGATACGTATCATGGTCAGCTGGTTGCCTTGCCTAGAAATACTGTGACATCTCCTTTTCCTCACCGCATCTTCTTGTAACATCAGCTTTTATACCCGCAATTCCCACACAGCCCACCCGTGTGGCTCTGACCCAAGCCCACCGTGTATGTGCGCACCTCTCCCTCCCTCTCCCCCTCCTCACTTTCCACCACTCAACATCTGTCTGACCCCGAAGCCTTACTATTCCTTCACGTTCAGAGTAAACACGACCTCCCCTGTGAAGCCTTCCCAGTCTCCTTGTCAGAATTAACTGCTTCTCTTCAGTATTTCCCCACAACTGGGGTGGCCATTGAAAAAATGTGCATAAAATGTTTTATCATGCAATCATTTCATGCATATGGTCAGCTATGAAGCATAATAATAAAGTGCATATCTGTGAACCCATCACCTATCTTGATAGCAAGAATACTACCAATATCATCGCATCTACTTATTCGGTCCTCCTGCCTCCCCCCTTAGGTTTTCCTACAGAATGCTGTTAAGTTTTGCATGGTTTTGAGCCTTATAAAAGTGGTATTATTATACCATTCAATCTCTTGTAATTTTTTTTTTATAAGCTGTGTTAAAGATTCATCTATGTGGTTGGTTGGCACCTGTAGTTCATTCATTTTCGTGGCTGAACAGTATCCTTTTTTTTTTAAGATTTTATTTATTTATTTGACAGAGAGAGAAACAGCCAGCGAGAGAGGGAACACAAGCAGGGGGAGTGGGAGAGGAAGAAGCAGGCTCCCAGCGGAGGAGCCCGACGTGGGGCTCGATCCCAGAACGCTGGGATCACGCCCTGAGCCGAAGGCAGACGCTTAACGACTGAGCCACCCAGGTGCCCCTGAATAATATCTTATTTTGTGAATATTCCATGATTTATTTACCCGGTCTCCTGTCCATAGACATTTGTGTTGTTTTCAATCTCTTGCTATGATGGTTATTTCTGAAACATTTCATGGTGCATATGTGTGACAATTTTTCCATGGTTTATTGAGATATCTAATGTCATATCAATTTAATATTAGATTAAATTAATATCATATTTAATAATATGCAGAAGTACTATGTTGGACAGTGTGCATATCTTTATAAGATAATGCATAATTGTTTCTCAATATTGTTGTACCAGTTTACCCATTTTCCCCAATGCATAAGATTTGACATTTTCATAAAACTCTCTTTTGAAACTCATCACTATCACACTTTGTACCATGTTTATTGGTATTTAAATGCTCATCTCCCGATAAGATGATAAACATCGTATTTGATTCACCTGTTTATTCCCACGGCCTACATCAGTTATTAAAAAATGCTTTTAAAAATGATAAATGAATACCAAGCTGAAATAAATACAAAAACCTGTATTTGATTTGAGTTACTAGACTTTCGGCCTTTTAATGCAAATAGCATGGAAGGATTACGGTGTTATCAATCCTTTGTGCAAAAATGATTAATTCAATCGGATTGCTTTCCTATTAGATCAGCAGAACGAAGAAAATGATAGTTCCGTTTGAGAAAGAGAGAAAGTAATAACTTTGAAGCAAGGAGAGAAGAAAGCCTGACTATAAGCATAAGGTGTGATTCGGGATGTGGACACTAGAGCCCAGAGAAATGGGCACTGGCAGATAAATAAGAGATTTGGGAAGGGAGTCACAACACTTTAGACTCGTCCAGAGATTTTCACCTTAGGCTCCCTATGTGGCTTCCTGCTCCAAAGTCTCACAACAGAAGCTAGCAGTTCCAAAAGAAAAATGTTTTTATCATATAGATTGAATATAATTGTCTGGGCTAGTCTGAAAACCTAACCATAATTTTTAACATTTTCTCTCAGGGTAAAGAACTCAAAATTCTGAACAACTTCTGACAAATACAGCCTTGGAATAATGACTCATCTGTAAGATGGGGAATACCTATGTTCAGAAAGTAGGTCTCTGCCTTTTATCACTCCAATCTTTTCACCCCTAGGGCTGAAAAAGCCAGAGGCTAAAGAAAAGAAGCATTTCCATGCTCTTAAAAACGAAATACACAACATCCATTAAACTACTCTTTGATCATTGCTTGTCTACCGTTTCGAAAAATAACTCAAAAAAGGGGTGCCCAAGCCTCCCAAAGTCTGAGATAGGCAGGCATTCCTTACGGGGGAGATGTAAGAAGTTTAAAAGAAGACCACTGGCTCAAAGAGGAAGGCTATGTCAGCAACATTGCTCAACCTGTGTCTAAAGGGCACAAGACACTCCTGAAACCCCCACGTGAATACAGTCAAAAATAAAAGGCTTCAAAACATTCAGAGGTCATTGACCTGGTCCTGCCCGCATCTTTGATGCGGGCGTTCACATCACGTGCAAACCGATACTTTAGTAGGTCAATGCCTAAAAACAAATTCCTGAATTCAGTGTGTCTCTTTGGGAATAGAGAAGGGTCAACAAAAAGTGGGGAAGAACTACACCATAAATCTCAAGCAAGCAACCCCTCATGGACAAATTCGGCTTGTCTCTACAACAACAAAACCATCCAACCATCAAAAAGAGAATGCATCTGGAACAGAATTCAGTGTTTCCAGCCTCACATGCTCCCAGCAGTCTGTCTGGTGTTTAAAAGTATAACCAATGCTTACACTGAAGTCACAGGAAAAGGTTTAATAGAGACAGAAATTTTAAAAATATGACTCTGATTAACTCTGACACTTAGACTGCTTTTGAAAATCCACCATCAGGGACGTCTGGGTGGCTCAGTTGGTTAAGCACCTGCCTTCAGCTCAGGTCATGGTCCCAGGGTCCTGGGATCGAGTCCTGCGTCGGGCTCCCTGCTAGGCCGGAAGCCTGCTTCTCCTTCTCCCTTTGCCTGCAATTCTGCCTACTTGTGCTCTCTATCTCTCTGTCAAAAAAAAAAAAAAAATCTAAAAAGGAAAGAAAGAAAGAAAGAAAGAAAGAAAGAAAGAAAGAAAGAAAGAAAGAAAATCCACAAACAGATGTATTTTAATTTCCATCCTAGTTCACAATGCTAAGCCACTATAATGATTTGCATTTACTGAACATCTACTATGTCATAAAATCTGGCTCTTGGCTATTAAGAGGGTTTGGGGCGGTGGGGGAGGGGTGTTAGGCTGATGTTCAGGGGCAATGGGTAGAAAAAGAGGAAGAGCAATTTATTTGACCGATTAATTTTCTGTGAACACAATGCACCCTGCTCTCTTAAGCCCACAGCCCTCAGCATTCACTTCCATCCACACCCAGCACACCGCGAAGTGTAATGTGAGGAAATGAAGCCTTCCCCTTTTTCATCTGTTTTTAAATTCTCTTTTCCTCAATCTCGCTGAAATTGTACTTCTGGTCAGAGCAATAATTTTAGGGGTCAGACACTTTTTCTCAAGTCAACTCATTTCCAAGTAGCAGGTTACCTGCATTCCCATGGAAAGCCACCGGTGGTTCACCCCAGCTGGTCTTTATAGCATCGTATAAGCAGCTCACAGTGAAAGCCATTTGCTACATTCCAACCCTGTCTGGTGGACTTTTATCTTCCACTAGACTAACAGCTAGTCAGACAGAACCAACACTCCCTTTCCCTATGCCACATGGAGGCCGGGAGAAAGCATTTTGAAAGATGGGTTATATGTTAGCCTCTATTTATGTTATCGATAGATTTTGATGGAAACTACACAGATAAAGCATCCTGGTAGGCTTTGTAAAGATTACTCGGAGTAACTTTTTAAAATTTAATTAATTAATTTTAAAACCACCTGCCCTTCCCCTCCTGTGCCTGGAGTTGACCCGCAGCCCCTGGAGTACTTCCCCTCAAGCGTCTCTACCTCTTCTGCACATGGTCTGTCTGCTAACAGCCAGCAATCTGAAAAATGCTGTCGAGCAAACGGCAGAGGCCAACGTTCGGAAGAGAAAACCAGAAGGAGGGTTTGATCCTGTGGCTGATTCCTTGGCCATTGCTGCTCCCTGAGGCCCTCTCGAGTCCCAAATTGCAGCCCCTGCGCCTTTCAGCCCACCTCGCACACTTTGGCCTCATGAACCCAGCCCTGGGATTTTTCTGACACTGATGAAAGACCTACCCAGAATATCTTTAAAATCACCCAAATTTGTGAGGAGAGGTAAAGGAAGAGGAAAAGAGAAACATAAAATGAAATTTTAGGTAACGTGGTCAACGAAGGAAAGTGCTAAGCCAGTTCAGAAAAACCGGTTAACTGTCATGAGGCTAATATTATCAATTATCTAGAGAATTAAAATTATATTACTTGTGCTAATAATAATGAACCATTCTCATTAAAGAATTCTTTAGGATGTCTACACAGCAAAGCACTATTTTCATTTCCTTGTGTCAAGTTGTGTTTCAATAACGCTGACCTGTAAGAACTACCGCGGTGCTTATGCCGTGTTACCAGGTTTAAAAAACAAAAGGTTTTTAATCTATCATGACGCTTTAGGATTGTAGATTTGAAAGCTGAAGCAGCTGTAACTCCATCATAAAGATGAGTAAACTGTCATCCAGGGAAATTAAGTGACGGTGAACCCACAATCTGGAAAATTACACCAGTGCTTATTTTTCCTGAAACACATTTGGTTATACCCTAACAGTATTCTAGGGAGAGCAAAGCTACACTTAAGACAAAATAGGACACCAGGGCACCTGGGTGGCTCAGTCAGTTAAGCGTTCAGCTCTTGATTTTGGCTCAGTTGATGATCTCAGGATCATGAGATCGAGCCCCACATTGAGCCCTGCACACAGGGTTCTGTGCTGAGCTTGGAGCCTGCTTAAGATTCTCTCTCTCCCTCGCCCTCTGCCCCTCTCCAAGGTTTGCATGCTCTCTCTCTCTCTCTCAAAAAATAAAAAAATAGGGGCGCCTGTGTGGCACAGTTGTTAAGCGTCTGCCTTCGGCTCAGGGCGTGATCCCGGCATTCTGGGATCAAGCCCCGCGTCAGGCTCCTCCGCTGGGAGCCTGCTTCTTCCTCTCCCACTCCCCCTGACTGTGTTCCCTCTCTCGCTGGCTGTCTCTATCTCTGTCAAATAAATAAATAAAATATTTTAAATAAATAAATAATAATAAATAATAAAATAATAATAATTAAATAAAATGAAGACAAAATAAGACATGAAGTAACCAGAAATGCAAGAGTATATTCATATGTGGGGCACCTGGGTGGCTCAGTCAGTTAAATGTCTGCCTTTGGCTCAGGTTGTGATCTCAGGGTCCTGGGATTGAGCCTCCCATCAGGCTCTCTGCTCAGTGGGGAGTCTGAGTCTCTCTCTCCCTCTCCACCCCCCAACGCCTGCTCATGCTCTCTCTCTTTCTCTCAAATAAATAAATAAATAAAATCTTTTTTAAAAAGAGTATATTCATATGTTAAAAGTACAGGCCATAAAACAAAAAACAAAACAAAACATCATGATACTTTTTTACTTAGTGAGAAGGTCTGACAACTGGGTCACACATACAGCATTACTCATTGTTGCATTACCTAATTCATTTTCATCTTTAATATGTTTTTCAAATAGCTAAGAATAGCACAAATTACTCATCCTTTATAAATACAATGCAGATGATGTTGTAATATGATAATATTCTCTGGGATTCATAAATTTGGTGACAGAAAATATCTAAGTCATCCAACCTTTAAAAAAAAAATAGGACCTTCTGTTTTTCCAATATCTAACTGTGAGAGAAAAAGTGAAGTCTCCTGAGAAAGGACCCAGGTCCAGGGAGGAAAGAATCAAGGTACAAACCTTGGTCTAAGGTCAGTGTGGTTGCACTGGTAGGTGAAAAGCCTCCCAGCTGCCCATCTAACTTCCCTCGTCTTGTGCCATTAAACTTTGTCCACTCACAGCTACGGTAATCTTTTTATATCTAACCTCCTTGTATTATTCTTCTGCGTAAAATACTTCCTTGCTTTCCCAATGCCTATCTGATAAATTCCAAAATTTCATATGCTTACAAGCTGGGTATACCCGTGCAAGCATTTGTCACGCACCGAGCATTTTATATGAAAACACAGAAGCCGTAACAGACTGGGAGTGTGATACGGAGTATGTCTTGCTCCATCCTCCATCCTAGCACCCAGATGCTTGTGTCTGAGTCCTGGGTGAAAGAGCTATAATCCACTGAGTGGCATCGTTGTGTGGTGGCGTCCCTAAGGTGAGAGGTGAATCCTGGACCTCATGAGGCCAAAGGGATGACAGTGCACTGAGCAGGGACCCAACACCTGCACCCAGTCCAGACTTCAGCAAGGCCAAGGCACTCATCACTCGCTGGCAGTCCTGGTGACTCCATATTAGGTTCGGGCCACAGCCAGGTCAGCAGCATCCATTGGTGCCTTTGAGATCTTTGATGTTCAATGTCAGTCTGGTGGGCAGAATAATAGCAAGTAAAAAGGGTGCCTGGGTGGCTCAGTCGGTTAAGCGGCTGCCTTGGGCTCAGGTCAGGATCCTGGAGTCCTGGGATCTGGCCCGGATCTGGCTCCCTGCTCAGCGACGGAGTCTGCTTCTCCCTCTCCCTCTGCACCCTGCCTCATGCTCTCTCTCCCAAATAAATAAATAAAATCTTTGAAAAAAAGAGCAAGTAAAAATAGTAGGGTTCAGGCAGCACAGAGAAGGTTTGGTTTTGCAAGTAGGGGATTCCCCAGGGTTTCTAAAGGCCGGTCAGGAGAAATCTGACTATGGCTGGAATCACCATTGTTGCAGGTGGTAACAAAGTCAAAGAAATACAGTTGTACTACAGTTATTAAGCTGTTTGGCCTTGGAAACATGGCTTGCTCTTGTATCCACTATAAATTAAAGTGCCCTTAAAAAAACAACCACAACAACAGATCAGCTCTATCCATTTGAAAAAAATGAAGTACAGCAGTTTTACCTAATTATCTTGGTAATTAAATGATCAATGTAGATCACTTCAAGATCAAGGGGCCTAAATGAATTTGCCACAGATTATTTTAGTGCAGACAGAGATACGTGTCCGTGATACTCATTATTTTTCCAACCTGAATGATGCAGCTATAGATGGTAGCCTAACAAAATCATAATTTCTATTTGATTTTGAAATGCAGAAACATTTTGCAGTAGGATTATCAGGTTTATCTTCCCAACTGCATTTTGCTTTGGTTGCTCTTAAAAAAAAAAAAAAGCCATAACAACTTGAAAAGTGGCAGAGAGAAGATTACATTTACATATCCTCAGGGTTAAGGTTTATTTTTTTAAATAATTAAAAAATAAATAAACATAGGACTAAAAGTTTGAGACATAAATATTGACAGTAAAAGTCAATTGGTTAAGTATAAATTTTCACACTGAATTAAGGTTAAGAATGTGCATCATATGACACAAAGGAAGGGGTGTATTTGAGCACTTACTATGTGCCAAACATTTTATAAGTATTATTTCCACTTTTTATAACAACCCCGCTAGGGAAGTATTACTAAACTCATTTTGCAGAAGAGGAAACTAAGACTCAGAAAAGTTAGGTGATTTGTCCCCAGACGCTCAGCGAGACCGTCCTGGTACTGGAGTGCAGCTGGACGACTGCAGCAGCCTGATGCCTCCCGCTTGCTCCCTAATCCTTATCTCAGGGTCTGTTTCCAAGAGAATCCAGACTAAAACAACACAGACACCGACGTGTGTGTATGGGTGGGAGACAGAAGCTTAGCTCGGAGGAGAGTAAAGGTTGGTGAAGGCAGGGAGAGCACTCTTTCAGAATGACAGTATTTCAACAATTTTTTAAGGATCCAGGTTAAAGGTCATTGTTAAGACTGAGATGAAAAGGAATTTGTGAAATTGGCATGAAAGCAAAACACTGAGAGAAGGGAAAGGACTAGGCCAAAGGTAGCACATTTTATTTGTTCCCACCCCCGCAGCCACGCACATATGAACACTTTCCTCTTTGCTCCAAAACATACTTCCCTAGACTCCGTACACATTGGGATGGGTACTGTGCTCACTGTGTGTCATACCATCATGCTTGTTCTGCTCTTTAGGGTTTGCAGGCTACATCTTTTTAAACATTCTCATGTTGTATAGATATTTTCTTATTTACAATGCAAATTTAAAAGGGCACCAGCATCCAAAGAGACAACTATTTTAGGTGGAATGCAAATACATCTTAATTTGTCTTACATCAGACCTCTAGCTTATCCAAGCGATCTTTGCCCACACGGACTCCTGGTTCGACAATTTAGCTCTGCAGAATTTTGTGGCTATTGGGGGGTTGGATAAGTTCTCTAGGTAAAGGTGAATAGGAGCATCTGGTTAAATATTTGCTTGTATTTGAATTTGTTCTCGTGAATCTTCCACAATGTACTTTTATATTGAAAAGGTTACAGAGATGGAGAGATTTGCCTATTTTTTAAAAAACTACAGGCTAGTAATGAAAATATTGTGTCTCCCTTGATGATGTTATTTCGTTTTTTTATACTCTGTGGAATGTAGAGATAATAATCCTCTATTATGTCCATGTTCCAGTGAGGAAGCTGCAGCGGAGAAAGACTGAACAAGTAGAGCCGGGTTTGGAAAACTGTCCTGATAGGAATTCCACGTGTGTGGCCAAATGTTTTCATGCAGTGGACGACCACTGGCTTTTCCAGTTTGAAACATATTTATGTAAACTTTATAAATATGAGATGTCAAAGTCTGTAGAACACAGACCCAACAGTTCTTGTTCACTTAGATCCCTCCGATTTCTCATATTCCGGAAGAGATCTGAGTATATAACTCTAACCTCATAATAAATTATGTGATTCCCAACTATTCAAAGCCTTGGTACCTGATGGTGCCCTGTTTTGTTCTACTGGCTCATTCCTCATGGACAACGGGCACTTTATAACTATTTGAGGAGGTTGGATTTATACTCTCAAGTTTGAAGGTTGTACATTTAAGACTGTTTGGAAGCATTTCCATTCCTGGAATATGGAAGCTGGCAAGCTTTTTACAATGATTTGTTTCTCCACCTGTCCTCAAACATGTCGTACACACAAGAGGAATGGCTGTCTTTTCATTCTTCTGGATCAGAAACATTGGAACAAGTACCCATGCTAATTAACAAGGCGTGATTATATTTTGTGAATCAAGGAGCCATGATAGGAATCAGATGAAAAGCTCCTTACAAGAGATTCTAGATCAGACAAACTCATGAGCCCAGAACCAAGAATTCTCGCAAATATTTCTGGATGCTTCAGCACTTGATGGGCGTCTTGCCCAGCAAGTCTCATTTTTCTTTCAGCCCAGTTACTACGGGCTTGGCTCTCCACATGCAGGTCTGCTTTGTCTCGTCGTTTTCTCATCTCTACTATGAAGAATATTAAGAATTACATGGATCCTTCCAGCTACCAAGGCTTAAATTATTTGTGTAATTAAACAAAAATGAGGTAGAGAGTGGTTCGTGAAGTTTCCAGATAACTTCCACTTCCCTACTTTGCCTATAAAGTCCTGATCAAGGGTTGGGTACTTGCTATACTGTCTTGACTTGGGCTTAGAACATCTTTCCCCCGTCTCTGCCCTTCTCAGGCATCCCTATGTGATGGTTCACTCAGTGAAAATTATTGAGCCCCCACTTTGGGCACCCCTTAGCGGTGAATACAAAGATGAGTAAGTTCTCAATCAAAAGGAACACACTGGAGATGAAATACACAGGATGAGCAAAGAGCTACAGAAGGGAAGGTGAGCAAGAGAGACCTTCTGAGCATGACCAAGAAAAACTTCCTGAGGAAGGTGGTCTTTCAGCTGGGCCTTGAAACACTGGTAGGATTTCAAGGTCAAGGGTGAGGAGAGGCATTTTAGTTGAAGGAACTGGGTGAGTAAAGAACACAAAAATAAAATCTAAAGAGATGCATCAGAAATGGTGACAGGTGTCATGGGTTTCCTGTGGGAGCCAGTGGGGTAGAACACTGAACGTGTAAAGTGACGAGAGAAAACGAAGGATTCTTAATACAGATCTAAGGGTTTTAGGAAGGAGGAAAGACCTGAGGTTCGGAGCTGGGGAGTGATATAATCAAAGCTGTACTAGAAAGGACTGAAGTGCAAGCAGAAGTTAGGGGAGGTGGGAGGTCCAAGAGAGGAGGGCTAGGCTGATTAGCACAATGGTCCAAGCAGGAGGTGACAAGGGCCTGGGGCAGAACAGGTAGCAATCTGAAGGGTGGGAAGTCACAGTGGGAGCCACCACATGGCCACTGCCATTTCCATGGTGTGCATCTATGGGGAGCAATGTGAGTAAAGGAAAGCATTAAAAAAATGAAGGCCCAGTTCCCCCCCCCGCCCCGCCCCACTGGTGACTCGGGATATGTTGCTCTGAGATAAGGGAGGAAAGTATGAAACTGATGAATGAGTTTTAGACATATTGAGATTAAGGTGACCATGGAACAGCTGGGTAGATAGCCACTTGGCAGGTAGAAATGCAAGACTAGATTTCTAACAGATGCTGAAAAGTTAAGACTGGTAATACTCCATTCCATCAACCTCCACTCCTACTTCTAGAAAGCAGAAGCTTGTTGCCAGGGCAGCTAACCTAAAAGCCAGGCTGGGTGCTAAGAGTTTTACCTGTTCCTGACCCCTCCCCAGGAAGCAAGGAAGCATTCCCATCCCCATTTTACTGGTGGGCATGCTGCAGCTCAGAGAGCTGACATAATGTGGAATCAGCAGTGACGTGGGCAATTTCTGATTCACGTCCTTGTTTGCACATTTCACATCCACCCTAGGAAACGCTAGCTCTTTACCTCCTTTTATTTCAGAGCTTCCAATATAAGTACTACCATGCATTCCTTTGTCCATTAATATCTATTCTCCTCTTCTGATCTTCATGCATTCCACTTGACTCAAATCTCTCCTGTTCAGCTCCAATTATATTCAGTGCCATTCCCCATCCCCTTACTGCTCTTAACCTAGTTAGCTGCTCACTTGCTCATTATAGAGGATACCAAGATAGTATAATTTCACTTCCCATGTCGTGCATTCTGTCCACAATCCCACCAGGGTACAATCCTTTGGATAAGCTTTGGGCTATGTGACCCACAGCACTCAGGAACACATGCTGGGCAGCTAGCAGAACTGTTCTTCCTAATGGGGCATGCCATCATGGCACCAAATGCTCCCCAAAAAAGCCTCACATGCTACTCAATTAAAAAGAAATAATTTTCTCTTCAGCAATTTGGTGGCTACCTTTCATTTCTATATTGCAATTTCTTTGACTCCCTGGCAAAATGACAAGTCATAAACTTTCTAACAGCCGTCTACATTTCCCCATCTTTACTATGGAGATATGCTAAAGTGGCTTTTCAATTTCTAGCCTCTAGCTCTCCACTGAAAGTTGTATTTTCTAATTAATCATGTGTCTTGCGATTCCTGGTTAACTAGTTCTGAATCAGAGACTTCTCTGCTCCATGTGCTAGGTCTCACACTTTCCTTCCCAGTACCTCTGATAACTCTGAAGTCATAAATGAATTCTCACAGTGTGGCAGGTGAAAATTATTATTCTCCTTCCAGATGAGGAAGTGGCTGCCCAGAGTGGACTGTGACTCATTCGGCTCCCTGGATCTTTTTAATGAACCATTCACAGCCAACCGCCCTGGCTTCAAGAAGAGAAGAAACAGAGACATGCAGGCTTCTTAAATGAACGGTGGGCATGTGGGAGAGAGAGAAGGATGAGTGTTAGGGCTCAAGAGGTGGAGCTGGAAGGAGTGACCAGCTAGGCAGGCTGACCTTCAGGGAATTTCCTATTAGTCTGTTTATACATAGTCCTGGGGGAGAACATCTTCAAATCCAAACCACAGGGCCCTTCTTTAGTGAAGTTTCTTTTGCTGTTGCTGCTCAAAGCTGGGGCTTGCTTTGCTGAGACTTCTTACCCTTCTCACACCTGCCTCTACAATAGCAACAAAATCATGTTTTCTTTTTGGTCCACCCAATAGACTATGCAGACAGAGGCCATGTTATGTTCCCTTGTGTGATCCTCACATTTGAATAATGAAATTCATCTAAAATAGATAGAATACTTGTAAAAGTGGTGAGATCCCTGTTTCTAAAGGTATTCAACCAGACTATTATGGAAGGAAGGACTTCAGCCATACAGCTGCCATTCTGTTATTTCTAAATTTCCTAATATTTTAAGGGCATTCTTATTTAAAGTGATTGCACCAATCCCAAATGTTTAAAAATATATGTGACTAAACAATGCATACTAGTTCTCAAGTGACTATTACAATTAGTTTAATATTCTGATTTTAATAATGACTGATCCTAGAAATTATTAAATGTCTTCAGGCCATTGTTTTTAATTACAAGCACCAGTCTATAAATGTTAATTGAACACCTACTATATGCCAGACCCCAGGGATAAAAAATGAGAAACACAGAGGCAGCCCTCAATAATTTACATTCTAGTGGGGGGGGGGTGTCTCCATTATTGGGACTGAGGGTTCACAGCCTAGTTATATAATTTCATTTGGTACCTCTGCTCCTCAGAACAGAGAATGTTTTCCAGGAGTTTCTACGGGTTCTAAGAAGCCTATGTAAAAGTCCTCTTTGGAAACTTAATGTTAGGAGAGAGGATCTTCAACCCTTGATTGTCACTCAAGTCTCTGCTGTAATTGATCCAGTGGGGAAAAGCCTATGGCAGAAAAAGGAAGGAAAGAAGGAGGCCTGCAAGGTCACTTCAAAACCAACCTGAACTTGAACCCTTCCTAGCCATAAATTAAGTGTACACATATATACACCTTTTCACCCTGACCCCCACCTCCACTCCCACCTCCACACGCAGCACAATCCCAGGGTAGGAAGGGCAAACCTTGCTTGGCCCCTTAGTAACTGTCATTTGGAGAAATGCAATATAGGGGCCTCCACTTAGACCCTCTTCTACCAGATTAGAGTCTGTTTCTAATCAAATGGAATTTAGGTTTAAACCGGAATTAGATTTGGGATTTACAGTCATTTCTACTTTCATTCATTTCGTGGATTCCAGCTCTCTCTCGGCCTAGTTTTAATCCAATGCACTTCGGAAGGAATTACACAGGAGTTGTCTACGAGCGGAGGGTGGGGTGGAGGGGGCTCTAACGCCTGGGCCCCTCCGGAAACCTCCTGACTGGGTCAGTCTTGACTTGCCTCGGGATCTTTGGCGCTCACCGCCACCCTACAGCGACTGCACTAGCCGCCGGATCCTCACGTTTCTCCTTCTCACGTTTATTGGACGCCGCCCCTCGCTCCCGAGAGGATTTCGCCCCCAGCACCCCAGGCTTTCCCGGCGCAGGGACAGAATGAAAAGCGAAAGCCGAGGCAGGCGGGCCGAGGGGGCGGCCTAACGTGCCGCGTGTCTGCTGCTCCTGAGTCCGCAGTGCCGCGAGGGTGTCACCACCCAGTGAGGACCCGGTCTGCAACTTTCAGCTCAAGTCGGCTACCCCGGAGGCCGCCTCAGCCCCGACGCGCCCTTCCCTGCCGGCCCAGAGCCCTGTGGCTCCGCGGCCCAGTGGCGCCCTCCCGCAGCGGGTCCGCCGCCCCCACCTCCCGCTCAGCTCGCCTCCAGCCGGCCCGCGGGCCTAGCTCCCCGGCCTCGGAGCAAGACGCACCCAGGGAGTTCGGCTGCTCAGCAGCCCTAACTTCGACTTCCCAAGTGACACGACGCCCTCCCTCGAGCGCGCGCCAGCCTCCGCCAGCCTCCACCCGAGGTCCTTACAACCCAGCCGCGGGAAAATGAAATGCCCTGCACGGGGCGCTCCCCCGGGTTTGGAAAAACCGTTTCATTCGCCCCGGGTGCGCCTTGATCCTCCACCCGCAACCTCTGGCCAGATGATTTTCACCCTGGGACGCGCCCGGGTGGAGGGGCCTGGGAGCTGGGGCGGGAGGAAAGGAGGCGGCAGCGCTGAGTTGCTGGGATGCAGCCGCGCGCCTCTTGCGGCGAGGGGCTGAGGGCCCTGCGGTTCTACTGAGCAGAGGGAGCGGGCTCTGACGACTCTGACTCGCGGAGGACCGCATACGCTTACCCTCACACACACACACACACACACACACACACACACACACACACACACGCACTGCCGCCAGCACCCTCACCCCGCGAGCCCGGACGCGGAGGTCCGTGTCACTGGCCACTCTAAGGCAGGGGCTGAAACGCCCAGATAGAGGCAGAGGCTCTCTCCTCCCCTCCAAGCTTTCACCATCCTAGGAGCTCCCCTCCACCGCCACGACAAGCACCCCCAATTTCCCAGAGCAAGAAAGGTCTGGCTTCTGAGATTCCGCTCCCTGAGCTAGCGGTTCAAGTGCAGGGGGGCAGGGATGGATAGAGGGAGCACTGGAAAGCGAGCCCGCGCTCACCTCCGCCTTCCGCGCGGAGAACCGGCCAGTCCTACTCGCCTCTGGAGCACAACTAGGCGGCCAAGGCCGGACAGCCGGACCCCGGGGCGCTCCAACTCCGGCGAGAGAAGGGAGGGTAGTGACAGCAGCAGCCGCTTCGCGCGTTGGCAAAGGCACGGAATCTCCGAATAGGCTGAACCGCGGGCGCGGAGGGGTGGAGGCGCGAGGGGCGGAGGAGGAGTTGCTGGGGCCGAGAGGGATGACGTCCTCCAGCGCCTCGGGCTCGCAGGGACTGAAGATTCCTGCCCAGCGCGCTCTGTCCAGGGCTTCGCAGAGGCGCCGCGCCCGGCTGCGCTGCGGCTCCAGAACGGCGCGCGTGGGGGCGATCCCGGCCAGCTTGAACCAGGGTGCAAGCCCTCTGGCCATCTCAGAGCACCTCTCTGCCTGTTCCTCGCCTTGGGGTGCCCGCCCGAGAGTCCCTGCCGATTCTAGACCGGCCCGGGGAAGGCAGCCCCCGGCCGGGCCAGCCTCGCCCCTTCCTCGCTTTCTCCCTCATCGACCTCGAGCCAAGGGCAGGCGCCCGCGCCCCGGCCCCTGCCCACTGGGCGAACCGGTGTCCCGGCCTGTGCCCGACTGCGAAGAGGGATGGGGCACCGGAAAGGAGAGGCGCTCACCTGGGTCACCTGAAGCCTTCCTCTCCAGCTCCACCAGGAGCCTGTTCGCAGCCCCCAGGCACAACCTTCCTCGAAGAAAAAAAGTAGCGCAAGGGCAGAAGAGAGGTAGGGCGGCTCACAGGTCCCTGCGCAGCGGCTTTTTCCTTCGGATTCTCCCGGGTCCAGTCTCGGGTTCGCTGGCGGGAAAGGGCTGTCGGAGGCTGGAAGGGGCCGCCAGACCCGGGTTCCTCCCGCAGTGGTGGCGGCGGCACCTCCAAGTTGCCACCTGCAGCGCGCGTCGGGCGCCTGTGACAGCCCGCGCCGCTCTGCCCGCGCCGGCCGGCCCTCCCCGCCCGCTGGTTGGCTGCGCCCCGTTCCTGGGCGGTCCCGGCGCTCGGCCCCGCCCCGGCCCCCGCAGCCGTGCGGCCAGTTCGCGGAGTGGTTCTCCTTGCAGGCCTGCCTGGGCTTTATAGCCAGAGAGTTTCGGGAGCTGCTCAGGCTTTGCAAGCCGGGGAAGAATCCGTCACACGCACGGAACACACACAATTTTGTGTAGGTTGGGGATTGGAGGAAAGAGAGGATAGGAGAAATGCCCTTGGTGTGCCTTAAGGGGACCTGGTTACTTGGTGGTTTGTTTTTGGTTTTTTTGGTTTTGTTTTGTTTTGTTTTGTTTTGTTTTGTTTTGTTTTGTTTTGTTTTGTTTTGTTTTGCTGGTATGAAATTTGTGCAGTCTCTGAAAAGAGTTAACCTCACCGTGTCAATCAGTGTGCGGGGATGTGAGCTAGAAAGTGCCTTGGGGATTGCTTTCGCTTAAGTTTCACACAAAGTTCACTCAAGAGCTAAAATGTGAAGATGAGTCCTGGAATCCAGTCGGGTTCCAGCACCTAAAAAGCCATCCACCCCTACTGTTGCCTGCAGTCCTGAAGGGCCGGTGTGCCAGCCACACGCTTGCTCCATCCTGAGGCTGCGAGGACAGGCCATGAAAACTCATGCCATCGCATATATGAAGCTCTGTTTTGCACAACTCTTGGGCCCTTTAAGTAAACAGAGGAAACATTATTTTTCTTTCTCCTTCCTCTCGTTTTCAAGCGCACTCTTCCCTCTGCCTCTGAGTACCATCTGAAGTCATGCTTTCTGGAAGCTGATTTGGCAAAGTCTTCCAGAGGAGAAAAACTATAAAAATATGAAAAATGCTAGTCTGGAAAGCCATCCAATCACCCAGAAACGTCTCACTCCTGGTGAATCTATGTGAAAGAGGTACATTGCCAAGTACCTATTCGTTAGACAACATTTCAAAGTTAACTTCCCAAATAGCACATATTTTAGCCCATTAGGGAAACATCTGTGTTTTGTGAGTGCAGGGGTGGCACTGTAAAGTGGGACAAAGCAGGCACACACAAACTCCAGTCTATGCTTTGTAGAATCCTCAGCAGGGTGAGGCGGGAGGAAAGGGGCTTTCCCAAAGGACGTCAGAAGGCGGCTCTTCACGGGGCATACTGGGGACAGTTGCAACAAGTCAAGAGGCCATTTCCCGTCAACCATTGCTAAGGAACTTGGGATGCTGCTTTATAGCACCTGTCCATATCCTAACATCTTGGGTTCACTTTAGGGACGAATGGCAAATCTTTACTTTATTTTATTTTATTTTATTTTATTTTATTTTATTTTATTTTATTTTATTTTATTTTATTTTATTCCTTCTGTAGCCAGGTAGCGCAGTTCAGAGGCAAAGCATTCACGGAGATACTTCAGTACTCCAGATTAAGTGCTTGCTGAATGAATTGCATTTTGACCTGGACTGGGTGAAAGTAGGAGTAGGATGGAGGTGCGGCTCGCTCAGATTTGAGTGCAGGTTGACTCTGTAACTGGAGAAGTATCGATCAAGATTGGGGAGGGCGTGGCCATGGGGGGGGGCAGTAGTGGTCCTTAACCCAGATACATGTCTGCTGTGTTGTCAGCCAGGTGAAGTGAGAACTGGACAAGATGCATTTTCCTGAGAGTAGGGAAGGAGCTATGACTCAAGTGAATGAGAAAGCATTATGTTGGAAAGAGGAGAGGAATGAGAAAGAATTGAAAGAGAAAACTGAAGAGTCAGTGAGAGAAATCAGTGGGCATACCAACGGCTCAAGATTCTGGAGGTGACAAAAGAGAATTGCTGAGACTGACAGGTGGGATGTGTAAAAGCTGAGAATCATGCGGTAGCTTTATGGTTTCAGCAGACAGAGGGACGAACCCTGGTCCCAGCACTTCTGTGTGTGATGTGTTTGCTTTGCATGTGGGACACATGGTTTGAGCTTCGCTTTCCTCCTCTGTGAACAAGGGATAAGGGTGCCTCCCTGATAGAGCCGTGGTAAGGACGAGCTGAGATCCTGCATCTGTAATGTGTGCACAATGTTTTGCATGTAGTAAGCATTCAATAAATAGTAACTATTATTGTAAACAGTGTTTCAAAATAGCTCAATGATCCCCTAATCCTTTTGATATTTGCTTCTGATAGAATATTTCTATCAAGTGCTCCTGCTCCCTGTGCATTCCCTGTGATAAGAACCTCACTAACCCCAAGTCCATTTCATTTTCCTTACTTGAAGATGAGATGAGTGACACTACCTTTTTTTCCCCACTGGTTGGTTCTGTTTTTGTCCAGGGTCATACAAATGTCTAAAACGTATTTCACAAGAAAGCCCTCCAAATTGCTTAAGACAAATAATAGACCCCCTGTGTGACTTCTTTTGTCTGAGCTAAACATGTCCCGCCCTTCAGCCTCTCCACAGTGCTGTGGTTTCACAATTTTTCACCATCTTACTCCCCAAATTGCCTGTGACCGCTTTAAAATAAAGAACACAGCTCTCCAGCCCAGTCCTTTCAGCAAAAACAAAAAACAAAAACAATAACAACAACAACAACAACAAACCTCTTTTTCGACGTGCTGCTGGTAGTGCAGCCTACATTGTTGCACACATTTTGAATGGGCTATTAACTCTTGAGACCTACCGAGTTGTCTGTTAACTAAAGCTCACAGATCTTTTGCAGATGTTACTGTTTGTTCAGTACTTTGAGGGTCATAGTGTTGTCGTTCACTTGTTCCTTTCTGTAGGGTAGGATTAGACTCAATGACCAATAAAGTCACTTTTTAATGATTTATCTTGATATAATTCCAAACCTACAAAAATATGGAAAAATGGTACAAAAACTCCTATGTCCTTCTATCTTAGTTTCCCCAATTGTTATCATTTTGTGTTTGATATCTCTCACTTTTTCTCGATAGGTAGACAGACAGACAGACAGATACTCATGATCTTTATTCTTTTACTAAGCCATTTAAGAGGAAGTGTAGACATGATTCCCATCATCTTAAATACTCCAGTGTATGGATTTCTCCCAAACCAGGATTCTCTCCACATAAGCACAATGTGTGCAACCAATCCATAGAACCCATTCAAATTTCACCAACTTTTCCCAAGATGTTTCTTTTTCATTTCTGGTTCAGAATCCAATCCAAGATCACACATCATATTTAGTTGACATATCTCTTTATTTTTCTTTAATCTGCTACAGTTCTGCAGTCTTTCCCTGTCTTCCTTGCCGTTCCTTGACAGCTTTAAAAACCATATGACCTTCATTCTAGAGATTTCATGCATCTCAAGCTGGATCTATCTGGTTCTTCTTGTCCAGAGGAGGTCATGCATTCTTGTCAGGAATACCAAATAAACAATGATGCTGTGCTCACAGTACATTTCCATTAAAAGGCAAATGATGTCCCACCATCCCACCATTGTGGTGTTAACCTTGATCGCCTAGATTGGTGGTCACTAGAATTCTGCTGTATCAAGTCACCATTTTCCACCTGGACAATCAACCCCCTTGGCATTTTGTAGGAATATACTCCAAGGCTACATCGATATTCTGTTCCTCATCCGATCTTCACTGAGCCGTCTTAGGAGACATTGATGACTCCCGCATGAATCAAACTCCACTATGATGATTGTCAAATAACAGTCTTCCATTTGCATCATTCCCTTTGCTTTTATGAATTGGTATTTTTCTGTAGAAATCCTTCCCTTCTCTGCATTTATTTAGTTATGTCACTGCAGACTCATCAATTCCTATTTTCTTCACAGTCGTATTCTGCTACTTTCATTATTTATATTGATGCTCAAAGAGTCCCAGATTTGGCCAGAGGGTGTCTCTTCAGCCTGGCTCTTAGGTCCCTCTGTCCCCATTATTCTTGGGCAACTTCTTAACTTTCTGGCACATCAAAATGTTCCAGGCTTATTTTGTACTCTCCCTGCCCCAGCCCTGGAATCAGCCAGCTCTCCAAGGAGCCCCGGCTCCTTCTAATGGAGGATGACATTTAGAAACAAGATCTGGGCACCCGACATACTCACTGCTACCAGCTTGTCATAACCTCTAGTCTGTCTCAGTGGATAGAACAAGGAGACAAATAATACATGTTCACACACAACACATGCACATTTATGTCTATTTCTATGTGTATATCTAAGTTCTTTCTCTGTGGATCTATAAATATATATCCATGCAAACATATAGAGACATCTCTCTCTCTCTGTATCTGTGTCCATACCTGTATCTACATCTGCATTATGAGTTCACACCAGTACCTCCAATTCTAACCCAACACATCAGGATTCTTGATAGCCCTGTCCTTCCTATATTTATAAATCTCTTCTCTGGTAGCGGGAAACCTGACTCCCATTACCTTCAGAATATCGACGTATTTGCTCCAGCTCGCCTTATGCAACAATCTTCTGACCACATCAGCTGCCTCCGCCCCCCTGCCCTAGGGGCTGCCCCACTGCACTTGCTGCCTCCTGGGCCCTGGAGCTGTTGGCAGCTCCTGACCATACCTCACCAGGACGATGACATTTCTCTCCTTGCAGTTGTTCAGTTCAAACCCTGAAGTCAGCCTTAAGGATGCCCTTTCTCTCACATCCATAACTAATCTGTAGTAAATTCTATTTGTTCTACCTTCAGCTAGGTCCAAAATCCAACTCCTTTTCACCTCCTCTGCCAGTACTACCCTGGCTCAGGTCAACATTATCTCTGTCTTGCTTATTGTCCTAACTCCCTAACTGGTCCCCCTGTGTCGGTCCTGGCTTTCCTAAAGACCACTGTCAGCCCAGCAGCTGCAATAATAACTCTCAAAAATATAAGTCATATTTTGCTTCCTTACTTAATGGTTTCTACCTTGTAGAAATAAAAAGCCCAAATCCTAACAGATCTGCCCCCTTTGGCCTGGACACCTCCTTTCCATCATCCCCTACCACTCTTCTGCTGCTCTTCAGCCCCCACTCCAGGTGCACTCCCAGAACATGCCAGGCATCCCCCTCCCTCTACCTGAGACACTCTTCCTCAAGTATCCCTGCAAGTCCCACCACCTCCAGGTCTTTGCTCAAATGTGTCTTCCTCCATGAAGACTTCTCTGGGTACCATATTTAAAATTGCATTCTCTTCTTCCCACCCACATTCCCTCTCTCATTGCTTGGTTTTTCTCTATGGCATGCATTATGATCCAACATAGTATGTGTTGTCCTTATTTGTATACAGTCTGCCCCTTCCCGATTCCTTGAATATAAGCTCCACCGAAAGGGGTATTTTCGCCTCTTTTGCTTACTGCTCCATCTCCAGTACTTATATCAGAACCTGGTATACAATAGACCATCAACAAATCGTTGTTAAATGAACAGATGAAATGACAGACACATAAATATATTTACGAACGACTGCAGATACACCCACATGCTAAGTGGTTGCCAGTGCGACTGAGATTGAAGCCAAACAGCTTAACTTAAAAGGTTTCACAAACATTAAAGGCAGAGTGTAGCAAGAGGTTATCAAAAACAAACACAGAGAAAAGACCCTGTGTTTGATGAATAGGAAGTAGAGTAGGCAATCTGGAAAAAAAGTGTTGCTGGGTTTTAATTGACCATATATTGAACAAATGACCAGATTATATACCATTAGGCCTTAAAATTAAAAATCCTACATATATTTCCAAACATATTCTTTAAAATCATCTCGTCTGTTAAAAGGATTTTTGACACTTCTTGTGAAACAGAAGCCTCTTGGAGCAAAAAGAACTAATTAAAGGAGCTCACAATAGTTCAAACTTAGCACCTTCTTCTTCTTCTTCTTCTCCTTCTCCTTCTTCTTCTTCTTCTTCTTCTTCTTCTTCTTCTTCTTCTTCTTCTTCTTCTTCTTCTTCTTCTTCTTTCTTCTTCTTTTTATGGTGGCAATTCAGCTCACAAGGGAAATGAATCCCCTTCTTGTATTATTGAAGCCCTGTGTCCAGCTTGGTCCTTGATAAACCAAAAGTCCTTAGAAAACCTTTATGCAAAATGAAATGGAACCCCATACATATGGGACAAACTTTTAGAATCGATTGGTCATCATATTTTTAATGTACCTTATTCTGCGTGCTTTGGAAGGCTCAGTGCACACTCAAGAACTGTTTAGAAAGCAATTTTCACCAAAGCCAGTCCTACAATTATTTAATGACTGAGCTTGGAGACAACTCATAAGATATAGTGATTTATATTTGGAATTGCAGAAATAATTGTTTTCATTTTCCATAAATTTCGCCCACATTTCTAGGTAGATATCTCCATAAAACTCAGTGAGTTGAATGAAATATATAACTCTGATAGAAATGTTGGGTGTTCTAACTTTTAAAAGTTTTCAGCACATCCTGAATGGAAAAAGGAGAGAATTGGAAAGAGAGTTATTTCTCTTAAATTTATCTCATTAGTATGTAGCTTTCAAAATGAATTTTCGGACTCTGCAAAAATAGCTATCTGGTTTATGCATTAAGCTTCTTTTGAAAGGAAGACCTTTCCATGTTTTCTCGAAGGAGCCATCATTGCTAACACAATGGCTGGCAAAACCCATCGCTGGCATCCCATGCCTACTGATGCACGACCTGGAGACTTCTCTTTGCAGGCATAAATCTTTTCTTCCTGATGCTGCTGTTCTGCTGCTGAAACTTCAAAATGTTAAGCAAAAAGTCAAATAAAGTTATGATTTCTTGAAATGCCTTCCCAGTTCCTCTCCAGTGCTCTTTCTTTACTAGCTGTGTGATCTCAGCCTTAACCTCTCTGAATCTCAATTTCCTTATATAAATTGGGAATGGCATTGAATAGGTAGGATTAAAGGAAATAATTTGACAGAAGGGCTTTAAAAACGTTAAAGAGTCATAAGAATGACAATGCCACCATCTTTCTCCCCATCAAGCTACTTACACAGCCAGATGGCAGAAGGTTAAAAAATGGTATTGATGGGAAGCTTGTCTTTTTTTTCCCTTTTTTTTTTTTTTTACTTTCAGATACTTCTATAATTCTAACCAGCTTTCTCCTAAGTGAAGCTCTATTCTAATACTTAAAACTATTAAATCTTCAATGGTTCCTCTGTATTCCAGAACTTGTCAGGGTTGCCATGGCATGAACTAGCCCCAGAATGATTTTCCTTTCTTTCTTTTTTTTTTAAGTATCTCTAAATTATAATAAAAGTTTAACCAGGTTGCTGAGAGCAGAAAGTTCCAGAGTAAGCTCTGCCCTTTGCAGCAAAATATCAAACAACAGCGACTGATCAATAAACCTTCCACATAACTGCAGATCATAAACTCATTGCAAAGATTTAGGGCTTGACGTTTCCTTGTTCTTTGCTTGATGCATGCCAGCCCATGAAAAAGAACACTCTAGATGCAGAAACTGTTTAGGTTATTTTCTGATCTGGGGCTAAGCATGCAAACTCAGCAATAAGCAGAAGTTAATTATCTGAAAAGTGAATTCTTTGCCAAATTTTATCAAGCAAGAAGTTTTCAAAATACAGTATAAGACTGATTTAAAGTTGGCTGTTAACATCTGTATCACCTTAAGCCAGTGCTGATAACTGGACTGGATATTAATCTGATTTCTATTTTTTTTCTTTAAAATCAGAGCCACATTCTCTGCTATGAAGATGCATGTATTGGAGCTGGTTAGTGATCTTTATTTTCATTAACTGAGATTTAGCAAAATTTTATTTTTTACTCTAAGAGATCACTAAATATCTTTCAGTCAGCTGAATACTAGGACCAGAGTCCCAGTTTCTAAAGAAAGTAGCCACTTTCTTCAATTAACTTGGAGTCTATTGACTCCATTTTTGTTAAGGTGATGGGTAATGATCTTATTGTCTACTATATTTGAGGTTTAAGTGCAAGGCCACTGCTAACCCAAAGGCTGCCTTTCCTAAAACCTGGGAAACGACAACCCTTCCAGCAGAACACACAGCAAGCACATAGCTCTCTTGTACGAGAGCAAGAAGTTGGCTGAATCCCAGCATTCACTGGCCACCTTGTGCTGCTCAGGGCTTGAAAGGTTATTATCTGTATGTTCATGTCCTACTGAAATCTAAAAGAAGTGAATTATGCTTGACAAGCCTCTGCTTTGATTGTCTTCAGAAACTCCATCCTGGCTAATAGCCCCCGAGTTTGTCTGTGGTAGCAGCAGCTGGAACTTCCCCTACCTGAAGTCATGTTCAGGGAAGAGAAAGAAGAGGAAAACCTCGGCAAAACAGAATGGGCTAGAAAAGGGCTTTGTGATTGGATTGACTTTGTGTAGATCAAAAACAGATATTCTATAGGTGGAATTATTACCTGTTCAATGCATCTCTAGAATACTCTCATGAAATGGGTAGTGGTCCACTCAGGTCAAGGCAAATGACTGGCCAGTGTTGTTGGGACAGAATTCTATAAACTTGATCGCATGGCTCCAGGACCTTGCTAGTCTCTGTCTCTGGCCTAGCCCTGGCTTTGATGATCTAGAAAGTTGTTTAGGTGGTGAAGTCACCCCTTGGGATATGGGCTCACATAGAGCTTCGCCAGACCCAAGAGGTCACGAGAAGAATTTGATAGAGGTATGGCTCAGAAATCTCAAATACGAAGGGATTCTTTGGAACTGTAAGGACCTAAGTTGTGAGTAGCCCCTAAGTAGATACTGTACATGTGACACTTCAAAGGGAAGGGTCTCTCCAGAGAATGGCTCCATCATCAGTTTTTAAGCAAACTTGTTAGTGTTGTCTTGTTTCCCATGTCATTCATTCATAAAAAGAACCATGCTTATTTTAAAGTGTAACCCAGAATTTAAAATGTGTAAGGAAAGGACATTGCTTCCAGCATTTCAACTTTTAAACCCGGTGTTGACACACACACAGCAAGGATTCCTGTGGGGTCTTGAGTCACCTGGAGACCGGTCAGGTATGACCACATCCACCTCCAGATACACCTTGAATGCACCCATCTCTTCTTTCACCTCTAGTTTCCAAACCTCCACCTGCCCTTGCCGGGCTATCAAAGCCTCCTTCCTAAACCCTAGCCTGCTTTGTTTCCAGCCCTGCGGCCTTCCAGCACATTCCTCTCATACCCGTCTGAGGAATCTCTCCTTTGCTTAATACTTTTCAACGACCTTCCATTCACATCAGATAAAATTTTTTAAAAGCTGCAGGGAAGCCCGTCTGGGATTGCCGCTGCCTCTGTAGCAACTGCATTCCCTCCACCCCACTTTGCCCCAGTGGTGGCCGCACTTTGGGTTTCAGGATTGCCATGAGACCTCCCACCTCCAGGCCTTCCTCCCCTGTTGTTTTACTTCCCAGACCCCTCGTTTCCCAGCTCTTCATCTTGCTACAGCTTATTCATCCGACAAGATCCAACCTAAGATGTACTTTCTCTGAGAAGACTTGCCTTTCTTTGTACCTCTGCATTTCAATTAGATTCCACACAACCCTGGGGACACTGCCTGCCCTCCCCCGCCAGCCCTTATCATTCAGTATTGATTGATCGATGTGCTTTCCTGATAAGACTGTTCAGTTCCCTGAAGACCAGGACTGGGAGGGTTTCCTTGACTCTATCCACAACCTAGAAAGAACTATTCCGTGTGGTTCTACTGCCCAGATCTGGAGCCAGATTGCCTGGGGTGAATTCTAGCTCTGTCCTTCTGACCTGGGATAAGTGACCTGCCACCCTTGTTTGTCAACTTCCTTGTCAGCAGAAAGGGGCCACTGAAGTACCTACTCCATTGGATTTCTTTATCTGCAAATGGGAATTCTGGTAGGTTCTTTCCATAGTGGGAAATTGTGAGGCTTTACTTAGTTCATATGCGTAAAGTGCTAGAAAAATTCTATGATAAACAATGTTAGCGACACTTTGGTGGCTCAGTCAGTGAAGCATCTGCCTTCGGCTCAGGTCATAATCCCAGAGTCCTGGGATCGAGTCCCACATCAGGCTCCTTGCTCAGCAGACAGCCTTCTTCTCCCTCTGCCTGCTACTCCCCCTGCTTGTGCTCACTCTGTCTCTCCCTGGCAAGCAAACAAAATCTTAAAAAAAAATTAAAAAATAATAAAAAAAACCAATGTTAGTTATTTTAGCAGGCACTCAATATTTTTGATAGAATTAATTCATTCATAAAGCTGTGGTCACAGATTTCCTCCTCACTTTGGACAATTCTTCCTTGATTTAAACGATATAAAACAATACCGAGAAAATAAAATTCTCTTGCTTAACATAATTAAGAATGACAACTTTCCCTTCATCAAGAAAGATATCACAAACAATACTGAAAGTGCCAAATCTGCCACATATGCCTACTGAGAGGTCGAAATGGATATTTTTTTATGCTTTCTTTGCCTTTCCTTCACGATCCAGGCCCATAATGATGACTCATGCAGGATCCCAAATTTGGCACTTCTTTTTTCTCCCCCAAGCTTGATCGAAATATAATTGACATATAACATGGTGCAGAGTTAGGGTGTATAAGGTGCCTATGTGATACACGTACATACTGTGAAATATTTACCACAATAAGGTTGGTTAACGTATCCTTCACCTCACAGAATTACCGTTTGTTGTTGTCATGGTGAGAACGTGAGAGCTCTACCCTCAGCAACTTTCAAGTATACAGCACAGTACTGCTAACTAAGGTCACCACGCTGTGCCTTGCATCCTGGGATCTGTTCATCTTATTCATCTTATAACGGAAAGTTTGTAACCTTTGACCAACATCTCCCCATTTCCCCCACCCCTCAGCTCCTGGCAACCCTCATTCTACTCTCTGTTTCTATTTTCTATTAGTTCGATCTTCTACAGTCCACATAGAAATGAGATCATACCGTATTTGTCTTTATGTCTGATTTATTTCACTTAGCATAATGCCCTCATGGTCCGTCCATGTTGTCACACATAAGACTTCCCTCTTTTTAAATTACAGAATAATATTTCGATGTCTATAAATATGGAATGCAATGAAATATATATATTTATATTATAAGATATTATATATATATATAATATTATATATATTTATTTATTCATCCGTCAATGGACCCTTAGGTTGTTTCTACGTTTCGGCTACTGTGAATAATGCTGCAATGAACACGGGAGGGCCAGTGTCTCTTCAAGATAATAATTTCACTTTCTTTGAATATATACCTTGAAGTAAGATTGCTGGATAGTATGGTAGTTTTATCTTTGATTTTTTGGGAGCCTCCATACTGTCTTCCACAGTGGCTGCACCAATTTACATCCTCACCAACAGTGCACGAGGGCTCCCTTTTCTCCACATCCCCACTGGCATTTGTTATCTCTCGTCTTTTTGAAAACAGCCATTTGAACAGATGTGAGTTTCCCTGATGATGAGTGATGTTTAGCACTTCTTCATATACTTGTTGACCATTTGTATGTTTTCTTTGTAGAAAGGTCAATTAAAGTCCTCTGCTCATATTTTAATCAGAACTTTTTTTTCCTTTTGAGTTATGGGAGTTCTTTATACATTTTGGATATTAACCCCTTATCAGATGTATGGTTTTCAATACTTACTCGCATTCTATAGGTTGCTTTCTCATTTTTGTTGACTTTTTTTTTTTCCTGCGCAGAAGCTTTTTAGTTTGATGTGGTCCCACTTACTCATTTTTGCTTATTGTCTTTGCTTTTAGTATCATAATCCAAAAAGAAATCATTGCCAAGACTGATGTCAAGATTTTTTTCCTTTATTTAATTCTAGTTTTCTGGTTTCAGGTCTTACATTCATGTCCTTAATCTATTTTGAGTTAATTTATATGAGTGGTCTAAGACAGGGGTATAGTTTCATTCTTTTGCATATGGATATCCAGTTTCCCCACCATTTATTGTGAGACTACCCTTTTCCCATTCTGAATTTTTGGATTCCTTGTCAAATAGTAGTTGACCATGTATGTGTGGGTTTATTTCTGGGCTCTCAATTTCGTACCACCGGTCTATGTGTCTGTTTTTATGATAATAACCGTCCTGTTTTGATTATTATAGATTTGTAATGAAGTTTGAAATCAGTAAAACAAACTTGGCACTTCTTTTGAAGAAAAATCTGGAAAATCTCTGTTAATAAAGACACGAGGTATTTTATTCTTTTTTTTTCCGTAATTTTTATTATATCACAATGTATTTATTACGGACATGGCCATAGAGAAAATGTAAGAGTTGTCAACTTCTTGACTGATGTCAGGAAAACTTGCCTCAAGTAATATTAGCTCCCTATATGTTTGGTCTCTCTTCCTTCTTTAAACGAATACACCCATTACATGAATTGAAAGAACAGTGACAAATAATGTTTGTTTCTGCTCAAATCTTACCTCTCTGTGGTTGTAATGCCTCTTTTAAGCTCACTGTGTCTTTATGATTATTTTCCATACTAGCCCATCATTCATCACAACAGAAATCTGTTTGTGCTTCACAAAGTTTAGAAAAATAATTGTGACCCTGATGCTAATATAGCCTATTATGTTAGAATGGTTTTTCTAATAATATACTGAGCCATGATTTGGATGCGTAATTATTACCTTCGAATTGGACAAAATAATATAGAATTTTGCAAATGCCAGTATACCATATCCTAGATTCTTTTTACTATTTTCTAAATAACATACATAAGTATGTGTAGACTTTGCATGAACATTGAAGAAAAATATCCTCTGGTTTAAAATGCAAATAGTTTACAAATTCTCTCAGGGCATGAGTGAGTTGCCTGCTTTACTGAGTTTTAAAAAGGCTTTTGTACATAAAATTACACCTTAATTTAGTGAATCAAACCCATACCTATTTTGGTTAGAAGATTGGAACATAATTAATGTCTTGAGTTGTTGGCTGGTTTATCCTTGGCAGACTAAATTTAGATGCATAGAACCATTTTATACTGAAGGCCATTTTATTTGTTATTTGATAAGTTCCATTTCTTATGTAAAATAAGCCTGTATATCTTGGGGGCACCTGGGTGGCTCAGTCAGTTAAGCATCTTCCTTTGGCTCAGGTCATTGCCTCAGGGTCCTGGGATGAAGCTTTGGGCAGTTTCCTGTTCAGCGGGGAGCCTGCTTCTTCCTCTCCCTCTGCCCCTCCCCCCCTTATGTTTCTCTCTCTCTCTCTCTCTCTCATAAATAAAATCTTCAAAAAAAATAATAAAAAGTAAAACAAGTCTGTATATATTTCTACAGCTTTTCACTCCCCATTCCCAGATTATCCTACTATCTAACTCACTGTTTAAATTTCTGGCAAGCTTATGCTTGTATATATATTTTTAAATATAAAAATAGAGTCCTATTGCATATACTGCTTGATAACTTGATTCTTTTCACTTAGTAAGTATCGTGAAAATCTTGCCACTCAGTAAGTTCAATTTTTACTTGTTTTTTTTAAACTATAGCCCTGTTTCTGAGGTCATATTTCTCAAGGGCTCAAGTGCTAAAATACTGACTCTGCAAATCAATATCTAGGTATGAGTCCAAACAGTCCAAACAGCTGCACAAATGCAGCAGTCAAACATGGATACTAGGTATTAGTCTTGCAAAGTGCTAGGTTTTGCAAATACCTCTCCAGTAGCCAAGGACAGTCCAGGGTGCAAAAGTCTATTGTTCATAATTCAATCAGTTTTATAACACCTACATATATATAGTGATTAAAATAATCTTCCTGTTCAAAGTACAGATGTATATCCATTTTACTGCCTAAGTGTAGATTCCCACTTGCTGAGATCAGGCTATATCAAATGTAGTTTGGCACATTCTGTCTGCCTAACCCTGGAAATTGTCTTGATTTGGACAACAGGTTGGAGTGGTTTTTCTTTACTGCAGCTTGAACAGCCTCCCAACCCCACTTTTTTATTGTGATATTATATACAGTCATATCTTGTTATATTATGCTTCACTTTACTGTGTCACAGATATTGTGTGTGTGTGTGTGTGTGTGTGTGTGTGTGTAAATATGACCTCAGAAACAGGGCTATAGTGTATGCGGGGCTAAATCCCAGAACCCTGAGATCACGACCTGAACCACAACTAAAAGTCAGAGGCTTAACTGACAACACTGCCCAGGCGCCCCAAACAAATAAATCATAAATCTTTGAAAGGAAAAAAGAAAAGAAAAAGAGAAGAGAAGAGAAGAGAAGAGAAGAGAAGAGAAGAAAAAAAAGAAAAGAAAAGAAAAGAAAAGAAAAGAAAAGAAAAGAAAAGAAAAGAAAAGAAAAAAGAAAAAAGAGCTTCTGGAAAGGATTTGCCATTCTAGATGCCATTAAGAACATTCATGATTCTGGGGAAGAGGTCAAAATATCGACATTAATAGGAGTTTGGAAGAAGTTGATTCCAGCCCTCATGGATGACTTTGAGGGGTTCCAGACTTCAGTGGAGGAAGTCACTGCAGATGTGGTGGGAACAGCAAGAGAAGCAGCATTAGAAGTGGAGCCTGAAGACGTAACTACATTGCTGTGATCTCATGATGAAACTTTAGCGGCTGAGGAGTTGCTTCTTACGGATGAGCACAGAAAGTAGTTTCTTGAGATGAAAACGACTCCTGCTGAAAATGCTATAGAGATGTTGAAATGACAGCAAAGTGTGTAGAAGATTACCTGAACTTGGTTGGGAGAGCAGTGGTAGGGTTTGAGAGGATTGACTCCAATACTGAAAGAAGTTCTACTGTGGGCAAAATGCTGTCAAACAGTATCACATGCTACAGAGAAATCATTCGTGAAAGGAAGAGTCAATGGATGCGGCAAACTTGATTGTTGTCTTCCGTTAAGAAATTGCCACGGCTGTCCAACCTCCAGCAGCTACCACCCGGATCAGTCCCCAGCCATCAGCACTGAGGCAGGACACCCCCAGCAGAAAGATTACAACTCACCAAAAGTTCAGATGATGGTCAGCATTTTCTAGCAATAAGGCATTTTTAAAATTAAGATATGTACCTTTTTAAGGCATAATGCTACCGCATACTTCCTAGACTACAGGATAGTGTCAACATAACTTTTATATGCACTGGGAGACCAAAAAATTCATTTGACTCACTTTATTGTGATATTTACTTTATTACAGTAGTCTGGAACCAAACCTGCCGTATCTCCAAAGTATGCCTGGTACAGAACATGAAAGTTACCATCTTAACCATATTTAAATGTACAGGTCAGTGGCGTTAAGTACGTTCACATTGCTGTGCAACCATTGCTTAAGCTCTTTGGAGTTAAGTAGCAAGATAGACTATACTTGTCTTTGGATGTCCTTCTCTGTTCAGCAGTGATTGACGAGAACATACAGCTAATCAGAAGTACCTGGAATTTCTGGGTACTTGAAATCTTATTCTATGTAAAGTGCTTCCTGATACTGTATTAAATGACTGTTTAGAATGGTTTCGAGTTTTTTAGCTATTACTTTAAAGTATAGAGCTTTGTAGAAATCTGCTAGTATTAAGTACATTAATCAATACCAGGACATGACTTTCTCAGAACTTGGCCTTCGAAAGTGGATACTTCATTCCTCTCAACTTCCCAAAGTTCTGAAGGATATCAGTGCTACTTCGTCTTTTATCAGATAATTGCAAACTTGGGTGCAGAGAAAACCACACAACATGGTATTTGTGTGGTTTGATTACACAAAGAATAACTAATCAGACTGCTTTTGCAAGGCACTCAATGAGGCAGCTTTGAGATTGCACCCAATCACTGGTTCTAGGAGTTCCATCCTTGACAAGATTGAACAGGTGGGCTCTTTGTAAAGCCAGCCTTCCTCTGCATCTGTCACTTGGCTCCAAGGACAGTCCATGCTAAGCAGACATGGCATTTGCCTCTGATTGCCTTCCTGTACTCTTTAAAGAGTGCAAACAGACATTGTAGGTTAGACCAGCATGTCTCATGTTCATTGCTGTCCACGCACTTGTGCTTGGTCAGACAGACCCGAGCAGGTAACCCAATGTGGGAACATCAATTCTGACTTGAATTTTTCTTTTGAATTCCCCATCTGGATCTACTCATTTTTGCTGTGTTAATTCTGAATGAGTGTGCAAAGCCTGGCCAGGCCATTGGTCTTCTGATACTGTCCCTTCGTTTTATTATCGCACATGCAGAGTTTGCCGATGTGTGCCCCAGCCTGATGTCCTCAGAGCAGTCTTTGGGAATACCGGAACTCATTTCTTTTCCTCTTATTACCTCCTCCATTACCGTCACCATCCTGGTAATGTGGTGCCTTCTTTCTGCATATTTCATGAGATACTAATTTGAGATGACGAACTATTTCTTGGAATAGAGGCTCTCAGACTTTTTGATTTCATGATCTTTTTACATTCTGAAAAGTTATTGGGGACCTCATAGAGCTTTTTCTCATGTAGATTATATTAATATTTATCCCATTGGAAAGTAAAAGTGAGAGATTTTTAAAATATTAGAATAAAAGCTGTCAGAACAATGATATCATTATGTGCCACATAGCCTCTGAAAAACTCTACTGTATTCTCATGAGAGAAGAAGATGTAAAAAAGCCATAATGTCTTAATTTTGTTGTGAAAATAGTTTTAACTTTGCAGCACCCTTGCAAGGATCTCACATACTGTCCGGGGCTCCCAGGACCACACTTTGAGAACTATCCTCCTAGAAGAAATTTTTTTTTAAGAAGATCTTCATACTCTCTAACACAGTACTATTACACAGAACCCAAAGGGCGTATTTTAGGAAAAGATATTTGGTAGCATTCTTCTTGACTTGGAATGTAGGTGGGAAAGGTGCTTGGAAAAAAAGATTTTTTTTTAAAACTCTGAGATACTTTTCTCATAGTTAGATTAAATCTATTTTTTCCCACCTCCTACATCTCACAAAGTTAGTCCTCTGTCAAGACTAGAATCTTCAGTTATAGTTAAAGAATTCTAGTATAGAAATAAAATGATAAAATGATAAAAATGAATATAAAACTAAACTTCTTTCAACCCCTGTGTTGAAGTCCAGTTAATGGACTTTGTGGCTATTTGAGCCCTGTGTTTGAAATGCAGTTCAAATAAGGACAAAGAAATGTTTCCCTTGGATGCTCATTCTGCAAGGAAGGGGCTTTGGGGGTGGGGGGCATTGATGGCATTTCGGGAAAATGCTATTAAAGCTACTTGCTGCTGGAGATTTCAGGGGAAGCCACAAGGAACCAGAAGCGACTGAACTGTCACAGCAACAAAAATGAAACTGAAAGGAAAGGTTGTGATTTAGGAATGAGAGGGTTCAGGCTAGCATTTGGGGACATGTGTGCATGGATTTATATTTACACACAGTGAGCATATAATAATTAGTAGTCACCCCGCAAGGCAGGCAAGTAGTAGCCCAGTGAAGTGGAAAAGGCTGAATTTAGAAGTCGGTCTGTCTTGACATCTACTTTTTTTTAAAGATTTTATTTATTTATTCGACAGAGATAGAGACAGCCAGCGAGAGAGGGAACACAAGCAGGGGGAGTGGGAGAGGAAGAAGCAGGCTCATAACGGAGGAGCCTGATGTGGGGCTCGATCCCAGAACGCCGGGATCACGCCCTGAGCCGAAGGCAGGCGCTTAACCGCTGTGCCACCCAGGCGCCCCTGTCTTGACATCTACTTAACGTCTAACCATGCAAGTCCAGCCAACGACTTCATCTCTCTGAATGTATCTTCTCATCTAGGAAATAGTATTCGAATACCCGCTTGGCCAGGTGATCATGAAGAGGTGAGATAGTAGTTTCTGCACATGTAGTTGATTAATAAGTGATAGCAGAGAAGATTGTTAGGAAATGAAAAGTCACATCGTGATAACTATAGTGAGGACGATTGCACACTTGGTGCCCCACGGACCCCCCAAAGTCTAAGGGAAAGGGGAGCATCAGCAACTTTGCTGCCACCTAAGTCTCCAATTTGGCCTTGACCTCCTGAGATCCTCCCATTCTCCTGCAGGCGCAGCTGAGCTCTGAGCTTAGTGTGACATCAGACTGGAGGATTGGCGGGGGGGGGGGGGGGGCTCACGCTGTGGAATCGCTCCAAGACCAGCTCTGCAGAGGCTGGGAGAGCGGTTCTTTTCTGACCAGACTCTGCTTTCCAAAATCACATGCAAGATCACAGTATTGGTTGGTAAATTTCTTTCATCAAAGGTCAATAAAAGCATCCACTGCCTTCCACTGAAAGTGAAACATGGCAATCCTGCTGGCATTTTATACTAAGGAATATGGAAAATAGGTCTCGCTGATGAGTTTTGTCTTCCCTGCCGGTATTATTGCCTGTGTAAGTTAGAGTGTTAATGCTTCGGATGAATCACTCATGGCAATGGCTAGACGTTTTCTCATTATTAAGAGTGGTGTGACTTTTTATGTCCTACCCAACTTCCCTCCCTCTCTTTGAACCCTTTGCAACTATCTAATTTGTCAGCACTGGCAAATTTCACTTATGTGCCACTTTCTCCATCTCTCAGATAATTAACAAAGGTGTAAAAGATGAGGGGAGAACAGAAAGGAATGAGACATGTTTCAGAAGTTTTTAATAACATAAGACTACATTTAAAGTTGTGAAATTGACATTTAAGAAAAAAAAAAAAACCCACACACCTTAGTAATAGGATTCTCCACCCTTCCCAACCAAGGTGATTTTTCTGAACAAGGTGATTACTCTGAAACTTTTATTAGAGAGAAAGAACAATTTCAAAACATTGCATTGTTCACTAGCTGTTGCTCAGGGTGCATGTGTCACCTTTCATTTTGCTAGGTGCTTCAGGGGATGCTGACCGCCCTCTGGGTGATCCAGGGACATCAATACAGGATTCAAGAAGAGGCAGGGAAGAGATAAACAGTGTTGGTGAGGATGTGGAGAAAAAGGAACTTAGGCCCCACTGGTAGGAATCCAACTTAGTGTGGCCACCATGGAACACAGTATGGAGGCTCCTCAAAAACCTATAAGTAGAACTATCATATGATCATCCAACAATCTTACTCCTGGGTGTGTATCCAAAGGAATCGAAATCAGAGTCTTCGAGAGATAGCTGCATGCTTATGTTCATGGCAGCATTATTCACAATAGTCAACACATGGAAACAACATCAGTATCCATGGATGGATGAATGGGTAAAGATGTGGTATATACATAATGGAGTATTATGGGGCCACGAGAGAGAGAAAAATCCTGCCCTTTGCAACAACTTGGATGGATCTTGAGGGCATTATGCTAAGTGAACTAAGACAGAAAAAGACAAGTACCATAGGATATCATAGATATATGGAATCTGAAAGCTGGGCTTGGAGAAACAGAGAGAAGAGTGGTAGTTACCAGGAGTTGGGGGATCAAGGAAATGGAGAGATATTGGTCAAAAGGCACAAGCTTTTAGTTATAAGATTAACAAGATCCGGGGATCTAAGGTACAGCATGGTGATTATAGCTTATAATACTGTATCATACAGTTAACATATCTTAAACTTATACAATATTATATGTCAATTATACCTCAATAAAGCCGGGAGAAGAAAAATTAAGAAGAAGAGGAACAAGGAAGATGGGAAGGAAACAAAAAAGTCACACCATTCTCTACTTGCCAAGATTCAGTGAAATATTTGATTCTCTCTTGGGCTGCAAGTTGGACTATTCTTTTGGAAATCTCCAGTGTCACAGGAACTGGCCAAGTGATGCCAGACCCATTAACTGCCTGGCTTTCCTTTGGAGTTAGAGAAACCTAAATCACGACCACCTTGTTTTACACAATGACCAGGAGCTATGATCCAACATCACCAGCAGCCTCGAAAGCTTAGCATGTCAGCTGAGTGCAGTGCCCATGGATGACCTCGTATCAGTAATGAATTGGGCACCTGCTATGTCGTATTCCAGTGTAGACAGCTAAAGCACAGTTGGCTCCCCTTAAGAACATACAATATATTTTCTAAGAAGACAAATTAGAGGCATACAACAAACTGACACGGAACGCTGACAGCATTAGATGAAGTGGCCACATGAGGGAGGGCTAGAGACTTCACAGTGGAGGCGGGTTTGTGCCTTAGGGCCCCTCAGGATGATCTTTTGAGAAGGGAGGAAATACCAGAATGTTTTAATTTCTATTTTTGTGAAGCTTTAAAATGCACATTTACAATATCCATAAAGCAGGACATTTATGTAGCGTATAAATCCACATGCACAAATGTTTCACTGAGAGGGACCTCGTTCCCCAAGGTTTTGAGACCACTCCAGCAGGCAGCGAGAGCTGAAGGAGGATAGGGAAGGGTGGAGGAGGTCAATGGAGGCTCAAGCCAAGAGGTGATGAGACATGGAATTTGAATGGACATGAGAGAGAAGAGAGAATATTCCAGTCCAGAAGACAACAGGAGTTGAAGAAAGCAGTTGGGGTGACCATACAGTATTCCTGAGGCTGGGAGGACACTGACCAGTCTAGGGGGGAAGGGAATGTACTTAACACTAGAGTGACTAACAGACCAAAGTTTGTTGCCAGAGTGAGCACGGGCGGGCATCCAAATCCATTATTGCAGGGTGGGACGTGAGGGGAGGAGGACATAAAGAAGAGAGACTTGATGTTTAGGAATTTTTGACGTGAGCTCTGACAGGTTGAGTCATGTTTAAGGAAAGCTCACTTGCCAGCAGAATTAGGCCTGGATTGAACGGAGGGAGGAATAAGGTAGGGATTTTCAGTAGAAATAGGGACAGAAAGTGAAAGCAGATTGTATTTAAATGGTAAAGGGACAAGGTGAGTCACACATGATTCTAGAGTGAGGGACTAAGATTGTCCTCAAATTCATTGTCCAGGAAGATCTGTCCAACAGAGAAAGCTAAATGCTAAGTAAGCTCAGACTCTGGGGTAGAGAGACTAAATTTAAAATTAAGCCTTTGCCACTTACTCCAGTTGTGTGACCAAAGCAAGATACTTCAATTTCTTTTGCTTGTTTTCTCATCTGTAAAATGGGGTCTTATGATCCCTGTAATGTGGGGTTATTGTGAAAACTGAATAGGATAATGCACTTAGTGTTTTTGCAAAAGACTAAAGATAGTTAGAACTCACTAAGGTTTTTTTAATTAATAAAAATCCAATTTAATTGAAACAGCAACAAAATATAAATATTAATGGGATTAGATGCTCTTTGAAAATGAACTTTGAAGAAAAATATATAGATAACAATTTTCTATTGATATAGCTTTTTGTTCCCTGGATTTATTTGTACTTAGCATTTCATGCTTCTAAAAGTAAACATTTAATTTTCAGTCATGCTTTCTTGTTTGAAAATCCCACCCTCCCTTCCTCCATAAACTCATATTCCATGAGTGGTAATGGCATTCATACTTACTATGCTCTCAAACTTTCGTGGAGCTTATTAAAACGTAGATTGCTGAGTCCCACTCAGGGTTCTGATTAGATCCCAGGTGATGCAGTGTTGCTGGTCTGGATCACCTCTTTGAAAATCACAGCTTTTTTAAGAAAATAGAGTCCCAAGGTTTACTTCCCAGGTCCACACCAGGTTTGGATCCTGCAGTAACTCTCTCATTCTATCAGCTGGAGACAAGTTGGCGGTGGTGGCTTGGCATGGGGATGGAAATATGCCGTATTGTTTTCATTTCCTTGGTTGTAGCTTGGCTTCTGTTTCTTACATGTGAGAAATAATAATAAAAAAAAAAGAGACAGAGGGGCGCCTGGGTGGCACAGCGGTTAAGCCTCTGCCTTCAGCTCAGGGCGTGATCCTGGCATTATGGGATCGAGCCCCACATCAGGCTCTTCCGCTAGGAGCCTGCTTCTTCCTCTCCCACTCCCCCTGCTTGTGTTCCCTCTCTCGCTGGCTGTCTCTATCTCTGTCAAATAAATAAATAAAATCTTTAAAAAAAAAAGAGAGACAGAAATGAATATAGACTTTGTATCTTCAGAGAGACACAACAAAGCTTTGTTCTTCCGTTAGAAAGTCATCTTAGAGTTTTTCTCTGGGCCATGTGGGAAGAAAGTCAAAATGCCCCCAGCCCCCTCTTCCTAAATCCTTTCGTGTGGGTGATTGGATGTTTCTGTAATGAGATTTAATGACAGTGGCTCTCTTGGCACTGGCTCTAACTCATACAATTGGGTCAAACAAAAAATGTGTTCTGATATGGAGATTTTGTTTACAAGTCCAAGCTTATGCTAAAACTTACAATCTTTAAAGATTTAATTTTTTTAAATTGTGGTATAATGCACAGAGTATGAAATTTACGATCTTACCCTACTTAAGTGTCCAGCACAGTAATGTTAAATACATTCATCTTGGGCAACCAAGCTCCAGAACTCTTGCATTGTCCCCAACTGAAACTCTGTACCCCTTAAACTATCATTCCTTATTCTTTCCTTCCTCAGTCCCTGGCAACTACGATTTTCCTTTCTGTTTCTAGGAGTTTGGCTATTCCAAATATCTCCTATAAGTGGAATCTTACAGTACTTGTGTGTGTATGTGTGTGACTGGCTTATTTCACTTAGCATAATGTCTTCAAGGGTCATGTTGTGGCACGTATTATTAGACTACCCTTCCTTTGTAAGGCTGAATAATATTCCATTACATGTATAAACCACATTTTGTTTATTCATTCATCTGTCTGTGGACATTTGGTTTGCTTCCACCATGGGTGTAAACATATCTCTTTGAGACTCTGCTTTCAGTTCTTTTGGGTGTATACCCAGAGGCAGAATTGCTGAGCTATATGGTAATTCTATTTTTAAATTTTGGGGGAATTGCCATACTGTTTTCTTTAGCAGCTGAGCCATTTATATTTGTACCAACATCGCGCAAAGATTCCAGTTTCTCCACATTCTTACCAACACTTCCTTTCCTGTTTTGTTTTCTTTTTCATAGTAGCCATCCTAATGGCTGTGAGGTGGTACCTCATTGAGATTTTGATTGGCATTCCCCTAATGATTATTGGTGCTGAGCATCTTTTCACATGCTTCTTGGCCATTTGTTTATTTATTTGGAGAATTGTCTGTTCAAGTCTTTTGCCCATTTTAAAAATAGCGTGATTTGGGGTTTTTGCGGTTGAATCGTAAACCTTCTTTATATATTCTGGATAGCAACACTTTATCAGATATATGATTTGCAAATATTTTCTCCCATTTCCATAATGTTAAGGGTTGACTTAAAACTCTGTTAATTGTATCCTTTGGTGCACAGAAGTTTTAAGTTTTATGTAGCCCCATTTATCTATTTCTCCTTTTGGTGCCTGCACTTTTGGTGTCATATCCAAGAAATCATGACCAAATCCCATGTCATAAAGCTTTCTCCCTGTGTTTTCTTTTAGTAGTTTTATAGATGTAGCTCTTACATTTAGGTCTTTGATCCATTTTAATTAGTGTGTAGGGTTTAAGATAAAGGCTTAACTTCCGCCTTTTCCATGTGGATATCCAGTTTTCTCAACACCATTTGTTGAAAAGACTGTCATTTTCCATTTGAATGGTCTTGGCATCCTTGTTGAAAATCATTTGACAGTATAGCTGAGGACATATTTAGTGCTCAGTAATTTTCAACTATTGTTAGCACCAGTATTATCATCTAAAGGTTGAAATCTCTAATTGGAACCTGAGCTGACTTGAAATGTGGTGAAACCAGACTGCCTCCTTGAGCATTTTACTACTCCTTTTTAAAAGATTATAGCAGCAATTTACAGTTTCACGAATTGCTCCATCATCCACCATGGGAGGAATATTCCTCGAACATCAATAGGCTTCCTCTGTTCACAGACTTCCAGTGTCTATAACTTGCCTGGAGTATGAAATCCATTTTTCCCACTTCAGCATGGAGAGGATTCTCACTGGAGCCTTAGTATCCTCATCCACTGTACGTGCATGCCCTGGGTTCATGTACGGGAGGAATCCAGGCCACGGTTGTGTGTCTGTTTGTAAGAGGTATTCGTTCAGCCTGTATTTCTCCCCCTCAAAGACAATGCAGAACATATTTTCTCCTCCAGTCTTATCAAGAGAATGATATCTGCAAACATGACCCATCAGTGTGACTTCTTATTATCTCTGCTTCCTCTGCCTCTGGGAACTATAGCAGGCCAAGAAAATGCCTACCACTATAGACACCCTGGGTTAGTACAAAGAACAGATTTTAACTCGCTTTCTCCTGTGTCAGTACTGATAGTCAAATGTACCTCATCTCACTGGAGTCCTAAGGACAGGACCAGAATGAACTTTTAGAGGTGTGTGTATTGACAGCAACAAGAACTGTCCGTTGGCCAAGAGAGGAACAGACAAGTTACAAAGAAACACGCAATTTCACAATCTCTAAGAAGTTTTCTGTTTCTTTTCAGGACTTTTATATTATTCTGTGTTATTATCATACTTGATAACAGTATCTGCATTTTTACATGCCTAACATGTTACAGGCTCCAACCTTTGCCTCCTAAGGATTCTACAAGAAACTATCAGTTTCTATTTCCAGAGAGGAAGAAACTTAGATTCAGAAAGGGTAAGTAATTTACACAAGACCACACAGGTAAGAAGGGACAAAACCATATTTAAAAATAGCACAACTCTTTAATTGTGAAGATCACGCAAAGTCTAGGAAAACTGTCTTTTCTTGTTCATCTTCCTCATTCCACTGTGAGCTTTTCAAAGGCAAGGAAAGTCTTATTCATTATTGTATCTTTATTTTTTATTTTTTTAAGATTTTATTTATTTATTTGACGGAGAGAGAGAGAGAGACAGCCAGCGAGAGAGGGAACACAAGCAGGGGGAGTGGGAGAGGAAGAAGCAGGCTCCCATCGGAGGAGCCTGATGTGGGGCTCGATCCCAGAACGCTGGGATCACGCCCTGAGCCGAAGGCAGACGCTTAATGACTGAGCCACGCAGGCGCCCCCATTGTTGTATCTTTAACATCTAGCAGAGTGAGTGATTTTTGGTCAGTGAATGAATTGATAGATGAAGGGATGAATCAATGAATGAAATCTATGAACTGAAAAAAGTGCAGCCGCCTGATGGCATTACTTGAAGGGATCAAAAACCGTACGTACCACAGCTTCCGCGGCATGACGTCCTTAAAGATGAACATAAGCCATAAACGAAAGACGAAGATATGTTCCTTAGATTCTTATCTGGATGGTAAGAAGAATATTTTAGAAACATTGTGGCTTTGTAATTAAAGTTTCAGTTACTGAAAACTTAGGTACGTGGAACATCTAATTCTATATCAAGACCAGAAATGTAAGGAATTTCTCTCTTTTCCCAATTCCCAAGCAGAACCAAGACTACCATATTTACTATCATTTCTTTATACCAAAAAATTGAATTAGTTCTCAGAGACCCTACGATATACAGGGACATCAAACGAATGGCAAATTTCCAAGTACAGAATGCTCACCTAGAGGTAGAAACTTCATGGCATCCGTGTAATGTGCTATCAGGCTTTATGGAAAGAGCCTCTGGTCTAGTCAATGGAGAGAAAAACAAAAAATGTCGTAAGTCTTGCTGCACATATTTATATGTATTTTAAAGAAACAAAAAATAAGAATGTATATGTGTGTACGGCTACAGCTGTATAGAGACACGGTATTTTATTATCCCCACATATTGATAATTTGCAATGATCTTTATTACTTCCTTAAATCGCCATCACCCCCTGGTATCATTTTTCTGTAGCCTGAAGAAATTTCTTCGGTATGTTTTACAATGGTGTCTGCTGGCAATGAATTCTCAGTTTTTATATAAAAATATCTGCTTCGTAGTCATTTTTTGATAGAAAGTTTTGCTGTATATAGAATTATGGGTTGAGTTTTTTTTTTGCTTCCAATACTTCAAAGATATCCTTCCATCATTTCTGACCTCCATTGTTGCTAATAATAAATTACTATGATTCTTATCATTATTCCCTCATTATCATTTTTCTCTGGCTACTATCAAGATTTTCTCCTCACGGTTGGATGTTAGCAGTTTGACCGTGTGCAGAACAGAGTTTTCTTTGTACTTATTCTGTTTGGGGTTTGTGAAGATTCTTAGATCTGTCCTTTGATACAGTTATAAAATTTAGAACATTCTTTGGCCATTATAGTCTCGTTTTTTTTTTTTTTTCTCACTCTCATTCTCTCTGTCTTCTCCTTCTGTAATGCTTGGTTATCCCACTGGTCTCTGCAATTCTGTTCATGCTTCTTCAATCTTTTTCTCTCTGTTGCTTACAGTGAATATTTTCTTCAAAATCATTAGTAATTTTATTGCCATTATGTTCATCCAATAAATTTTTGTACCATAGTTATTAATTTCATCTCCAGAATTTCCATTTCAGTCTTTTTTTATTCTTTCTATTTCTTTGCTAAGATTCCACATCTGTTTATGTATTATTTATATGTCTGTTTTTTTAGAAGGAGCAAGAGAGAGAATGCAGCAAGCAGGGGGAGGGGCAGAGGGAAAGGGAGAGAGAGACTCTTAAGCAGGCTCCACCCACAGTGTGGAGCCCACATGGGTTCGGTCTCACAACCCTGAGGTGATGACCTGAGCTGACATCAAGAGTCAGACGTTTAACCAGCTGAGCCATGCAGGTGCCCCTCATAAAACTTCCTTTAAGACTCTGAACATATTAAACTTGCTACTCTAAAATCCTTTTCTGTTCATTGAAATACTTGGGTCACCTCAGTGTCCATTTCTATTGATTACTTTTAAAGAATGTGTGCCGCATTTTCCTGTTTATTGAGGTCTGGTGAGTTTTGATAGGATAATAGACATTATAAATGACATTGTAGAGACTCTGGATTCTGTGGCATTCTTCTGAAGAGTAGCTTTTGTTCTAGTTGGCAGTTGGCCTGGCTGGTTTTGAATTCCCAACTCACTTCCATATGGTAAGCAGCAGATGAAACCTCTGTTCGGTCCTTTCAATTTCTACCTCTTTTTGTTTGGGCCTTCCTGTGATCTCCTCCATACATGCTTCATTTGGAATTTTGCCAAGAATTTAATCAGATTTTTGAACATAGGTTTTTGTGTTCACCTTCTGAGATTCCCTTCCTTCCAGGAATTGGAAACTTGCTGGTTTCTCTGTGAGCCTCTCAGTCTGTCCTCTGGCACCTGAAGTCTGTAAGGTTGCAGATTTCTGCTGCCTAAGTACACAGAGATGGAGAAGTGTACCCCAGCAAGAAAAATCACAAATTTGTAGATACCACCATTGCAGCTGCCCTTTCAAGGGTAGATTCCCTTCTGGTTTCTGCCCACTTTTGGTCATTTCAAATAGTTCAAATAGTTGTTTTATTTTCTACTTGTCCAGATTTATAGTTGTTATCTCATTAATAGAAGCTGGAAGAGTCTGTACAATACTGGATTTAATAAAGAATTTCCTTAGCTTACATAAGGATTGTACATTTCAATTCATTTTAATGCTGTAAGGACTAAGAATTCTGCCAAATATTTTCTCAGCTTACTAATCCTTGGCACAGGTAGACAATAAATACTTGGCAACTTCCAATTATTATGCCCATGTGTTAAGCTCACTTTATACTTTCACTCTCTTTGTGATACTCTAAGCTAAATATTCTATGTTATGTGTGCGGTGGGGGGCACGGGTGACTGGGGTGGTCTGCAATGCCTAAACCTCTCTAAAAATTGAATTATCTATTCTACTTTTAAGAAAGTCTACACTGTTGGGAGGCTTAAGGCTCCTATGATTCCTGTTTCCCCAGATCTCTGAGCATCTTTGACGGTTTCCAAGCATTATTTGTTTGAAATGGGAGAAGGGAAAAGTATTTCTTTTAAGACAGCTGCTTCAAAAGCCAATGATGTAATATGGAATTAGAAAGAAAATCTATACTGTCTAGAACTTACGATGCACATTTTGTAACATTTCTCCAGAGTCCTGTTCAGAGAGTTTGGAAGCAGTTTTTAAGGAGATTTGAAGAATTATATTGTATGTCCAAACTGCAAACAGAATCAGAAATTGGAAAATAGACATTGGGGATACAAGTGAAAAGAGTTCATTTAGTCATACTGAAAAGCAGAATTGGGCTTTTAAAAATGGCATCACACCTCAGACTAGAACTTTTAAGGCAGCACTATATGATCACAATAGAATTCCCACACTGTTGTTTATTCTATATGCCAGTAGAAGAGGCATGGTTTATGTGAAAGAGATGAAACAATATATCATTTTTTCATCATCCCCCATCATTTGTTTTTTTAATTTTTAATTTTTTTATTAAGTTCAATTAGGCAACATATAGGACATCATTAGTTTTTGATGTAGTGTTCAATGATTCATTAGTTGTGTATAACACCCAGTGCTCACCAGATCACATGCCATGTTAAAGATTAAAAAAAAAAGTCATTATTAAATGCATTCTGATTAGCAGGTGTTTATAAATGCCAATGATTTCAACCAGGATGTTCATCAGAATTATGTTGGGTCCTTTTTCAAATATACAGGCCTGAACTTCACTTCCAAAGATATGGATTCAGTAGAACTCAAGTGGGGATTTGGGCATCTGTTGTGTTCTAACGCATTTTTAATTTTTTTTTAAATTAAGACTTTGCTTTTTTAGAGTAGTTTTAGGTTCACAGCAAAATTGAGGGGATGGTGCAGAGATTTCCCATTTACTCCCTACCCCCTACATCCACAGCCTCTTCCATTGTCAACATTCCCCACCAGAATGGTACATTTGTTAATAACTGATGAACTTACACTGACACATCATAATCACCCAAAGTCCATAGTTTACATTTGAGTTGGTGTACATTCTATGGGTCTGAACAAGTGTATATTGGCATGTATCCAGCATTTTGGTGTCGTGCAGAGTATTTTCACTCCGCGAAAAGTCCTCTGTGTTCCATCTATTCATTCCTATCATCAGCACCCCCACCCTCCATCTGGCAACCAATGATTTTTTTGACTGTGTCCATAGTGTTGCCTCTTCCAGAATGCCTATAGTTGGAATCACACATTATGTAGCCTTTTTAGGTGGGCTTCTTTCACTTAATAATATGCATGTAAGGTTCTTCTATGTCTTCTTCATGGCTTAAGAACTCATTTCTTTTTAGCACTGAATAGTATCCCATTGTCTGGACGTACTAGAGTTTATCCACCCGGCTTCCGAAGCACATCTTGGTTGATTCCAAGTTTGGGCAATTATGAATAAAGCTGCTATACACATCCATGTGTAGGCTTTTGTGTGGACATGGTTTTCAGCTCTTTTGGATAAATACCATGGAGGGATATTGCCGGATCATATGCCGAGAGTCTGTTGGTTTTGTAAGAAGCCACCAAACTGTCACCCAAAGTGGCGTGTACCATTTTACATTCCAATCAGCAACAGATGAGAGTCTCTGTTGTTCCACAGCTTTGTCGGCATTTGGTGGTGTCGGTGTTCTGGATTTCGGCCGTTCTAATAGTTGTGTGGTGGTGTCTCAGCATTGTTTTAGTCTGCAATTCCCTGATGACATGTGATGTGGTACCTCTCTTCATATGCTTGTTTGCCTTCTCTATAGAGTCTTCAGTGAGGTGTCTATCAAGGTTTTTGGCCCAAATTTTTTTTTTAAACTGGGTTATTTGTCTTACTGTTGAGATTTAAAAGTTCTATGTACATTTTAGGGAACAATTCTTTATCACATGTGTCTTTTACAAATATTTCCTTCCTGTGGGTGACTTGTTTTCTCATTCTCTTAGCATTGTCTTTGAGGGAACAGAAGTTTTTAATTTCCACGAAGTCCAGCTTACCGATTATTTCTTTCATGGACTGTGCCTTTCGTATTTTATGACAAAAGTCATTGCCCCAGCCAAGGTCATCTAGGCATTCTCCTATGTTGTCCTGCAAGAGTTTTATAGTGTCGCATTTTGCATTTAGGTCTGTGATCTACTTTGAGCTAATTTTTCTGAAGGGTGGAAGGTCTATGTCCGTACTGTTTTTTGTTTTTGGGTTTTTTGCACGTGGATGTCCAACTGCTTGAGCATTGTATGTTGAAAAGACTGTCTTTGCTCCATTGTTCTGCCTTTGCTCCTTTGTCGAAGATCAATTGACTGTATGTGAGCAGCACCTGTGTTTTGAAAGGGGCCCTTCAGGGATTCTATGAACATCCTTCAAGACTTCAAAGAAAAGTCTCACCAATAAGAACCCAATAATAAGTAGGTGCTCACAAGAAAGGAAATGATAGAAAGAGGAATGTTCGCTGTTTCACTGAAGTCAAAGTTGGAATACTTCAGGGCATAAAAAATAGATGCAGTGTTGCTATATGCTAGATTTAATGAAACTGAGCAAATCTAAGGGCATACGTTTTATGGGTTATTCTTGGTGTCATCTTTAAAGAATTACCTAAAGTGCATTAAAGTATTCTTCTGATGACAGATAAAGGACTTAAAAATCCAAACATGCATTTTATTCCCTTTCAGACCCAGTAAATGGGAAGCAGATTTCAACCACATACAGAATTTAATATGCACAGAGTTGCCTTCACTCCCTGGAGGCAAATCTAGTTTCTGGTTGAAATCATGTCACCATTGTAGCTGTTCCTGTTCTGCTTATTGAAAGAGCTCTTGCCATGATGGTAGGTTCTAAAATAGACTTCTTAAGAACTGAATCACAGCCAGACAAAAGTCACAGAGGTAGAAAAGTCCTTGTGAGAAATGAAGATGAACACCAACTCGTGACCTAGTTCCCATATACCTTCTTCTTCTGGAGTCTGCATCTCATTTGTAGTTTAAACGTTTGTAGAATAGCACTCTAAGTTTTTTGGATACAAGAACCAGATACATGAGTTGGTGCATTTAGTCACCGGCTCCTTTGATAGTCAAGTGCAAGCCAAGGAACGGAGAAAAGGGTAATGTTCTTGGGGACAATAATGATGCCCTCACATTCCAAACTTTTCATTGCTGTTGCTCTCATGATAAAGTGTCCTAACAAAGTCATCAATGCAAATGATCATGCCTGACAAAGAGCTTCCCCAATGACATCAAAGACTAATATCTTTTATATTCATTCGGTGCTTGAGAGGAATAAGCTTTCCAATGTCATGTATTTGGAAAATATTCTAAAGCTAAGATTACTGAAAAAATCAGAAACACAGGTAATTCCTAGAAACTTCATAGCTTTCAAATATTTTATAGTATGGAAAAATCTCACCTTGTAGTTTTTCCTCAGCCTGCAACTTTTCCCCAACAACCTTCTATTTTCCAGTGTTAAGAGTGTCTGGTAAATTTGTTATCAGGGGAAGTAGAGTACTAATACTGAAAGATATTAGATAAACTCCTATCAAAATCTCCATACAACTTTGTGAAGCTGAAGTAATGTCTTTCAGGCCATGGGTTGGATTCTAATTGCACAATGGTTAATAGTCCTCTGTAGACAACATCTGTGACAAAATAAAAGATACTGTTGTCCTTCGTAATCAAAGTGACATTAACAATGTTATTATGATATTTATGAGGCATTTCTAATATTAAATCAGTACTCATGACATCTAGGAAAGCAAAACAAAACACTTTTAGCTGCTATATATTGCCCACTAAAAGTGGATATTCCCCCCAAATGTTAAACATGGCTAACGAACATTCTCTATATTGAGCTCATTCTGTTTAGACTGAATTTCAGTCACAATCTTAGAGCAGGTAGGTCACACCTTCTCAGGGATTTGAATCCATAGCCCTTAGAATGATAGATAAGGGAAATGAGGAACACCTTGTCATTTTTACATTGACCAGGAATTATCTGCTTATCATTAACGCTCTCCCTTGACTTACATTCTGTGGCAATGATCTGAGTCAGTCCTCATCATATGGGATTAGCCAAAAATCCAGATCCAGAGACTTTGTTCATTAGGCTCAGAAGGACATGATGCAGGGTTAAAAACGATCTCATAGCAAGATTTAGCACATTCTGTCACCTGATTCCTGCTCTGAAGTGAGCTGGCTGAGTATGGGCTTCAGGCTGGACAGTTTAGGAATGGAGTAAAATGGATAACACCACCGGCTTCAAAGCATCCTCTTCCTGGCATGAAAACCATTCCTAGACCAGAGGGAATATGATGGTAAATGGAAAAGGGAGTCAAATTAAGTAAAATCGATGGTTCATGTCTTTGCTCTAGCTAGTTAATGCCGTTATCTACCGAGACCATGTGCACAGCATTTCCTTCTGCCTGTGCTAGCAGCGAGGGTGAGTTTCCATCCCTCCAGCTCCGCTTGCTGTGCTCCCCTGGCCCAGATGCTCAGTCAATCCCCGCCCAATCAGCCCGACTCTCTCTAAGCCACCGGGGGTGGGGGGATGGGGAGGGTGGTGCTGGGTGGGCGGGGAGGGAAGGATGGCCATGGCGAGTCTTGAATTTGTTCTGGAGACATCAGCCCAATGCTGGAGCATCCCTGGGGCGACTCTGTGTGCCTTGAGCTGTGGCCATTTTCTGAGCCTCCTTGGCGTTTGCCCACGAGTCAGGACAGCCCAGTGATTTCGAGTCAGCCTCTGGAATCAGAATCCCAGCTTTAAAGCTCAACTCTTCTTGTTGCTGTGTGACCTGGGCAAGATACTCAACCTCTTCAGCACTCAGTTTCCTATCTGTGGTGCAGAGAAGCATGGTTTCTACTCCTGACCTATAGGATTATGGGTGTCCTAAGCTTCCGTTTCCTTATTTGTAAAATGGTGTTAATAGGACTTACGTCTCAGGTCAGGTGAGTATTAAGTGAGTCCATTTATGGACAACCATTAACTGTGCAGGGCACTTGCTAAGTACAATGTAAGTGATAGCTATTATTAATGGTGGAAGGGATTAAGTAAAATAAGGAATACAAAGCAGACCGTGAACACTGGAAATATTAACTGCTTGAGCTTCTGTTTTGGTTCCTGATTTCCGTCCAGCTCCTGTTGGTGGACTACAGCTCTCTACCAATCCCAGTAAGCCTGGAGTGAGCTCTGATAATCATACTCCCTCTTCCTGGTCTCTTCTTAGGGGTTCAGCCTTGTCCCAGCCACTGCCTGGAGACCCCAGAGTCACAGTACTTACTGCTGCCTGCTCATCTTTGGGGCTGTCTATTCTCTCAAGATTCTGCTACTGTGTCTCACTCTCTCCTCCCTAGCCCCTTGTATGTTGGCACTTGTTTGTGTCAATGTTAAGTTTCCTGTACCTGTGTTTGAACTTTGTAGTTTGGATGGTGCTGACTTCCCTGGCCAAGGACACACAGATATATCCTCCCCTGCCCCAGGCTTAACCAGCCCCACATCTTCCTCCTGGAAGCCTTCTGCTGCCATTCCAGCACATCCTGCAGGTAAGCTCCCTTGGAATAGTACAGCGCCATCCATCAAAATAAGGCAATATACCATCATAAGCATTTTTAAGTATACAGTTCAGTGGTGTTGTGTTCACTTTGTTGTGCAAGCATCACCACCACCCAAGTCCAGACTCCTCATTTTGCAAAACTGAAACTCTTTACCCGTTAAACAACTCCTTGTTCTTCCCCTTCCCCCAAGCCCTGGTAACCACCATTCTACTCTCTGTCTATGAATTTGATTATCCTAGGTCTCTCATATAAATGGAATCATACAGTATTTGACCTTACGTGGCTGGCTTATTTCACTTAGCATAACGTCTCCAAGGCTCATCCATGTTGTAACATATGTTAGGATCTCCCTCCTTTTTAAGGCTGAGTAATATCTCATTGTATGTGTATATCGCATTATTACGTTGGTGGGCGCTTTGCTTGCTTTCACCTCTTGACTATTGTGAATAATGCTGTTATGAACATGGGTGTACGGATATTTCTTCAAGACCTGCTTTTAATTTTTTTGGGTACATATCCAGAAGTGGACTTGCAGAATCATATGGTAATTCTGTTCTTAATTTTTTGAAAGACAGCCATACTGTATTTAAGGGAAAACTTTTTTCCTTAAGGTTATCTTTGTGTTGTTTTATTCCACGTCTCACTCCGATATGAGTTACATAACTACAAATTGCATACCTGCCATCCAGATTGCAGCTTAGATGCCAATACTTGAGCCCCACCTTAACTTTAATTTTTGTGATCATTTCATGATGGAAGAATTTGGGTTGTAAAAACCTAAATACGCTGAAGAAAATATTAAAATGCCACATCAAGAAGAGAGGATCCACTAGGACATCTGGAAATCGTTAGCATCAATCAAGAAATTGTTGCCTTACAAATATTGCTACGAGTATTCCTTGTTAGTTATAAAAACTAGCTATCTGGGAGACGGAATGGAAAGGTAGTTTTGCTGAGTAAAGAGTAATTAGCTTAGACCCCAAGGAGAGCGGATGTTAGCTTTCATTTCTTAAATACCAGACTGGAAAGTTTTGTATTATGCTATCAAATTGTGATATTCCAGGGATATTCCACTGCCAGCTTTGTTCTCGGGCTTAATTCCGAACGGAAGCTCTACCACCTGGGGTCTCACGGTGACACCGAGCCTAACTGGAAGCATGTAGCAATGGGAAGGCACAGAAACAGAAAGTCCATAGAGAGGAAGTGTTTTTGAATTCTTGGGGAAAACATCCAGTGTCCATCAGGGACGAAGCCAAATGATAAGGAAAATCCACCATTTTATTTTCTCCCATCAGAAATTGATCTGAAATTTCATCATAGTGTTGAAGTGAGGTACTGCCTTCCAAAGAAAGTCTGGTCGGTTTCATCCTCGTTGGCGGTTTCCTACACCTACTGGGGAATTTTAGGTTCACGTCAATTTTCATTAACTCCTTGGATATTTTATTCTGTGGAAAAGAAGAATGTAGAGGATGAAACATTTCCCAGGTTCTGGTGAATATATATTCTTAAAATCTCAACTTCCAACTTCCAAAACAACCTAATGACTTTTCAAATGCCTTTGTAACCCTTCGACCTTAGACAAAGTCCTTTAGAATTGATTTCTCATAGGAGAAAAATGACCAAATGGAAAATGTTTCTGTTAAAATCGCTTGTAATATAATAAGCCGTTAGCTTGTTTTGCTTCTGGATGGAGGAAGATATCAGTGAATAAATTTTGGTTACAACGTGGGCCTACATTCAGGTTTTAGTGGCCCACCAGATCTATAATACCGTCACTTACAACACTGGTGCAGAATCTCAAAATTCAGCCCCAGATCCTGCACAGCCCCACCATTTCTCCTGGCAGCTTCTTTTCTGCAGAGCAGATCTACAGGACATTGGTGGTCACAGAGGGAGATTTCACAAAGGATTTTTATTTGACATTTTAATTGTCAGAGATGCAAAGAGAATATTTAGCAGGCCAAGTACTAAGGGTATTGGCCAACGTGTTTTGTAATAGGTATATTCGGATGCAGACCGGTTCTACTCTGCTAGAATGCTAGAAGAAAGAGGTGCTGCTTTCTGTTTTGTGTAATTAGTCTTAGTTCTCATTAGGCATCAAATAAAGAAAACATTTACTGCGTTTTACTTGCAGTTATCAAATTGTTAGGATTGAAAAGTGAAGGATTAAAAGATATTTTTGTTGTTTTTGTTTATTCCATCTTAAAAGTTGGAAATTTCATCCTTAAGTTTTATTTTACATCTTCAGTGCTTCCTTCACATCATGCTTCAATGGCAGTCTGGGTAGAACAGAGCAGATGGGAGGGAGGGCGTCAGTTGATTGCTCACGCAACCTCACGTAGCCGCCGCCTGGGTGAACCTCACGGGCCTCTTGGTCTTCTAAGCTGCTTGTTGATTGACCAGCCACTTAAAGTTATTTATTGTGAGCCTGCTCTGTACTAAACACTATGCTAGATGAACGTGGAAGAAGAACGGAGTGGGAACCATGCCTGCTTCAGGGAGCTGGGGGTGGACGGATATTAACAAATAACCAGAGCACGAAGTCACATCCTTCACTGAGTGCTTTGCGGAAGAGTTTGGGGGGCTATGGGAGGCAAAAGCAGGGGGTGTCCAGTGCAGAGAATGGATTGGAGAGTGAACATTAGTTGGGAAGCCCAGAAAAGAAGGCCAATGTGTTGTATTAAGGGTTTTGGAATATGACTCCTCTCGAGCTATTTGCATCTTTAAGGGGATTCTCCTGAACGGAAAAGCAGAGGCTGGCAGGTGCCCCAGGACAGGACAGCCTTCTCTCTGTGCTCTTGCCCACAGCTCTCTGTCCTACCGCCTCAGGCCACCTGAAAAGCATTGCGTCTGCCCTTCTAAAGCTCACCCACGTCTGTTCTAGACCCAGATTTTTTAAAAACCACTTTTATATCCTTTACATAGTTGAATACGTTAGGTCTGTTCTCAGTTTTAGGCTGAATTGTTACTGGCAAAGCACTTGCAGGGAGCACTGCAGAATCTCGCGAAGTCATATTTCTTTTTTCTGATGAGGCTCATTTTTTTATTGTGGTAAAAAAAAAAAATACCTGACATAGAATTTACCATATTAACCATTTTAAGTGCACAGTGCAGTAGTATATTGTTGACAACCAATGTCCAGAATGCCTTCCATCCTGCGGAAAACTGAAACTCTGTCTCCATGAAACAAGAACTTCCCATTCCCCCCTCCCCCCACCCCTGGCAACCGCCATTTTACTTTCTGTCTCTATGAATTTCACTCCTGGAGGTCCCTCATGGAAGTGGAATCATAAAGTATTTGTCTTTTCCTGACTGAGCTGTTTCACTTAGCTACCTGTCGCAGCATGTATCAGAAATTCACCTCTTTTGGGGGCGCCTGGGTGGCTCAGTCGTTAAGTGTCTGCCTTTGGCTCAGGGCGTGATCCCAGGGTCTTGGGATCGAGCCCTCATCGGGCTCCCTGCTCCGCTGGGAGCCTGCTTCTTCCTCTCCCACTCCCCCTTGCTTGTGTTCCCTCTCTTGCTGGCTGTCTCTCTCTCTCTGTCAAATAAATAAATGAAATCTTAAAAAAAAAAAAAGAAATTCACTCCTTTGAAAGGCTGAATAGTATTCCGTTGTTGGTATCTAGACCCCACTTTGTTTATCCATTCATCTGTCTCTGGGCTTGTGGGCTGCTTCCACCTCTTGGCTATTGTGAATAATGCTGCTATGAAGGTAGGTAGACGGGCTTCTGTTTTTAAACAATAATAGACCGGAATGATTTTTCATCTGTACGTAGAAATGGATAAGATAGAAATGATTGTGGGTGAAAAGACTCAGGAAGCATGACTGTGAGATACAACTGTGTCTTGTCTTAGTGTAACTTTGGGCAGGGCTTGTCCATCTTCGGGCATTTGTTTCCTCACTAGGAAAGCCCTGGGCTGTCCTCCATCTCCAAGACCTGCACGTGATCCTTACCACCACTGGGAAGGCAACCTAGGCTTGGAGCAAACTAAGGGTTGGACTAATATGGATGCCATATCATATCTCCTATTAACTAGGCTGTCCTAGATCTTTAAGTGGCCTTGTGCACACGTGGAGTCTCTTACTTAAACTTCTCATCCTGAAAGAGAAGGGGAAATTAAGGTCAGCAACTTTCCAAAGGAATTTAGAAGGGAAAAAATAGGAAGCTTTTTCTATGTGGAAACCTATGAAAAGAATGCTAAGCACTCTCCTTAGCTTCCCCTTGTGAAGTGACACATGCTTAAGAGGGTCTGTCTAATAGTAAAGCAATTTTCATTGGAATATAAGTGGAATCCTTTGTCTCTGTCAAATGCAATTTAGGGAAATGGCTACAAAAAGCCCGTATATCGAGCACATTACAGTCCTAGCTGTAGACCCAGCTAGGACCTTCCTCGCCTCAGAACTGTGTGAAATAATGCCTGAATATTTGAGTGATTGTAAAAACCTAAATCTAACCTCCCTTGTGACCCAGAATATTGGCTCCCCGTCCTGTTTCACATGTTGTGAGTGAAATACAGAGGCAACCTTTCGACATGTCCCCAGAAACTCCTGTTTTTCCTTTTATTTTTTTATTTTTATTTTTTGCAGCATTTATCCCTTAAGGGATAAAGACGGTCTATATGCTCATTTACTAAGAATCTGGCATGACAGTTTCCTGTCAAAAGCACTCTGTAAATACACATAGAGAGGGGCTATTTTTCAAAAGAAAATATTCCAATGCTTGACATTGGCTTCTGCAAAGACACAAAATGTCAAGGAAGCCAGGGTTCTTTGGTTTGTATATCAACCCTCAGTTTATAGAAGGTTTTGGTTCACCGGATAAGATGGGGGACACCCACTGAGAATGTCAGATAAATAATGATTGTTACGTTTTAGTGTAAGTATGTCCCAAAGAGTGCATAGAACATAGTTACACTAAAAAAAGTTATTTATCTGAAATTCAAATTTCATTGGACATCCTGTATTTTTATTTGCTAAATCTGATAACACTAAGTAGGCTGTATAAAACTACGTGGTAGATTTGTTCAGTTTCAAAAGCATCAGAACTCTTACGAGAAGGGCATTTATTATCTAAGAGGCTCTCACAAACGCATATGGTCATCTCAACTATGCTTTACTAATTGAAACACAAAACTGTAGTCGGCCATGAATTCTGTATCAATTTAAATATGAAAGCTCTTTTTTTTCAAGTAACTGAAAATTACAGTGCAATGGATAAAAATAAATATGCCCCCAGCACTAAGCACCATAAAAATCGGGTAGCAGACTTGAAAGAATTGGTCTAGATTCTATTTCCTCTTATTTTTATGGCCAATCTACGCTTGTGGAGTCACTCTGAGCACAACTACTGAAGACAGATGTTTCTGTTCTATTAGCCTCGAGTTGCATAATGAACTAGAAAGAGGATAGAATGATTTTTAAGTGGGGAAGATGGTGTTATTAGATGTAGAAGTTTGTGGTAAATGGAACAGTTGAGGGACTAATAGAATTTTTACAAACCAATGATTTAAAGACTTTCAAAACCACCCAAAAAGGTGTTTCTGCTGTTACAGAAGTAGCTCATGATGCTTGACTTGGTCCGTACCCCAAGTCCCAACATCTCCCTCTACCTTATTTGCAAATCAACTCTTAAAAATTTGACCAGTCATACCAGCCAAGGATGGGCTCACAGCCACAGGACTATCCATTAGTAATTGGTGACAAGCCAGGACTGTACCAGGCAATGTGGGATTTCTTGGCCAAAGAATACAATTAAACCAAAAAGGGACACATTCAACTGCACAGGGCTGCATTACTGGAAGATGTGGGCTCCCAGCCTCCCAGAGAAGGAAGGGCCCTGTCCCTTCTGAGTGCCAGCTTTACTGGTGGCACAACGCTGATGGGAACAAGGTCTTGATCTTTAAATGTTTATTGATCAGCTATTCCCAAGAGCAGAGCTAGCATCTATTTCAAGCAGAAAAAGATTCTGGTTCATTTCCCCCATCTCATAAATGAAATGACAGGCCGAGGAAGGCTGAGCTGGTGGCATATACTCCACTAGGTAGCCGATCTCCTCTGATAAAACTAAAGCTAATTCTCCAGCCTAAATTGGCTTCCCACTTGAAAATAAGATAATGACTGAATAAGGTAATGAATCTCTCGAGAGTTCTGGAAAAGTTTTATGTCTTCCTTTCTGGAAGGGGGAGCAAGGGGAGTGACCTGCCATGATCCAGGGGCTCCCTCCAGTCCCCTTACCTTAGGCCCTGAAAGAGAAAACACGATCGGCTGATCGAGTCACGTGCCTTGTAATCACCTTTGACTTCCCCTCCACTGTAAGCCTCCCACTCACCAAATCCTACAGGCTCTCATTTCTCCCTCCCAAGGTTCTCCCACATGCAACCCTGCCTCTCCACGTTGGCATTGCCTCAGATTTGGGCCCTTATCAGCCCTTGCGTGACCTTCCCCAGCTGCCTCCTCCATGGCCTTCTTCCCACTGGCTTCTCCCACTCATATCTTTACTATGTAGTTATCGAGAATTACATTTCTAATACACTGGATCATTAGACTCTCTCTATTCACGATGAGTTCAAATTCCTCAGCAGGATTCCTCACCTTTGTACTTGTGTTTTCTGCCACTACCTTCATCCCTGAATGCTGTGCTCCAGACGTCCTAAACACGTTCCCCAAATGTGCACAAACCTCCCCGCCCTCTGGCCTCCCTGATAAACCCGTTCTTCAAACCCCAGACCAACCGCCTAAGTCCCTGCAGGGCACAGTCACAGCTCTCAATGGCGGCCCTGCACCTCTCTCCTGGTTCTTGGATAGTTTTAAAAATATTTCTACCATGATATACATCACAGGCCTTCAGAACATGCTTGCCACAACCAAGAAGTAAACCCCGATTATTTCTTACGTTTTTGTGTCTTAAACGTCAGCTTGGCAGTACGAAACAGAAAAGAGTCTTTTTATGTATGTGCTTACTTAATGCTCCTCCGCCTTGCCCCTTCTCCCCAAGCGCATGCCTCGCCTGTCCCCTCCCTCACCTGCGGGATCAACATCAACAAGCATGTCCTGCAGATTCTTCCAGGAGTGTCCTTGCATCTCGGCTCCACTCCGTCCCCGGCCACGCTCCAACCCACGTTCCTTACCCCCAGCTTGTGCCAGCTGAGATTCGGAATCCGAGCTGGGCAAAGGGCATGGTGTCTGTTGGTGAACTAGGGAAATCGGTGGCCTAAAGCCGACAGTGGGGGGACCTAGAGAGACTGGTGGCTGCTACTGCTGTTTGGAAGGATGGGGGTGCAGGCAATGGTGGTGTAGGAGCAATTGATGACCTCAGTGGGCCTGGAGACACTTGGCGTCTGTCTCCGTCACAGTCATTCTCAGACATTTTATCTTCATGATGGTCACACCTTCAGCTAGGTCAGGTCTGGAGCCCTCTATTCTTGTGAAATGAAAATAACACGTTAAGTCACTTTTCTGCAAATTCTGCAGATTGTTTGCAAACATGGCCTAATGGACAGGGGTACAACTCGCCTTTTGGCATGGGGCTAGCTGTTGCCTGCGGTCAAGCCCACAGTGTAAGGGCTACATGTGGCATTTTTAATGCTAAGTTTAATGTCCCAAAGGCTGGAGCTGGAGCTTTTAAACACCAATAGGGAGACTCAGTTTGTCCATGTAGCAGGGTCCTGGTGGCCAGTGGTGCCCGGGGCCTGGCGCAGAGGGGAGCTGCCGGGACGAACACCTTGCCCAGCTCACGGCCACAAAGGGCAGGTCTGAGAGGACAGGAGGGGAAAGGTCATGCCTGATTCTACAACGGAAGCTACCCATCTCCTCGGCCACCCAGGGTCGGCCTGGTAGCCCTCGAAAACCGTCCCTAGGGTGAGCCCCTGCCGGAGATCGCACAGCTTCACGCTTCTGTGCAGCGCCCACCTGTCCTGCAGAATCCGGAAGGGGAACTGCGGCGCCAGCTGCTCCGGGAGGCTGCGTGGGGATTTTCCTTTTCAAGTTTCAGGTGGAGTGGGTTTCATGAATGGAGGTCAGGCTCTCCAGCTTGAAGCAAGTTCATTCAAAATTTTTATTCCAAAATTCCAGTGGGTCTGGCCCTGCACGGTGTTTCCAAAATGCACTGAAACAGTAGACTTCAAGGAACCATCGGGACTTCAGAAGCCGCAGGGCCCACTGTGCGGTGTGAATATGTGTGTTTCCGTTCACACATATGCATACAAGTGTGTGTTCCTATGTGTGTGTGTGAACATGGGCAGGAGTGCGGCTATGTGGGTGTGTGCACACGTATGTACAGGTGTGTGTCAGTGTAGGTGTGTGAGCAGGTGTGCATGTCCACACGTGTGTCAGGTGTATGTCCGTGCGCGCACATGTGTGTGCCCACACGTGTGTCCAGGTGTGTGTCCATGTGCACAGGTGTGCATGGCCACACGTGTGCACAGGTGTGGGGAGCGCCCTGTAGTGGGGGAATGAGAAGGGAAGGAATCCGAGCAGGTGCCACTCACTGCGTTCATCAGGGCAGTTACATTGGATCATTTTACATATTTAGTTGAAAAATGCAATTTATTTGAATTCACAGCTCTGCCGCTAAAGGAAAAAAGAAACGAGAAGGAAGAGAGAAAAGAAGGAGGGAAAGGACGAAGGAAGGGTCAGAAGACGCGACGGGAGGAAAGGAGGGAAAAATAGAAAAGAGAAAAAAGACCAATTTTAAAAGGAAAAGAAGAAAGACTTTTCTCTCACTTTCTCCTTTCAAATAAATAGCCCTCATTTCCCCCTGGGCGTCTGGCGCACAGCACATAATACGCCTTCTGGGTTGGGGAGGGATGAGAAGTCCTCATCCCAGAGTCCCTGAGTGTGTTTATGCTCAGACTACGATCTAGTGATTATGGAGCCTTTGTTCCCAGGTGCACAGCACTGAGCTGCTAATTGGGGGAAGAATCTCTTCTCAGCCGAGGCCCTGGCTTGCCCTCCAGGACCCGTGGAGGCTCCGGGCTGGCACCAGGCAGTCTGCCGGGGGCCCTTCCTCTACCCACCCCTGGCCCTGGGCCTTTGCAGGGTTGGGGTCTGCCTCACCCATGAAGAGGCCAGAAAGGGGTATCATCAGAGAATCCGAAGGGTCACAAACAAACCCCATATGCAAGGAAAAGCTCATCAACATATTTGGCAATATGGATTTTGTGAAGACTTAATCATACAAAATAGAAATTTGGAGGCTCTGAGGGATAAGATTAGGGTAGAGAGCGACAGTGATTACCAAGATTTGCATAAGTGAGAGTGTTGTGATCAAAAAGAAATGTAGGGTTTTCGGCCAGCAAGCCTTGGGCTGATGGGTACTTCTGGAGTCAGCTGTCTTCCAAAGGGGATTTACAGGACAATCAAGGCCGTGTGGACCTGGAAATTCTTGCTTGCCAGTGAAGCTTCAAGATGCATTTTGTTCCTTGGTATGAGCTGCCAGGGTACCCAAGGAATTGAGAACGCAGTTATATAACGCACCGATGACTTACTATGTAACAAGGCTCCTTTCCCACTGATACTCACCCAAGCAGACAAGCTTCCCTAAGACCCAGATTGGGTTAGTGAAGAGCAGATTTAATTCACAAACTGCCTGATGTACTTTGCAGCCCAAGATGTCAGTTCCAGTCTTGTAATGTGCATTGATTGTGCTAATCGTGATAATAGACTCATGCAAAGTAGAAAGACGGTTTCCCTCCTAATTTTCACCCGAAGCTTGATTGTTTCTTACTCTTCCTTGTTATTTCTGGGTGTATGTGAGGATTCGTTGTTTTTCCCTTCCCTGAAGATATATAGCATGACCACCATCTTGGCCTGTGGCCCGAGATCCAGACCTCAATGTGAACTCAAGGAAAGATATCTCTTGGTCTTGTTCTCATTGCTTTTCCAATCCCTTTCAGATCCATAAGGGGATTTCAAACCTTCCTTGCAAATCTTTATTGACTAGGCCTATATGACTTCCATCTGAATAGGGGAATAACCCACCAAATAATCAGTGCCAGGCTGCAGCAGACTCACAGTAGCTCCTGGCTTCAGAACTCCAAGCCAGTTGGCCTAAAAGGTATGTTGTGGATGGGATGAATAGGGCTTGATGTGCTCTGTGTTTGTCTTCCAGACAGCAGATGCTATGTTGTCCCTTTTAAATTAGTCACGGTTATTTCTCCTATTTTTATAAACCCCACAAGGGATCTGAGAGGGACAAGAAGGCCATGCTCCCTAGTAGTTCTAGGCAGCAGGGGCCAGCAGCACTGAACACAGCCCTCTGGGTCTACATCAGCCCCGAAGAGAACACAGAGCACAGCCTTTGTTCTGATGCGGTTGTCCCCCGTGGAAATGCGCTTATTTTCTGTTACAGGTCTAAAGTGCTTTCCCGTTTATTCATTTCACTATTGACATGATTGTGCTGAAGTCTGGGGGAAAATGGAACCCAGGGCGGTTGACACACACGAGTTCATCACAGGCGTATGAGCAGGACAAGATCAAGCCCTGGTCTCCTGATTCCAGACCCAGCGCCCTTTTCCTCTACACGAGATTGTCTGCCATCCAGTGGGAGGGTATGCAAGACCACGACCTCCTTGCTTCAACTCAGCAAGCGCGTGCCAAATGCAGACCCAGTGCTGATTCCATGCTGGGGTGTGAGGTGTGGGGGCTGTACACAAGAGAGGCAGCAAGTCTTGTCCCTCAGGAGTCCCCAGCTGGAAGGAGACAGGCAAGCAAAAGGGTCATTAGGTGAGGTGGTAGGTGTTACAGCTAGCGCGCCTGTAGGTGAGGGGGGCTGCGGCCTCAGACTATGAGCAGGGGTGATGAGTGGGGAAGCAACCCTCCTAGCAGAGACGAGGGCCCAGGACACAGTGCAGAGAGCTCAGGTCTTGGGAGACCTGTGCGAAACTTCGCATAGTTCAGAGTGGAGAATCCAGGGTGGGAATGGAGTCTTGAGAGGTGACATGGGTCCATCACCCAGGTTTTCTAGGCCAGGTTGATGTTAGAGTTCAGACTTTCAGCCTATGAGTGGAAGGGAGCCATAAAGACTTAAGCAGGGAATGATTTGATGAGGATGGAGCTTTGGAGAGATCTCTCTGACTGCAGGGAAGGTATCTGTGCCTCCTGTTAGCTCGCCTCCCCCTGGAGCCTCACAGGGTTAGTCCAGGTATTGGTAGGTGTTTAAGAAGCACTAGCTAAAGAAGTAACCTGGAGCCAGCCAGAAGAAATAAGGGACCTGTGACTGGCATTAGAAAAGTTTCCTTAAAAAAATTATTTTTGTTATGGTTAAAATCTTAGTTGGAAAAAAAAAAAGCTAAATATTTTATGTGTATCTCTCCTTGGATTGTGTACTCCTTGAGGTTGCTCCCTCACTACCCAGAACGGCAACATTAAAATGCAATAAATATTTCATAATGTTTTATATCAGGATGCCAGTGCCTGAAAGCCACTCTCCACCCTTGCCTACCGCAGGCTGGGAGCTCATCGGGGAGGGTGAGGGACATAGCTTCTCCCTGGGCTCACCCTCCCACTCAGAGCATGGAGTACTGTGAAGCCAAGGGATTCTCTGTCTTGTGAAACATAGGCAAGCTTACATAGGAGCTAAGTTTTCACTATCCACCCCCATCTATGGCTTCAAACCTAAGTACAGTCTTGGGAGTTGATGAGATCATGAGATCCCGACTTCTTACTGAAGACAGTGAAGCCTGGAGTTAGGAGAGTAAAGGGTATTAACAATAAATATAGAGAGGATTTATTTACTATTATTATTGGATAGCTTTCTGAAATAGGATGGAAGAATTGTGGATTTTAATACATGGAGATCACTAGAAGGAACCATCATTAAAGTTTAATCACAAAATATCCAACCAACCAATTGTTTTGCAACTACTTGTCTTTCCCCTTCCCTGAAGCCCTTCTCAACTTGCTGAGATGGAAATAAAATATGTATATATATATTCACACACACACAAATAACTATACACATCTATCTTCCTTCCTTCCTCCCTTCCTCTCTCTTTCTCTTTCTTTCTTTCTTTCTTTCTTTCTTTCTTTCTTTCTTTCTTTCTTTCTTTCTTTCTTTCTTTCTTTCTTTCTCTCCTTCTCTATCTTATCTATCTATCATCTATCTATCTATCTACCTATCTATCTATATCTAACATTGGATAGGAAAAAGCTTGACAATAAAAATCCTCAATTTCCTGAAGAGATCTGGAATTGCACTATAATGTCTTAAGGAGCATCTGGTAGCATGTAAATTCCTACGGGTTTTATCTGCTTACAAAAACAGAATCTGTCCAAAAGTTAGGGGACTTACGCTTTTGTTTATATTCATCAAAAAGATTGCCTTGGTTCTTATTTTGTCCTGATAATGTACTAATTAATTATACTCTCTCCTTTTATATATTTTGCCAACAAATCCAACAATGATACTCTATTTCTTAGTTTAGATTGTACTTATACATACAAAACTAAGGTATTACAAAATCCTGGGATTGATTTTTCTTAGCAGGGACCTAAATAGCTAAGGATTTTTTTTTGAATTTTCTTTTTTTTTTAAATGATTTTTTATTATATTATGTTAGTCACCATACAGTACATCCCCGGTTTCCGATGTAAGGCTCGATGATTCATTAGTTGCGTATAACACCCAGTGCACCATGCAATACGTGCCCTCCTTACTACCCATCACTGGCCTATCCCATTCCCCCTCCCCCCCGAGGCCCTCAGTTTGTTTTTTAGAATTTTCAAAACAAATTATATTTCTCTAAGATAATATAAAAATTGATTTAAACATCTAAGGGCTTATTTTAATAATCATTATAGATCTAAAAGCCTTTATCCTAAAGTGCTCATTACACGTTAATAAAATAAAATAAAATAAAATAAAATAAAATAAAATAATCAGAGTAGACAGTTAGCAAGAATATCAGTGTCAGTTGATAGATAGAATGCCAAATGATCAATCATACTGCAAAGTGGCCACAAACCAAGATTCTCTAAGTGTTGATTAAACCAACGTGAACTCAGTTCTCTCTGATTTCCCCTATGCACAAATATGAGAAACATCTCTGGATCCCAAGGTGGGATTTCTGTAACTCTGAGGTGGGAGGTCTGCAACCACCACAAATGTGTATTTTCCAAGGCAATCAAAGGAGAAAGGAGGAGAAGCAAAACGATTTACCATAAATCGCAGTACGCATATGCCCTTTCTATAGCTGTCTGAATCTCTGGAGTACACGTGACTCAATCTCCGCCTATTCGAGTGACTGTCATGGAACAGGAGGGGAACGTCCTCAAAGTGGTGCTGGTCGACCTCCAAAGTGTCTAATCACTTATACTGGAGGCTAGCTTTCATTTTTCACAAAGCGCCTTAGTGTTGAATTTCTATTTTTCAATAAGGTCCTCGAAATTTTTATTTTCAGTATTCTTTGATTTTATAAGGCATATTTTTAACATTATTTGATACTGGTAAATGACAATGATATTATCTCATCTGTGTTGCCCAGGCAATTGTCAGTACCTGAAAATACATAAGAGGGAAGTTCGCACAGCCATAAGGGCATATAGACAAAAATAATTGCAATTTACTGTTGCTGCAAATGAATCCGTTATTAGCATAGGAGGAGGGATAGGCATCATCGCCCCTGATATTGAGAGGCAAATAAAGAGCTGGCATGTTAAAAATTATATTTACAATATAAATTTTCTTAGTAGTACTGAACATGAACAATTTCAGAGTACATTGGGGAAACACGCCAAAGATCTCAATGTTTGTTTTATAATTGTTTTGCAACTAAATAGAGTTTTATTAATAAAGGAACGATTAACCTGAGCAAATGTCTATAGCTGTGAAAAACTCTAACGGCTTGAAATCCTTTTTAATGGTTAAAGATAGTAGAAATGGCAGGCACATTTTTTCCTTAATGACAAATTTTCAAAGGTTCAGTTTCCGGCGATGTATGAATTCAAGGTAGAGGTGTGGCAATGTCAGGTGTTAGTTCGATTACCGGGGTCTTTTCTGGCTGCGCAAGTCCTCAGTCCTAGAGGCTGGAAGTAGACAGACGCGTTCAGGAGCAAACCCATCTCGCTATAAAGGACAATAACACCTCTCTTTTGCTGGGAAAAGGAAATGTGAGAACACTTCATTTCAGCACTTAATCATAAAAGTGCTCTGTGTTGCTTTACACTGTTCTACAGTCCCCCTGGAGACTCTGTGCCCACTTCCTTCCCCCTTTAGACACCTTGAAGTTCAGATGCCTTGGCATGACCTCTAACACACACGCAAATTGTAAAAAGAGCTAACATACCTTCCACATAGGAGTTTCCGTGTCTATGTGGGCAAATGACTTTTTTCACCAGGGTCAGCTTCATGCATATATTCTGAACGTGTATTGTTTTACTAGCTTCTTGATACCCAAATATAATCTGTAGACCAGCAGTACTGGCATCATGTGCGAGCTCATTAGAAGCATAGAACCTCGGACCTCCTCTCAGGTACACCGGACCAGAATCTTCATTCAAATGAGATTCATATTACATGCATCTGGAAGTTAGAGAAGCACTAGTCTTCTTGAGCTCCTAGATGGTGTACAATTATCTGTCTTGGTCACTAACACTCAACTTCACTTTCTCACATGGACCCTCGCGAGCTGGTTAGCACATGCTTGGTATCCTTTGGATCCAGTAACTGCAGAGAAATGCATATTCATTTCCAATCACAGACCAAGCCTTCCCTGGTTTTATTCTACTACTTGGCTAATAGAACTCTTTCCCTAGCTGCATACACCTAAGCCCTCATTATTTCTAACCCTACTGAAGGCGTGCCATGAGGTCAAGGGAACGCAGTTTCAGCGACTAGTAATCTCAACATAAATTAAATTTGTAATTGTATTTCTCAAATGTCATGACGTGTCCACTTTTAAAAATCCCCTTTTTCTCTCACATCTACTTTCTTTACATACCACGGTCCTCCCTCTCCCTCACATTTCCGGGAAAGTGACTTCTTCTCCCACTGTCCCAGGCTGTCTATTTCTTCCTATTCTAGCCCCGCGGCACGCACCCTTCCCTCAATTTTGCATCCAGAACGACAAAGATACCAGCTGTCTGTGATGGAAAAGGGAGGGGGAGGGGAAGGAAGTGAAGGAACCAAGGCTGCATGCATGCGGGAAAAGTCTGGGAACACCTGTCTGTTAATGACCCTATCCATGTGCCATGTGCCCGTTTGTGTCTGTATTTCTCTTTATTAGACAGCTGGGCGCAGAGACAGCAGCACTCATCAGATTTCAGTTCTTCCTTTCTTCTTGGCCATTCAGGTAGAAGACATTTCCCAGCCTCCTGGATTCTGGAGGGGGGCACGTGATTAGTTCTCACCAGGAAAATGTGAAGCCGAGTGGGGTGTCACCTCAGGGCTGAGGCATCCAAGAGTGGATGCCCCTTTTCTGTCTTCTTTTATCAGCTGGCTGATGGAGAAGATCGAGAAGCAGCCTACCAAGTCCCAGAGCAATGGGTCTTAACTAAGGGTGGGGGAGGCAGGAGGGTAGGAGGGTAGGAGGGTAGGAGGCAGTTTTGGCTCTCAGGTGACATTTGACAATATCTGGAGACATGTCAGATTGTCACAACTATGAGAGGCTACTGGCATCTCGTGGGTCAAAGCCAGGGATTCTGCTAAACATCCTGTAATGCATGGGATAGCAGCCTATGGCAGAGAGACTCAGCGTAAAATGTCACTAGTGCTAAGTTGGAGAAGCCCTATCGTGGGGGATGGTGGGGCCACTAGATGGAGCCTGGACCCTCCCATGGAGCACCCCCAAACCCACCTGCTGATACACATGGAACTGTGAAAAGAGCAAGAAATAAATTTTTGAGAATACAGACACTGAGATTTGAGGGTTCTTTGTTTCAACATGCAGCCTACCCTGCCTGTAATACAGAGTTCTTCTACCCAGAACGGAGACCTCTCGCTGCTGTGTAGACCCACCTGTGCAAGCCTTTTTGGAACAGTCCATTTTATTTGGAGACTCTGAAATAAGCCTGGCATTGTTATGAGAATCGCATCTTCAATTAGAAGCAGTCAACGTTTGTCACAGCCTCACGCATTTCTGTTGCTATGCGTCAGCGCGGATGCCTGGCCGGGAAGCAGGTACCTCCCGATACGAAGGAAGCCCAGCCGCTACAATGGATCTCTCTGAAGTCTGTGCCCCCAGGCTTGGAAAAGCACCAGGCAAACTGGTCTGACTGCCTGTGTGGAGAGGCTTTATTTGGGGTTACCATCACAGTGCCACCTCTATTTCAATACTTTCTTAAGTGAGAAAAGGCAAATTCTTCCATGGATTCAGACCCAAATGTTCATTTTGCTTCTGTAAACATCACTGACCACTGAAAGAGAAGCCGTGTTATTAGCCTGGAAAGGAACGTCTTGCTGCAGTACGACCGTAATTGGTGGTGGTGGGCCACCAACTTGATGGGAAGGAGTCGATGCCGACTGACTTGCCCGAGCTGGAGAACAGAGGTAAAAACCCACATGGCTCAACAGCCCACGTTGCCTTCTGCCTCCCGGTCGCCTTTAGCACCCACGTTCCCAGTATCAGTCTGTGAGCCACTATTCATTTGCCGAGCGTTACACTGCCCCACCAGGCAATTAGAGAATGAGGCTCGGCAGTGTCATATTGATCTTTCCTGTTCAGATGTATAATTAGCTGTTAACATTTCATTATAATCAAGGTTTTCCCGGGTTCTCCATGACCCTTGACTCATGAAGTTCCCAGACTTCTGAATGCTGCGAGTTAATTAATTTCGCTGTCGGATGTGAACATATAAAACATGGAACCTGGAGTCTCGATAGGAAGATAATGTTTGGCAATCACATTCTTTTTCATATTAAGTAAGCTTTATGAAGAACACCGACAGAGAAGCAACGGAACAAAGCAGCTCTCCTCGTCCCAACAGAGAGGTAGTAGGCTTGCGGAGAAATGCTAAAAGATGCGCTGTATTTAGTTATATATGAATATAACTCTTGAGGGTCATTCTTATTCAAGGAGAAAGACACTGATTACTCAAAGGAGAAGAATACCCTGCTGGGTGACTGTGACTATGGAGGAAAGACAGGTGCGTGCACGCAGGTACTAACGCAAGCTTCGCGTGGTCTCCCTGCAAGCCAGGCCCTGCTGTTAGCTCCTGAAAAGTGCAGGGCAAGTGTCAGTGAGTGACTTACCTAGGACAGCTTCCAATGATGGCTTATTGAGAGCCAACGATAATGTGTCATTTGAATTCAAAGTTGAAACTACCAAGCGAGAGGGAGAAACCCTTCCAGTCTTGTCCACACCCTGCGTTGGTTAGACTTCCTGCGTGGGCTTTGGCCACGGCTGTGTTTTCAGCATCCTTCAATATTTGTAGCTCTGCTTTCCCCTCAGAAGGCCTAGAGTCTCTGATGCAAAAGAGCCTTGCTCTTTTTTTTTTTTTTATTGCAGGAGAAACTATTCTGTTTGATGACTTGTTTCAGCTAGCTTTGCAACTAGACTACCCATTTTGAGTGGTGTTTTTTTACATTTAAACTTTTTATTACAAACGCACTTAAACTCACAATATTTCTCCCAACGAAGGAAGGAACATACTCATCCAGAATGATCCTAGGTCCGACCCACTGGAACTGTGTAGAGGCACAAAGCGATTTAAGGCAAGTCAGCGGGACACATTCCTGCATGTCATTGTTGGTGACCGTGGTCGTCTTAGAAAATTTAGCATGGCTTCTTGAAGACTCTGTGGCAAGTAGGCAAAAGACTGTCATGTTTGGGTGTGTTGGAGTCTTACAGCCTTGTAGAGAATTGTAGAAAATGGGTCAGCTGCGGATGGGCTGGGAGGCTGCATCTGAGGGAAGGGTACGCTGACTCGATTAGCACATCAGCGCATTTTATAGGGCGGGAAAGGGCTGGTTAAGAAAAGACACATCTGGGTGCTTCGGTAGCTCTCACTGCTTAAAACTTTTGTTTGACTTTATTTCCCACTCCCACTATCTTTTTTTCCCATTCCTGCTTCACTGCTAGAATGTCTTCTATGGAAATCTCCCTGACCTCATCTCCCCACATGGGCATCCACTGCATACGCTTGCTTACTGCTCCGCTTGATGAGTAGAACCTAGAGGAGTCTGGAACTCTGCCTTGGGAGTCAGACCCTTTTATTTTAAATTCCAGTCTCACCACTCAGTGGCCATATGTTCTCGGACAAGCTATTTAACTTCTCTGAGTTGTTCTCTCACTTGCAGAGTATGGATAATAATAGTATCTACTTTATAGACTTTTTATGTGAATTAAAATAAAGAATGTGTGCAAAATGCTTAGCAACAGGCCTGGCACATGGCAAGTGCTCTACAGACAATCATCATCGGTGGGTTTCCTTGTGATTAGTGTGATTGCCATTCTTACCACCATGAGGCTGGGCGGCTCTACCTTCAAAATGTATCTGGAGCCCAGGCATGCCCACTTGCCTCTCTGCTGCCAGCCTCGACCAAGCCATGATCGAGCCTCTCTTGAGCACATCCATGTCCTTCTGAACTGTTTTCTGCTTCCACCCTTTCTGACCTATTTCCCATACAGCAGCCAGAGCACTCTTCTAAAATTTTCTTTCATTAGATCATATGACTCCCCAGCTGAAAACGTCCATTGCAACTAGAAGAAAGTCCTTTCTTTCTTTCAACCTCCTGGCCTCTCTGGCCTCCTGTCTGCCTCTTCAGCCACACCTTCAACCCCACTCTGCGTGGCTCTCTGTGACTCAGCCACTTGGCCGGCCTGTCTCTCAGTTCTGTATTTCTGGCCTTGGTGCTTTCCCACTTGCTCTTCCCTTGCTGGGAGAGCTCTGTTCCAGGTATTTGCATGCTCCTGTCTTCCTCTTATTGGATAATCAGCTCAAGTGCCATTCCCTTGAGGGGGATTGTCTGACCATTTTGTTAAATTACAGATTCGAATGTATGAAGTTGTTGATATTTGGCCATTCTTGACCTAGAAGAATGGCGACTTTATGTTATTCAACCTAATAACTCCCCCTAACACTCCTTATCACCACGCTGTTGATATGATTTTTACTTTTAAATCCTAGATGTTATTTCATTTGCAATCATATGTGGATGTAGAGAGTAACAAGGGATTCTGTTCGAAGGTAAGTTTCAAGGGGTCAGGTACTGAGCATTTCTTCTTCATTTCTGCACTTGGTAGGTCCTCTGCAGAAATCTGCAGCATTTGGTAGGTCCTCTGCAGAAATTTGTCAAGTGTATGAACAAAAAAAATGCGTAACACCAGCTTGGCGTGCTGTCTTCCAGAGGGCTGAGTTCTCCGATTGCGTGGCTTAGTCAGCCAGTGTATATTCTCTGCACACCATCCAGGTATGAATCAGTGTCAGGAAAGCAAACAGATTCCCTCTCATATAACAACTCTTCGAAGTGGGTACTGCCTGTTGACACACTGGGTTGAGAAGGATTCTGCGGTTGCATTCAGACTGAGCGGAAAAATACCGTGATTCATTAGCAGTGGAATCTTCCATGGGGGAGGCACTGGCCATTCCTCCTCTGAGGAATTTTGTTGTACATTGTAGGTGTTGTCAGTGTAGGTGGGGGCGGGGTCTCAGCCTCCTCTGCCCAGTTATGAGCTTATGGTGCTGCCCTGTTTCTGTGACGCAGCCATATCATCTTACATGTCTACTTTGAAGGCCACTTACTGGTACTTACTGGTATCCAGTGGCTTCTACGTACCTTACTTGGAAAAACCCCACCAGGACTTGTGCGAGGATTGATTTTTTTTCTGTTTCTCTAAAGACTATCAAATATTCTAAGCCTGCAGATAATTTATGTGACCCCCTAAAGTTTATTTAAAAATTAGGCATTTTATGCAATTACTGCTTTATGTTATTAAGATGGGGCAGGAGTCAGAGAGGACACCAGGGGGATTTTTAAAAATTAGTAAGTTGCTTTAGGCAGGCAATAGCTTCCAGAAACTACCCTTTGGTTTCCTAGAAAAAGGTTTAAGTTACAGTCATGGAGAAAGTATATTGTCCCATACTTCCTGTTAGCTAATTACTTTGTTCAACCTGCATCAGCTATGGAAAAACGATACCAATCATATGATCAGATTAAAACATGGATTCAGTCGTTGGATCTATATAAACCTGGAGTCCAACAGACACCCAGTGAAAGAAACTGGCCTCATACAACATGTTCCGGACGCAGATCCCTTTAAGATTTATTTTCTCCTTAATTTTGATGGCCGATTAAGTTGGGTCCAGGGAAGGAGCTACTCACAAGCATTCTGGAAACACTGCCTGGCAGGTGTGCTCTGATGCCATATTTTAAATGAGTTGTTCCAGTGCACTTCTCTGGGCTCCTATCCAAGTTCTGTCTGAATTCACATTCTCTGGGACAAAGGAGGCAGATGGAAAACCTGCCCTTCTCCTGCATTTCCCTGCAGGAACTTCTGTCCCAGTCCGATTGCCATGATCCTTTCCCCAGCCACACAGCATGCCTTCCCGAGCCTGCGCCTTCCCCGTTCACCTCCACCTAGCTAGAAACCTTCCTTTGTACTCCACCTCGGCTCTAACCTCGCCGAGGCACACAGCATGATCCATTTCAAATAAACACAATTTGTCTCAATAGTTGCTCCAAGAATGCTCACTTGCCTGAGAGAAAAAGCCTTCCCCAGCAAAGTGATCTCCTTTTCCTTTGGGCTGTCTATGGACCATCTATTTCATTTGCATCTATTTTATGCTGTTATCTTGTAACATCTCTTCTATTTCGTAATTTAATGGATCAAGTTTTTCTATTGGGTTTTGACTTTTTGTGTACACATGCGTTGTGCTTTGGCCAGATTCCCCATTCCTGGAAGCAAGAGGAAGGATCATTCTTTATATCTCAAAACAGGTAACAGATCGCTATTCACGCAGAAGTTTCTTAGTTAAATAATTGCAGAAGGTAAGAAATAAAAGAAGGTGGAAACGGGATAAGGAAGAGAGAGGAGAAAGGAAGGAAAAGATAAAGGAAGGGAGGCCGTGTTGTTCCTGAAACCCCAGAGTCTAGTATGGGGCTTGTCTTAAAATAGATGCAAAATACATGCTTGATTAATATAGAGAAATACTCAATCTGGCAAAACTGTCCTAAAGTTGCAAAGGCACTATAGCTGCTTCTGGCTCTTGTCATCTTCCCACACATACAAAGCACCTGTCCAGACCCCACTTCCAAAATGCATAAGGATGCCAATCCAAACTAAAAACCAAAGCCTTTAGTAAGACAAAAATCTCATCGGTGCATGGGCCGATCTTCATTCTGGCAACCTCCGGGGCTAAGGAGCCTCGGCCTTAGCACGGCAAACACTTCGTGCCCGCGTTAACCGCGTCATCACCCGTTTAGAGGTTGCTTGTCAGAGCTCATAGTTGATAACAAGGACTTTAAAAACATGAGATCTTAGAGTTGAAAATCAAAGGTTGACAATATTTTCATCAGAAATATGTGAATATATTTATTAAAGAGGAAGACCATATAAAACTAGTCCAAGGAGATGTTCTCAACTCAGTGAACCATGCTCCCATTGCCCCCAGTTAGGAGCAAACTGGCAGAATGAGATGCCAGCGAAAATAGAAATGGAAGTCTCCTTTCAACCTCGAAATCAATGCAGCCGCAGGACCGATTCACAGACTTTCCCGAACCCAGAGGGTGTGTGTGTGTGTGTGTGTGTGTGTGTGTGTGTACGTGCTCCTACCCGTGTATTTGCTAGACTGTAACAATAAAAGCATACGCTTGCAGATAGGTTTATGCTTTTGCCGCCCTAGTGGGTGAGATTTCAGGGTGAACAAGACAAGTCATTTCAACACTTTCTGAGTGCTCAGCATGATCTTGAATGTGGAGCACACGAAAGAAGTTGAAACCCAGTGTTTCTCTTTGTATGGCCACTGTCTATCAACACCTTTCCCCCCCTAGAGCAATGCGGTCACACACCCCCTCAAAGCAATGTTCCCATTCACCTGGTCCATTTGGGGAAAGCAAGTTTTACCACCTAACCCAAAGGTACCATCTGCTCAAAGCAGTCAGTGCACCCCAGTGCACAGGTGAAACGAACAACCTAGAATCTTACCACCAAGCCAACCTGTTCTTTCTGTTGCTTACATTCTGATGTTTGCGCTTTGGTGGTTTTAAAATATAATTTTCATATAATGGTATTATCCTGTAGTTTTAATAGAAGATATGGCAGAATGTTTCAGCTGATTATAAACTGGGATTCTGTCTGCGCGATGACTGAAACGATGGACATGTGACCCTCAGGTGTCCTCTTTCAGGAGCTGATGTGACCGAGGAGAAGTCAGTCACTGCACCGGGGCCAACAGGAAAATGGTGGAAAGGGAGAGTCTTGGATGTGCCTGTTTGAAGCTCTGAAGTTGGGTAAGAAGTCCTCTGCCCTTAGGTTACAAAATAGTTGATTGGATGGTCATTCGATGACATTATAGTTTTTATGTTTTGCAAGTAATCCATCAGGTAATCATTTCGTATGTGGTTTCAGAAGGGATTCCATTTTCCATTTCCCATTCAGTGAGCCAGTCTCCAAGTACTATCCACTAAACAACTCATCCTTGCCTAGCTGGCCCGTGAGGCCACATCTGTCCCCTGGGATGGTCCTGTATACACATGGGGATCTTCCTCTAAGCTCTCTCTTTGGCCAATTTGTCTGTTCTTGTACCAATACTGCATGTTATTATTATGGCTTGGTATAATCTGGAGAAGTCTGCTAGACAAGTTCTTACTCTTTTCTTTTTCAAAGGTGAGTTAGCTGTTCTTGGATCTGTATTCTTTCATATGAATTTTAATCTAAGTTGGCTAAATTAAAAAATACAACTGGAAATTTATTAAGTTTATATTTAATTTGTGGATTAATTCGGGGAGAATTTACGTCTTTGCAATACTGTATCAACCCATGACAAAGCATGGAGTGTCTCTGCATTTAGTAATAAAATCTTCTATGGCTTTTAGTAAACTTTGACCATCTTCTTCCTAAGGGTCTTGTGTATTTTTGTCCAGCGTGTTTTTGTAAAAATTTTCAAGCATACAGAGAAGTTTTTGCAATTTTATAGTGAACACCGGTACAATCACTACTCAGATCTTACCATTAACATCTCATTTGCTTTTTTCTCACCTATCCACTCATCCACTTATCCATCTGTCCTTCTTACCCACACATTAATTGATCTCATTTTGGGTGCATCTAAAAGTAAACCGTAGACATCAGTACGCTTCTCCGTAAATATTTCAGTGTGAATATCCTCAAATAGAATTCAGCTTATTTACAGTTTTTCTTTGGAGGACACTATTTGTACATGAACTTCCAAATGGGCAAACCTTGTCACAGTGAGAAAAATCATAACAGGATCAACAGGTGTGCCATCTTGTGTGGAGCCGCCTTCGCAGAGCATGGCGTCCTCTGAGATTGATCCACGGTGTTGCAAGTACTCCTGCACGTTCATTACTTTTTCTCATAGAGTTTTATTCTGTTGTATGAATTTACCAGGTTTTTTGTGTTTGCTTTTCCATTCTCTTGTTAATGGACACTTGGGCCGTTTTCAGTTTGGGGCTTTTATGAATAAAGCCGCTATGAACATTCTTGTCTAGGTCTTTCAGTGAACACATGTTTTCATTTCTCTAGACAAGGAATGGCTGGGATGTCATCGTATGCTTAGTTTTATGTTTTTTTTAAAAACTGCCAGAACTTTCCCCAAAGCGGTTGTATAATTTATTTCCCCACCAAAAATTAATGAGAGTTTCAGCTGTTTTATAACCTCAACACATTAAGTTTTGACATTTAAAAAAATATAATTAGCCATTCTGTCAGTGTGTAGTTGTGTCCAACTATGGTTTTTTTCATTTTCCTGATGACCAATGACACAGAACATTTTCTTTTTTTTTTAAAATTGATGTATAATTAACGTAAAGGTTACATTAGTTTCAGGTGTACAATATAATGATTCAACTATTCTATACATTTCTCGGTGCTTATCACGGGAAGTGTAGTCTTAATCCCTTTTATCTATTTCACCCATCCCCCCACCCACCTCCCCTCTGGGGACCACCAGATTGTTCTCTGTATTTAAGAGTCTGTTTTTCTGTTTACCTCTTTTTCCTTTGTTTGGTTATGTGTTTTGTTTCTTAAATTCCACATACAAGGGAAATCATACGGCGTTTGTCTTTCTCTGTCTGGCTTGTTGCCCTTAGCATTCTACCCTTTAGGTCCACCCATGTTGCTGCAAATGGCCAGATTTCATTCCTTTTTATGGCTGAGTAATATTCCATTGTATTTACACCACATCTATCAATGCACACCTCCATGTCTTAGCTATTGTGAATAATGCGGCAATAAACATATGAGTGCATGTATCTTTTCATATTATTGTTTTGGTCTTCTTGGGGTAAATACCCAGAAGTGGAATTACTGGATCATGTCTTAATTCTATTTTTAAATATTTGAGGAACCTCCATACTATGTTTATTCTTGAATTTGTGGCTTGATGTTTTTACAGTTTAGAAAATTTTTTGGCCAATGTCTTTCGAAATAATCTTTGTCTCCATTGAAAATGGTAACTGTGGTTTTCTCTATTTCTTTCTGATGTTCTGTCAGTGTTGCTCGATACAGTGGGAGGCTACGCCTAGGTATGTGTGTGGCTATGAGTGTCATCTCCCTATTCCACTGTCCCTCTTACCAGACACCCCTTTGTCCTTTTTGATGTCTTTGATTTATAATCTCTATTGTCGAAGAGCAAGATTTCTTCTACTTTATATTTATCTGTTTCAACTTTTCCCATCATTTTTCTGTGCCTTCTTTGCTTTAAGCGTTCTCTTGCAGATAATTTACTATCCTTTCTATTCTTATAGAAAGAGCTCTTCAAATCAGTAAGAAAGCAATGAAAACCCTAATAGAAAATGGACAAAAGACATGAACAAGAAATTCACAATATAAGTGGCTCAAATGAAAATTAAATCCGTGGGGACACCCGAGTGGCTGTTAAATCCTACCTGAGAACATCTGCCCTTTAATATGTGTGCTCACCCCATGTATATTTGTTGATGACTACAATATTAGAAATTGTTCCTGCCACTGTATTTCATGTCCTCTTTTTTGTTTTCTCTATTTTGTTCTTGTTTTCTCCTTTCCTGTTTTCCTTTGGATTGAGTTTCCTTCTGATGTTTTAAAAGCTAAACATTCTGTTTTTCTCCGTACGTGTCCTTAAACCTAAAATTGTTCGCAATTATTTACTCTTATTGTTTAAAAACAAATTCAATATTTTCATTCTCCCACTGACTAGTCAGTATTTGGGCACATTCTCACATCTGTCTGGTTCCCCTCATTCCTCCAGCCCTCTCTCTTATCAAGTTACTATTGTCTGAAATTCTAGCTGTGGGTTGTAATGGGTATTGTCTTTTTCCCATTTTCTCTTTTTTATCAACTAGTCACTCCTGATAGTGCCCTGTTGATACCAGTGTCCTGGACTGTTGCTGCTGACTTACTGGAGAAGGAGTAGGTGAGGATTGTCTCAGGACATCTCAAAGAGGAAGTGAGAGTAGAACCTAATTCTTCCTTTTCCGGGGTGTCTCACTACTACCTTCGGTCACCTGACCCCCATTTACATCTGTTCAAAACTACCTTTAGTTGCCACAGAGCTTTGCTTGCTTTTTAAGTTTCTTGGAGTCCATACTTCCCCTCTATCTCCTGTAATTGTTCTAGGAGCGATCCTGAGAAGAAAACCGGCATCAGATGCTTTGTGAATACAGAAATCTGAGGGTCTGTATTTCTTTATGGAACAGAGCATGGCTCCTCCGGGAAAGGAGGGCCTGAATAGAGAAGAGCCTTCCTTGGAACTGGTTTTATGGCTTCGAGGGTGTCAGAGAGAATGCCTCAGGCCGTGCAGAGTGCTTGTCATAGAGGCCCCTTAGCCACGGCAATGGTGGAGCAGCTGCTCAGCTGATCGAGAGGAAGAAGAGGACAACAAGGAGATAGGAATGGAAGGACACTGACAATTTTTTCTTTCTGAAGATGTAAGAAATCTCCTGGGAATTCCCCTCCAAAAAGCTGAGGGAAGCCCGATGTCGAGGGCGAGTGGGGTGGTGAACGTGGGTAGGATATTTCCCCTGAAGTTCTGCAGCTATACAGGCAGGGGCGATCAAGTTTGTGAAATTTGAATATTCTTATGTCATCAGTCCTAGTGCATCTTAGGTACCTTCTAATTATTCTCTGTATATACTTTTTCTCCCTTCCTCTGATCTGAAACTAGATTGAAAGTCTACAAGAAGTTCAGGATCCTCCATGGCCTTACTGGCTTATGTCCCCAAGTCTGACCCTGAGCTTGACACATCGTCATGTGTGCTTAATAAATATTTGTTGAAATTGTACTAAAATTGAAGTTTTTCTTTACTAAATGTATGCTCCTTTCAGTCATGCATGAGAATGCCTGTTTTCCCAAACCTCTGCTAACACAGGTTATTATTGTTCTTTGTAAAGATTGTAAATTAAATAGATACAAAAGGACATCTCATTTTTATTTTTAATTTGCATGTTTCTAATTCTTGTTGCAATGGAATATTTATCACAGATTTAATTTTCTTTTTTCTTTTATTTTTTTAGATTTTATTTATTTATTCGACAGAGAGAGAGAGAAAGCATGAGCAGGGGAAAGGAGCAAGGGGAGAGGGAGAAGCATACTCCTCGCTGAGCAGGGAGTCGATGTGGGGCTTGATCCCAGGACTCCGGGATCATGACCTGAACTGAAGGCAAACACTTAACTGACTGAGCCACTCGGGTGTCCCCACAGATTTAATTTTCATTTGAGCCACTTATATTGTGAATTTCTTGTTCATGTCTTTTGTCCATTTTCTATTAGGGTTTTCATTGCTTTCTTACTGATTTGAAGAGCTCTTTCTATAAGGATAAAAAGCATTTGTTATACTTTTATTTTGAAAAGGTTATTTTTTTCCTGCTAATTATTTGCTTTTTAATTTTGTGTCTTGATAAAGTTAGTTTTTGACATCATCACAACTATCAAATGTTTCCTTTATAGTTAAGATCTAAATATATTTTCCAAATATATTTTCTTGAATTAATCTTCTTTCTTATTCTTTCTTTCTTAACATTTAACACATCAAAAAAAATCTTATTTAGTTAATCAATTATCCTGGCACCACTTTTCTTTGCCATAATTTCCCCCATTACTTTGGAATTCCATTTCTATTCTGTTCTAAATACAACAAATTGGAACTTATAATTTCTAACGAAGCAATGGAATCACAGAAAGAGTAAGTATGTCCCAGGTGATGGGGTAGCATTTGAACTTGGCCAGGCAGACTCAATGGCCTGCCCTCTTTACTGAAATTAGAGAATACTGCTAGAATGAATGAATGTACAGTGTGTCATGAGAAATTTCTGAAACAGGATGAATGAACTAATACAATGACTCAATAGTACATAATGTTCTGTTCCACGAACCGAACCCCCTGCTTCGCTGGTCTTTAAGACCGATTGGATGGCATGTCCCTCCTTTGTGTGTGCTGCTATTTCCACTGCTTGTGGCCCCAGCAGCTGTATGTTGATTGTTTTCTAAGTGTCTTGTCTGAAAGACACATTCATAGCTACAGACACTGGGTGAAACAAAGCGTTTGAGCAAAGAACGTCAGAATTTAGAACAGTTTCAAAGAAAAAGGTAATAAGAGTTGGTGACAGTTGGTGTGACAAAGGTTGCAATTTGAAATAGAAATACAGGCTTCCAGAGCACCACTCTGGATCAGCTCTGAAGGGAAAGGGATTACAAATGGCTCAAGTGTCTCAGGCAGCCCTTGACACGCCAAAGTAGACCAGCACTCAGGTTAACACAGAGCAGTCCCAAGCTGCTTCCTCCCGAAAATCAGAGGGTTTGGACCATGTGTTTTCTGGTAAGAAAGGCCAGGGAAAAACACAGAGAGGTAACCTCTGAAGATTTTGGTGGCCCTCCCTGGAATCTTGACAAAAACCAAGTGAACAATGTGCTTCCATTTTTAACAGCCTGGGACTGCCTTCCTGCAGCTGGTAGGCACCAGCCTCTCTTAGAAGCCACACATACATGGTACCCAGTCATGCTGGCTTTGTTCAGAAGGGGGCGAGGTGTGAGGCTTTCCACCCCATGTATTTTGCAGCCCTTACCCAACGTATGGCTTTCCATTAGCATGACTGATGGACAAGCTCACAGATGTGAGACTCTGTGGTCAGAAAGCCACAGGCAAAATGCCCTCTCCCATCAGCCCATTAGCTCCGGGCAAGGGTCTGCTCATCATTGATCTTCTGGTCCCAGAAGGAGTGATGTTTGGTTGAGTGGCTCCAGGCAGATTGTGTCGCTAATAATTCCTGATGGCTACAGGACACATGAGACCCAGGATTGGGGAGGTCATCCCAGGGTGATGGCACTCGGATCTTCGTCCAAGGCCAGTGTGGACTAAAGAGCAGAGCGGTGTGATAGAGAGGGATGGAACCACAGCCAACGACCGATTCCTAAACTTGCCTTGGGCCACACAGGGAGTTCTGCTGTCCTGTTACCTTATAAAGAAGGCTCTGTGGCAGAGAATTTGGAAGTAAAGAATCACAGATCTGCAAGAATATGGTGAGAACTGCTGGCCCAACTCTGAGGTCCAAAGAGAAAGATGACTTGCCCGATATCACACGAACATGGTGGGCAAGTTCCATTCAGCAAGACGGTCTAACTTTGTGGCACTGTGGGATGAGAGCACAATTGAGAAAACTCCCAGGGTGGATCCCACTGATTGTTCCCTTTTAGGACAGCACTCGCAGAGGAGCCCGCTGCTTGTGTGAGAGTGAAGCATGCAATTGAATCCCGGTGCTCATGGCTTTGCTGCCTACTGACATCCCCAGGGCCTCATCTACGCCACCTCTTCCCTAAACATCTCCGTTATTTCTGAGCTCTTTGTTCGGCTCTCCCCATCCTCTCTGAACCCCACCCTGACCATTTGCTCTGACCTCCTCTTCCTAGTGTGATGGATGACAAGCAGGGGCTGTAGGGGAGTGCGAACCAGGCAGAGGGACCCTCGGGAGCATCCGTAATGCATCTCAGACTCAGCACCTAGGCTCCCTCAGCCACAGGGCATCCCACTTCTGGAAATATATTCAAAGGAAACAAAATCACAATCTCAAAGAGATATCTGCACCCTCGTGCTCATTCCAGCACTACTCACAGTGGCCAAGACATGGAAATATCAGGGGCGCCTGGGTAGTGCAGTCGTTAAGCGTCTGCCTTCGGCTCAGGGCGTGATCCTGGCGTTCCGGGATCGAGTCCCACATCGGGCTCCTCTGCTATGAGCCTGCTTCTTCCTCTCCCACTCCCCCTGCTTGTGTTCCCTCTCTCACTGGCTGTCTCTCCGTCACATAAATAAATAAAACCTTTAAAAAAAAAAGACATGGAAACATCAGTGTTTCCCATGGACAGATAAATGCATAAAGAAGTTGTGGTTTTTATATAGAATGGAACATTATTCAGCCATAAAAAGGAAAGAAATTCTGTCATTGTGACAACATGGATGAACCTGGAGGGCATTATGCCAAGTGACATAAGTCAGATAGAGAAAGACAAACACTGTGTGATCTCACCTATATGTAGGATCTAAAAAAAACTAAATTCCTAAATACAGAGAACAGATTGGTGGTCGCCAGAGGTGGGGAGGTGGGGGAAAGGTGATTAGAAGGTACAGACATCCAGTTACAAGACGAATAAGCCCTGGGAATGTCATGGACAGCATGGTGATGCATTTCATAACAGCTTTGTATATTTGAAAGTTGCTGAGAGCGTAGATCTTAGAAGTTCCCATCACGCACACACGCGCGCGCGCGCATACACACACACACGCACACACACACAATTTTTCTATGTGAGGTGATGGATGTGTTAACTAACCTATTGTGGTAATCATTTTGCAACATACACATGTATCAAATCATGATGCTGTACACCTGAAACTTACACAATATTATATGTTAATTATATCTCAAGAAAGCTGGAAGCAAAGAAACAAAAGCACCATCTGAGAGGCTTGTCAAATCACAAAATTCTAGGCTAGCCCTCAATCCGTTTCTGATTCAGCAGGTCTGGGGCGGGGCCTGAGAATTTGCATTTGCAACAAATTCCCAGGTGAAGGCGATGCTGCTGGCCTGGCGCCCGCACTGGGGAATCACTGATCTGAATGCTGAGCCCGGAAGATTTAAATGCGTGTCTTCTCTCAGGAGCTGAAAAGAGAGGTGAAGCAGGGGGCAGGGGGTTTATTTGGGAGGGGAAGGTGGGGTGAGAAAGGGAAGGGAAGGGAAGGGAGAGAATGGAGGGTATACTAGTGACCACCTGGTGCCTCCTGCGGCAAAATCCTACTGCGGGGGCTCATGGCAGACAGCGCAGAACATGCCTCCAAGCTGTCCTGGTCGGGGAGGGGGGACTTTGTCAGCCAGTGGGTGGGGGCTTTCCTGCTGCACTTGTGACCCAAGCAGGGCAGGCTCTGGGTTAGAGGACAGCCACCTGGAGGCCAAGAATTGGGGCCGCAAGCGTTGGTCAGGGGTGTTTGGAAGAGGAGGGCCCTGGCCAGGGCACTAACAGGCATCACCACACAGACCTTCTAGTAACTTCTATTCCATTTGGGGAGATAAATTATACACACAGAAATTTTCAATAATTGCAGGCTGAGAACAGGAAACATTTAAATTACATTGTCATGTTAAAAACTTTCCTGTGTGATCTTGAGATGTTGGGTCAGGTTTTGTTTTTGTGCCCAAACACTTGAATTCTCTGGGAAAGAAAGCCACCTGCCTTTGGCTCCAGACTCTTCCATTAGAGATTGGCCACCATGGAAACAGGATACCTGTTTCCAAAATTAGGACAGAAACCGTGGAGCCCTCCCAACACGCCCCCCCAGCCCCAGGTGCATCACCACCTCCGCGGTCACTGCCACCCCCACAAATGCATGCACACGCAGACACACTCAGGCACACACACGTGCACACACACGGCTACTGGGCTGGTTGAGTTACTTTCTTTTTATCCTTCATGCCCAGTCTCTGCGGCTGATCCTTCTAGCTCCAGCCCTCCCCATGGCAAGGGCACTGATCTTTCCACACTACAGTGTTCTCCTTTTCCCTGTTGCCCACCCTGGTGCAAACCCGGTCTGAGTTGTGGGGGGGGGGAGTGGGTTTGGAGCTCAGACGCTGTTGTTGGACTGAACAAAATTTTCGTCTGGCTTCTGTGGTTTATGGGACGCATGACCTTCAGACATGTGGTGTAGCCTCTTAAGCATCACATCTCAGTAAAGTGGAGACAATAATTGTTTTCTCTTTGTGGAATTGTTGCAAGGATCAGATGAATGCCTGGGACTTTCTACGTGTTTGCTCCTGAAGCAACGAGCTGCGTTACACAGCGCTGTTGTCAGGAGTCCCCGAGATCCGGCTCGCGAAGTGGCCAGCAATTCCCGGCTCACCGGAGGCACTCGGAGGCAGCAGATGTAATTACTAGGCATGACTGTCCGAGAAAGGTTGGAAAGTGTTCGCCCGGGGTTGTGTGAAATTCACTGCTGGGTGATTCCGATCCTACAGGACGTGCCCTGTAGAGATTCCCCAGCTCTTCTAGGCCAGCCCCGGCTTCTGCCCGAGCCCCAGAGCGTGTGGGCAGTGTTAGGTGGCCTCGTGGTGGGTGGCCAGGGACCCCAGCACCCTCTCCATGGCCACCATCCTGCCAGCAGATTGCAATGCCTTATTCATAACAAATATGCTTTTGCTTCGTGAACACAAATAGCACACCTTCCTGAATTAAACAAACATTTCACTGTCTTTGCAGACCATGAAATTACTCACGTTTTAATCCACTTGTTATTAAGAAACGAGGCTTCTAATTTAATAGGTTCCACAAAAGTAAGTAATTCATAAACACATTTTCACTCTGAAGACAGATGAAAGAGTGAAATGATGTGCTGGAAAAAATCTGTCCAAGTCGCAGTTTGGGGGTTCAGGGTGTGAGGACTTTCTGGCCCTCGGCAGCAGATCGGGGCTAGAACTGGACTGCCTTATAACGCAGAGCCTCCTCTGGGGGTGTCAGGCTCCTGGCCCCTGAATGATACAAGAGGAAGTCTTCATGCACTTACGAAAAAGGTCTACTGGACCAAAATATGCTCCTACAAATAAATATTTTCCAATCCCTGTCCCAACCCCAAATGAGAGACTTACGGTAACCACATATAGATTTCAGAAGGAAGAGATGCTATTGTATTCTTCCCATATCTCATCATGTGGCAGAAATATGACCAATATCTGCTGAGCGGCTGAGGATACCTCCTATCAGAGAGGCATGAAACGCCTATGCACGCGTCCACCGAGGGGTGATGGAGGGACGGTGGGGCGTGTTTAGGCTTCTCCAACCCCTGCAGATTGCTGTGTTGATGGCTTGAGGGTTTGTTCAAGGTATTAATTGCCAAGGGAGATCTTCAGTCTATTTTTAAGGTATAATTTACAAATACGAAATACACATATCTTAATGGCATAGCTTAATGATTTTGTACCCACCTGTACAGCCATCAGCCAAAGATTTAGGGGATGTCCATCACCTCAGACAGTTCTGTCAGGCTCCTTTCCTGTCAATACCACCACTCCACCCTTGGCCATCTATTACTAAAGTTTTTTGGGATTGCATAGTATATATTCTCTTGTGTTTGGTTTCCTGTGTTTTGTATAATGTTTTTCAGATGAACTCATCTTGTCGCATGGATCAGTATTTTCTTCCTTTTTATGGCTGAGTACTATTCCATTGTGTGGACATACTATCTGTTGTTTATCCGTTCACCAGCGGATGGACATTTGGTCTGTCTTTTAATTTTTGTCTATTATGAATAAAGCTGATGTTAAACATTCTTGTACAGGTCCTTTTTTGGGGACATAGACATTCATTTCTAGGAGTGGTATTTCTGGGTCATATGGTATGTATGTGATTAGCTTTACAGAAACTTCCAAATAGTCTTCCCAAGCAGTTACACCATTTGACATCCCATCAGCCATATACAACAGTTCCAGTCACGCCACATCCTTATTTTTTTAATTTTTATTTTTTTAAAGATTTTATTTATTTATTTGTCCCTGCTGAGCAAGGAGCCTGATGTGGGACTTGATCCCAGAACCCTGGGATCATGACCTGAGCCAAAGGCAGACACTTAACAGACTGAGTCACCCAGATGTCCCAAGTCCAGCCATTTTAAAGATAAATCCAGGGTCTGTTTCCTATGTTTACTCCCTGTGCCTGAAGAAAATACTTGCCACTTATGAAGAGCCTCCTATATGCCTATCAAATATTTTTACTTTAAACGTCACATCAACCCTACCGAGGAGGTTTTTTAATTTTCCATTTACAGAGGAAGAAAGTTAAAACTGCTTACATTCTCACAGCTAGTCATGCTTCACCAGGATTCAGTCTGCACTCTTAGCTCTGGGGTGGGGCGGCCAAGGGCCTCCGGAAGCGCCTTTACCTTCCTCTCAAACTTGCTGGTCCAGAGCAGGGACTGAGACATGAGGACTCGTATGAGGCCACAGATTTAAAACCTATTTATAAAGCAGCTTGGCCTCATTTCTCTCTGTAGTCAGACATCGAATGAGGCAACCTGTCTCAAAAACCTGCAAAAAAAGTGATAATTTACATGGCTTCTTTCTTTTCAACCTGTGTGAACACAGACTTTGGTTTCTAATATCACACTGAAATTTTGTTTTACCACTGTGGGAATGGCAAAAAAAAAAAAAAAAAAAAAAAAAGAAAGAAAGAAAAAGAAAAAGAAAAAGAAAGCAAAAGAAAAAGTGCAAGGAAAAGTGAGACGACTTTATGTAAAAATACCTTGAAAATGCTCCCATGGGCACTTCCGGAGAGGTCGGCTTCCACAATCCTTACAAGGACCAGGATGAGAGTCATGAACACGTGGGGTACGAAGGCTCAGATTTTCCCCAATCAGTGGTTCTAATTCCGGTCGGTAAGTCGACGCCACTTCCCCGAAACGGTGCGTTAGGCAGGCTTCCCCAGAGAAACAGAAGCGATAGGAGAGATATATAAAGATTCAACATGAGGAACCAGCTCAGGAGACTATGGAAGCTGGTAATCTGTACCCACAACCAGCTGTGCACAAGGCGGAGCCCCAAAAGCCAGTGGTGGGGTGCTGTCTGAGTCTGAAGGCCTGAGAAGCAGGGGAGCCAATGGGGTGAGTACCTGTCCCAGGGCCGGAGAAGACCGATGTCCCAGGTCCAGCAGACAGGCAGAGAAGGGACAAATTCTCTCTTCCTCCACCTTTCATTGTACTCAGGGATCGCACGGTGCCCAGCCGCACTGGGGAGGCCATCGGCTCTGCTGAGTCCACAGACTCAAATGCTCATGTCGTCCAGAAACACCCTCGCAGACACACCCAGAAATAACGTCGAACCGGATACCTGGCTATCTGTTGGCCCAGTCAATGTGACACATAAAATGAACCATCATTAATAAATTCCACAGCAGGTATGACCAGGCCAGGCAATGGTACCCTTCCGGGATATATTTGGTTTTCTAGATTATTTGGTTTTGGTCAAGACAATATATGATACAATTTGGGTTGTTTGTTTGTTTGTTATTTAGAGACAGAGGGCCTGAGTGTGCGAGTGGGGCAGGGGGAGGGGCAAAGGGAGAGGGAGAATCCCAAGCAGGCTCCATGCACAGTGCTGAGCCCAACATGGGGCTTGATCTCACCATCCTGAGATTATGACCTGAGCCAAAATCAAGAGTCAGCTGCTTAAGTGACTGAGCCACCCAGGTGCCCCAATTTGTTTTTAAATCATGGGGGCAGATCTGACTTTCTTCATCAACCACTAGGCACCAGACACTTTCACATATCCTCTCATTTAATCTCCAGCCTGGTTCTTCCTATAAGGGAAGGATTTTTAATCTCTCTTTCTCAGAGGAGAAAGTTCAGGCTCAGAGAGGTTAAATAATCTTTTCATGGTCACACAGCAGGGGCAGAGCTAAAATTTCACTCAGATTATGTCTGACTTCAAAGCAAGAACTCAGCTCATTATACTATGCTGTCTTTCCAATACGGAAGTTTTTATAACACAGGAAGATACATTAAGGTTATTTGCTTAAAAAAACACGAGTGTTTAAAAAGTCACAATTTCCCCTCATGTATCATATGAAATAATGTTCGATAAAAATTATACTACATACTCTCTGACACCATTTATGATTTTTATGTGGTGCTCTCATCCACAGAAGGACAGGTCCATGGACTCAAGAACCTGAAAAACAGTATTAGTTTAATCAGAAAATGAATCACAAAAAACAAAAATTTCGATTGTCCTTGTTCCAACTAATCAGGACTTTCCATTAACCAGACCTCTTTTTTACCCTCAATGGCAAATTAGAAAAAGGAAAGGCAAAGACTTATTTCTAAATCTCAGCTCCTACAAGTATCAGGATTTGTCTACGTCCAGCTTCTATACCTTCTAAATCTACACGAGTAATCTTATAATCGGCATTCAGGACCGATAGCCGAGAATTACGGCTGAACTTCCTGTCCTCAAAGAAGGATTCCACCGTGCTCACTCCTCTGTGCTTGCAAGGGCGGGAGAATGGACCAGTTCATTTTTGACATGTTTTCAGTCACAGGGATCGAAAAGCATTTCTTACTTAACTCTCAGTTACCTAGAACAGAAAATTGATCAAACTACGCTGTGGCCCAAACATTTCTCTTAATCAAGCTTTTGCTGGGCTCCCAGGCTTGCCGGTTGTGTGCTTATTGTTGTTTATTTCAAATGCCTCATTCTGGTGACACTGACAAATACGGAAGAGAAGGCTGAGGCCGGGTGGGGGCGGAGCAGATCCGAGCACAGAAACCAGGGACTGCAGGCCTCACGTGGGGGGAGGTTTGGGAAGAGGCCAAATGCGGCACCAATTAGCCTTCCAGAATTATTTACCTGGCATTGGCACTAATTATTTTTAAGACGGGGGAGCATGCGTCCTCACATTTACCTGCGGTGAGCCATCGCCAAAGCTCCCCTTTGCCACCGAGGAGGGGACAGAGCTGGGCTGCTTGCCAATGCTAGTGATGGCCCTTCCTCAGGGAGCCCCGAGTCTGATGTTCTGTCCCTAAGGGACTGGCTTTGTGGTGTTTGCTATGGCTGTTTGTTTTGTAATGGGAAACACGAAATTCGCTCATTTCTCGTTTGTAAAGCAAAGGAGGTATTTTCGTTCAGATCCCTTGAGGAGCGAGGGCTGAAGGGAGGAAACGGGAAATAGGTGAATCTCATACAGTAAAAACAAACATAATCTTGCGAATCCAGGCTCAGGGCACGTGCATGATGCAGAGAGCAACTGGCCGGGCGGTACCCTTGGAATAACTAAAATCCATGGCTCATTATACTTCCTGGCGAAGAGGATTCACCCAGGGACTCAGGCATCTTGGGAAGTTTTATCCTGGCTTTCAGACCAACTGAATAATTTAGTGGAGTCCTGAAACAGTAAGTTACTGATGCTCTCGCAGCAAATTCAACAAAGCTGCAAAAATTCCTTGAGTACCTGCCGTGTGCCAGACCAGGTGCGGGGACTACAGGGACAGAAGGCCCAGGGTCTCTAACCCCAGGTGACCAGTGCAGGAGTGCAACGACGCTTACTGGGCTGAGCCCGCCAGTCCCACAGAGCTGGCTTGCGGAGGCCTTGTCCCCATGCGGTGACTTCGGGGCACCACACAGAGCTGGCTCTCAGGCTCCTCATGGGCCAGACCCCGAGGACATGACAGGCAAGGGATGAGGCCAGACCATTTTACAGATGTGGATGAAAACAAACACTGAACACCACGTGGGACACCAGGACCCTTGGCACTGCTGGTAGCAGTATAAATTTATACAGGCTTTTTCAAATGTATGGCAGTTTGGTAGTATTTAATGGAATTAAGTGTGCCCAGACTTATGACCAAGTGATCTGACACTTGCCCCCATATCCCAGAGCCATTCTTGCTGATTTCATAAGGAAATCTGTGTTGGATTTCATTTTGGCATTGTGTGGGAAGGATGAGTGGTTGAGGACAGGTGACAGGTGATGGACCCCCTACCGTGGAATACTTTGAAGCTTGGAGAAGGAACAAACCAAACACGCCTAGAGCCATACACAGAGAATGGCACAGGAAGAAAATAATTCTAAGACAATTTAGGAGACAGAACGAGAATTATAGCACAATACCAATCGTGTAAGTTAAAAACACACACTCACAAAAACATTTTACAGGGACACATGCAGATTTAAGGGTAAATATGTTTGGGGATCAGGATGAAGGGGAAAAAATAAAATAAGTACCTGCATGAACCAATGTTGATGATACTGAGGAATGTTCTAATGTCCGAGGGGGGAGATTAAGTCAACCTTCTATGCCCAAGGGTGCTGTGGAAAGGAGCCGAAATTTGAAGATGTGGCCCCATCTTCAGCACGATTCAATTAAACTTCTGTAGAGGTGTCCTTCCAGGGAAATTGCTGATATTCTGTTCCTGTCCTGCTGAACTCTGAGGGGACTCTCCTTGGATAAGGAATCCAGAGTAGGCTGGATTACACAGATCTCAGGGGTTCAAAGCAACCTACGGCATGTGGCCATCACGGCTGGGCTGCGGGCTGTGCCCCACATGAGATCCTCCAGGACCAGGCTCCAGAACAGTCATGGCACTAGTCTCTGCGGGAGAAGGAAGGAGACCTCAGGTGAATTGGACACCGGTTCTCACAACCTCCAACCAAAAGTGACCCTTAGCACTTCCACTCTCATTCCACTGGCCTGAGCACATCTCATGGCCAAGCCCAACTGGAGAATGACTGGAATAATGGCAGCCAAGAATATTTGGTGGGAGCACTAACGTCTACCCTCCTTGTCTTCAGATAATACTCCCTCAGATTTCTCCCAGTTTGCTCTTTTGAGCTCTGTGACCTTGAAGAAGTGACATAGCGACTCTTCATGCCTCAAGTTTCTTTTCAGTAGAATGGGGATTCTGTGACCTGTCCCAGGAGCCTTCTGTGAGCACAGGTAAGGGGGTGCAGTGAATATGTATAACCGTGAGTGACACCGCAGTCACCACTGTTATGCTGATTACCCCCACTCTCACGGCCTCTTCCTACCCCTCCCTCAGATCCATTCTCCACACTAGCCCTGCCTTAACCTTCCTCAAACAGGGCTCTGCTCATGTCCCCACTGAGGCCAAAAGCACGCATTGGCTCCCCACTGGTGTGGACTTTGCCTCGACTGCTGTCTGGGGGTAGCATTCATGTTTTGGGTGCCACACTCCCTCTGTCAGTTAGACCTCGCTTGCAAGCTCACTGACCTGCACCTAAGGCCTGTCAAAATCCGGCTTCAACCTTACTTTGCAACCTGAGCGCACACGCGTTTTTTCCATCTAGACTAAACTGTAAGCGATGCGATTCGCTCAATCCTCCTTCATGCCACGCATTTTTCAAGGAGTTTCAGGGAACAAGAGCATCTTTCTCCAGCCGTCCATTCATTCCTGTAATGAGCGCTCGAGCGCTTGGTCTACTGCAGACATTATTCCAGGTGTCGCAGATACAGAAATGAAGACAGAGAACATGTGGTCCTCACGGAGCCGACAGGCAATTGTGCTGTACGATAATGAAGATCGTGCTAATTAGTGAAGTGCGCCGTCAAGACCACTCCATGTGGCGATGAGATGGAGTGTGCGAGCGGGTTGGCTGGGTTAGTGAAGGAAGCTGGAATGATCAAGGGAAGAGGAGAAGCGTCATAAATACCTAGGAGAAGAGCATTCCAGAGACATGGGGACAAATCTCATGTCAAGAAACGGAAGGGAAGGCTGGAGTGAGTCCAGCTTAGTGGACAAGGAGAAAGTGGCGAGAGAAGAAACAGCAGAGAAGAACGTGGGGGCAGGTCATTTACAAGAATGTAGGACAATGAAACATTTTTCAAAGGTTTAACGCGGTTGCCTGTCTATGCAAGGCATGTGTCTTCAATATCCGTATAACCAGATTTAATTACTCTCCAGGTCCAATTCGAAAGCACTTCTCCAAGAGACCTTCCCGGATCTCTATCCCTCCTCTCCCACCTCTCCCATTAAAAGCAGTTTCTTCCAGCTTTAAACTCACAGGATAATTTACCCACCCCAAGGATTTGCATCGGTTTGCCTGGAGAAACACCTGCCCAGTGGCTCAGTGATTTCAATTCCACCAAACACAACGTGTACTGTTAGAAGATACCCAGGCTTTAGGCATTTCTTTAGTCATAGTAGTAAGAGCAGTAATGACATCTACTTATAACCTTACTCCAAAGTCATAGATTTCCAGCTTCAGGAAATCAGACAAAATCATTCCTAGAAAATGGAACGAATCATTCAATATCTTTGGTACAAAAAGCTGGAAGCAAGAAAATTACTTGGTTTGGATAATTCTTTTCAGAAATGTTTTAGCCAGACCCCTTGTCTTATTCCCCACAAGCCTTTGCCCTGTCGTTTATTTCTGAGTATTCAGCTGAGTAGTAAAACCCAGCTAAGAAAATAGCAGTTTGTAGGGTTTTCAGTTGCTGTTTCTGATGACTTCCCTTTGTGGCTGTGTGAGTTAGGGTTCTTTTCCAAACACAAAGGAAATAAAACAAAGAGAACCCAGCAAAATTAAATCATCTTGGGCATTGCCAGGCCTGACTCTAAAAGATCACTTCAGTTTTCTTGTGTAGTTTGCTAGCTTTTTAATCTAAATTAATGACCATAAAAAGCTTCAGAATTCGTTGCTCTGTTTCTCTGGTCGCATCGTGCCTGGGGCTGGGCTCCCGTACTCAAGCACATGGTTATTATCACTTATCAATATTCACTGAACATCAGTCATGTGCTTAGATGCCACTGGGACACCAGAGTTAGCTAGGGTCACTCTCCAGTGCATTCAACCTCTGAAGGCGACAGGATGTAAACCGAAGGAGCCTATTTCCGGGAAGCAAGGAAGACATCGTGACTCGGGCTTCGGGGGGCACCACGTGCCAAGCTGGCTCTGATATTTATGGATCTTATGAGATTTCCAGGTAAACAGTTTGGTTTTGCTTGGTTTCAGAGGGAGATATGAAGTGGGGGACGGAAGGGAAGGGAGGGTTGGTGGCATGTGAATCACGGAGGGCATATTCTCTTAGGCGGCAGAGGGAATGTTCTCCAGCCTTGCTGGGAAATGAGCCTTGAATCTCGGAATTTAGTTGTATTGTGTCTTGACAGTGGGTGTGCTTGGAGTGAATGAACGAATGGGAGAATGCGAAGGGGAAGGATGGGGGGAGTAAGCACAGACCCTTTGGCAGCACACAGAATGAGGGGGTGGAAACAAGAAGAGAGTTAGAGTTTGAAGAGATACAAGATAATAGCAGAAAGTCTGAGAAGGGAAAGGTTTGTTTTTGAGAAAGTTTGTTTTCACTGAATGACAATTTTCAGAGAATTCATAGATTTTAAGTGTACGAGTTCAATGAGTTTTGACAAAGGCATACATGCATGGATATCACATTCCTATCAGGATATAGAACATTCCCCTCCCCAGGAAAGCTGCCTGGTGTCCCTGACTTTCTGCCCCTCCCCCTTCTCAGAGCACACTGCTGTCCCCGGTTTCTATCCCTGTAAACTCACTTTTGCCTGTTCTTGAACTTCACATAAATGCAATCACATAGAACATTTGATGTCTTTGGGAAACCTGGGGGGTTCAGTCGGTTAAGCATCTGCCTTCAGCTCAGGTCATGATCCCAGGGTCCTGGGATCGAGTCCCGCATCGGGCTCCCTGCTCAGTGGGGAGACTGCTTCTCCCTCTGCCTGCCACATTCCCTGCTTGTAGGCTCATGGTCTCTCTCTGACAAATAAATAAATTCAATCTTTAAACAAACAAAAAAAGAGTATTTGACATCTTTGACGTTTGCCTTCTTTCCCACGGCAGGTTTTTGAGCGCAAACATGTTGTTATTTTGATTGTTCCTTTTTTGTCTCACCGGGATCCGTCGTACTGCTCTACTGTGCTTTTAAAAGGTACTCTAAAGCTTCTGCACAGCCAAGGAAACAGTCAGAAAAACTAAGAGGCAGCCCACGAAATGGGAGAAGATATTTGCAAATGACACTACAGATAGAAGACTGGTATCCAAGATCTACAAAGAACTTCTCAAACTCAATACACAAGAAACAAATAAACAAATCAAAAAATGGGCAGAAGATATGAACAGACACTTTTCTAAAGAAGACATACAAATGGCTAACAGACACATGAAAAAATGTTCAACATCATTAGCCATCAGGGAAATTCAAATCAAAACCACACTGAGATACCATCTTATGCCAGTTAGAATGGCAAAAATTGACAAGGCAAGAAACAACAATTGCTGGAGAGGATGTGGAGAAAGGGGATCCCTCCTACATTGTTGGTGGGAATGCAGGTTGGTACAGCCACTCTGGAAAACAGTGTGGAGGTCCCTCAAAAAGTTAAAAATAGAGCTACCCTATGACCCAGCAATTGCACTACTGGGTATTTACCCCAAAGATACAGACATAGTGAGGAGAAGGGCCATATGCACCCCAATGTTCATAGCAGCATTGTCCACAATAGCTAAATCGTGGAAGGAGCCGAGATGCCCTTCACAGATGACTGGATTAAGAAGATGTGGTCCATACATACAATGGAATATTACTCAGCCATCAGAAAGAACGATTACCCAAAATTTGCAGCAACATGGATGGGACTGGAGGAGATTATGCTAAATGAAATAAGTCAAGCAGAGAAAGACAATTATCTTATGGTTTCATTCATTTATGGAACATAAGAAGTAGGAAGATCGGTAGGAGAAGAAAGGGAAGAAGAAAGGGGGGGTAATCAGAAGGGGGAATGAACCATGAGAGACTATGGACTCTGAGAAACAAACTGAGGGCTTCAGAGGGGAGGGGGGTAGGGGATTGGGATAGGCTGGTGATGGGTAGTAAGGAGGGCACGTATTGCATGGTGCACTGGGTGTTACACGCAAGTAACTAATCATGGAACTTTACATCAAAAACTAGGGATGTACTGTATGGTGACTAACATAATATAATAAAAAATATTATTAAAAAATAAAATAAAATGTACTCTACTTTTCATGCTCACTTCTGTTCCCCCGGTTTCGGCTATGATTAGGAAAGCCACTGTGACGCTGTGAGCATTCTTATACAAGTCTCTCTCTCTCTCTCTCTTTTGGTGTATGATTTTATTTCTCTTGGGCAATATCTAGAAGCAACATCGCTGGGTATAATATAGGTATATTTTTCGTGTTATAAGAAACTGCCAGAGAGTTTTCCAAACCGGTCATACCATTTTACACCTCAGCCACCACACCCATGTGTGAGGGTTCTGGCCAATACTCTAGTAGTGTCAGTTTCTCAGTTTTCATTCCCCTGGTGAGGAGGAAGTGAATGCTTTTTCATGTGCTTGCTGGTCATTTCTCCGCCCAAGGGCGCTTTTTTTTTTGGCCATTTTTATTGATGTTTTTCCATCTTACTATGAAGTTGTTATGAGTTCTTTATACATTCTGCATACAAGTCCTTTGTCAAAAATTTCTAAGAGGAATATTAACTTGACAGTCTATGGCCTGCCAATTCATTTTCTTCATGATTCTTTCTTATTGAGCAGAAGCTTTGAATTTTGATCAATTCTGATTTATCATGTTTTTCTTCTATAATTTATACTTTTCAGGTCCTGTCTAAGAAATCTCTGCTTGTCTCGAGGCCACAAAGACTCCTTTGTTTTCTTCTACAGTCTTGTAGATTTGGGTTTGATGTCTAGGTCTTAATTAATTTGAGGTATAAAAGGTATAATCATGGGGCACCTGGGTGGCTCAGTTGGATAAGCAGTCGACTCTTGATTTTAGCTCAGGTCATGATTTCAGGCTCGTGGGTTGGAGCCCCATAAGGGCTCCGTGATCGGTGGGGAGTCTGCTTGAGGACTCTCTCTCTCCCTCTCCTTCTGCCTCCACCCCCCTCCACTGGTGCACATGCTCTCTCTCTCTCAGATAAATAAATAAATCCTAAAAAAAAAAGTGACAATCATTAAGTAGGAGTTAATGTTTCTTTTTTTTTTTTTCTCCTAGATTGATTTCCAGTTGTTCTGACAACCCTGTGGGAAGACTTTCTCCACTGCATCATTTCTGTGGAGCCTGGTAAGGCCAGCATTTGATGAGCAAAGTCACTGGTGACCTCAAAGCAAAAAAAAAAAAAAAAAATGGGGAGTCTGGAGAGATGCCAAGAAAAGGGGAAGAAAGGGCCTTAATAAGACAGGAGAGGCTCTTAAAATAGAAGCCAGATTATAAAGGCTAAGACAGAAAGCAGATACAACAGAGGGAGTAGGTCTAGATCACGCATCTAAGGAGCTTGGTTATGAAGAGAAAGGTAAGAAGGGACAGTAATTTCGACATCATGTCCAGGTCAAGAGCTCAGAAGGATATTTATTAGCAGACAATGGGCTAGGGAAATAATCACGTTAAGTCGGAAATGTAAAGGCTTTGCGGTAGAGAATGGCTCAAATGATCTCCCTTTTACCGAGACCTTGCCACTCCCAGAGAGAACATTCTCTGGCATTACAGTGAACCCAGAGAGACTTGCTGGGGAATATGCATTTACTGTGCAAATATCTATTCCATATGAAAGACCTTACTGGTGAAACTGCTGTATGTAGAAGTAATGCAGTGAGTTAAAGGCTAGTCTGCCAGACGGGCTGAGAGCAGACCACCGAGGAGCTGCTGTGTCCCTGCCTTTGTGAAGAGGGTCTGCACATTCGCCTTGGGCTAGAGGAGTGGTTGAATGACTCAGTGCCCTCAACCATTTCACATTATGGGCAGGAGACAGACCAAAAGTCAGTTACCACCACTTGCTTTTCTGTATGAAAGTTTTTCTTAAACATCTAAATGGATTAGGAGGACAAGGCAGATATTTTACTTTATATGCTGTAGACTCGAGCTGCTCTCCTGATCCCACAAGGGAGAGTTTAAGGGCCTATTACAATTTGTTTCCCAAAGCAGCAACTAGTAAGAAGGAAAGGAAAGAATAACAACACTTATGCCCGGGCAGGGCTGTTAGATACTGTTGTACAGGTTGTGCACTGTGCAACTGCATTACACCAAGAGACACCGTTCCCATCCTAGCTTGGCATTGTGAAATGTGGTGGCCTTGATAGAAAATAGTGCTCTGTGTTTTTTGCAAAAACAAGTTTACTTAGTCTTTGCAACCACCCTATGAGTTTACCATTATAATGTCCATTCTGTAGATGAGAAAATTGAGGCTCAGAGAGGTAAAGCCACTTAGCCAAGGTCATTCAGCTGGTAAGTAGCAGAGACATAATTTGTAGGTCTATTGATTCCAAAATGTCACATCTCAGTGGACTTAAATCATTGGACCGATAAGGTTCGTCTTTAGAAGGCAAGTAAGTAGACTATTTGAAATGGACCCGGCAGCCTTCTGGAAAGGTATGGAATGAAAAAGGCCATTGGAATTAAAGACAAAGGGAATGGAGGAATAGGAACTGCCAGGGTGGCCAGTGGAAGAGAGAAATTCTAGGTTGGCAGAAGCAGAAGGAGCAGATGGCCCAGCAGGCCAAGCACACCCCCTGTGTGGCCGAGAAAAGAGCCAACTACAGAACACCAACATTGGCCCAGCCATGAGTGGCTTGGGAAAACCCTAGACGGGTAGATCCACTGGATTCAGGGTCAGGACTAGAGGGGGCCATCCCATCGCTCAGAAAGTGAAGCAGAAATACTCCGTGCTTGCCGGGAACCTACTGTGTTCTCTCAGGAAGGCAGTCTGGCTCAGAGGCAAAAATAAATGTTTGCGGTTGAGGTCACATGCTGATTCCCACATTTCGCAGGTATGAGACTTTAGGCAAGTTACCGGTCTATTTCTAGCCTGTAAAATGGGTTTATAGTACCAACTGGGAAAATTGTTCTGATGATTAAATGAGGTAATATCACCGCAGCGCACAGTCAGGATTTGATAAACATCAGTTGCTCTGTGGCTCGGGACAGACATGATGCCACATGATGACAGTGGTAACAGTCTATTTATCAAACCTTTGAAGCTCCTGGCTTGGAAGGCACTGTGCTGGCCTGTGTCATCCTTCAGATCCAGCCCTGGGGAGGATGTGGGAGCTCCGCTGTTGCCTTCCTCCACCGCAGGCTCCTTAGGCTCCTTTTTTATTTGTTTCTTTATCTGTCCCCACTCGATCTCTCTTTCCAGGACACCACGCGCATCAGAACAGTATCCTGCCGTGGCCTCGGTGAGAAGCAGAGCTGTGTCCTCTGAACTCCTGGTCTGAGCGATTCCAAACTTCAAGCTCCCGGAAGGGAGGAGCTGGGGCTTGTTCATGTTTGCATCTTCAGAATTGGAACCTAAAAGCCCCTCCATCTACGTTGACTCAATGCCTGGCCAGTCAGGGCACACACTTGTCTGGCCCCTGCACTTGTGGTCATGCCTGGTGAGTTTCCATGGGTGCTGGTCAGTTTCCACGGCTGTGGATGAAGGGGCTCTGCTGGCGAGTGCCACGGTGGGCTGGGAGCCTCGGATGCAGCTATGGGCTTCAGGACCCGGCTTTCACTGCAAGCTATCCCTGGTGGGTGCTTTATGCATGCTTTGAAACCATCAACTGGTTAAGCAGATGCCCGGGGGTAGCAGGCTGCCTGTTTTCAGGTGGCAGCCATGCCCCGCGGGCCCCTGAAGCATGCATTCCCCATCGCACACGAGTTTCTCTGTCAGGCCTAGAAATAAACCTTTCCTTTTCCCCGGCAGTAAAAGAAAAGAGCTTTTGAAAAGCGATGAAAAAAACCCAAATTAAACAGTGCTGCACTACGGAGTATCCTCTCTCTCTCCTATCTCCTCGTAAAACAAAATGAGAATGGCTGCTTGTTACTCCACCTGAATTAATCTCTGGTCAGTGCCAAGGTGACTAGTTAAACACTTGAGGGAAGAGGTCAGACCCACAAGGTTAAACAGTAAAACTCACAGGATATCTTCCAATTAGGAAAGAGGTAGGCAACGAGGAACGCTTTTGCATTTCCAGTAAATGTGATGCTAAAATATTCAGCCATTTGTATATTGCCATGTTATCAATCCAATTAACCTTGCTCCATGCTCCCGACTGCATTCAGTGATACTGATGTGTTACAAATCAATATAAAACATCCCACTGCTGATTCGAATCCTAGGTAACAGAGGAAATCCAGCTTTTGAGTTTCAGAGTTTTGGCAATCAGTGAAATTTCAGCTCTCCAGTAATGAAGGCAGTGATCACCTATGATTTGGTTGCAAACAAATATAACTTTCATTTTACCAGCAACATGAATTTGTCAAAATCATCAGCATGTGGGACTCTGCATTCCGATTAGCGGTGATAATGGGAAATGAGTTCTAATATTCTGCAGTTGAAATGACCCTGTAGTAATGAAATAAAATTGGTACACTGAAATGTTTTCTTAAGGAAAGGTTATTTTTTGAATAATGTCCACTGAATTTTATTATTTTTTCGATTGCTTTATAAATAGAGAAACAGATGTTTCTCTTACAGCAACTCTGCTTTCTGAAAATTACCTTTGCTGCTAAAGGTAAGAAGTGTAAAGGGCACGTCCAGTCTATCCTTAGTCCCACATTTGCCGTGTTCGAACATTTGCAGAAGTTGATTTTGTGGGTATTTTATTATCGAAATAATACACACGGGAGGGAAATTGCCAAAACATCCTGGTATTAGTTTTTTTTTTTTTTTAAAGATTCTGTTTATTTATTTGACAGAGAGAGAGAGACAGCCAGAGAGAGAGAGGGAACACGAGTAGGGGGAGTGGGAGAGGAAGAAGCAGGCTCCCAGTGGAGGAGCCTGATGTGGGGCTCGATCCCATAACGCCAGGATCACGCTCTGAGTCAAAGGCAGATGCTTAATGACTGAGCCACCTAGGTGCCCCATGGTATTAGGTTTTTGTTTTATTTCTGCTTCTTTTATCGATTCGTGTATTTGTCTCACTGCATATGGGACATTTCTCACAATTCACTGAATTGGTAACTCTTCCACAAAAAATATGACTGTGGCTGAAATTACTATTACTATGTCCACTCTCAAGGTTTTACATGTAAAACTCATTAAAATTTTGGCAAGATAGGACAGCATCCAGAAGAAATTCCATTTGGTATTTCTGTTTCAATTAAATGTGATTTCAGCAGGTTATCAGCAATCCTCAACCAAAACCAAACTGGAAACTTTCAAAAATATTTCCTAAAGTCTTTGGAATTTAAATCTTTGAAGGGACTAGGAAGCGGTTTCCATTTATGTTTCCCAAAGTCACTGGAAAATAAAAAAATAAACCTATTATACTTGTGTTACTTATTACAGGCTTAGGCAGGAAATGGCAGAGTTCAACCTGTTCTCTATAAAATCGTATCCTGTACCTTTTTAACCCAACTATTACGACTTAGGGAAAATGAGAGATTTTTCTGACGTGGTTTATAATTTAAATATATGTTAGAGTCAAAATGATTTGAGGTTCTGCCATAGATTGCTGCAGCTCTGGCTTAGTAATAAAAGGAATTTCTTGAATTAGGTGGGTGACTTGTGCTTGTGAGTCCGGCTTTGAACAACAGAAATACCAGAGTACATTCATGGTGAGAGAATGTGCCAGAGGAAGGGAGCACTTTTCTCCACGAGGCGGTCCAGGAAAGGAAGAGATGGGGGTCAGACCAAGGTTGCGCACTGTGGCCCTCCCTGGCCCAGTTACTCGTGACATCAAAGGCTCTCCGTGCCAGGGCCTTGCATGGTATGGTGTCTGCTGGGTCCACATCCTCGACCCACATACACGCGCTAATGCCTATTCAGCGGAGAGACCCTGGAGGCTAAGAACCTGAACCAGGAACGCTTGACACAATACCATACTCTGGAGTAAATATGTACTGAGAACTTTGCTGGGCATTATAAGGAGTAAAAGAAGAGATTTCTGTCCTATACGAGCTTACCACTGAGTCAGAGAAAGAACACAACCTTAGAGGATCCGTAACACAAGGTATCATGTGACAAATGCCCGAGTGATAAAAACCTGAACGACGACCAGAATTAAGAAGAATGGCGAGCGGGAGGAGGAGAAGGAGCAAGCAGACCTTACCAGGTATGACATAAAACATTTGTTACCTGCAAGATGATGACAGCATCCAGGTGTGGGAATTAACTGCTTAAAACATAGACAGGGGCTTCCCTAGGGTGGAGACAAAGTCTTCTTTTCTCCTTATATCTGTATTCAGCCTGCAATTCAATCCCGGACACAAAGCAGCCTGTGAAAATCTGTAAGTGTAGAATGAACGCATGGGTGCGCATGGATGGACGGTTGACTATCGGTGGTGCACGAGGGCTTAGATTGGAAGGTGAGAGGTGGGGTGGACATACTCGAAGGACGAATTCTAAGCAAAGAAACCCCAAGAGGAGATGTGAGGAGTGTTAAGGGAGCTGCACTAAGATGCTGGAGGGGAGGGCCAGGCTTTGGGGAGCAGTGGGGGGGTTAGAAGCCTGGCCGAGGACACGTTCTGGAAGGCTGTGACTCCCTTTGTCACCATGATAGATTCCATCCCTCCTCAGGACTTGCTGTGATCTGTTGTCCCTCCTCAGAGTTCCCCTGAGCCCCAGGCGGGGCTGCGTCCCCAGCAGCCCTGGCCTCCTTCCTTCCTACACTTATCCCATGGGTCTGCGGCGGCTTATCCACTGGGTCTCCCCACTGCCCGGGAAACTGCACCTCGGTGGAGATGGGCTGAGATATTCTTCCCCTGCAGAGTCTCAGCACCAACAAACAGCTGCTGAGTGAACTAACGCATACCAGCGAGGGCGTTCCGCTGACATTTTTGAAAGAGAGAAAGGTGTGGTGGGAGCTTGCTTCTGGAAGGTTCACTGAAGGAGGAGACAGGTGGTCTGCTAAGGAGAAGAACTGTGAAGGCGGGTGTCCATGGAACAAGTCATAGCAAGACCTGAGGTTGAGATGGGGGGGGGAGGGCACGGAGGGGCTGGGAATGATGCACGGAGCGAGAGCTAGACATGGCAGGAGAATCAACAGAACTCCACGACTGAGAGCAAATGACAACAGGCCCCCATATGAGGCCCAAGTAGACGGCCTGATTGCAGAGGCACGCGACAGGGAGAAGAGCAAAGAGGAGCCCGGAGGAGGCTGAGGAATCTGGGCAGGAGAAAGAGAGGGTCAAAGCTGGAAAGGGCAGAAGGGATTTGAGCAGAGTCTGATAGAATGCACTGTGTATTAGCAGATGCATAGGGAGGGACAGGCATTCCAGGTGGTGGGGCAGGATGGGGACAACATGTCCTGGAGGTCATGCGGCCAGAGCCTCGACTGGGTGAGAAAGACAGCTCACCAGCCCTTCGGCACAGAAGCAGCCCAGAGTGTCCCCCAGCCCAAAAGGATAGCTGTCTTCCCAGTCAAGAGAGAATGGAAGGCTTACCATGGCCTCCGCAGTTTAACAGGGAACAATAAATAACTATAATTTCCAAAAGCTTGTTTCTCTTAAGGGAACATACACAAGCATTTCTAAGCCAATGTATCATTGGTTTGCTTTGAGTTTCTTATAGAAAATGAAGCAGAGAAAACCCAGTGGGCTTATTTTTAGTTCTTACAGGGCTGAATGAGCATCCCCTGTGGTTTAATGATTATTTGAGTATCCCTTTTGGCAGCAACCTGCAAAATCAATCTATGGTTAGCACACCTTAGCTTGTTCAAAAGTGATCATTTTAACTTATATTTCGGAGGCAGGAGGCAATGGACTGGCCCCAGGGAAGGGGAGCGTGCCTCAAAGCCCAAGGAGTAAAGGTTTCAGCCATGCTTGGGTGTCATCTGGTTCTGGACTCTGAGAAGGACAGGTGGTCTCTCTGCAACTCCATTTATCCATCTGTGAAATGGGACACTCACTGCCTGGCTCATGCTCCCCTCACACAAAGAAATCCCTATGATGCACATATCCTAAAGGAAGGTTCTTTCTGTCCAGTTCTTAAAAAGAACTGCATGGACTGAGTTAAAAAGATGTTCAGGATAACTGGGAGGAAAAACAGGTTGTAAAAAGCACACACACACACACACACACACACACACACACACATTATGATCCATTTTTAAAAATAATGGTAATTATTATGTAGATACGGATGTGCGCATAAACACCCAGGAACGTCTACTTAAAATAATAACTGGTTATTTCTGGGGTATGTGATTATAGGGAAGATTTGCTTTTATTTCTCGTATTCTTTACCATTTGCATTTTTACAGACTTGCATTTCTTTCGAAGTCAGAAAAAGAATGTGACGCAAATGCAAGCAGATAAATAAATGAAGAAGGTTCTCCACCTGTGGAGGCCCATTTTCTCCATCAGTTAATGGATCTTCTGGACCACAGGCGGTACTGTCTCTGGAAAAACTCGGACGCCGCCAGGGTTGCAAGACCTCAGATGGCCTTTGCCGCCGACAGCTTACCGTGAATGGCCCTTCTTCTTATCCTGGGGCTCTCACGCCAACTGGCTGTCGGCGACACGCTGGCGTCAGCTCACGCAAGAGGGCCATGCACGCTTTATTTTGTTCATGTTTTAAGGCCCACGGGAATTTTCTCTGACAGAAAAATGCCTCCTCCCTAGGAATAAGTGAATATTTTGAAAAACATATTTCTTTGCCTAAAAAAGGCTGGAGAGCGAGCGACCAGGGGGCTTTATAAAAATATCCCAATATTTAAAAAATCAAGATCTGGCAAAATTTGTGTTTCTTCAAAAAGGAGTTAAGGAGCCGGGTGGTGGCAGGCACGTGTGAGGACACTGGGGACACAGGTTCAGGGGGGCCCTGGGAGGGCTCGAGCCTGCTCAGGCTCAGCTTTCTGCGTTGTCTGACTCTGTTGTGAGTTGGGGTACGGCTATGATGAGCAGTATGAAATTTGCTTGCCAGATACTGCTGACCACAGTGAATTCTGGTGTGTGGTAACTAGGCTATAACTTTTAGGGTACTTGGGAGAACGATAAAAACACACTCATACACACCCTGGGCATATGAAGGATGGGTTGGAAGGAGGGGCAGGAAACTCACTCTCAAAATCCAAGCCCAGTTTGCTGTGTTAAAATATTTGAATCTAGCTGTTGACCTTGATTCATGGTATTTAAAATTCTGGGCATTTCTCTTACACTTCGTTTAGTCCGACTCACCAAGGAGCCCTGCCTCTTACGATGGTCAGTTTATTCTTAGGGTCCAGGAAGTTCGATGCTCAGAGTTGCACGACATCTTTCTTTGGAAATCTCGAGAACCTTCATAAAGCATGAGTAAGAGCTGGTGATGTTCACAGGAACTCCTAAGAGGGTTCCATTTCATGGTAGATTTAGTGTAAATTATTTGCTGAAAATAACCTTTGTGCAAAGTAGATGGACATCTCTCTGGGTCACCATATCTAGTCTCCCAGTGCCAAAGGGACAACACTGTCAAAGCCTGGGATCTTCTAGCGCGGAGCCACCAATGATCTGCTGTCTGACTCCAGGCTCAGAGGACTACTGGGTGTGGGGTGATTTGCAGCATGTCCAAGGGGGATGATAGGGGGTGTCACTGGGTCCACAAGGAGACGGAGGCTGGAGACTGTGCAGGAAGATGGAGGCTCACCACATGTCACACAATTCGTTATTAGCAGGCCGGGAGTGGAGCTGACCCATCCCCTGTCGATCAGCATTCCTTCCCCTTCTCCCAACTGCCTGCTTGCCAGGGGCTCAGCTTGTCACCTCTCTCAGGGCTCTCTGGCATCTGGACAAGGCCCTTCTGACACACAAAAATCTAACTCTAAAGACTGATGCAAAAAAAAAAAAAAAGAGAGAAAAAAAAGCCCGATGCTAACCCTGGGAATTTCCACATCAAGGCGGAATTTCGCAGGGAGATACTTGGGCCCTCAGACCTTTTGGCGCTCTTCCAAGTCCCTGCCCTGGGTGATTATTCTATTTATCTTGCTTTTCCTCGGGAAATCATTTCTTGCTTTTCAGTTCTCTTAGCCTTGAATGAGACACCCTCTATGTGGGCTTTCAGACTCTTAGTATATACTCTGTTTTCCTTGATTAATTGATAAGAAGGTCCAATACTGTTTATATTGCCTTTCTCTTGTGCCAAGCGTGGATTTTTTTTTCCATCACCAAAACCGTGTGTTCAAAGCAGTGACGGGAGCAGGCTCCTGCCCGCTTATAGGAGCCAAGTCCGCATCCTGCCCCGACCCCCATGCAGGGACTTCACACTGGTATCTTGACATTGGGCACAGAGAGAATATTTACATCGTAGAACGAGGCAGATGGTAACATTAGGGATTATTTTTTTCTCCAGAGAGCCTGTTTATGAGCGCACAATTGCTGCGAGGTATGCATTTTTCTACTCTAGTGAGGCGGTTTATTTATTTGGCGAACTAGTACCCTCTTGTGCTTGATACATGATAAGTACGTAATAGATGTTTGTAAAGGAGTGAGTGGACGGATGGATGGATGGATGGATGGGTGGGTGGTGGGTCTCTTCCACATACATTCAGTGCTCTGTGCTGGTTCTTAGGACTCAGCTCTTCTTCGAAACTTCCTAATTTTGGATTCTCCGCCCCTTTTTGGTTTTACCTCATATTCATCTTGGTCTCTCAGATGCTGGCCCAGGATGTGGGAGCTTTTCTGCAGATTTTTCTAGTGCCTGTTCTTCAGACAAGAGAAAAATCAAACATTGCCTCTACTAAAATGAGGAAATATAATTTAATTATCATGCAAAGTAAATTTTACTTTTATGGTGCAATAGTAAGGAAAAGTTATTTTTATACAGTCCAGGTTATTTTTATTTTTAGAAGCAGGAGCCAATCCCAACTATAAGAGCTAAACTGTCTGACGTAGAGTCTCATTAATATTTTGCCTCTCTGATGCCTAGCGCCAGAAATTATAAAGAGTTGCTTTTAAAACTGATGTTCAAATTCAATATGATTGTGCTTTGCATCTTGTTCCAGTAAAGTCTCTTGTTGATTTGCTTGTCAGGGGCTAAGAAAAGCAGCAATTTTTGCTTGGAAAATCCTGTGAATATTTATATAGTGGCTCTAAGCTGCAGAGAATTTAAGAAGCTTAGAAGAATTTTGCAAAGTTTTTAAAGGAGGGAGTCACTGTAAACTCATAAATAGGAATACATTCATGTCAAACTTGAAATTTGTGAGTGTTCACGATCATTCTGTTAGACCTGGGCCCACCCAGCCTTTTGAATATTTCTGAAGTAACTTGACATAGCCGTTTCCACTTATGCAAAGTATTCTTATTCAAGATTATCTGCACTAATAAGTTTGGTACGTCTGCTGAACTTCTATTAATAAAGGCTCTGTGTTTTGGTTTTGGCTTTTCATAAATACTTGTCAAAATCAGGCAAAAAAACTATAGAACAGATATCATCTCTTATGTAACTTAACCTCAAACGTCCGTTGTCCTTGGTTGACTCTTACAAAGAGTATATTGAGTAAAGGAGTCAGAAACAGAAGTTTATGGACCATATTATTCCATTTATAGAAGGTTCAAAAACAGGCAAAATTAAGCTCTGCTGTTAGAAGCCCACACCGTGGTGACCCTTTTGGGGGACAGTGACAGGAAGGGACAGAGGTTTCCTTGGCTGCTGGAGATGTTCTGTTTCTTGGTCTATGTTCTGGTGACACAGGTGTGTTGACTTTATACAAATTCTGTGCTTATGGTTTGGACACCTTCCTGTATGTAACTTATATTTCAATACTGAGTTTATGTTTTTAAAAATGAACTGTTCCCTGATTGTCTCTGAGATTCTAAAGCATTTCAAAGAGTGAGTCTGAGTAGACAAGAGCGGCTTCCCAGAGGGTGTTAACCTAACCGAGGTCAGTGCCTGGAAGGAAACAGATCCCTGCGCAAAGAAAGACTTGGCCTAACCGTATGAACTCCGCCATTTGCCTCGACGAAAGAAAGAACTTTCCTTCCCTGTGGTTCCGCAATTTCTTTCAAGAGACCATTTCGTGTTCCTCCATGCAAGTGGTCGTTTGTGAATAAGAACCAAACATTGTCTTTCAGCACCTTTACAACGTGATTGGAAACTGAGAGACTTGAAGGGGTCATGGAGATAGCTCTGTGACAGCTTCCCAGAATCCCAATCTGGCAGTTTTCACCCTTCCTAAAATCCACCCGGGAAAGCTGAGCTAATTAGAAGTGACCAGCTAGCGTTTCGTCGATAAAGAGCTTGGCTCAGCAGAGAGTTAATGCAATTCCAAATCAATAGGGACTCTGAAAATTATTTCTTCATTTCCCTCTCTGGCCAGTAGAAGCCCATGAAGGACAGAATGTCAGCCTCCCATCAAGGAGGCACGGAGCTTTCCATTATTCTGACAGAAGATGTAGAGAGGGAGCAAATGTAAATAGTTTCAAGCTCCTTCTTGACATAATGTCAGATTTTCGCCTTGAAACGGAGGAGGCTCTAAGAAGATTTTGTGAGAATGGTCCACTCTTTCTCAACCAGAAGCCCCCCCCCCCTTTTTTTCCTGGAGAGGGCACTGGAAATGGCGACCACACTGTCACTCAGGCGACTCGCTGAAATCCCAGCTTTCAGGAGATGATGGGGAGTTCTCTCTTATAATCTTACATAATAAAGGAAAAATCAAAAGAATATTGAATGGTAAGAGGAAAACTTTTGGAGGAAAGATGAACATTTTTGATGCGGCCTTCTAATAATTCATATCGAATGGCTCTTTGGTTTCTAATTTTATGGCTACGTAGAGTCAACATGAAGCTCCTTCCAGGATTGCGGATCTCAAAGAGGCCTTTCAGCACCAGTGTTCACCATGACCTGGTGTTCACCGTGAGCCTTGGGAAGCAGTGTTGCAGCTAGGAAATGGGGAACAATATACTTCCTAAAACAAGTGCCCCCTCCAGCCAGTTTAAGAGGTCCAGACGGAAGTAGGATGGTTGTTTTGATTTTTAAGAAGGGAGGGGAACAGAGAGTAAAATGACAGAGTCTCAGACTCCTTTCCTTCCTGTGATTAGCTTCAAACTGATCCCTGCAATGGATTTTTGTTCCCATGTCCAGTTTGCGCACTCCTGTTCTGAATGTCAGCTGTAGAAAGACATCTATACCTCAGGAGCAATTCATGCTCTATTTATTTCCTTGGACCCTCCTCCCTCCTGGCCGCACAGCGACATTTCCCTAGGGGTAAGCAATCTGGAAGCAGAAAGTGGGTTTTTAACTTTTTTCCTTTTTTTTCTGCTTTTTGGGGGGTGGAATATATAACATTCGTCCATCTCTGAAGATCAAAGCAGATTCAAGCGCAATGCCATCAATTCAACAAGAAAATGGCCAATGTGTCACATCATCCAAGCTTCCCAGGCATGCTTGCTTTTCCCCCAGAGGCTTTTATTCTCTCTGTACAATCCTAATGGAATATTGGCTCGCTGGGAAGGAATTCTCAGCCTTCCCCGTTTGTTTGTTTTTCCCAAATTACTAAAGACAGTGTCATGCTATGTTCCACCAGAGGGGATGGTCTTTTGAGTTACTGGTAGGCTTTCGGATATGCGTGTCCTGTGAGCAACTGACCCTACACTCTTGCAGAGAGTCCGAGATCCCCGCGGCAGCAGAGCCCCAGGGTGAGGGGAATGATCAGACTTAACTATTGCTTTTCACCCTCTGTGGTTTTGGCCACTTTCTCCCCTGACCTTCTTCTGCACTGCGTCTGCCTCGCGATTACAGCACAGACTGTGCTCCTGTGCGTGCTTTCTTCTCCGCCCCAGCTACTCCCTGTCACACCTCCCCTCACTGGCTGGTTCCAAGTCCAGTTCTCAACTTCAATAGCACCTTCTTTTGGAAGCCTGTCTTGACCTCCCTGGGGGAAATGGATGTCAACGCATCCCATAATCTGCTTGACCTCTCCCTCGGGTTTTCCTTCACAGGACGACTTCTTGTCCTTGCCCGTTTATTGAATTGAATGTGTCTACTGCTGTAATGGGAATGTAAGGACCACGAGGTCTCAGGCTGTCCCTCTTTGTTCACTGTCCCATTGCGGGACCTGGCATGGTGCCTGCTCCGCGGCAGACACTTGGCAGATACTTGCGGACACGTCCGTTTCCTCCACCCCTGCGTGAAGGCTGCCCTTCCCGTACAAGCCAATACCATCAAAACGTTCTACCGGCAACAGTTGCAGGCCGGCCAACAATTATTTGACAGACGTCCACTGCCCTTTTCAAAAATCATTATTTTGTATGGGGAAATTCAACTTTAATAGTTTTTTGGGGTGACTGAATATGAACCTAAGCCCAAAGTACCAGAACCTTCTTCAAGTTTCATCTTTCAAGTGGGGCCAATTCTGCCCCAGGGATTCCGTTTGTTCTATTGTTGATTAAAACTGGGTTTTAAATTCATGAAATAATAATGTCTGGTAGATTAAGTAAAATGAATGAATTTATATAATTTATGTCCTTCCTGGTAATTGGCCTGGCCAGACGAAAGTAAGACCTTCGTTTCTTTTTTCTGCACCACCTCCCCACCTGTCCTTCCTCAGAGCTCCCCTTGCCACTTTCCACAGGTGCTCAGACCCGTTTGGGTGCTCTCCCTCTCTTACTGTAAAAATTAGTCCTTGTGAATCCTTTACTCACTCCAAAGAATCCATCACTCGTTTAAAAAATCATCATCTAAGAATGTTCATAAAATTAGAATCGGAGTGGGTAATGGATTATGGAGGCCAGCCTCCTTTTTTGGTCCTGATTTGTAATATAAGATAAAAATACGATGATATCACTCCCCCGTGCACCATCTTTCCCTTCTAGAATCCTCCACTGGCGGAGCAGGGTCTTGGACTAGGCTCACTGCTGTGCTGCGTGCTCTGGACCCTTGTCATCCCAGGCCACACTCGCACTTGCTTCTGCACCTGATGCAGACATCTCCTTGCCTGTGGCCCATCCGGCCGCACCTTGCTGCCTCCCGCCGGCTCACTCCCGTGTGTTACATGCTTTTGTGTTTGTCTTCTCTCCCTGCGAGAATGGGCAGCTTCTCATCTCACTGCCTGTACGTCCAGCTCAGCCCAGGCAGGGCCTGGCACAGGGTAAGATCGAAATCCACAATGCAAATGAAGGGAGCTAATGAGACCAAGCCCCAGGGGTGGGGTTTCAGGGATCAACCAACAGAAAAAAAACATGATTATTTGGGGGGCCAAGTTGTTGATTCTTCCAAAACCTCCAAAACTCTTCCCAAGCAGCTGTGTACTCTCTCCGCGCCTTTGCTACATCCACCTTGACGCGACAGTCCTTTTTGGTGATAAATGTCACATGCATCGGGAGGGCACAGACCAGGGTTAGTCCATTAGTCAATCAATAAGCATATGTTTTTATTATCCGCTGTTTACCCCACTAAGTAATATCGTAGAGACTCAAGCTAACTGCCTCTCTCCTCTGTCCCCCAGAGACTTTCCCTGAAATCACCACTTCATCCACACTGTGCGTTCTTGGCCGAACAAATCAGCCCAGTCTGGCTTGAGACGACCCGTGCCTCCCCGGCCTGTCGGAAAGGCTGGGGCAAAGCTGGCGAGAGTACACGCTGCTGTGTTGCGTGTCTCCCCCTCCACAGTCGTGCCTCCACGTACCCCTCCTGTCGGTTCCCGTGAGCAGGAAGATGAACTACACGAACAAGGAGAGGGCTGGAAACGTTATATTCATGGTCCGGTGGGGAGGAAGTCGCATGGTGACCCGGAAAGGCCTCAGAGTCAGGAGGGCCTGGTGACCCGGAAAGTCCTCAGAGTCAGGAGGGCCTGGCTCGAATCCAACTTGCCGCCTTCTCTGACCTTGGACACAGTAACTAATGGCCCTACGGCCAGGAGAACGGGGCCTGACCAGCCCACAGAGAGCTTAGGACTCCCAGACAACACAGTGCAGGGGGTGTTAGGAGTTTTGTCCTTATTCACGGCCATCCCCTGAAGGAGACAGGCACCTGGATGTCAGATGCAGTGAATTCTGGGACTGGACAACAATTTCCAGATCCTGGGCTGCATTTATCCCCGGACAACTCTTATTTTCTCTAAGTTTCTTTTAGTTTCTTAACTGGGACATCAGCAGCCGTACACAACTTAGCCTGTACTCACAAAATCTCGAAACCCTCCTGAACACCTGTAGCCTAACGGTGCCTCCCTGCTACAGGTCTGCAGTTTCTCCACGGTGCAGTTCTAGAAGCTAGCAGGGGTCTCAGTCCTAACCTTTCGTGTGTCAGGTTTTGAACCGCATGCTCCTCGGGCAAGAACGTTGTCTTTTTATCTTGTTATAGTTGTTCTGCTGTAGAACTTTGTCCATTGTAAGGCAGTGTAGACATTTGTGACACTTTCTGAATTACGAGCAATGACTGTAACCTTGCCAGAGCCAGCAACTTGATGAGCCCCAACTGTGTGGGTGCATGTGCGTGTGTGTGCACGCGCGTGTGCGTGCGCGTGCATCCGTGTGTTTACATGTGTGTCGGTGTGCGTGACACAGGAAGAGGACTAGCAAGCAAGTGTGTGTATGTGAGAGAGACAGGGTGAGCGCATGTGCGTGTATGTGAGAGAGAACGTGTGTGAGTGCGATGTGCATGGAGCCCTTGACAGCAGCGTCAGGGACACAGCGACATAGAAACACTCGTGAAAAATTCATCTTGTCTCCTCTGGGTTTCCATCGAACAGGTCACCAGGTTTTTAAAAAATCTATTTTGCCTTTGTGGAACTTTCTATCATCGCTGTTGTTCTTTAATCCATCTTTGCAGGTGTGTATTTTCCCCAAGGAGGCTAATCGTCACCCACCTCCCCAGCTCCTCAGAGGATTCAGCCAACTTTTGGTCGCCAGCCTGCGGGCTTCTCTTCCGGGGAAGCCTCACCAGTCCCCTTCCTCTGTGCCAGGCGCCGGAGCCCCCACCGGACCTCCCTAGCCTCCTCCAGGCCCCACAACAGCAGTGTGGGCAAGGTGCCGATGTTTTGTCCCTTTAAATAAAGAAAACTAAGGCTCCGAGAGCCCCAGAGCTGGCCCGGGTCACAAGACAAGCTGGGGTGCCCCCAGCCATGACTGGCTCCCGTCTTCTCAGCCTCTCCCTGATGTCGTTCTGGAAAGAGAGAGAGAAGCAGACGGCCTGGAGTCGGTGTGTGAGGAAATCGGGCGGCGTCCACCCGTGCTTCCCTGAGGAAGAGGGGAAAGCCCAGAGAGACTTTTCTGAGGGCAGAACTAGACGACAGCGGAGGCCTGTGACCTGAGGCTACTGCTCTTGTTTTCTCTCATCATTGTCATGGTGACGCCCAGGTCCCCACGTCCCCGTCCGTGGAGAGCAGGCCTTAGGATAGCCAGAGTCTCATCGAAGGGGAGCCTTCTTCCATGCGTTCGCCTGAGAACACTCTGTCCCACCTTGTAGTCCACACATTTGTTTCCTTGTCTCACGCCTGTAGAAGTTATTTTCTTTCCAGAGAAAACTATGGGACTTACGTAATATAGAACAGATGTCATCTGTGGAAAAAATAATGGTGATGGGAGCAATAACCCTGAGATGAATATTTTTTTAGCTTATCGAGGATAGAGAATGACGAGGACGCTCACAAGCTCTGATTCGCTTCTCTGAGAAGAGTGATATATGAGGGAGACAACCTCATTCTTCCCAAATGTTCAACTTCAGGCTCCCGTATCTTCAGGAAAGAAACAAAAATGTAAGACTCTCCGTCCAGATGGCTAAGACTCCCTCATCACACTGGTTTCCAGTGGACCCTGCCTGACGACTACAACAATGGCTTCTAGGCTGAAGGAAGCACGCGACACTCCAAAATGGACCCCTTTCTCCTGCCAGTGCCCCATACCCCATATTTAGGGATGGCCAACTCACTGGGCACCAGATAGAAGGGAATGTATTTATTCTTTATGTTTTATATTATAAACACATACATAGTTACACTGTAATATTTTAAGAACCAAAGGGGAAATCTATAAATGATGGTGCTTCTTTTTCCAGCCAGATGTCTGCCTCCCTCCCCTCCCAGCCTTTCCAAGTACTTCCAGAGGGGATGTGGACAGCTGCTGGCACAGTCAACACGGACTTTAGCCTGGGGTTTGTGTGAGCAAGGCTCACACGGAACAGTTGGGGCTGCTTCGAGCAATAACATCAACAAGAGTCAGAACCACTTGTCTTTTTCTATTTTCTTTCCTTTTTTTGGATTTTTTTATTTGAATATGGTTGACACATCATGTTACGCTAGTTCCAGGCGTACGACATAGGGATTCAACTTCTCTGTACTTTATGCGACGCTCCCCGCCAGTGTGGCTACCATCTGTCGCCATACGTAACTATCACAGTATAACTGGTTGTATTCTCCACGCTGTGTCATTTATTCCCATGACTTCGTCATTCCATAACTGCAAGTCTGTACCCCCCACTCCCCTTCACCCATTTAGCCTGTCCCCTCACCTCCTTCCCCTCTGGCAACCATCAGTTTTTTCTCTATATTTATAGGTTTCATTCTACTTTTTGTTAGTTTATTTGTTTGGTTTGCGTTGTAAGTTCCACATGTAAATGAAATCATATGGTATTTGTCTTTCTCTGTCTGACTTATCACTTAGCCTAATACCCTCTAGATCCATCCATGTTGTCACAACTGGTAAGATCTCACCTTTTTAGTGACTCCGTAATATTCCATTACAGAGCAAATACATCACATATTCTTTATCTGTTCGTCTATTCTTGGACACTTGGGTTACTTCCGTGTCTTGGTGGTTGTAACTAATGCTGCAATAAACACAGGGGTGCATGTATCTTTTCAAATTAGTGTTTTTATTTTCTTTGGATAAATGCCCAGTAGTGGACTTACTGGACCATATGGTGTTTCTATTTGCAATTTTTTGAGGAACCTCCATGCTGTTTTCCACAGTGGCTGCACCAGTTTGCATTTCTACGAACAGCGCACAAGGCTCCCTTTTTCTCCGTATCCTTGCCAATACTTGCTATTTCTTGTCTTTCCGATTTTAGCTATTCTGACAGGTGTAAGGTGGTATCTCTTTGTGGTTTTGATTTGCATTTCCCTCGTGCTTGGTGATGGGAGCATCTTTTCATGCATGTCTTCTTTGGAGAAATGTCTATTCAGGTCCTTGGCCCATTTAATCAGATTCTTTGTAAAACCACTTTTTGAGTCTCTACTGTGTAAGGTGCAATTGCTAGGAACTTTGTGCATTACATATTTAATATTTAATTAATACATATAAAGACTAGCTCCTTCTTTTCTGCAACTTCTGTTCAAGTGAAACAATCCTTTTCAAGCATTTTAGCTGTTTCTTCTGGCATTTTTCTCCATCTTGCTAAATACTTCACTTATATTATAGTTTATTGACTTTTCAGTTTTATTTCTAATATATTGATTTTTTTTTTTTTTTACTCTGAATGATATGGGTTTGGCTCTTTCTGCCTCCCCCTGCCATCCCATTCTTTCACCCTTTTACTCCCGGTGGTTGTATTATAGTTTCTGGTTAAATGAATATACAATGCTTATATTACTTGTATGCATATGTTATTATATACAGCTCAGCTACGTAGCATAATTTTAATTCTTTTATTTACAATTTTTTTCACTTCTGGAGTCAATGATACCATGTTTTTTTAAATTTATTTTTCTATGGACCTAATACTAAGTCACTTCCAACACGACAGTAAATGTTTTCTCAATATATTACAGAGCACTTTATTTTTTAATTTTTTTTATTTGACGATATTCCTGGTGAAGCCCTTCGTTCTGCTGTAATTGGGATTAGACATCCCTACCAGGCAAGGTGCACACCTGTCATCCTGGGACTTCTACCATACTCCCTGACCTTTTCTCTTATGTTAAGGTCCTATTTTCATCTTCATTTTCCTTTGCTTCCCCTACCCCCTGCCTCATGTCACTATTATGGAAAAATGGCCAGGAGCTAACTAAGAAAAACTTTGTGAAGGTAAATTTGGGGGCTTTGAATATCTGAAAATATTTTCATCCTATTTGATTGATAGCTTAAACGTAAAATTCTATATTGGGTATAACTTTCTCTTAGAATTCTGAAGGCATTGATCCTTTCTTCTGATAACTGTGGGCATATTAATAATACTTCCATTGAATTTTTCTTTTGTTTGCTACATTATGTCTGTTTCTTCTGAGTTTCTTTTTTTTTCCCACTTGCCTATTTTTGTTTTGCTCCTTCACATTAGATGTCCTCGAATGTCTTGGGATTCTTAGATGCCTGTGTTTATTTAAAAGTGAGGCACTGATGTGCTGTTGGAAGCTCTTTTGTGTAAATGGGAATTGTCAACCAGGAGAATTCGCTGTAGGGAGTATTCCATTTTGTTAGAGGACTCCTAAATCTGTGTCTGTAGGTGTTTCTTGTAGGCTGAGTCTCCCTGAGTGGAGTCCTGCAATTGCTTTCCTTGTGGCACAGATCTGACTGCCAGGACTCTGGTAGCAGGAGGGGAGAGGGAAGGTTTGGGGGAGCTTCACAACCCAATATGTAGACTTTGACTTATTTTTCCTAGTTTTGGCATGATGCTACATCCCACTTAACTCTACCTGGCGTTCCAATTCCAGAACACCTCTGGTTCAAGCTCCTCAAAGAGGAAATTTTCATATTTGTCAAGGACGTGAAAGGGGTAGTAGCCTGGCTGAACAGGCCAAGGAAGAAATCTGGAGATCTGGCCTTTTCTTCATGTCTCTGTGTCTCTGTCTGTCTCTCTGTCTGTTTATCTCTCCTCTTAAGCCTTACCCATCCATACCTTTGCCTTCAGAGGTAGCTACAATTTCTGAGCATTTCTGCAAGTCAGTGTAATGAGTCAGCTTTCTCATTATTGATTTTCCCTCTGCAGGCCAAGTTTTCAGCCAATTATCTTTCTTCCATGAGCTTTCCAACTTTCAAAAACTTTTGACCATTATTCTGTGCTGTCACTTTTGTTCTTTCAAGTTTATCACCTCTCCCATTTAAAACATGTTTGCTGTAATTATAATAGAATGTTAAGAAGAAGTAAGTGGACTTAATGCATATTTCTGTGTGCCATGTTTAACTGGATTTATCCTCACTTGACTCAAAGAGATTAAAAGCTTATGTAAGGGCATACAGCTCAGTAAGTAGCATGGCTGAAATTTCAACCTTCTAGGAAGGAGGGAAAAGGAAGAGAAAGGAAATCAGGATTGAGACTGTGCATGACGTCAGGTTAGAGAATGACATGTAATAGAATAATGAGTTGCTCATGAAAGGTGTTGTGAAACAGGAAATAGAGGTAAGGGGACAGCAGTGTGTAGCATCCTTGAAAAATGATTTTGTCTGAAGTCTCCCTTCTTCCTTTTATTTGTCTCTCTTTCCATCTTTTCTTTATCTTCCACGTCCTTCCCTCCATGAGCATGTTGGAGAAACTAGCATGTGCTAGGATCAAGGCTAAATCCTAGAGACCCAGCAGTTCATAAGACCGAGTTGGGCCTAGCCTCAGGAATCTCACAATTTCATGGAATTAAACAATACTGTGCAGCACTTTCAGAGCACAGAGGAGAGACATGGACACCTCGCTTAACTGACAAAGCAGACGGCTCTTCTAACCACTACCAGAGTTCTTTGTTCTTTGACCCGTTTGTCCTCCATGTCAATATCTTCTTTGTCACCACAATCATATTATGAACATCTAAGTATTCATAGAAATTCTTCTATTTTCCTGGTAGCATGACAGATCATATGTGCCTTATTCAATTCTCACCACAATCCAGCAAGATAAGGATTCTCAGCTCAAGAAAGCTGATGCTTACAGAGAGTAACTCGCCCAAAGTCACCAGTAAGCAAGGTTTCCCAGTCTGTCCCCTTCCTCTGACTTTAGATGTCCCTTCTCTGTGCCTCTTTGGTACCCGGTAAAGGGCATTGTCATTGTGCCTAGCCATCATCAATTCAAATGATTTACAATTTGTATAAATTCTAGATTGTGTGCTCCTAGGAACTATTCTTCACTCATCTCTGTATGCCTAACTCAGTATCCGGCACAGGATTAGAACTTGTTTAATAAATAAATATTTACATAAGGCAAAGTCAGTAATGGAACACAGATTTTTCTAATGACAAAGCTCATGCCTTTCCATTGTGTGGCATTTTCCTCCACCTGAGGCTTTCCCTCCTCACTGTTCCTTCTCCTCCTTATTAGGAAAGATTTATCTTCCACCCACTCTTACCTTCTGCCCTCTAAATGCTGAGCCCCTACTGACAATCGTCTTCCTTTCTTTGGGAAGACTTATGATTAAACCAAAAATTATAGGCACGTCTTTTTCAAAACCAAATAAATGCCCTTTGAAAAAAATCCCTCATTGCCTTCAAGTGCCATCACAGCACAAATGTGAGCCACAGAACAAAGTTTTTGTTCTAAATATTTACTACATTATGGACAGAGAGTTAGGATTCCATCTGTTCTATGGGATTTTCATTTTAGTAGAATCTTTTGAAACCAGATCTGCAAATCATTGTTACCATTGGCCATGCATGGAAATATCTTGCTTAAACAGAACCTTGTGTTCAAATGGCATCTGTTCTGAACCTTTAGTTTGACTACACAGAGCTGCAGAAGGTAACAAAGATAAGCAATGGTGGGAACCTGACTCATCGACCATCAATTGAGAGGTTGCCTTTCCTGGAAAACTCTCCACCAGTCAGTCCCCCGGAGCTTGAAACCTAGGTGAAAACAGATGGAACTGGTGTGGTAGGAAGACCCTGCTGCTTTTCTCCAATTCTTTGCCAGGCTTTTTCCCTCTGCCAGGCATGTCGACTCTTGTTTATGGAGGCAGAAGAGCAGAGGAACAGCTCTGGAGTCTGGGGCCACAGAAGGCTGGGTTACATTCTGGCTGTGTGTTTGGAAACTCTGACCTTGGCAAATTTGAAGCATCTGAATCCTAAATGTTTATTTCTTATCTGTAAAATAGGAATAACAGTGTTCTAAAGACTAAATGAAATAACACATATAAAACAGTAACACCCTTCTGGGCAGATAGTGATTGGGCAATGACTCTTCAGTCCCCTTGAAAGGAAATAAAGAATCACACACAGAGATGCCATGAACCCCTTTCCCCCCAGAAGCCCTGATTCAGTGTGAGGCCTGGGCACCTGTTTATCTTAAATGTGTCCCAGGGAAATCTAAGCAGAGAACCACTGCTTTAAGTGACATTTGGGCCAGCTTTCTCAGCTGAGACAAAACTGTTGATTTCCAGTCTGGAATTAAACCAGAGTATCAAGTTCAGGATGTAGCAAGCAATATCACCCTCCATTTATAAAGCATTTTACAATAATTATGTTTATTCTTTCTATATCCTTGATGACAAGTTTGGCTTTATGAGCCATACTTTCTCCTCGAGGACACAAAGATAGAAAGATTAGCTCGGAATGCCCAATGGCAGCCACAGGACTGGAATCCAGAACGCTTATCATCCACCGTAACTGAACCCTATGGTCCTTACCCAAGCAGAACGACTACGGACAGTCTAAGTAATTTACTGCACTAAAAACTTTGTCAAATCAGGCTCATGATTTATGGTTTAATAGCATATTAAAAAGCAAACTATCAATCTCAGTGATTTGTATTTAAGAATAAGTTGAAAGTTTCAACATTTATGGAAATTATTAAGAACTGAGCCTCCAACTGACATTTTTAATGGGGATAGAGCCAAAATCAGAGGTACGTGCAAGAGAAAGAAAATTGTACCAAATATAGGTTTCTAGGTACAAAATAGGGAAATACTAATAAGAGATCCTAGGAAATTCCAGACGTTTTCATTTCAATGAGAAAGTGAAAGTGTGCTTTAGTAACTGACCAGGAAGCTTGTCTCGCAAGCTGCCAATTTTATGCTGAACCCAATGAGAGCTTAGTATTTCATGCCTTGTTTTCACAACTGCTTTATGTAAAACACCCAAATTAGAAAAACAACAACAGACCAGTTATCTAGACACTATCATCTGCGGGGAAATTTTGTTGAAATGTAATTTGTTCCCCATTCTTCTACCAAATAGATGAAAAGCATGGACAATGGACAACGTGGTACAAAAATCATTTGCTAAAGGTTATAAAGAGGCTAAAAGAATCCAAATAACGACCTCTTCCTGTAACACAATTATCTTTCAATGTTGCTTTTGCGCCATTCTTCCTCAGTGCCGTGCTCGGGAGTAAAGAACATAGCACTCACCAGCCTAGGTGTTCCAGCTTTAATTTTTGCAATGAAATATCATGAACTGTGTCATAATATAGAGGCATTTAATTAGAGTCATTTAACATATTGTAACTCACCAATGATTTTTGCATTCAGCATGTTTCAAACAGCTGAGCTTTAAAAATGTGAAGACTTGTTCACCACTAAATATCCATGGGCCTCTGCAGCTTCGCGGCCCCTAAATATGGTTTGCATATGTAGCTCAATGACTCCTCAGAAGCAAGATAGAGCCAAGGAAATGGCGGCAAAGAAAAATACCCAACTGGAAAGGGAGTTAACCCAACCATGAAAGTGGGACCCCTCAAGGCTGGAAGAGCTCAGAAGAAGCCTGAAGGAAAGCAAGCAGCAAGCCAAATGGAAAGTGGGCCCCGGGGCCTTGGGTAAATGTAATGTGCGCTCCTACCTCTTTTATCTTGTGTTCCTGTGAACTTCCTCCTACAGAGGCTATTTTCTGCAAGGGCATCCTCCACCAGTCCTGAGCACAGGCACGATGGCAGAGTGAGGCCACAAAACAGGTCAAGCTGCCATTTCTAGCTCCTTACCATCTGCTCCCATGGCAATCCCCTCACCTCCTATTTGACATAAAATTCCCTATGTTGAGGTTACTCCCCTAGCATCAGGGGATTAAGGGAAGGCTATTGTCACCAGAAGGAAAATGTTATCTGAGAGGGCCATAAACTCTCCCTGAATTTCTCTCTGTTTTTTCTGAAACGTAGTTCTTCCCTTACCACAAGAATAAAATTTTAAAAAAAGATATGAAAATCCTATGAATTCCACAGTGCAGATATAAGTACTGTTAGCCCCATGAAGCTGGTCTTCTCAAGCCCTTATTCTTTATAAAAACATCCTGCTACATGTACTTTATGCATATCTATTTTCATTTCCTTAGGATACAGCCCTACGGGGGATTTCACTTGCTCAGATGCTATGCATGTTTTAAATCTTCTTGATAAATATTACAAAACTGTCCTCTAGAAAACTAATTATTTTATATTTGCATCAGAACTTGAGAGTGACCATTTCCTAACACATTTGCTTACAGGGAATATCATATTTAACTTAAAAGGTAGAAGTCATTTCATAGTTGTTTAAATTCACATTACTTTAACATTCCCCATGAATTTTCACTTCCCATTCCCACCCCCTCGGGGGTTGGTCCTCAGCGAGACTCACTGAATGTCCCCCTTCCTCTCAGGCTGACATTTTCAGAAAGGGTGCTCCTGCAGGATGAGGGAGAAACAAGAGGAAATAATTATTGAAAATTAAAACAGCATAAAAATACTCCTACGTCTGAAGACTAAGCTGGGAACTTTGGAACACTTACGAGCTTTCCAAAAATCCTCACCCCATCTCCGTGGATTACTTCCTTCCCAGCTTCCAGGCTCCATGTGTTTCCTGCCCTATAGAAACAGACTGCCGGAACACTTTCTTTGCAAAAATAACACAATTGCTCAAAGCTAATTCATGTTGCTGCCCCACATTTCCCAAACTCCTAGAAGTCTGCCCTCTCAATGATGGTGTTTCTGTATTTTCTGGGTCAAAACTTTAAACACTTGCTTTGATTGAGGATTTTAAAATGTGGGTCTTTATAGTTACAAACATTAGTTAAACTTTGAAATCAAACTTGGTTCCATACTTCGCTAAGTGCCTCTGTTTGAGAGGAATACAATTACATGAAATTTGAAAGAAATTCCAAATACAGGTATTGAAGGAAGTCCCAGAAATTCCATATCTCAAAGGAAAAAGCCATGAATCAATATCTGAATATATTGCTTGCTATATAAGAGAGAGCCATACTTAGAAAGGCACGGTCTGTTTTCAAAGTGAATGTCCGATCTTATATAGGGTTTGGGGAAGGTGGGAGTGCTTAGGAATTTGTTGCATCTATGTGGAGGAGAGGCTACCAGAGTGAGAGTCTTGCTGATTGGTTGACTATCAGGTGCTTGTGGTCGTCACTGATTGGCTGACATTCCTCAGAATGTTTAATGGAGCTGTCATCGATCAGATGGGTTCTGGTGAGTGTACATGGTTTCCAACTACCACCAAAGAACAATCAGCATTTTCTTTTCTTCAATTTGAAGGGCAGGCACATTTCATTATCATTTGGTTGCCTTGTCTTTGAGAGATAAGCTTTTTTCACTAAGAGTATGCAGTTCAGTAAAAATAGACAAACTTGAGACCCAAACTGAATGACCAGAGTCATTATGTTCTGGTACTCGAACTTCACCTATCTCTGGATTATTTTGTGATAACCTTCAGAGTAATGTCTTGGAATGACATCAGAGAGTTATAAAATTGGATATGTCTTGGACCTCATATTTGAAGCGTTATTTTCTTTCAGGTGGAGAAACTGAAGCCCAGAAGGCCGTCTTCACATTCCTAGAGGATGAATTGTGCCCTGATTTCCCACCCACCTCTAGACCATGGATATTGGGTAGGCTTCAAACTTCTCTGGCATGATGGGACGGGAAGCTGGTCAATAAATAGGGGGGAAATTATGTCAATAATTTATTCATACAAAGTAGCTCTATGTATTATTTAGTGAAGTATAAACTAAGTTAAATAAAAAAATGCACTATTGACCTAATAGGTACATTTCCCTTGATCTTCTTTATTTTTTTTATTTGTTTATTTATTTATTTATTTATTTATTTATTTATTTATTTTTTTTTTTTTTGCATATTGACATTGTGCAGTACAGGTCACTGTTGAGTTTATTGAAATTCCACTACCATTACATCCAGACATTATATTTTCTAGGTCTTCCTTGTAATCATTTTACTATCCTGTAGTCCCAGCTACTTGGGAGGTGAGGCAGGAGGATCACTTGAGCCCAGGAGTTCTGGGCTGTAGTGCGCTATGCCGATCGGGTGTCCGCACTAAGTTCGGCATCAATATGGTGACCTCCCGGGAGCGGGGGACCACCAGGTTGCCTAACGAGGGGTGAACCGGCCCAGGTCGGAAACAGAGCAGGTCCCTTGATTTTCTATATGCAAAATATTTCCTGTTTTGCCTTTATTTGCTGAGAGGAGAAGAGGGAAGTATAGAAGAGAGGATGAAAGGAATTTGGAAAGGAATTTGATGTGGAGAAAGAAGATGAGGCCAAGGAAAGAAATGGAATGAGAGAAAAGGAGGACATGGAGATGTAAGCAGCCAAAATGGTCCGTAGAAAATAAAATATTGATGTGCAATACAAAACCACCTGTTTCTCTTTCATAGGGATGCAGCTAAATCAAAAGTAAAGGCGGTGGGACTTGGCATAGGGATAACCTAAAACAAAGCTGATGGTTTATCCTCTTCTTCTGAGGGGGTGCACCTCATGCTTCTGTGTTCGGCAACAAAGAAAATGATAGAACTTCGTAGCGGTTTGCCATCACAAATACAGCTCATGGATTTTCACTCTGTCCATCTCCACCACCTCCTCTCTCCTGGTCCATGTCTGTAGCCTCCACACTGGTCTCATTTCTTCACTCTTGCCATCTTCTACAGAGCAAACCGTTATTTTTTAAAAAGACACATCCAATTAGCTCACTCTCTTCCAAAGCTTTTCCCTTATGCCCTTGCCTTAAAATCCAAATCTTTACAATGTCCGATATGTAAGGTGGATATGTAATTTATCATCCAAGTGGAGGCACCGTCAGAGAAAGTGGGGGTCTTACTGATGGTGGCACCGCATTCACTAGGACTGTCTGGGGCAAGATGGAGCCTGTGGCTACCCACCCTCCAGGGCCTTTTGAGATCTTGCTTATCCCTCCACTTTTGCCTTTTCTTCTCCCCCATCACTTGCCATGCTCTAACAATATTAGCCTTCTTTCCACTCCTCAAACATCAAATCCCTTCCCATTGCACAGCATCAGTATATCCTGTTCTCTCTCTGCCTGGGGCACTAGTGCTTCTACTGGCTAACTTCTACGTATCCTTCGGGTCTCAGCTTTTGATCCACAGAACAAACTTCCTTGACTGCCCACTCTAACTCAGTGCCCTGTTACACTCTCTTGCTGAGCCCTTTATTTTTTCTTCATATTTGCTACACAATTAGTAATTTTGTATTTGTGTGGCTGTTTATTTTTAAAAGATTTATTTACTTATTTATTTATTTGAGAGAGAAAGAGAGCACAAGCGGGGAGAGAGGCAGGGGGAGAGGGAGAGGAAAAGAATCTCAAGCAGACTCCCCACCGAGCAGGGAGCCCAACACGGGGCTTGATCCCAGGAACCTGAGATCATGACCTGAGCCTAAACTGAGAGTCAGATGCTTAACCAACCTAGCCTCCCAGGCACCACTGTGTGGTTGTTTAATATCCGTCTTCCTCTCTAGGTTGTCTGCTCCCAAAGGCACACACTGTAGCCTTGAGTTCAGATTTTTTAGCAGTGTACAAGGTACATGGCAAGACATAAGATACACTTGTTGAATGACTGATTAAATAAATATATGGATGAGTGGTTAAGAAGAGATGATACTTAAAGTGTGTAGGAGGAGGCCAATGCAAATACTTTAAATTAGACTGTTGCTGGACTTAGTAAAAGACTTTAGAAATTTCCAAATAGTATGTATCAGTCAGCTCAGGCTCAGTTATACTGCAGTAACAAACTTCCCTGACTTTCAGCAGCTGGCAATAGTAAAGGTTTATCTCTTGCTCATATTACATTCTTGCTGTAAGTCAGCTGTATATCTTCTTCATCTGGGTTCCAGGCATTTGTAACAGTCCCTATTACAGCATTGCTTATCTCTTGGCAGAGGGGTGTGAGAGCATGGCAGAGCCATGAGATGGCCCTTGAAGCTTCTGCTCAGGAGGGGCACACATCATTTCTGCTTCAAAGCAAATAGCATGATATCAATGTGGCAGAGATGTTTAATCCTCTCACAGGGAGACGTCTGCCCCCCCCCCCAGAAAGGAGCATACGGAGAGAAAAATCACTATTTTACAATATAACATTTTCTACAACATAGAATATAGCCGTCTAAAATTTTGATAGATGAAAAAAAGGAAATTGTCTTGCTCACATAGTCTATAAGGTCTGGCAGATTAAGAGAAATTGTGATGACTCTAACTTTCTTCTGGGGGAAACCAGGACCCTACTGGATGAGGTGGCACGCACACGGGGAGAGTGAGCACCCTGCATATCTGCCACTAGGTTGCCCCTCTGTGGGGGTTCATTTCCTTTTCACCTAAGCCTGACCCTTTGATTCATCTTCTAATGCCTTATGGTATTCTGGATAGTTTTTGCTCTTTTAGGAGTTTTCTTTATATTAAAGTTAGGCTTTCCCAAGGAAGATAGAAATAAATGTAAATAGAAAGGAAACCCAGCCTTCTGTTTCTAGTGGAGAAGGTCTGTATTTAACACCTTCTACAGACCATTAATATCTCATTTCCTAGAAGAAAATTGAAGTGTTCGACTGAGTGGGTCAGTCAGTCACTCTCTGACTCTTGCTTTCATCTAGTTCTGGGGGGACGAGATTCTAATAAGGAATTAACTGCAGGCCTCCTGGGTAAACCTCATGCTTTCCTCATTTTGGACTGAAATAGACAGAAATCCTGAAAGATTTAGAAGAAGGTGAGAATTCAGAACTTATATAATTTAATTAACATCTCTGCCTTGTCAGAAAGGGTACCTAAACTTTCTTAGGCATGATTGGAACTTCTCTCTGGAAATGGGATGATAGTTAAGGAACAACAAGTGTGTGACCAGAAATGGAGTGGAACGTAACAGGCGAAGCTTGGGGCGTGCTGAGGAGCTTCTTTAAAAATGCCTATGGGCAGAAAATGTGCAAATAAGAGATTTTTTTTTTCTTCTGGCAAGCGAGGCTCTGATCCTGTAACCTTCATACATATTTAACAGCAGTTGACTTCAATTGACTCCAAGTACCTTCAACCCCATTTAGCTTACTTCTATTTTGCCAAAAACACAAAATCAGAATTAAAACTAGAAGAACATAAGTGATAGCAAAATAGGCTGAAAAGGCAGGAATCGTGTAATAACAATTCGGCGAGCAGTGAAACTCCCCAGCTATGATCACCAAGGGAAATCTTGGAGTAGTGGAATGCCTATCAATCTTTTGGAAGTGCCTATGCTATGCCCCGTACTGCTTATGAAACATGGAACTCTTTCTGAAGCTCCAGAGAAAGATGGTCAAACACGTCTTTATTTTATTAAATTTTCTGTTTTCAGTTTTATCTCCGTGTGATGTTTACTGTCAGACACATAAGTTACATTTTCAAGGAAAACCCACTGGAGTGTGGTTATCTCTGAGGCCCGTAACACCCACCAGTGGACCCTGAAGTCGGACACAACAGAAGGTCAACTCTATGATTCAGTTGTTACCATTAGCAAGTCACGAAGATGAGCAAGAGATCAAAGCAAATATTCACCCAGTTTTAAAGGTCTTGAGTAAGACTGTGCCCATGCCGCATCCATTGGTAAGAATTAGCTAAATGATGAAAAAATAAGAAAAATGTAGTCAGGAGCCAGAGTTAAAGAAATCAAAAAAGCAGGTACAGATGAACGCCAAGATGACAAATATGCTGGCTTCAAGTTGTCAGCTTTATTCTAATGTCTTCAAGGGATTTTTGGACTCAAGTGACAGTTTCATATTTGTAAAGCAAACTGAACTCTCAGACTTCGTGTGACCCCTCCCTATTATTTGCTTGATTCTATTGGTAGGAACTACTTTACATATAAATGTTGAAGTTTAGAGGTGAAGTTGCCTTTTTTTAAAGACAAGATGTTTAATTAGATTTTACTACTTTATTTGCATAAACACAGTAACTTAGTTACTTATAAACACTGTAGGACATACGTCTTCCAATTTCTCTTTTCTTTCTAAAACTACCGATTCTAGCTGTAGCATATCTTTAGTCTTTCTTTATGCCATTCTTATTTCCACTTTTTAGGAAATTACATCGGCTTTATGGCCCTTAAGAACCTTAAACCACACCCCCATTCTCCTACCACCCACCTCCGCTCACCACCATTGTGTTCAGGAAAGACATAGTAGCATTACTCCATTCTCTTTGTACCACTATGTAGTTCATATTTCATCTCATGTCCTAGAATTCTGAGCACATGATATGTCTTTCTCTTTACCAAAGAGGTATTATGCTATATTGGTTTATAGCAAGGACTGGCAATTCTTTTCTGTAAAGGGCCAGATGGTAAGTATTTTAGGCTTTGCAGGTGATGGGGCAACTTCTCAACTCTGCCATTATCATGTGAAAGCTGTCATGAACATGTAATCAAATGAGGGTGTCTGTGTTCTAATAAAACTTTCACATTTGGTCTATGGTGATTCTTGGTGCAGATGATGGATTCTGGAGTGACACTACCTCATTTACTGGCTCTGTGCCCTCGGGCAAATCACTAACCCCCTGTGTCTTAGTTTTCCCTTCTTCATGGGAACAATAATAACACCTTTATAGGTGTTATGGTCTTTATAGGGTGGTTTTAAGGCTTAAATTAGATAATCCATGTAAAGTTATTAGACTTGTGTCTGGCTTAGGATAAAATCAATATAAATGTTTGCTGGTGTTATAAGCAACTTGATAAAAGAGGCCCTGTATTATTTACTTTCATCTTTTTTGTACTCCTCCAATCTCCTCATTCTCCGCAGCACATGAGCAGAGTACAAGTTATACAGACGCTCAGTAAATATGTGTTGGATTGAATTACTCTGGCTTGCTTTCTTCTTACTTGTTTACAAAGATTAACTTTTTTAAAAAAAGATTTTATTTATTTATTTATTTATTTATTTATTTATTTGAGAGAGAGAGAGAGAGTGAGAACGTGAGCACGGGGAGGAGAAGAGGGAGAGGGAGAAGTGGGCTCTCCACTGAGCAGGGAGCCAGATGTGGGGCTCTATCCCAGGACCCCACTGAAGGCAGACACTTAATCAACTGAGCCACCCAGGCGCCCCTACAAAGACTAACTTATTAGTCTCTCTTCTTATACTTTCCCTCTGATTAATAGATCATATTTTACTGATTTCTTACTCCTGCAGCAAAATTCTATTTTTAGCTGCTGCCACTAATGTCTTTTTCCCCTTTTATGGTTTAGACCTAAACTTTTAAAGGGGTCCTTCTTAAAGAGATCAAATCTTTTGTTCTTTCTCAATATTTTCATGGTGGACAGACTCTAAAACAGCTTCCCAATTATCCGTCCTGCTGGCATTCTTGTCTCTGTGTAGTAACCTTCTCCATAAGTACAAGTCGGACCTGTGACTTGCTTCTCAATGATAAATTACAGCAAAGATGGTGAGGGGTCACTTTCATGATTATGTCACATAAGATTGTAACTTCATCTTACAAGTAGGCTCTCTCCCTTGACTCCTCTCTTGATGGCTGATGAAATAGGCTTCTATGTGAAGAGAGCCACGAAGGCAAGAAACTGAGGGTGATCTCCAGCCAATAGCCAGGAAGGAACTGAAGGCTTTGGTCCAATAGTCCACAAGAAACTGGATCCTGCTCATAGTCCGATGAGATTGGAAGTAGATGCTTCCTCAATTCAGCTTCCGATGGCACCCTAACCCTGGCTGACACCTTGGTTACAGCCAAGGTGAGAAACCCTGGACACAGGACTCAGTTAAGTGTGTCCAGATTCCTGACCCACTGCAATTGAGAGGTAATACATGTGTGTTGTTTTAACCTGCTAAGTTTGTAGTGATATTGCTATGCAAGAATAGATAACATAATATTAAACTATTGGATTATAACAGCAATTATACATACATAGTTGTGATGGTTTCTTATCAATGATTTGGTTTGTCAATCAAAATCGTTAAGAACTGATTTTAATAGCATTGTGCTAGTCAACTTAGTTCACTGCCAAGTTGAACTGTTGTAATTAATACTTCACTAAAATGCATCATCCAGCCTTCTTGAAAATTCAGTTCTCGAGAAGAATCCTAAATCTAGAAGACAGTGTCAGAGAATGAACAAATTCAAAATTTTGTGAAACAAAAGAACACAACTAAGAACTACTGAAGGCTGAAATATTACAACTTCTCTGTGATTGGTTGGCCCCTGACACAGAAGCCAGCATTAGTCGCGGTTCTGAAAGTGTACCTGTGGTAGCTGGGCTTGATGGAAATCCACACCCTCTCTCCTATTCCACTTAAACATGGCCTCCTACATAACCGTGATCAGTGTTTGGTTTGAGCAGGAGACATATGGCACAACAATAATCCCTGGAATTAGTATCCTTGACCTAACAGTTTTAATATATGCTGACTTCCTAAGCAGCTAACTTCCTACTGTGCAGGGCTTAAGCAGTGAGGGAAATAGATCCTAAGTAAATAAGTAACAATAAGTCATATTTTCTCTTCCCTATAATCGAGAATGGACATGTGTCGTCAGAGCTGAATGGACCAAATCACTTTCTCCTATGCTGAGGCAGTGTAAACACATCTTGCTAGTCCAGAGACAGATCTATCAGAGTCAGATTTCCCATGCCTGCCACTGGAGTCCCTCCCTTTCATAACCCAAGGAATAACAGGGTAGGTCATGTTTAAATGGAATAGGGACACTGGTATAGATTCAGGATGTGGGGGGGTTCATTACAATATGTGTGTTTACCAGCATGTGGGGAAAGGGCCACCAGAGGAGCTGGTGATGTAACAGGAGAGTGATGGGGATGTTTGAAAGCCTGACCCTATTACGTATCAACGGAGCATAAATAGCTGGGTCCACCTCTCAGACAGTTGGCTAATTTTGAGGCATCCTGGCATTTGCAAATCCAGGATGATAGAACCCTACTGGACTGGACTGGAGAGTCCAATGGAAGACACACTCCCAAGGGAAGGGGAAAAGAAGTCATGATAAAAGAATAACCTACAAAGCTACTCAAGGCTTTGCGGAAGTTTTAATACTGAAACATGCCCTTGCTGATAGGAAGCAGGCACAGAGCCAAGCAGCTAAGAAAGTAATTTCACTTATAATGAAAGCTCACAGAAAGAAGTTTTCAACCAAGCTTTCCATGGTGTCATTTTTATGGTTTTGGGGATTCTGCTTAACCGATTAATAACTTCAAATCTCCACTTAGCTTCATCTTGGCAGGAAGAAAATACCTAATTGTGTCTCAGACTTACATTAATTTGGTCCATATCTAATTAGAAGACTTTTTGTCCTTCCATAAGAATCAGTTACAGTCATAATCCATGGAGTCCTCACATCTGGACTGTTAAAACTCTCTCTACCTACTCCTGACGGCATGAACATTGTAGCAGGTGAATACTGCAGTGCCGTTCTGAAAAAACCTCAAAGCTCTGTCCTGCTCAAATTCATTAATTGCTGCATTGGTTTCCTGGTTAATTCTAGATTCAGCAGAGTCCCAATGCTTGTAACACTGAGCTGATGTTGAGTGGGGTCCTATGACTTCTGGAACTGTCTTACCTCTGCTGTCTCTGTGTAACTAGACTGCAAAGGTGCCCTCATCTGTACCCAGAATCCCACTCACAGATTCAGCTGGGCTCCCAGCCTCCTTGCTGCAAAAAGAAATCACAACTGGACCAATCACAACAGGTCCAAGGTTCCTCTACTGATGATAATCCAATTATTTTCCCGACAGCCATCTTGATTTTGAAAGAATGTGCTGTCAATGTATTATGGAGGTTAGCCTGACTACACTTTCAGATTATTAGAGGTGAATCTGTAGGAAATTTACGGTAGACAGTTAATGTGAGGCTTTGAGTGTATGTGTATATGTGAAAGCACAAGCTGTAAATTCTGGTTTTCATGGCTGCAATTGGCTGTAACATTATTTTACAGAGTAATTACCTTAAACAGTTCCTGGAACCATAGGACTATGAAGTGCTTTAATCAAACACATCCGCTTTACTGCTCTCGCAATCAACCCCAAAGGTCAGGACTGTGGTGTGTTATTGCCCCAGCAAGCCACTCTCAGCTCAAGCCAGTTACTCCTCTGATGCTGGGGTACAGGATAGTTTTTCAATGCCTAGACACTCTTGACTAACAGGAAACTACCTTATGCTACCTGACAGGCTGCCTGTGTCCTCAGGTCACCTTCTTACTCCCCCAGCATCCAGTTTCCTTCTCATCTTTCACCTGGAAGCCTGAGTGAAAGAAGAGTCCGCACCGCCAATAACCCAATAAAATGAGTGCAATTAAAACGAGAACTTTTCAATTGAATCCCACACCCCAGTTAACAATGGCTCAAAAATAAGGATGTATAAAGGCTGTGAATGGGTTAGGGGCGCATACCCAACATTTTGAGCAGCTCAGGGACGCTTATCTCATAGCCACTAGGCATTTTAAGAAGCCGTCTACACAACGTGCCAGTAGTCATTGCTATAATATAAGTAGTTATGCTATAATTAGAAGAGGGATCTACTCACAGTTTGATATTTTGTCTCGCACCCCCAAAACAACATTGCCTTTCTTTCCCATAGGGGTACGCTAGCCTACTTTAACTCTTTCCTTTCTGCAGAGTTCTGAGATTAAAAGAAGTTAAGTCTGTCTTTCCTTGGTGCTGAGGCATTTCTTCCCTGTGGACTGCTTCCTAGTCTGTTCTCCAGTGGATTGGGTGGGTGATCAAAGGCCTGAGTCCCAGTTCCAGCGTTTTCAGCCGTCGCTCATTCTGCGTCACAGTGAGTAATGTGTGTTGAACCCCCCCATCCACTACACTTTCATCCTTCATTATCTAAGGATGAAAAAACAGAGACCCCTGTTCTTTGTTCCCTCCAATCTCCTCCTCCTTCGAGAAGGATATCTTGGATGAAGGTAGAAGCATTTATGTCTCCTGTTAGTGTTACCTGTTGGAGGAGAGGGAGCTGACACAGGTGAACAGATAAAGGCAGGGAGCCAGTAAACTTGGCTATCCCCAATTTGACAAAAATGGAAGAATGGGTGGCCTGTCCCTCCTTTTTATACCCCACTAGCTGCCCTGAGGGTAAGTTCCTCATTGCTAGGATCCCAAACCTACTGCTAACTGTGAAAGCTGAAGGGGGAAACTCTTCCTCTCCCACCCTCTGGTAGCCAGGGTTTGGGTAAGTGAAGCAGACTTAGCCAGAGACAGTGGGAATGTGCACTCAGCCTCTCGAAGGTGGGGTTCTGTGGTGGGGGGATGGGGGTAGCATTCTAGCCGCACGCTCCCACTTCCTGGCCTCTGGAGCCCCCCTTAATTCCCAACTTTTTTCCAAGCTTGTCCCTCCCAGAGGCTGTGAGCCCCCTGTATCTTTCCCATAAATGCCCCCATTTTCATCTGAGCAAATATGCACCATTTAAATGTCAGATAGTTCTAAAATACTTATAAAAATAGCACCTGGGAGGCTCAGTTGGTTAAGCGCCTGCCTTTGGCTCAGGTCATAATCCCAGGGCCCTGGGATTGAGCCCTGTATAGGGCTCCTTGCTCAGCGGGGAGCCTGCTAGTCCCTCACCCTCCGCCCCTCCCCCCAACTCCTGCGCACTCTCTCTCTCTCCCTATCTCTGTTCTCTCTCTTCCTCAAATAAATAAATAAAATATTTTTTAAAAAATAGCAGTCCTCCCTTCTACCCATACATAGACACCCCTTTCCCCATCCTCACAATGTGATTCATTTAATTTTTGGTTAAATTTTCAGTTTATATTATTAGGAGCATGAAGACTTATTTACAACTGTGCTTATACTAGACCATATTACAATTCCTTACAACTCCCCCATCCAGAGTTAACAATTGCTTCATTTATTCCACAGCAGTCCGTGCATCTATCACTTTTGCCAATCCTGTGTAGAATTGGATATCTCTTCTCAATACGTTAGAACTTTCGGGAACACATCCATCCTATCTATCTGTTTATCCATCCATCCATCCATCCATCCATCCATCCATCCATCCATCCATCATTTATCCCTTTATTGTTTTTACTATTTCCTTCCATTAGTTGTTGTCTAGGCCTGAGGTACAGATTTCTCCCACTCCCAACCCCTCTGTCTCTCCCCCCTCCTCTCTTTATCCCTCCCTCCCTCCCTCCCTCCCTCCCTCTCTGATATTGGTTGCCCTGTTTCCTGGATACCATTCTTCCCCTTCTTTCTTGGTTTACTTTCCCTTTTGATGGAACAAATTCTCTACTAGCTTCTTGAGAAAGCACTTATGAGGTAAAATTTCTGAAATATTTTATTTCACACTTGATGGATGGTTCAGGAATAGAATGTGAAATGAGGAAACCTTGGCACGGAATTTTGAAAACATTGATTCATTCATTATCCTCTGTCTTCAAGATTGCTCTTAAGAAGGCTGGTACCATTCTAATTCTTGATATTTTGTATATAATGTATTATTTAACTCTAGCATCTTTAAAAATAGTCACTCTGTCTTCTATGTTCTGTTTTCATGATGATACCCTTTTGTGTGGGTCTTGTATCATCCATCAAGTTGGGCAACTGCTGGGCTTTTTCAATTTAGAAACACAGGAGCGTGAGTTTGGGGAAACATCTCTGAACTGTTGCACCATTGGTATCCTTTTCTCCGTTTTCTCTGTTCTCTCTTTCTAGAATTCTTATTATTTGTATGTTAGATTCTGGATTTCTCTCCTAATTATTTTTTTAACTTCTCTCTCTCTCTCTTTTTAAATCACTTTGATTTTTTTTAAAACCTGTCTTGGGGAAATCAACCCAACTTTTTCCTTTTGATATTTTTATTAAGCTTTTAAAAATATTTAAATTTCATTTTTAACTACCAATAGCTCATTTTAGTTCTCTGAGTGTTATTTTTTTAAGAGCTCACTGTTTTGGTTTTATAGATGGAATATCTTTAATTATCTCTCTGAGGATATTAGTCATAGTTGGGTTTTTCCTAATCTTTTATCTTAGCATATAATTGTTTTGGGTTTTTTCCCCCAACTTTCTTTATCCTAATTATTTGTCTTGGTCTCTGTATTAATTCACTAGGGCTGTTGTAACAAAGCACCACCAACTAGCTGGCTTCGAACAACAGAAATCTATCGTCTCGCAGTTCTGGGGGCTGCAAGTCAAACAACAGAGTTGGCTTCATCTGAGCCTGTGAAGGAAGGTTTTATTCCAGGCCTCTCTCCCATGGTGTTCTTTTAATAAGGACATCAGTCATATTGGATTAAGGGTCCTTCTTCATTGCATCTATAATCACCCTATTTCCAAATAAGGTCACACTCTGATATACTAGGGATAGGATAAGACCTCAGTATATGAATTTGTGGGGCATGTAATTTGACCCATAACTGTCTCTGAGACAGGTGGAACTTTCCTTAAACGTCTGGTCTATGATGTAAAAGGCTGCCCTCCTATACATTAAGGCAGGGTGCTGAAGAGCTGAACTGGGGCTGGATGGTGGGTGGTTTCACTGTAAGGTGTTCCACCTGGGCCATTATTACCACGGAAGCATCTACAGTCTTTTCTTATGGGCCGATCAACTACAACAGCTACTACGACTTTCCATCTTCTACTTGGAGGGTGTGCACCTGGACGCCAGCACCAGGCAGCTAATTATGGGAAGAGGGCTCTGGTTACCAGTATTCAACGTATAAATCCTTATTCAATTCCTTGTTTTCAGTGTACTTTTCCACTCACATCTGTGCCTATTGTGCCTCCAGTCCACAGATGCCTGTGTTGCCTTCTCCAAAGAACACATACCTCGTCTTCTGATGGGTGACAGTGAAGACCAACTGCCTGACCCTTTGAAACAGAGCCAGGATTTGGAGGTCCAGTTACTCCTGAAGAGATTTCAAGCCAGTCTTTCCGTTTTCAGTCCACCTCTACCCCACTTCCAAAGTTACCTTGTGCCACCAATTCCTGAGCCTTTGCCTCTTCCAGGGTGCAGACAGATTAATATATATATTAATATATATATATTAATATATATATATATATATATATTACACTGTTCTGAGTCAGTTACCAGTAAACCATTTGCTTTTCAACTTCTAAAAAAATGTTTGATGTTATCCCCATTTTCATTGCCTTTTTGTATTAATGCTATTAAAAAAAGGAAATCCTTTACTGTTTTCCTGTGCTCCTAGTGGAATTTCAGTAGAGAGTGTAGGTAAATGCATGCATTCAATTTACCTTGTTTAACTAGAAACTCCTTAAACCTCCCTTGTGGTTAGGGCGGCCGGAGTTGGATTCTGGCGCATGTACTCAAGAATCCTGGCTGGGAGAGGAGGACAAGTGAGGACCAACAGAGGGGGTTGGAACGGAAGCTAAAGCCACAGCTGCGTCCCCGTACACGTACACCCTACACTTTAGGCAAATTTCAGCCAACCTGGTTGCAGATGCCCGTGAAGAAGTCAGGCTATTTCTTTCCTCGTATCTTTGCTGACGCCTCTGTCCGCGTCGGGACGAATCCCCCTGTTTTCCCTTCTCAGCCCCAATGGCCAGGTAGACATGCACCTCTCAAGAATCCATTCGAGACTCGTGGACTCCATAAAAGCTGATTCTACTCCCTTCAGGGCAGAATTGGCTCTTTCCCCTCCTCCCCACCCTCAAACACACACACACTCTATGTACGTAGCGCACACCGGTGTGTCTGCCCGCTGTCGCTTTCCGCCAACTTCTCCCCCTTTCTACAGGACACACAAGAACTGCTCTAACTCAACCGGAAAACAGTCTCATGCTCTTGGAGATGATGCGATAGTATAAATGTTGCCATCATTTTCAGAACGGAAGTAGTGGTCATTTTCTTTAGAGGGCTCCTTGGATACTGATCTATTTTATTTATAAACGTGATCTCTGAGTCCCAGACCTTTTAACGCTGGGGCTGCAGTGGCGCTTGCTAGCAATCGGATGGGTGAATTGTACCCATGTACGGTGTCCGTCAAGGCGCTGGGGATATGGGTAGAAAAGGCGCCTATAAACTCAGACGGCTTCTACGTATCAGCAACTTCGGATGATAACGGTAAGTTCATTAGCTCGTTCCAATAGCGAACGATTCAGAGCATCAGCCGTATATCATGCATTTACCCAAAATGTGCTGACCCCTGAAAACCACTATGCAAGTTGTTAAACATTGAGAAAAAGAAATCATTAGAAGTCCCCATAATTAGTAAGTGTTCACTACGTGCCACGCATTGTACTCGATGTTTATAGGAGGACCTCATTTCATACTAACCAGCCAGGGGCAGGGAAGTAGAGAAGAAAACCAGACTTAAATCAGGTAAGTGCCTCAGCCGGGCTACATGGATGGGGAAGTCTGATTCTAGAAGGTGAGCGCTTACCGTCACCCTCTGCTGCCAGCCCTCTGTGTGGGAGATCCTCCTTTCTCTTGGGAAGCTCTTCCTAGCCCCTCCTGACTCAGTGATACCCTTGCTTTCTCCTCCGCTCGAGAAGGTTTGATTGAGAGTAGAAAATGATTCTCTTGGGACCAAAGAATGGGGGGGGGGGGCTGCCAAGAAAACTCAGTCATTTAAGTATTAAGTTTCACATTGATCCGATCCCTAAGCACCTAGAGCTGTTCGGGACTCTCGCTGGACTCCCCAGCGCCGCCCCCTCTGCGGGCCTCACCACGCCCGGTGGGTTTGCCCTGCAACGGTGATCCGTTTCCATTTGAAAAATAGTGCATTAGAGATTTAAAAAATCTCTGACTCTTAGAGGCGTGTTGGCGTGTTAACTTTTAAGACTAGTGACGGGGTTTCTCAGGATCATTATTTTTTTCACTTTCGTGAGTGAAAATGTATGCCTTGAGAATTGATTTGTCACTGTCTGGTTTTAACTTTCTGACTGGAAAATAACGATCATCATGTCCCTTTCTTGATTTCAGCCAAGCCAAAAAGCGGTAAGTGGCAGGGCCATCTTGAGAAAAAAACCACCGGTCTCCAGGGACTTTTGGTCCTAGATGTGCTGATTTGAGTCATTTACAGAGGTCGTCCTGCCTTTATAACCACCCCCACTATTGCTTTGAAAAAGCCAGGCTTACAGGGGGTCAAGAATGAGGATGAAGGCTTTGCGTTTTCGCTTAGGGCAGGTTAAGAATGAACAATGTAATGGCTTTGGGATAGAGTGTAACACCGCTACTTTAAAAAAAAATGGGTTTCAGGTTTGCTCTGTCATAAAATGGTGCAGAGCTACAAAATCTCTTTACTTCTCATGGAAAAGGATGGACTGTATTACCTGCAGTTTAGTTTACTGTGGGAAAGAAAGAAGGAAGGAAGGGAGGGAGGAAGGGAGGAAGGAAAGAAGGAAGGAAGGAAGGAAAGGATTCAAACTAGCCTGTAAGTCACTCTCCCCATAGCTTGTAAACAATGAACCACCCCCAGGAGCACCTAAGTGGAATAGGAATGACAAATGATAAAAATGGTGTTTCCTACAGAAGTCAAACGACATCAGTTTGCCGGAAGCCATTTAAAACAAAGAGGTCTTCATCTTGGAAATCCGTAAGCTCCTCTGTCGTGAGCTTTGGTCTAAGAAAAGATTAGGCTGCTGCTACACCATCTAACCTAGATCCGGAGATTCATGACATCCAATGCAGAAAAAGGATTCGCTCATACTCACACCTCCAGGGAAAACCATGGAATTAGTATCAGGAGAGAAAATTTGGTGTCATGAGATCCAATATTAGTATTTGGATATATTTTTTTAAAGTTTCTGCTCACTCTTGGGAAATAGGTATAACATAACTATCATTTTTACTGTGCTTTATTATTTTTAAAGACTTAATCAGGGGCGCCTGGGTGGCACAGCGGTTAAGCGTCTGCCTTCGGCTCAGGGCGTGATCCCGGCGTTATGGGATCGAGCCCCACGTCAGGCTCCTCCGCTAGGAGCCTGCTTCTTCCTCTCCCACTCCCGCTGCTTGTGTTCCCTCTCTCGCTGGCTGTCTCTCTCTTTGTCATATAAATAAACAAATAAAATCTTTTAAAAAATAAAATAAAGACTTAATCAATGAGTAAAGTGTGGGGCACACTGCTACAAAGCCATACAACAAGTTAGTAACTCAGCCAGGATTAGTTGTCTACTTCCCAACCTACTGCTGTTTTTACTTGCTACCCAAACTAAGCTAACTTTTCTTATTTCAAGTGATTGTCTGCTATCTTTCCCATATTTTCGAACAGCATCACCACCTAACCTTTTCTGGGAATCTTAAAACTGCAGCATGTTTAAGAGTTTCTTTCTTTATTTTTTAATTTATTTTTCAAAAGATTTTATTTACTTGAGAGAGAGAACATGCAGAGGGAAGGGGCAGTGGGAGAAGGGGGAAGCAGACCTCCCGCTGAGCAGAAAGCCTGATGTAGGACTCGATCCCAGGACCCTGGGATCATGACCCGAGCTGAAGGCAGACACCTAAGTGACTGAGCCACCCAGGGGTCCCGAAACTTCGGCATGTTTAAACACTCAAACATTTTCTCATTTGCCTAAAACAAAATCACTAGTAAACTGTTTCTCTTTATGTTTTGCCCAATCCTATGTGCAGAGAAGCAGCTCCCACCTTCTCTCTGACTTTCTCTAGCACAGTCTAGACAACTTTGGATGAACCCAGAAAGGTTGGAGTGCTCTCTGCAAGTGGGGAGACAAAGCTTCACGCTGAGTGGGCAGTCACTGGGAGCACCTGGCCAGCTTCTCATCCACCTGCAGTTCTTACAGCACTCCTACAGATAGATAATATTTTTAGTGGATGAAGAAAACGAGGTTCAGAGAGAGGTTACGTAACTTGCTCAACCATATAGCCAGGAAGTGTCAGATCTCGAATTTGAACGCAGGTCACCGGTTACCAAAGCAAGCGTGCTTTGCACTCCACACTGCTTCTCTTTCAAGGGGCAGGCTATGGCACTGAATGCGTAAGGTTGTATGTTCACACTACGCATGGATCTTTCTAGAGATTATGGTCTAAATGGGATAAATGGTAATAGTAAAAATCATGTCTATCTATCTATCTATCTATCTATCTATCTATCTATCTATCTATCTATCTATCCATCTGTCACTTCTGTGCAAGAGAGTGAGACCAGTATAGTTTTTTGTACCTTTTCACATAATTCCTCTGATGGGGATACATGGGCTACATATCCAGAGATAGGCTTCTTTTATTTTCCCAGGTGACAGGTGTCTCATTTGGGCAGGAGTTCTTGATGACAGTCCTTTTCTCCCAGTGATCTGTGAATATTAGCTTCTTCTACCTTTTGGGGTTTCAGACGAGTTAAAATGCTAGTCTGATTCTTTTTTATTTATTTATTAAAGCACAGTTGACATGCAAGCTTGTACTTGTGTTGGGTGTGCAGTGGCGATCTACAGTCCCACACGGGGCTCACCAGGTTAAACGCCGTCACCGTCTATCACCATACAACGTTATTACGATATTATCAACTCTATTCCCTATGCTGTACTTCTCATCCCTGTGACTTATTTATTTTATAATTGGAAGTTTGTATCTCTTAATCCCCTTCACCCCTCCCCTCTGGCAACCACCAGTTTGTTCCCTGTATTTATGAGTCTGTTTTTGTTTTTGATTGTTCCTTTGTTTTGTTTTTTAGATTCTACATACAAGGGAAACCATATGGTAGTTGTCTTTGTCTGACTTATTTCATACCTCTGGGCCCATCAGTATAGTGGCTTTACTATCTAGCCTACTGTAGGCACTCCATAAACATTCAATAAATACAGTAGGAAGGAAGAAATGCAATCCAAAGGTGATCAGGACATGGTATATATACACTGGCAGGTCTCACAGTCTTGCTGGGGAGACAAATGTGCCCCTAACTATTTCTATTCCAGTTAGAGCAGTGCTTTTCCACCTGTGCTCCATATAGGGTTTATGGGAGGGGGTACAGAGGGAGGAGGTGGGTAATGGGTAAACCTTATAAAAAAAACAAAACAAAACAAAAACCCAATGCCCAGTGCTCATCTTGGGCTGATAGAAGAATCTCTGGGTGGGACCTGGTGGGAATTTTTAAAAGGCTCCCTGGGTGTTGCTAATGTTTAACCAACACTGGAGACCACCAGTGGGTACATCCCTGCATCTGTTATGAAGACAAAGAATGGAGGTATGAGCACAGCAGTGCATGTCAGGGGTCTTTCTACAGTGACGTGGTGTTGGAGAGCATCTGTGATTAACGTTGGTGACAATGTCAAGAGGAGGACATTGACCAGGAAGCCCAGAAGGGGCGGGGAGTCACCTAGAGTCATGGGTCAGAAGCACAACCTCAGGTTCGAAGGCCAGGCTTGAGACCTCCAGGAGCCCAGGATGGTGGGTGTGGCAGGAACAGAGTGCAAATTCCACATGGAGCTCGTGTTTGAAATGCTGATTGATTGTAACTCCTGGCAGACAGCTGGAATTCGTCCCTGGGAGCCTAGCATGAGCTCAGCACCTTCCTGCGTGCTCTGTTTGAAGGTCTGGCTCTGACCCTCTGGGACTCAGGAGCCTCCTCTGTGTGGGGCGCCTGCGTGGCTAAGTGTGGGACTCTTGATTTCAGCTCAGGTCATGAGCTCATGGGTTGTGAAATCGAGACTGGCATCTGGCTCCGCGCTCAGCGAGGTGTCTGCTTGAGAGCCTCTCTCCCTCTCCCTCTGCTCCTCCCCCTGCTCTCTCTCTCTCTCTCTCAAATAAATAAATGGATACAATCTTAAAAGAGGAAAATACCTCCTCTGTAAGATAAGGGGGTTGTCTCAGAATAGCAGCTTTCAACGATGCCTTTGATGTGCTAGGCAGTGGTTCTCACGTTTTATGAAGAGGAGACTCAGTTGAGGAGTTTTGTATAATGAAGACTCCCAGGTCCCTTCCTGAGACTGACTCCGTGGGTCAGGGGTGGTGGTCCTTCAGAAGGCAGAAGTCTGAGTCTCCTGCAAGCACCGTGGAACCCACTTTGAGAATCACTGTCTAGGACACACTGAGTGCATTAGGGACTACGGCGTGGGTGTGCAAAGAGGCAGCTGGCAGGGTCTGGGTCCCTGACCGCCTTAAAAAAACAGAAGCCTCCCATTGTCTGGTTCATGTATTGGCCTCTGCAAGACTTGCTTTGAAGAAAGTGCATTGAGAATAGCAAAGGAATTGGGAGAACCATTGCAGTGGTTGGTCCTCGAGGTCCCACCACAGTCCAACCTCCTATGAGCCTTTATGGAGGCGACGCCCAAGACATGGGGAGGGAGAGAGCAGAGCAGCAAACACTAAATTGAGGACAACGTTTTTATTTAAGGAATGGAGAGAGATGACAGTCAAGGGGGAAAAGACATACAATTTTTAAAGGTTTTAGTTTTCAAATGCTTTTGAAACCCATCTGCCATAAAGATAAATCAGTGAAATGGCAAACAGCTGGCAAAGTAGCATTTTGTCTAATATAAAGGGATGGCTCTTAAACCCAGCTATAGGGTCTGGGCGGGTAGTCCAGGAAGAGAAATGAGAACTCCTCACCCAGGATGGGGACCTAGCTTCAAGGTGGCCATTATTAGAGAAGATGTACTTCTCCAGCTTGCAGGCAGCAAAGACTATAAAATCCCTCCCGCCTGGTTACAAAAGTATTTCCAGAATGCGTTTTAAAGGAGGCATTCATGGCAAACATCAATAGAGTATTTTGCATTGGGAGAGAATTGGGTTGCTGAACACTTTCACAGCTCTGGGTCCTGTTCTGGCGCGGATTTGTGAAATAGCAAAAGGAAAGAAATTGAGAGCACAATAGAAATAGTATTAAAACACGGACTTTCAGAGGCATCAACTGATAATTCTTCATAGTGTATTACTGGCACAGAGAAACAGCCAGCTGGACGTGCACCCCCACCCCCACATCCTATACACGTCACAACTGCAGATGGTTGCTCGGCTCTCCCCGGTGTAATTGCCTGTGTCCCCAGACAGACTGTAAGTTCCCGTCAAGGGCAACTGTACTGTAGCCAGTGCTGTACCCCAACACTTCACAGAGCCCGTCGGATGATGGGCATATAATAATTATTGTCTATTTTAATTGGCATGGACTAGAATGAAATGCAAGAAGGAATTCTTTATACGTGACTTCATAGAAAAAGGATTTGAATAGAACTGGTACCGAGATACTCCCTACTCACTCATGACTCAGGTTGTTCCTACCAGAACCGCACGGGTACACAAAACACAATGCTTGCATGTTATTTCTATTTTTACTTACATCTCTGCTTCAGTAATGAATGATTCTGTCAACTCCATTTTCCCTATTCCGCACTGAAAGTCAAGTCTTCTTAACCCTGGTCCTTTATTATCTATTTTAAGTCCCAAGTTCAGGGCTCCCCTCGGGTCTTGTTGTGCAAGATTTCCTGAATCAGGGGCACCTGGGTGGCTCAGCTGGTTGAGCATCTGACTCTTAGTTTTAGCTCAGGTCATGATCTCATAGGTCATGAGATCAAGTTTTGTGTTGGGCTTGTGCTCAGGGTGGAGTCTGCTTGAGGTTCTCTCTCCCTCTCCCCCTCCCCCTCCCTGACTTGTGTGCCTGTGTACTTTTTCCCTAAAACAAATAAGTAAATCTTTGGGGGGGAAAAAAAAGAATTTCCAAATCAGGTTGACCCAGCAAGAATTTGGCATCCCTCTCCCGGTGCTCAGATGGGCAGAGGAGGCAACTCACACCCTCCGGGCATAGCACCCGAGCAAGTACTACCGCCACGGTCACAGACAACGCTCCCTGGAGAGAAGGGCAGATCTGATGTGGAATCAGCCAACCCAGAAACCCCAGGCACCACCACCCACCACCCAGACCTGCTCAGCGCCTGAGCACTAGCCCTACCCTACTGACAGGGCACTGGAAGGTGGGAGCATGAATTTTCTCCATCCGAGGGCTACAGGGAAAGTGACATTCTCCAGAAAACACAGAGCACTATCAGGACAAGAGTCTGGAAAGGGTGTAAGAGGACAAGGTCAGGCAGAGGCAGCATTTACCACCTCCCAAGTCCATTTCCAAACCATTCCCCTCCCACCCTTGCAGGAAAACCCTTCCTCCTTGAGGTGCTTTCCGTCCAGCTATATCCCAGCGTCGGTCAGGATTCCCTGTGTTGCAAGCCACAGATACTGGCCTGTTGATGTGGGCTGAAAACGAATATGTTCATGGGATGCTGGACAGCCACAGGGCTGCTGAGCGGATGCTGTCGTGGGTTGGGGTGAGGGTCCGGGTTGGAAAACCAGGTTTACAGGCTCTGCAAGCAGGAGAAAAGCCCAAAACCACTCTGCAGAACTGGTCTGTTGAAAACCCACTGCTGGCCCACTCGGCCCCAGGCCTTCCTGGATGCTGCTGTCCACACCGGCACCTGTGCGGCTAGCAGCAGGGCGTGGAGATTCAGCGGCCATCTCCTTCCAGAATGGCTCCTGTACAACGGGTACAAGCTTGAGCTTCCTCGGGAAAGGGGTGGCGGATGGGCAGAGCCCAGTCACATGCCTTTATGCCATCTGCCAGGGAGTCTGCAAAAGCGATCCTGATTTGCTAATGAAAGGCCGTCTTCACCTGCCTCTCTTAAAGTAGGAGATTCCTTAAAGAGAGTCTCAGCTGCAGAGTCAGGTGCTGCCATCCTCCTTACTCTCTTCCTCTCATTGCTACTTCTGTCTGCCCATCTCCACATCTCTCACTGTCCTCTTAGCAGCCCGACCACAGACCTCTTCTGCAGTCCGTCCTGCTCTCATCAGCTGTGACTTTGGTATCCATGTAGATGGTCCACCAAACAGCCTAACGTCATGGTACCTTAAATCCAGAGACTTCCACCTCCATGTCACTTTTTAAAAAGATTTTATTTATTTATTTGAGAAAGAGAGAGAGAGCACAAATGGTGGGGCAGGGGGGAAGGTTGAGAGGGAGAAGCAGACTCTCTGCCAAGCAGGGAGCCCAACGCAGGGCTGGATCCCAGGACCCTGAGATCATGACTTGAGCCGAAGGCAGATGTTTAACCAACTGAGCCACCCAGGCACTCTCACCTCCACATCACACTTGTCACTTATTCCCAGAGTCACACCAAGGAGCTTGTCATTGCTGAGAAGTGCTTCTCTGTAGAACTTTTCACCTATTACCCACCGCCGCACCTTCCCTTCTGCTGGAGACAGGCTGCCGGTGCTCATACCCGCCTATTAGTTCCTCTGAAGCCTCTCTTTCTCTCTAATACGACACACAACCAGGCACGGCCCCGAAGCATATTTAATGCCTTCATACCCCTCTCCCTCTCTTGCTCCCGCAGAATCTCCCAACAGTGGATCCATTCCATAAAATGTCTACTAATACACCCAGGTATTAGCTATTGCCAGTCCTACTAAAAAATGTTCCTCGACAAGTCCTTGGTCCCCTATCTTAGCTGGGTCTTGAACACCAAGAAACTATTTCTTTGTTTGCCAACTACCATGTTCATCTTTTTCCACTTCCCTCAAGGTCCCCAGTCGTCCCTCCCCCTCTCAACTCTCTGCCCTCAGCGAACCGTAAGCCTCCTACTTTCTAAGTGATGAAGACAATACAGCGTGAACACTTTCCTATTTCCACTGAAACCCACATTTCGTTCTTCCAAAGGTCAATCCCTCGCCCCAAGTTTTGTTCTCCGTCCCAGTTCCCCACCTCCCACAAAATTTGCCTCATTTCCCTGTATTTTCAACTTCTCTCTCTCCTGTTAGCTCTCGCTCCACAAATATTTTCAGATCATCTTCCCCAGATGGTAAGAGCCTCAGAAGCAGGGGTCTGGACTGATTCGTCAGTGTTTGCCCTCAGTACTGAATACATAGTAAAAAATACATTTTTGTTGGGCTGAATCCTTCACATTTCCACATATACTATCAGTAGACCTAAAATTTATGTCCTAAATCTAAACTCACCTTTGACTAAAGACCTGTTAACAGGGAAAGGCCTTTAGCAAATTCATTCATTAGAGTCATTCTATCACCTTTCTTTGCTCATCTGAACTGAGGTTACTTTAGTTTTATATTATCATTACTACTTGTCAGTGAATGATAAAGAGCTTGAATTTCATAGGTATGTGTAAATTGCATTTAAAATAATGATTGTTACTATTAATATTTACACAAGTCATTTAATCCTAGAACAGGCCTGTGCTAATTAATATTTTTTTCATACTAATAGTCACTATGAAGTAAAAGTTCTCAGGAAATCCCGTGGTAAGAATAGTTTTCTACACGTACCATGAACATGCATTTGACCTTGGGAGCGCGAGGGTAGGAAGAGGAATGAACACACGCCAGGGCTTAGATCCATGTGTACAGTACAGGACTTTGTCAGGGGAAAAGCTACCTGGAAGAGGTGAGTTTTGAATTGCAGTTTAAAGTGGAGTTGCTTCGGGCGCCTGGGTGGCTCAGTCAGTTAGGCTGCCTTCCGATCAGGTCATGATCCTGGGGTCCTGGGATTGAGCCCCACGGGCTCCCCTCTCAGCGGGGAGTTTGCTGCTTCTCCCTCTGACCCCCCTCCCTGCTCGTGCTGTCTCTCTGTTTCTCTGTCAAATGAATAAATACAAATATCTTAAAAAAAAAAAAAAGTAAAGTAGGGATGCTTTCGGAAACCCAGGGATGAGACGGCGCTACGGAGCTCTGAGCCCCACCGAGAGTTACACCACTGCTCCTGTGGACGGCTGGAGTCACGTGAGCGTGTTCATTCACAAACCTGATTGCTGAGCGCTTGACGTACCTGATTCTGTGCTCCTTACATAGTTGCTTCACCAGCCTCTTCTTGCATTTTGTAAGAAAGAAAGAAAGAAAGAAAAGAAAAGAAAAGAGAAAAGAAGCTTCCCCTTCCCTGCTTCTCGCCTTACGCTCTCTCTGAGGTGCAGGTGACCTAGTGTGCCAACCTGCTCACCAGGTGCCCATCCCGGTGCCTGCTGCTTCTCTCCGCCTCCACCTGGGACTCGGATCTGGACCCACAGGGGGCGCTCCTGCGCTCAGACACAGGAGTCTGCTTCCGGTTCCCTGAACTGGCAGAGATTGCCTTCAAGGTTTTTTATTTCTATTGACAATGCCTCACGCTCTTTTTCTCCGCTCAGGTCAGTGGGTTCTTCCTTAACTTCCTGGGCTGAAGCAGAATCCAAATTGGTTTTGATACTGGGGATCTTTCTCATTTTTGTCAGCCTTCCCCTGGCCTTCTGTCTGCTTGCCTTTCCCTCTGGCCGGGTCAGGCCCACTATGCAGAGGCCGCTGCCAAATGCATACTATCGAATTCCCTACACCTGCCAAAATGCCACCAGCGCCCCCACCCCCACCCCCAGTCTCCGGCCGCCCATCTCCCCACCTCAGCTCTTTCCTGTTCCTGGTCCTCCAGTCACCTCTGTTGCCCCTTGCACCCAGGACAGGGACCTTCCACAGGGATCCTCTGGCTTCTGGGGCCCCAAGGGCTCTGTGTGAGTCTGCCGTTGTTTCCAAATGAGCATTTGGTGAGTCTGAGAAATGAGGTGGGCATCGGGTATAAGGCATTCAGTGTCTGCCATCCTTTCCAGTAACCTTGTTGGGGTGTTGCCTCTGGCCGGGCCCCAGGGCCCCCTGAGAGGGTGCACACAGGAGGCAGACAGATGAAGTCACAGCGCCCTGTCTGCTCTGAAACTCCTTTCTCACAGCAACAGCACCTGTGAACCTCCAGGAAAAGAAAACCCCTCCCTTGCGGTGGGAGGCCGAGCTGTGTAGCTACCCTTCACTCAACATCGTCATTTCTCTTCCAGCTGATGAGGCCAAAGTGTTAGGTTTCCAAAAGAAATGCTATTTGCCAACAAGAAATCAGAGAGAGTGGTTTTTAATCAAAAGACTTTTATCCTCTGCTCTGAAAACGGGGAGAGCCTATTTTTTTAAGATATGCAGTGTCGTGAGCAGGTCATCACACAAAGGCTGGGGAGGGAGGGGCGAGGCTGAGTTTGGGTGAGAGAGAACAGCAGATTTCATTTCATCCACACTCAAGAGTCAAAGACCCTTTTAGAGTAGGAAATAAATAGACTTCTCTGCTAAGGATGTAGCATAGGCCAGAGCTGTTTCTAGAACCAGGAGTCACAAAGTGGCTGCCGTGGGCCTCCGGGTGGAATGCAAATCTGCAGCAGACTTGAAGAGAATTCTGAAATCTCACGTCCGCGATCTTGAAGTCACGGACGGTCTTCTACTCCTAACACACGTGCAGGGAGTGCAGTTCGGTAACCATGGATGGTGCCGCAATGTGCTTTTCTTCTACTCTTGAAATTTCTGCTCGTGTGTTTTGATACCCACATTCAGACTCTGCCCCTACGTCCCTCCCTTGGAAAGTTGAATTCCTGGCGTCTTAGTTGGTTCTTCTCCATCTGCAATTTCAGAAGGGATCTCAGGAGGTTCATTTATAGCAATGATCTGATTCCTGCTGTGCTGCTAATAAGCAGGCCCTATCTTCTTACCTTTTAATAAAGTCATCAGCAGAAACAAGTGGGCCTCCCAGGAGAGTGCAGAGAGGCATTTACCCTCGGTGGGACAAGGGTTCTCTTCTGCATAACTGACAGTAAATAAAACTAATGTCTATTTAAGTGGTTGACGTAGCTTAAAATACCCTCCTTGTTTGGGAATCGAATGTTTTGCATCCTAGTTTATCAAGATGCCGATTGGACACATTTCCGTGTCCTGATCCAACCAGTCCATGGCAGAATGTACGGACTGGAGGGGCTGGGACCTCAAAGTCCAGGATGAAAGCACATTGAGAGCCCGAAGAGCGTCTGGCGGAGAGCATCAGGCAGCCGTGTGAGCTGACGAGCATCCTGTCACGCGGGCTGGGCAGACAGGAGCCGAGGCTGGACTTCAGTGCCACAGGGACAAGTAGGAACAAGACTTAGAGAAAAAAGAACTTTCCACCTAGTTCAGAGGATATGATGAAGATCAGTACTGGATAAGCAAGAGCTTCACCGTAAGGAAGGGGGGAACAAAAAGCAAAGGACTGGTTTCAACATCTCGGCACTTACCACGGCCTATGGTTGTCTGTGAACAGCGGCTTCCGCCACCACATGCTGAGGCCTTGCTGCTCAGTCTGGTCTGTAGACCCCAGCATTGACACCACCCTTTAGAAATGCAGAAGCTCTGGGGCGCCTGGGTAGCGCAGCGGTTAAGCGTCTGCCTTCGGCTCAGGGCGTGATCCCAGCGTTCTGGGTTCGAGCCCCACATCAGGCTCCTCCGCTATGAGCCTGCTTCTTCCTCTCCCACTCCCCCTGCTTGTGTTCCCTCTCTCGCTGGCTGTCTCTGTCTCTGTCAAATAAATAAATAAAATCTTTAAAAAAAAAAAAAAAAAAAAAAAAGAAATGCAGAAGCTCAGACCCCAGCCCAGAGCTACTGAACCGGAGTTGGCCGTTGGTCAGGGTCGCAGGGCGACCACGAATGCATTCAAGTCAGGAGCACAGCCCGATTCACTGTGGCCTTCACCGTGGCTACAAGATGACCGCATAATACATGTTTCCTGAAGAGATTAACTAACTGAGGGAGATGGTTCTGAAATCACCTGAAGTACTTACCTCTGCCGTGTCTGGAAGCAAAATTAGCCCCTGAACGTGTAACTAACGGAGTCTAAGTTGGGGCCGGAGCCCAGGTGGGTTGTGGAGGCCGAAGGCGCAGAGCCCAGCCCCCGGGGACCCCCTGGCATGAACGGCAGCGCTGTGGCATAATGGGGCCGGGGTCCTGGGTTCTGTCTGTGCCTTGCGAGCTGAGTAACACTGAACAAATCCCTTACCCTCTCTTTGGGCCTCATTCATTCATCTATAAACCAGGCCGATAAAAAAATCTGCCTTGCCTTTCTCACTGATGTCTTTGGAGGATTAATTGAAACAATACACACGGAGACACTTTGTAAACAGGAATCAATTATACGCAGACAAGGAATTCTTGTTTGATCTGCCCTTTGATCTTCCACTCCAGCTTTCTGCCTGCCCTGCGCCCGCCCTTTGCCCGCCCTGCACCACAATCACCCTGTGGGACTTGTGGCTGGGGCCAGGCTCAGGGGCAGGGACAGGGACAGGTGCCGGCCTGGAGAAGTCCACCTTCCAGCCCTCCAGGTCACTGCCAAGGCCACCTGCTTCTCAGAATCACCGTGCCAGGTGCAGGGCCATGGTGGTCCCTCTCGGCATTGAATTTACTCCAGCCATTCAACGGGGTAATAAGCAGCAAGAAATCCATCAATCCCACATCAGCCTGACCCCATTTTACAAACCTGATGATACTTAGCATACCAGCATGTTTGCTTTCTTTCCAGCAAACAGTCAAACATGATTAAACTCTCTCCTCATTTCCATATTAATAGCACACCCGTGTGAAGAATTTAGGAAAACACATTTCTGGAAATCTCATTTTTGATTTAAAACTTTCCAGTGTTGCAATGAACAGCAACACACTGCCATGCAGAAACATCCCCTCCTGTCAGGGAGCTCGGAGGAGATGTTGCTCCCTTTCTGGCAGCTTCTTCCCATGGTCAACAACTTGGTCACAAAATGCTTTCTTCCCCGGCAGTTCCCTAAGGCTGTGACTTCAGTGTGCTTCTTGCTGTTTTCTCCTTATTGGGAACAGGGGGGAGGACCTCCTAGCAATCTGGGTAAGGTCCCTCCTCATGTTTAAAGATCACAGTGAAATTCCTCCATCCCTTCCTAGAATGTGGAATCAGAGAGCCTTCCTCTTCTGATTGGATGGCTCCATTTCCTCTCACTTTTCTTCAGATTTGGGGCAGAGACCAGTGTGCAGATGAGGAATGGGGAGAAACGTGAGAACGGTGGAGTCCCAGACTTCCCCTGAACACATCCTGCAGGCTGAGAGCAAATCACATTCCCCGCCTCGCAAAGATATAGCTTCTCTAATCACCCGTCCTCGCCCCTCCCTGCCGATGAGAATGCCAGGAGGAGAGTACAACCCCAGGCTCTGGAAGCAGGCGGGGTGCCGTCCTGGTCTTGGCTCCTTCGTGAACAAGCTGTCTCACTGAGCAAGTAACTTACGTAACACTGTTTCTTGCACTATCAAAATAATAATATTATTATTCACACTGTTCTACTTCATGAGAGTGTTACGAGAAATTTTAAATAAATGATGCACATAGAGCACTTAGTTCAGTGTCTAGCATACAGTAAGTGCCCAATAAAAGTTGGCTATTGTTATTTTGTTTTTATTGCTGTAAATAATGTATCACTACTCACCGTTCCTCTCAGCATCCCATCAACAGCGGAGGGGAAAGAAGAACTCCCAGCCAGGACTCCTCCTTCTTGGCCCCTTTGGCAACCAGGAGGCAAGGAAGGGGGAAATCTATGTGGAAGGAAGGTGGGTTCCTTCCACCTCTGCTCTTGGACTGTGTTCTCATTCCCTATGGCTTTAGAAAGAACCCTGTTCTGGGGGTAAGAACAGGCATGTGTTAGCCCCAACTCTATTTTTTACCACTTGGCAAGTTTCTTAAAGCCTCTAAAAAACCCAGAGATTGCTCTGAACTCACTTCAGCTTTCTTGTATCCTTGAATTGGGTGCAATGGAAAATGGTTTATTTGTTGGGCGGGGGATGGGGGCTCCACGGGGCACTGTGAGGCAGTTTTACAGGGGAGGAAATTGAGATCCAAACTGAAGTTAAGCGACTTGCTTAGGACCAGACCACTGTCTTCTGGGCGCAGAGAGATTGTTTTTTTTCACATCCCCCCCCCCCCGCCATCTCTCGAAAGGCCAGTGACCCCCCCACCGTCTCTCGAAAGGCCAGTGAAGCCTGCTGTCTGTGATAAACCACGCTCCTACGGCGGCAGATTCATGGTTGACTTCCGTCCGGCTGTCTCCTGGGACACGTTTCCTCCAGGCTGCAGTGTCTGGGCCCACGTTAGTTTTGTAACCATCCCTTTCCCAATGCCAGGTGTCTGCCCTGTGCTTCAAGCTACGGCACTTCGTTCTATTTCTGAATTCTGCCATCTGCACCCCGGGTTTTGTGCTTCAGATGATATGTGACTCTCTCTGTGAATCCTTGCAAATGATTCAGGGGTTTTCTTGCAAGACACAGAGCAGTGAACTGGCCCTTTTTGTTTGTGGACTGGGAGTAGAGGGGATGAGGGAGGAAGGAGTATGAGGACCCCTTCTCTCCTCCTCTCTGCTATGGCACGGATTCTGGCCACACTGATTTCCAGATCGACGGCCCCCCGGGCACGTGCCTGGAGCCCTGCCTGGGTGAGGCGGGTAGGCCTCCCCACGGTCACTCGAGCACTGCCTCCACACGGCCTCCCAATTTCCTCGCAGCCGCAGGCTCAGAGATCCCTGTGCCTTTGAATGCTTGCCTGGGAAACACCATATGTATGAACTAAGTTTATAAAGCACTATGTTTAAGAATAAATTTCAAGATGCTATTTTTCAGCAGCCTATGAATCACTTCAACTCATTTGCAAAATAAACTGTTTGCCAGGGGAAATTCATTTTTGATGACCGAAGACAGAATGAAAGTCGTAATACATGGGGCTTTTCCCTCCCGACAGTCACGAGCTATTCTGCCAGGAGGGATAGGAATGGGCAGCCGTAGAACTTTGTAAATGCAAACTCCCACATAATAAATAGGTATATCTAACACGTACTCCAGTAGACTCAAACTCCCATTTTCAGAGCCACATGGCATTTTGTCAAACAACCTGGACTTTATTTTGGTCTTTCAGCAGAAGTAGGAAGATGAATATTACAATTTTTGAAAAAGATTTTCTAGAGTTGCTCTGTTCCTTGATTTACCAAGGGGCCATTTATCTCACCACCTGGTAATCAAAAAGCATGTCGGAAAGGCCAGCTCCCCAGGACGCCTGTGAAGTGAGACACTTGCTGCTGATGCAGGAGGTGGCGTGGCGTGCCCTTGGCCAGCAGGGAGAGTTCCCGGGCCGTGGCCATCCATACCGGCTGCCTGGGGTGGTGGGTCTCAGATACACTGTTTTTAGTTCCTTGTATTTTGCTGCCTTTTCTGTGCTCGCTACCGTTGGCTGAATCGTGCCTTTTCAGCTCTCTCTGCTCAGTCTGTTGTTTTTTGCACCCTTATCTGAAGAGGGGAAGCTGGGGCCGGCTAATGATGATGAAAGACACGTGTAAAAAGCAATCAGCGCGACTTCATCAGGAGCAAAGGCACTATTTAGGTCATTCCGGGGACCGCAGCCCTTTGCATCGATCTCCTCCCTTCTGCAGGGAGCGTCCCAGGCTGTGCGGGAGGAATCCTCTGGAGAAACGAACGCAGCACCATCACGGAAATGTGCACCGGGAGCTGCGGACCACTTGAGAGGGAATGCAGCAGGATTAAGAAACGGCTGGAAGGCTCTTGTTTACTTGCGGCCCTACTTGTACAAATTGTTCTGGCTTCTCTTCCTTCAAACGTTTCCTTTTCGCCATGCCAGACGGGGCTGCATTTCTAAAATTGATCCTGACTTGGCCACCAGGGATCAAACCTATCAAACTGACTTAACCCAGTGATCAGAATATAAGCCGGGCGTGACGCTTGCACGTGGAAAGGACGCCGGGACACTGGGTTCATACGCAGGTGCGGGAGAGAAGTGGGGTATCCAGTGTTGGCTCAGAAGTAGGTCTCAGGTCTGTGCTGAATAGAGTTCAGTTGCTCCTGGCTTTCCAGCTGACCACAGAGGAAGGAATATCTTGGCTCGCGATCCGGTTCCATACAACCTGCAGAGCTGAAAGCCACTTGGGTTTCTGGTTTGACTGAAGGCCCGCGCGCATGCCTAGCTGGTGTGCGCCGTGAGCCAGTTTGCTTGCAAACATTGAGGTGGCGGGAGCCAAATCCCATGCTCAAGGAACAGTCGCAGATATTTTACTGACTTTTTATTTTTTTTTTACTCCCGAGGCCTTCAGGCTTCCTGCCTGGCAGGAAAGCAGAGGCGCCGGGGGGTTCCTGAGCCGGCAGCTTCCCGTGAGCTTGGAGTTGGAGCATGGCTTAGGCCCCCGGCAGGTGCTCAACATTGTTGAAGGCACTCTCCTTTTTGACACGATGGTGTATGTCCATGCGTGCCCGTGCGTGTACCACATGGCACAGTGTGTTGGCGTGCACCCACGATCCCACACTCGACATGCATGAAACGCAAGAGGCCCCCGGGGCTACCCCTGAGGACAGGGGCTACCCCCTACTCAAGGTTTGGTAGCTCATTGGCTAACACAGTGTTTATTCTCCATGAAGTCACAGAGATAAGACCGACTCGGAAAAAAGTAGCCGAGACTTATAGCCCTGAATTAACTTTATGCCAAAGTACAACCTCTGTGCACAAACGTAATGAACAATTAAAGGGATATGCTAAAAGGGGAAGTGCTGCCGGTTGAATGCAAACTATGGGAGCTAATAACATAGTCCGTGGCCTACAGCAGCGTCGTATGACCTACGTAATACCTCCCACGGAGTACTCCTTCCAAACAACTGCAATGTCATTCACCTTTAGATCTAACTTGTACTTCACAGGAAATTCAGAGAAGTGAGAAACTAGTTAAATACGATTTTTATCCTAATTTTTTTTTAAAGAAAGTAAAACAGCAATTTGACAAGAGAGGAAAGGACAATCTAACCTCTAAGGCAGGGAGGTGAGAATCCGTAAAATGGGTTCTGGGACCTACAGGGAGCTCGACTTTGCTGGAGGGTCAAGTCCAAGCAGGTGCCACAGATGGTGTGGCTGGAAAAGGCGGGCAGGAAAGACCACACCTGCTATGGAGTTTGGACTGTTTCCTGGAGGCAAGGGGGCTCAGTGGGGGCTTTTGTTTTTAAATAACAACTTAATTTTATTTTTATTTCTTTAGAGAAGGAGAGAGAAGGAGAGACAGAGAGAGGGAAAGGGGGAAGGACTGAAGGAGAGGGAGAGAAATTCTTAAGCAAGCTCCACGTCCAGCATGGAGACCGATGTAGGACTCCATCTCATGACTCTGAGATCATGACCTGAACTGAGATCAAGGGTTGGACATTTAACTGGCTGAGCCACCCAGACACCTCTTAAATAACTTTATTGAGACACAATTCATAGACCATAAAGTTCAGTCTTTTAAAGCATACAATTCAGTGATTTGGGGGCTATTCAGAGTTGTACATCCCAACGGTACTAATTCCAGAGCATTTTTAACACCTTAATTTGAAATCCTGCACCCATGAGCACTGTCTCCCCTTTCCCCCCTGCTCTCCCAGTCCATGGTAACCACTAAGTTGCTTTCTGCTTCTCTGGATTTGTCTTTTCTGGACATTTCATATATGTGGAATCATAGAACAAATGGCCTTTTGTGTCTGGTTTCTTTCACTTAGCATGTCCCAACGTTCATTCACGTTGCAGCGTGTATCAGAACTGCATTCCTTTTTATGGCCAAACAGTTTATAGTGTGGACACACCACATCCTGTCTCTCCATTTTTTAGTCGATGAACATTTGGGTTATTTTCACTTTGGGGTTATTATGGATAATGCTGCTATGCAGGTGGTCGAAAGGTACAAATTTTGGGGGCGCCTGGGTAGCGCAGTCGTTAAAGCGTCTGCCTTCGGCTCAGGGCGTGATCCTGGCGTTCCGGGATCGAGTCCCACATCGGGCTCCTCCGCTATGAGCCTGCTTCTTCCTCTCCCACTCCCCCTGCTGTGTTCCCTCTCTCGCTGGCTGTCTCTGTCAAATAAATAAATAAATAAATCTTTAAAAAAAAAAAAGGTACAAATTTTCAGATATAAAAATAAGTAAGTCCTGGGATGTAATGTACAGCGTGGTGACCTTCTCTGGAGAGATGGTTCTTTAAGCCCTTTGCCCATTTTTGAATTGGGTTGTCATTTTATTTGTATTGTTAGGAATAATTATGTTATTTTAAATAGGGTTTTTTTCATGATCATTCTGGCGTGGACATGGAATAAGAGAGACATGTGTAAGTGAAAGAGACTTATTATACTCACAGGTCCCTGAAGAGAGGGGCATGGCATGCCACCCACTGGGGCAACCAAACAGCTGGGGAACCAAGAGAGAATGAGGACAAGGGAACAAGTGTCTTTTTGGGGGGTCAGGGTGGAACATGTGCAAAAGGGATGAGGGGATTTCACTGGTGTGTTTGAATGTCACTAGGTCACCGTCAGGGACGGGCAAGAAATGGAAGTTGTGACAGGGACCAGCCTTATCACCCGGGTGTACCTGGCCACCTGGGCAGGGTGCTCAAAGCTTGTTTGTCGGGATGTTGGGGCATCAGGAAAATAGGAAGTCTTTAAAAGTTTACAATACATAATGCTTGGGTTATAAGAGTTCTAATGTATTCTAGATACAAGCCCCTCATCAGATACATGATTTGCAAATACTATGTTCTTCCATTCTGTGTGTTGTCTTTTCACATTTTTGATGGTGTCCTGTGAGGCACAAATATTTAAAATTTTTATGAAGCCCGATTTATCTCTTTGTCGCTAGTGCTTCTGGTGTCATATCTGAGACGACATTGGCTTATCCAAGGTCACAAAGATTTACTCCTATGTTCTAAGACTTTCATACTTTTAGTCTCCACGTTTAGATCTCTGATCCATTTTCAGTCAATTGTTGTGTATGGTGAGCAAGAGGGGCCCCACTCTATTCTTTGGCATGTGAATATCCAGTGGTCCCAGCGCCATTATGGGAAAGACTGTTCTTTCCCCATTGAATGGTATTGTTGAAAATCAATTGACCTATAAATGTATATAGGCTTATTTTTGGACTCTCAGTTCTATTCCATTGATCTCTACGTGCATCGTCGTGTCAATCCCACATAATCTTGATCACTGTTGCTTTGTAGTAAGTTTTAAAACAGGGGCGTGTGAGTCCTCCAACTTCGTTCACTTGCAAGATGATTTTTGTCTCTTCTAGGCCCCTTTCCATGTATTTCCATGTGAATTTTAGATTCAGTTTATCCATTTTTGCCCAAAAAAGGGAGGAGGCAGCTGCGATTGTGATAGAAATTGTGTCTGTAGATTCGTTGTTAGAGCATAAGCATTTACCTAAACTAAGTCTTTCCACTTATGAACATGAGTTGTCTTTCCATTTACCTAGGTCTTCTTAAATGATTCTTGGGTTTTCTTTCTTTCAGTGATGTTTTGTAGTTCCCAGAGAACAGTTTTTGTACTTCTTTGGTTAAATTTATTCCTAAGTATTTATTCTTTTGTTGCTATTGTAAATGGAATTATTTCTTTAATTTCATTTTCAGATTTCTCATTTTTAGAAACACATTGTCTAGAAATACAATTGTATATTGTTCCTGTGATCTTGCTAAACTTGTTCGTGAGTTCTAATCATGTTATAATGAATTTCTTAGCCTTTTATACATATAAGATTATATTGCCTGTGAATACAGATAGTTTTGCTTCTTCTTTTTCCAACTGGATGGATGACTTTTATTTTTTCTTCTTGTCTGATTGCTCTGGCTAGAACCTCCAGTACAATGTTAAATAGAAGTGGAAAGAATGGGAGTGCCTGGTTGGCTCATTGGTTAAGCATCTACCTTCCACTCAGGTCATGATCCCAGGGTCCTGGGATCCAGCCCGGAGTCTGGCTCCCTCCTCAGTGGGGAGTCAGCTTCTCCCTCTCCCTCTGCACCTCCCCCTCTCTGATCCTGCCTGCATGCTCTCTAGCATTCTCTCTCTCTCACTCTCTCTCACTCTCTCTCTCAAATAAATAAATAAATAAATCTTAAAAAAAAGAAGTGGAAATAGTGTAATCCTTGTTTTGTTTTTTATGTTAGAGGGAAAGCATCCATTTTTTTCAACAGTAAGTGTGATGTTAGTTGTACGGTTTTTATAGATAGTTTTTATCATATTGAGGAAGTTCCCTTCTATTCCTAGTTTGTTGAATGTTTTTATCATGAAAGAGTGTTGGATTTTGTCAATTTTTTTTCTTCATCAAATAAGATAATCATGTGGTCTTTTCCCATTACTCTGTAAGGTAATTGATTGATTTCCTGTGTTGAACCACACTCACATTCCTAGGATAAAATCATTTGGTTACAATGTATAATCTTTTCAATATAATGCTGGATTCAGTTTAATAAAATTTCATTGAGGATTTTTGTGTTGTATTCCTAAGGAATATTGGTATGTAATTTTCCTGTGACATCTTTGTCTGGTCTTGATGTCAGGGTAATACTGACCTCAATGGATGAATTGGGAATTGTCCTCTCCTATTTTATGGGAGAGTTTGTGAAGGATGGGTGTTAATTCTTTAAATGTTTTGCCCAGGGCAAAATTCATCCGTAAAGACATCTGAGTTTTTCTTTTGAGGGTTTTTTCCGATTGCTAATTTAATCTTTTTACTATTATAAATCTATTTCATTTTTCTGTTTCTTCTTGAGTCGTTTTCAGTATTTTGTGCCTTTCTATGAAGTTGTCTTTCGTTTAGATTATTTAATTTGTTGGCATATGATCGTTTATATATTTTCTTAGAATTTGATAGTGATGCTCCCTCTTTCATTCCTGACTTTACTAAGAAGTCTTTCCTTTTTTCTTTCTTTTTTTTTTCTTAACCAGTCTAGCTAAAGCTTTGTCAATATTATTGATCTTTTCAAAGACTCAACATTTGGTTTCATTGATTTTCTCTATTGCTTTTCTATTGTTCATTTCATTTATTTCTATTTTATTCTATCATGCCCTTCCTTCTGTTTATTTTAGGCTTAATTTGCTCTTCTCTTTCTAGTTTCTTAAGGTGTAAAGTTAGGTTATTGATTTGAGACCTACCTTTTTTTTATAGGCTCATTCAAATTCGGAGCTTTAGCTAAGCAGAGGAGGAAGAGCTGGCAGCAGGGCAGAGAAGAAGGGTACACCTGCTCTATATCCGGTTTAGTAGTTGTTCAGTCATAGGGAGTCCTGGTGGTAATTCATGTCTACTGTCTCTTGACAATCACAATTACCTCCTTATAAGGAAACCTCTTGGAGTCAGCCATAGAGAACAAATGTCTCAAAGTAGTGCCATAAGAATCTTCTGTCCATATTCTAAAGAGGGACAGGCCCAGAGTTCCACTTGAAGTCAAAAATGGGCTTTTTTCCCCTTAAAGATCTTCAATCAGAGTCTTATAAAATATGACAATTGATATTCCTAGATGTAGGCCATCACATGAAAGACTTAGAGAGAGGACTGTTAGGAAAGCTTGTGTCTAGAGAGATCTGTATTAAAGTGGCTACTACATAGCCTCCGCTGGGAGTCCGAATGTGCCCGAGACTCTCATATGGGGCTGAGTCCTGCGGTGGAGAGTAAGTCAATACAGCTGTGCAAGCTAAGGGCTCCGGAGAAAGGAGTTACGCAGGTTACACAGTGATGAGAACTGAGGCGGCTGATAAAGTTCTTTCCGAGAGAATATAGGGCAGCAGAATGGGGAGATCATGAAAGGAACCTAGAATCCAGGGCTAAGAGAAGTGAGTAAATTACGTTCTAGTACAGAAACTAGAGTGGGGGGACGGAAGGAAGTGAGAAGCACTGGGGGCAGGGACCAAACCAGATGGACCAAAGGTGCTTTGGAAAATGATCTTACCCTCCAGGAACCAAAAGGAGACTTAGAAAGGCCATCTGACTTTGGTGGGAGTGCAGTGGACCAGCCAGAAGCTGGTCCCGAGTCAGGATTAGGACTGTGAACATTCACCCCTGGGTGCTCAGTACCAGCCCCAGCATGAGGGTTGAGCATTCCTCCTCCAGGTGCACCCCCCAACATCAGGCATCCTGCTGGTTAAGCAGCCTTCTACTCTGAATAGCTATGATCACAGAGGCCCTATGTTCTTGTACCCACTATTCAGAATTAGCAAAGCTTTCTCCACATGTCAGTATACACCCTGGAAAAAAATAGGTCTGAATACTTGCTTCCCTCTCTCCTAGTCCAGAAGACAGACTTTGAATCCAAGAAGTGGCAAAGGAGGCTCCCCAAAGGAACTGAAGACCCTCATGTTAGGGACCCGGATCAAGCTGAGTTATGAACCACACTGGATGAAGCTCGTCTCCAGAAATGTCCTCCTCGCTCTACATGCTGCTTCGTTGGTGGTCATGGCTTATATGTCAATGTCTTGGGTCCTGTTCTGTGGTGGTAAGGACGCAGAAATCCTATGCAGGAGAACACGTGGATGATCTTGAACGAAAGGTCTGAGGCTCTGGGTCACAGTACAGGAGTCCTGAGAGTAGAGAGCCTGAATTCTCCTCAATCATACTTGTGCTTGGATTCAGCCTCTCCCTCATGGTTTGCTTCCCCCCCCCCCCATGCCCCCAACCAGTTACACTGACAGAAACCAACTGTCTCTTATGAGAAGAGGAAACACATTTCAGTGTTTCAGCTGAAGCTTAGTTTGTTCTCGCACCGCAGAGGGGGAAGGCTTCTCCAACAGCACCTGCTCCAGTGAGCGCGGAAGAGCTGATTGACAGCACGATTGTCTTTAAGGAAATATTCCTGCTTTGATTCTTACTCTACCTATCTTGAAACAGCAGTTCTGAACATTTTAGAGTAACTGCCAAGATATTAGAAGAGAATCATTTATCATGTTATCCGTAAGTATCTATCATGAGTACTTTGGGGCACTGAGAGAATGGAACCTTCAATTTTGATTAAGGCAAATGTGGAGGTGGGGACGGGGTGGGCAAGAAGATAACTATTGGTAGCCTGGAGGGAAGTCGGAGCATCCCTAACATAACCCTGCAGAAAGAGATGAAAAGTTGTCATTTTACTGAGTGTTTCTTAGTCTTCGAAAAGAGAATATTTACATCCATGATATTTCTGCCTCAAGATGCATTTAATTTCTGGCTAATTGAGTCAGATTACAAATCACATCTGTTTAATGTAAACAGAAACCCAGTTAGGCTTCAACCTTTCCACCTGAGTCACTCTGTTAATTAAATTCCTGATTTATCAGCTCGCTTTCTGTCTCTCTCAGTATCTGCCTCAAGTCAGATTGCCTGTGCTTCTCATGACTTCCCAAGATGGAAGCCAGTCAGATGGACAACATCAGGCAACCTTTGATACTTCAGTTTAGGGGATCAGCACCTCAAAGGTGGCATATTTTATTCTTCTAACTTGATCTGTTTTATAACCAATACAGCCACACACCATGAGAAATATTTTTTCAACAAATGATAGACTCCGTATCATTTTTTGCAATGTGAATTAATTTTTGTAAATTAATTTTTGAATGTACAAAGCATCTTTGCATATTATCTCATTAAAACATGCCTGTGAATTAGTAAAACTGGTGGCGCTGTTATTGCTGAGGCTCAGAAAGGTTAAAGAGGCCCATTCAAGGTCACAAAGCTAATAAGTGGCGATAGAGTTGCCATGGTTTTGTGATTTTTTTTTTTCCTTTTTAGCTACGTCATGAAAAACCTCGAATACTACTGGCACTAATCATGAATCTGAAGAGAATCTGATTTCATAGGTAATAATCTGAAGCTAAATAATTGATGCAGAGAGAGTCTGAAAAGCTGGTAGAGTCCTCTTGGGTTTTACACCATTCTGTTGATTCTATCTTAGGAGACACAACATGCATGTGAGAGCAAAGTATCTAAAAAAGCAATGTGTTAGCGTCCCTTCCTGAACCTCTAGCCCACTGGCACACCGTACCTTGGTGTGTTTCCCAGCGAGGACGCCATGTCGAACTGCACGTGCAGACCACGCAGCAAAAATGTCCAGGCACACATTGCTGTCACCCCTACAATCTTCCCATACCTCTACACATGACGCTTCAAAGGCTTTCCTGCTATCTGCCAATATAGTGAAAGCCCCTCACCTAGCATTCAAGAACTCTCTTTTGAAGCGTTTCCCACCACTTTATTTCAACATAAAATTTTAGGCATAGTTTCTCCAGTCACCCCCTAACAATTATTTTTTTGCCCTCTTCTGGGCTTTTCCGGTCTTTCCTTCTCTATTATTTCCCTTCAAAGCTCAAACAGTACTCTGGGTGGAAGCTTTATATTTACTTTCATGCAATTTCCCCCCTTCTGAACATCCATGGCTTTCTGTCTACATTGATCTCGTTGCATCCTCACTTTCTATCTGTTACTCACACATGTATCTCACCTTCCTTAGTAAACCATACGATCGTTGGGGGTAGGTTTGAATCTAAAACCCTAGATTGGTTCTGTGTTGCTCAAGGCAAGCACCAAGCGCCATGTCTTACACACAGTGCTTGTGGTCACTGAGTAATGGCCCCCAAATAGGTCCATGTCCCAATCCCCAGAACTGGGGAATGTTAGCTTACATGGCAGGAGGGACCTTGTAATTAAGAGTCTTGAGATGAGATTATTCTAAATTATCTGGGTGAACCTGGAGTGGTCACAACAGTCCTTATCAGAGGAATCCAGGAGTCAAAGCCAAAGGAGAAAGCGATGTGATGAAGAGGACAGGGACTGGAGTGATGCACTTGGATGATGGAGGAAGGGCCTGAGAACCAAAGAATGCAGGTGGCCATTGGATGCTGAGAATAGCAAGGAAACAGATCCTCCCTCAGCTCATGCAGAAAGAACCTGCCCTGCCAACACCTTGACCTTTTCCCAGGGAAGCTGACTTTGAAATTCTGTCCTCCAGAAGCATAAGAGTAAATTTGTATTGTTTGAAGCACCCAAATTTAGGGCAAATTTCTACAGAAACAATAGGAAATCAATACAGTGTTGGAGAAAGGTTTATTGAATGAAAAAATAAATGAATGACTACAAGTAGGTGAATGAATAAATGAACTCAAAGAGTTCTGAAAGGACCCCCTGATTTATACGATTTCTTTGCTTCCTGCCTTTAACCACATGGGAAATGTTACCACAGTTAAAGGCATTCGTTAACGTTCCTCGATGTTTTTCTGGAGATCTGATTAAAATGCAAAGGTTTTCGCTGGGATCCTGGTAAGTGGCTGACTAATCGTCCCACACCAATTGACTGCCACTCTAGAGGGGACAAGCCTGGAGAGAGCAAGAGCGTATGGGAAGACAGGACTCAGTGGGGATGGAGGACTTGAGGGATCTGGCAAACAGAGTCTCTCTAAGGCCGAAAGGGACGTGTCTCGCTTGGACCGAAGGCTGCCCAGAGCCATAACCTGATGGTCCAGCCTTGAGGCGCAGGAGAAAGATAGAGAATAGTCATAGAAATCATACCGTACCTGTCCAAACTTTTTTCCTTGAATTGGCAGAATCTTAGCAGGGTCTCTTTATTTCCCTGAGGACAAATTCACATCATTTTCAGGGACAAAAGTATGATAGTATTTTTGTTCAATGTGTATCTTACTTCCCCGTGACTGACATGCCCTCTTTTAACTTTAATTAGAAACCAAACTGAATAAAACACTTGACTTTGACATACAGTAGTGATTTAAAAGGACTTTTCCACTCCAGTACCAAAAACACGAAACAGTAATTCAAAAGGCTATTAGCATGGCCCTCCCACCACCTCGTGACACAGGGAAAGACTAAATTAATCAAAATGGTAATTGTGCCACAAATCAATTACTACTTAAGGTTATTCCCACTAAACTTGACCATAAAACTTCATATCCCCTACAACACAATCTTAATTGTGGTTTTTTGAAGAAAAAAAAAATCCATCCCTTATAAGGCGAGTGTGTGCGCGCGTGTTCCTGCTTGCGCGTGCACGCACACACACACACACACACACACACACACACCCCTCGTCATGGGCTATTAGCCGAGCAGCGATCATCTTCCTCATTTTCTCAAATAACACATATCATTCACACAGAGCCAGAGCGTAATTTGAATGAAATCGAATGAGATTTTCCTCGGCTTCAAATGAATTGGAGTGGGAGATAATAATGCTTTCTATTTTTTTCCTATCCAACAAGATCGGCTCCTAGCTCCAAAAAAATTTTAAAAGTCTCCCTAGTGTTTCAGATTTAAATACATTATATTTAATGCAGTTTCTAAATTTTAACTACTTCTGATTCTTTTAAACTGCTCAGAAAGGCATACTGAGGTTTTCAGATCTTCCAATCTAGCTGAAATCAAGCCCATAAGCGTCAGCAAAAGCGGAACATTGCCTGGGCCTCTCAAAAGAATCTCTGAGTCTCCTGGTCTCCATGTTAGAACTACATCTCTCTGCCCAACAAAAAAAATAAAATAAAAATAAAAATATCAATGAGATAAAATTACTTTAATAAAACATCATCGGAGAGAGGAGAGAAGAGAGAATTCTTGAGCACAGGTTTCATATAAACCATCCTTTACACATAGATATAATTTTACGGTGGACTGGAATAGTGTTTTACTTGTTACTATGATCTATTTTTACTAAGACTAAGAAAAATCAAATGCTCTGGGGAAGAATAGAACATTCTAAATTAAGCTGCATAAATAATTTTCACACTTTCTACTTGAACGTCTGTGCGGATATTTCATTGTTTTTTATATTAGCTACAAAGGTGCTCCCAACCATTTTATATCTTGTGCCTTATTCAGATACTGCCGAGTGATTAAAAATTGCAGCTTCTGTTTTCTTAACTCGGTAATGTTGGATTCTATACGTCTTGGATTTCTCATCTCATCGATTTTGCTCAGTTCCCTGATTCCTGTTTTGTTCTTGCCCATAAGTCCATAACTATTGGCTTATTCTCATTAGGAAAGTTACCCATACTTTATCTGTACTGATAAATGATAGAATGTCTGTTCATAGTCTGATATTTCTTTAGCCTGCCAATTTCTAACAGCAAAAGATTGACATCAGGGATACTTTTTTAGCATATGGAAGCAGGCTTCTCTGAAGATCACAGATTCAATGATGTAGCCATGAGAACAAAGGAATGACAATACGCTTAGAACAATCTATTATCTTAAAAGTTCTAGAATTCTTGATTTTAAATAAAAATAAGATGATATTAGGCAGAAAGTTTTAGCTAAAACCGCACAGGAAAAAATTCATTCTCTCCTATCTTCTCTTGAATGCCTCTGCAAGGGACCTCCGAACCTAGTGTTTTAGTCAAAGCATATGTTGGCAGCCAACTGCCAACACTAAATATAAACTTCAAGGGGAAGAAAGCCACATTTGGATGATAACTCATCTACAGACTAAATATTTCAGAGCAGATTGTGTCTCTATGGATTCTAAGCTGTGAAACTCAGAAGCCCTTTCAATAAGTAGTTTTGAGACCTTTGCTGAGTTTCTGTTCCTGTCCTTTACCTTTCTGGGTCTTCCGATTTATTTGTAAAATTGAATTAATAATCTTTCAGCCTACTGAATGTTGGCGTTATGTGGATACAGATGAGACATAGATGTAATCACTCTAAATTACCTAGAACATGACATTCGTTCATTCAACAAGTATTTATTGAGCACATACTTTGTTCCTGGTGCTGTGTCAGTTATTGGGAACATTACTGCGGCCATAACAGACTTTGCCTCTGCTCTTGTAGATATAACATGAAATATTGCTACAAATATTATTAGAGCTATTCCTCCAACATCTACTACCACCACTACTATAATGTTGGTGGGTATTTAAAAGAAATTGCTATTCTTTGTGTAACCATCAACATCTCCTATGTGGAGATAATATTTGGGACATCTTCAGTAGTAGGAAATAATTATTACTATCATATAGAATTTTATATTATATTATTTTATTATTATTAAAATTTATGAGTAATTACTAAATTACTACATTCATTTCCAAGACATCTTTTGGTGATTTTGCAGACAGTCAAGAAACCACCTTCAAGACCATAAGTTAGAGTTTTTACTTTTAATTTGATTCACCAGGCACATCTCAGCCTGACATCCTGTAAGAATCAGGACCAACAAGAACCACGCACAAGAAAATAATAGAACAATCTTGAAAGAAATCCGATATCAGGTCTGTACAAATGTCTTCAGCCTCTATTTTTAATTTTCTTTTTATAAAAATTTTTTATAAAGAAAACAACGAAGGGTGGGGAATTAGAATTTACTTAAGCACCTACTGTATGCTTAGATATTTTTCATCTATTATCTCATTTATATGCAGTACTTCTCCATGATACTCCTTTGCAGATGGAGAGGAGAGGTCCCGGGAGATGGTGACTTTTCAGACTCACTTTTCAGACTTTTTCAGACTCACTTCAGTTGGGACCTGAAGCCTATGTTCTTCTTGCTGCATCCAACACTTCTGTTCTATCACAGTCTGCTTAGCGAAACACAAGATTCATCACCGTGACTCAATTCATATGCAACCGATTAATAGGGACTTGATGTCAGTTTTATACAGACGTCTTGCTGGTACCTAGGTGGTTTTTCCAGCGTGACCCCGTTCTGACAACATCAGGAGCCAGCTTTCTCACAGTTAAATCAAAGACTTGACAATATTGAAGACTTGAGGAAAAAGCTGCAGTCATGCAAAACGCCTTCTCCAAGAAGTGGCTGCTCTAGTGTCTTCGGAACAGTGACATTTCAAGTATGCCCGTTGTCCGGAGACTTTACCTGCATCAGAATGGCCTGGAAAATTCGTTCAAACGCAGATTTCTAGTCTCCTCCTCTTTCCCAGCCTCCATCCTCAGCCCAAGAATTTGTGGTTAACAAATTTCTGCATGACGCTGAAACGGCTGATGGGAGGACCACGCTCTGAGAACCAGCAGCGTGTTACGCGATCGGGGGAAGTTGCAAATGCAGACAAAGAATTTACAAAGATATTTTTTTCCTACAAAAACTGAGTGATGAAGAAGCCTACCCCCAGATTATACGTTTTACGTTGATGAAATGGGTCTATTATTGGCAAATGTCTTCAAGGATCTAAATCGTGATGGAGGAAACATGAACCCCAGTGTATCAGGTTGCTGCTACGACATTTGATCTGTGAACATAGATACAAATGTCAGTGAAGATTTCACTGTGCTAGATTTTAGTAAAGGGTGCAATTGTATTTTGTTTGTTTTCTTACTTCTCTGATGACAAAGTTACATAGATTTTCAGTGGTCTACTTTTTTTTTTTTTAGTAGGCTCCACATCCAGCATGTAGCCCTATGTGGGGCTTGAACTCATGACCCTGATATCAAGACCTGAGTCAAGATCAAGAGTCGGATGCTCAACTGACTGAGTCATCCAGGGGCCCCTTCAGTGGTCTACTTTAACCCCACTTTTTCCAAGTTCCGTTGGTTTTAGCATGTAATTTTGCAGAATATGAAGTTTTTCAGGAACACAAATATGGCATGAGAGCAGAATATAGCTTCATTAGATAATTAATAAAAGTTAAATTAGTAAGGTGATAATCCATAATATTAAAATAGCATCATAATATAACTTTATTAGAGCTATGTGGAGAAACTTATCAAATCTATGATAATGACCAAAAAGAGTAGAAGATCTAGAATAATGGGCAAATGTAGGTGGAGTGGATGAAATAGAAGTTGTGTAGGCCCAGTGAAGACCCCTTTCAAAACTGTCTTAGACATCTTCCCTGAATTTGTCAGAACATCATCTCTAGCCCCTGAGCTAGACTGCCCATAGCACTTAAGACTTTGGTATTAAAAAGACTCTTCAGTCAAGAGAGTAACAAATGTTGGTAAAGATGTGAAGAAAAAGGAACCCTCGTGCACTGTTGATGGGATTGTAAATTGGTGCAGCCACTGTGGAAAACACTGTGGAAACAAAACTACCATATGATCCAGTAATTCCACTATTAGGTATTTACCCAAACAAACTAAAAATGGTCATCTGAAAAGATATATGCCTCCATATGTTTATTGCAGCAATATGTACAATAGTCAAAATGAAGGAAATTCAGTGTCCATTGATGGATGAATGGATAAAAAAGCTACGGTGTATATGTGTGTGCACACATGTAGAAATACACTGGAATATTACTCAGCCATAAAAAGGGAAGAGATCTTGCTGTTTGTGACAACACCGGCAGAACTGGAGGGTATTATGCTAAGTGAAATAAGTCAAACAGAGAAAGACAAAAACCCTATATTTCACTTATATGTGGAATCTAAAAAACAAAACAAATGGAAAAATGAAAACAGAAACAGACTCATAAATACAGAGAACAATCTGATGGTTGCCAGAGGGGAAGGGAGTAGGGGGACAGATAAAATGGTTGAAGGGGAGTGGGAGATATGGGCTTCCACTTCCAGTTATAGAATGAATAAGTCACAGGGACAGAAGGCACAGCATAGGGATTACAGTCCAAGGTATTGTGATAGCATTGTATGGTGACAGATGGTAGCTACACATGTGAGCATAGCATAATGTCTAGAGTTGTCAAATCACTATGTTGTACGCCTGAAACAAATGTAACATGGTGTGCCAACTATACTTCGATAAAATAAAAAGATAAAAAATAAAAAGATAAAATAAAGCACTGTCTCTCTCCTTAAAGAGATATCTCTCCTTAAACAAGGCTGCTCTCTTGACTGTATTTTGACCACAGGTCATCATTCCAATTGCTTCACTTTGGGGCTCTCTATTTAATTCTAGTTTTGCCAGCCAGCCCTGAGTCTGTTCACAGAGGACACCAGTTCATTCCCCATAAAAACAGATCAGCTGTAAGCGCCCCCGGGAAGCGCTGAGGAGGAAGGAGGGGGTAGCAATGCTGACTGAAAGTGAGGTAAGGGCTTGCAGGAGAGAGTCCCCGAAGAGCCTGAGATTTGGAATCTTGTCCCCTGCATCTTCACAAATCCTTGCCATGCATCTCCCTTCCTTGTGTGAATGAAGCAAACACCCAACCTCCTACAGTTCAAGTTAGAGAAGATGAAGAGATGGATGCCGTGTCCGCCATTTTGTGTGTTCCCTATCCCATGATGCCAGGGGGGCAGGTTTCCAGGAAGTGAGTCTCTGGGTGGTACTAGCCTTGCAGGAGTGCGCGCTTCACGGAAAATTAGCTCTACGGAGAGTTTATCCTTGGACCGAGATGTAAGAGAATAATCCTGTATAAGCTTCTAGCGGCTGATTTGGCTAAATCAGACAATGTGGAAATTGAGTGAAAATTTGCTGAAAATGCGCTTTTCAAATGAGCTAAGGTGGGGGAATTAAAGGCAGAAATCTGGTGGGGTGGTGTCTCCAAAGTCGTCAGAACAGAACTTACTCGTTAAATTACGAAATCAGCATCTTAGATGATGAAGCGGGGCTCCCCTCCCCCCCATGATTTTTATTAAAAAGCCCACAGTCATGGTGGAAAGGTTATCACAGATTTGGAGAAAGGAGTAGACAGGGTTCTGACTTAATTAAATGTTCACGTTAAGTAAGTATTCCAGTTCCTAAGGTGATGACAGCCAACAGTTCATTAGCTGGAAGTAAACTGTGTGACAACTGTCTGATTAACAGTTTACCTTGAGAAAGCCAAGGTTATGAGATAGTTACAAATGCAGTAAGTTCTCCATCTGCTGAAGCCTTACTCAAACCTCCTTGAGTAGAGGCATTTTTTTAAGCGACTGGAATGGAAGACAATTTACATGCCTACTAAACCTGTATGGTATGTAATGAGAATCTTTGTTTCAAAGAGTGTTTTGTATCTTGACATACACTGGAGCCTTTATTAGGAACACTAGTTACCGTGGTATATAGTAGTAGTAGTTGGCAAACCTCAGTGTGTTAGGATCACCTGGAAGGCTGGGCCCACCCAACCCACCCCCACGCCCACTCAACCCACCCCCACGCCCACTCAACCCACTCCCGCGCCCAGTCACAAGTTTCTGATGGAGCAGGCCTGGGCTGACTCCCTAACATGTACATTTCTAACAATTTGCCAAGTGATGCTGAGGTTGCTGGTTCCAAGACCAGCCTTTGAGAACCACATTTTAAACAGAAAAGAGACTGGCTGATGAGGTGGGGAATGCCTCCAACAGGAGTTGGGGGACCCAGAATCCCTTCTAATTAGCTATCAACACAACCACAGTCAAGTCGCTTGGTTTTCATGGGGTTGACTTGATGGCATCTTACAACTCCATATTTTGAATTCTTATGTGAAATTACCAGTAAATAGAGAATTCTAAGAGTGTTGGTTAATGGTACTTTTCGATTCTTCCTGGAAGCTCTGGCCTGACAGTGAATGTTTTCCCACAGAATGCCTGAAGAAAAAAGAAACCTACGTTGTCATTATCAGCCAATTATTTCATAATCAACAAACATTCCATTTCAGAATCAATGGACTGTATTTGATTGTCCAGTCAGGACAGACCCCTGGGCCACACTCCACTGGGCAAACTCTCCCAGATCCTCAGATGCCTACACAGTTTGTGCCCTTTTTAACTGATTTAGCCTGAGCCGCTTTGATTCAAGACTATTTGGTCTAGGGACCCTAAGGGACTGGGAAAGCTCACTGGTTATTTTCTTTTAGATTATGCTACATATGTTAAAAGTCACTAAGCAGTAAGTTCTGGGAAATCTCATTTGCCAGAGGAAAAGGAAAGCAGCCACATCTGGATGCTGTCTCTCAGGCAGGAACAGAAAAGCAGCAGGTAACTGGGTAGAGTCTAGAAACCTTTGTTTGCTGTGTTATATTACTTAACTGTTCTCTAAAATGTAAGTCCCCTTGTCCTACTAGGACAGTGTGGGGGTGGGTCAGCCCCACAGCCGAGATACTTGAGCTTTTTTAATGCTGTGGTGATAGGTTTTTATATACATCAAAAATGACCTGTGTGTGTAAAATTTAAAGAAATTTAAGAGTTATGTAAATTTGCAAGCATGCAAATTTTAATATAAATAAAAAATTATATCATGGGATAGAATTTACCATTTTAAACATTTTACATATACAGTCAGTAGCGTCATGTCCAAGCATGGATGGTCCGCAGCCGTCGCTGCCACCCGCCTCCACAGATCTTTCATCTTCCCAAACTGAAACTCTCCATCCGCTAAACAATAGTTCCACGTTCCCTCCTCCCCGCAGCCCTTGGCAAGGAGCATTTTACTTTCTGTCTCTATGAACTTGACTACTCTGAGTATCTCATGTAAGTAGAATTGTAGGATATTTGTCTTTTGTGACTGGTATATTTCACTCAGCATGATGTCCTCAAGGTTCATCCGTGTTGTAGATTCGGTCAGAATTTCCTTCCTTTTTAAGGATAAATAATATTCTGTAGTGTGTATGGACCACATTTTGTGTATCCATTCATCCGTCAGTGGACATTGGGGTTGTTTCTGCCTCTTGGCTATTGTGAATACTGCTGCTGTGAACACTGGTATACAAAAAGAGTCCTCTGAATGTTTTATTCAGGGATTGTCAAGCATTGGTTCATGATGCAGGAGCATAAAAATGGAATAATTTTGAAGTAATTCTTGGGTTCCTTATTCATAAGCAGTACATAACATTGCCCAGTACCATATCTTCACTGAGCATTCTGCCCTTGTATCATACTGTAATCCTGTGTAATGAATGGTCTTCCTTGGGGAATGTAGACATGGGTTTCCTTATGTGGAACCATCTGAGTATCCTTCTAGAAAACCAGTTTGGGTATATTTTTATTTTTTACCTTCAGCTAACCATCCACAAAGAGAATGGTAACCAGCTTCATTTTATGGATGCTAATACAGAAATATTTAAAAGTTAGCACTCGGCCTCTTCAGTGCTAACTCTTGCCCATTTCTTCTTTGGGCAACGTTTTCTGGGACAGAAAAGCCCTTATTTTGGCTTAAAATTTGCTATAAAGTCCAAGTATTTTGATTAAAGGGGAAAAGCCATTAAGTTTGCCAGTGATAAGGAAGCTGTTTTTTTTTTCAATTAGTTGTGACTACAGTCCTACCCTATGTAAAAGTTCCCTTGTTTCTGCAAAATAATTTCACCTCATATTTGGAAAAGAATATTCTAAATATGACATAATGTGGTCCATTTAGAAGAAGATGACATGAGCCAAGTATAACAAACTGAAACACATTTACAAGGACTACCAAACCACAAGCTGAACATACTTTTCCCTTAAATTGCCTCTGTCCTAAGAAAAGAAATCGTTAAGGCTGATATGAGGAATACAGATTTTCAATAAAGTAGAGCCAATTATCTCTCAATTTTAAATAACATATTTTTTGTATGATGATGATTGCTTATGACAATAATACAAGAAAATTCCTTGTCACACAAAGGACTCGAGAATTTACCATTTTAATGATTTTTTAAGCATTAAAAAAGTTGATTACTGAGTGTTATAAGATTGCATAAATAGCCCTTAGATGTCATATAAACCAGGGATAAAGAAATAATCTTAACTTGCATTTGAATAGTACTTTTCATAATTTTATAAACAGTTTTATTGAGATATAATCCATAAGCCATATAATTCAGTTAAAGTGTCCAACTCAACCATTTTTAGTATATTCACAGACATGCAATATTCACAGACATGCAATATTCACAGACATGCAATCATCACCACAGTCAATTTTAGGACACTTTGATCACCTCAGTGAGAAACTTTGTGCTTGTTTGCTGTCACCCCAACACCCTCAGTCCTAACCAACCACTAATCTGTGTTCTGTCTGTATACATTTCCCTATTCTGGACTTTCATATGAATGGAATTATATAATATGTGGTCTTTTCTGCCTGGCTTCTTTCATTTACTATGTTTTCAAGATTCATCTATGTGGTAGCATGTATCAGAATGATTCCTTTTTGTGGCCAGACATTCCATTGTGTGGAATTTTGCTTATCCAACTGTTTGTTGGACAGCTGGGCTGTTACCAGCTTTGGGACATTATAAATAATGCTGCTATAAGCATCCATTACAAGCTTTTGTGTAGACATATTTTTAAAATTTCTCTTGGCTACATACCCAGTAATGGAATTGCGGAGTCGTATGGTATGTGGTATGTTTAATCATTTGAGAAACAGCTAGACTGTTTTCCAAAATGACTGTACCATTTTACATTCCCATGAGCAGTGTATGAGGTTTCTGATTCGTTCACATTCTCACTGAACTTGTTACTCTGACTTTTTGATTGTAGTCATCCCAATGGGTATGAAGTGGTATCTCATTGTGGTTTTGACTTGCATTTTCCTTGGTTATTAATGATGTCAAGCATCTCTTTGGGTGCTTATTCGACATTTGTGTATCTTTCTTAGAGAAATGTGTGTTCTAATATTTTGCCCATTTTTAAATTGGGTTGTCTTATTATTAAGAGTTCTTTATATAGTCTAGATACAAGTACCTTCTTAGGTGTATGGTAAGTTTTCTCCTATTCTGCAAATGTTTTATTTTTTTGGTAGTGTCCTTTGAAGCACAAAAGTTTTTAATTTTAATGAAATCCAATGTTTTCATTTGCTGCTAATGTTTTTGGTGTCGTATCTAAGAATCTTTTGCCATGTATACATGTATATGTTTAAATACACATATATACGTACACACACATGTGTGCACACACATGTATACACAGTGTATAAATTATATGTATAAATATAAACATATACCTGGATCAGTTTGCTAGCTTTCGTGAAGATTTTTGTATCTATATTCATAGGAGATATCAGTCTGCAATTTTTTCGTAGTGTCTTTGTCTGGTTTTGGTATCAGGGTAATACTAGCTTCATAAAATGAGTTGGGAAGTTCTATCTTCAGTTTTTTGCAAGAATTCATGAAAGGTTGATTTTAATTGTTCACTAAATGTTTGGTAGAATTCACTTGTAAAGCTATCTGGACCTGGGCTTTTCTTTATAGGTAGCTCTTTGACTATTATTATTATTATTACTAATTCAATCTCTTCACTTATTATACCTATACAGATTTTCTGTTTCTACTTGAATCAATTTCAGTAGCTTGTGTCTTTCTAGAAATTTATTTCATTTATTGTATTTGTTAGCATACAATTATTCATAATATTCTGTTATGATCCTTTGTATTTTTATAAGGTTGGGAGAAATGTTCTTTCATTTCTTGTTCTAGTAATTTGAGTCTTCTCTCTCTTTCTCTTTTCCTTGTCAACCTAGATGAAGTTTTGAAATATTGTTGATACTTTCAAAGAACCAGCTTTTGGTTTCATTGAATTCCTCTGTTGTTTTGCTATTCTCTGTATTACATTAATGTCCACCCTAATCTTTATTATACCCTTTCTCTGCTTGCTTTAGGTTTAGTTTGCTCTTCTTTTCCCAGTGTCTTAAGGTGGAATTTCAGATTGTTGATTTGAGACCTTTTATACCTGTAAATTTCCCTTTAAGCATTGCTTTAGCTGTGTCTTAAAAGTTTTGGAATGTTGTGTTTCATTTTCATTCACTTCAACTATTTTCTGATTTTCCTTTTATTTTCTTCTGTGGATGTTGTTTAAGAATGTACTCTTTAATATCCACATATTTGTTAATGTCCCCAATTTTTTCTGTTATTGTTTCCTAATGTCATTCCATTGTTGTCAAAGACCATGCTTTATATTATTTCTGTTCTTTTACATTTATTGATTAAAAAAAAAATTCTACCATATGGTCTATCCTGGAGAATGTTCCATGTATACTTTTGAAGAGTATATGTATTCTGTTCTTTAGGGGTAGAGTATTCTATGGGTGTCTATTAGATCTAGTTGACTTATGGTATTTTTAAATATTTCTTATTGATCTTCTGACTAATTTATTCTATCTATTACTGAAAATGGGGAATTGAAATCTCCAACTATTGTTTAGTTGTTTATTTTTCCCTTAATTTCTTTCAGTTTTTGCTTCATGTATTTTTTTGGTGCTCTATTATTAGGTGCATATATGTTTATAATTGCTGTATCTGCCAATGGATTGAAACTTTATAAAAAAATATCATTATAAAATATGTCAGTATCTCTAGGAACTTTTGTTGTTTTAAAGTATGTTTTGTTTGATCTTAGTATAATCATTCCAGCTTTTTTGGTAGTTCTTCTTTGCTTCATGTTGTTTGCTATCTTTTTGCTCCAGTCTATTTGTGTCTTTGAATCCAAAGTGTGTCTCTTGCAGACAACATATAGGTAAATCATATCTTTTAAAATCCAGTCTATCTCTGCCTTTTGATTAGATTGTTTAATCCATTCACATTTAAGATTGAAGATACTTGAATGCCTCTATTGTTTGTCTTCCAGTTGTCTCATGTCTATTTCATTTCTCCTTTACTAATTTCTTTTGCAGTATATGAATAGTTTCTATTGTAATATTTTTATTTCTTTAATGACTTTTTATTTTTGAGATATTTTTTTAAGGGGTTGCTACAGGATTTATCATATACCACTTACCAGAATCAGCTTCAGTTACACTAGCTAATTCCAGGGCTACATAGAAATGTTACTCCTCTATTCCCATTTTCCCCTTTTGTGGTCTTATTCTTACATGTATTTCATCTGCTTTGTTACAAACTCAATCATACATTATTATGCTTTGTCATCTGTAGTGGTTTCCTTAACTCAGTGTGGCTTTGTTCCCATTTCCCTTCTTTGTGCTGTTGGCAACTGTCACACATATCTTACCTTCTATATGTTATAGTCCCAACAATACATTATATCGTACTATCTCATACAGTTGCTTTTTAAATCAGTTAATAGAAGACAGGAGAAAAATATGCATTTATAGTGTCTTTTATATATTTTTATTATATAATTATGTATAATATATATTATTACCTTATAATCATATAGCTAATAACATATAATTATTAATAATATATACATGTTTATTAATTAGATATGGTTGTTATATTTATTAGTTACATAATTATGTATATGATTATTATGTAATTATATAATTAATTATTGGTAATAATTATTATTACAAAGAACATAAGTGCTCTTTGCCTTTCATGTGAATTTGAATTACTGTCCAGGGTCACTTACTTTCAGTCTGAAAAAGTTTCTTTAGTATTTCTTGTAAGGTGGTTCTGCCAGCTATAAATCCTCCCAGTTTTTGTTTGCTTGGGGAAATATTTATTTTTGTCTTCATATTTGAATGATAGCTTTGCTGGATATAGGATTCTTAGTTGACAGTTTTGTTTTCTTTAGCACTTTGAATATGTTATACTGCCTTGTAGTCTCTCTCTTTCTTTCTGCTGAGAAGTCAGATTTTAATCTTATTGGGGTTTCCATGTAACTGACAAGTTTTTTTTTTCTTTTATTCCTTTCCAGATGTTCTCCTTTTTTTGACTTTTAATCCATGATGTATCCGTCTGCAGATCTCTTTAGGTCTAACCCATTTAGTTTGTTGAGCTTCCTAGATGTGTACTTTACCATTTTTCAATACGTTTGGGAAAATTTCACTCATTATTTCTTTGAATATTTTTTGTGAGCCTTTCTCACTTTCTTCTCTCCTAATACGACTCTTACACATATGTCCATGTGCTTAATGATGCCCACATTTCTCTGAGGTTCTGTTCCCTTTTATTGTCTGTTCTTTTTTCTCTTTGGCTTGCATCATCTCCATCAACCTATTTTCGAGTGCTTCCTTCTTCTGCCAGTTCAAAGCTGTTGGGTCACTTTAGTGAACGTCGTTTCAGTTGTTGTAATTTTCAACTCCAGAATATTTATTTTTTTAAATAATTTCTCTGTATTGATATCTCATATTTCCCTTCCTTTACTTACTTTTCTTTACTTCTCAATCGTGCTTTCCTTTAGTCCTGTAAACTACACTCTACAAGCTGGCTTGAGAAACTAACTCAATTAAATGTGGTTCCCTTGAAATAATAGTGTCTGAGGTCAGTGTTTGATATTTGTCTTAACATGATGAAGGCTCTTCCCAGCTGTTCTGTTCCCTTGTTCTCTTCTGCACATTTGTGGCCTGCAGTCTCAGCTATATCTTTATTAAATCCACGAATCTCTCCCCAGCGGCCTTCTACCATAACATGCATTATTCTTAAGAGCATCATTGGACTTGAACTTCTTCACATTCTGTTGAACATCAAGTCAGCTCCTTTAGAACAAGATTAGGAACTATCTATTTCATAGCGTGTTTCTCCCCCCAGGCAAAATCTCTGAGCCAGGGCTCTGGTGCTGGGTGTGGAGAGAATGGCAAGCTTCTCTCTGAGTGACACCCCTCTCTAGGAGGTAAGCACCCTGTGCGAGGGAGAGGAGTGGCAGCCTGAGGCTCTCTCAGTTTATATCTCCCACGTGATCCACCATCTTACAAGTCAGGGCAATGACAATAAGGGCCACGGCTTTCTCAGCGTGCCGCACTCAGTATGGAGCCTCCAGACCACAATCGGGTGCTAGGCGGGAAAAGGGAGCTCTTCCCTCTCATTCACTCACCTGGAACTTCGCCTCAACAACAAGGAACTGGGGACAAATGAGAAGAGCTAAAGTACTGCTCCTCCCGGGAAGAAAGCCCTCTGATTGGGAGCCATGAGGAGCTGGGGGCCTTCATTTCTGAGTCACAGCTACCTGGAGTGGAGTCTCCATCTTGCTGAACTGGGAGGGTCGAGAGAGGAAGGGGTCTTGGTTCAAACACCACAGTCCTGAGCTTCTTACTGAATTTTCATGATTTTCTCGAATAGGTGTTTCTTCATTTGCTGTTTGCCCATAGGACCATTTCCAGAGAATTTAAATGTGTTTGTTTATTTTAGAATTCTCACCGGTTTGTATGAGGAGCCAGTCAGCAGAGCAACTCACACTGTCATGGCAGGGGTTCTGTCTCTAGTAGGTTATAGTTTATAAAGTAGTTTCACATATATTCTACATGTTATTGTTAACTACCCACACAGACTTAAATAACCATGTCACTCAGGTAGAGTTTATGTCACATTTCAGTGTATCGTCACAGAGTAGGAACTGTACGTCAGACACCGGAAATAAAAGATAAATATAACACAGTTCTTCCCTTTGAAGAATTTACATCTGCTAGGAGATATGGAAGATCTAAATTATTCCAGAAATAAGAGTAGAATTTAAACACAAAGTCATTTGAAGCTTAATCCCACTAGCTCATGATGCCTTCTGTTGGGTCTTGAGGAAATATATAAATATGAAGGAAGAGAATTCCCTATTTGAATGCCTTTTTTTTTTCTTTGCTTTACCAAAGTTTGAAGGTGTGGAAGTGACAGAAGACTAATTTGTTGGATGGAGGTACTTGGGTGAGAAACGTGCTGTGAAAAACAAGCTCTTTATTTCCACTTCCATAGGCTGATGGAAAGGCCGGTGTGTGTGTTGGTAGAGAAGGAGGCTGTGGAGGGCATATGTCTACTGTTAGGCACATGCGAAGAGAAACAGTAGGCATAGGGTTAACTAAAATTAAGCATTCCTGTTAGGTTAACGCCATGCCTCGAGGATGGGGAAGAAGGAAAAGGAGAAGAAATAGGGACCGTTAGACACTTAATTTCTGGCTGTTTTTGTTTTGTTTCATTTGCTAAAAAGACCTATTTAATTGCAATACTGATTATATAGTGTCTCGAAATAAACACATGAGAGAATGAGTGCCGTCTCCCACCTGACATATAAATTTTATGATATCAGTCATAATTTCAGCTTATAATAATGTTAGGCATCTCTAATTTTTGGTGGGCTGTTGGGGATCCAGGTTTTTGTTAGTGACAATGCCTTATCTTTCTGTTGATACTTAAAATGCCTAGAAGAGAAAACCATCATTTTGGAGAAAATAGTATTACCGTAAGTCACAGTCAGAGTGTCAAAAGCAGATTATGCTGAAGCATTAAGAGCCTCATTTAAATGGGGGAGAATCTATGCCTAGATGAGGGTATTTTGAAGAGCCCAAACCTCCAGTACTGAGATGACTGGTTTGACTGCATTGGAGTAACAGTGCCATTTCCAGCAGGAAGGGAGCCTTCAGGAGATCAAGGAAACAGAACTGTGTCAGAGGCAAAAATAGGATGAGCCTGAAACCCTGGGGCCGGGGCCAGGAGGTTTTGCATATTGTGGGTCCAAAGCAACAGCAAGATCACCATGAGTCAGTGTGACAGAGATAGAAGATTTCTTCAATATTCAAGAGGAAGAAATAATTTAAAGACAGTGGTGGGATAAAGAAATGACTCAAGGAAAGATAATCTGCTGCAGAAATTACTGAGTTGCAAAGACATGATGAGCCTCCCCCCACCCCCCACCCTGGCTTGCTTGAGCAAATGCTAAGCACAAGATGGCGGGGCCACCCAAGAAGTATCAATATCAACTAAAGCAAGTTCTGTACCCAAACCAGGAAAGCCCCAGTGCTACTCACCAGGAGTTTCACCTCATTCATACTGAAGAGAAGGAATTGGAAGTTGAAAAAACTTTTTGGCCCTGGGGAAGAAGATCCAATGTTTGGACAACCATAATAAGAAGACAGCCCAAGAGAAGGTAAATAAAAAAGAAACAGAAGACCTAAGTGGAACACAGCAAATTTGTGATAAAAGAGAGCTGAGAGTTCCAAGGCAGGAACAGATCCAAGGGAATTTAAGCATGGAATTCATGTTCTTGGAAAAGGAAATGATGACAATAATGAAACTCATGGCAGCAGGGACATTTGGAAGAAGTCAGGGTGTTATCAAAGGGACATCGGTCTCAGTTAGAAAAGGTAAGACAGGGGGGAACAGCAAGCATAGGTGGAAGAGAGTTTTGACAGAGTGGGAGCACAACTTGGTGCTCCCAGCAGGAGCAGCCGCACCCTAACTTACAGGAGGAGGAGGCCAGACCACAGATCTTTGGAGGAATTGCCTGGGGGTTGCTGACCGAGTACAAAAGATGCTCTGAAGCGGTAGCAGCAAAGCTCAACAGTCAGCTCGACAGTCGAGCCAAGAAAAGGAAGCTATATAAAGTGCCCAGCTGGAGGGTCTAGAGGGCCCAGGACCATGAATGCTACGATAGGAACCTCAAAAGGAGATGTTCCCCAAAGCAAGGGAAGCAGCATATGGGACGGAGCAAGTCCTGCAAGAGTTGGGGCAGCAGCACCAAGGCCAAGAGTGCTGAGAGGGCAGCGGGCATGCCTACAGAAGGCATCTCAGGTGGGTTCAGGTTCCAAGGGCCTAGAAGGACCACTCCTGAGCATCCTGTGTCAAGAGGGGCAAGGCCATTTTGGGGGTCTTGAGGCAGCAGTGGTAATCACAGAAAAGACTCTTCTGGAATAGTAAAACCTCTGCAGAATCAAGAAAAACAAGAATCTGGCTCAAGAGTTGGTTAAGCAGAGACAAGGTCCCCCAAACACAATTACGAAGATCCTGCAAGATCAAGGGCAGTTGAGTCTCCTGTACTTGACTGGGTCATGGGAATGTGATCTAAAGGAAGTGGAGCAAAACCAACGGCGGGGTAACAACATGGCAGCCTACAAGGAGGGAGCAGGTGATAAGGAAAGCCCAGTGGAGATACCTCAGCAGACTAATGCTGGTCCACATCCAGAAGCTTGCAGTAATAGGAAGTACTGTAAGTGCAGACAGTAACATGGCAGAAGAAAACCAAAAGGACAGAAAGAAACAAAAAGGAGAGGCCTCAGTTTAACTTGGAGCTATTCCAATAGCCAAAGGTCAGGTAAGAGCGTTTTGAAGCTTCTGTAGATTTTCTTTGGGAAACGAGGTGAATAGGTGTGAATTTTTCAATTTTGCCAAGTCCTCAATATGCTCATTAAAAAAACTTCTTAACCCAGGTATCCAGTTTTATAGTAAATGGCTTTTGAATTTGTTATCATTACCTATTTCTCTCTCTCTTCCCTCTTTCTTGTCTCTCCCTTCTCTAAACATGATCTGCAGTTTGTGATTTAAAAAAGAATTGCCGGGGCGCCTGGGTGGCACAGCGGTTAAGCATCTGCCTTCGGCTCAGGGCGTGATCCCGGCATTATGGGATCGAGCCCCACATCAGGCTCCTCTGCTATGAGCCTGCTTCTTCCTCTCCCACTCCCCCTGCTTGTGTTCCCTCTCTCGCTGGCTATCTTTATCTCTGTCGAATAAATAAATAAAATCTTTAAAAAAAATAAAAATAAAAATAAAAAAATAAAAAAGAATTGCCTTTTAGCCCCAAACCAAACAGGGAAGAGAAAGGAAAAGCCACTTTAATTTTAAATTTGATATCTTACTTGGGGAGACTTTGTCCCTTCATCCCGTTCCCCAGGCTGAATATGTAATGAATCCACAGTTCATAAGAAACTGGAGTTGAAAGAAAAGTTGCCTCTCCCCGAAATATTGGTGGCCCCACCCTATAGTTTGTATCTGGGGACTGTGAAGTATCAGAGAAGTTACCCTATTTGCAAGCTTAAAGTTAGCTTGCCATGGATTCATGGATGCTGGTGGAAGACACAAGACCAGGTCATGTCATGAAGGACTGTTTCTACTGACAATAACAGTCACCCAAGAATCAGCATCTTTGCATTGGTTCCCAAGCCCCACTTTCTACAGGACACTGAGAAGTGGGACACATGGCACCGGTGCGTGAAGTGGTTTGTGAACCAGTAGTACAGGGTTTCTTGAGCTTGGGGAAGCTTCATCTTTGATAAAGAGTAGTTAACATGTTTTTCCCTTGCTCTAAAGGAATCACCATCTTTATCTTCCTAGGCTTTAAGCAGACTTGCCCTGTGCCCCAGAAGGAGATGCTATCCCTTCGGTCCAGGTGAGTTCACTATACAGACATCCTTGAAAAGATAGTCTGGAACAGAGCGCAGTCCATACCTACCTTGTAAGACATACAGAATCCCAAGAGACCTGTGGAGAATTACTTCCTAACCATTTGTTTCCAAAAACAAAATGTACAAGTGTTTTAAATTTATATTGCATCTTCTCACAGAAACGATAGTGGGTAGACAAGCCTTTAGCGGTTAGAATAATAGTCCCAACAATATTGAAGCATAGTCCCATTGATCCTGGCCATTAAACGAAGGAAGGTTTCTACAGGAAAAATACGCGGAAGTGATCAAAACAAAACCAACTGGGATTGGGGGTGGGGATGGTGAAGAGTTAGAGAGGACCCCCAGTGACTCTGCTTCACTGGTTTTGTATTCATGATGGCCAGCACGTAGTAAATAATAAATACATGACTTACTGTCTGCTAGGGTGTCACAGCCACAGAAAACAAAATGAGGTATCAGTAAGGAAAATGATTTCCCAAATGTTAGAGGTTTAAATTGGTCATCAGGGGCTCCTGGGTGGCACAGCGGTTAAGCGTCTGCCTTCGGCTCAGGGCGTGATCCCGGCGTTATGGGATCGAGCCCCACATCAGGCTCCTCCGCTAGGAGCCTGCTTCTTCCTCTCCCACTCCCCCTGCTTGTGTTCCCTCTCTCGCTGGCTGTCTCTATCCTGTTGAATAAATAAATAAAATCTTTAAAAAAAATAAAAATAAAAAATAAATTGGTCATCAGGTCTCATTTCTTATCTCAGTAATTGTAAATTACTGCTCCCTTTGCCTCGTACGGGACACTTGCTGCATACCGAGCAGTATGCTGAGACAGCCATAGTGTGTATGCATTTAGGTCTGTACATATGTGTACATTCTGCATACATACCCATACTACAAAAACATCTGTATTTGTATAAATTTAATTCTAACCTCAAGCCCACAGGGAAGTATCATTGCCTCCATTTTACGGATGAAATGATTGAACCCGAAAGAAGTTAAGTTGCTGGTTCTGTATAATTCGGAGGTACACCTGGGGTTTGAATTCAAGTTTGTTGGACTCTACAACCCATTTTCTTAAGCCCCGCATCATTCTATCTTCCTACCAAGAAGCATGAACTTCGATACCCTCGCCTTCTCTAGCCTTACTTTATAATCATCATAACGATTTATTTATGCTTCCCTCGTACAGTCGCTATAGAGGTAATCCTTTCCACTAACAAAGAATGCTGGAAACTACTACAGTTCTTCCCCCTCCTTTATGTCTCTCCTTTATTGGGCATTTACTCAATCAGAACTCTATAGCAGGACCCATAGTTCCTTTAGAAGGACCAGAGGTTCCCTGAAGAGCCCTTGTCAAGGGAACAAACCACATTCTCTCACACTGATCCCACTTCCCAACCTCTTTTGATCCATCACTCTCACGATACTTTGGAACAGGAATTTTGGCTGGACAGCATCGCCGTTTTAAGACATCTGATGAAACTCTCTGTGCAGATAGAGCTGAAATGGAGTTAAAAGAAACCTCTTCTCTCCATTATTCTGGGAGGCCGAACATGCCAGATCTGAGGTTTATCAGGAGCTGGTACTCCTCACAGCGTGGCTGAATTATCACAAAGGGCATCATGAGCAGGGCGATGAGGAGGCTTCAAGTGGTTCTGCAGAGCAGAGTGAGAGAAGAGGTGAGTTCAGGTCCTGCTGGAAGCTTTCGTACGTCTCCTCACACTGAGATGGTGCCCCACTGATAGTGACCAGAGAGTCTAAGCCAAAAGTCAGAACATAGTGTCTGATGGACTTACTTTGAGTGGAGTATTTACTTAAAATGAAAAGTGATGGTTAACTAGAATCGCTTTTTACTGGGAAGAAAAACCTTGCGTGAGATAGGGATTACTAATTCTGAAAGGGTTATCTTTAAATTTCCTGCTTCAGAATTCACCAGGCGGCCTGTTAAAATGCAGATTCTTGGGTTCTGAATCAGAATATGCCAGAATATTTAGGATTCTGCATTTTTACCACTAATTCAAGAGATTCTTTTGCATATGAAAGTTTGAGAAGTGCTGATTTAGGATAGTTTATTTTCAGATTTCTCACTGTAATTTAATGTGATATTTCAAGCTCTATATTTTATGTGCCAGTTTTGTGTAATAAGGAGAGACCCCCCCCCCCAAGTGACTGTGAGTCCCCAAGGGAGGGTGGATTAAAACTTATTCTATATAAGGCTATAATTAGAAGCTAAATTATGTCCTTCTTAAACTCTTCTGTTTTTCTTCAACCAGCTCACACAAACTCCTTGCCCACTCCAGCTCCATCCTGGCCAGCCCTGTGGAAATACAATAGATACTCCCAACTCCAAAATCATTTTAGCCACTTCTTATAACCTCCTTATGAAAGCCAAGTGTGCTGCCTTCCGTGTATTCACATGCCTGCTTGGGAGGGGGAGCTCAGTAATGCCGTCTTCTGAAGATTAGGTCCAATTTTCTGACCTGATCCTGAGCTTTCTTCCAAGGCTTGCAGGAGCCAGAGAGAGGCAAGACCCTCCACACCATGGGCCTCTCTGACGGGGGTGGAAACACCACAAAGGCACCGTGCTTTCGAGAAGACTTCTACAACCGGGCATTTCTTACTGCCTGTGATGCAAAAGTTCTCAGCACAGCCACTTGGCATTGTTATACTGAGTAGAGCCTCTGATAACATGAAAGCATTGCTGGACTCTTAATGAGTGGCCAAGACTCGAACCTTCTGATTCCCCATTGCATCACATGTTTTTTCTTTTTTCCCCCAGCTTTGAGGTAGAACTGACAAATAAAAATTGTATATATAGTTAACGTGTATAATGTGATGTTTGGTATAGGCATAAATTGTAAAACGATTACCACAAATAGGCTAATTAACACACCCATCACCTCGTAGTCATCTTTACATGTCAATATGACACACAACAAAACTCTTCTGCTTTATATTTTTATTAAGGAGTTTTCGGATGTAAGTGCCTACCATATTCTGTCTCTGATTTCAACCTTAATTTCCACAAGTAATGTTAGACTGGACACTTCCTTGGAGGGCAAGGTGGCTGGTGCAAAATCTAATCTCATGGACAGGCACATTAAATCTCGACAGATCAAGTTCAATATTCTTTCAGTGGAACTGGCATCGAGCCTACAAGAAGAAAAAGGTTTGTACTGGAAATGTTGTAATGCCCTGTGATTATTCCAGAATCTCTTATTTATTACTACACACTCACCTGCCATCAGAGTTGTCATTTTTTAAACAAATCTTGCATCTTCGGTAATGGAAGAGAGTCTGAATGTGGCGGGACTTTAATTTTCATGATTGAATTGAAAAGTGAATGGTTTAATCCTATGTACCGCTTACTAAAATTGAATGGCAACAGGCCATCCAAATTTAGGGAAAAGGTCTCTTGACTTGGCAAGAGCAGTGAGTCAGACCTGAAGGAGGAAATGGAAGACCTGAGTTTCAGGAGAGGTTGAAAGAGAACCGTTGGTTAGAACTCACCAGGAAAGTGAGGTGCGCAGAAGTGAGGTGGAGGCATGAGTTTGTCTGCTGGAGCTGCCACAACCGTGCCATACGCTTGGTGACTTCAACAACAGGATTTGCCTCACAGCTCTGGAGGCTGAAAGTCCAAGATTGAGGTATTGGCATGGCCATGTAGTTCCTTGGCTGGCAGCAGCATAATTCAGATCTTTACACATGACCTTCTCCTGTGTGCCTGTTTTTCTGTATCCGAGTTTCCTCTTTGTGGGAGGAGGATGTCAGTCATACTGTATCAGGGGCCCACCCTCTTTCAGTATGACCTCATCTTAAGTAATGACATCTGCCATGACCCTTTTCCCAAGTAAAGCCACATTCTGAGGTCCTGGGGCTTGGGACTTCAACATATCAGTTTGGGCGGGGGGACACAATTCAGCCCGTCACAAGATACATGAGCATCTGTCAGGTAGCCTCAGAAGAAAGGATGTGAATAGTACATCGATGTGAAAATTTCTCTTCATTTCTCCAGTGCTTTCCCAAGGCCATTTTCCTATCTCTTTGGGAAAAGAAGTATTTCATATTAGAGTACAAAGTTCTTGACTGTCTAATTTCCTACCTTATGGTGTAGAGGGGAAAACGGAAGTCTCCAGAAGTAAAGCAATGTGCTCAGAATCAAACAAGATAGCGCCACATCCAAAATTTGAATCTGAATCTCCATACTTCCTAGACTGTCCCTTTAGCTTACCAGGAGCTGGGATACTATGAATGGCTTTGCCCTCGGGACCAAATATTGGCTGTGATTTTCTGTGTGCTGAATGCAAGGGCTGATCCTCTCTGGAAGTGGAATTGGGCATCTTGTAAGTTGCCTCCTTCTGGTGTTCACTGTGTGGACTGTACAACTCTGAGGGCGCAGACTGAAGCTTCCTGCCATAGCCTGGACGGTGCTCTGTGCTTTGTGCATTGTCCCTCTGCTCCTCCATCTCTCCTTTCACACATTCCCTGTCCCCCTGTCTCACTGCCCAGCCCAGCTCCAAGATGGTGACCGAAAATGTGTTAACCTTAGTTTCTTAGTAGGTGATAGGTAATATTTTAATGGTAATAAGCCAGTTCTCCACCCCCTCTCCCTTTTCTAGGAGTCTTTTGGGTTTTCTGGGTACCTATCTTTGGAGAACAAAATAAGACATATCATTTCTGTGGTTCATTTTGGCCAAATGAAAGGGCTCGAAGTCATTAGGTAAAAGCAGATAGTCGTCATGGTTGCATCAAGTAGCAAAGAGTTGACCGCTCTTTTTTTGGCCTATTCTTAAAACTTTGGCATCCTGGGAGGTCTCTGGTGAACTTAACACATACAGAAGTGAAGAGTTTCCATTGCAGTTGGCATTCAGGACCTGTCTTGAGCTATCTGGACAAACTATAGTATTTCTAATCACACGGAGTTATTTTTTTTCCCTCCCAAGTTTCATCTTTTTAAGGCTATTCAACGATGAGCTTGAAACAATGCTTTCATGCCGCTTTTGCTTTACTTCCTCTATGCATAGGATTTCCAAAGGCTAAATATTGATCAGGCAACTATCCTGGATTGTCTCAGAAAATATCCATTCCCCCCAAAACAAGCTAGTCCATTAGTTGCTTTTGAAAATGGATCAGTTCCACACTATCAAATTTATAATTGGAAAATGGCATGAGATTAATTATGGAAATGCTTTTCAACTTCAATAGTCAATTAACAGGCAACTGGATGAAGACCACAATAATTACATTGTTCTTCAAGCATTGCACTAAAAGTCTTATTTTGGTATATTTTGACTTTTAAAAGAGAATATGATTAGCGTTATTTTTAAAGTGAATTTGACATTCAAGGAATGCATGAATTTACTTTGGATGTTGAATTATAAAGTAATGCTTATCCCAGATTAATATTGATTTTTTTTTTTTATAATCTAGGACCATCATCACAGACATTTTTCTGCATGAATTCCTGCCATGGTTGTTTTCAGGTTCAGGTGTAAGAAAGGAGAAATACCAACGGCCATAAACCCTATTAAAAATATTCTTTCCTGATATCTATGGGGGTTCTGCATAAGTCTTCAAGATCTATCCTATTCCTTTATTTTTTAAAAGATTTCTTATGTATTTATTTGAGAGAGAGAATGAGAGGGAAAGAGAGAGAGAATCTGAAGCAGTCTCCTCACTGAGTTCATAGCGGGTCTCAATCCCAGGACCAGGAGATCATGACCCGAACCGAAATCAAGAGTCAGACACTCAACCGACTGAGCCATGCAGGCGCCCCGTCCTATTCCTTTAAATGAGAAAATTGTTCTTCTTTGCTCTGACCAAACAGGGAAGTAAGGGCCAGCACAGGCCCTTGAAGTTGGTACTGCAAGTGTGTAATTTAAGTAAAGCTTATAATTTATTTTCATATTATAATTACATGCTGTCAAAGGCACAGATCCTCAGTGTACAGTTAGATGAGTTGTGACAAATGTATAAACAACATCCAAATCAGTATCTACGCTTGCATCACCCTAGAAAATCATACGACACTTTACAATAGTATCTTGATAAGAGGTGTCTCTATGCAGACCACTTTGTCTCCTTCCTCTTTGGTGTTTGGGAGAACAGAAAAGGCAGAGGTAATTATTGACTTATGCACTCAGTGTAGCCCTCTGATCCTGCAGACATTTTCTAGGGCAATGACTTTAGAGTCTAAGAAACCAGGTCCTACCTCTTAGAGTTATTAATGTCTGAGATTTAGCCCCCTTATCTGTAAGCTGAGGATGCTAAAACCGACCTTATAAGGTTTTTATAAAGATTACCTAAAATACATAAAACACTTGACTTTCAGAACATGCTCAGCTGATGTCCCATTCATCCTCTCTGGTTAAAATCTTGGGCGTTGGATTTTTTTCTCTTCTTCTCCTCCACGCCAAGCAAATTATCAAAAAGGCATATTCTAGTCTTTAAGGACACTGCATTTGAAGGAGATACTTTTCTAATCAGAAAAACTAATCCTTGCTAATGCATTAGTAAACTTGAATAATTTAGAGCATTTCCTTTCCCAGGTAACATATTTGCATTTTAGTCTAAGCCTTTAGGAGATATTGTTTTAACCCAAATGAAAGGCCAGGAGCTGAAAAAGTCAGGAGGTTGGGGAATGGTTAATATTTGGGGCCAGGCAGCTCCGTTTCTCCAAATTTCAGATAGCCATCCATCTGCCTGTGTGCACAGCTGCCCGTGTTAAATGTAGGTGATTTTTTCTCAGGAAAAGATTGTGTGCACAGGTTGCAGGCAAATTTGGAACAAGATGCTTTAAGCGGACTCATGCAGGCATTAGAATCAGTGCCTGGAATCTGTGCTATGTCAAGGAAGCCACCTTCACATGGTGGAAATGACAGTTGTTGCTTAGCAGAGAAGAAGAGGTGGGGAGATTCAGACTGTGGGACATGCACAGGGAGCGGCCCCTCCCCTTGTGCTCCTTGCAGTGAGAACCGTCCTGATTTCTGCTGGAAGCACAGAGCGCATCAGGGAAGGCAGCTGATCAACAACCCATTTAAAACTTAAATTCAGGGCCACCAATGAGTGTCATCAAAACATCCCAGCTAAGCACTGTGGAGGGCTGCCCCTCTATGTTTCCCTACCTTTCCAAGCCCTGAGTGGATGGGGTGCTGGCTATACCTTTGCTCCTCCTCTTTCTTATGAAAAGTAGTTGCTAGCTTTAAGAACCTCCCCAAGTGTTACAGACTATTCTACCTCCTATCATGGATTTCAAAGCCCTCTTTGCTATTGGCTAGCCATTTGTTTGTACCATTTGTTTTTCCCAAACAAACTGACACCCATTCACCTTTGCTTTCATCTCTTCTGGAAGACAGTCATATTTCTTCTTGATCACGTAAGATACTCTGGGACTGAAGCAAAGCAGATTTTCTACTCTGTGTGACTTCATAGGTTCTAGATAATATTAGAACTCCAGGGACTCCTATACAGTTGACGATACTCAGCACCATTAGCCTTTAGCTCAAGACCAATGATGATGAGGTCCGAAAGTAAGGACCCGTTGGCTGTCTACCGATTTTGTCACAACTGTGTTTTCCCAATTTCAATTTTTTCAATAAGTTGTTTGAGGAAATACATTCAGGCATAACCCTCTTATCTTCTCATTTTGGTTGGGCATTTGGAGCTCCTCCTTAGGAATTCTCACCCTCACAGTATCTACCAGGGAGCTGTATATATCATGGGCATGAAGGAAGTACAGCATGGAAAGTAAGAAAAATTAGGTGCTTTATAATATTAAACCTCTGGTCCAAATTACATTCTTTAAGCCTAACATCAGTGAGTTGTCAGTAGAGTATATGGGTAGAACCATCAACATAGAGATATAGTTAATTAGACCAATGAATTAGGAGCCTAGGGGACAATACTCAGCAAAACATCGTGTTCCCTTGGTCATCAGTCTACTTTACAAAGAGCTGTCCCAGTGAGGATTTCTTCATATTTTGTTACTCTTCGTGTCATTTGGCAACTGTCATATTCGTGTCAGTTGCCAATGGCAATTGTCATGAGCTTATTAGGTTGGGAGTACCCAGTTACCATAAAGAAAAATATCTCAAAGTAGATTTTTTTTTCTTGCTTTTCTTGCTTAATGTGAATGAAGGTTAGTGGTGTTGAGAAGAGGAGGGACACTAACCAATGAATTTGATAAATAAAAAAAAATGTTTATGATCAATGAGTACTCAATTTTGCAGTTTTTCTTTAATCATCTTGGAGCGATTATGGGAATGCAGTCTGTGTTGCATATATGAGCTTAGAGATTTTAGCAATCCTCATTCTGAGATAAAACACCAAGAAAAAGTGGTAACCATAAAATTCTTGAAGCTTCTCTTTGAAACAGACCGTCCAGTGTGTCATGGATAACCAGTTCTGCAGAACTATTCCTTTATGAGTTCACTACTCTTGGCTAATTTTATTAAGCCACCTTTCTAAATGGGCTGTGGAATAATTGATTGTCCGAAAAGTTCAACTATCAACAGAGGTAAGCCTGAGGCCCCGCATTGACTCAACGCTGATACCCCAAACCTCTACAGGCCCTATTATGAAAGATAAACGGGGAGCGTTTTCCACCTATCTGTCCTGGAGTTCCACAGAGTGAACTTTAAATCAAAATTTAGGGGCGCCTGGGTGGCACAGCGGTTAAGCGTCTGCCTTCGGCTCAGGGCGTGATCCCGGCGTTATGGGATCGAGCCCCACATCAGGCTCCTCCGCTATGAGCCTGCTTCTCCCTCTCCCACTCCCCCTGCTTGTGTTCCCTCTCTCGTTGGCTGTCTCTATCTCTGTCGAATAAATAAAAATCTTAAAAAAAAATCAAAATTTTTAGCTTTATGTCACTTGCAAGAGTAGTGAGAAGGGCTTTCAGGTGGAAGAAGAGCGATGATTAAAGCTTGTGAAGGGTTGAGAACAGATATGTGGTAAATGCATTTTTTTTTCAAATGGTGTCAAAGATTGAAAATAGACAGCATTAGTCAACAAGGAAGAGAAGGGGTATATGTTTGATAAGGAACAGTTTCCCTACCTCCATAAATGAGTTTGGTGGACAGCTCTTTGTCAGTCCAAAGTATCAGGGAAAAGAACAGAAGTGAACCCAATACATTTAAACAAGAATAGATCAAATGCATTGCTACTGCAGAGTCTACCAGAACAAGAAATAAAGAGCATCAAGCTTAGAAAAGGACATCTGGTCTCTTGATTGGGGTCAAAGGCCAAGTCTTCTCTCTGAGAGACCAACAGGCCTCTGTGGACACTGCAAGTCCAGGTCTTTTGTTCCCATTCAGTGTTCAGTGGGGTTGCCAGAGACTCTTGGGGTGCTCCAGGGGCAAAGTGGCATGGGATGCTTGTGCTTCTCATACCAGACTTTTCCGTGCCCCAGGGACCTAGGGTGGAATGCTTTCTGATCTCTCAGTCTCTCCTTTGGTGGCAACAAAGTGGGAAGACTTGTCTCTGGACTAAAGACCTCCTTATCAACCTCCTGGTGTGTAGACTGGAAGGTGGACTTTGCCGGGACTTATGCTCATGACCTAAGTGTTTTTATTAAAACTCACAGAGATTAGCATTGGTGATGATCCCCTGAGCCTTTGGTGCAAACCTGTGCTGATGAGTGTGGGTCTGTAAGGGTGAGTTCTTCAACTTGGAAGGTCCATCGTGTTCTTTTCCTAGGATACTTTTATTTCCATGGATTCACATGTAGACTATCTCATTGGAGTCTTTAAATACACATTTTAAAGGATCTAGGTAAGACTCTTCTAGAGGTTCATGTGAAGTGGAATCTGGGCAGGTTCATGTTAGTGGTTTCTTCCTGAGCCGAGGCAGCAGGCAAGCTGAGAAGCAGACTGTGTGCACCATGCACAGTGTATGTGGCCCCAAAGTGCCCAGCTGGGGAAGTACATGGGCTGAAAAGCCCTCCAGCTCTCAGCTGGCGGTGTCGTATGCCAGCGTTGCATGCCCTGGAAGAAGGGGCGTCTGTTTGCTGTGTGCCGACCCAAGAAGCACCATTCAGTAAATGCATGGTAGCTGCAGGTGGAAGCCTGTTGTCAAAGAAAAAGAAGGTGCCCTCATTCAAAATAAAACGGAAGGAAGTGCAAACTTACCTCCATCCTCTGAGGGTTTATGAAATCAACTGGATAATTATGTATTCACTGATAAAGCATAAAGGCTTTGACGGCCCATGAGGGCCAGCCGTTGAACTAGGCGCTTGGGAAAGGCCATGGTCCTTATTACTGCAGACAGCAGAGGGTTGGAGGGGCAGTCACATGAACAAAAGAAGTGATGCCATAAAATTAGCATTGTAGCAAAGTTTACAGAAGATACTAATGGAGCCCAGAGGGGTTAGAGACTCAGCCCCATGGTTAGGAGGGGGTGGAGAAAGGGCAGGTCTCCTTCAAAACCCTGTTCTGAGTCTTCAGATCAAGAATTATGTGAATGATAGTTCAAGACCCGCCTACTTCTGGTGATCTTATCTCCTCTTGCAGGCCTTTATTCCCTTCTCTTTGGATATTCTCCCTCCGTCTGGGGACCATGCCCCAGGGATTCCCTATAGCCTCATGAAGCCCCATTGAGGGGTATCTGTTGTGGGTCCCGACCTTTCAACGCCACGGAGGAGAGAGATAAGCTGATCAGACAGATGAGGCTATGCTAAGATATTAATGGGTGATTGTGTTTTATCCATTATGTCTCTGGGGCAACATGTATTTTAATAAGACCCTCAAATCCTTAACCTAAGAGATTCACTAATGGGGTGCTGGCAAGCTGGCAGGGAAGGTGTTTGGGAGCAACTGGTTCTCTTGGATCTTCTTAAATCATTGCACAAATACAGAGGCTTCCTCAATCAAATGAAGTTAGAAAAAGTTTATCCCAAGCCAGAAAAAAAAAGTTCCGATCTAAAACTACAGAGCTCATACATTCATTAGCATAGTTTTTTGATTCCTCAAAAGAATTACTGAGAAGGCCTTTGATGTATCAAATATTAAGCCTTTGATGTATCAAATGTTATATGCCTGGAGGGATTAGTTCTGATTAGAAAATTCTAGTCTCTGGTCTATCTCCCGGCCTTTAACGACTTGTGCAACCTTTCGTTAACAGGCAAATGGCAGCTGGCTTGGCTTTGGGAAGGTGCCTGTGTTTTGTAGTGGCACGATGTATGTCCACCCATCGAGGACAGTTTGGTTCCCATTCTGCTGAGGGGACTTGGGAGGAGGTAGGAGGCATGTAGGAGGACCTGCTGATCTTGGGGACATTGTTCACAATGCCATGAGTGGGTATTTTCATGAATTCCTAGGGATGAGCACTCCTTTATGAGTCTCCAGTACCTTAATGAATCTTTGTTTTCATTGTGCCCCACGGAGGAAGATAATCAGATTGTCTTCCGGTGACCAGTGATTCTCCTTTGTATGTGAATTTCCCCAGGGCCATGTTGGTGTTGAAACAGAGGAAAACTAAAGTAGAAGGACATTTGCAAGGTACACTTCCTGATATGACATTGTGAGGCTAGCGGTTTTCCCAGCTGAATGGTATGTGTGAAGTTGCCTGCAGAAGAACAGGAGATCCTGGGAAGGACTGCAGGGTAAGTCCCTGACACTCAGCTATCATCTACGTAAAATCGGTCTAGGTTCATCCATGATCTTAAACAACCCCACTGAAATACTTTTTGGTGTTCATGCCCTTAGGTAATAATTACTCTGGAGAAAAAATGGAAAGGTAACCTCATAGGGAACAGAAGGAAGTTGTGAATTTCCTGAGTGTTCTGGGGAAGTATTCTATGAGATGCTGCTAATTCTGTATCAGTGGTTCCCCTCTCCTCTTGGGGAAACCACTCTGGGTCATGGCTATCCATCAGAGCCTCCATCCACAGAGAAAACAAAGGCCAGAGGAATTCTAGAATTTGGCCACTGTCCCAGAAGCCTGCTGCACACTGGCCTCTGCATAGCTCAGCTTGAAGTTGAAGGCCTTTTGCTAGTTGGTGCAATGATTCAAGTTTGACCCTCCCAGTGTTGCTTACTATTTTGAGAGTGAGCAATTACACAGTGCTCGGGTTTATGGCTCACCAGATGAACCTGGAATGGTTCATTTGCTTTCCCTAAATAACCACCTGCCCCAAAGAATAGGAAGTGATTTTCTTTTTCCTATATGTGAATTTCAGGGTAGGTTTATGCTGAGGTCCCAGGAAGCAGCTGCATTGGGTGAGACGAAAATACTCCTCAGAAATAAGTGAGAGTTCTGCTTGGTACTTTGGACTCCTCATCTGGATAGTGGAAATCTATCACAACCTTTAGAAGACTCCAATCCATGACTCCCCAAGTAGTCATGGACAAGACAACTTCTCATCAGCTGTCCAGCCCCTTACTATGTTTCCATTAGCTGTACGCCCACCTCTCATGTTTCCAGAAGGCTTATTCCCAGGAGAGGCCATGGCTCCAAAGTAGATGAGCAGAGAACATTTGTTTTTTGGGGTCCTCAGTTTACACTGAGGCTGGGCTCTGGGTTCTGAGACACACACTCATGAGACTGAAGGAAGAGAGAAAGTTATCTGCTGTAGGATTCTTGAGGTTATTTCTTCTTGCCCCTGAAGTACTGAAGACGGAACTATCTTGTGTTAGCCAGCAGGGCTAAGCGGACTTGATGCAGGGGAAGAAGAAGGAGGAGATTCTGGCTCAAGTACAGTGTCTGCCAGCTTCTCCCTGCCCCTCCTGGAACACAGACCTAAGCTCCGGAGCTGGGCCTTGATTTCCCAGGGGCTCTCATTACCACTGAAGGACATACTCAAAGTAAAGAGGTGCTGCAAGGTTTTGCCCTCATGTTTTGTTTTCAAAATAAAGATCATTCCTCTTGGCCCCCTTCACATCTTCCCTCATTAGTTAGTGCTCGTAGTTGCCTCTCTATTAGTATATACTACGTTTTTTCTTAGAAAAAAAAATACTGTTCTTCTAATTTTGGGTTTTTAACTCATGAGATTAAAATTGCATCATGGAATGACTTTTAAAGGAAGTTGTAGTATTTCGAGCTTTCCACAATGGGCCTCAAACGGGCATTCTAGGAGGTGGTCGTGCAGAGCTCCCCCGAGGCTCACGAGGCAGGTCTGCTTTCCCCAGAGGGATTGGCTTCTCCCCAGAGTGAGACAGTGTACCATTTTGGGAGCCTTATCCCAAATGCTTTAGGAGGGTCTGTTGAATCAAACTTCCAATGTCTTTACCTATATGATCGGGAGTATCCACGGTGTGGATATTTTTAAATTTTCTTTTCAAGTTGATGTGTTGGTGTCTCCAAAGTCTACTCACTTATGAGTAGCGTCATAATGCAATTCTCCACTTGACCTTCCCCAACCCCATTAAGGAATGCTAACTACACTGTCACAAGTGGAAACAAGAAATCCTGTGAATGCCTTTAAGTCAGAAGAACTAGGAAGAATCAACCAATGAGTCCCCTTGTCCCCAGTACCTGACTGCCGCCCTTCCCCACCTCAGAGTGGAACAGATAATAGCCCCATGTACTGTTGAACTGTTTTTACAGCATGCACTGCACTATTGCTTGAGTTTTTGAACACCAAGGCTGGTATCTGGATACTCCTGGATCAACGTGTACGTTCAGTAGTACAGGAGTGTGGATTTGCCCCACTACTCTCTAGCATCCTTGAGCAAATTACTCTCTGAGCTTGCTCTCTTCCTCTGCCATATGTCTCATCATGGTTGTTGTGAAGATAACATCTGAATATTTCTGAAAAGCTCAGCAGGCCCCTGGCCCACGGTGATGACGATGCTAATCAACCTGAAGGGTCTCCAGGCTGTTCAGCTAGTAGAAGGGGCCACACTTGCCTCCCCAGGAAAGTGCTGGTGCCGGCAATGTGCCCGGGCTGCAGAGTAGAGGAAGGTAAGGGGGGTGGTTCCAGACCTTAAGCAGATAGCTCTATTTTTCCCCTTAGTCCTAAGATGTACCCATAATGAAAAGGCCAAGATGCAAATCCCATTATTCAAAGTAGTGGAATCATGTGAAAAGCTTTTTTGAAATTGCTAGGGAGAAAAAAATGAAGTTTCCTTATTAAAAAAAAAATTCTTATGCAACTAAACAATGACCCAATTATCTTATAAATTCCCTAGACCTTGTCCAAGATGGCCAGACGCCAGCCAGCTGGAGAAACCAGGCTGTGCAGGAGGCCCTGTGGCTGTGTTCCTCAGTGCTCAGGAGGACTTCCGGGCACCTGGGACCTGGGCTCCTGGGCCCTTCCAGGAGCTGTTGTCATGTGGGACCACTAAGGTGTTCCTGTGCTCATGGCTGCAGCTGTCTCTACATATGCCCCTGCTCTGGGGCTTGGAGAATGAAAAGTCCCAAGGTTCCTTTTTTTGTAAACAGAACAGAGCTTAGTGTAGACAGCCTCTGGCTTATTCAGACACAGCCTGCCCCAGTGGTGACTTGGAGCAGGGAAACAAGAATAGTGCCCCTAACTTACCTTAGAGCAAATCTGATTCTCCACCAGACTGCTCAATCCTGCCATGCTGCAAGAAATAGAGAGGCTCGACCCCACCTGGGCCTGCTCAGCCCAGCTCTCAGGCTGGGTCCTTAAGTGATTCAGGGAGCAGCACAGGCTGGGAACCCCAGGAATCAGCTCTAGGACTAGTAGTAATGATACCCCATCTTCAGCACAACGATGGGCCATTTCTATACCAAGCAAGTAGAGGATAGCTCCATTTCTTTTGCATTGCTGTCTTCTAAAGAACAAGTCCAAGGACCACTGCAACAGCTCAGGACCTGGGCATCATTTCCTGGGTGAGGAGGCTTTGCCCCCATGACAGCCAGGCCAGCAGAGTGGGAGTTTCTGGCTCTTTCATTTGGTGAAATACTGCAATGAGCACATTGCTAATGAAGGAGGGGTCGTAACCTGGGCCCCCCCTTTGCAAACACCCTCAAATATGCAGAGAATGTGCCGGAGCTCCATTGCATTTAGTGGGCCTTCATCAGTTGTGAGTTCGCAGGGTCACCTGCATCACTTCAAAGCCACCTGCCTGAATGAAAGGCTGCCAGCCAGACCTGCCCATTGAGCTAAACCCACCATCTCATTCTTCTCAAAAGCTGATATGTCTCTCATGTTGGCTTACACTATGCAGCCTAACCATGGGAGCCCCTTAGGAACTCCTGTTTCTATAATGTCAAATCACCTAGGAGGTTGGGTGTGCCAGAAAAAAAATCTGTCTTTAATCACCAGATAATTCGGATAGGCAGATATAATTGTATAGAAACCATTTTCTTCTGGAAGTGGCTCATGGAGGGAAGAGCTCTTGCTAAGGAACTATAAAAACACTTGGCTAAAGTATAAACAAGATTTTACTCTGAATTTGTAGTGACCGGTAACTTTTCTAACCTATAGTCCATACAGTAGTAATCTCTTAAATTTGAGCACTTGACCCAGAAGGGCTATGTGGTCAGCAGAAAGAGAATGAGTGGCAACTCCTATCTTCAAATGTGTGGAATCGTACATGTGGGCCTTAACATCATTCTGGTTCACCCTAATTTTCCCTCCGAGGCAGTAAAAACTCCAAGAGTTTGTCAGTGATTGAAATGCAAGTGCACAGGGCACCTGGGTGGTTCAGTCCATTAAGCGTCTGCCTTCGGCTCAGGTCATGATCTCAGGGTCCTGGAATCGAGCCCCGCTTTGGGCTCTCTGCTGAGCAGGGAGTCTGCTTCTCCCTCTGCCTCTCCCCGCCACCCCCCGCTGGTGTGCACACTCTCTCTAGCAAATAAATAAATAAATCAAATCTTCAAAAAAAAATGCAGGCACACATGTGTGCATGCACACATACTGTTTTCTGGCCTTAGAATGGAGTGTTTTTCCTGGGACACTGCGATGCTGTCAATCTGATGTCTGAATCTAATGCAGTGAAAATATTTGTCATCTATTGTGTATGAGTCAGGATAGGGTAGGCTAGTCGATGTGGTAGCAAACCCCTCAAATCTCAGTGCCTTAAGCCACAGAGGTATATTTTTCAATCAAGTCCTGAGTGAGCAGCAGAGAGCCCACTCGTCATGGTTACAAGAGCCAAGGCTGCTGGGTGTGCCGCCATCTTAATGTGGAGCATTTGTCACGGCCATGGGATCTCACACCTTCTAGTGTCAACTTGGGAGCAACACTCACCACTTCTGTTCTCATACCACTAAAAAGAGCTGCATATGGGCCCTGATTGCAAGAGGTCTAGGGATCCCAGTCCTTTGGTACTGAGGAGGAGAGCAGAGCTTGATGTGGGTGCATGCTAAAAAGGTCGGCCATGTTAACAAGTATTTGGGGGGGCACCAGGTTCGTGCTACGTACTGGACTGGTTGCCGAGAGCATTAACAGAAGGTCTATGCTGGAGGATGTAGAAACCGGGGCAATAAGGGAGCATGGAAGAGGGAAAAGTGTGAGATGTGTAGGCAGATAAGTTACAACATGACAAGTGCCAAAGGAAAGCATCGCTTAAGTACTGTCGACTTCAGATACGGGAGCAAACATGATTGGGGGAATTGAGAAAGCTTAACAAAGTAGGTGACATTCAATCTGGGTCTTGAATAAAGAATGTATACAGTCTTCATGGACACATTACAATGTGTCCTTTGATATAATGCCTTTGCTTTTGTGAACGTTCTACTGAGGTTACTTTTAGTTCTATAAGCTTCTTGACAAAGGTCCATCATTCTCTGCTTTTTCGGTGCAAGAAATAGACTTCAACTTCCAAAGAATCAAGTAAGTAATACGTGAGCACAGTTATCTCATTAGTATAAGCTGCAGCCACACAACCCAGAAGGAGCTGATAGGAGACCAGGCAGGTGCAAATAGAAAGTGTGCTAACATGGCCATGTTTTTAACGTAAAGTCACAACAGAAGGACTTACAAGAATTTTTGTCTCCATTGCATGAAAAGGCTATCTGGGACATGTTGTTTAGATGCCCATAATTTTGGAATTTCTGAGATATTCCCAAAGTGTGTAGCAATATAGGAAAACAATGTTAACTAGAATGAGCCCAGAAAATCTAAGATTTGTCACTGAAGCAAAAAACACAGCCAGTGACTTGCACCCCATCCATTGGCTGAAGACGGTTTCCTACTCGGGACAGACGACACAGCTAACAATTACTGCAGCTTCATTTTCTCCTTCCTGCAAGAAGAAGGAAAATTCCTTTCTCCTGTTGTTTTAGTGAGGACCTCCACCCAAATTCAGAAAGGGTGATGATTTCAATGATGACAATTAATACCAACCAACAAGAATTTGCTATGTACCAGGGCTTAATTCTAGGGGTGTATTGACTCACACTCAAACCCCCTTAGGTCGTAGGAATCACCAGCGTCTTCAACTTAAAAGCTAAATTATAAATAGCTCTGAGTCACACACACCGCCACGTGGTAAAACTCGGATTTGAACCTTGATTGTCTGGCTTCCAAGACTAAATTCTTAATCATTCCACTACAGCTCTTTTATAAAATTATTCTACCTCTAGAAAGAATGACTGGCAATGCCTCCTCTCTTATTAAAAAAATAAATAACAGGCGGGTAAGGTTGGTTTGAAAAGCACTAGGCTGCAAATCTTTTCTTTGCCAGTTGCTAAATCCATGTAAGTCCTCTATTCATTAAAAATGATTTGTTGTAATATTTAGCTATTTTCAAACACTTCTCTTGCTCTTCAAGGGCTAGCACTCAGATGCAGACGCGTGATGGGGACAATTCGGTCGAAGGCCCTGGGCCATCGCAGCAAGGAAGCACGTACCACGTGTAAGCCCTTCCACCTCACAGAGGGAAGGAAGGCAAAAGAAGGGACACGAATGGCCTTTGATAAGATTTTCAGTTAGATTACCCATATCTTTGTCCCCAGTCTTCCGGAAGCCAGTTCCCTGAGCTATTTTAAAATACCTCCTCTTCTGGACCTGAAGTTAAAATTTAGCCATCTGTTCTACCTTTCTCTTGCACTCTGGAATAACTACCTGTAGTAAGTTGCCACTCATCACCTTTCCAAGATAGTTTGTTTTCTTAAGTTAGGTAAGGCTTTTTTTTCTCTCTTAAGTTAGGTAAGAAGCCATTGACCGCTGCCCATAGAAACTTAACAATGGTTAGGAGGGACGCATTTTTCATAAGAACGCCGTTTTTTGGACTTTGTCCCGTCTACTTTTTCAAAATGCTGCCTTTGAACCTAGAGGCCATTCTGCTGCACCCCCCATCACTGTATTCATTTGCCACAGAATTTATTTCTGGATGTCGAGCACCTGCTGCCTGTCCAGCTGATCCACCACCTCCCTCCGTGGGGCCCCTGCGCAGAAGTGTGCCCACACTGCACCAGCAATGCTGGGGGCTGCCTTCTGCAAAAGTCCAGTCTCCCAAGAAAACCACGGAGATGCTCCAAGCTGCCCTCCGAAGCAGCTGCTGGGACGCCAGGTGACCCCAGTGAGCGGCAGTGCCAGCATGGGTGCTGAGCGTGGTGAAGGGAGGGCCGGATGAGAGCTGAGGGGGTATAAGGCAGGCACGCACACATGGGATACGCAGCCTGGGCCACTGGCCACAGGGGGAGAGCCGCTGCCTTGTCCACGCAGTGCACAGTCATTTTCTGTGGCACTCCCTCTGAGGTTGTGAGTTTCCAGTGTACAAGCACCGAGGGGCCTTTTAATCCCTCTGGCTAGTCTAGTACTCAGTCATGTTGCCATCGCCTGGATGCTTGCAATAAAGGTGATGATCCAGCCCCACACCCCATTTCGGGAACTGTAAATCATTTGTTTACCAGAAGTCCTCAAGAAAGCTTTTTGTGAAATGAGCAGAAACGTCAGAGGCAACAAAGCCTTCCAGTCCCACCTGCCGGTCCTCGAGCTACTCAGAGCAGCTTCAGGGAGAAGAGCGATAATTACGCTGATTGAATCCTCATGACTGAGTTCCTTTTCGGCTGCTTTGATTTATTCTTCTGAGTATAAATGAGTTTTCGATGAGAATTACAGCATGGGTAATACGAGGAAAGCGTGCCAGGAGGGGCCATGATCTGAGATGTTGTTCCAAACAGCTATGGCGTTCCTTAAATTATTAGCCTCTGAAAGCCCTGCCCGGCTCTCCCAAACCTGTGAGCCTGGATGGTTGAGATTAAGGAAGAAAGCAGGATGACTGGAAAGCTCCCTGCTCTGTGGCAAGGAAACCCCTCGTGTCAGGTGCAAGCTTGAAGTACCAGCCTCATCCCATGTCTTGCCCATGGTGACGTCTTACATGACCGAAGGTGGGATACATATTTTTTGAATGAAGACTTCGTATCCTCAAGCCACACCCTCTTAAAAACAGGATCACCAACTTTTCTAGGTGTGGAAGTTCAACATCCAGGAATCCCCTCTGTCTAGGGCAAATTGGGGATGGTTAGCCCCCCTACTTAAAAGGCACTTAAAATGCACTTCCCTAGGACCCAGTATGATTCTATATTTGTTTTATGGTCTAGATTTCTTGTTACATTAATATTCCCCAGTTAGTCATCTCCATTATCAGAATGGCACCAGGGAACACGTTTAGCTGAGGGGAGGGGAGGACGTGCGGTGAGGGTGGGATGAGGGACAGAGCAGGAAGATTAATGTCATATTGGAGTCAGACCGCAAGGGCTTCTTTTACACTATAAATATTGTATGAAGTGCTGATGTAACCTTTACTGCAGCATGACATGGGATTTGGCTGTTTTTATGGCTCGTGATTAAAGTAGGAAACAAGTCTCTGATTAGATTATTCTTTTCCCCCCACAGACCTCTGTCCTTCACTTTTCCACGAATGCTATTTTATTTATGAAATCAATCCAACTCCCACATGGAGAAACATGCAGGTCGCAACTTAGAACGAGTATAGTAAGACACATCCTGTTTCTTCTATGTCCCAGATTATTCACGATATTATTCAAGATATTGGCACTGATAAACGCTGCAGGGAAAAAGGAAGCGTTGAAACTTGCAAATTCTACCTCCTTTTACAAAGCACTATCTGTGATAAAAGTCACTGATGTTCTGTCGAGGTTGCATAAGAAAATGGATGGCTTTTTAATGACTTCAGTTTGTTGCAATTGCAGATAGCTAAATACAGTCAGCTAAAAAGCAAATCGAGCTCTAAGGAACAGAATTCAATCTATCGGTTTTCTCCTTCTGATCAATCCTAGTCAGTAATTTAATTATTTGTGAGACTTTTAAACTCACTTGACTCCCATGGAATTTATCCAAGTTGGAGGATGTTTGGTATTATATCTTTTGGTCCTGGTCCAGCAATTAGCAAGTCGGCTTTATTCAATCATAAAGAACTAACGGTATTTCAAATGCCTGTGTTCAGTGTTTAATGTCTTTAAATTATATCCATTTTAAAAATTCAGAACGTTTAGTCTGCTTATTATGTGGAAGTGCAGTAGAACTATCAGATTCAAATTGAGGGAATTTTTTCGTCTTTTTTTGTCCTTTAAATGAATTTATTGGATGGGAATTTTTAAAATTCAATCATGATGAGTAGGGCTCAAAATTAAAATGATCTATTATAAGTAATGTCAGAGGGTGAGCCCTCATAAATCAGCAAGTCTGATGTTAAAAATAGGTCTAAAATTTTGCTCTAGCTGATAGATGCCATCTACTGGTCGTAACTACTGTTTCATACAACTGGCCATCCTTTCAGTGCAAGGGGAGAATCATCAAGACACGTATGGTTAAAATTCAAACAGTGTGATATGGCATTCATAGAGTTATTTTGTGCAAATCAACCACTGAATAAGCATGGCTACGTTTTGAAATTCAGATTGCATTTAGAAAAAAGCTACTGTGAACCTAAAGGCTTATGTAGATTTTCCTTGTATTTGTAAATTGTGGTCTCCCAGGAATATCTGTACGGTAGGACCATCTGACTGCTATTGATTCTCCAGCCTCGCCCTTTTCCAGATGCATTATCACGTCCGCGCATCTGGATATAGTTCTTTTGTCATTGTACCTCAAAACATTTCTCAAAAGCAGTCAGATCCCAGCTGTTCTCCATGCAGAAGATGGCAGTGTGCCAACTGAAATGGCTCATGGGCTATTGGTTAACACACCCAAGTTCTATCTGCATTTCTATATTTAAGAATGATTAGTACTGGTATTCGTCATAAACACAGTTAAATATATAAACCAATCTCATGCATGTCACATCTGAAAGTGTCAGCATTTGAGTACGGAAACTGCTCGGGCTATAAGTTACGTTATGAATAAAGGGGTTAACGTTTCCTGGGTACCTTACAGGGAAAAATACATATAGCAAATTCTGCTAAAGTTCTAGAACCGGCATCGTAAAGTGCAGCCTGCAAACCAGATCTAACCTTCCCCCTGTTTTTGTAAATAAAGTTCTATTGGAACATGGCCAGGCCCCTTTGTTTACACATTGTCCGAGGCTCCCTGCACACAGCAAGGCAGAGCTGAGCCACTGAAACAGACAGCATACAACCGGAAAATGAAAATATCTATTATCAGGCCATTTACAAAAAAGTTGCCAAAAAAAAAAATTAAAAAATTGAAAAAGCTGTCAACTTCCGTCCAGAAACTTACTCTTTATTTCATTAAGCCTATCTTCTATTTAAAATTTTAAACCAGTGTCTTTGCTTCAATTGCCAGAACCTTTGCAACAGCCTCGTTTTGCCCATGAGAGGGCTCCACCGAGAGAGGGAGAGGAGAGCCGCTCCTCTTTGACGTCTGTGCACGCAGCCTTCCAGCGGGATCCGCCTGGCTTCCCGGCTCTTGGGCTCCCGGTGAAAGACCACGGGTGCTCTCTAGGCCACAGTGCAAGGGAGGGTTTGTTTCTGAACAGAGCGAAGGAGACTTCTCTGCCACCTTTTGGTTTCCAGTTGCTGGAAACTGGGGTGTTGGTCATAAAATTGAACTTAACATTTATTGAACTAGAACTGCCCGAGAGGCTATGGAGGCATGTTTTGTAACAAGTTGGTGAATTATCAGCAGCTTTGAGTTGTGCACAGTAACCACTTATAACAAAACTTCACATGGCCCCAGGCGCCTGGGTGCCTCAGTTGGTTAAGCCTCTGCCTTTGGCTCAGGTCATGACCTCAGGGGCCTGGGGTGGAGCCCTGTTGGGGTCCCTGCTCAGCGAGACTTTGCTTCTCTCTTTCCCTCTGCTCCTCCCTCTCCCCGCCCTATTCCCCACTCATGCGCGCTCTCTCTCTCTCACATAAGTAAATAAAATCTTTGAAAAACTTCACACAGTCCAAGGAGGAGCCAAAAAGGGAAGAAGTCAGAAATATTTGGAAAGCAAAAGCCTACTCACCTTAAAAAAAAAGGCTAATTGGCAATAATTTGGGAAAGTGATATTTTCACACACCATCCTTATGTAGAAAAGAGATTCGGGAAACCCTTGAAGCGGATTTTTCAAATGCCGCATTTATTGATCCACTCGAGACCCCTGTTTTTGTTAAAACTACCTATATTGGTAATAATGATGGAAAAAATAGAATTTATATTATTTCTTTCTAGGTACTTTCGGAGACCTCATCATTTATCCGCAAATATGCTCCATGGTAAAGAGAGGGAGAGCTATTATTTATCTCCAATTTCGACAGGGGAAAAAAGATTCAGAACAGGATGCGTCAGACCTGAAGGACGTGTTTAGGGATCACTATTTACCAGCTGTGTGTGGCTGGGGTAAATTATCTCTGGGGTTAAACATCTCTACGCCTCCAATGATCTCAGCTCTAAAATGAGCACACTACTCCGCTCATGGAGTTGTCATAAGGACTAGACGAGATGAGACAACGTATGTAAAACAACACAGCCGTTATCCTCTCATTTGTGCTCAGGACCGTGTGAGCTATGGTGTGAGTTATGTATGTGCAGAAGAGTTACCATAGCAGGTTTGAGGCTGCTGTCTGCAGACAAACCTGCTGGTAAGGTCGGCCGTGGCTGGCATCTGGGATCTTTTTTTTTTTTTTTTTAATAATTTTTGTTTTGTTATATTAGTCACCATACAGTACCTCCCCGTTTTTGATGCAATGTTCCACGATTCATTATTTGCGTATAACACCCAGTGCACCATGCAGTATGTGCCCTCCTTACTACCCATCACCAGCCTATCCCATTCCCCCCCCACCCCTGAAGCCCTCAGTTTGTTTCTCATAGTCCATAGTCTCTCATGTTTCATTCCCCCTTCTGTTTACCTCCCCCCCGATTCTTCCCTTCCTTCTCCTACCGATCTTCCTATTTCTTATGTTCCATAAATGAGTGAAACCCTATGATAATTGTCTTTCTCTGCTTGACTTATTTCACTTAGCATTATCTCCTCCAGTCCCGTCCATGTTGCTGCAAATGTTGGGTAATCGTTCTTTCTGATAGCTGAGTAATATTCCATTGTATATATGGACCACAACTTCTTAATCCAGTCATCTGTTGAAGGGCATCTCGGCTCCTTCCACGATTTAGCTATTGTGGACAAAGCTGCTGTGAACATTGGGGTGCATATGGCCCTTCTCTTCACTACGTCTGTATCTTTGGGGTAAATACCCAGTAGTGCAATTGCTGCGTCATAGGGTAGCTCAATTTTTAACTTTTTAAGGAACCTCCACACTGTTTTCCAAAGTGGCTGTACCAACTTGCAAATTGGCATCTGGGATCTTGATCGGTAAACAGATCCTCCAGTGATATACAACTTTTCTTAACTAATAAGGTGGCTCTCTGGGCCTCAGCGTTGGTACAATGTGGTTTTTGTGCAGTGCACCTCCATTCCTTCTGGGAGTCTGGAATTTGCGAGCATATTAAGCAGAGGGTGCCTATGTGACAAGCTGCCACTCGAAACCCTGGACTGTTCTAGTGAGAACCACGCATTCTCCAGTTTCCCTGGGCAAGAAGCGCCGCATGCTTGGTGCCGGAGAAAGAAGCATGCTCAGGTGTCCCCCTCGCGGGAGGGAGAAAAAACACGGAAGCCCGCATGGGATTCCTCCCGACCGCTGTCTCTTCTCTTACGATCTGGCTGTAAGTCATCTTAGCCATGGGAAGACGATATGCAGATTTGCTTGAGCCCTTCTAGGAAATCTCAAACATGGGAATGGTCCTAGGGACATCCGAACACTCGGCGCAGACAGCCCCTGACTTACAGTGGTTCCACTTACGAGTTTTTGGCTCTATGATGGTGTGAAATGGATGCACATTCAGTAGAAACTGTACTTCGAATTCAGAATTTTGATCTTTTCCCAGACCAGGGATGTGCCTTAAGATCCTCTCTCCTGCTGCCGGGCAGTTGGAGCGAACCACAGCCCCAGTCAGCCACGCCATCACAACGGTGGGCAACGCATACACTGCTGACCATTCTGTACCCATACCAGCCATTCTGGTTATGACTTTCAGTGCAGTAGTCAACCAATTACACGAGATGCACAGCACTTCATTATAAAACAGGCTTTGTGTTAGATGATTTTGTTGAACTGTAGATTAATATAAGTATTTTGAGCACCTTTAAGGTAAGCCAGGCTAAGCTATAATATTCTATAGGTTAGGTATATTAAATGCATTTTCTGCTTACAATATTAGGACATCAGTGAGTAAAGGAAAATGTGTATATAGCTTCTTTATATTTTAATGTTAATTCCATTAGGCTAGCCCAGTAGTTCCCAACCTTGGCTATGATTAGAATTGCCTGGGAAATTACACACACACTCCAACTGCCTGCTCCAGGCCACAGAACAATTCATTCAGGATTTCTGCTGTGTAGACACAGGTATCATCAATATCTTTTAGTTCTGACATTTCCTCTTGTTGTTTTTTAATAGTTTGTATGTCTTTTGGAAATTTTCCTCTTTAGGCATGTTATCAGCCTTTTCCTCTAGATCCTTTGGCATGTTTTTTCTTTACTTTGAAATCGTTTAAGATTTACAGAGAGGTTGAGCAATCAGTCCAGGGAGGACCTGGCATACTCTCCCCCTTGCTTTCCCAGATGCTCGCAGCTCCCATAACCATCGCTAACTATCAAAAATAAGACATTAACACTGGCATCTTGCTGTTACCTAAACTACAGACTTTGTGTAGATATCACCAGATTTTTCCAGGAATGTTGTTTTTCTGTTGCAGGATCCAATCCAGGATCCCACCTTGTGTTTAATTGTCATGTTGCCTTAAACTCCATCTGTGACGATTCCTATTTATCTTTCATGACCTTGGCACTTTGGAAGAATACTGGTTTTTGTAGATTGTCCTTCAATTTGGATTTGCCAGATATTTCCTCACGATTAGATTGAGGTTATGCATTTTTAGCAAACACTGCAGAAGCGATGTACCTTTCCCAGTGTGTTAATGGGGGTACATATCGTTGATAGGTTTTATATGATTGGTGATGTTAACCTTGATCATTTCGTAAAGGTGGTGTCTTCCAGATTTCTCCATGGTGATGTCACTCTTTTTCTCTTTGTAGTCAGTAAATTTCCTGGGGACAACATTTAAATTATATAGATATCCCCATTTTCCTCAAACTTGTGTCCACTAATTATAGTAACGATCGGTGCATCTTGCCTGCACCAATTCCAACTGTGGTGTTCAAAAGATAATTTTCTATTTCTTTTATTTCTTCTACGTTTGTTAATTCAAATTCTATAAGAAAGAGTTGTCTCTTCTCCCCCATTTATTCGTCCAATTTTTTGTTATCTCAGTATGGACTTATGCTTATTTATCTTATTCTGGGAGTGATAATCTAATACCGTCATTATTTTATTGCTCAAATTGTTCTAGCTTTGTCACGCTGGTGCCTGTGCCTTCTGATATATCCCATCTTCTTTTGAGTTCTTCTTTCCATAAGATGCTCCAGTGTGTTCTTGTATTTTTCTGCCCCTAGAATCAATCTGTTTTCAAGGAACCCTGATTCCCTTTATGGGAGAATGGAATTTAAAAACCAAAATCTGGGCTCTGAGTGTGCTCATTGCTACCATGATGCCATTTCTTCCAGTCCCTGTCAGTGGAGAGAGTTTGGAAATGTGTGTATATGTACTAATGCATGCATACACACGTCTCTTTATTAATTTCTGTATCTATTCAATGCACATTCAAACTCTCTCTCTCTCTCTCTCTCTCACACACACACACACACACACACACACACACACACACACAGCCCTGTCTCCAATTCCAGTCCAGTACGTCAGGGTTTATTCTCACCTCCCTCCTTTCCTAATTTGGAACTCTTTTCTCTGACAATGAGAAACCTCTTATCATCTATAAAGTATTTTCTTATGTTCAGCCTTAGTACACAGAGGGAGTAGTTGCAGAATCGCTAACCGTGTGAGAAACAAATTTACTAAATGGAGTTCAGCGTTCGTGTGCAGTTCTTTGTGTCTCTATCCTTTGGCATCTCCATTGGACTTATTTTTAAGTCTCTATCTTGTCACTCCAATGTGTGGACCATCTGGGGCTGCTTCTATTGACTCCTGGCGATTTTTGGCCCCAGGCTGTGTTTTCTTTTCCCTCTGTGCCTCTTATAATGTTGGCTTTTACCTGAACACTTTTTAATAAAGAACAGTAGAGATGGAAGTAATAACATTTACTCCATCAAAGGGCACGTTCCTGTTTGGGTCAGGCTGCTAGGGTGGGGGAGGGGGCTGATCTGATCTGATCTGTACTTGGGCTGGGTCTGAGCTTTGTAACAGCTTTACTTGGACTCAGTTTACCACCAATGCTTTAAAGCAGGCTCAGGACCTATTCTTCTGGAGGGCCAGGCTATAAGCACTGGTGAGATCCTGGAGAGCTCTTTTGCTTACTCCTGAGTCACCAGCTTTCTAGACTGTGGGAAACTTTTCTCTGCTTTCCATCCCAGCTGCTAATTGCTCTGGATCCATGGGGAGGTTTTCTTCCCTGGCCCTGTCCCCTCGCACACATTCGGAACCGTTGGAGAATATTCCTGCCCTGCTGCCCAGACTGCATTATAGTCCGTGGGGGTCTTGGAGGAGTTTCTCTCTGCATCACTGTCCTCCTATCTCCTTTGCTGGGCAGCTTTCACTTGCATTCTGGGGAGGCACTTCATGCCTTCAGGGAGCTAGCTCTCAGATCTCTCTGCTGCCCCAGGCTTTGGCATACTACCCATGGTGGTATGCAGAGTAGTGGAGCCTCAGACGTCCACACCTTAATCCCCAGAAGCTACAACTACGTTAGATTTCATGGAAAGGGAGAATGAAAGTTGAAGATGGAATTAAAGTTGCCGGTCAAATGACCTTAAGAAAGCAAGATTATTCTGAATTATCTGGGTAAACACCATATCATGGTGTAACATGGTAAACACCATATCATCAAACACTAAAAATGGAAGAGGGAGGCAGAAGAGTGGAGTCTGAGCAGATGTGATGAGGGAAGCAGGGTCAGAGAGATACAATGCTGCTGGCTTTGAAGATGGAGGAAGGGGCCACCAGCCAAAGAATGCAGGCAGCCTCTCAAAGCTGGAAAAGGCATGGAAATGGACTCTTCCCTAGAGCCTCTAAAAGCCTTGCCAACACCTTGGTTTTAGCTCAGTGAGACTATGTCAGACTTCTGGCCTACAGCAACTGTAAGATAATAAATTTGCATTGTTCTAAGCCAATAACTCTGTGGTAATGTGTTGCTGCAGCAACAGGAAATGGACCTACTACCCCCCAAGCATTCAGTGAAGACCTGTGGGAGTGCATTACCCGTGGGGAAAGTCTTGCTCTGTGGCCGGGGCCCTGAATTGGATCATGTCAACTGGCCCACTTGTGGCCATTGTAAATTCATTAGGAGCTGGACTGGTGTTCTGGGCTGAATTGTGTCCTCACAAAATTCATATGTTGAAGTCCTAAGCCCTAATACCTCAAAAAGTTTGGAGATAAGGTCTTTAAATAGGTAATGAAGGTAAAATGATTCTTTAAGGTGCGCCCTAATCCAATGACTGGTGTCCTAACAACAGGACACAGTGTGGACGTGTGTCTGTGCACGGAGGAAAGACCATGTGAAGACGAAGGGAGTAGATAGCCATCTACTAGCCAAGGACAGAAGCCTCAGGAAAAAATCAACCCTGCTGACACTTGGTCATAGATGTCTTGCCTCCAGACCTGAGACCCCAAGCGGAGGAGCCTTGTTAGGGCAGCACCAGCAGAGTGATGGCGGCTGCTCTGTCCTCATTCCTGTTCACAGAGGGCTTCTCCACACATATAAGAGCACCCCCGTGGGGTGCCCAGGTGGCTCAGTCCTTAAGAGTCTGCCTTTGGCTCAGGTCATGATCCCAGAGTCCTGAGATCGAGCCCCGCATCGGGCTCCCTGCTCAGTGGGAAGCCTGCTTCTCTCTCTCCCACTCCCCCTGATTGTGCTCTCTCTCTCTTGCCTCTCTCTCTCTGTCAAATAAATAAATAAATCTTAAAAAAAGAAAAAAACAAAGAGCATCCCCAACAAGGGCTCATCACTTCTGAAAGTTAGTGTCATGCCTTCTGCTCTCTGTTGGGTTTTTTTAAATGCTGAACTTGAATTTGTAATTTATCCAGCTTCTTTTGATTGTTAGAATGACTTCCTGCGTTGGATGTGGGAGTCCACAAGCATTGGTATTTTTGAAAAGGGCTAAGGTGCAGCCAGGATGGAAACCGTCTTGGCGAGACCTTATTCTTCAGGCGCTTCTCCAAAAATGAAGGCACTAAGCAACCTTAGGGAAAACATCAGGTCACAGCCCAGAAGCGACTTTCACCTCAGCAGATACCAGAAAAATGCACTTTGGGCCACGGACTAGGTCATTTTGGCTCCCTTTTAGGCCACCCGTGAACACACAAGTTTTGTTTTTGTTTTTGTTTTTTTTCCAATTAAGACCCAGCAGACTTCTACTAGAATGCCAGACTATGTAATAAACCCTAAGCTTCTGGAAAGTAATTGCAGTTATGTGACAAAAAGGAAGCCAACCCAAATCTCAAATCTCTACAGAATTTTCTAATGATAATATAATCTGTTGGACTATTTGACTCTTCCTTCTGGATGAATAGCTAGGAGTTCGTACATGTCTACTTTGTATTACATTTCTTAATTATCAAGATGTTCAAAATATTTTCGATGTGCTCTGCTCCCTTTTTGTGGTAAGCTTTTTAAATTAATCAAAGTTTAACATTTGAATTTCATTTCATTGGTTTCCACCGCAGTAGAATTCTGCTTCAGAGACATCTCTCAGGTATCTTTTAGATACTTCTGGGGCCTTTCACCCTCTGAAGATAAAAAAGAATTTTCTCACAATTCTCCTGGAATGCATTGAATTTGTATGTAGACTTATGCATTTTTAATATGTAGTTACTGAGGGCCTCCCTGTTTAAGAGCTAAAGCCCGCCATGTTCAGAAGCCTAAAATCCTCACAGAGTTAGGGAATGATTATAGTTATCACTAAGTTAGGCTAGCACAGGAGCTTCCCAAACCAAGTGGCAAAGAGCAAAGTATTTAAAAGCACCGAAGAGGTATCAAGGTCAGTGACGTGAGATCGTTTAACTTCAGGTGTCCTGTAGGAAGCTGCTGGCCTCGAGGCAGAAGCAGTCTTCAAAGGCACATTCCCTAGCTTTGCTCGCCCGGGGCTTCTCAGTCCTAAGGCGTTTCCCAAACCGTCACACGCTTCCCAAACCCTGGGAGCATGCAAAGGAGGCATTTTCAGGGACCACATCCCTGTCGGTTGTGCCAGTGTGCATTCTCCCACTGGCAAGTTGGCACGGGGAGTCAGATTCTTCCCAGGAGGTCTTTGGCAAGCAAGAGTCAAGCAGTAGTGGATTTTCCCAATTCCGTAATTGAGCTGTGATCGTCCTACGCGGCTGCTCCCAGTCTGTCTGCCAGAGGGATGCGAAATGGCCTGTCTGCTTGGTCAGGCACTTTGACCCCTGGTCATTGTTAAAAGGGAACTGAAATCCTTGCCACATAATGTCCCGTTCCTTTTTTTTTTTTTTTTTTTTTGGTATTCTAAAATGACTTTGGATGTTCTGTTGGTCTTTGAAGCTAGGATATATTTTGACTGCTTTTCTTTTTCTTATTATTTTTAAAGATTTATTTATTTGAGAGAGAGAGAGCGTGTGCAAGCGGAGGGGCAGAGGGAGAAGGAAAGAATCTCAAGTAGACTCCCCGCTGAGCACGGAGCCCAGGACACGGGGGCTCAATCTCCTGACCCTGAGACCATGATCTGAGCCGAAATCAGGAGTCGGACGTTTAACTGACTGAGCCACTCAGGCGGCCCTTTTGATTTCTTTTCTTTTTTTTTTTTTTTTAAGATTTTATTTATTTATTTATTTGACAGAGAGAGAGACAGCCAGCGAGAGAGGGAACACAAGCAGGGGGAGTGGCAGAGGAAGAAGCAGGCTCCCAGCGGGGCAGGGAGCCCGATGTGGGGCTCGATCCCAGGACTCTGAGATCATGCCCTGAGCCAAAGGCAGATGCTTAACGACTGAGCCACCCAGGCGCCCCTGATTCCTTTTCTTTTAAATCATATTTCTTTACAAAATTGCAATGACTTTTATCCCCAGTAGAGTTCCCCAATGTTTTTACCAAGCATTTAAAGTTTCATGGGTTACTACTCAGAAAACTAACTTGTTTTCATACGTATGGATGTCCTTAGTTTTCCTTTTAGGGAAACCCTATGAAAACATGTGGTGTGGAAGAGGGTATCACTCTCACTTGGTCACCCCTGTAACAACAATATGTATAGTACAGTACCAGCAGCTAAGAGTCGGTGAGTTCTTGCCATGTGCCAGACCCAGAACCATGTTTCATACCTAGTATCTCATTTAACCCTCAAAAGAAACCTAGGAGGCATAAGAACTACTATTACTCCCCATTTTATAGATGGAGTAACTGAGGTTTAGCCAAGTCTTGTCTTCCATCTTTCTAACCGCTCTAAGATATTTTCTCTACTCACCATGATGAGCACGAATGATTCCATGAGCCCAAAATTTCAGAGCCAGACATTATTTTAGGTAGTGGGTATGATACAATCTAAATAGTTGTATAAAATGTAATTCCTCTGTACCAGAAGGGTCTGGGTTAGACTTAACACTTTGGTTTCAGAACTCACCATATGATCTTTGAATTTTTGTTTGTTTGTTTCTTTGGGTTTTCATATTACAGGGGCATGATTTAGCCTGTGACATCTCCAACTTCATGAAGTAAGGAAACCTTGTTACAATAGAGTACCTCTGTGTATATTACATGCCCATTGGAAAAGCTTCCTTGGAACTAAAAAGGATTTATAACCTCCCTGCTTAAACAGGGGTGAGGCTGAAGACTGTAAGAGAGCTACCATGTGCTGTAGATCGATGGAGACTTTGAGCAAAGGGCCTCAGCTCCCAGGAACTGTCTCACGCTCAAGGATAGATAGCCCCTTAATGAGGGTATTTTCAGAAGGCTCACAGCCAAGAACCATGACAACATAGCCCATTGGAGACTCTTTTCCTCCTCTTACACTCAGAATCTACCATCAGACCAGTGGTTGTGAAAGTAGTTAGCTAGCAGTGATTTACGCCAGGCTTCCACGAGTTCCTGCTTTCCTAGAAAATCAGAAATATGAACTTGGCAACATCTCTGTTCGAACAGTTGACTCATGAGTCCTGTGTTTAGGCCTCAGATTTTGCAGGGAGAATGTCTGGAGTCCATGATCACGCGCTATATTCTAGCTCTCCGTTTCTGGAAGAAATATTTTCATAGTCCTCTCCCGTTTTAAGTGCTATGTTTTTGTGTCATGTTTGAATTCCTCTGACATTTCTCCTATGTGAGGTCATTTGCAAGCTAACTAAAACCGCCTGGACTTCTGGATAATGCCTCGTATTTTAGAGTTTTTCTTTCATGAATATTCATATGTAAAAGCGAGGAGGGGTAGTTTTGCCCCCCAAGGGATGTATGGCAATCTCTGGAGATGCTCCTGTTTGTCACAACGAAGAGGACAGGATGACCAGTGGATAGAAGCCAAGGGGTGCCGCTTAACATCCCCAAATGCATAGGATGCCCCCCCCCCCCGCAAAAGAATTATTTGGCTTCAGATGTCAATGGTACCAAAACTGAGAAATGTTGGCTTAGGGAAAGTACTTCTAAAGCCATTAAGTTATTTAATTATGCCTAATTTTAGTCTGTCTACAAAGAGATTTTCATCATGCTTTAATATTCTTATTAATTAAATGATGCTTGTCTACTTTCTAATGACATGAAGTAACTTTTCCTATATTCCATGGCCATAGAAAGATTTGTTCAGATCTATAAAGGGAATATAAAGACAGCCTCTTTGGGATAGAAATTTTTAGTAAAACTGATCTCTGTTTGAGGCACAAGAGGGAGGAGACAGGAATATGGATACGATTGCTGTGAATATTCCATATATCTGGGTCCTGAAAGCATAAAACTAGACCAGAGAATACCAACAAAGACAGATTTTTTGGGAGATATAGATGCCAAAGTGCCTCTCAATCTGGCCCCAGAGCCAGAGATGTCAGGAGGTGCTGCTCTATTGTTTGTGCAGCAGAGAATGATGAAAAGCTAAATGAAAATATTGCCACAGTTGAGGTTGAAAAGAAGGCAATTCATGAGTGAGATGTTAGTTTCAAATGAGATCTTTACTATTGATGGAGAGACTTTGCTCCAAGCCAATACCCGAGCTTCTGCCAGTTCAACCAAATGCAGCAAAGGAGGGAGATGAGGGATTAGAGAAAGCAAAGCTGACAGATGGCAATTTGCAAAGAGTTGAATCAACATAAATTATATCTCATCAGTGAGCGGAGGAAAGGGAGGATACGTTCCAACATCCAGCTAACCACTGAGATGGTGAGCACGCCAGCACACAGCAAGCAAACCCCGGGCATCTCTGGGAGCTGGCTGCAAATACAAAGGTGGAGAAATGCCCTTTTGTTGGAAAGCCATCTGGATTACAAATCATGGGCAGAAATCTATTTGAAACATTACAATAAATGAAATTAATGAACATTTGGGATATTGGAAAGCATCAATCACAGACTATAGAAAACCAGAAGAAAAATATTGCTGATAACTGGATCTGACTAATATAGATGTAAGTTTCCATGTAATCTACATAATTAGATACTTGGAAGAAAGTCCCCTAGACTCACCCGTTCAAACCCACCTGTTTAACAGTGTTTGAAATAAGTGTAAATGTTATTTTTGAGGTTGGGAAGACTTCATTTAAACCACATATAAAATGTTCAGTGAATTAGTTTTTTATCCTGCAGCCCTGAAATTTGCTTCTTAGAGATTATGTAATTAAACATTAATATTAACTTTCCAAAATTTCATAATTATAAAGAGAAATAGAAAAACCAACCTATCGGCCTTAGTACATTATAATAATATACCATATAAAATAATATAACATACATATAAATATGCATATGAATGATTGAAGTCATGGTAATTGTAACTTTGGGGTAAGGCAAAAAGGATCTATGAATTCAAATAGGACATATCAAATGCATGTGAAAAAATATTTTCACAAAATTTAAGCAAAGATCTTTCATTACTTTAGAACTATTCTAAGTTTTCTTTAGTGTATTGAAACTTACAACCAGAACCTGGTCAAAATATCTAGACCAGCAGATGGCACTAATGGGAAATCAACAGCTCCTGAAAAATAGGAAATTTTTCAAAGGCTTGAAAATATAGATGGAGAAAATTTCAAAGTGAATGTAAAATAGGTTTAAAAAAATCTGTATTTCCATTATATAGGTAAAAGAAAAGGTATAGATTTGGGGGAGAAAAAGCAATAGAAGCATTGAAACAGCTACTTTTTCTCTGATTTTGAATTATTATTGAGTATTGTACAAATAGGGGTTGCAAATCTTGAAGACTGTCTCTAATCCCCAAACATATTCTCTGACATTTCCATTAAAACAATTATTTAGAAATGCTATCATGACAATTGTCAACACAGCAGGTGGCTCACTGCTCCTAAGAAACCAACAGCATATCAACGGGGGCTGCCTCTTGCAAGGAGCAGTTTGTGCGTCATGAAGATTTGGGTTGCCCTCCTGCACCCTCGCCACGTGAGGGTTTGGTGTAGGACAAACACTTGCGGAGGCAGAAACAGCATTCGATATTTCATGAAGGCGTCCTCCACTGATGTTTCATGGCAGATGTGCTCCACTTAGAATGTCGGAGAGGAAACGTAGAGAGGCAGACGCATTAAAAATGATCAGACATTCTCATAGCCTCTCCCTGTAGGTGTCTCTGAAGGGTAATTACCTTGAGCGCAAGATGGAAATAAAATGGGGAAAAAACGTTTTGGTACCAAAGTACAAGAAATGATTTTGCTGTAGGCAGAAATCACAAGCTCCAAATGCCTTATTTTTTGCTGCTTTTGGTTTTTGTTTTTCTTTTTTGCAGGATGAGTTCTGCATTACATACAAGACTTACAGAGGAACAATAAGAGTCTTTAATAATTCATGTCTGAGAGGAGGGAAAATAGAAGGGCACATCTTATTATGAGGACATCAAATGGATTACTTATTCTAGCACCTCGAAAATGCTACACAGTATCCCCATTCCTAGTGAAAAGGCACATTCTTGTCTTTTCTGTCTTGGAAATTTCTGATATTGGAGGGTCTAAGATTCCCGGATAAGAGCCCCTCCTATTCCCAATGGTTCCAGCTCCTTTGGAGTTTGAGCTTAAGATCCAGATATAATTTTGTTAGCCAGCAAGAGGAGAAAAGGGAGGGGAGAAGAGAGGAAGGAAAGAAATTGGAGAACCAAAAGGTCCTTTCCCCCTAATGCTAAATGCGTATTTTGATATGAACTGGCAAGAGACTGTTGCCCCAGGAAGCAGTGACATCAGCAGCATTAGGAGAACGCTGTTGAACAACTTTAAAGTGTGGGCTGCTTCCTCTGTACCAGACTCTGTCATCTGAATCCACAGTGGCAGCTGTGTCAAAACATGTTTGCTTTATGCAGACCTAATTCCAGGTTTAAAAATGCTGATTCAAAAACCTATGTCACAGTGGCGATCAATTATATTTGTCAGTTTCTTTGAATACTATTTATGAAATTCTCAACACGCTGCGACTGGCTTCCACATGGCCCCGTGGTAGAGAAGCTGTGTTTTCCCAATCAATAATAATGATAACTCCCATTTATTAGACTTCCAGCATCCAACAACATGGCAGACTAGACATTAGGAAGCTGATAGTGCTAGAATCGGAATAGATTCTATAACAAGCACACTTTTCCAAACGCTGCTGAGCTCCTAAACAAACAATGGGAGTTTTCAACAGCCCAAACAAGCAAGCAAAACCACATTCCCCAAAGAAGAAACATGTAACAGTGGGCTGAAAACGGACTGGAACGTGGGCGAACCCCAAAAGCTGGGTTTTTCCTGGAGACAAATGCTCCCACCAACAGCAGATTTGGGATTTAAGCTTAGCACCCATAGTGGATGGATGCATATGCTGCAAATGTCAAGAACTCTGCATAGAAACGTCCTTTGTGGAGGGACGTGACCCAAGAACTCAGAACTCTCATGGATTGTTTGGCCGAAGATAATCAAATTAAATGTAAGCGAAATGTTAACCATCATACGCCCAAGGAAACAAATCACCACCAGTAAGTTGGCAAAAACAATCAATCTAGACCACTCCAGCTCTTGCACAAACACCTCAGATTATTGGAATGACCAGATTTGGAATAGGAAAGCACCATTATAATGAAATACAGATATTTAAAAAAAAAAAAAAAAACAGGAACAAAGGATTACCAAAAATAGCATGCAGATAAAATGAAAAGTATAATTCTTGAAATAATCCTAATGGCATATTTTACACAAATAGAGAATTAGTATATTTGAATTTTTTTTAAAAGGAAAATAATAAATATTAGCTATTGAAGTTATCCAGTATATAGCCATAAGAAAAGAGTTTGGGGAGAAAAAGATATTAATACATGGGGAAGACAGAATTAAAAGACCTAACATAAACTTACTGAGTGTTTGAGAAGAAAATGAATAGAACAGAGAAGATAGAGGGAAAAACAATTTGTAGGAATCTTAACAGAAATAAAAGAAGACGAGAGAATCGTCCAACTCCGGAGAACAGGTAACTGCCAGTGCAGCACGGTGTGCTCCACAAATATTTCTTTTAAAACCTAGGACGAGATAAAGACATTTTCATACATACAAAACCAGACTTTACAAACAGCAGAACTTTGTCAAAGGGCTTCCTGAAAAAATCCACTTCAGGAAGGAAAATGATCTCAGAAAGAAGGTCTGAGGTTAAGACATGGTTAGTAAAAAATGGGTAAGCATGCAGGTCAATCTAAACGAGTATTTTCTGGGGCAAAGTAAAATACCTAAATCGTGGAGTTAAATAATGAGCCGAAATACTGATTTTTAAAATGCCACAGAAGTTGGAGGGCAATCATTGGATTTGGTCTCCAAAGACCCTCTTGCTCTTCGGGGGGAGGGTTAAGACGGTGGAATGCGGCCACATTTTGAGGGTAAGCCCTAAAAGGATGGAAATCATGGATCCCAAATCAGGACAGAAAAAAAGAAAAAAGGAAAAAGACAATTTGAAAGAAGAAAAAGGCAAAGCAGGTGAAAAAGTAATAGAAGAAGCAGGACAAAGTCGAGAAACTGGGGCAAGTGGAGGGTTTCTATTTCTGGCGTATGGAAGACTTGGCACCTGGGAGGAACGGCTAGGTAATATCTGATAAAAGAGTTCAAGCGAGAAGTATCATTGCTGGTGATAGGCGTTCAATTCGAAATGACAAAAAGTGCGGTTCGGCAGGAAGATAGGAAATTCTACAACTGTGAGAGTAGAGTACAATTAAAAAAAAATAGAACCTCAAGGAGAAAACATACCTGTAGATTTTAACGCATCCCTCTCAGAAATTAATAGTTCAAGCGGACAAAACCGAGTAGCAATATGGAAGCTTTCAACAGCACGGTTAATGTGCAACTGCATACAACAAGCAAAGAATGCGGTTCTTCCAAACACACGGGAACATTCTCAAAAATTGATCGTCTTTGAGGCCACAAAAGGTAGTCTCAACTGAAACAGAGGAATGCTGTCACAGAAACCACATCCTGGGACCATTTGCAACCAAGAATAAAAACGAAACTAAAAGAATTCCGTATGTTGGCTAGTCTTTCAAACTTTTCTAAATAACTAACTCATGGGTCAAAGGAGAAGCAAAAACATTGTGTCAAAAATTGTGCAATGCTAATGGTACTTACAGGGGAAATTGTGACCTTTAATGCTTCCATTTAAAAGAAAAAGGGTCAAAAGTAAGCATCCAACATAAGACATAACAAACAGAAAACGGCCAGCAAATAAATCCCAAAGGAAGTAGAATAAAGGAAGGTAATCATAATTGTAGAGATAAAAGGCACCACTAATGAATTAGAAGACAGACATAAAAGAGAAAATTAATGTCATGAGTAGGTTCTTTGAAAGAGGTGAATTAAACAGACACACCTCTGAACCGTTAATCAAGAACGGAGAGTGAAGACGGTGGATAATAGTAGGAAAGAACTTGGGACGTGCTTTAGGATTTAACAGGTAAGAATGTATTATGTCCAGCTTGAAGCCCATTAACTTGAAAAGTTAGAGGCAACCGATTTTTTCTTTTTTTTTTTTCTTTCAATTTTTTATCTAAATTTCAGTTAGCTAGTTTCAGGTGGACAATATAGTGATTCAGCGATTCCGGACAACACCCAGTGCTCCTCGCAAGTGCCGTCCTTAATTCGCATCATCTATTTAGCAATCCCCCCAAGCACCTCACCTCTAGTAACCATCAGTTTGTTCTCTGTAATTAAGAGTCTGTTTCTTGGTTTGCTTCTCTCTCTCTTTTTTCCCCCTGTGTTCATTTGTTTTGTTTCTTAAGTTCCACTTATGAGTGAAATCATATGGTATTTGTCTGGCTGTCTTATTTCACTTAGCACGATACTCTCTAGCTCCATCCACAGCATTGCAAATGGCAAGATTTCATTCTTTTTTATGGTTGAGTAATATTGCAATGGATTAATTTTTAAAATACAAATTTAACCACACTGACGCTAGAAGAAGTAGAAAATCTGAATATTCTTATAATCACTAATGAAATTGAATCAATAGACAGAAATCTTCAGACAAAGAAACCTTCAGGTCCATCTGACAATACAGGTAAAGTTCAAGGAGAAATTCACTGCTAACCTACACAAACTCTTCCAGAAAATAAAGGCCAGTCTAATCTTGATACCGAAACCTAATGATGAGAAAGGGGAAGGAAAAAGAGGCTTGTAAGTCCTCAACAAAATCTTAGCAAACTGAATCAAGCCGTGCATAAAATAAATAATAATAATGTCTCAGGCCTTCATGGGTTTATCTCAGGAATACAAGGTTGCTTTAACATGAGGAAAATAATCCACTGAAATCATGGCATTCAGAGTTTAAGGGAGAGAATCCTATCACCACCTCAAATGGTAGAGAAAACGCAGCCAATAAAACTCCCTTACCGTGGGGAAAAGTTTTGCAAATATTTCATCACCTAATAAAAGACATTTTAGAAAAACCTATAGGAAGCATCATTCTTAATAATGATGTAATGAAAATATTCTCTTTATAGTTAATAACAAAACCAAGATACCTTCAATCATTTATTACACTTTCTACAGGACAGTCCTATAGGCAAATAAAAAAAAAATGTATATTTAAGGAAAGAAAAATACAAACTCGTTATCGACAGATGATAACGTTGTCAAAGAAAATCCAAAAGAACCTACAGAAAGGGTTGAAATTAGTAAATTTAGGAAGGTTGCTGGTTATAATATCAATACATGAACATTAATGGCATTTTATTTACAAGCAACAATTGAAATTTTAAGATATACTGTTTATAAGACTAAAAATATTTTGCATTACATCTAATAAGATGTGTAAGCAGTGTGTTAGAAAAATTATAAACCTTAATTTAAAAATGTTAGAGCCCGCCTACATCAGTAGGAAGCTTTTTCAGAAGAGTGGAGAGAAAATGGGCCGTTCAGTAAGTGGGGTTAAGACAACTGTCCATCCACACTGACAAGAGTGAATTGGGATCCCTGCTTTCCCAAACACAAAATAATTTCCACATGTGCATTAAAGACAAAATGTACAAGTGAAGATTGTAGACTGTTGAGAAGACGCAATGGGAAAACATCTTTTGTGGCTTTGGGTAGGAAATGATTTCTTATACAAGATGCACACTATAAAAAAAGATTGACAAACTTGACTCTATTAAAATGAGGAACTTATGTTTATTATAAAAGAACACAAAAGAGGAGTGAAAATACCACACACCGTAAAAATAATTTTGCCACATACATACTAGACAACGAGATTATCCAGGATGCTTAACACCTGCCTAAAAAGATGGGCCACACACAAGCAGCAAGCATTTTGCAGAAAAGAAAACACAAAAGATCATTGACAAATGACAAAATACTCAACGTTATTATGAATCAGGCACATTGGAATTAACATCTCAATGTTTTATCTCTCATCCTTCAGACTGCCCAAAAAATTAGAATCCAAATACCAAGTACTTTGAAGATTTGGAGCAAAAGGGAACATTCATCAATTGTAACAGGAATGTACATTTGTATAAACATTTTGGGAAACAGTTTGGCGTTGCCTGGGAAAACAATATATGCACACATACGGGGCAAAAATCCTCCTAAAAAATCCTGCACATGCACCCTGGGAGACACACTTGTAGGAGCATTGATCAGACCAGCATAAATGAGTGAATGTATGTATGCACAAATAAATACCAGAGGTAATGCAAGTGTCCATCAACACAAGGGACAGATGCATTTTGGTGTCCTGTGCTCACAAGATGCACTATGCATATGGAAATGGCCAGCAGATGCATGAAAAAATGCTCAACATCACTTGGCATCAGGGAAATACATGTCAAAGCCACAATGAGATACCATCTTACACTGGTCAGAATGGCTAAAATTAACAAGTCAGGAAACGACAGATGTTGGCAAGGATGCGGAGAAAGGGGAACCCTCCTACACGTTGGTGGGAATGCAAGCTGGTGCAGCACTCCGGAGAACAGTACAGAGGTTCCTCAAAAAGTTAAAAATAGAGCTACCCTATGATCCAGCAATTACACTACTAGGTATTTATCCAAAGGATACAAACAGTGATTCGAAGGGGCACATGTACCCCCAGTGTTACAGCAGCAATGTCCATAATAACCAAACCATGGAAAGAGCCCAGATGTCCATCAACAGATGAATGGATAAAGAAGATGTGGTATGTATGTGGTTATAATTATATATATATATATATATATATATATATATATATATATATATATATGTATGTATATATATAATGGAATATTTCTCAGCCACCAAAAAGAATAGGATCTTGCCACTTGCAACGATGGAACTAGAGGGTATTATGCTAAGCGAAATAAGTCAGTCAGAGAAAGACAAATAGCATATGACCTCACTCATATGTGGAATTTATGAAACAAAACAGATGGAGACAGGGGAAGGGAAGGAAAGATAAAATAAGACAAAAACAGAGAGGGAAGCAAACCATCAGAGACTCCTAACTATAGGCAACAAACTGAGGGCTGCTGGAGGGGTGGGGGGTGGGAAATGAGGTAACTGGGTGATGGGCATTAAGGAGGGCACTTGATGCAATGAGCACTGGGTGTTATGTGCAACTGATGAATCACTAAATTCTATCTCTGAAACTAATAATACAGTATATGTTAATTAAATTGAATTTAAATAAAAATTTTTTTAAAACGATGGACTAAGTGTAGCAGAAAGTAAACTGTAGCTTCCCACAATAGCATGGGTCATCTTAAAAATATAATGGCAAGTGCTTGTAAAAAGCAAATTTACAGAGGACTCAATTCCATGTGATTGCATTTTCAGAAGTTAAAAAAAAATAAGACTAAACAATGTATGGTACAACATGCATTGGTGGTTAAACTAAAAAGAAGAGCAAGTTAATGTTTAAAACAGAAAGTGGTATGTTGATGACCTCAGGGAGGTAGGAAGAACAGTTGTAACTGGGGATTGAAATATCTAGAGTAAGGATAAATTCTATTTCCTAACCCATGTAGTTAGCACCCAGAAATTCCAGTGAGTACTTAAACCATAGGATTTGTTCTCACTGCTTCTTTTGGTGTGTGACGTAGTTCACACTGCAAATTTAAAGAAACAAGTCCAACTATGTTAGAATCACAAATTTAAATGGATTCACTTCTCCAGTTAGACTGAGGTTGTCATATTGGATTTTTTAAAAATCCAGGTTATGTGCTATTTATAAGATCTATTTCTAAAACAAAGGCAGGAAACATGGAGAATACAAAGCGGAGAACTACTAGACACTGTGGAGTCCCCATTCTCTGCCACTCTCGGTCCTTAGATGCTTCATTTATTTCATTTAATTTCCGGAACTCTAAAAATATTCTCATGCTTTATGGATAAGGAAGCCAAGCTCAGAGAGGTTAAAGAAGTTACGCATGGTTACCAAACTACCGTGACACCAAACGAGGTGGTATTCAGACCCAATTCTCTTCCCGCAGGACTCTGTCGCCCCTCCTAAGACACAAGCTGGCCCCCCACAGCATTGCTGGGGAGCCGGGAGAGGGTGTGATAGAGGGGACTATTGGAAACAGGGTTTGTTTGTTTGTTTTCCTAGAAATGTTCGGCTACATGCTTGCCATGCCTATGGTTGCACAGGGGGAATTTAGACCAACTGCTGAGAGAATCTCTGGGTTTGACAGAAGAAATGAGGGATGGACCTAAAAATGAAAAATATTGAAAGGGAGAAATTGGTTCCTGCAGCCAAGAAAGAGTCCTGGACCAAGAGGAGTGGTGTGAAGGAGATAGGGGTGAGGGCAGTGCCCCCCACAGAAATTTCCCCAGGTTGCTTTTCCTAACCCAGAGGATCTCAGGAATCTTTTCTTAAAATTACTGACACCCTAAAAAGCTTGTGTGTAAGTGTGTATATAAGTGTGTAATCATACTATATTAGAAATTAAAGCTGAGAAAGTTTTTTAAACACAAAAATACACAAGTGCAGATTTCCTTTAGCCTTCTACTGAGAGTGTAGTAGTGCATTCTTGGAGAAAAATTTGATAAGAGTTGTAAACCCATTAAAATACTTACCTTTTGATCCATGGATTCATCCAGAGATTCAGCATAAGGGGCAAGGAAACAATCTATCACCATAGGGGTGTGTGTGTGTGTGTGTGTGTGTGTGTGTGTGTGTGTGTGTGTTATACAATATAATTTGTGACCTGTAAAGGAAACCACAAATATGACAACAGGAAGGGAGAGAAAGATTTAATATCTAATACCTGGCAATAAAAGTAAAATGTTTATGTCTGATTCTGGGTTCCACCACTTACAGAAATTGTCAAACCGCCATAACATTAATAGCATCATCTACTTCATAGGGGTGTCGTGAATATAAAATGAGATTATCCATTTCAAGTACTTAGTTCCTGACATATAGTAAGTACTCCATAAATGTTAAATATTTTCCCTACTACTGCCTGTGAAATTAGAATCAAATAAATTTAATTGTATATTAATACAGATTTGAATTTATTTGCATCAAAATGCATTCAATGTATATCAAGTAAAAGGTTAACAAGACAACATACACAGCCTAGTTCTATTTTTGTAAAGAACAAAATTTTCAAAGAAATTCTGTGAATATATATGCAAGTTGTTAACATGGATTAGTGCAGGTTGTGTATTTTTTTTCCTCCGTGTATCTGTGTCTTGTAATTTTTCAATGGTTGTGACCAGCGGGATGAAATGTTTTCCTTGGCACTGTACAGTGTCCTGGCCGCCACCAGAGGGCGCTGGCGCTTGTGAGTTTCTGGCGCTAACGCGGAGGCTGGAACCCATGTGGGCTGAAGAAAGCAAGAGCCTCACCCCAAAAGACAATGAAATAGTAGTTTCCCTCCAAAATACAAACAGATACTTGCACATTAGGAGCAACTAATGCCAGGATCACATCCCGGACATTTTTAAACCAGACTCTCTGGGGGTGAGTCCAGACATCAGCTATTTAAATTCATTCATTCATTCATTCATTCATTCATTCATTCATTCCCAGGTGATTCCAATTGCAGCCAGGGCAGCAAATCCTTGATGCATAAGGAAAGTGAAGGCTACCTGATCCCAGGTGCTATGCAGGATTGGGAGGAGAAAATCCTGTAGTTCTCATTCCCTCAAAGACGCGGTCCACCGGCCACGGTGGGCCCTCATCGGCCCCCTCCTCCACATCAGTGGGCCTCCTTCCCTCCTTTTCCACCCCTGCATCACCCACTCTGGGAAACACATAGGCTGAAGGCTCTCCTCCACCAGCCCCGGAGCACAGGCACGGGTGGAGCTGAGGGGGCTGATGTCCCCCTCCGCCACTCCTGCCAGACCACAGTCAATCCTGCTCCCTTCAGATGTTCCCCACAATGAGTTCTTCCCAACGCAAAGGCTTCCTTCTTCCTTACCTGTCCCAAACCCTGGAAGATGCTGTGTTCAAGACGGAGAACCTACCTACAGATTCCTTGGCAGGACTCTGTCAACCAGCCCTGCTTCCGTGTCGCAGAGAACCGTGCCGGAGGTCGGGGGAGGGAACCCCGCAATCTGATTTCTTGTGCTGCACAGCGTGGCGCAAGCTGGCCGGCGCAAAGACCTTGGCTGCTCAGGAGGCAGGCAAGGGGAGGAAGGAAGGTTGAGAACAGAGGGGAGCTTCATCGGCTTCCGGGGCTGTAACCCTCCGCCCAGCAGAGTACCGCAGACCTATCTTTGATTCACAGTCACCGTCATGCTGCATTCCAGCCAGTCCCTGGTATTTGCTCCAGTTTCCTGGTTACCTGCATGTGAGTGACTGCAGAGGATAAACGTCCTAAAGAAGGCCAGCCGCTTGTTCTCCCACTGCTTGTGAGTAGAACCACCATCCCTTCTGGGGTTTTCCAGAGGACCCCATGTGGAGTGCAGGAAGCACGCGACAGCATCATGGTTTAACTGGGATTCTCATTTCTGCATGGTTTCCTTTTTTCTCCCCCATCCTCTTCTCTTCCCCTCGACATACTTGAGTTGCTACTGACTCCGATGCAGAGTGAGAAGGGAAAGCAGGGCCCAGCGGTAGTCAGAATGCTTTCACCAGGAACGTGCCATTTCCCCAGAAATCCCCATGGACTTCCGTGGGTCTGGTTGCACCCATGGAAGCAAAGGATGGAGAGCTGTAGGTGGGCACTGTCTGCGGCCTCTTCCGCCCGGCCTGTTCCAAGGAGCTGCGGGACGGTGGCTTTGGGGAACGCTGGGGGAAGTCAGCCCTCTCCACCGCAGAGTCCTCTCTCATTCGGGTCATGCAGTGAGCCGCCGCTGCCTGGCATGACAGCCCACACCTTAGCGACGGAGCGCGCTGCATGTTTCTCGGCACGTTTGGGGCAGCTGGGTGTTTGTGCATCGACCTTGGGGCTGTAGCTGAACAGCTGGGGCTTCCTGTCGACTCGCTCTCCGTCGTAGGCTTCTTTCAGGCCTCCTGGGCCGAGGGAGCACAGGCTAAAGGGCCTCTTGACCCTTGGCTCTGGGGGTCTCTCCTGCGCCGCCGCAGGTGGGGAAACGACTCCGCCTCTTGATGCAGGAAGAGGCCAAACGTCTGTGGCCGTACTTACCGCATCCCAGCACTTTTTATCGTGGGCACTAATTGACATTTCGAGCCAATGAGCTCTTCGTTGAGTGGAGTGGGGTTGGGGGGCACGGGCTGTGCCTTTAGAGGAGGTCTGGCAACAACCCTGGCCTCTCCCTGCTACAGGCCAGTAGCTCACACACACAGCAGTTGTCACAACCAGAAATATCCCCAGACACGGCCAAGTGGCCCCTGGGGGGGCCAACTCACCCCTAACAGAACTGCTGATCTACTGTTGATTTAATTAAAAAAAAAAGAAAAAAAAAAAAAAGATGTCTCCGGTTCTTGGTATCAGCACCCACGATGTCAGAGCCACGCGGACTCATCCGCTTGTAGAAGCGACTATCCACGCCTGGACTGACTCATCTGGCCAGACAAGTCCACCTGCCAGGTGGTGGCTGGACTCCTGACCCCTCTCCCGAGCGATAGCGGGTTCATCATCTACGCGGACGCCCAGTGTTAGGACGCACATGAGCTTTTCTGTTTTGCATTTCCCGCAGCTGCGTCCCTCAGCTGCGTCGGGCCGTACCGAGCCAGTGCTAGTGGCGGCCACTTCACAAGAGAAGGTCCGGCGTGCGGACGGCAACGGAAGACGCATGTTACACTTTGTTGGGGTTTGAGTTACTTCGGTTTTGTTCTTATCTAATGATCTACCACCTGGGACGTTCCTAAATCGCCCAGTTTGGAGTCATATTTGTGGGGTAGCATTCCTTACGGCTGCGCTTCACTGTTTCAACAGTCAGTTCTTCCCAAACCATCTTGTAAAAGATTTATTTATTTATTAGAGAAAGAGAGCATGAGCAGGGGGAGGGGCAGAGGAGGAGGGAGAGAGAGAGAATCTCTTGCGGACTCCTCACTGAGTATGGAGCCCGATGCAGGGCTCGATCCCACTACCCCGAGACCACGACCTGAGCTGAAACCAAGAATCAGACAGTTAACTGATGGAGGCACTCAGGTGCTCCCCAAACAAGTTTTAATTTCCAGGTTTTTCTTATGTTTCATTGTTCCCTTCCCCCAAATACCTGAGGCACGGTAACCCTGACAAAATCACAGGAAATCGTGATATCCCCAAAGGCCAGATGCATTTCTGGCTTGAAAATGGCATAGAGGCCCACGCTGTAACAATGCGGTGTTTTTCCAGCTCCTCGGGGCTGTTTGTGATGATGATAATCTTGGCTGAGAGGTGTTGCTGACACCATTATTTCGTGAGAGAGACTAAAGGACCCAGCATCTTTATGTTCCGAAAGCATCCTATTTTGTTGTCTCAGTTCTTTGATGTTGCCAGGAATCATTGAACTGTGAGGAACGGAGAGGAAATTCATATTCCACGGGAAAAAAAATATGTTTGCTCCTTCAAGGAGAAACCAAAAAAAAAAAAAAAAATGAGGTGGAACTTTCTGCTTATGGGATTGAACACATGGAGAGGCCAGGAGTGAAAACTACGACGACCAAGCCTCTGCTTTGTCCCATAGCCAAGCCCGTCCCCTGCTTCTGTTTGACGTGCATTTTTCCCTGAAGGAGAAACTGGTCCGGGGGAGCAGGAGCCGGGCTGCCCGAGTTGTCTGCGACGCCAGCATAGTCTGATGCCCAGGTCTGATGAACTGCTGCCAACTTTTAATTGGAACCTACACATGAGAGAGACTCTGGTGACGGTCTGTGAATAATCACAACACAGCGGCAAGGTAGCCGTTATGGAAATAGTTACAGCAAGTAAGAGCTTCCTTTTGGAAGCTGCGAAATCTTTTTTTCATTTCTCTTTTCCCTTCACCCCTCCTCAGCTCCTTCCGCTGGTTCATGACCCTGCTTCCTCAGACCTAGAATCCTCTCCTAATCTGGGTTGGCAACGCTGGCCGTGCGGTATTGGATCACTTCTGTTGTTGTTCTTTGGTACGGGGCTGGTATTGGCCTTGGCTTTCGAAGGTTCTGGCGTGTGTGATTTAAAACTACACTTTCAATCATGTATTGCTTTAGGTTCTGAAGTTCTATGGGACGGGAGCATCGTCGAGTACGGAAATCCCCAGACAGGTGTTCTTTACCTTCTCACGGGTGGTGGACTCTCTCTACACGCTGTGCACCCCAACGGTAGGCTCTGAAATCAGGGTCACGCTCACTCTTTGATACAAATGTGTGATGGGAAAGGGGTGAAGCCTGGCTCTTTGAAAGTCACATACCTCTTATTGTAATTGGAGAATCCGAGGCCCTAGTGCCAGGGAGGATATGTCGATTGAAAATAATTTAACGTTTGAAGATGTCCTGGGAGACCTGGAGCCCTAATCTTTAAGCAAAGCATGGGCTTCAGTGTTGAATTCCTTGCTTTTTCAATGGGGAAGGAGTGTCGCCTTTGGCCACTTGAGGCCATTTCGCCAGAAGGCAATGGTCTCCGAAGACCATGAAGAATCTGTATGCAAATCCCTGTGTCCAGCTCTATTTTCAAGGGGTTCCCAAGGCCAGGAGAGTCACCCTGCCAATGAAAAGTGCCCCCTACAGCATAAGATAGAGAAAGCATTTAGACTGACACCCAGAAAGCTTCCCGGGTGATAAATGACTTCAGTTCCCTGGAAGAAGCAGTTTCCTGGTGAAACCAACAAAGCTCTTCACAGTAGCGGGTAGGGGATTTACATTCTGTTGTCGGAGCAACGAGAAGCATAAGGCAAGGTGCTTTTGCAATGTGTAGTGGAGGCTCACATGAAGGGCACCGAAAACAGACACGAGTCCGATGCTATATGTGACTGACGATGAAAAGAATCCAGAGAGAAAAAGATGTGCTTAGTCCAAGAGGGTAAAGATGCACCTGTTTTTATTAGGTTGTTTTTGTACTGGAACTTTACTGCACAACACTTTCAAATGTAAATATGTAAGTATAACTAGACGTACGTAAACTGGAAAGTCTATTTCTCACTGAATTATAGGAAATTAATCATTTGCAATCTTTTAATTGTCGTTCTAAAGCCCTGAGTTAAAGAGCTCCTTCAGGTATTGTTACAAACATGTGACAGGGCAGGGAAGATTGCAGCGTTTGCAGTGACAAAGTTACGAGCAGACTTCACGGAAGGCCCTTGCTCCTGAGCGTTTGGGGCTGAATGGTATTCTCCCAAATTCATAGTTGAAGCCCTAACCCCTCATACCTCAGAATGTGAGTGACTGTATTTGGAAATTGGGCTTCTAAAGAGGTGGTTAAGTTAAAACCAGACAGACCATTAGGGTGAGCCCTAACGCAATCTGATGAGGGTCCCTAGAAGAAGAGGAAATTTGGACACAGACGTAGATGAAAGACCGAGGAAGCTCAGGGAGAAGGTGGCGTCTAAAGACAGAGAGGCCTTGGAAGAAACCAAGCCTGTGGACAACTTGGCCTTAGCTTCCAGCCTTTAGACCTGCGGAAGAGCAAGTTTCCGCTGTTGAAGTCATCCAGGCTTTGGTGTTTTCTGATGGCAGCGCTAGCAAACTGATATACTGGTAAGGGCCTCCTTTATATGTTCATACTCAGAGTAATGGAAGAACGTCACCACAGGGGCTGTGAAGAGGCCGTGGTCCCTAACCTTGAAGCAAGAGGCAGGCACGACTACACGATCCTGAAGTCTGTAACATCCCAGCCATTCTGGTGAGTCTGGGTTTCCCTTGAGTCCTTGTGATGGGAATAACAAGGAGCCTTGGAATTCCGGTGATTTTGATCATGGTCTCCCCCACCACAAAATTTTCCCTCCTCTGTCCTTCATAACTGCCTCCCACCCCCTGAGAAGGCATACACGTTCTGTTTTGTCTTCCCTCTCATGGCCTCCTCAGTGGACTGTTTTCCCACCCACACACATTCTCGCGTCTGAGCCTCCTTAGAACCAAAGGGGAACTACTTGAAAGGCGTTCGAGCAGCCTCCGTGGTAGAGTCTGGGGCCGTGGTTCCCACCTTGAGCATCCTGAGTCAGCGGGGGGCTTGGTAAACTTGTGAACACACAGATCACTGGGTGGACCTCGTGAGTCTCTGCTGAGTCAGTCGATCTAGGGTGAGGGCTGAGAATTCGCAGCTCTAACGAATTCCTAGGGCCCATATTTGGGGACTGGAACAAAAGGAAACAGATCATTAGTCCTTACTTCTCTGGCTCCAGCCCTAGCCACCCTTGCTCAACGCAGCAGATAGGATAGACTTTTTTTTTTTTTTTAATGTTGTGCCTGTATTTTAAATCAGGCGTCTCTTGAAGTAGATGATGTCATAGGGGGTACCAAAAAGGGTGTGTGCTGTGATTACATTTTCCTCAAATGAAGTTGCTGAGAAGGCCAGCCATATCCAAGACGAAGATATTCTAAAATTCCACTTAGCATGAGCTTTTCTTTGAGGTCAGTGAGCAACAAACGTGCAACTTAAGTCTTCTTTATTTATTTATGTTTCTTTATGGGCGAGCGTGAGTAAGAGGCAAGGGAAGGAAAGTGTGTACCTGCTACAGTGATTGAGAAGCTAATGATGATAATTAAATTTCTGTAGGGTATCTATTCTTCAAATTAGAAGCATTGAACTTACATAAGGCCACTGAGACAAAGAAAGTGCTTGTAGTACTTAAGACAGGAAGATTGAAGGGACAAGTCCAACTATTCTGTTCTGTAAAAGTCATTTTATAAAGTTGCTAACTGAGTGCCCATTGATTGTGAATTGGGAGTTTTGAATGTGTGCATGTGAAAACACTTAATATATTAGTAAAAACCTAGGTTGTAAGAATCAGTGGCATCCATTTGTCAAAAGTTCTTGTTAATTGGGAGTTGAGTCTGCTCACTGACCGCACCACTTACTGGCCCTCCCAACATTGAAAAGCGAGGGCAGCATAGGGCAGAGAGAGAAGGCCCACTGACCTCTGTGATCAGGAACTCTGTACCTTCCTGTGTTCATTTAAGGTCTTCTGGTTGTGAGCGCGTAGCTGACTCTAGCTAACAAGTGAAAACAAAACAAAACAACGGGAAATGAAGGAAAGGGGAACTGGAAAAGCCCTGTTATATCTAACCCAAACCCAACCCAAACAGGCTTACTACTGCAGGAGCCGGGGCAGCCCCAGGAACCTCAGCCACTGGACAAACTTGGGGACCCTCTGTTTGCAGCATTGCTGATCACATAATGGGACCCAACCTCAAGAGCGCCTAGGCTCTGATCCTCCCTGTTCCACATTTTAAATTCATGGTAGAGAAAATCTGGCTGGCAAGCTCAGGGCGGGTGACTAGCCCTGGATCAATTAGCTATGGCCAGAAGATTAAAGTCATGTCACATAGGTGTGGACACTGGGGACCCCTGTTATTAGTAGTGTCCCTTTGGAGGAAGGAATCATTGTAAGTCAGGCAACTATCCCCTGTTGTATTTACTACACACCGTTTTCCTGTTCCATCCCAAGACTTCCCAGGTAACCTTCATCACCTTTCTTAAGGTGCCGTCCTAGAGTCAATGTCCTAGAGCTGATGTCCTATGCTTCAGGTTTACAACCTTTCTCTCCTATTCACTCATAACCACCATTCCTGATGCTCACTATGTACATGAATGTATCTGGATTAATTTATACTGAGGAGTGAATAACATTGCCTCCTATTTTTTTTATATTATTTTTTAAAATTGTGGTAAAACACACCTAACATAAACTTTACCATATTAGTCACTTTACGTGTACAAGCCCGTGACGTTAAATACATTCACACTGTTGTGCACCCCTTCCCCACCACCCAACTTCAGCAGTTTGCATTTCCTTGATTAAAACTGTCACCTATTGAAGAGTAACTTCCCGTCGCCTCCTCTCCCCAGCCCCGGCAGCGTCTCTTCTGCCTTCTGCATCTATAAATTTGACCACTCTAGGTACCTCATCTCAGTGGAATCATACACTATTTGTCTTTTTGTGACTGGCTTATTTACTTACCACAGTGTCCTCGAGGTTCATCCATGTTTAGCAAGGGTCAGAATTTCCTTCCTTTTTAAGGCTGAATAATATTCTATTATACGTACAGACCGCATTTTGTTTTTCTGTTTATCTGTTGACGTATACTTGGGTTGCTCCCACCTTTTGGCTCTTGTGAATAGTGCTGCTATGCACATGGAGAGAAGTTTAATATATTTTTTTAAGTGCGTCATGTTAATAAGTCAAAGAAAATCTCTACTTATGAAATTGCGGGATAAGTGGAGGGTAGGAAATGAAATAATCCAATATCCCCTTGCTGTCAAATAATACCACTAGTCTCTAGTCCATTTCTTAGATGGGGAAGGCCACATATCCTTGTTTCTACACCTTTCACTTGACAAAATACAAAGTAACACAGCTTTCACTGTAGTTCACTTCGTTTTGTATCACTACCGTCACGGCACGAGGGAGACAAAAATTTAAATAGATACCTAGTAATAATTTCATCTAATATTTGTAACTGCCATCTGAAAATACATCACACCTTCCTTACTACATTAATCTCATTTATCCAACTCCTCCGTTCTTGCATGTTAACCAAATGCTTTGTGAATTAAAAAAAAAATGTTACAAGGGATTTTCTTTTAAAGAAATATTTTCAAACCGTTCACTGACTCATTTTATGTGTTATGTTTGATAGCAACAACGAAAAAGAGATGGTTCTTGCCAGTGCCTTCAAAATTGTCCTTGAAAATGTGGACTATTTCCTCAGCTGGAAAAGGCAGCAAAAGTACATGTATCCTAAGACGAGAAGAGGTAAATATCAACTTGGTACAAATTCTAAAATTCAGTTTTTAGTCGTTTGAAGTAAGGACACTCTTTATGGTCACAAATTAATACTATGTTACTTCTGTAGAACTGGAATTATATTTTAGAATCCTCTCCCGTGTATGGGTCCAGGTTACAGGAGCCTAAAGACCAGTGTGGAGAAGGTAGAAGGAAAGCATCCATCATTACTCTTGGAAGGTCATTGAAGATATGGTAACAGTCAGATGTAAAGGTGCCATCATGTTCTGGGGTTTGTCCTTGATTTCCTTCACTCCATGTTGAGCTCTTCTTCCCAGAGGCTGACCCTGTTTTCCAACAGTGGCCTCAGATGGTTGGTGGCAGACCTACACAAGCAGGAACTATTAAGAGGTCACAGCTTTCCATAGACTGTCCCTTCTCAGTACAATTGTGGCAGCTAACCATGCTTGGCTTCTCAGATTGACAGGGGCTCACAGCAGTCCGAGGAGGTGTAGCATGACGGCCTGCCTCTTTGTCTGTACCTCTGTGTTCAGAGGCAGCAGTCAGTGATCAGAACACAGATCTCTGATTATCAGAGGAGCTCACCATGCCTCCTACAAGCTCTGTGCAATCTGCTCCAGGAATATGTGCACTGATGCATGGGGGTGGGAAATGGGTAGAGGCAATTGATCGCAGGTGATTACAAATAATAATTTAAGTAACTGTTTTGACATTGAATGATGTGGACTACCAATGCCCCTTCTACTTCGGGAAACATGTCATTTATGCCTCTAAGTCTAATCGAGCCAGAGGACTTATTCCAGATTCTCATCTTTTAGATTCTGTTCCCCTGAAACCACTTCCAGGGCCAATAATCATCAATCAGGGTTCAATAAGAGAAGCAGAACTTCTATGAGTTATAGAACAAGATATTTATGTAGAAAGTAGATTATACACAATTGTGGGAGGAGCTGGGGGGAGTGAAGTCTTGTGAAGTAACTTAGAAGAACAGAGAAGTCACCAAGTATGAATTTACCCCATTTACAAAGTGGATAGAACAACCAGACAGAAGATAAGTAAGGAAATAGATGACTTGAATAGTATAATAGACCACTTAGAGCTGACAGACACTTAGAGAACACTCCACCCAACAGAAACAGAATGTGTATTCTTCTTCAGGTGATATGGAACATTTTCAAGGATAGACCATATGTTAGGGTGCAAATTAAGTCTCAATATATTTTTAAAATGCATTTTAAAAGCTATAATACATGCAATAGATATCATACAAAGGATCTTTTCTGATCACTATGGGATAAAGTTAGAAATCAATAACAAAAGAAAACTAGAAAATTCAACAAAACTGTAGAAATTAAAGAACACACTTTTAAACAACAGTGGATCAAAGAAGAAATTATAGGGGAAATTAGAACAGTCTTAGAGACAAATGAAAACAAAAACAACATTTCGAAACCTATGTGACATCGTGAAAGTGATGCTAAAGGGGAAATTTATAGGTATAAACATAAACATTAAAAAAGAAGAAAGATCTTAAATCAACAAACTAACTTTACAACTTAAGGAACTAGGAAAAGAATGACAAACTAAACCCAAAGCTACAGAAGGAAGGAAATTATAGAGATTAGAGCAGAGACAAATGAAGCAGAAAATTAAAAAACAAATATTTAAAATTAATGAAACCAAAAGTTTGTTCCTTGAAAAGATCAACAAAATGGACAATTTAGCTAGATGGACTAAGATAAAAAGAGGGAAGATTCAAATTGCTAAAATAAAAAATGAAAGTGAGAACATCGGTACTAATTCTACAGACACAAAAAAGGATTATAAAGAATCCTAAAAAGGAGTCGTATGAACAATTGTATACCAGTAAGTTGGATAACCTAGATGAAATGGACAATTTCTAGTAACACAAAACCTACCAAGACTAAATCATGAAGAAATAGAATATTTCAATGCACCTAATCAGTAATCAAAACTCTCCCAACCAAAAAAAGCCCTGAACCTGATGGCTGCACAGGTGAATCCTAACAAACATTTAAAGAAAAGATACCAATCCTTCTCAAACTTTCCTAAGACAATTGAAGAGTAGAAAACTTCCTAACTCGTTCTATGAGGCCATTATTACTGTGATTCCAAAACGAGACAAAGACACTACAAGAAAACTACAAACCAATATCCTTTATGAACAGTGATGCAAAAAATTTCAACAAAATACTAGCAAACCAAATTCAGTGACATATTAAAATGATTATATAGCTTAACTAAGTGGGATTTTTTTTTGGACTATAAGACTGGTTCATCATATGAAAATTAAAGTAACACACCACATCAACAGAATACAGGGAAAAACACATGGAGCATCTCAATCAATGCAGAAAAAGCATTTGACAAATTCAACACCCTTTCATGATAAAAAACACTCAACAAATTATGAATAGAAGGAAACTACTTCAGGGCGCCTGGGTGGCGCAGTCGTTAAGCGCCCTTCGGCTCAGGGCGTGATCCCGGCGTTCTGGGATCGAGCCCCACATCAGGCTCTTCTGCTGTGAGCCGGCTTCTTCCTCTCCCACTCCCCCTGCTTGTGTTCCTCTCTCGCTGGCTGTCTCTCTCTGTCAAATAAATAAATAAGATCTTAAAAAAAAAAAGAAGGAAACTACTTCAGCATAATAAAAGCCATATATGAGAAACCTACAGTGAACACCACACTCAATGGTGAAACACTAAAAGCTTTTCCTCTATGATCAGAAGCAAGCAAAGATGCCTGCTTTCACCAGTTCTATTCAACATAGTACTGGAAGTTCTAGCCAGAGCAATTAAATAAGAAAAATGAATAAAAGTCATCCAAATGACTTACCTAATACATGGATTAAGGACTTAAAAGTAAGACCTAAAACAATAAAATTCTTAGAGGAAAACATAAGAAAAATTCTTCATCACAGTGGATTTAAGAGTGATTTTTTGGGTATGACACCAAAGACACAGGTAACAGAAGAAAAAATAGACATATTGGACTTTATACAAATTTTTAAATTTTGTGCATCAAAAGACGCTATGAACAGAGTGAAAAAGGCAACTCATAGAATAAGAAAAAATATTTGCAAATCATATATCTGATATATGATATATAGAAAATATAGAGAACTCCTAAAACTCAACAACAAAAGACAAACGACCCAATTCAAAAATAAGCAAAGAACTTGAATAGAGGGGCGCCTGGGTGGGGTAGTTGTTAAGTGTCTGCCTTCGGCTCAGGGCGTGATCCCAGGTCCCTGGGATCGAGCCCCGCATCAGGCTCCTCTGCTGGGAGCCTGCTTCTTCCTCTCCCGCTCCCCCTGCTTGTGTTCCCTCTCTTGCTGGCTGTCTCTATCTCTGTCAAATAAATAAATAAAATCTTTAAAAAAAAAAGAACTTGAATAGAATTTCTCAAAGGAAGTTATAGAAATGGCCAATAAACACATAAAAAGATATCACTAGTAATTAGGGAAATTCAAATCAAAACTACAATGAGATCCCCTCTTACACCCATTGGGATGGCTACTACATTTTATTTTGTTTGTTTCTTTTTAATTTGGGGGGATGGCTATTGTAAAAAAAAACAAAACAAAACAGAAAACAACAAGCATTGGTGAGTACGAAGAAAGTTGGTGAGAATGTAAAATGGTATAGTTGCTATGGAAACAGTATGGTGGTTCCTTAAGAACAATTAAAAACAGAATTAACATATGACCCGACAATTCCACTTCTGGCTATATACCCAAAATAATTGAAAGCAGGATCTCAAAGAGGTATTTGTACATCCATAGTCATAACAGCATTATTCACAATAGCTAAAACATGGAAACAAATCAAGTGTCCATTGATAGATGAATGGATAAGCAAAATACGGAATATGTAAGCAAAGGAATATTATTCAGCCTTAAAAAGAAAGGAAATTCTGACCCATGCTAAACATGGATGAAACTTGAGGACATTATGTTAAATTAAATAATCCAGTTACAAAAAGGCGAATACTGGTTCCACTTATATGAGGTACTGAAGAGTAGTCAAAATACTACAGATAATAAGAAGAATGGTCGTTGCTAGGGGCTCTGGGGGAGAGGAGAATAGGGAGTTGTTGTTTAATAGGTACGAGTTTCAGCTGTATGAAATGAGACGTTCTGGAGATGGATGTGGTGATGGCTGCACAACAATGTGAACGTATTTAATGCCACTGAATTGTACACTTAAACATAGTCAAGACGGTAAGTTTTATGTTACGTGTATTTGATCACACACAAAACAATTGAGCAAGAACAGCTCTACTCCAGGGTGGCCTGGGAGAATACTGCTGAAGGGAAGTCCTCTCATGGACACAGTTTCAAGCAGTATGCCTGGGCGTTCATTTTGCCTGGGAGGAGGAATGCCCAGAAGTATGGCTCTGCATTTATTCAGAATATAAGTGTAAGGTACTTAGAAGGACCACAATTGGAAAATTGGTGACAAGAAGGTCTCACTAAATAGGATACATAGATAGCCCTATTTGAATGAACACAGAATATAAAAATACTTGGGTCCCCTATTAATGCTCACCAAAGAACAGTTTCAGGAGAGGAGGATTTTAATAATCAGGTAGACAAGATGACCCATTTTGTAAATATCAGTCATCTTCCTTCCTTCTGTTGTTGCCCAATGGATTCATAGATGATTGTGACAGCAGAGCCTATAGTGAGTCCCCCCAGTGGAGGCAGGTTGATTATATTGGGTTACTTCTTCATGGAAGGGATGGTGTTTTATTCTTCCTAGGACAGACACATATCTAGCTATGGATTTGTCTTCCCTGCTAGAATGCTCCTGCTAAAACCACTATCTGCAGGCTTTCAGAATGCCTTTTGCACAATCATGGTATTCCATATAGTTTTGATTCTGACGATATACTGCAATAGGCAATGCTTACAAAATTCACCAGTTTCAGGCATCTAAACAGCTGGCCTGACAGAACAGTAGAATGGCCTTTTGAAGACTAAGTCACAGCACTAGCTATGTGGCAATACTTTGCAGGGCTGGAGAATGTTCTCCAGAATGTGTTATATTCTCTGAGTCAGCAACCCGTGTGTGTTGGTGTTTCTCTCATAGCCATGATTCATACGGCTAATAATTAAGGGTTGGAAATGGGAGTGATTCCTCTCACTATTATCCCTAATGACTTACTCGTGAAATGTTTGCTTCTGGGAGGCTTCAAGTTTGGGTTCTGCTGAATCTAAAGATTTTAGTTCCCAAGGAAGGAATGCTTTCAACAAAGGCCACACTTTTGGTTCCAGTAAACTGGACTTTAAGATTGCCATGTGGCCTCTTAGGCACCTTGTGTCAGTGAACCTCCAGACAAAGAAGGGAGTTACTGTATTAGGTGATGCTGTTAATTCTGTCAGGGAGAAATTTGCTATTACACAATGCTAGCAATGAGTTTATCTGGAATGCAGGAGATCCTAATGGTGCCTGTTTGAATTCTCATATCCTATAATGAAAAATTACAACAACCTGACATAGGCAGGCATGCTCCTGGCACAGAACTTTTAGGAATGAAGTTTTTGGTCACCAACCAGGAAGGGAATCACAGCCAGCCAATGTGCTTGCTGAAGGTGAAGGGAATATGAAATATAAATGCTTTTTTTCCCCTTTTTTCCTCACTCCAGCTCTTCATTGTCTAACTTAAGATAGGTTAACAGTGGTTAACTTTGGCATATCTCAATATTTCAGCTACAGAATGGCAGAGCGTTGGCTGTGACTTAGCTATAAGAAAAATGAACATTCACTCAAAGAACACACTGAATTTATGTTCTTTTTTTTTAGAGAGAGAACTAGTGTGTTTTCAGTCGTGTGAGAGATCTTTGTATCATGTCGGGTAGAAACATGATTTTCTTATGTCTTTATTTGAAAGTTAAATATGGCTAAAGGGGTGTATATGGATGCCAAGTTGATGACAGATGGACTCTGATTTTTTTTAAAACTGTGTCAATTTAGTTAAGCTGGATCTACTTTTCTCAGCATATATTAGCCTGTATGGTTCTGAGTTAGAGTTGGCCAAAAGACCAATTTGCAGAAAGAGGAAGCAAAGCTTCAGTCATTACTCTTGGGAGATTAAATGGGGTTACAGCAAACATAGAGGGCCAGTGGGATCCAGCTTGCCTTTGCTCTCCTCTGCCCCACGTCCAGCTCATCCTCTGAACTGATGACTGTTTGAAACAACAGCAGCCCTAGGGCCACCCCTAGATGTGTGGTGGTGGACCCATGGAGGTGGGAGTACACAGGGGCATAGCTTCTCAAAGCAATCCCAGGAGTCTTCCATTTGGAGTCCCAGTTTGGTGTTGGACATGCTTGGCTTCCCAGGCTGGTGGCTCCTTCTCTGATTCTCCAATTTCCTTCCTGGAACTTCACGTCCCCCAGCTCCTCCTTTGATGTGGTAGGTCCTATTCTTGTACTAAATTCCTTGTTCCATAATTCATAGTGCTCCCCCTTTCTGATTGAATTCTGACTGATTCAAAATGCGATACCAAACCAGATGAAGACATTTCTGAGTAGTGCATGATTGAGAGAAATGCCTTTTCCGAGAAACCTAGCTAATGCTCATGATTGTGGTACCATTATTGGACAGTAATAATAATAATGGGCATTTTGAGCATCTACTATGTGCTAGACACAGGGCCTTATGTACCTTATGTTATTTACTCCTCATACAAACCTTCTGAGGTTGGTACAATTATCATCCTATTTTGCAGGTGAAAAAATATTTAGGGCTAGCTCAGAGCTGAAAGTGCATGTTTTTAACAACGAGATATATATAATTATATATATATATATATATATATATAATAATTCCTCTCCACTTGTCACACATAAATATTATCCCTTTTCATATCAGTATCCTCCACTAGAGTATGATATTTCAAGTTTAAGAAGTATATCCTTTTACTATTTTCATTGTTAAATACAAGGTCTGAAAATTAGAAGGTTTATGATATATGTTTGCTAAATAAATGGACAAGTCAAAGGAACAAGGGTGGAAGATGTGGCACTCTGGTCAAGAAAAATTGACAGGGAGACTTGCAATGGACATTTGTTCATATTTCTAGGATGTGAGCCCAGCTACATAAAAGAATTTAGAAAGAATAGAGTGAGATTATGCTATTGATGGGAATAACAGAAATATTTATTATCTGGATTATCTCACATTTTAACCAGGGGGAGACGGCAACTAGGAAGGGCATTCATTTTATAGAAAAAAGCATGTACCTTGAACAGGACATTTATTTTTACTTTAAGGAGTACATACATCTACTCAACAGTAGGGGGAGCAAGACGCAGGGAAATCTAAAATTTTAGACCGCTAACTGTAAAAAGCGTGAAGATATCTGAGTCATCTAGGGATAAAACCATGAGAAAGTGCTTTTACACAAAACAGTCTGAAAATGGGGTCTTGATAGATTTTAAATACTGACTGGTGTTTAAAATGGTTCGAAATTGCTCACCCGAGCTCTGGCGTCGCAGCACGCAGTTAAAGATTTGGCCGTGATCAAAGTAGGTATTCAAATAAGGATAGAACGGAATAGATCGTTCGTAACCTAAATTAACCGATTCACTCTTTAACAGTGGTAAAATTCCCAACGTGTTTTTGCTGATTAGGCCCGACCTTGAACCCTTTATTGTGTCTATGGAAAACCAAAATTGGAGTGAAAAGTACTATTTAAATGAGCTTCCCTAGGCATAATATAGTGTGAGATAAAATTTGCATTGTTATTGCTATATTTTGCTTGTTTTGTGAACAAGGATTGTATTCAACTTTGAAATTCAAGAAGAAATTCATAGTCTAGTTCTATGAAGTCTAAACTAGAGAGAGTCTAGTTCACTTCAAGCGTATGACATTGCCACAAATGAATGTTTATGATGTTCCCCTTTGAGAAGAGTTCTTTGAACACTCTTCACAGCAAATCTTCCCTTTCAAATACCCCCAACTGGCATCAGACAAATGTAAACTCTTTCAAAATTATTTTGACCATATCTGATTTTCTAATTAGAGTCTTGAAAAAAAATCCTGTATATTCAAACTGAGCGACGTAGTTGCACAATGAATTATTCCTATTTTGAGTATGCAGATTTAGTCTGAAATCAGTTCCAGTGCCTGTACAATCGACATTTGTTTGGTTCATTTCACGTTCAGGATTTTTTTCTAGTCTTATGAAGCCCACTTGGCAAGGGCCTGCTCTCTCAAGCATCCGGGTCTTCATTTGCGCTCATAATATTGAAGAGAGTGGGCATGAGAATATAAACTATTCCGCATGAGAACCAAAATATAATATAAAAACCAACCACAGTATTGTTCACTGAGTTTTATGTATCTACTTTGCTAGTATAAATATGAGTCTGGTCTGTAACAGAATTCTGGGACAAAGAAATCAAGTTTGAGTATTTGTTGGGTGTTTAAGTTTGCAGCCTGTGTCAGAGAACTACGATCTGCTTGAAGCCAGGGTTTTCTTACTGTGCTGTATTTTCTTACCATGCGATTTTTCACAGACCTCAAAGTAAGGCAGTAAGTTGCACTGCTGATATCGTTTTATGCTGCCCTGAGTTTACTGATGGACATGTGCATGAGTGGAGATCTCCTTCGGTCTGTAACTTGTGCAACTCAAAATCCCAGGTGTCCTTCCACTTAATGCTTCCATCATCAATCCCAGTTTTCATTTTAACAGCCTGCTTCCCAAGTCTCTAATTCCAGGCCACGATCCAGAAATCAAGCATTCATATCAGTTTTAGAACATTATGGTAAAAATGTTCTAGATTTTAGGAGGTTCTCTGGCTCATCTTCTCAACAGTCTCTCCATCCTGTCTTTAAGATTTTATGGAGTGCTTATGAATCAAAAGATCCAGTGGCTGGATTATTCATTCTGACACCCAACTAATATCTTATTGCTGTCCTTCCATGAATTAAGTGTGCTGAAACGATACCGGGATTGCCATTAAAGTTGTGCTTCCTAACATGTGTAATTGAAATCAGGGAAGAATGAGGCAGGCCTGTGACACTTCTGGGACCTCTTCATTTTCAGTGGCTAGAAAAGGCTCTGCGTTCAACCACCAGCTCCAGGGGTTACAATCCACAACAGCCTTTTAGAATTGGAGCTTACAATTTCCTTGCAAATGACTGTGGGAGCATGGCTAAATAATTATACATCTCAAACATTGTGTAAACCAGTTTAATTAACATTTTCCAGGCATGTCACATTTATACAATCACTAAATAATTTTCTAAAATTATGTTGCATTAGAAATTGCTACACATCAACTTGGATTATTTTTACTCATGGCTCTAATCACGCCTGTAATACGTTGTTGTTGTTGTTGTTTTTCTTTTTGTATCGCTTTATTTATTTATTTTACTAGTATTCGGTACTTCCATTGGAGATGATTCATACTTACAGGCTAGCCAGATGCTCGGTTCAATTTATTTGTAAGTGTTATGTTTAATTGCCATTGACTTCATCAAAGTTGGCATTTTTCTTTAAAAGCAGTTATAGCACTATTGAATTTCCTTTTCATTCACTCTGTATTAAAGAAATCTTGGAACACATTCACTCCCATATCCCAACTTAGAATACACCGTAAAAATAAAAGAAAGTTTCTTAGCATCCAACATTTGTGGGATTTCAGAAATGAGGAGGTTGCAAACATGCACTTTCATTGTGGTTTGGCTATTGGCAGCCCATGTTTCAAGAAGATATGGTCCAGTTTACTCTCTATTTGAGAAGATATAAAAAATTGGGTGCAAACAATTATTATATTATTAGTAAAGTACTCAAATTACTTTTTGGTCTCCTTTAAGCCCATTGTTATTATTATTATTATTATTACTGCTATTATTATTATAAATGCATTCTTTTTTTTTTTCTAAAGTACTAATCCCAAGCAAGCAAGACTAATAAACCAAGAAATATTCTCAGGCATGAAACTGAAATGAGATTAGGAATACAAATGGAAGAAATTGTACAATCAAATGTGTAAGCACTAGGTAATATTTTGTGCTCCAAACACATTGAGATGGGTGGTTACATAAGCAGAAGGATTAGCAGTTAGGTCACCAAATTAGTCTTTTGAATTTTCTTGCTCTATCAATTTAGTTTGCTTCCTGACATCATTTACCATGCTGTATTAACCGTAGTACTTTATCGGTATTTCCAAATTATAAGCCTCTCACCCATAAATATATCTCTATGAAGGATTTATTTAGCGGCTCTGACAATAAAACTGCAATTGATAATATCTGTGGAACTCTATGTGCGACAGAAAGGGCTTTTGCAAAATTCTCACTTTTGTGGATTAGAAAAAAGAATAAACACTTTTTATAGTTTTGCCTTCCCTGTTGAAAGCACTAAAAAGATTTTGGAGAAAACAAATGTCAGGAATTCCAAAAAAAAAAAAAAAAAACCAGAAGAATACTATTTTTTTACTTTAATAGAATATTTGTATTGAAAAGTAGATTTTTCAAGGAAGGGGAGCTATCTTTTAGTTGGCAGCTTTGTGAGTAAGGAAGTATTAGGCTGCATTTATACAGCGCCGAACCATTACTCTGGCTAATTCTGGTTTCAGTAACAATCCCCAAATCATTGTCTGTTTAGATTTAGGAAGCATGGTCTTTTTGGTCCCAGTCCATAAAGAATCCTTGTATATCTCTTGTATGCATTTGTAACAGGACAACTGGGCCTGAAATAATCTCACTTTTGCTAGGAACATGGATGTGAGAAAAAATACAAGTGGGTTGCTTTATTAACAAAAATACAGTATTTTTGATCTGAGACGAATGATGTTGCAATTTGACGTGGAACTACGTTAGTTATCATGTCTAGACTCTGTAAAAGCGCCCTATAGCCTGCCAAAATATCCTCAAGGTGATGCTGTTCCCAATCCTCGCAGCGCATGGGTCAATGCAACATTATCCAGCACCCCAGAAACATAAAAAGCATTGCCAAGTGGCAGACCCTCCCCCCAGCTTTAGCCCTTCGTACCACATCTAGAGAAATGATTTCTAGCACTAGAACATTTCAGTTACATTGTTATTTTAAAGCAGCATATAACTGGCAAAAATCATTCTTACTCATGAAGACAGTTAGGTCCAAGGAGAATATGGTTTGGTCATCCACGTACTGATACCTCTTGGTAAAGAATTCTTGCTCGTTGAAGTCAGCTACAAATGGAGAATAATTAAATATCTAATGGTCAAGAATACACATTTTGAGTATTTGAATGCCCAAATCACTTTCATCTTAATATATGTTTCTACTACTTACAAAAGGAGAGAGACAGAGAGATGGATAGGGTTTTTGTTGTTTTTTGTTTTGTTTTGTTTTTTCAAAGTAAATGCATCACTCTGAAATTGTGGGGATTCTAGGGAAAAGTCATGTATTAGTTGTCACGAAAATCTAGCTCGCTGAACTGTGTTTTGCATCCATGGAGTTGCTCATGCTGATTCCACTGTTTGACACATCTTTCCCACCTTCTTGCACCTGGCTGACATTTTCTTCATTTCTCAAGATTCACCTATGGGGTCCACATCACGATACTCATGATACTTACATTATATTAAAATTATTGGTTGTGTGGCCAGGTCAAGAAGATCTGCAAGATCCTGTGGTCTGGAATGGTGTCTTAAAGTTTCATCCTTTCCGCCCAGGACAGTGCCCACCTGACTTATATAGGTAGTTAAAAATGTATCTTAAAAAGGAGATAAAACAATTTAACCCAAAAGGTATTATGTATTTCACCGAAAGGGCAACTGCTTCAGACAAAGCTGTTTACTCCTACAGGTGAAATGATTTTCAGTTATGTCTATGAAAAATGGAGTAATAAGGCAATTGGCATGTAAAACAAAGCAATGGCCAAAGACCTAAGACAAAGTATTTTTTTTGACCTGCCTTGCTTCAGTTGACTTAATACACCAGTTATAACTGATAACTGGCATATTTTCTTTCTTTGAAAGTATAGACATAAAGATACTCAAATTTCTCAATGCAAAGCAATTCTTTGTAAATTCTCCCAGGAATTTTCTTTCCATTATTGAACATAATTCGATGTTTAGCAATTCTTAGAATCAAGTGGATTTGTGTCAACAACACAATGTTATGTTGAATTCCTTAAATATTGAAAAATATACAAGCTAATATCCAACCATGCATTTGCTGAAAGAATATTTTCTAAGGAATAAATTTACCGTAATGTTTCATTTTAAGATACTTGTCTAACAAACAAATGATCTCCAAACCAAATGACCACATGCTCATTTATGAAACAAAAAAAAGTTATTGTGACTTTAATCTAACTTTATCTTTTTTTTCTTTTTTTGCAGGATTCTCTTTTTCTTCCATCTCTGGGTCTGCTCCCTATTTTCCTCCTTTATGATTGACAGTCAACCTTCTTGCCCTTAGTGGGGCTCAGTGGCAACGTGGAGTCCAAAGCAAAGGTCAAGCCACACGGGTTATTGAGACAGGCACATGCTTCATGAAATTCCAGGTGAATCTGCATAAGCTTTTTTTTAGTCTTTTGACTGGCAACATCATGGGCAGGAAAAACTCTGTTCTGTTTTGAATAAATCAGTCAACCATCCTGTTTGTCATACAGGGCCATATCACAGGCTAGCATTATGGATAGGGTGAGGGCTGGGAGTCAGCTGAAAGTTGGATAAATGTATTTTCCGATGGTAGCAACCCTACCATGCCCCGGTTCAGGGGTGAAGGCGAAATTCCCAGGATGGCAGGCATTTATAACTTCTACTGTGGCTCATGCCCATATATAGACCCACCACCAGCCCAGTGCTTTCCTGACCTCATAAAGAAATAGATGTTACACATAATAAGGAGCTCATCTGGTTTTGGAGACTGGCAGGCAGTGTTTGACTAAAGTTGTTAATGCACGTGGACCTCCCCTCAATTTGTGGTGACTTACTATAAAACACATATAATTTGCACCTCCATTTAAAGAGACTCATTCTTTTTTGAAGGAAAAAACCTCAAAGATGATTTCCCGAGGAACAACAACAAAAGCCTCTGAATGCTTTTCAGAGTTAGTCATTCAAAAACTTACTCTAAATATTCACCCGATGATTTTTAGCCAAAAAAATAAAAAATAAATAGTCTGGGTATACGGAAACAAACTCCACAAATATCCATCCTATTCTTTATTTGACTATAAAATATTTTTGGCTCTTGACAAAAATGCTATTCTGACCAAATACGAATTCATAGATTTAGTTTGTTCTAATTTTATGTTGTTGGAGGACATTTTTGAAAAGTTCTTTAATTCAAAGAGGAAATTTCAAAACTCCATCTTAAAGAAGAACCCGACATGACTAAAGAGAAAACTAGTATGGAAAAAAAATACTTTTGCCTAGAAATGTAAATCGATCGACTGGCACTTGCCCCCTGTATGTGTTCCCCGGAGCCTTCCTCCCAGGCCACTCCTCTGACAGAAAGGGGCCTGGACCGCAGGGCTAGCCTGGCCTTCCTGACGCAACCAGCCTCCGTCATGGAAAAGGAATACCCATGACCAAATACAGCCACGGAAGCAGTTTGTGGCCGCATTCGTAATTATGTAATATTATGACAATGGGACCGTGAGGGCCCTTAGCTAGCTCTCAATAGTTCTGCTTGCTACTGAGGACCTTGCAGGGGCCTAGATCCTCATTTCTTAAGGTCTATTTTTTCTTTCTAATATACTTAAACTATAAAGTCTTCTCAGTACAGTACATTTATGGTTGTCCCTAGCAACTGAGTAGTAAATTTAGCCTACTAATAAATTTTCTGCATTTTGCCTTAATAATAGCAGTTAACATTGACTGAAGGTTTATTTGTGCCAGGAGTGGTTCTAGGTTCTTTGAGTCTATTAGTTTATTTAGCTCTCATTTAAATAATTAATTCCATGAGTCAGATGCTCTTGATTATCTCCATGTAACAGATGGGGAAACCCAGGTAAAGTGTTCTGTGCCTCTCCAGGTCATGCTTTGAGCCACTCTGCTGTGTTGCCTTATAGTTTAGATTTTTAAACCTGAAATTATTCCGTTCATAAAACGGAAGGTCGTATGAAGTGATTTTAATAGCTTAATTCTATTTTAAATAAAACTTTTTATGACACTCTCCATGTGCCAAGCCTGTCATAAATGCTCTACGCAGATAGTAATTCATTGAATCTTTGGTTAGGTCCTGAGATGTAGGGAGCATTATTACGCCCATTGTATAGAAAAGGAAATTGAGACACAGAGAGGCTAAAGCCCATTGTCACCCAGCTAGTTAGTACAGGGTAGGAATATGGGGCGGTGGGGGAGGAGGGATGCATATACCAACTGTTGCAATTATTTTAGCTTTCTAGTCCTGCCACTGCTATTTGCCTTTGAACAAATTGTCCCATCTTTCTCATTCTTAGCAACCCCATTTATAAATTAAGGGGGGGATTCCAGGATTCAAATGGCCCTATTGTTCTGGGTACAACAAACCCTGCCAAGTCATGTAGAGAAAAACCTTGTTATTCCAGCCCGAAGACTTAAACAGATTCCAGCTTTTAAACTAGCCGTGCCTCCTAACACTTCTCTGCAAGTCTCTAAGAACGGATTTTGGGAAAGGATCTAGCAGGAAGCTAAGAAGATAGAAACTATTCTGATGGTCTCCAGAAATGCCAATTTTGGTTCTGCATCTGCCAGCAGGTCCAGATAATCCTCAAAACCCTGTATAAATCCTGACCCACTATGCATGATAATGGAGAAGAGAAACTAGGGAAATCAGAACTTTGGGGGAAGTATGATAAAACAATAGAGACCAATGAAATTCAACACTACCTGGAGGTATCATTACACTCGTTTGTCACTCTTACTAGTGGAAACTCACTTTTGCTATATAGAAGAGCCAAATAAATTAATCCACAGCTTTAAAGTGAGTTAATAGCTTAATGCAGATCCAATGTGGAAATAAATTAGGTCCTTTTAAATTGATTACAGAACGTCACACGAAATGGTAGATTACAAAGTATACTCACTTTGCAGTTGTATGTACAAATATAATTATATCCAGGACAAAACAAATACCCTCAAATGAAGTAAAGCTTCTAGAGCCGAAGGCAATCAGAGAATATATCATCCACCAGAGGCCCAGAGGGATTAAGTGATTTACCTAAGGTTATGCAGATAGTAAGTGGATATTCCAGGTTTTAGCCAGGCTTTCTTGAGCTCAGATTGAAGGAAGGGTTATTCTACTGCGTACATGCAGACAACTTATAATAATAATAATAATAATAATAATAATAATAATAATAATAACAATTACAATAATGATTTACTGAGTACACTGAGCCAGGGACTCTGCTCCCCTCTGTACATATAACCCCTTGCCCACCTGCTCATCTCTCTATGAGGTCTGTCTACTTATGCCCATTTTATAGATTGAACGACTGAGACAGCATTTGTGACTGTTCAAAGTTCCACAGCCAGCAAATGCTGAGAGCTGTGGGTCTAATCTCACTCCTGAATCTGCACTCTTTCCACTGAACCCACTGCTTCACGCATGGGGACAAACATGACCACATCTCTGGCTGGTTTTCCTTTAAAATCAGTATTTGAGCCTCCTATAATGATAGCCTCATGCCCAAATGGTCAAAAGAAAGTAGTACCACTCTCCAGGTTCTCAGCTCTCACATTCAAAGGAAGAGGGCATCAGAAAGGTACATTGTTTACTGTCCTTGAAGAGTAACTAATTGACTTTTAATAAAACCAAGTGTAAACAATCTGCCAAATTATTAAAACATTACCTTTTTAGCCTATGTAGGCCATGGATTCAAGATCATGAACTTAAAATCAAAACCAAATAAGTCAAATCCAAAAGGATGAAAAGGTGCCATTAAGCCTGGTACTCTGTAAATTAATACTTTGAGGTAAACTAGGAAGTATTATAGAAAATTACTATTTATTTAATGTTTCATTCTATTTGAAAGAGAAACTCCCAAATGTTCAATACTACCCTATATTTAAAAGTTAAAAATATACTGGAAGTGGATGGAGTCATGATAGCACTGAGCACTTTGGGGGAGGACAGCGACAGTCATAGTACAGTGTCATAGCAAAATATTTCAGATTTACCAGCGGAACTGTTTAATTTTTAATGTGTATTAGAAGCATTAGTTCCAAGGCAAAATGAAACGATATTATGTTTAACTGTTTGTTTGGAAACTTCTTTTATTAAAAAAGATTTTTAATAACGCTATTTGCAATACAGGTGTGATAATACTCAATAAAGCATTGTGTACTTGATATAGTGATCTTAGGAATGTAACAATCCATCTAGATGATGCCCATCCCCTCCTCCATTAGATACTCTAGTAGCAAAATGTAAATATCCTTTTAAAAAATAAAGAGGCCTTTGAGCTGTTGGAGCAGAGTAGGGCGGGGCAAAGGAAAGTGCTCTTTCCTGACACACTCTGGCTTCTGGCTTTGACTTCATTTAGTAAGGTCGGTTCTCAGAGAACTTCGACAAACCCGTCTATGCTCCACAAAAGCACAGGAGAAGGAAAGCTTGTCAGTCACAAGCAGCTATGGACAAAACCAGCGGCAGGGGACAGGGTTAGGGAAATGAGGGGGAAGAAAAAGTTGGAGTAAAGTGCACAGTTACCGTCAAAAAAATATATTATTTTGATCCTAAGAAAATTAAGAGAATTTTATCTAATGAACTAGATTGCTGACCTTTTAATACATTTGGTTTTCATAGAACATACAATCACCATCGGACATAAAAGACTAGTTTGCTTTTTTTAAAAAAAATTGCTTGGAGTTATCTACAGGAAACTTGTGAACGCAATTCAAGGATAACATTCTGCAGCTCTTTGGGTATTGGACGATTTCCTCGAGTAAGTCCACAAGGAAATAGGGAAATGTTCATTTCACCGATTCAAGTGGGCATTTCCCCAATTCTCTGACTCCTTTCCCCCCTTTCGCTCCTTCTTTTCCTAAATGCCAGTACTTTCCAGTTCTCCATCCTCTACCCCTAGGGCGTGAGACCTGGAAATCATGAAGAGTTTCTCCTTGTTTGTAAACTGCCTCTGCACCGGCTGAGGTGGCTGGGCCTCGGGTGGCCCTTGGCTGGGATCCTCCGGGGGGCTCTGCTGCGCCCCCGGGGCCGTGGCAGCCTCACAGTCTGGACTTTTACTGGCTACTGCTTTCACAACCGACTCCAAAGAGGTGCCAGCCTCCCGCAGGGGGGTGTAGCCCTTATTGCGGCAGGATGGGTCATCCGACTGGGAGCTTGGCGAGTCCGGCCTGGCTGGGGGCGAGTCCTCCAGCCGCAGGGGCGGGGAGGGGCAGGCGACTTTGGCCGGAAGGCTCGAGTCCAGCTCCGCGCTGCGCGGGGAGGGTGGGGGCTCGGGGGACAGCGGCGCCCGGTAGTCCGGGAGCCCGCTGGTGCTGCGGCGCCGCAGGGCCGCGTACCTGCCGGTCCTGGGCAGGCGGCCACCCTGCCCCCTGGCGGTGCGCGCCGCCGCCGCGCCCTCGGGCTCCTCCAGCTCGCTGGGCGCCCTGCGCGAGCCGCCCGGGGCACCGCGGAGGTCGGTCAAGCTCAGGTCGAGCTCGCCCCGCGGGATCTCCCGGGAGCCACGTTCCCCAGGTGGCCTCTGCCAGCCGCAGCTCGCGCCCTCCGCGTCCCCGTTCGCATCCCCGTCGCCATCCCCGTCCCCGTCGCGGTCCCCTTGCAAGGGTAGTAGCGCGAAGGCGCTCAGCGAGGAGCCCACGAGGGAGCTGGCGGTGCTCTGGCGCCCCCAGCTCTCGGGTGGGCTGCAGGGCGCCGGGCTGCTGCTGCTGCTGGCGGCCGCGGTGGCGGCGGCGGCAGCGGCCACAGCGGCGGCGGCAGCGGCGGCGGCCCGGCGACGGCTGGCCACGCCCGAGCGCTCGCGGTAGATGCTGAACACGGCCTCTGCCAGGCTCGGGGGCTCCCGCGGGCAACGCGGGGACGAGGCCAGATCGGGCGGGGACGCGGCGCCCTTGGCCCCGCCGCCGCCCCCGCCCAGCGCGGCGGGGTGGGGCCACGAGCCCCTGGCCAGCATCGCCGCCGCCCCGAAGGCGTCCCCCGCGCTGCCGCCGCAGCTCCCGGGCTTCAGCTCCAGGCCCCGCGACTGCACGTAGCTGAGGAAGCCGTTGAGCGGCGGGGCTCCGGGGGGCGCCGAGGCGGCGGCGGAGGACGAGGAGGCGGCGGCGGCGGCAGCCGCAGCCGCGGCGGCCGCTAGGTCTTTGGCGCGGAGGCTGTGCACGTCGATGACGGTGGAGTAGAGGTCCCGCAGGTTGATGATCTTGGTCTTCTTGTCTCGGTTCTCGTGGAGCACCGCGTTGGCGCAGATGAAGAGGAAGATGCCGATGCCCATGATGAGGGGCCCGAAGACCTTGAGTTTGTCAGAGTGCAGGTATCCGGAGAAGATGCGGAAGAAGAAACCCACAGACGTGGAAGAGGAGGAATGGCCGGTGGACCGCGCTGGTGGAGTGCTTCGGGGCGCGCCCACCAAACTAGAGTTGACACCCCCCGGAGTCCCCAGGTGGCTCCTGGACCGGTTTTTGCTGCCACTGCCGCTGCTATTGGCCGTGGTCGGGATGCGGTGGCCGCTGCCTGCGGGCGACAGCTGCTTACCCCCTTCCCTGTTGGTCCCGTTGGCCTTGGGCCAGTAGCCCACCACTGCCATGGCTATGCCCACCAGCAACACCAGGATCCCGCAGAGGGCAATGAGCCCCGAGATGGAGCACAGCTTTAGTTTGCCTTTCACCACCACCACATCGTTCTTGCGCCTTTTCTTGGCTTTCCGCTTGCGCTTAGGGACCTGGGCTGGGGGGCGGAGGGGATCCTGCTTTCTGGCGGAAATCCTTAGGAGGCCACCGGTGGCGATCATGGTGAGCCGGTGCCGTGCGGGGCTAGTCTCTGTGGCAGAGGCTTGTGTAGTGGGGGCGCCAGCTGCCCACTAGCTGCTCCGCCACCTCTTCCTGCTGCAAAGCAGAGGAAGACAGTCAGAGGGTACAGGCTTGGCTGCAGCAACATCCCACGCTCCGCAAACGTCCAGCTCCCAAGTCCCACCACATGTGTACCCCCCCACCCCAGGGCTACCCACTAAGCGAGGTGCTGGTTGTAGAGACCAGGGGGTGGGGTAGATGGATTAGGGCCGAGAAACGCTGTTGCAATCATTGATAGGAGGTGATAAAACAATTTGAGAGAACGCCTTCTTCCCCCCCCACCCCCATCCCACCACACTCTCTGTAGGTGATATTCCAGCATTGCTCATTTCAAACCCTCCCAGCTGGCAGCTGAAGGAGTGCTGACCATTAGTAGAAACCAAATGTGGGGACTCAAAGTGGTGGTTGAGGACTTTCCTGGCAAAAGCCTTTCCTTTTGTCTCAAGAGAATCGGAAGACTGCCCAAGGGAGCTGTACAGGAGGTTCAAGTCTCTAAGAAGAGGAATTTGTCAGTGTTTAGCCCAAAGTCACTAAAACAGTCACAAAAGTTACTATTTTATAAAGACACAAGCAATTTTCATTAGTGGATGAAAATTAAAGGTCACATACTGGCCGGCAGACGACTTCTGTACCGCAGATAGTTAATAGAGAGTTCATTTCGGGGAGAGCACCAGAACTAAGTCAGTCCTCTGACAATAAATCCCTTCACAAAGTTGTCTCCCACCTATTACTCTTCCTACAGCTAAAGGCAAGCAGTATTTTTCCTCCTTTCTTTTTTGCAACATCTGGACAGCTTCTTGGGGTGGAATATTTAGTTTTAGGTAACAGGTTATGTAACTGAGCTCTTCCTTCTGGCCTCCTCTCCTCCCTCAGAGGAACTCCCTTAAAGGTATCATGTGCTAAATCTCATCAGGGACTTTGAGAAGTCCCCTAGAATCCCTAAGAGAAAGATCTTTTTTTTTTTTCTCCTGTGGGAAAATTACAATCTTAAAAAGAAAACAACAACAACAACAACAACAACAAACCAGCCACTCTGCCATTATAGCCTTCTGACCCCTTATTAATGTGCCAACAGCACTCTTCAGAATCCTAATATTCAAATGAGAAGGCAATTAACTAGGTATTGCAGTCTACATAATAATGATGATTTGTAGACTGACATCTCCCCCAAGTGAGAGGTTGTTTTCTTCATCTTTCTCTCATGAGGTCATTTTTAGGAAGGGAGGGTGGCAAAAATCAATGCACTATCCTATAGGAAGTTTAGTCATTTATAATAAAGCCTGGTAGGTAAATGCACAGATGTGTCTTTGCGGATATCTGTGAGCTTGTAAAAATGTCAATCCTGCTGGATCCCCAGAGTAAAACATTTTCTGTTCCATTGGTTGTGTTCCCTCCTATAATAGAGATGCTAAAATTAAGGGCATTGTATGAATTTGAAAGGCTCAGATATCACTCACAAGCCTTTTGGTATTTTATCCTTTATGAAATAATTCATGTTTTAGAATAAATTACCCTTTGAAAATGTGGGATTACTTAGGAAGAATTTTGCTTTTAATTGGCGCCTGGGTAAAGAGCTTTGGCCCTTGATCCCCTCCCTCCATTATATCAATATAGGCAGAATCTTTTCTCCACTGGTGGAAAAGCAAACAGTAATCAGCTCTTTACAATGTTTGCAAATCAATGTCTCCTTGGAACTTGGTTGGTTTTCAGTAAAGAGAAATACTAGGTAGGTTAGAGAGGGGTTAGTAGGGAGAATATATCTATAAGCCTTTAAAATTGTGTTTTAAGAAGAGGCTGCACCAGTAAAGTACAAACAGATTGTAAAAAAAAAAAAAAAAAAAAAAAAAGAGTAGCTACTGTTCATCTGTCACCCCCCAAAATAAGCACATTTATTGTGTAGTTGTAACATAGAGACTGCTGTTTTAAGTGATCCCTAGACTGTAGCATCTTAAATGCAATAATCCGGAGATCTGCAGTTATTTTAAGGATTTCCGAGCCAGACATTTTAGAAACAAACCTAGACTCAGTTGGCAGGGTGGCTCTGCCCAAAGAGAGCAGGGCTAACATTTTGTTGGGCATTGGTAAGGAGCGCCAGGATGCTAAGCATCTTTGGGAAAGAAGGTACCCACATGTATTTCTCCTCAGTAAGGCAGCTTTGGCTCTGGGTAGACAGAATGTAAGGAAAATTGGAATGGATTTCAACAATCGTTTACAGATCTTTAAAATTAGTTTAATAGCTAGTAATTAACTCCCTAGTTTATTATTCCTTCAGCTCCCTTGAAGGCTGAACTCCTTTATAATGTATTGCCATCTGACGTGAAATACTGACAAAAGTCAGGTGGCAAGGAAGACCCACGTTTGAGGCTTTTCTTCATACATAATGAAGGGAAACAAACTTAGCAGTCGAGGTTGGCTGCCCTCGCAATTTACTGCCTGATGCTGGTCTTTCCGTGGTTAAGGAATGGAGGATGGGGGAAGCAAAGGAGGGATGTCTAAAAATACAACTGCTTCCAAGAGAGACATTCAAGTTCTCGGCTCATGATGGATTAAGCCCCACTCGGCGTCTGAGGCTCCCAGCCCACAGGCGGGGAGCGCCCTGCCCTGCCCGGGACTCAGTCCCGGTCCTCGACCCCCCACTCCCTAATTGGCAGGAGAGCAGACCCCTTGCCCCGCTATTTGGTCGCTTATTTATGCTGGAGTCACATGAGTGCAGCAGCTGGGAGTCCGCCTCTGGAAAGAGCACAGGCAGGAACGAAGTGAGGGCAATCCTGAGCTCGCTTTTTCTGGGCAGCGCATCCCGTGCAGCCCGCCGAGGTCCCCGACCAGCAGCCCGAGGGACCCGGGCTCGGGGCCGCGGGGGTGGGGAGGGGCAGCTCGGGGGCCGGGGACTCACAGAATTGCTCAAAATGGCAGCACTAAAAGCAAACAATATCGCTCACTTACCCGGGAAGGCTGGGGCAGCTCCGGGCCGGCAAACGGGCGCTCCGGCGACACAAAGGAACCATGGAGAAACTTTTTCAGCCCGAGCCGACGGCGGGGCGCAGGGACAGCGCCTCGGGGCCCACCAGCCGAGCGCCGCTCAGCAGCCCAGCGGGGGCGAGCGCCCGCCCCAGGTTCGCAGCCCCCCCCGCTGCTGTGGCGGGAGCCATTTCCAAGAGTTTCCAAGAAGTGTCAGGTCCTCCGCAGCCCGCATCCTGCCTCGGAGCCGTCCTCCCCGCCGCCGCTCCTCCTGCGCCTCCCCGCGAGCCGTGCCGCGGCGCTCCCGGGCCGGCCCCAGCGCCTCTTTTGTGTGGCTGCGGCGCGCCGGGCTCCGCCGGGTGGAGTTGAGCCCGCGGCGGCGGCGGCTGGCGCGGCTCGGGGCGGCCGGACTCGCGGCTGTTGCTAAGAGACCGGAGCCATGACACAGGGAAATTGCGGCAGGATGGCAGTCGGTACCCGGCCCGACTCTGCTGCTCGGGGGCGCACCCGCCCCCCGCCCCGCCCCCCGCCTCCTCCCCGGCGCTGCCCGCCCCCCCTCAGCGCCGGCCTCCCTGCGCTCCCCCCACTTCCTCCGCAGCCCGCTGCCGGTGCCTTCGGGGGAACCGCTTCCCGGAGGACCAGGAGGCGCGAGGGGAGGGGGGAGTGTGTGGTGGGGGGTGCGGCGAGGGGCGCGAGGTGCAGGGCTAGCGGCGGAGGACGCGGGCGGGCAGCGCTGGCGGGCGCGCGGCACCTCGGCCTCGGCCTCCCCCGCCCCCGGGGCGCCCCGGGACCGCCGCCCGCCTTGGCTGGGAGCTTTGTTCTTCTCCCTCCAACTACCTGTCTGAGCAGCGGGCCGGAGGGCGCCCAAAGGAAGGGCCGTCACTCCCGGAGGGTCTCCCCGTCAGCGTCCCGAGGGGCGCCCTGGGGTGCGAGAGGGGGCAGTGCCCGCGTCTCCCGCCCTCCCGCCCTCCTTTCCTCCCTCTTCCCTCTCCTCTTTTGTTGCCTCTACTCTCGGACACCACACAGCCTGGGCTGTTTCTCCCCCTCCCACTTGGGAGTTTGCGGTGTGGACGCACAGCGCGAGCACAGTAAGTTGTCCCCCAGCGAACTGGGGCGGGCGGAGTGCAGCTGTCCCCGCCGCGCTGGGTGCACCGCGGGCCCCGGGGCAGCCAGCGTCTGATGCCCTCGCGCTCCGGCCGAGCCGGGCTTTGTGACCGGCCTCCTCGGGACCGCGGCGTCTCCCCGGCACGCGGGGCAACTGGGGCTCAGCGGAGATTAGAATCAGCTCCGGGGCGCTTCCTTGGGCAGCCCCTCCTGCTCCCACTCCGTGCGGTAATCAGCAAGCATTAAAAGGAAAAGTAATAATTCTCCAGGAATCAGGGTTAGGATCAAAGGGGGGGGGGCGGTAGGGAGGATGTCCAAACTCCCTACGTCATTTTAAAAATGCGAGAGGGAGAGAGAGATCCTGTTTCCTAGCTCATCCCTGTCCTCTCAACTGTAAAGTAAAAATGACAGGGAAAAGAGAATTTCAAAGTGGAATTTCCCCACGGAGTATTGAGAAAGTAAGAAAGATTTTAATTATCTATGGGAGTGAGGCAGCCAGGATTCAGGAAGAAAGCAAGAGGAGAGCAGACGAAACAAGGGCTGTCTGAACTTTGGGGTGCAGACAGAAATCCTATGGTGGTGGTGTGGAGTGGGTGTTGTCTGTGCTGAGTTTTGCTGTTTAAGGATCCACAGAACCCACACAGGAGGGCTTTGCTGGCCACAGTTCCAGTTACAAGATTGTCCCTCTGTAACACACACATCCTTCACTTGGGTTTTAAGCTCAAGCATACACTTTTCAAAAAGAACAATGAGGACACAAACATTTACAGATGCAGTGATATAAATGTGGGCCGGAGGGAGATGGTGGGGAGGGGGGAGGGGATGAAGGAGAAATGTTTCCTAAAAGGAAACCCTGCACCTGCCTGTTTGCAAGGTGACCCCTGTCACCCTTTTCAAGCAAATAGTGAATCTGCATGATGATCCGGGTGTTTGGAATCCACCTCTTCCCACCTCTCTATTCCTGCTCAGATTATGAATGCTAGAAAACAAGCCATATAAAGGGAAAGTTTTAAATTCCACATTGGATTGTTTCCTTTTAGAGAAATCACTGCAAAGGAGAAACAACTAGGTCTAGTTGTCATCTGTAAAGAGTTTTTGGCTCCAAGCTTCAAGATTTCTTGAATTTCAGTAATCTGGGGTTTTGTACAGAGAACAGATCTGAGATCTCATCTCATTACCCAGCTGGCTGCCAGGGGCCATGGGTGGCACCTCGTCTCCTTTGTGGGCCTGTTTGCTGATCTGTATAAAGAGAATAATATCGCAGAACTTCATTAGGATTTTAGAGGGATTAAGTCATTAACAGTTTCCAATTTCTGCATAAATTATAGTTATCGTTTGCACATTTAAACTCACTTGAGGGATCTGCAGAAGAAAAGAATCCTTTTCTAGACAAACAGGCCTTGGACATAGCTAGTTTTTTTTTTTTTTTTATGTTGACGACTACAATAAGATTTATGGTTTATTACTTAGAGGCTTCCTTCCAAACTGAGCTCTTTGGAACTCTGAACTGTTCTATTTAACCTGAGTGTTACCACTTTCAGTAATTTTCTTTGTTTTTAGCTCAGGGTATCAGAGGAAATCAGACAGATCCCATCTGCTTCCAGCGGAGTCCTTTATCCTCTCTGTAATAATATAGTATCAACATACATTCCTAGGGGTTTCTGAGTTACTATTGTATTTGGCCCCCCTGGAGTTATTTTCCTTCTGATTTCATCAGCCACTTCAGTTGGGATGATTTCTGGGATTGTGGGATACCCCCTGGCACCCTGCTAAGGACTAAAAGGCTAAGACTACCTAATCGTGATCGCTCATTTCAGTGTCTCAACTCGGAGCTCAGGACAGCATGTGGAACATGTTGTAGCAGAGAGCAATGAAAGCCTTGGGGAAAAAAAAGAAGAGGAAAAAGATGAGCTTCATTTAGTTGGATTAAACTGTGACCTGAAACCTTTCATTTGCTCTTTCTTAAAAACAATCCTTATGTAATTTTTTTCAGTTTCATAATTTATTCACAACCCCTTTGCTTCCCCTGATCATTTCATCAACCTGGCCTGGCTCCCTGGCCCGGGCTCCCAGTGCTGCCCAGGGGCAGCCGGTGGTCAGCCATGGGTCCACCCAGGCCCCTCTCAGTCTCCAGAAGCCTGCAGGGGGAAAGGGTTGGCTTATCTCAACAGCTCAACGCCAAGCTCAACGCCAACCTCTCCGCAAGTGCCACTGTCACAGTTTGCTTGGGCCACGGAAACAGAGGTAGTTTAGTTTAGTGGGTTCTGGAACAACTTTGTATCCTCCACTAACTAACTACTTCATTTAAGTAAGTAAATGACTTAATCTTGCCTGCCTCAGTTTCCTCAGCTGTAATGGGGCAATGACACTAATCCCTACCTCATGGCATTCTTGGGAGAATAAACAAATAAAGTTCCTGCAAATTAATGCCTAGACCGTGGTAAACACTCACTAAGTTTAGCTTTCAACCTTGTTAGTCCCGAGGTCCTCTCCCAGCTTGTTTTCCTCACTCTCCCATTCTATTCCTATTCCCCAGGACCTACTTGGGACTGTATCTTCATTTAATCTCCCTGGAATGGGGTTTTGGAATCAGCTTCTGTGATGGAACTATGTTTCCTGTCCGTGTGGCAGAGGCCCAGTGCCACTCACCAAAGCCCGCTGTCCAGGAGGATGAAAACGCTCTCTCCATTGCTGGTTTCCTCACTGTGTGGCTAGCCGGGGCCCTTTAATTTCACCTTGCTGGAGAATCCAGCTATCAAACTCCTGTCAGTCTACAGTCAAATTCGAAGTCTGTGAAAACACAACCAAGAGAACATTCTTCAGCCTGAAGGTTTGAGGCTATCACAGAAAGGACTCTCAAGCCATTTTCTGGCATCTCGACAACAGAAGAAGGAACCTGTTATCCCAAGGTTGAACACAGGACATAAAATTCCTCCTCTTTCCTCAAGCTTCCACCCTGCTAGGAAGAAGCAACAGGACAGGAAAAAGCATGACCAAAAACAGCCACAAACTAGGCAATAGATTTCGCAAATAAAAATATTGCATGGGACATAAACCTAAAGACAATTTGTTGTAGATCTGAAATTCAGATTTAACTGGGCTTTTATCTGCAACTCCAACACAACATCCCTTAGTAGCCTCACAGATGGCTTCATGGCACATGTAAAGGATGAAAGAGCCTGAAAGAAAATGTGAACTGCAACCATACGTTATAGCCTCATTAGATTTCTTCTGGAACAGGAGAGGCAGAAAAACATTGAGCAGAGTGTGGATGGAGCAGAAGCACTTGGAAGTGCAAGGACAGCATTTCCACAGCCAGGCAGGCTTGGCCTTGGGTTTTCTCACAGTTGAAGGTTCCATGGTTCCTGTTTCTAGCCCTTGCCCATGGATCCCCATCCTGCTGGAGGGACGGGCACTTGCCGTGCCTCCACTCCCTCGATACCCACAGGGGAACCTCTGAGACACAGCACTCAGCAGCACTTCCAAGAACTTCGGTTTCGAAACAGGGTTAACTCACGCTAGCGTCAAGGTCACGATCAAACCCGTTTCTTGTGTTTCTGAAAGGTGTCAAAGAGTTCAAGCCCAAAGGCTTTCACTACAGAGGAAAGGAAATGATGAAAAGTTTACAGAGCATTTCTTAGAACCCATCGGATGGAGGACTCTCCCTCTATCCCGGGTAGATGGCATGTGGCAAGAGTAGCCTGCAATCTGCCTTCAGCCTCGATCATTCTTAACATTACAAATCACCAGGCTCTCGATTGGAGACCAACTCGGGTTGTTTTCTCTAACAAGTGGGTTCATTTTTGTCCATTCCATTTTCCCCTACAGCCTGCATTTCCTACCATTTCCCAGGTACACTATCAAAGCTAGAGTGTGTGTCTTATAAAATAATTGAGGTCTCGGATGAGAAACTGGGGTGTGTTGGCGGGACTGAGAGCAGATCAAAGCCGAGCCAGGAAAGGGCTTGGCAGACGGGGCTCCATCCATGGAAGGGCCGAGGACAGCCGACGGCTGAATTTGCCCTACGTTCCCCAAAGGATCCTAAATGTCCACTCTCAGGTTGTTCCTGTTATTTCTTATCACCCACAAGCACTGTGGAGAGACGGACTTGTCCTACTGAGAACTAATGGGAGCTCACATGTCTGCTCTCCTTTCAGAATTAATTGTGATGTGAGCTGCTGCAAGTACCCAGCAGGAAAGAAGAAACACAGACAAGGAAGTGGTTTTCAAAAATGAAGAAACGTTACAGTCCAAGATCAGTGCTCGGGTGACAGGTCTCTGATTGACCCACAAAGCATTTTCTGAAGCACCTCTTGTGTGCCCAGCTCTTGGATTCCTGTGTTTATTCACTTAGCAGGTATTTCTTGAGCACCTGCTATGGCTAGTTACCATTCTAGGCACAGGGGAGAGAGTGGGGAACAGTGTGAGCAAAGCCCCTCTCTCTTAGAGGGCGGTGGGCAGAAAATGAGCAAGTGAACAAGCAAGGGAGACGATTTCAAAACTTGGTGAGTGTTACAAAGAAAATAGAAGCGGGTGCTGCGACTGGTTACAGAGAGCTGAAAGAGTCGTTTAGACTGGATATTCAGGGAAGGCCACCATGGAATGACATGTGCACTGAGGACGGGAGGGTGAAAAAAATCTGACCGTTTGAAAGTAAGGGACGTGGCCTTCCTAGTCTATAATTCAGTTACATTTCATCCAAAAATCACCAGTGAGCAACGCCAGGCAAGAGAGTAAGTCTCTGATGCTAGAGGACTTTAGAAGAAAATGATCACTGGGGAGAAAAAAAAAAACAAAACGAGTTAAGGAATACTTCATGGATATGGATCCCACCTTGGACCTGAAAGAAATTTGGATTAAGTGGCTATGTGGAGAGAAGGCATGGAGTTGGGCAGGTGAGCAGTCATGGACACGACCTCTCTGGGAGCAGGGCCCGAGAATGCCATCGCAGAGCTGCGAAGATGCTTCAACAGGAAGGAGCCCTCAGGTACTCTGGGCGCTTGCTCCGCAGTGTGGTCGTGGACCAGCAGCATCAGCATCACCTGGAAGCTTGCTAGAAATGCAACATCTGGGGCTCCATCCCAAACCTGCTGAATCAGAATCTGCATTTTACCCAGACGCCCAGGTGATCGGTGTGCACAGCAAACTTTGAGAAGCCCTGCACTGGTCCACACCTCCCACCTTAGGGATGAGGGGTCCGAATTTACCTGATGCCCATCTTTGCATGCAGGTGTGCATGCACATGTGACCCAGAGAGAATTCTGCTTTTACCTGTTAGTTTCAGTAATGAATCCAGAGGGGTATAACATCTGTGGCCAAATACGCATTTCTTACAAGGCAGCCAGCCTGGTTTTTAGCTCAAAAAGAAGAGGCAAGTTAAAACCTGGTCAGTTTGCAGGTTTATACCTGTATCGAAAAAACCAGTTTGGTGGATTTGAGTCCTGAACCCAGCTTTCTAAAAGTTCCAGTTACTCCGTTCTCGGATTACCCTTTGGATTAAGACTACTTTTTTTTTTTTTTTAAGATTTTATTTATTTATTCAACGGGATAGAGACAGCCAGCGAGAGAGGGAACACAAGCAGGGGGAGTGGGAGAGGAAGAAGCAGGCTCATAGCAGAAGAGCCTGATGTGGGGCTCGATCCCATAACGCTGGGATCACACCCTGAGCCGAAGGCAGACGCTTAACCGCTGTGCCACCCAGGCGCCCCTGGATTAAGACCACTTTTACTCCAGTACCTTGGCCCCTTCTAGCCACGTGATACTGAGCAAATTACATAAGCATCTGGATGTAGTTGTGTTGTCTATAAAGGGTGATGTATAACTCTTCCCTTTCAAGGTAGTTGTGAGGAAGAAATGAGATCCTCTGTGGTAATCTGGAGGAGAGTTGTGGGGAAGAGCTGCCCTGGTCCCCCATTGCCTCTGCCACCCCAAAAAGTCCCCCTAAAGGAACATGCAGGAGCAAAAACTGAGTACTTGCTATGTCAGTGTTCCCCATCACACCGTATCACCGTCCCTAAGCACGTGCCGTAGGGCATTCTGGAGCCGCCAACATGGGGGTTTCTTGGGGTACAGGCAGCGAGGCCTGCACAGCAGTATTCAGACGTTAGTGGTTGTGTTGTCCATGACGGTGATGGTGAATCGTGATAGCGTGCCATCATGTGTTGAGTCCTGGAGATGCAGCTGAGGGTAAAAGCTGCTTACGAAGTTCGGGTCAGATGCCAAAGACAGGGAGATGTTCCTCAAACTGCTTTGTGATTCCACCTGAGTCCCAGGCAGGCAGCAGTAGCTTTCTGGCCTCTGCTCCGTCACCCCTGACCTTCGGAGCTTCAGTACCCCTAGGGTAATTGTGTTTTGAAGTCAGCTCGGGTTGCCTTAGTCCCCCAGCCGTGCCGCTGTGACCATCATGCGAGTCCCCCAGTTTGTGCCACTATTAGGAATTCAGGCGGTGGGCCTCCCTGAGCTCCACAGTGTCTTGGCGTCCCCACCGCTGAGTTAGTGAGCATGGAATCTCTATGTTTGGGGCTCGAGCTCATCAGAAGTCAAAGGGCCACATGGAGAATTAAATTTCAGATTTGAAGAGGGTGCCACCCAATTATTCTTTTATTACCCACACCTTTCACATGACCCCATAGTAACATCTACAGTGCATTTTTATTCTTTGAAGGTATAAAGAGTCATAGCAAAAATAGAAAATGGAACCGTCCAAATTACCATCACAAAGCATATATGTGTCTAATACATAAAACCAATAAATCAGCACTGATGGCATATTTGTACCCAATGAAACTCTTCTGACCCAGGGAGGCCACAAAAGATATGTTAAGTGATTAAAAGGGGCTCAAAGTAACGTTGATATAAGTTTTCTTTCTGAAGAATGAAAGTCACACCACAGTTTTTACACTAAATTTAGTTCCGAATTTCTGTAAAATCTAACTGATAACAATCTAAGCTGGCTTCCTTATACTGAAGAAGATTGAAGGATCATTGCCTCAGAAAAAAATCAGAAATATTTTTTCTGTCAAGAAAGATACCAACATCACTTCTTGACTGGCGAGGTAAAGTGATTACACGGCTTTTTATAGAGGTAAAATATTGGTATGGTATTTTGGAAAACGATATGTAGAAAAAGCAAAGGTAATATTTCAGAATATATCCAGTTTTCATTATTCTCTAAAGCCACTTCCTCCAAAGATCAGGGTTTGGCTACAAAGGTTTGTGGTGTTCTGAGTACTTACAGCGAATTTTAAGAGCTTAATGTATTCATCTCACAAAAGCAAAGAAGATGTGTCATACATTTCCTTCAAATTCCCCCCAATCACTTAAAACTTTTGGCTTTGATGACATTAATATTAATGAAATGATAGAAAAGTTTGATATCAATCAGTGTTACAGCTCTATTTTCTCCCCCCTGCCCCAGGAAACGATGTTTCCCCCATTTACAGAGATAAATATATTATGATCAAGACTGAGAATCTGCGACCCAAGGGAGGGGAGTTAGAAGAGATGGCAATTTGCAGCCATCACTGAAAAAGCTTGTGCATTAGAACATATATTTAATGGCTTGCTTTAGAAGTCTTAGACCTCAGAGACTATCTGCCAGTCCCCTCTGTAAGCAGTGGAGGGATTTCTGCAGGAGGGTCCGCTAAAGCAGACGGCGCCTGCGAGGGGCACTGGTGGGGGAGGGCTCAGGGGTCCTGCTTCTCGGTCGCAGGAAGTTAAAAGGCTCCAGGACTTCATCAGTGGAACCAGCTCTCTGATTATCTGGGCCCGTCTCCACGGGCATGTAGAGACATCAAAAGTCCCTGTAGTCTTCCCACTCTGAGCAAGATGGTTTCTAAACTACCTCAAAACAGTCATTTTCATACCCTTTTCCTGGGCGATGCTTTGCCTCACAAGGTGAGGAGGAGACTGAAAATGTCCTATTTATACAAAGGATGTAGAAAGTCAACTAGATAATTTGATTCCCTTTTGCTTTTGCAGCCATAAAAATCTCCAGGGCATATTGCATAACCTCTTGGACACAATACATATTAATGCACTATTTAAATGATGCATAATGTTGAATAGTTGGTATTGAATGATGTGATGTGAAGAAAGTACTAGATGGCTTGTAAAGATTCCTTCCTGTCTTCCAATCCCTCATACTCTTGCTTAAAGCCGTGGAAACTGAAGACAGGGCCTTTATGTAATGTCAGTAGGCCACTGCACTTTCTACTTCTCCGTGTAACCCAGAAACATCAGTGTGTACGAAACACAGTAAACACTCCAATGTCCCCAAACATAGAGAAACTATTGAGTTTGGCTTTATAAGGCTCTGGATTTGGCCCTCACTCGGATTAGTGATTCTCATTCTTCAGGAGGTGGGATACTTGCAAATCTCGGAGCTCTTCTTGGGAACATTTTGAGATACTGAACTTAAAATAAATGCCTGATTTCAGATTGAATCACAAATCATCTAACATAGATTTCCACATAGAAATATAACGAGCAGCAAATATTTTAAGGAATACTTATGGAAGAAAACCTCAAAAGTAGGAACTGTTGTGTGATCACATCCTAAATACTGGAAAAGAACACAGTCATCTACTTGAGCCAGGGGACGACTCGACTTAGTTATTGAACGCCAGTATTCTTCAAGAACTTACTTTCGAAAAGATGGTCTTAGCTATCGTGATGGTTAGATAACTTAGGATCTTTGTCTTTGGCGGTTTGGGGGTTTTTGGGGGGGTTTTGTTTGTTTTCTGGCTTTTGGTTTTTCTTTGCTTTTGCCACTTAACATATTGACCTTCAGGATCACGCAGCAAATACCTACCTGCTTTCTTATTATCTCTCTGTTCTGGCCTCTTTCTGCAAAGCTGCTTTTCAGGTTTCCCTAGCTCATTAAGTACCTTGTTGCTCTGGACAATACCCCAGAGGAATTAGTTGGCACTTTTCCCCAGCTGAACCTCATATTTTTCCCCCTAGCACATTTTCTTTATCCAAGCAAATCTTTTGCTGTTGGTCCCTATCCTTATGGGTGTCTAGAAGGCTTCCTTGGTTTGTCTCACCACTAGTTAGGGTACTGTTTACTCCCTTCTCCTGATCATTAGTGAACTCACAGAAGGTTCCGGATTGCCAGGGGAATTTCTCCTCTGGTTATTTGTATTCAGAACCTTACTATTCTCAGAGGGACAAGTACCTAGAGACCTATATTGTTTTAAGAGAGAGCAAGAGTTCAACCCACTTCGAGTCCGTTTTTGAAGAAACGTGTCATGAAATATTTCTCTATGTCAATCAGGTAATAAGCTCGGGTTGCATTCAAACACTCCTGTGCATCTCCTTCTCAGGTGTTGTATGGCAGGTGTTGATTCTGTAGATTATTGAACACTTTCTCATCACAGCATCTCTGCACGAGGTTAACGTTGATGGACTAGCTGTTTGCAAAATCCTCTCGGCGGTTTTCCAGGTCGGTCCTTCTTCCACCCCCACTCTGCTAGGATTTTCAGGCAGAAGGATCGTGAGCCTTGTGCCTCTGGAGGGAAGCTCTTCTTCTTCCTTTGCTGGAGCCCTTCCTCATCTGTACAGCCTCTCTGGGCTTTCCTTGCCATCAGCGCGGCAGGGCTCAGGGATGCCATCTGCCTTCTTCTATAAGTAGCCACTGCCATCCCTCTTCTCTCCTCCTCAGGATGTTGCTGTCCCCAAACTCAAGCTCAAAGGAGGATGTTTCTTCCCGACTATCACCTTTCTCACTCCCGCCAAACAAACGCACCAGCATTTTTTAGAGTTCTGCTGTCCGTCGCATGGACCAAAAGCCAGCATGATATAAATAATACACCCGAGGAGTTTACAGGGATTCCAGCATCCTACAAACTGATGAGATCGTAAATGGAAGTCCCATCAGCTTTGTCGCAGGTTATTTTATTTCTAAGAGTGTGGCTCACCCATCCTCCCCTCCTGCCCTACAACCAGCAAGGCGGCACTGGTCCATTCTTCATCGGGGACCTTCTCCCAGAACTGTAGCCCTGACAGTTCAGGAGGAAATCTCAGGCGCAGGTGAGTCTAAACACTGTAGGTCATTGGCCTTCTGGACGGGAAAGATGGCCCGGAGGCCTCTGCCTGGAACACTAACTCCCCCGCTTCCCAGTCTTGCTCACTAATTATGGTAACCCACACTACCATTCCATCAGCTATTTTAAGATTTCAGGCAAATTGTCCCTTCATTTGTCTAGAAAGTAAGCTCAGTGAGAGCAGCTGCTTGATCTTGTTTGCTGCTGCATCCCGGGCACCAAAGAAAGTGACTGGCAAGTACCTGTCGTGCGCCTTCCCTGTACAAGACAGTGAACGGGTTTGTGGACAACAGGAGGGTAGACGAAAATTAATTAGAAATATCAGACAGCATCCCATTAATCAAGGAGCCTGTACAAGTGGAAGAATTGGAAGGAGGTTCTAACATTCGAATAAATGCAGTAACACTATTTTTCTGGATGTAATGACAAAGATTTGTATTGCAAAGATGCCAATTCTTTCCTTCTCTTAATACAACTCCAATAAAAATCTGGGCTTTGCTTTTTACCATATGAACGTTGTTCTAGAGATTTACCCAAGAGACAGGAAAATATATTTCCACCTAAAACTTGTACACGCACATTTATAGCAGCATTACTCATAATGGATAAAAAGTGGCAACAACTCCGTGCCCATCAGCTTGTGAATGGATAACCAAAATGTGCATCCACACAAGGAAATACTACTAAGCAGTAAAAAGGAAGGAAGAGGGACCCCTGAGTGGCTCAGTCAGTTAAGCATCCAACTTTTGGTTTCTGCTTAGGTCATGATCTCAGGGTCCTGAGATGGAGCCCCCCTCGGGCTCTATGTTCAGCGGGGAGTCTGCTTGATATTCTCTCTCTCTCTCTCTCTCTCTGCCTCTGCCCCTCCCCCCAAATATATAAATGAATCTTTAAAAAAAAAAAGGAATGAAGAGATGACATGCTACAATGGGGACAAACTCGAAAACATTACACTCAGTGAAAGAAACCAGGTGCAAGAAATCACATATCTGAATCTATCACTCCATCTGTATGCGAAGTCTAGAGAACATAAATCTACAGAAACAGAAAGTAGAACTGTGGTTGTCTGGGGCTGGGGTGGGATTGAGGAGTGATCAGAAAAGGGTACATGCTTTCTTTCTGCGGTGATAAAAATGTTCTAAAATGAGACTGTGGTTATGATTGTACAACTCTGTAAATATACTATAAAAACCACTGAATAAATAGTACACCAAAAAGGGATGAATTATATGTTATGTAAATTACATCTCCATAAAGCAAAATAGAACACTCTAAAGTATTTATGTAAGAATAGGGAGGTATGAGGAGCCAAAGCACTTCTGACCAAAAAGTGGTGACAAGACAAAAATTATTTTTCTTGGGAAAAGTCTTAGAAGGGGAATTTCTGGATTAAAGGGTATACAAAACAGGAATAATAACAGTAATAGAATAAATGAAAAATTTATGTGTTTATGTTGAGAATAAACAAATGAATCTGGATCAGAACTTCACACCTTCAGTAGATGTAACCTAAAATATATTAGACTTTAAAGTAAAATGTAAAATTATAAAATGTTTAGGGGAAAACATGCACTGCACAATCCATACGAGAAAAAGTCAATAAACTTGACCTTGTCAAAATTAATGGGGTTTTTGGGTGTTTTTTTTTTTTTTTTTTTTTTTCTCTGTGGAAAACTGACTCATTGAGAGGATAAAAAGATAAGCTACAGGCTGGAAGAAAATATTTGTAAATCACATGTCCTGACAAAAGACTCATGTCTATGGTACATAAAGAAACTTCATTCTCAACAGTTTAAAAAAACCCAAACAATCCAATCAGAAAATGGGCAATAGGCATGAACAGACATTTCACTAAAGAGTATGTATGGATGACAAATAAGCCTGTAAAAAGATGTTCAACATCATTAGCCATTAGGAAAATGCAAATTAAGATTGTGATGAGCTTCCACTACATTTTCCCTAAAAGAGCTGAAATTAAAAAAAAATAGTCATAATACCAAATGCCTACGACGTTGAGGAGAAACAGGGTCTCTCATGCATTGCAGCTGGGTATGCAAATGGTATAATCACTCAGAGTAATTTAGCTGCTTTGAAGAAAAATTAACATACCCTTGTTATATGACCTAGCATTCACATGTCTGGGCATTTATCCTGAAGAACTGAAAACTTACATTAACACAAAATCCTGTACACAATTGTTCATAGCAGCTTTACATGTAATGGCCAAAACTTGGAAACAACCAAATGTCCGTCAATAAGTGAATAGTTAACCTGTGTTGCCTCCCTATCATGGAAGCCAACTCAACAATAAAAAAAGAACAAACTATTGATAGATGCAACAACTTGAATGACTCTCAAGTGCCTTGGGCTGAGTGACAAAAGCCAGTGTCAAAGGTTTCATTTTGTATAATTCTAGTTGTATAACATTCTCTAAATGCCAAAATTATAGCAATGGAGAACAGATGACTGGTTTTCAGAAACTGGAGATGTTGGTCAGGGGTCAGCCCGGTTGGGAAGGAGGGAGCTGGGGGTAACCATAAAGTAGTAGAACAAGGAGTGCTTGTGGTGATAACATAGTTTTTCAACTTGATAGCAGCGGTCAATTACAGGAATCTGCACATCCATGGTGGTTATAGACGTCTACACATGTGATAAAATGGCACCGAATTACATACACACATTGCACCAATGTCAATTTCCTGGTTTTGATCTTGTACCATAGTCATGTAAGATGTAACCGCTGGGAAACATTGGGTGAAAGGTACGTGGAACCTCTCTGTACTGCCTTTGCAACTTACAAATCTATAACTATGTAAAAATAAAAAGTTAAAAAAATTGGTAAAGAAAAAATAGTTATGCAGAAACTAATGTATTATAAAGCTATAATAATTAGAGTAAATTATTAAAATTCTAACAATTAGAATAGATAAATTAAATATATACATGCACATAGATGGGTAAATCATTAAAGAGATCTAACATATGTCCCCGGTGACACTTCTTGTCAGCAGGTCAAGATTTTTAACAAATCCTGTGAAGTTCGTTATTCATTAAAAAAAAAAAGTTAGGTTCCTGCTTTTCACTACATTCCAGAATGAATTCCAGGTGGATTAAAGATTTAAAAGTGAAAAAATTAGACTGTTAAAAAATTTTAAAAATGTGAGTGAATATATATTGGATCCCAGGATAGTAAGAATCTTTCCAATCAGGAATCAAAGACCAAAATCAGAAGGAAAAAGATTGATAGGTTGCACTCCATAAAATTTAATATTTTAGTTAATGAATATCAAAATGAAAATTAAAAAACAAAGACAAAACAAGGAATAATTTTTCAAAGTAGGCACCAAAGAGTTAATATCCTTAATATATAAAAATGTTTCCGATACCTAAAAAGAAAAAAAGAATTTAGTTAGGAATAATGGTTAAAGGGAAAAAAACAAGGTAATTCATAAGATAAGAAATCCAAATGGCAAATAGGCAAAAATAGATGAATTTCACCAATAATGAAAAAATAACCAACTTAAGAACAATAATTGCATTTTGATACAATTATTCACCTCTCGATATGGCAAAAACAAAACAAAACAAAACAAAAAACACCAAAACACCCTCTTCTAAAACATAATATTCGCTGTTGCTCAGAAATAAGAAAACATATTTGCAATGTAATGCAAGTTTTAAAATCTGCCCACTGTTTGAGCAATTCCACCATTAGGGATTTAACCTACTACTAATGATGATGACAAAAAATTGACATCAACAACAATAGCAATAAATGTAGCGCTTAGTATAGGCCAGGCATTTTTCCGAGCACCATGCAGGTAGTAACTCATATAATCCTCTCAACAGTTCTGAGGTAGGTTTTGCGGTTGAGAAAACTGAAATTCGTAAAGGTTAAGTCATTTACTCAAGGTCACGGAGCTTATGATTGCTAAGGCCAGGATTTGAACACAGCAGTCAAGCCTCAGAGAATATGCCGTTAACTACTATGCTGTACTTTCTGTCTTCCTATAAATAGCAATATTTAGGGACACCTGGGGGGCTCAGTCGGTTAAGCATCTGCCTTTGGCTCAGGTCATCAACCCAGGGTCCTGGGATCAAGTCCCATATCGGGCTTCCTGCTCAGTTGGGAGCCTGCTTCTCCCTCTGCTCCTCCCCCCTGCTTGTGTGCTCTCTCTCTCTCTGACAAATAAAATCTTTAAAAAAAGAGAGATATCTGCAAAATTTTGCGCATGAGTGTTCATCACTGTTTTCTTTGTAATGGTGGAAACTAGAACAATGTCAGTATTGAAAAGTAGAGAATTGGTTTGATAATTCAAGGGTTCTTCCTCCACTGTATTGGAAATCAGCACCCATTAAAGATGCCGTAGAGTTAGGGTCAGCAAACTTTTTCTGTCTGGGGCCAGATAGTAACTATTTGAGACCTTGCCAGCCACGTGGTCTCTGCAAGAGTCCTGAGGCTTGCCCTTCACGTTCCAAAGCAGCCAAGTATGGAAACAAATGAGTGCGGCTGTCCTTCAGTGAGACTTTATTTGCAAAACCAGGCAGTGAGTGGGATGGCTTTACCCTGCAATGGCATAGTTTGCTGATCCCTGGGGTCTAGTAACTGCGTCAGATTTTGATATGAAATATTCATGATATAGTAAGTGAAAACAGCAGACCAGAATTTTTCTAAGCCCACGTAACCATGTTCTTAAAGTTCAAATACAAATGATTTTGGAATTTGATAATATGTGACAGATACTGCTGTTTGGCTACCTAAAAGTTGTCGCTGACCTCCCTCTCCTTGCTGTTTTCTCTAGGGGCCAGGAAAACAGATAGGCCTCACAACCTGCTTTGCAGCTTGGAGCGGCTGTATGACCCAGTTCTGGCCTACATGATTGAAGCAGAAGTCTACAAAGGATGGTTCATGAGAAAACTTTTAATGTTATTGATGCAAGGGCACCTACAAGCCTAGGGATGATATCCAACTTGCTCAGGGTCGTAGAGCACAAAGAAAGGCCCGAGTCCCTCATGCATCTCTGAGCCAATGCCCCGTTCTCGCCCTGGCAATTTCTGGTAAGTGAGAAGCAAAAACCCCTGATATGATTAAGCCATTATTGGTGGGGTGACGTGCATCCAAATGCATATTCCTTAACTCATACCAGACGGAAAGGAAATCCTACAAAATCAGTCTTGCCCCAGACAAGCCCTGACTTCTGAGAACGGTAGTTTCCCATTTTATGGAGCCCAGAATCAAGGAGAGTGTAGAAAAACATGTCAAAATGGCATGGCGTTTATCTCTTGGGTGATGGGAATCCAGAGATAATCCTTTTTTTCATTTCTTTTCTTTGCGTGTATTTTTATTTTTTTGCAATCATTTCCAAAGTTACCGTGGATACGTTTTGTAATTACAGTAAATAGGAAAATATTAATAAGAACAGCCCTTTTGAAGGAATTCTTGAACAAATGATAAGATAGGAGATGCCAAGCCCATTTTCAAATGATGAAATGGACATAATTATAGAAATGGAGAAGAGATTCATGATTTCCAGGGGTCAGAGATGGTGGGAGAGGGGGTGGGTGTGGCCACAATGCAGTTGCACTAAGGAACTTTCTGGTGGTGGTGGTTCCATGAAGCCACACATGGGATAAACTTGCATACAGATACACACACACACACACGCACGCACACACACAAGTGTATATAGAACTGTTAAACTTTGAGTAAGCTCTGTGCATTGTACCAGTGTTAGTTTCCTGGTTTTGATATCGTGATATAGTGAGATGCAGTTGTTAACACTGGGGGAAGATGGGAGAAGCATTCATGCTGTCTATACATTGCTTTGCAACTTCCTGTGTATTTGTAATTATTTCAAAATAAAAACCACCCTTTCTCCTCCCCCCAGCCCCCACCAAAAAAGAAAGAAAAGAAAAGAAGAAGAAATAGAGGCACGTGGAACTTTGTAGTTCAGCCAAAGTCATTTTAGGATTCTGAAGCTGGGGAAGAGGCAAAGCTTACTTATTCTGTGCCTAGAACTTCTAGAAAAGAATAAGTTCTAGCAAAAGCATTTTTCTAGAACTAAGTTCTAACCAGTGCCTCTCTCCTTCCTTGAAAGCATGTTAGGAAGCAAAATAAGACAAGATCATGACTTCTGGGTCACCAGTCACCACTTTGCTTACCTGAGGCTCAGGGCGAGGATGTTCTCAGGACCACTTAGCACCTGATGGGACTGGCCTCAACAGGTTAACATCTAAAAGCCTGGATTATTTATGGAAGTAGACTGAGGTACTCTGCCTTTTAAAGTTCTTGGCTTCATAACAAAGAACAGAAGGGAGAAATATACATCACTGTACAAATAATCTAAGTACCGAGCAGATCATGGAGTGGGGATTAGAAATAACAATCGACAGTATCATCTATCAAGGTAAAAGTTTTTGAGACTGTTGTGGATTCACCTCTGTATACATTTAATCTTTATTTTTTAAAAAATATTACATATTGTTCTTGATTCTATGGAGTTCTTTACAAGGTTTGCTTTCTTCTAGTCGGTAATGTTTTCTCCTGTTATTTCTGTCTTCATTTCAGTGCTAGTTAAAACAAATTGTCCCCTTAGGTCTTAGATTTTTAAAATAGATGCAGAGCTGCATATGTGCCTAGGGATACATTTTCTAAACTCTCCCTCACCTCCTTCATTTCTGTCTTCTTTGAAATGTGCCTTCAATCCATCCACCAACACAGCTGGGTGCATCGTGGAGTGTACGTGTCTTTCCTTCGCATCTACTGAACTGAAGTTCAGCCTGAGTAGGTAGGATTCCTGACAAGGAACAAGGTGCTGAGCTCCCTCAGAGTTCAGTTCCTGGCTTGTCGCAGGCAAACATTTAAAAGTAGGAGAACACAGGTTCCCCTCAAGCATCTACAGGCTTCCTGGCTTCACCTCCATCATTTTAAAACAGGAAATTCAAAATCCCACCTCTTGTCCACTTGTGTCTGGCTCTTTATGACTTCCTAGTCATCTACCTAATTTGATCAATTAACTGATATTAGTGGGAAATATCTGGTAGCTACTTCTAGAAGACTTACCAAAAGCCTTTCAGGAGACAATATGCCTTCCTCTTCTCCTTTTGATGTCTAACCGCAAGTGACTCCACTGATCTGATTTCAGATAGTGGATGGAGGTGGGATCAGGCCAGTAGGGAACCTATTTAAAATGTCTGCAGAGGTATCCTGTCCAATGGGTCTAAAGAGCTATTTGAATTTCTAGCAGAAATTTCCCAATGCCTCAAAGGTGCCAGATGGACAGTGAAGCGGTCTGTTTGGCCACAGGAGAGATGCCACATGAATAATAGGTTCTCTGTGCTCTTTGTCAATGTAAACATCATCTTGTCAGTTTGTTAGGACAATAACATCTGACCATAATTCTCAACATTTGTCAACTTCAGAGACCTTCACAAACCCATTTATTTTCAAGACAATCCTGACAGTGCGGTTTGATCAAGTCCATTGTACACAGGGAGAAACTGAGGCAGCTTATTAGAGAAGACGAGTCAGAGTGAGAATTAACCCAGGGGATGGTGTCTATAATTCTTCCCTCTGACTTTGCTACAAAGATATTATGTAGGATTGTGTGAAATGACTATAACGCTAAGACTACCAATTCAATCAGGAAACAGCACCTACCTTGTAACTCCTGTTATTTCTCACTGGTCCAAGCTAGCTCTGAAGCAGCAGTTAAAAAGGTGAAGTCATTGGAAGTCATGGAAAAACGTCCATTACGGATCTCTATGGAAAACAAAGTGGCTGAGGGTTTGTCTTCTGGCACATTGGTTAGAAGTGGTTTCTACTCACTGGCTTCGAGCCTCTTTCTGGAGGAGTCCTGCTTCTCTGCTCAGAAATCTCAGAGCAGGCATGGGCGTGCCATGTTTCTTAAATGAGTTGCCTAAGACCCAGAAGGTTTTTCTGAAATAAAAATATACACCCAAACTCATTAAAATAATATCGGTAGGAAGGTAGGGCTGAAGTCTAGGACTGGGGAATGGCAGTTACCATGGTAACAATCAGGTGGGTGGGGCTAACTGACCTTCATGTAGTTTAAACCAAGTAGTTCTCAAATGTTCCAGTGCATCAGCATTACTTGGAGGGCTGGTTAAGACACAGGTAATCGGCCCCACCCCCAGATTTTCTAACTCAGTAGGTATGGAGTCGAGCCTTATGATTTGCATTTTCAACAACTTCTGAGGACTAGTCCAAGGGCCAACACTGTGCCGCAGTCTGTGTTTGTAAAATCAGCAAACCGGCAATGGTTCTTACAGATGAATCTTTGATTCTGTGATAGGGAACGCTAGCTCTGAACCCCAATGAAGGGAAATATCCCCCCACAAAGAGAATTATATTCTTCTCATTAGTAGATCTGTATTACAAAAAAGTTATTCTCTTTATGGTTTGATTTTCATCAATAAAACTATGGAATGTCGATTTCCTCTCTTGGTATGTAAGTACCCACATAATATCCTCGCTTTTGCCTCTTGGCCACAAAGCTTACAATATTTACTCTCTGGCCCTTTCCAGAAAAAAAGAAAAAAATGCAGACCCCTGGTCTAGCAGATGCTGCTGATCCAGGCTGACCTTGAGAAGCACTGTTCTAAATTGCTTTTATTAAGTACCCCTCCTCCTCCCACACTCCTCAGGGTTAATGTTTCACTAAAGGCCAGGAAGCTGTGGAGTGGAACAGAACGTGGCAAATGCCTGAAAATTTTGGTGAATATAGAGGAAAGGCATTTGACAGTGTCTGGTAGTTAGCCCCCAGCACATTTTAAGGGGGAGGACATTTGTTTTGGATGTCATTCCCCTCTCTATGTTTTTGTCTCTCTGCCGTCCTGAGAGCTCTGGACTGTGGGGGTTCTCTGTCCGCAACTTTGCTGTCCACACACACCTTCCCTCCACAGCACACCCGCACCTCGACAATCAGCTCCCAGCTTCACTGGTGGGTAAGTAATCTGAAGAGGAAATCTTCAGAATTTGCAAGTCTGTGACTGATTTCAAATATTCGTGGCACATATGCTGGTTTCCTTTGTCATGTAACATAGAATTTGTTGTATGCTGCAATATTATCTGGAAATCAGTACACCAAAAAAAAGTCACTTTAAAAAAATCTTGACCTCTTTTTTGCCCGCGCCCTCTAATCGTGCTGTCAATAGCAGCTTCTCTGTCTGAAAACTGCTGAAGGTGAGGTTTTCTGCGGTAGCTTGTCTTGAAGAAGGAATAGCACCTGACTTCTGTCTGCTAATGAACATTGGCATTCTCTTGGAGGCAAGCTCTGTCATCTTGACTCGTCCAGCCAGGGGATGAGTCAGCTCAGGGCTTCTCCCTGCTTCTTCCTTCAGCTCAAACGCGGAGGGAAAGAGAGGAGAGACATTGCTTTTGCTATCGCGTTGAGCATTCCCACGGCAGAAAGTTACTCACACTTTTCCTTTTTCCTGTTTAAATTTGGACCCGCAGTTTGGAAGCGCTTGGCCGTCTGGAGTTGGGAGGGAGAGCAGGATAGTGCAGCAGTTAAGAGTTCCAGAGTCAGCAGACCTAAATCTGAGTTCTCTCTTTATCACTAACGGTGTGAGCTGGGGCACCGCGAGTGGCCACTCTTCATGCCAGCTCCTCGCGCGTGCGGCGGTGTGATGATCACAGCTACTCAGAGGTGATTGTAAGGATTAACACAGGTCATGTGCGGAATTGATAGGACCCTACCTGGCACGTGGCTTAGTGAAGGCTCCAGAAATTGTTGCTTTGGTATAATTTGATGCAAAGTCCCCTATTAACCAGAAGGTAGTCATTTATGTATCTCAGCTCCCCACTAAACCCATCCATTCATCTGTCCATTCACTTGAGAAGTATTTTTTGAAGACCTGTTACAAACCAAGCACTCTCTTGGATTTGGGGACTACAGCGTGAGCAAGGCAGATGAAGCTCCCGCCCTCTCCGAGCTGCATTTCAGTGGATTACGAGCTCGTAAAGAGGGAGCGTCTGTCCTTGTAACTCTATCTAGAGCCCAGCACTGTGCTTAACCTAGAATAGATGCTTGGAAAGTGTTTATTAAAGAATGACTGACTGGGTAATTGACACTTCTGAAAAATGAAAAGAAAAGTCAGCTGTGGTTTTACTTCCTCTCAGCTGTTCCTGGGACCGGGCCACCCCTTGGAGCAGCATCTCTGAGATACTGCTGGGCAGAGAGCAGAGCTGGCCATCCTCATCGTTCTGGAGCAGTCTTGCTGGGGCTGCGGTGCCAGGCACCCTGTTCCCGGGGAGCATGAGGAAGGGGAAGTGACAGCCCCCAGAGAGACGGCAGTCATTCAGACAATGGTCTTCATATTAATTTCAGTCTGTAATTCATACTGAATTCCAAGTGGCAGCCACACAGAGATTGTTTTCCCACATAACTAAATGTTCTTTTCATTGCCATAGTATAGCGAACAAACTGTTCAGCTGTTAGTGAGTTCTGGGGAAGGAAGTACAATATTATGCTGCCATGCATACTGAGAGGCAGAGAAGCTTTCAGATTATGGAGCAATTAATTAAAGAATAATCATGAAAATGTTCCTGATAATTCACTTCAAGCAGCTGCTCACTGTTACTTTATTATTTTGGATAATATTCATGATAATTGTTTAATTTGTTTTTAGTATGGATGTACAGTTTTATGTAATCTTTTTGTAATTGAGAAGCAGTGAGAGGGTCCAGGTGCTCTGAAATACTTCTTTATTCAATTATCCAACTTTCAGAAGAAACCTGTTACGCAATTAACCCAGATTATTAACACAGACATACACATTCTGTCTCTTTATTACATGTAAGGATAACTATAAATCTATCTGATTTCAATTTTAAGCTTCACAGAAAATGCCATATTGCTATTTCTATATGAGTCTAGCTAATGCTAATGCGTCCATCCCTACTGGGGAAATCTATTAATCAGTCAACAAGTATTGTTTGGGCCATTACCTTGTATAGGTATGGAAATGGAGTTTTGGGGCTAGTAATAAAAAAAAATTACAGAGCTTTGTCCTTGCTCTCTATGCACTTTTAGTTTTGTTTGGAAAACAAGACAACAAGGAATGATAACTAACAACGTACGGTGATAAACGTTGGGTGTCAAATGATAAAATAAAAAATAATTGCTGTAGAGTCCATCGGAGACAATGGCACCCATGGTCACACTTGGCTGTGGAAGTGTTGCCCATTTAATCATGGCCATCTCAGGAAAAGTCGATGAACAGGAGGAGGGAGGTCGAGTGTACTCCGTTACTCATCAGCGTGTGACTTGAGAGCCCACCGCTTCGGCAACACCTGGGAGCTTGTTAGAA